>NC_057842.1:58751276-60001276 GCF_910594005.1 Cervus elaphus
GAGTGGGTCGCCTTGCCCTCCTCCAGGGGATCTTCCTGACCCAGGATGGAACCAACTTCTCCTGTGTCTAATGCATTGAAGGCAGATTCTTTACCCACTCAGCCACCTGGGAAGCCTATGGCAAGTACTCAAAGTGTTAGTCACTCAGTCGTATCTGACTCTTTGCGACCTCATGGGCTGTAGCCCCCAGGCTCCTCTGTCCATGGGATTCTCCAGGCCAGAATACTGCAATGGGTTGCCATTTACTTCTCCAAGGGCTCAAAAATTAGCTATTATTACTAATATTTTGGGCATCCCTTGTGGCTCAGCTGGTAAAGAATCCACCTGCAATGCAGGAGACCTGAGTTCTTTCCCTGGTAGGGAAGATCCCCTGGAGAAGGGAAAGGCTACCCACTCCAGTGTTCTACCTAGAGAAGTTCATGGACTGTATAGTCCATGGGATCACAAAGAGTCAGACACACCTGAAAGACTTTCACTTACTAATATTTTGCCTCTCAGTACTGCCAACAATTAAAAGCTAAACAGAAAGGGGTACAGTGCAGAGAAAAAGACAACAAGGTCCTTGTCCCGTCTTAGTCTAATAGAAACGATTTTGCTTATGTCAGCATTTCCTGTTGATCAAATTTTAACATTCTGAATATTTAATATTACCCATATCCCATTTCAAATAACTCATTAAGGTCTTTTCTGACATTATTACCAGACTCAAATAAACTTTACATTTGCATTTGAAACACTGACTTTAATGCCACAGTCTCTTATTTAAGCTAATCTTCCCTGCAATTCTTGACATTGAGAAAGGCCAAATTAATAGATTTGGAAAAATGCCCAATTAGGAACAGATTTAGAAGTATATAAATGGTTGTAGCACAATATTTAAAATGCTTCAAGTCATCTTTTCTTGTGGAATTTAAAATGGTAGCTCATATTATTTTGCTCAAGGCTACAAATATTTCACATCAATATGTGTTGATACTGAAGTATTATACCAAATAAGAGTGTGATCCCATATATTTAAATTTAATATTATGAGAAACATTCAGGAAAAAAAAAAAAACTAACATGTTTATTTTCTGAAAAAAATGCTTTCCTTGCTTCTTTCTGTATTATTGCAAATCTAAATTTTTAGTTTTGAATTTTCATTTAGGTATTAAAAAAGCCAGGCAAGAATGGGTTCATTGAAGTGGCTTAATGAAGTGTGACAACTGAAGTGTGATTTGAATGACTTTGAGAAATGGGGGTTTCAGAAAGCAACATGTTTAAGTTAAAATGTCCCTATCAGAAACAAGATAACTATATTTTAAAGTGATCTCTATTCTTTTACAGTAAATCCTGATTTTCCACTGGTTTCTCTTTTGTGGCATGTTTTCACGATGTGTCAAGGTAGAGAGTACGGTAATTGGTCTCCCTCATCATGAAAAGAGAACAGGAAAAGATTTATTGCTCCAGAGTTTATGTAATGTACAAATGCCTGCTCTCTTTGGGGCAGAGTCTGTGATTTTTCTGACTCCAAGAAGGAAATTTCAGGTATGAATGGAGACAAATTGGCCAAGGAAGTAAACAAGGTTTTGGTTTTTGTTTTCTCTCTATATAAAATTATATGAGCTAAAGATTTCTTTTTTAGCTCCTTTTTTCTATCATTTCTGGGTTTTTTTTGCAAATTATTCTTTCTTTTTTATGTTCTAGTGATTTCCTATGAAATATTCAGCAACATACTTAAACATACAGTTTCCTAATAATTGAAAACATTTAATTTAGATTTTATTTCTGTACTCTTTGGGCTTCTTCCTATCTGCTATGCTTAAATTATCTTGAATTCAACTGTGTAGTCTCATTTTGAGTGTACTGTTTTGCAACTGATGTTTATTTTTCAATTCTAGTGTAATCGTTGCTTTCCAATGCTGGACAATAATGTGAATCAGTTATACGTATGCATATACCCCGCCCTTTTGTGCTTCCGCCCCGTCCCACCCCTCTAGATCATCACAGAGCGTGGAGATGAGCTCCCTGTGGTATGGAGCAGGTCCCCACTAGCTACCTGTCTTACACATAGTACTGAATACATGTCAATGCTCCATGTATGCACGCTAAGTTGTTTCAGCCGTGTTTGTCTCTGACAGACCCCGTGCACTGTAGGCTGTCAGGCTCCTCTGCCCATGGGATTCTCCAGGCTAGAATACTGGAGTGAGTTGCCACACCTTCTCCAGGGAATCTTCCCTACCCTGGGATCGAAACCAAGTCTCTTCTGTCTCCCGCATTGGCAAGCAGGTTCTTTTCCACTAGTGCCATCTGGGAAGCCCATTTCAATGTTGCTCTCTCAATTTGTTTCAGTAATATTTATTTGAAGAAAATGTATTACTGTTTTTTTTTTTGTTTGTTTGTTTGTTTTTTTGAGAGAAGTTCTTAGGAAAATTTCCTAGGTTTTTTCTTTGGCTGATTTTTTTTTTTTTTTTGTTCTCACTCTTGAATGATCTTTGACCAGTTTGAAAATTCTTGGTTCAGCACTTTGAAGATGCCATTCCTTTATCTTTCTACATCCAGGGTTGCTATTAAGTCTCTGGTCAGGGAGTGTTTTTCCTTTGGAGATGACCTGCTTTATTTTTCTCAGACAATAGTAACTTCTGAGGTTTCTCTTTATATTTTGTCTTGGAAATGTATTCCATATCTATTTACTCAACTGCATGAGCATTTTGGTGTTTTTCCTCAAATATTCATTTATATTCATCATATCTCTCCCTATCCCTTTATTCCTATTGAAAGTCAAGATGTTCTGGGTCTTATATTTCATGTATCTGTTTTCTCTTATGCTTGACATGTTTCTTATCTTTTGTGCCAGCTATTTTGGGACATTTCTCCAGCCCCAAATTGAATTTCAGAGTTCTTATCCCACCAAAACCTTGCTTTCTGTTTGAAACAGGTTCTGAATAAAGTTTCTGAAAATGCTTTCTGTCATCCTCAAAATTTGGTGGTAGGGAGACTGAATCCTGTGTGCCAAACCATCTAAGTCCAGTGTCCCCTTTGTTGTTTTTTCTTTCACTTTATCAATATATAACTGGAGATGAATAGACCAAACAGAAAGAAAACCAAAAAAAGTAGTTGATTTTGGCAAATAAAATATGTTGTAAACTTTGATGCTGCGACATTCAACAAATGACTCTGTCGGATACAATATGCCCAGTGCTGTTTTAGGCATTTAGGATACAACAAAATGGGAAAAAAAAAGAAAGTCTTTGCCTTCCTGAAGGCATCCTAGTATCTTTTTTAGTATTTTACTAATAGAGTTATTGTGACAGTAAGCTATTTGAATAATATGGATGCTTTTTAACAGCACATATAAAAATTGCTCTTTTTATATATTTATTGATTAGCAATGTTGTGTGTGTGTGTGTGCGCGCTCAATGGTATCCATGTCTTTGAGACCCCATGGACTGTAGCCCAACAGGGTCCTCTGTCCGTGGAATTTTCCAGGCAAGAACACTGGAGCAGGTTGCCATTTCCTACTCCAGGAGCTCTTCCTGACCAAGAAATCAAACCCTGCATCACTTGCATCTCTTGCATTGGCAAGCAGATTCTTTACCACTGTGCCATATCTATATATAACCTACTATGCAATGCTTTAGGGAAACTACAGAGATTGTCAAAGAAAAATGAGGCCTCATCAAAAACTCAAAACCAGTATATCTTAAACCTGTAGAGAAAAAGATTAAAAATTATGGAACACACTCCCAATTAATTATATGCATAGTGATATATGAAATTAATAAAAAATTATATCTTAAATTTTGGTTATATCACACTTCTATGTGCTTAGTAAAATATGCACAAAATAAGAAATTATAAGCATAATAAAGATATAATAAATGTGTTTTCAAAAATTATTAATGGTGTAAAATGTACTCAAACCTTCAGAGTTTTTCTTCACATTCTGGACTCTTGGATTTCAATAATATTGCAGACAAAGTATTTTCAAACTACCACTGGCTCTGTTAAGAAATGTTTGCTGTGACACAGACTCCTGACTCTCAGGATCTCTGTCCCATGTACCCCGCTAAGGGCGTCATCACCAGGAACCTGTCCTTCTCAGCCCACAGTCACAGGCTGCCTTCTACCATCTGGGGCTCATTGCTTACATGCTCCAAGCCCACTAAACTATAAACCATGTCCTCTAAACACTTACAGTCAGCACTCTGATACTGCAAATTATGAGCCACCTAATATGATAAACTCATCTGTATGGATGGGAGGGGGTTAGAGGAACAGCTATTGAATGATACTCTCATTGAACATCTAGAAACAATGCCCTGGTCCTTGATACAGTGAGTCTAAAAGTGACAGTTTCAGGCAAATTTCAAATTGTGCCATTTTCCCCAGTCAGTAGAACAGATTTTTTTTGGAACAGAGCAAAATGATTTTGTGGGCTTTTATTTTCAGTATTGTTCTTGAACATGCCCTTTTCTTCCACCCACTTTTGATGCTACTCAGAATTTATTTAGTACCAAATAAGGGTTTCTCCAGTGGTTCAGTGGGTAAAGGATCTGCCTGCAATGCAAGAGACACAGAAGACATTGGTTCTATCCCTGGGTGGGGAAGATCCCCTGGAGGGGAAAATGGCAACCCACTCCAATATTCTTCTGGGAAATTCCATGGACAGAGGAGCCTGGTGGGCTACAGTCCAAAGGTTCACAAAGAGTGAGACAAAATTGAGCATGAGCACAGACAGAAAACAGGTATTCGTTATTTTTGCCTAGTTTAAAATTGAATGTTCATAAATAATTTATTAAATATATTAAAATCATTTTTATGATGAGAAATTGAAATCAAAGTTAAAGTATTTGTTAATCTGGGTTCATTTAAAAAGGCAGAACCATTCAGAGATCTATCTATCTATCCATCTCTCTACCTATCTATGGATTTATTATTTGTGAGAGGGATGAGGGATTTGACCTCATGACGTGGGGATAGTGGTGAAGCGGTCTCTACAAAGCTGCTGCCTTTGTATCTGAAGATGAATCTTGACATTCCAATGCAGGTAGTTGAGTTGGGAAGAAAGATGTGAATTGGGGGAAAATAAGAAAAAGCCGGAGCCTACAGGAATGCTCTGAGGCCCATTAGGACAGACAGACACCACTTTAATATTTGTGGCCTCTGACTTTGATGGTACAGGTTTCCTGCAGAAGCTGAAGCCCTTTATCTCTGAACTATGCAATATACACCTGGCCCAGGTACCAAAGCAACCGGAGGCAAGATTGAGTGTTTGCAGGCCTGGCTGTAACCAAGAAGGCAAGTCAACACGTAGTGACAAAATGTATGAACCACAAAACCATTGCTGCTTCCTTTTTTCTCTCCAAACCTCTCACTAGAGTCCTTTTTATGGTCCACCCTAATTGGAAATGTATAGAAAAGGAAATTCCGGGAAATGGAGTTGAGCCTAGCCAAAGTTACACATTGCAAAGTCACTACATCTAGCATTCTGCATTGAACCACAGTTTGCTACTCCTAATGCAAATTTCCAAGTCTCTTCAGAAATAGTGAACACTGTATTCCTAAAATCAGTTTACAATACATTTCTGAGGCTGCAGAGTAACATTCTGATAATCTAGAAAGGAAGCCAGCAGATGAGAACAACCATCAGAATAGTTAACTTGATTTAGTAATCAAATCAGTTTCATGTTTTACTGAACTGATGATCAGAATAGGTGATTCAATCATGAATACAGGCAAGCTTCAGAGAAATTTGGAAAATTTTGCTCTAATTTTAATAGTATTATCCTTATATAAATAATCAGCAGGTGGTTTAACAATCAGGCTTTTGAAGCATCATTTTTTAATATAATTTAAGGAAGCACTCAAAGCATAGCACATCAAGAATTTTATCCTCTCAATATTCTCAGAGGTAAATTGTCACTTCTGATTGCAGTGTTTTATTTGGCCATTGTTTACTGTGTCTTTTAAAATTTTTATTTGTAATCAGCACCTGAACGATCAATAAAATTAGTACCTTCCAGCGTAAATTCAAGAAAAGTGTTTAGAAATAGATAATTTATTTTCTTAATAGAATTCTCTACAATTCCCTCAGCCACTTAAAAAACATTGCTGCCTAATTTAGAGGAATTTTCTTTATCTTAGACATTAAAATTAACCCTAGAATTTAAGACAGAAAGATAAAAAACTTTGGATTCTTATCTTTAATTTCAGAGGAAAATTAAAGCAACATAAATAGTATTAGAAAAATAGCATATTTGAATTTAAATCCAGAAATTGGAATCTTTAAAAATTGCAATACTAGTCTTTCAAATAGAAGTGAAGGAAAAGAGAACAAAGGAGGCAGTGTCTAAATACATACAACTTCTCAACTACTTTTCTGTTTTAAAATATTTGAAACATATTAACCAACACAAAAAAGGAAGTACAATTCATCAATAGTCTCTTCAATTCACATATTTGATTAATATCTTGGTGGGAAGAGAGAGAGAGGTACATCCGTAGATGATAGGTGATAGATTTGAAGTAGAAATAATCTTCCACCCTGGGGAGTTACAATCCTTAGAAATTATAAATATTAGTAGTTTTTTGTGTCTTCAGATATATATTTTTCCAACCTTATCTTTATGCTGCACACACAAATGAGTCCATACATACACATTTTCCAACTAAAATTAGACTTTATAGAATTTCCACTAAATCTGTATGAATATATCTTAACACAGAGATATATGCCATTTATTTTTTGGATGCTTCAGTAATATTACATTATATAAACATACCATAATTAATCAGTTTACTAATTTTGGATATGAAGCTTGGTTCTTTTCAGTTGTTTGTTTTTCTATGCAATAATTCTGCAGTGAAAACCCTTGTACATTTGTCAGATATTTTCTTACTTCCTGCAGAATAAATCCCTGTAAATGGAATAGCTTGATCACATTTTTTGTTCATTTTTAATCAAAACAGAATTCACATCTACCATTAAAAGAAAATGTCCTGTTCTTTAATATTCACCAGCCTGGAAAAGTATCCATCTTTTAAAATTTATGCTCTATTTTAAAAAGGTACAATTTTTCATTTCAATTAGCGTTTGCGATGATTAGTAAGGCTGAACCTCATATTGTGCTTGCACGCTAAGTTTCTCCAGTCATGTCCAACTCTTTGTGTCTATGGACTGTAGCACCACCAGGTTCCTCTGTCCATGGGATTCTCCAGGCAAGAATACTGGAGTGGGTTGCCATGGCCTCCTCCAAGGGGATCTTCCCAACCCAAGGACTGAACCTGCATCTCATGTCTCCTGCATTGGTAGGTGGGTTCTTTATCACTAGCACCACCTGGGAAGCCCATCATAATATATGTTTAGTGATCAACTGTGTTTCTTCTCTTATGATTTCTCTATTCACATAATTTTCCTATTAGAAAAAAAACTTAGGCTATTCATCTTTTCCTTAATTATCTGTAAGTACTCTACATATGCTTGGAATATTAGTCTTCTTTTTTATTTGTTGTAATTTATTTGACTTTTAATAGTATCAAATAGAGCATGTACATAAATAAGAAATTTGGAAAGTAATTTTAAAGTGCACACCATCACTTTATCAAAAGCCTACTATCACTGAGAGAAACATAGCGGTCACCCTGATGTTCCTTATGTATCACATCCCTCTTTGAGGGATGAGGCACACTACCTTGACTTTCGTATCAATTATTCTCACATTAATTGTCCCTTATATTTTTATAGTTGTACTGCCTATTTATACTTCCCCCAAAAATGGTTTTATTCTCCCTTTCTTCCAGCCCTCCCCACCTCCCGCCCCACAAACACGCACAGACTCTGTTCTAATGGTCGTTACTGTTTTTCTCTTTTCACCATCAATATCTCCCTGTTTTCTGGATACTCCAAACATCTGCTGATTTTTTTTAAATTTTATTTAAAAAAAAAAAAAAAAACCTCCTTTGACTACTCATTGTCTTCTAGATCTTTTTCTCTCCTCCATTTCTTTTTTTACCAAAATTTTCTCTCTGTAGCTTCTCATGCTCTATTCACTTGTTTTTGGGGCTAAGCTGTATATAAAATAAACCATCTTAACCATCTGTAAATGTACGGTGTAGTGGCATTAAGTACATTCACGCTGCTGGTACAACTATTATCCCTAACAATCTCCAGAACTTCTTTCTCATCCTAAACCAAAAGGCTGGACCCTGTAAATGATTACTCCCTACATTTCATTTCTTTAGCACCTGACTGCTACTTTTCTACACTCTGTATCTTTGGATTTGACAGTTCTAGGTAACTCATGCAAGTGGAATCAAATAACCTTTATCCTTTTATCACTTTTTCAGTTGGCATAATGTCTCCAAGTCTCGTCCATGTTGAAGTTTGTGTTAGAATTTCGTTGCTGTTTTATTCTTACTGATACTCCAGTATTTGTCTACCTTTTGCTCACTCATTCATCCGTCGATGAACACTCAGATTCTTTTCACATTTTGGCTATTCTGAATGAGCTACTCTGAACACGGATGTACAAATATTCTGTTTGAGTTCCACTTTTAAATCTTTTGGATCCATAACTAAAAGGGCAATGGCTGGGTCACATGATAACTCTATGTTTAATTTTCTTAGAAGTCATCATAATGTTTTCCATGGTAACTAAACCATTTTACAACAAAGTTCTATGGAATGTATTTTCTGACATATTTTATATAGTTTTGGAATTTTAAAATTGGGTGTTGTTAAATCTGTTATTATGTCTATTTGTGGTTTCTAGGCTACCTATTATTTTACATATTGTCAGTATTTTTATTTTTAGCAACCATTGCTATGCTTTAAATGCAATGACAGATGATACATTTTGTAGAACATTTTTTGAAAAGTATTTACCTTCACATATGTTGTTATTTATGTGAAAAAATATATGTTTTTTCTAAAACTATCAGATAGTACATAAGACAGAATCCTAGAATATTATCTAAGATTACGTCATGCCATGAAAGGCAGTATTCTTGAATATAAGCTCCATGTGGCCAGATTTCATTTTAAAATCCTGTGTTCTGGGTTCCTAAAACAGAATTTTGTGCAGAGAAGTTGCTCATTAAATATTTATTGAATTTGAATTAGTTAATCCTGCATTTTGTGCTTCACTCTCTGTGGTTTAGCTGTGGGTGCCTGAAAATCAAACGAGCATTTTGGATGAGGTTAGTCACAATATTTCCATTAGCTTCTTTCCCTCTGGGATATGAAAGAAAAGATTAATGCTTCCCAAAACGTGGCATGTGTCAAATTATCTCCTGTGGTAGATATTTGAAGAAGATCCTTGTGATATTTCACCCTGTTCTCATAATGTTACTTAGAAAAAAATGTCAGCAGGCAGTTGTTATTCTTCAGAGAATGTATTTCAGATGGTCATCATAATAGTTAAAGACTAGTTATATGTAGAAAGTATTGTAAAAATATTTTAATAAAAAAACCCTGAAACTTGTATCATCTTAGGTTTTATAGACCATAAATGTGTAATTTACAGCCTCACTAGCTTGAATTTGATGTGTGATGAGACTTTGCCTTATAAATTAAACAGTCACCACTGAAACAGTAAGCATTTAACTGTCTTTAGACTTCACTGACTATAGAATGAGGTAGTAACTGATTAAGAATATTGTAAGTAATGATCTTAGAAATAAACAATTGTAAGCTTGATATAAAGATAAACTTTCAGGTGCATTGTGGACAGTGGACTTGTGACTCATTTTACTCAATGAAGTGAAAATAGAATTTTGATTATAACCTCTTGGCAGCTTTAAAAGCCATTGTTCAATATCTTAATTTTTGTTCTAGGCTTTGTGGACATGGATGTATGTAAATACACAATTTTAAGAAAAATATTGGTCTTCCTGTTCTAGCATTATAGTGCATTGGATTTAAAAATAGTCCCCCACTATATATGATCCATACATTCTGATAAGATGCAGCAAAAAAATTATACAGGCAGCAGTGCAAAGAAATCTCTTCAAGAATGTTCACAGCAACTTTGTGGCTGACTGGAAGGAAACAACTTTCTATCAACAGGAGAAAAGATAAATAACTTGTAATAATCGTACCATGGCATACTATATAACAATGAAAATGAATAAACTATTATGTACCATTTATCCATTATGTACCATACCTTTTATGTACATAAAATGTTATGTACCCATTTATCCAAATGGATAAATCATATAAAAAATACTGAGAAAATTCAAAAAAGAGTTTGTAGAAGGATACACGTAAAGCAAAACTTTGAATACGTGTGATGTGTGCTCAGTTGGTCAGTCATGTCCGACTCTTTGTGACCCCTGGGACTGTAGATAGCCAGACTCCTCCGTCCATGGAGTTTTCCAGCAAGGATACAAGAGTGGGTTGCCATTTCCTTCTCCAGGGGATCTTCTCGACCCAGGGATTAAACCTGCATCTCCTGAATTGGCAGGAGGATTCTTTACCACGGCACCTCCTGGGAAGCCTGATGGCTTATAAAACCATCCATAGATTATATATGTATCTATGCACATATTTATGTGTGCAGGTGCATATATGTATATATTTGTGTGTGTGTGTGTGTGTATATATATATATATATATATATATATGGAAGGGTCAATAAATGTTGGGAAAAAATACCACATTCAGGTTAGCTTAAATTAGCGACATTAGTTATAATCTCAGGATGAGGATTGAAGAAAACATTATCAAGGAGGGATAAAGCAGGCATTTGAAGGATATTATGTTTGTAATGTTATATTTCTTATAGTTTTTATCTATTTATTCCTTATACTCTATGTGTCTCAAATATGTTATAATAATTTAAAAACATACAATTTCTTATAGCTCCAAAGTAGTCTTCCCTCACTTATCCATGACCATCAATATAAGAAACAGAAGTGTTATGGTTTATTCTCATCAAATGTAATTGATTACAAGGAAGACTAGCAAGCATGTAACATCTGTACTTAAGCAGACTGTGGTCCATCTTCCCAGTAGCTATAGTTCACAAGCCAAGCTCCTAAGTGAAACTTAGAAGATCCTTCACCTTTTGTCCCTAAACTGACTCTGCAGCCACTTTCTAAACATACCAAATATTGCATCAAATTGTCATTTCCCCCAAATCATGAATTGCAACATATACTTTGCAATTTTATGCAAGATATTCCCTTGGCTTGTGATGTCTCATTTACCCTTGGCTAAAATAAATTTACATCTTTCCAAAGGCACACGTTTTGCGGGGGTAGATTTTATCCCTGACACCCTGAGGATGGTTAGTTTTTCCTCTGAGCACAACTGTTTCTGTTCCAGAGTCACATGTTGCTTGGCCTTCATCTGTGCTCATGTCTGTCTTTCTAAGTAAAATATGAACCCCTCACTTCACTCATTTCACACTTTATCACTGGAGAAGGAAATGGCAACCCACTCCAGGATTCTTGCCTGGAGAATCCTGTGGACAGAGGAGCCTGGCGGGCCGTGGTCCATGGGGTCCCAGAGAGTCGGACACGACTGATGTGACTAAGCATGCACGCAAAGAGCAGAAGAGGTGACTCAGAATCTCTAATGTGAGGAATTTGAGCACATAGCGATCCTAGAAAGATATACGGATGATAGAGGATGAGATGGTTGGATGGTATCACTGACTTAAAGACATGTGCTTGAGCAAGCTCTGGGAGATGGTGAAGGACAGGGAAGCCTGGCATGCTACAGTCCACAGGGTCACGAAGAGTCAGACACGACTGAGCGACTAAACAGCAGCAGCAATGATCCTGGATCTCAGAGTGTGTTCTTGTTAATGGTGACTGCACCACAGTGTTCTGAGAAGACTCTGGATTCAAATGTTTCTAAAAGTTTGGGGGCCAGAATAGTGCTTACTCTGAAGACATACGTAGGTTTCTATTTCATGATATGGCAAAATACATACATCTGCACAAAAGCCTCACTGTTCTGTAAATGGAAAAAGGTTTTGGGTCCAAAAAGGAAGGTATCTCTTTCTGGACTGGTAGGCAAAGATGTTGCAGCATAGTGGTGGTCTGGGGGACAGACCAAGAGAGAGCTCCACAAACTCTGATCTTAGTCATATCTGAGAGCAGTTTACAGATTGCTTTTCTGGGCAGTAATGTTTTACTTTAAGTCAATTGGTAAATTTAAAAAATAATACAGTCTGATTTTGTTTGCACTGGGAACAGTATGACTGCATTTGAAACAAATCAGTAAGCAGGAACAGAGTTGCCGGCAAAGTAGGTAATGAAACTGGAGGTAGCTTTAATATTTCTAGAACTATTGCTAGAATATTTTGCAGAATTGAAAACTAATGACCAATACAGATTTCTGGAAAATGTAAGTGTTCCTTTGGGGTTTCCAAAAATTACATAGCAAAAAGAAACCAGTATAAGAATGAACTTTCCAAAAGGAAAAGGAAATCAGGAAGGTATTGGCAAAGGTGACCTTGGTTTATATGCATGGTTTGTGAGGCCTGAGAAACTATAAGCTTACTGTTGAATAAATAATTGAATGGAGAAAAGAAACACTTAAAAAAAAATTTAATGGTACCAAGAAATCTTTGGATTAGACTTCAAAACAGAGCCTGCTAAGAAGGACATGAACTCATTTACTCTGCTGCTATCTACCATGGACATTTTATTCCTTGTAGAAGTTACAGCCTAGGAAATATGCTACTTATTTTATGAATCTTGTGTTCCCCTACAGCAGTAAATTCATATACAAGTTATATTTAATGCAAGATAAAAATTTTTTTAAAAGCCAGAACAGATAGAGATGATTATAACTAGAAACTATATGAATAATTTCTTACATGAGTTTGTAAAGTAGATATGTGGTTAACTCTAATTTTACTTCTGAGGAAAATGAGCCGTTTCTTGGTTGCTAAGTCATGTCCGACTCTTTTGCAACCTCTCGGACTGTAGCCCACCAGGCTTCCCTATCCATGGGATTTCCCAGGCAAGAATACTGGAGTGGGTTGACATTTCCTTCTCCTGGGGATCTTCCTGACCCAGGGATTAAACTTGAGTCCCCTGCATTGGCAAACAAATTCTTTACCCCTGAGCTACCTGGTAAGCCCAAGGAAAATGAAATTTAGATCAAATTACATGCTCCAAGGCATCATAGCCAACTAGAGGGCTGTTGGGACCCAATCTCATGTCTTCAAACCTAAATCCCAACCTCTTTCCTGTGGTCTGCCCTCTGTCCACTTTCTAGGTACAAAGAGCAGAACTTTATATGGAGGACATTTCCATAAGGTCACTCAATTCATGCTCATACTTGGCCCTGATTTTTCTCTCCTCTTTATGTGTAGCATTTGTAGTATTGTAGTTTTCATTCTAGCAGCATCCAAATTAGGTCCAAGTTGACATTTTTGGAAATCCTTCAGCCACTGAGGAAATAATGGCTTTCATGTTTTAAATGGATCGTTTCCTATTCCAAGGCAGATTGACCTGTATCTTAGCTGCACTCTGCGGACAAAACCACAGGACTTTGGCTCCTGTAGAATTCTCCAGCTCACAACCTCACTCTCATCGTTTTCTGCCTCTTAACCTGAACCCTGATCTTGTGTTTGATGTATTTTTTGAACACGAGCTGCTGAAATTAACTCTTAGCTCTGAAGTGAAATGGTATAAAACATGTTTACTTGGAGCAGTGACTTGAGACCTATACTCAACGAACATCTAACATCAATTTCAAATGCAGGTACACAACTGGCAGAAACACAATCTAACAAAAATAGATCTATATCAAACTCATTTAAATGGTTGTCTATTGGTGGGAGAAGAATGCGAATGAGGGCTACGGTTTAAAGAAATTTGCCAAATAAATATAAAAGGAAGAGGACCTTGGACCAATGATTATAACATTCCACAAAACAAGGAGTTTCATTAATTCAACTTTCTGCTTGCCCTCAAAGTTCAGAAAGATAAAAATCAATTGGTAATACACTAAGTATATTAAAGCCACTTCTGTAAAAATATGATGCACATTCAGTGGCTTAAAACTGATTTCTTGTCTTACAGTTTCTGTGAGTCAGCAGTCCAGACATGGCTTTGCTGAATTCTCTGCTTAGGGTCTACAGTCAAATTGTCTGCAAAGGTGTGGGTTTTTTTTTTGTTGTTGTTGTTGTTTTAACTTCCCTATTTTCTTCATTTATTTAAGGATAAAATTGCATATAAACAAATGCATAGACCTTAACACACAATTCAGTGAGTTTTGTTTTAGCATGGAGGTACAAAATTTTCAATCTTTCAGAAAGTTACTTCAAGACTTTTCAGTCAATAGCCACACTTACAATTAGAATTTTTTAAAGATCAATGTTAAGTTTAGCACAAAATTGGGAGAAAAGTACTGAGATTTCCCACATGCTCCCTGCTCTTAAACCTGCACAAGCTTCCCCAACGTCTACGTTACTCACCGGGTTGGTTGGTTGGTTTTCTTGTCTTTCTTTTGCTGCTCTGAGACTTAGGACCCATGCTTGGCCCCGGCTTTATGGTTTATCAGCTCTCCCTGTGGAAGAGTTCTTTCCCAGGAGGGTCTGGAGGCTTTGTTCCCAGGAGCTTTGTTCTTACCTGGAAGCTTGATGGGAAATAATCCGCTTCCAAGTTCATTTGCATCATGGGCAGAGGTAATTTTCTCATAGCTGCAACAGTGAGGCCCGTTGCTCTTTGTTCTCTGTTGTCAGAGACCCCTCTAGGCTCCTAGGGCTGCCCTCGGGTCCTTACCATGCACCCTCCCCTACAAGCCTCTCACAGCATCACAGCTTACTTCTTCAGAGCCAGAATAGGGACTTTCTCACTTCACCCTGCTGAGACAGAATCTTATACTAGGGGATATAACTATGGGGGCACCATTCCTTCACCTTTGCCGCATAATGGAACCTGACCAAGGCAGTGTCATCCTATCACATTTGCATATTTATTGGATAGAAGCAAGTTCTGCCTATAGTCAAGCCCAGTAGATGGCATGAGGCCATCATTTATCTGGGACCACCCTAAGATATGTCCTCCTGCACTGTGTGAAATTTAAAATGAATGAGGCACTCTCTCTTATTCTAACTCGTGGACAAATTTCCATATTATGTTCAGTACAAAAATGTAGAATCAGATTTACATTATATTATCAACTATGTTTTGGGGCTTCCCGAGTGGCTCAGTGGTGAAGAATCCTCTTGCCATGCAGGAGGCACAGGAGAGGCGGGTTCCATCCCTGAGTTGGGAAGATCCCATGAAGAAGGAAATAACAAGCCTCTCCAGTATTCTTGCCTGGAAAGTTCCATGGAAAGAGGAGCCTTAGTGGGCTCACTAAAGGGATCACAAGGAGTCAGACACGACTGAGCACGCACGCAGGCGGATTGGCTATGTTTAATAGTTTTGTATGTATGTTCTTCATTTCCTAGATGCCTTCTAAAGTGATGAACAGAAAACTGCTGTTAGAGGTCCATTGTACAGAGTCACTAAAGTGTGAAGCAGGGGAAGTAATGAAACCTAGCAAACTGTCCTTGCGCATATTTTCAGTTTTATACTAAATACACAACAGCCCTTCAAAGTATATAGTTTTTCAAAAAGTAAATGAGATTTCCTATAGGAAACTATTATTTTAAAAGTTGAAAAAATTAGAGTTTGCAAAATAGACAATTTAAAATAAAACAGAAACATTGCAGGATTAAAAATTGTTTTCCTGTCTAATACTTTACCTGAAATGGGAGTGATGATATGTTTGTGATCATGGTCTCTTAAAAGATCAAACCTCTAAGTATAAGAGATATGTTGCTATTCATTCAATGAAACCAAGTTTTGGAAGATGAAAATAAATATAAATTAATTGATCATTGCTCACTTCTATGATAGCATATTAAAAAGCAGAAACATTACTTTGCCAACAAAGGTCCGTCTAGTCAAGGCTATGGTTTTTCCAGTGGTCATGTATGGATGTGAGAGTTGGACTGTGAAGAAAGCTGAGGGCAGAAGAATTGATGCTTTTGAACTGTGGTGTTGGAGAAGACTCTGGAGAGTCCCTTGGACTGCAAGGAGATCCAACCAGTCCATTCTAAAGGAGATCAGTCCTGGGTGTTCATTGGAAGGACTGATGCTGAAGCTGAAACTCCAATACTTTGGCCACCTCATGTGAAAAGCTGACTCATTGGAAAAACCCTGATGCTGGGAGGGATTGGGGGCAGGGGGAGAAGGGGACGACAGAGAATGAGATGGCTGGATGGCATCACCGACTCAATGGACATGAGTTTGAGTCAACTCTGGGAGTTGGTGATGGACAGGGAGGCCTGGCGTGCTGCGATTCATGGGTCTCAAAGAGTCGGACACCACTGAGCGACTGAACTGAACTGAACTGAACTGAACTTCTATGAAAAAGTAATCACAAGATTATCTAAACAGAAGTTTGGCAACTTATTTTACCACAGGTACTTTGGTATCACATATTCTACAGAGTTATTCCAGAGCACTCTTATTTACAAGTGCACAGCTGGTCATGTTCCACTGGATACTTTCTAGTGCTTTAAGTAACGTGGTGATGAGACTTACTTCTCAGGCATCATGTGATGAATACTCTAAGGAACACAGTCACACTGCAATAATCACCACATCACGTTATTGCTCTCTACATCTCAGAGATAGAAGAGACCAAGTGTTTCATCTGTGCACTTTCATTATCCATCAGAGTGATTGTATCTTAATTGATCCTCAATAAATATTTGTAGAGCCTTTCAAAGAAGGGTGATAGAGAGTAGTGAGAAGGGTTTTCATTAAAAAGTGTAAGTATAAGGCATTGATTAATATTTGCCTGATAAAATATCATCTCATTCTCTAAATGTCTTAATGATTCTGAAAGTGACTCATAAGCAGGCAAAATCCTGCTCATCATCTGAAATGTAGCCTATGCTTTTCCAATTATCTAGAAGTAATGATACCTAGGTTAGAACATCGTAGGGAGCAAAGCTCTTTGAACAATTTCAACCTGGAATAGTGATAAAATGTGGCTCTCCTTGGCACCAGAGCAGCATAATAATAACTAAGAGTGAACAAGGGGAAACAGTACTACTTAAGATGTGCTGTATGTATTCCAGATATTCTCAAGAACAGATTTCCTTATTAGGCCACTTTTTCACATACCAGATGCATAAAATACCCTCTGTAGATAAAGAAGTTTTGTCACTAGCAGCATCACACTTGCTCACAGACATATATACATATATGCATATGTTTATGTGTGTATGCATGCATATATATGTATGAGTAAGTGTGTATAGCCGTGCAAATACTTTCTTAAGTGTTACTCAGAGTTGAAGTCCTTCACTTACACTAAGTGATTTATTCCTTATAACAACCTTTCAAGGCAGATTCCATTATTATCCTCCTTTGAAAAACTGAGGCACAGGAAGCTTGAGGAACTTGCCTTCGTCTCAGGACTGCTAAGCGCCAGAGTCACAGTCAAACCCGAGCAGTCTGGCGTCGGGGCCTAAACTCTCTGGTCACAGAGACACTGACCACGTGTGCTCTGGCCCCTGACTGAACTCCCGTGGGGCCTCAGTGGTAAAGAATCTGCCTGCCGATGCAGGAGGCGTGGGCTCAGTCTCGGATGTGGGAAGGTCCCACTTGCCGCAGAGCAGCTAAGCCCGTGAGTCACAACTGCTGAACCCGTGCTGTAGACCTCGGTAATTGCAGCTCCCGAGCCCCCCACCACCCCTACTGAAGCCGGCGCCCGAGGGCCCAGGCTCTGCAGCGAGAGAGCCACCACAGTGAGGAGCTCCTCACAGCAGCGAAGAGTAGCCCCCATCTCATCACAACTAGAATAGCATCCACTCAGCAGTAAAGACCCAAGACAGCCAAAAGCAAGCAAATCAATGCATATATATATATATATATGTAAGCAAGTAAATCAATGCATATACATATATATATAAAACCTCTGCCTGGGAGAACCACATCTCAGGAAGATGGACCCTCTAGGTAGCTTTAGCTTAGCCCTCAAAGTGAGGTGGGCAAGAAGAAGCCCAATCATGGAAGACAATTCTATACTGAATGAAGTTTTTGATAACAAAAGGTATCATTGAAACACCCTTTGTTAGCAATAGATTTACCATTTAAAAACATCCAAAATAGTGTGCTTTGCCCCATAAACATGTCCTGGAAACACTGTCTAACCTATCTTACAAGATTCGTTATTTTGACTATTTCTTCCAGTCCTTGGGGGGAAAAAATATGTCTCAAACTTATGTAATGCTTGCATTTCAAAGTATTTAACTGGATTTTCTATCAGATAAATTGGGGAATGGGAACTCTGTATTGGTACATGTGTCTATTATATTTATATTTATGCTTTCTGTGAATCTAAGCTTAAAATTACAAGTAGAAAGGAAACTTGGTTTTTATACTAAGAAATAAATGCAGACTCATAAAAATTAGAGTGGATGTTTAAAAGATACAATATTTAAATTACTCCATTACAAGTGGACGACTAGCTTTACTTATGTCCACTTCCTCACATCTCCCCAGCATGGAATATCTCATTTTATCATATAAATATCTCATTTTATAGCAGAAAGGTAAAGGAGTGTTTTAAACAATGGTCCTATTTCCTGGCAAATCATAAACCACCTTTTGTTAATTTATACTTCTTGCTAGCTTACCTCTACCCAATATATATACATTGATGTATACCTACTTTGTGCTTCCCTTGTGGCTCAGATGGTGGCAAATCTGCTTGCAATGCAGGAAACTCAGGTTTGATCACTGGGTCAGGAAGATCCCCTGAAGAAGGGAATGGCTACCCACTCCAGTGTTCTTGCATTGAAACTCCTAGGGACAGAGGAGATTGGTGGGCTACAGTCCATGGGGACACAGAGTCAAACAAGACTGAGTGATTAACACTAACTAATATTCCTACTTTCGCTTGTAAGAATTCTGATTCCTGACAGCACTCTTCTCAGTCTATACATAATTCATTGTAATTACTATCAATACTTTCTAGTGTTTCAGTCCTACCAGGAGCATAGCAAAAGGGTATGGATGGTTGCATGCTTTTAGGCACCTCAGATGATCACAAATGGGTGACTGCATTAGTTCTAGTGGACACCCACAGACTCCAGAAGACTCAGTACCTTTACAGAGCACAGACGCTGTGTTCTCATCCTCAGAAGCCGGGAGTACTACTTAAGATCAGAATCTCAGGGTAAAATTCAGAAGTTTCCTTTGGAGCTTGTAGTAACAAGGATTGGAGCTTGATTACTTTTGCAGCGGATCCTTTTTGAGAGAATTTGGCTGTCATGTTTTTGAAATGTCACCGTTGCTTGTGAATCCTGTCATTTGGTTGGGGAGGGGCCACTCTTGTTGAGAGTTAGGACTTGCTTGATGAAAGCAGTACCCTAAGGCATTTGGGAAGAGACAGAATAATGATGTTGGTAATGCCTGCAGCCTCTCCTGGGTGTGTGAAGGACAGTTTAGAGCAAGGAGGAGGAAGAAGGAACATTTCCATCATATGTGTTTGTTTGTTTGTTTGCAGGATAAGAGGAAGCAAGGGCTTAGAGCTATGCTCAGATTTAATGGCTTTGTGGATATACCCTCCACAATTCAATAAAAATTGTCTGATTTCCTTAACTTTCTTCTTCAAGGGATCAGCACTGCCGCATTTTTAAAGAATGGAAATGCACATTTGGAGTCAACACATATTTCACGTTGCTGAGACTGTTCCAAGATTCATTCGGATCTTGCTCTTTGCCTTTAGCATTTTGAGGTCCCGTGTGTCTGCCTCACCTGCATTCTTTTCTCCTGGGTGAGCAAATGAGCCACAGGCCTGCTGTGTGTCCATCAGGGATACAGAAGTTGTCAAAAGCCCTCCAGACAGAAACCTAGTTGACTTTCCCTGAAAGCAAAGAAGCAGATTCCCTAATATAACTCTTTTTCTTTAAAATAAGGCATAACTGTAAGTAGTTAACAAACTCTCATAGGATGCTTAGAAAACATCACTGTGCATGCAAGGGTCAAGACAAAAAAGAAGGATGCTTTTAAAATCAACATGTCAGAGAAACACGTTCTAACAAGGGTTGCCCTCTTCAAAGTAATCATCTGAGGAGGTTCTCCTGTGTTTTAGCAGAACTTCCACAGCTCAGAACTGTGTTGAAGCTCTTCTGGAATTGCCTTCAGAGTTAAGTGTATGAGCTACATAAGAAAACCATTACTTTATGGTTATACCTCATAAAGTTCCATAAAAAGAATAGGAAAAATGTTGAAACAAATGGGGTGTGGCTTGTTCCATCTAAAAAATCATCTGAAAAGTTAGGCTTTGTATCCTTCCCAGAACACTGACACCTGACTTTCCTTTGGATGTGTGGTAGAAGGAAAAAGTTGTCTCCTTAGAAATGTATTTGATGCCTATGTACCTAATTGTTCATAAGACCTGGCAACAAAGAGAATGCTTCCTAAAGATTGTCAACGAGCATGTATTATATATATTCACCTGTGTTTCAGGACTGGATGGATGCCCTTGTAGAATCATTAGTGGAAGTGCAAATCATTCTAGAAGGAAGCTGATTTATTCCCATGTAAGCAACTTTAATGGCTTAATTACTTCAGCCACATGGCTCACTACCTGAGTTTGTGCTGTTATTCATTCTCATTTTCTTTACTGACGTTCCCTCTTACTAGATCCCCATGTCTCTCATTCATTACCTAAAATGTAGGCACAATAACTTTTCTAAATCATACTTCTGAATGACACTTCCTGTTAAAGTCTTGTCATGACTACACTTTACCTTCAAGATAAAGCTCATTGCTTAGTAGGATATTCAGATTTTTCACAATCTGTCCACTTCTAGACTTCAAATTGGTGAATCTAGTCTCATCATATCTTCTTTTCTCTTCATTGTTCTCCAAGCTGATGGGCTTGCTTCCAGGAAAGTACTGTTCTGTCTAGTTTCTAGAACTCCATTCTTGCGATTCAACACATGCTAACTGAAATACCTATTCAAGCTTTTAATGTACAGAACAGCCATCATTCCCCAAAGAGCTTGTCTTATTTTAGACCAAAGACATAGAAATTGTATCTTTCTAGCAATATTTTTTTTTATCGTAGATACCTAGTGTGCATTATTTAAAATGCCAGTTTCTTTAGCATGACCTGAAGGTCATGTTCAAATGTGTTGAGTTCAAGAATTCATATTACTTAAAAACCATGCCTCAGACTATCATGTAACTTTTAATACTATTTTAGGAAAAGTTTTTGGAATACTTCCCCCTTGTTGTTAATTAGTGAAGGAGAGGGTTTTGGTCCTCATCTAAAATCCTTACTATGAACAAATGATTAAGCACAGAGTTAAACAAAAAGTAGAAACTTGAGAATGAATTATTGAAGAATAAATTCTCATGAAGTGTCTACAATCTCTGTTACCTTGTAGCAGCTGCTACCCACAGATGGTTGTAAATAACTATATCCCTCTTTGCACAAGTATGCTGCTCCTCCCAGCAAAAGGAAGAGAATCACGTCCTTTCCTTTGCATCCTGGCTGGTCCTCTGATTGTTTTGAACACAGCAGTACAAAGGAGGTAAGATTAAAAGAAAGCATTTTTCCAAGAAAGGTCTGTATAGTCAAAGCTATGGTTTTTCCCAGTAGTCATGTGGGGGTGTGAGAGTTGGACCATAAAGAAGGCTGAGTGCTGAACAACTGATGCTTTTGAATTGTGGTGCTGGAGAAGATGCTCAAGAGTCCCTTGGTTTGAGAGATCAAACCAGTCAATTCTAAAGAAATCAACCCTGAAAGGGTTCAAGTCCTTCATTGGAAGGACTATTGCTATAGCTGAAGCTACAATACTTTGGCCACCTGATGTGAAGAGCTGAGTCTTTGGAAAAGCCCCTGATGCTGGGAAAGATTGAAAGCAAAAGGAGAAGGGGATGGCAGAGGATGAGATGGTTGGGTAGCATGGTTAGATAGCATCACCAAATCAATGGGCATGAATTTGAGCAAACTCTAGGAGATAGTGGAGGACAGAGAAGCCTGGAATGCTGCTATCTATGGGATTTCAAAGAGTTGGACACAATTTAGCAACTGAACAACAACATTAAAAGACTTCTAAGTGTAAGTAAGTATTATGACTGTCTGGAAGTGTCAGTCTTTTCTCTTTTAGGATACTTTTTTTGAAATCCATATTCCATGCAATGAGGAGCCCAAGGCACAAGGATATCTATATAAGATGATTTATTTTGCTGAATTTTCATTTCACATTCTGCTTATGGTATTTTAAAAGCTCATCCCTGCTCACTTTATTCTTCCATCAATTTTTCACTCTCTGCTTGTTTTGTCTCCCACAAAGTTGAAAGCTGTCATCTTAGCTCTTGATTCTCCTGGAAGGTGTTTTCATATTCACTGCCATAATCATTAAGGAAGCTCTGAGATCATATTGCATGGTGAGATTTAACTCAAATGAAATATCAGAAATCTTGACCTCAATTTCACCTCATTTCCATGATTTCATTATTCCTACAGTCAACATTCTTGAATCAACTCCTGGGTATTTCTCCACTGTATAATGTTATCAGCTTTGAATTTTATGGTAGATACTTTCCCTCCATATGTTCTTCTCTACGTCAAGGGTTAAAGTTTGAGTATCCTGTAATCTCAGGGCCTTTAGATTAGATAGAACCCTTTAGATAAGTAATTTCATGGACACATTCAAGATAAAAAGGTAATAGATAATATAGTTTTAAAATGTTGACATGCAGCTAACTTTTGCAACATAAATGGAAACTTAGAATAACAATGCAACATACTGGAAAATAGATAAACAGTACTACATAATATTTATTGTCAGATGCTGTGTTAGGAATTTTATTTATTATTAAATACAATCTTCAAAATCATCTTTGAAAATAGGTATTTAATATTTCTATTTTTGATGAAGAAAGCAAGGCTAAGACAGGTAGAGTAACTTTTTTCATAATCTCAGAGGAAAGTGAAAAGTGAAAGTGAAGGTCACTCAGTCTTGTCCAACTCTTTGCAACCCCATGGGCTATACAGTCCATGGAATTCTCCAGGTGAGAATACTGGAGAGGGTAGCCTATCCCTTCTCCAGGGGGTCTTCCTGACCCAGAGGAAGTAAATGTTAAAACTGGGATATGAGTCTCTGATCATTTAGTAACTCATGTTGCCCTCTACTTAAAGTAACTACCACAAAATAGAATATAGGTTAATATTTTAGGCAAGCCAGTGGTAAAAATATTTCCATTGAACCATCATTTGGTGACTTTCATTCAAGGGAGCTATCGATCCTGCTAAGAGAATAGGAGCTGCTGCCAAAAGGCGGGCAGCGGGCCTGTGTCATCTAGTTGTGAAGCTGGTATATTCCTCAATAGCAGGAACCAGTCTCTGAGAGTCCTCCCAGATCCCTTATCTGAAAAATATGTTCTATCCTTCTGTAATTTCAAAGCACAATAAGAACTGCATGAAAACTATGAAATATTACCCATTCACTGTGATTTTATTTTCGTTCTACAACTCTTGAAGATGAGGCTTCTAAATAGCATATGATTGCACATTACAGGCAGTTTTTAAGTCTCACATTCTCTACTTTATATATGATTTTCCTCAACCAGAGATGCTTTCTTTTTCTCCATAGCTAGAGGTTGAGTCTCCCCTTCCTTTTTCCAGCACTGACTTTGTTTCTTTCATGTTTAATGACTCATCTGTAGAGCTTTGTAGGATTTCATCTTAGTGTGTTTTCTTTTACCTCCGAAAGGTTCCAAGTAAAATAAGGAAGATATGGGGTAAGGGGAAGGGCTAGCGAGAAGGCTACCTTCCTGACTGTAGAGCATATTTGGTGGCTTTAGGGAGTAAAGATGTTCCTACACTATTAACAGAAAAAAAAAAAAAATGGGTCTCTCTTTTGCAAAGAGGACTTTACTCAGAATACATCTCCAGTCTGGACACACAAAACACCAATACAGGTATTCATCCAGCCAGCTAGAGAAACTGCATAAACTTGTCATCAAATGGAATGACAAATATCACCAAGTTTTGCCACATCCTGGAGAAGAACTCATGAACACTAAATCCTGGTAATAAAAGTGCTCAGAGGAGCCAGGTTAGGGCCTCAGTAAAACTTGTTTCTTTCTTTTCTTTTCTTTTTTTTTTTAGTGAAATTTGGGACTTAATTTATTCATATTCCAATGAATAGAATTATGAGCTTGGAAGTGCTGTTTTACATTATCTGGTCAATTCTTTTCTTTAGTTTTTTTTTTTTTGTTTTTTTTTTTTTATACATGATTAAATTAATATTTTGCCCAAAGTCATACAACAAGTTGAACAGCAGAACTACTTTTGCAGAGTTAGATTTTTCGACAATTTTAAACTTTCTCTTTGCATTTAATGTTTCTCTTGCCCATTGCTGCTAGCAGCAAAATCTCTTAGAAAGCCTCATGAGGACTGTGCTTTCCTCAGGTATGAGAGGACAGAGAAGCTATGAAACAACTTTCTGTCTAGCAGTGGCCCAAGGACAAATGAAACTCTGGTCAAAACCATCCAGACAAACCTGTAGGGACTCTGGGAGACATAAATTACTGGTTTCTTGTGCTTAAATTAAGATGTGGAACATTGAGCTTTTATTCCCCCTTTTTGACTTAATTTGATTGCTAAGATTTTATTTTCATAGTGAACATATACTACTTATGTAACAAAAAAAGGAAAGATGAAGGGAGAACATTTCCATTTTATACCACAATAAAAATGATTGCTGCTGGAGGTTGATAAGAATGAAAAGTGGGAGTTCCCTAAGAGACCTCAGAGGTTACACTGTCTTTGTCCCACTGGGTTCCCTTCTCTTCTCTGGAGCCTTGATGCCAGGGGAGATGAGCTAGGCAACTTCTAACTTAATCACAGAGAATTGTCTCCTGCTTCTAAATCCACATACTCACAATATAGTTTCTAATTAGAGACTCATGTTCCCTACTTCATGGATATCCCTTAGTAGTAGGTGCTACTTGCTTTTCTGCAAAATCCAGGACAATGTAGATTTGTGAATTTCATAGCACATACCTTGCTGCATTCTCATAGTTCATTTGCATGTCTCCTCCATCAGACTGTGAATTTTTGGAAATTAAACTTTTATTTTCTCTGTATTCTCAGCATCTCGTGTAATAGGAAACGCAAACTAAATATATTTACTGACATTTGTTCTATTTGAAGGAGAGGAAGAAGGGAAGAAATGGGGATAAAGACACAAAGACCAATAATTGTTATATTTTGATTAAACCCAACTTAAAAGTACTGTAACATTCAAAAGTACATTGGGACTTCTCTGCAGGTCCAGTGGTTAAGACTCCATGCTTCCAGTGCCGGGGGGTCACAGGTTCCATCCTTGGTCAGGGAACTAAGAGCCCACATGCTGTGCAGCCTAATTTTTTTTTAAATACACTGAATATCATTAAAAATACACTGGACATTATAACAAATTATAATAATGTGCTTATGAGAAACTCATTTCTATTTTACAAAACACATCTGTACGTAACAGCCCCCAAATTTTGGGGTGTGCTAGCACAGTGCTCATTTAAATTGCTAGGACATTTTGATTTTAACTATTCTAACACTTTGAAATGGATTAAATGTAGATTTATTAATAATTAACATAAAGTATATATTTTTATTTATAGATTCTAAGACTTCTTGAAAATGTCATTACTCTTTAATGGAGAGTTGAAAATAATTTTCATTAAAACTCAATTTTCTGCCTTCCTGATAAAAAGCCTCATATCAAAGCAGAGTAGTCTCTTTAAAGGGCATTATATTTTACCTCATATCACTATTATTTGATTTCCATCAGTTTCATCATATACTTGGTTTAAAGTTATATTAATATGTTAGGGGTCTGGTAGGGTCTATTGATACTAACATTAAAGCAAAAAAAAGAGCCTGAAAAAGAGAATTTCTTTTCAGGAAAAAAGAATAAATTTCCAGGATTTCCTCTGGTCACTGTTCCTTGTGTTTTACTACTTCCGTGGCTGTGTTATATTATTTAGCTTTAATTCCTCCTGTTGTAATTTAAACCTTTTCTTCTTGTTCACTCCTTGATGAAGATGGAAAACAGCTGGCTGCCAACAATCCTTTATTTTCCTTCAAATCTTTCCCCAAAACAGTACAAAGCTCACTTTATTTTCATTGTTCACCTGATCTGATTGATTTACCAACTCACATGAAAACATAGGTGAAAAAATGGACTAGAAATTGTAGTCTTTTGATTCATTTCCCACATAAGTCGATTTCTTCTCATTAAGTACTTTAATTATGTAAACTATGTTGAGCCTCTTGATGAAGGTGAAGGAGGAGAGTGAAAAAGCCAGCTTAACACTCAGTATTAAAAAAACTCAGATCATGGCATCTAGTCCCATCACTTCATGGCAAACAGAAGAGGAATAGATGGAAGTAGTAGCAGATTTCCTCTTCTTGGGCTCCAAAATCACTGTGGATGGTGACTGCAGCCATGAAACTAGAAGACAACTGCTTCTTGGCAGGAAAGCTATGACAAACCTAGAGATTGTGTTAAAAAGCGAAGACGTCACTTTGCCGACAAAGGTCTGTATTGTCAAGGCCAGGGTCTTTCCAGCAGTCATGTACAGATGTGAGCGCTGACAATTAACAAGGCTGAGCCCTGAACTGATGCTTTCAAACAGTGGTGTTGGAGAAGAATCTTGAAAGTCTCTTGGAAAGCAAAGAGATCAAACTAGTCAATCTTAAAGGAAATCAATCCTGAATACACTTTGGAAGGACTGATGCTGAAGCCAAAGCTCCAATAGTTTGGCCGTGTGATATGAACAGCTGACTCATTGGAAAAGACCCTGAGGCTGGGAAAGATTGAATGCAGAAGGAGAAGAGAGTGAGAGGATTAGATCATTGGATGGCATCACTGATTCAATGGACATGAATGTGGGCAAGTTCTGGGAGATGGGGAGGGACAAGCAAGCCTGGCATGCTGCAGTCCATGGGGTCATGAAGAGTAGACACAACTTGGTGACTGAACAACAACAAAATGTTGGGCTAATAGAGATTTCTAAGAATAAAATAGCATATTTATTAGTACTAATTATTATTAAAATATTGTATTACAGTATATGCTATGTAAATATGAGAGAAGTAATAAATCCATATTTCCATACTCAACTGTATTTGTGTACTATTTTATTTATAAAGCACTAATTATAGTTTTACTGCAGATGGTGACTGAAGCCATGAAATTAAAAGACACTTACTCCTTGGAAGGAAAGTTATGACCAACCTAGATAGTATATTAAAAAGCAGAGACATTACTTAGTCAACAAAGGTCCGTCTAGTCAAGGCTATGGTTTTTCCAGTAGTCATGTATGGATGTGAGAGTTGGACTGTGAAGAAAGCTGAGCACTGAAGAATTGATACTTTTGACCTGTGGTGTTGGAGAAGACTCTTGGACTGCAAGGAGATCCAACCAGTCCATCCTAAAGGAGATCAGTCCTGGGTGTTCATTGGAAGGACTGATGCTGAAGCTGAAACTCCAATACTTTGGCCACCTGATGCAAAGAGCTGACTCATTGGAAAAGACCCAGATGCTGGGAAAGATTGAGGGCAGGAGGAGAAGGGGACGATAGAGGATGAGATGGCTGGATAGCATCACCGACTCGATGGACATGAATTTGAGTAAACTCCAGGAGTTGGTGATGGACAGGGAGGCCTGGCGTGCTGCGGTTCGTGGGGTCGCAAAGTCAGACACGACTGAGCGACTGAACTGAACTGAGTTATAGTTTCAATCTGAGGAAGTGTGAAGAGGAAGCACTGTGGGGTTTTAGTGACCATTTGTACAAACTTCAGCATTTTCTCATCAGTGAGAGGAAGGAGGAAATGTGAATTAAGAAATCCCTATTAAAATGCCAGTGATTTAAGTTCACTAGATTATTAACCTGGCTCTTGCTAAATCTACCCAGAAGTATTTACCTTGAAAATTTGTGAAATTAACAGAATCCTTTATGTGTAGCCATTACTTTAAAAATAATCTTTTGATAAATGACCAATACTCATATTTCTTAAAACCAATCAATTTTATGCAATTCTGAAATATGACTGCATTCATCTGAATATGAAAAACTGTTGTCCCGTCTAATCAGATGTGAAGTATTCTCTAGGGTCATTTTTCAAATGCTTTGCTGTCATTAACATGGGCATCATTGTCCTACACCTGGACACTCACCAGCTTAGCTGCCCAGGTTTACTAGAGAGTTCGATCCAGATGCAGCAAGTGGCAAAGATGTTACGTGCCCTATGGGGCTGAAATGTAGAGCACCTGGCAACCAGCAGAGCCCCGGGAAACAAGGCTTAATGGTGAAAGGAGTGCAATTAAGTGTGCGTTACATCTTTGCTGTCCCAGAGCATGAGAATGCTTAATGTGACTCATCAGCCCCATTCCAGGTTCCAGACATTTAGAAGCTGAATGAGCATAAATAGCAAAAGCCACAGTAAGTCAGTCGCATAAAAGAATTTATAAATATAAAAGATGATAAGCAATTTTGGTCTGCAGGTTTCTTTTCAGTAATGCAGCTTAGCATTATACCATCTAATGCTGCTAGAATCATTTCCAATTCAGCACAGTTAACTTTGCTATTTCATAAAATATTACCTCCTTTTGCTAGAACAAATGAACCATTTGTAAGCCATCCTTTCTGAGGGAGGGTAGAGATGTCTTTCAATTCCACTGTGAAACTCAAAACAAGATTGCTAAATTCAAGTTAAGAAATACTTCTGCATTGACTGAGGTTGCAACTCCCATCCAACAGTCATTTTGAAACAATCAGTAGTACAGTGAGTCAAAGTCTAAGATTACAGAAATTGCCCATTTGGACAATCAGGACGAAAAGAGTTAGAACATCATTTTGTGACTCTCTGATCAATTCTTGTCCTCAGGAAAAAAAAAAAATAAAAAAAGGTGGAAAATATAAACTTCCTGAACTCATAGTCAATAAAACAATAGTTTAACTTTTGCAAAAAGAAAAAAAGTAACAACCCAACTTGGTAAACACAATGGAAGATTTCAGACAGGAGGCCACACGAATAACCCTGAAGGTCTAAAGACAAGATTTAAGATCATCTCTGCTAAAGACAGCAAGTGAAAACAAAATAAAAGTGATTAACCAACATGAGTTCAAGATTTTCCATTACAGATCACAGAAAGTCTTCTCTTGCTCTAAAATTCTTTTGCACACCAGAAAATTGCTTCTTTACTGAAAAACAAACAAACAAACAAAAACAGTGAAGGAAGGACTATCTATCATGAATCTCAGTTTTAACAAAATTTAAAACCCCAAGATATGCTATGTAAATGAGAGAAGAGGAAGGAGCTAAATTTATACTAAGATTGGAACAGACATTTTAAATTTGACTGATCTTACCTGAAAATTTACTTGTGTGTAAAATTGTATAATGTAAAACTGAATTTGGAACTAAAGGAAAGAAATTAATGCTACCCATTAACTAGATCCCAAAGAAGTCTGGTACATTTAATTACAATTTGATTGCTATATATTGCCTGATAACATTTCTATGGCATTTTACAGCATTGTCCCACAAGGAAAATTAGCAATAAACATAAGCTAAGAAAATGCAGTTTCATGCATATCTGATGGATATGGAAATAGAAACAGAACACACTCAAGGAGGTCGATCAGATGCAAACGTGTATGGTGCCTGCTGGAGCAGATGGCCCAGTTGATGAGAATTTCAGAAAGTTTACAGCCAGACTCCAGGTCCAAAGTCACTCATTGAGAAATAAAGAAAACAAATAAAGAAAAAAACAAAACAAAACCATCCTGAGAAAGCTCTGCTAAGGAAATAAAACATATCATATTCTAGCCACTGGTTTCTTTAGTTCAGAGAGGATCATTTTAGCGAATACTTACACTTTTATTTCTGAAAATAAGTCTGAAGAATCAGATACACCATGAAGACTGTGATAATTAAAGATTTAGGTTTAGTATAATGATCAAGCCTACTTTTCATTTATCAAAATTAAATTGGTTGCTTAGCAAATATAGCACTGTACAAATTTCAGACCCATATTATTGACAGAGGTGACTTTTTTCTTGTTACACATTAATTAACAGTTAACAGTCAGCACACGGCATATGGTGCCCCTTTCACACCACTGTGAACCGTACCACAGAATGCTACATCACCCTTCTAAGAATTTTTTTCTTCTCCTTCCTTCCCATATGGCATTCAATTCTAAAATAGGTTTTCCTCCATACACTTGGTTGTCTATTTAATATTCCATAGCTGGGACTCAGGTGGGAATGAAAGATGGAAGCAAATGCTTGTAAAGTTTGAGTTCTCAGTTGGGTCTACAGATGGGGGAGGAGCTCATCTACAGGTAAGTGTCTCTGCAAAAGTCAACTGAAAACTTAACTCATCCATTTGCTTTAATAGCTAACTCTCCATGACAGTAAGAAATTAAGATCATATTATTTAGGTCTAATCAAACTATTTAGCTCAAGGCACTCATCTCTTCAGAATTTTGACCTCAGAAATGCAAGGAGCTGAAGAGAGGCAGATCAAAGCTTGACGGTAATTTTGCCATGACTTCCAGTATGTAAATAGATTGCAAACTCGAAGGCTCTATAATGCAAATTTATAAAGTGAATTAAATAGTAGAGAGTCATTAGTGCTGACTGGCAACCTCATACTCATTCTCAGACGTGTTACTGGATTGAAGCACATTGTTTGATTCAAGATATTTGATTACGTTATACAGGAAAATGTGTTTTGTCCGTAAACATGAGGATATGAACTTTACTAGTAATCTACTGTTATTCCCAATTCTAACAGAATTGAGATTTGCCTGAAAATCCCTCAGTGCTGAGGGCCTCATGTTAATGAATTTGGGCAATGGGTTTTTGAAGCTGTTGTTCCCTCCTTTTGTTGTCTATATCTACTGAGAAGTCTTAGAGACAATCTTTGCTTGAAAAAAAAAAAAAAAACACTTCAATTGATAAAGAGATAAAGCCACTTTTGAAAAAAATTCTCTTTCTTAGAGAATTGAGCAGAAAGTACAGAATTGCCACATACTCCATTCCCCCATGCATGCATAGCTTTTTCAATCAACATCACCCAGCAGAGCAATACATTTGTTAAAATTAATAAGTCTACAGTGATCTGTCATTATCACTCAAATTCCATAGTTTGCATTGGGAGTGGCTGTTAGTATTGTGGGTTCTATTGATCTGGAAAAATATATAATGACATGTATCCACAATTACAGCTCCATGCAGGGTAGTGTTACTGCCCTACAAAGCCTCTGAGATCTGCCTGTTTGTCCCTCTCGCTCCTCCCTAACACCTGACAACCACTAAATTTTCTTTTTTTTTTTTTTGCTGTCTCCATCATGTTACCTTTCCCACAATGTCGTAGAGCTGGAGTTAAACAGTATATAGGCTATTTAGATTGGCTTCTCTTACTTAATAATATCCATTTAATATTCCTCCATATCTTTTCAGAGCTTCACAGCCCCTTTCTTTCTAGTGAAGAATAATAATCCCTTGTCTGGGTGTAGTAGTGTACTAATTCAATTACCTACTGAGGGCATCTTTGTTGCTTTCAAGTTTTGACAGTAATTAATGCTGCTATAAACATCTGTGTGCAGGTATTGTGTGGAAATAAGTTTTCATTCCTTTGGGCAAACACCAAGGTGCACAACTGCTGGACTGTATAATCAGGGTAAATCTATTTTTTTTTTTTAAGAAACCACCAAATTGTCTCCCAAAGTATCTGTGCCATTTTGCATTTCCATGAACAATGAATGAGGGTTCCTGCTGCTCCTCATCCTTGCCAGCATTTGGTTTTCTCGGGATTCTGAATTTTGAACATTCTAATAAGCATGTAGTGGTTATCTCATTTTTTTAAAATTTACATTTCCCTGAGGACATATGCTGTGGATCATCTCTGTAAGTTACTCTTAATAGTGTATTGAAATAGTCTTCATTTTAGCTTGCCTATTTCTGTCTGTTCCCCAGTCATGACTCTGTTGGGTCATAAACATTTCCGGATTCTCTAGGTATTATGTATTTTATATTAAATTATTCTTGGTGGAAGACAAGAATAACTTCTCTGCAATTTATTTTACTTAGATAAGAATTTGTACACAATCCGTCTCCCCTTTCATATTATATTAGGGTTGTTTATTTAAAATAATGCTGCTATTTCCCCTTAGTAGATTGTGCACTCTAAGAGAACAGGAAATCATACCAGAAACAGGAAATCATATGACCTCTTTATCCCCATTGTGTAAACACTGTATAAAACACAGCTCACAATAAACATTTTTTTTAATGAATAAGCAGTATATATTTGGGTGTATGTGTTGGTGATTATATAGAAATTTTTATAAATATAAACATAATTACTATAAATGGAAAACACATTTAAACTAAGATTATCTCACCTGTTTTCTATTATCTATTTTGATTTATGACTGCAGATTAAAAAGTATAAGAAGCAACGTATAAAATAAGAGGCAAAATAAATTGCCCAAGAAGCTTCCTTGGTGTTCCATACAGTAAAGAATATGCCTGCATTGCAGGAGATCTGGGTTCGATCCCTGGTTGGGAAGATCCTCTGGAGAAGGAAACGGCTATCTCCACCAGTATTATTGCCTGGAGAATCCCACAGATAGAGGGGAGCCTGGCGGCCTACAGTCTATGGGGTCACAAAGAGGCAGACATGACTGAGAAGCTAACATGTTCACTTTTCAAGAATGTTCATAGTTAGGTGTCAAGGAGGAGCAAATACAGGTATTAAGATTCTAAATGATCCTAATTGTATACCTATAGAATCATTGCTAACCTCAAACTGAAATAATTTCAAAAAGAATATTGTTACCAATTAGCATGGCATTTAGAAAGAAAAACTATGTAATTTGTTAGTTCACTGACATATTCATTCATTTATTGTGTAAGAATATGTGGAGAATAAAAGTTAAAATGAAATACAGTTATTTTTATCACACCTAAAACATTATAATTGAGAAAAAAAAAGATGAAGGTACTAAAAGAAAGTAGTAAGAGATTAAAAAAAAGGAATAACTTTCAGTTAAGTAGAGCAAGAGCGACTTCATAGAAAGTAGAGGATTTAGTATTTACTTGCCTCATTTCTTCTAGTGAAAACCGTGTTATTGTTTAAAAGCAGCTGTGGTTTGCTTTGCTATATTACACACATTTTTTCTAAAATGTCATTTCAAAAGCAGAATTAAAATGCCAAGAGTTTAATATAATTTTAATTAGCAAACAGGCTAGGAAAGTAACAATTCAGCTTATTTTAGGAAAAAATTTGAACAGGTTCAGTTCACTTCAGTAACTCAGTCATGTCTGGCTATTTGCAACCCCATGGACTGCAGAACACCAGGCTTCCCTGTCCATCACCACTCCCGGAGCTTACTGAAACTCATGTCCACTGAGTCAGTGATGTCATCCAACCATCTCATCCTCTATCATCCACTTCTCATCCTGCCTTCAATCTTTCCAGGCATCAGGGTCTTTTCCAATGAGTCAGCTCTTCGCATCAGATGGCCAAAGTATTGGAGTTTCAGCTTCAGCATCGGTCCTTCCAATGAACACCCAGGACTGATCTCCTTTAGGATGGACTGGTTGGATCTCCTTGCAGTCCAGGGGACTCTCAAGAGTCTTCCCCAACATCACAGTTCAAAAGCATCAATTCTTCGGTGCTCAGCTTTCTTTATAGTCCAACTCACATCCAAACATGACTATTGGAAAAACCATAGCCTTGACTAGACGGACCTTTGTTGGCAAAGTAATGTCTCTGCTTTTTAATATGCTGTCTATGTTGGTCATAGCTTTTCTTCCAAGGAGCAAGTGTCTTACTTTCATGGCTGCCATCACCATCTGCAGTGATTTTGCAGCCCAAGAATATAAAGTCTTTCACTGTTTCCATTGTTTCCCCATCTATTTACCATGAAGTGATGGGACTGGATACCATGATCTTTGTTTTCTGAATGTTGAGTTTTAAGCCAACTTTTTCACTCTCCTCTTTCACTTTCATCAAGAGGCTCTTTAGTTCTTCTTGGTTTTCTGCCATAAGGGTGGTGTCATCTGCATATCTGAGGTTATTGGTATTTCTCCCAGCAATCTTGATTCCAGCTTGTGCTTCATCCAGCCTGGCATTTCTCATGATGCATATAAGTTAAATAAGCAGCGTGATAATATACAGCCTTGACGTACTCCTTTTCCTACTTGGAACCAGTCTGTTGTTCCATGTCCAGTTCTAACTGTTGCTTCTTGACCTGCATACAGATGTCTCAGGAGGTAGGTCAGGTGGTCTGGTATTCCTAACTCTTCCAGAATTTTCCACAGTTTGTTGTGATCCACACAGTCAAAGGCTTTGACCTAGTCAATAGAATTGGATTGGAACTCTCTTGCTTTATTGATGATCCAACTGATGTTGGCAATCTGATCTCCGGTTCATCTGCTTTTTCTAAATCCAGCTTGAACATCATGTACTGTTGAAGTCTAGCTTGGAGAATTTTGAGCATTACTCCGCTAGTGTTTGAGATGAGTGTAATTGTGCTATAGTTTGAACATTTTTTGGCATTGTCTTTCTTTGGGATTGGAATGAAAACTGACCTTTTCCAGTCCTGTGGCCACTGCTGAGTTTTCCAAATTTGCTGGCATATGGAATGCAGCACTTTCACGGCATCTTGCTTTAGGATTTTAAATAGCTCAACTGGAATTCTATCACTTTTACTAGCTTTGTTCATAGTGATGCTTCCTAAGGCTCACTTGATTTCACATTCCAAATGTCTGGCTCTAGATGAGTGATCACACCATCCTGATTATCTGAGTCATGAAGATATTTTTCATACAGTTTTTCTGTTTATTCTTGTGACCTCTTCTTAATATCTTCTGCTTTTGTTCAGTCCATACCATTTCTGTCCTTTATTGTGTCTATCTTTGCATGAAATTTTCCCTTGGTACTCTAATTTTCTTGAAGAGATCTATAGTTTTTCCATTCTATTACTTTCCTGTATTTCTTTGCATTGATCACTGAGGAAGGCTTTCTTATCTCTCCTTGATAGTCTTTGGAACTCTGCATTCGCTTTTCTCCTTTGCCTTTTGCTTCTCTTCTTTTCTCAGCTATTTGTAAGGCCTCCTCAGACAATCATTTTGCCTTTTTGCATTTCTTTTCCTTGGGGATAGTCTTGATCACTGCCTCTTTTACAATGTCACAAAGCTACATCCATAGTTTTTCAGGCACTCTGTCTTTCAGATCTAATCCCTTGAATCTATTTCACTTCCACTGTATAATTATAAGGGATATGATTTAGGACATACCTGAATGGTCTAGTGGTTTTCCCTAATTTCTTCAATGTAAGTCTGAATTTGGCAATAAGGCATTCATGATCTGAGCCCCAGTCAGCTCCTGGTCTTGATTTTGCTAGGTATATAGAGCTTTTCCATCTTTGGCTGCAAAGAATAGAATCAATCTGATTTCTGTGTCGACCATCTGGTGATGTCCATGTGTATATGACTGGTGCGTTTTTTTGGCAAACTCTGTTAGCCTTTGCCCTGCTTCATTTTGTACTCCAAGGCCAAATTTGCCTGTTACTCCAGGTAGCTCCTGACTTCTTAGTTTTACATTCCAGTCCCCTGTAATGAAGAGGAAATCTTTCTTGGACATTAGTTCTAGAAGGTCTTGTAGGTCTTCATAGAACCATTCAACTTCAGCTTCTTCAGCACTACTGCTTGGGACATAGACTTGGATTACTATGATATTGAATGGTTTGCCTTGGAAACAAACAGAGATCATTCTGTCGTTTTTGAGATTGCATCCAAGTACTGCATATCAGACTCTTTTTTCGACTATGATGGCTACTCTATTTCTTCTAAGAGATTCTTGCCCACAGTAGAAGATATATTGGTCATCTGAGTTAAATTCACCCATTCCAATCCATTTTAGTTCACGGATTCCTAAAATGATGTTCACTCTTGCCATCTCCTGTTTGATCATTTCCAATGTGCTTTGATTTGTGGACCAGCATTCCAGGTTCCTATGCAATATTGCTCTCACAGCATCAGACTTTGCTTCCATCACCAGTCACATCCACAAGTGGGTGTTGTTTTTGCTTTAGCTCTGTCTCTTCATTCTTTCTGGAGCTATTTCTCCACTGATCTCCCATAGGATATTGGGCACCTACTGGCCTGGGGAGTTCATCTTTCAGTGTTCTATCATTTTTGCATTTTCAAGCTGTTCATTTGATTCTCAAGGCATGAATACAGAAGTGATTTACCATTCCTTTCTCCAGTGGACCACGTTTATTCAGAACTCTCCACCATGACCCGTCCATCTTGGGTGGCCCTACACTGCATGGCTTATATTTTCATTGAAACAGGTTAATAAGCATTTACAGGGAGTTATTAGGAGTTTATATTAAACCAGTGGACCTATATAAAGGAAAATGATTGACCTTTGTTTTAGAGAGCTAAAGAAGGACTTATGAGTCCAATTCTTCCTGAGTTAATGAGGTACACCAACAGAAATTCAGTATACCAAATAGCTTATTTCAGCATATAGAAATTGTGTATTTGGTAAATGAATTCGGATTTTATCAACAAATTGTTTCAGGATTCATGCTATCTATGTGACGATAGTTATATAACATGACTGTATTCAAGATGTTTAACAAATAACCTCACAACACTGAATAGGAAATTTTAAAAAATCCAGTGACTATGTCCATGATCTGAAATACTCTAAATCCATCACTGACCACAGTTTTAGTCATAATCCTAAATTGCATTTGTTTCTACCAGATTTATTTGAGATAGTGGAAACAATTTTACTCAAAACTAAAATACTTACAATTGGAAATGGAGAACATCTGTGAAGGGACAACAGGTGTAGAAAAAGTGTGATGGAGTGGAGTGGGCAACATGTACATAGACATGGTATAAGTCTTGTGAAACAGCAGGATGTGGGCTGCAAATTTGCTTTTGAGATGCGTAGCAGCCAACCCATAGGGGATATGTGAATTATTTACATGATCCACAGTGTTCATAAAGCAAAAAATTAATTATTTCAAAGGATCACTGGCAATCTTAATAATGAGACCAGAGACGTAATTCTTCCCTATTTTCATACTCTATTTGATGGGATACAGTCTGCTGAAACATTTCTGTAATAGACAGAGGAATGGGTATTATCAAGTTCCTGCACACATTTCAATGGATATTAATCATATAATGCTAAATTTTCAGGCAGCAAAAAAAAGATATGAGCCCAGTATGAACATTCTCAATGAATTAATATAAGAATAAAATCAGATTATTGACAAAAAAGAGATTTTTAACTGTGCAACTTTCTGATATATTTAAAAATTGTTAGTTTTTATACTTGTACCTTTTTAAAAGTTTCTTTTAATGTAGATTAATGTATTTAAGTCTTTATTCAATGTGTGAAAATATTGCTTCTGTTTTGGTTTTTGGCCATGAAGCCCATGGGCTCTTAGCTCCCTGATCAGGGATCAGACTTGCACCCCTTGCCTTTGGAAAGCCAAGTTTTAACCTCTGGATCACCAGGGATGTCCCTATACTTTCAGTTTTGAAAATTGCTATGCATTAGGATGTTTGAGATTACCCTCACTGAGAAATTCTAGAACAATTACAAATGATTTGAAAACCAACTCATTGGAAAGCAGATGCAAAGTTACATTATTCACATTGAGAAGACTAATCTGGATTCCAGACCTGGATTAAAAAAGAAAGTAGATAAAATAAGTATATGCATGGTCCATATCCACCCTCCCCCAAATTTAAGGTTCACTCCAACAAACAGAGAAATGAATGAACAAGTCTCCAACATTCTATGCCAGTAAGCGTGAACAGGGCTTCCCTGGAGGCTCAGTGGTAAAGAAATCACCTGCCAATGCAGGAGATGTGTGTTCCATCCCTGGGTTAGGATGATCCTCTGGAGAAGGAAATGACAACCCACTCCAGTATTCTTACCCAGAAAATCCTGTGGTCGGAGGAACCTGGTGGGCTACAGTCCATGGGGCCCAAAAAGAGTCAGACACAGCTTAGCAACCAAATAGCAACAACAAAGCATGAACAGAACATTTTTATTTGAAAAAGAAATTAAAGTGAGCTTTAGGAAGGGTCTTGTAATCCTGATACGATGTTAATAAATATATAAAATTTTGAATGCTACAGTTTGGTGGTGAGTTCTGGAAGATAACTGTATTTTAAGACCATCTCCCTAATTATGGTGTTAACTTGCCAGATAATTTCAACTGTACAGCATTTATCAAAGGGATGCCTTGATTTTGTCCTGTTGTTTATTAAAATATTGTATTTATATAAATAAGGCCATATTCTCCGAATTTCTTATTGTTGTTGTTTGTCCCTAATCTAAGTTGTGTCTGACTTTTCTGTGAATCCATGGATTGTAGCCCACCAGGCTCTTCTGTCCATGGGATTTCCCAGGCATGAATATTGGAATAGGTGGCCGTTTCCTTCTCCAGGGGATCTTCCCAACCCAGGGATCAAATCTGTGTCTGCAATATTGGCAGGTGGATCCTTAACCACTGAGGCATTAGGGAAACCCCTGTTCTCTGAATACAAAATGCTTTTTACGTATATAAATTCAACAGTCATTTAATGACTGTATGTCATAGACTGATAATAGAAGTGTTTAGTTACCATTTGCTATAATTTTATAGAGTGCCGGAATGGGTACTATTATAAGCAAGTATTAAATAATTTAATCTTTGAAATCACTTTATGAAGTAGATACTATTTTTACCTCAATTGAAAGATGAGGAAACTAAGTTACAGACTGGCTAAGCCACTTGAGCAAAGGCAAAATTCTAAGTGGCTGAGCCAAGGTTGAAACCCAGGCAATCTAAATCCAGGGCAAGTGTTCAGAACCCATTCAAACCATAGTGACATGTGACTTATACCTTCACAGAGCTATCAAGGAAATAACTGTACTTAATAAGTAACTGCAATAAAAGCATGTTTGATGTGGGGACTCACAGTAGGAAACTAAATCTTTAAAAAGAAAAAGATGAAGACAAAGTCTAAGAAGAAGAAAGCCTGAAAAAAGAGATTGGAGCTTGCAAGAAAAAGTGAGGAGGGGAAAATCCTTTCAGGAAGAACTAACTACATCAGCAAAATCTTATGATTCCATGTATTTGTATTCAATAATATAGAGTTATCTTGTCATTCCTGTATACATGGGTTAGTGATCTCTACATTGACTGAATTAATAGATTTGTCACCTTATCTTTCACTTCCTACTTCTTCCAGGTATAAAATTTGTCTGCAGAGTTTTTAAATGATATAACCATTGCTTGAAAATATTGTAGGCTATATACAGCAACATAAAATTATTTTGTAGCAAATTCAGTTTACTTCCGATGTTAACATCATTAGCATCATCATACTTCAATGATAAAGCATCCACTGATAAATATCTGATGTATTTAATATCTGATGTATTTACTTCATTAGAAAGTACATAAGATAAATTTTTACTTTAAAACATAAAATATTATATTACCTAATATAGTTTCAAGGCCCAGGCCACAAAAATATGCATTAATATCTTCAACCCAAGTTGAACACAAAGAGAGAATTAGTCTCAAAAGCAAGTCACCTTGTCCACTTGGGAGAACCATTTATGTAATACAGTGCGAGTTATAAAATCAGAGGTGTCATTTCTACAGTGTGAATTTTGAAAGCAAAGGACATTTTATTTTATTTTTTATATAGGAAAATCATCTAAAAAAGAGTGGATATATGTATATGTATAACTGATACACTTTGCTGCATAGCAGAAACTAATGCAACACTGTAAATGATCTATACTCTAATAGAAGTTATTTTTTTAAAGTAAAGGGCATTTCAAAACAACACTCAGCGCTCTTTTCTACCATAAGTGGGATAGCTCAGCAGTACAGAATCAATGGTTTGTACTAATATAATAAATCGTTGGCATGGAAGAAAAATAAAATCTCAGAGATCTCAAGGGTTTGCTGTTGTAAATAACAGCAATGATAAAGGAGAAAAGGAACAGCAAAAAGTAATGATTTTAAAGGTAAATTGCTTTTTGTCTTCACAAAAGGGTTAGTATACTTTCAGATTCTTCGTTAATATATGAGTAAAAAAGATGATTCAATCTTGTCTTATGGTAGCATTTAAGTAAGTAATGCCTACAAATGCCTACAAATACAAATATTTTGTATTTTCTTAGAAGTTCATTGTTTAAAAATAAAACAAGAAATTCATCTTATTTCTATATGTGTTTCACTTGCAAATGCAGTAGATATTATTTTATTATAATGTGGATCAAGTACTTGGCATGATATTATTCCAAATACAAATTTAGCCTTTCTAAATAGATGGAATACTAGATTTCATTTGCTTCATTTTAGCATTTTTGTTAGTGTATTTTTAAATAACTCTGGGGACTTACCTGATGGCTCAGTGGTAAAGAATCTGCCTGCAGTGCAGGGGCTGCAGGATCCACATATTTGATTCCTGGGTCAGGAAGATCCCCTGATGGAGGGCATGGCAACTCCATCCAGTATTTTTGTCAGGGAAATTCCATGGACCGAGGAGCCTGATGGACTGTAGTCCATTTGGGTCTCACTGAGTCAGACATGACTGAGTGCACATACATGCATGCATGCACTCTTTTATCAATTTGTTTTCAATAATTTTTATACTTTCAATTCATTTTTAGCTTTAAAATACTAAAATATAATTTCTACATAATTGTGGCCAGATTTGTCTCACAAGAGGCATTGATATTTAATGAAACACACTTCAGTTTTCAATGTAAGAAGGATGAAATTCTTTTCTGTCTTTCCTCCCCAATCCTCTATTGCACTCAACATTATGCATTTAGGGGTTAATCTTGAGAATTTGTTAATGGACAACTGTATAAGTAAAACTAAAATAAAATTGAGACAGGAATGGGAAGAAATGAACACCTAATTCTGCAGCTTACATATTGCCCATTGTAGCCATAACTATCAGCCCTGCTCTCTTAATTTTAATGACATCTATTACTCTTTGTTACCATAAAAATGAGCAAAACAATGACTTAGTCATTGGCTACCTATGAAAGAAATCTTTTCTGTCATTGTTAGACACTATTTTTATAGCAAATATTTTTAAAGGATAAAATTGTATGATCATGTATAATGAAAGACAAAACACAAGCTATCATCTACCAAGCTCAATTCAACGCTTTAATGTCAATGTATCAGTTTCTCTAATGAAGAAAGTGATCATCAAAAATGTCACACAGATGAAAATGTCCTGATTGATTGACATGTGATACAATAGATGAAAAATCATAATATTGACAATTTTGAAGTACATTGGAAATTTATCAATACACTAAGAACCATAAATTATTCCAACCCTGAGTGACTTCACTTACCCTGAAAAGTCACTCATTTTATCATAATGAAGAAAATCAAAAGAAGAAACTAAAATAATTTATGTAGATGCTCTTTTAACATTGTATTTTATAATGATAGAAATGCTTTTTAAAAAATTACATATGAGAAAATGGCCACATTGTCAGTTTTGTGGTAGACAGAGCAATGAAGAATATGGTAAGTACTGACACTATGAAAAAATGATGCAACATTTTATTAATTTCAGTAAAATAATTAAAAATAAGTTTAAAACTTTATAGTCACTATAATTGTAACTATGAAAAAGGTATATGTAAAGAAAGATAGATATAAACATATAGACATATAGAAATATCAAACTAAGGCAGACAAATGTAAATCATTGAGTTCATTGGAATAATTTTACTTATTGTTATTTATTAAATATAAGCTTAATATTTCATTTTGAACTATAAAATGCAAGTTAATACTCAAAGTTTCAAACTAATAAAAATTTCCTGATCAAATTTTCCAAATATTCTTTATTATCTAGCGGGAAATCAACACAAAACATTTCTATTTTAGTTAAGTTGATTTTGCTCCAATTATATATATATAATTATATTAAAATATGTATATATGTATATGGGAGTGGCGGAGAGGTAAAGAACCCACCTGCTAATACAGGAAACACTGGAGAAGTGAGTTTGTTCTCTGGGTCAAGAAGGTCCCCTGGAGGAGGAAATGGCAACCCACTCCAGTATTCTTGCCTGGAAAATTCCATGGACAGGGGAGCGTGACAGGCTACAGTCCAAAGCATCGCAAAGAGTCAGACATAACTGAGTAACTGATCACGCATGCATACACGTGTAAATGTATATTTGTAGATTTATATAAACTGTCATCTTTTCTTCACTAGAAGATAAACCCCTAGAGTGAGAATTCTTGTCTGTTTCATTCACTGTTCTATCAAAAGCATCCAGAATAGTGTCTGGCATATGATAAATTGCATTAAATATCTGTTTGATGAATAAAATGATTATTTTAAGTAATTTTGAAGAGCTCTGTCAGAATTCATACATTCACATGTCCACATATCAATATGCTATCGTCAGAGTAAAAATCTGTTCTTCCCTTTTTGGTAGTGAATAGGTTGGATTTTATTGTATTGTGTAAAAAAGAAAAAAAAAGCATGTGGGCATAAATTGGATTCTTTGATAACACAGATACTAAATTCTGCAGTGATAAAGTTTTTATAAGTCAAACTTTATAAACTATATACCATATAAACAGAACACTAGCTATTTTATTTCCAAATATTCAAGTATGTACATGACTAGATGCTTGGTACTCTGCAGAATTCTAAGAAAGAACACAAAGTTTTTTCCAAAACAGAATACCAATGGAGCATTTAATCTTGTTTCTCTGCTAATTTTGAAATAAGATGCTTACACTAACATTAGGGAAATATATTACCAACCCTGAACCCCACAAACAAACAAATAAAAATAAGAATCACGCTAGGCCTGTGAGAGATAATATTCTATCTAAACTTCCACTAGAAACTCCATTAGTTAGTGTCTTGGGTCATTTACTCATAGGTAATAAGAAATTCAGTCCAGTAGATGCCAGATACATTGCAATCAAGCTAATCATAAGACAATCGCTTTGCTATAATAGATACAAATGCTTTTCTGTGCCATTAATTTTACAGTCTTTCATACATACTTGCTTAATACTACAAATGTAATTGTAGGTGTTAATCTCAGAATATGTTATGGATGGAATTGAGACCTCAGAAAAATACATCGAATTCTCATCTCCAGGACTTTATCTCATTGCAAAAGTCATTAGTTAAGACGAGATCATACTAGACTAGAATGTGCCCTAATCCAATATGACTAGTGCTCTTATCAGAGATAGTATAAAGATATGATGAAAAATTTTTAGGTGAAGACAGAGGCAGAGATTGAAATTATGCTACTACAAGCCAAGGCATGTGTGGGACTACCAGAAAACAGAAGAGATAAGAAAGAGTCTTAGAGGCTTCAGAGGGAACAAAATCCTGCTGATCCCTTAATTTCTCCACAAGAAATTGCTTGTGAGAGAACAAGTTTCTGTGTGTTGAATCACCCAGTTTGTGTCACTTTGTGATGGCAGCCCTAGGAACCTAGTGCGGGTCTAGGAAACTATTAAATTGAATAATGCCATGTAAACAACCTGGAGCTTAAAGACCTGAGTTTCAATCTTGGTTCTACCACACTTTGTTGTGAATGACTTCAGGGGATTACTAAACTAAAACGTCTTAATCTGACAGCAAAAATGCTATTCGCACCATAGTCATATTTGCCTCTACCTTCCTTCCTTCACTGAGCTCATGGGTACCCACAGTACTATTAGAAGAGCTTAAGAATAAATCCAGCCTTTCCTTGAGTTTCCATTATATGTATAAAATCACAAAAGGTACTACAATGATTTCATTTGATACAAATAGAATGCAAACTGATCTCAGAGCATTAAAATGCTCTGAAAAAAGGTGAGGTTCAAATACTAACTAAATTTTCCCATCCGTGCCAATTCAAAGAAAACCAATAGTATCTCTCGAATGCAGGTACCTATAAGAACAAACACTCTATACAGAGATAAGAATAGCAGATGAAAGCCAAATACGAATATAGGAAAACATAAGAGGTGTTTTCCTTAGTGACATAGCACGTGGAGTCCATGAAAATGAAGAGTGTATCAACTGAATGGGCAAGACTAGCAGCCCATAGGAAACTACCTTCCCTGTCCTGAGATTGTCAGTTTCCCATAAAATCACTTACAATAAGTTAAAAGCCAAAAAGTTAAATGCTTGTCCTTTTGTACTCCTTGCCCAAGAGTTTCCTAGTAAATTTAGCAACGTGGTAGCCTTTTTGACAACCTTTTACTGTTTTGGTACAACTGTATTGACAACCTGCAGTAATTTCTTGAATAGCACACAAGAAAAAGAAAAGTATTTTGACAGCTTCAACCTACTGTCTGATGATGGAAATTAAAATAATTATGTTGATCTTTCTCTTGGACATTCTGGTGGGAAATGATATCTTTAGACAATCTATATTAAGCCATTTGAAACACAACAAAAAACCTCTAAATTTTTCTCAACTTGAAGATTTCACCTGGTTTTCCCAAACTATCTAGAATTATAACAGTGATATATCCAGAGGAACGTGATCTCTTGAATTGCAATTTCTACCTTTATTCCTTTTCTACACTTTTAGCTTCTTTCAAATTGTTTCCTTGAGTTCATTTCAGTTAGCACGGTTAATAACACTCCATTGGACGCGGGGTCTCTTCACGGCTGCTCCAGCAAAACGCAGCTGCTGCTCCTTACCTCGGATGCGGGGTAACTCCTCTCGGCCACCGCACCGACCTCCTTGGAAGGAAATTTATGACCAAACTAGACAGCATATTAAAAAGCAAAGACATAACTTTGCCAACAAAGATCCGTCTAGTCAAGGCTTTAGTTTTTCCAGTGGTCATGTATGAATGTGAGAGTTGGACTACAGAGAAAGCTGAGCGCTGAAGAATTGACGCTTTTGAACTGTGGTGTTGGAGAAGACTCTTGAAAGTCCCTTGGACTGCAAGGAGATCCAACCAGTCCATCCTAAAGATCAGTCCTGGGTGTTCATTGGAAGGACTGATGCTGAAGCTGAAACTCCAGGACTTTGGCCACCTCATGTGAAGAGTTGATTCATTGGAAAAGACCCTGATGCTGGGAGGGGTTGGGGGCAGGAGGAGAAGGGGACGACAGAGGATGAGATGGCTGGATGGCATCACCGACTCGACGGACATGCGTTTGGGTAAACCCTGGGAGTTGGTGATAGACAGGGAGGCCTGGCGTGCTGCGGTTCATGGGGTCGCAAAGAATCGGACACGAGTGAGCGACTGAACTGAACTGAAGTGAACAGCATGCCAACAACTGTAAATCAATTAAAGCAGAGACTGTATATGAGGCGGCGTGTGCTTCTGTGTGTGCGTGCAGTTCTTTCACATGCTCTTCTAGAAACTTTTCTGATCCTAATGAAAGCTAACTGTTTTTCACAGAATTGCAAAGAAAAAAAGAAAAAGGTAAATCTTACATGAAGAAGCTAATTTCTGTAACAAGAGAATATATATTTGTGGGGACATTGAGCATTATTAAACTCTCTCTACCTTTAGATGAAGCAATTCATCCGATCTGTGTGATCACCTGTATAGGTGTTTTATTTTTGTGGCAGTTCCAAAATACCCCCAAATTAATCAGTTTGATGAATGGTCTAAAGCTTTTTGCAAAAGTTATTAAATTAAGACATCAAAACCAAGATTGGCACTGAATAGCCTTATTTCCTTTTTCTACCTTCCTGCCTGAAGCATCAATTTAGTCTATAACCTCTGATTTTCTAATAATGTGAAGCCTCTTCAAGAGACAAGGAAAGGATAACATATAATTTGGCAATAGTGGAAATAAATATTTAGTTGTTCCCCACTAAGTTCTATACTCATACAAGACTTTCTAGGAATCAATATCCAAATTTACACATAGGCATAAAAGCATGCCTGATTATTCCATCACTTCTGATGACATTTTCTCTTGAAATTGAGGCACATTAGGTTCAGACACTTAAATTATGATAAAAATTTATAGGTTTCAATGCTTGACTACCAAAATTCCTCAACACTGTGTTGCTAATATGAAATTCACCTAATGCCCGTACTTTGAATCCAATCGATAATTTCTCATAGAAAGTCTTTGTAGTTTAAAATGTTTGCAAGTAACAGCATCTCTCCTTCCCTCACACTCACACACACACACACACACACATGATGTCTTCATGCAATCAACTTCTACCAAGAGATTTACTAGAGATCTAAAACATCTGTGAAGTGACTAAAGTTCTCAATAATAGAATTTCATTTTACAAATTAATTTTAAGAAAGGGACACTCTAGAAACCATCACAGAATTAGAAAAATTCTGATCATTAGCTACCAGTGATTATCTTCGTGGGAACCAAGATGCTGCATAGAGACAAAGATGGTATGAAAGAAAGAAACTAGAGAGAGAGAAAAAACGTGGAGAAAAAGAGAATCGATCCTGCCCTATATCATTTTTATATTTTGGCACTAAAAGCAAATCTCATAATGCCTTAAATATTCATTCATCGCTGGTTTATTCATTGTCACATGGACACTCCCACCCAGTTCTGTCTGCTAAGCCTGGACTACAAGGCTGATCCATGCCTGCTTGAATCAGGGATTTAAGGGTTTGAATCAGGGATTTAAGAAAGATACTGAATAACATCTTTTTTTTTTTTTTTGGAATACAGAAGAGAACTAAGTGCTTCCTCTAGAAATATATATAGGAATTTGCTAGTTATTTTATGCTGTTGATCACATGTCTACTAATATCAGATTATTTCCTTGTGGAGCCTGGTGAAAACTTCCTCAACAGATAGCACTGCTAAATGTTATGCCTTCTCATAAGAATAAGTTTTTCTGATGCCACTGTAAATTAAACAACTTGTGAGTCTTCTGTACAGTTTCGCTTGTTTTCTGTGTATGGCCATCAAGTTTTGCTCTTTGTCTAAAGCCGTGAGGGCTGGTGGTGCTGTTTTATTTTCCTTTCACAGTAGCGCTTGCACACAGGGCTGTGAGTAAAGCTCTTCTGCTCTCTGCAGGATCCAGGCCCCTCTGCAATTTCTTTTTTTTATCGCTGTCCTTGAGAAATAACATTAGCTGTCACCCCTCACATGAAAGACGTGAGGGGAAGAAAGCCTCCCTCTTTCTCTAGGAGCGTCTGTTTCTTTTCAGGGTTTCCCAGATCATGTTTATGTATTTTCTCTTCTTCTCTGATCTTATGTGGAGGTCTTGCCCTCCTCCCCATTTTCATTTTCATCCATTTCGTTTCCTTGTTTTTCCTTTCCATTTGAATTTCATTTCATCGGCCTGCTTCGTTCACCTCATCTCACATCCCGACGTGGGTGACTCCAGTCGCAGACACCCCGTTTTATCCCTGCGCTCTGCAGGCTTCCATTTGATGACAAAATTTGCACAGTTTCAAAGCGTTTTTAAACCAACAAGGCTGTTTCTGTGCTGCACACGTTCTGTACTCAGGATCCCCATCTCCTGTGATTATGTGCCATGATTTAAGAGGGCATAACGGGTGAAGTTTGTGCAGAGGCACCAGAATTAAATATGGCTTTTTCTTCCAAGCAAGTGAATGATAACCAACTCTTAAGGAACCAAAATTTGGAATTAAGGAGAACATTTGTTTCACTTGCATAACTTAAGCCAAAAAGGAAAAGAGAACAGATAATGTACCTCACTCTCAAGAAACATTTGATTTTAACATTTTATAGAAGCAAGGGTCTAAAATCCAAAGGAAAGCATGGTGTCTGTTACCAAGCAACCTAACTGGCCCATGATTTTTCATACACACACACACACACACACACACATGCGCGCGCGCATCTATATACATAAACATGAATATACATATACATGCATGTATATACATACACATGTATGTAATATAGCATATATTGTATGTGTGTAATATATACACATGTATGTAATAAATATATGTAAATTTCCTTTTCAGCCTTGGAAAATAGAAGACAAAATTATTGAGTGAAAAGGAGTAATTAATACAGACGGCAATAAGGAAATTATGGAAAACTTAAGACTTACAAATCATTTATACCTTTTTAGTTTCTTTTGTAGTTTTTCTTTGATTTATCTCCAGATGCTGCTGCTGCTGCTAAGTCGCTTCAGTCGTGTCCAACTCTGTGCGACCCCATAGAATCCCCATCCCTGGGATTCTCCAGGCAAGAACACTGGAGTGGGTTGCCATTTCCATTTCCTTCTCCAATGCATGAAAGTGAAAAGTGAAAGTGAAGTCACTCAGTCGTGTCCGAATCTTAGCGACCCCATGGACTGTAGCCCACCAGGCTCCTCCGTCCATGGGATGTTCCAGGCAAGAGTACTGGAGTGGGGTGCCATTGCCTTCTCCAGATGACCTATACACTAATATGAACTTTCCCACCATTTATAGCAAATATTCTTTACCAGCCAATGAAACAAAAAAGTTCTGAAGTAAAATTAGTGTTATAATAATGTAAAATGGCTTCTATTTAAATATCATTTATTTATTGTGAGTGCACCTTGCAGAAATGCAGTGGATCAGATTTTAGACTCAGGCGCCTAGATAACAATATTGTGGCTTAGTACAAATGTGCATACTTGTTAATTATGGATTATTTGGGTTAACAAGTGTTTATGTATGAAATACTTTCTATATTTAAATAAAAAGTTATTTCAGGTGTCTATTTTTTATATAGCTATTTTTTCTCTATTCTGAACTACTCCAGGTCTCCCAATAAACAATATGTCATATATACTTTTATTGTTGTAAGATCCTTATTTTTCCACATATTAAAATCTCTGAAATTGAAATATATTTTTTACTATTATCATTCAGGACAATATATTTAACATTTATGTATTTTTTATAAATTCATTAAAATGTGGTTTTAAAAGACTTGCACTTTAAATATCTTACTGCGAAAAAATTAAGTGATATGAAAACATTGTATAAATTTCAGTTGGAGGCATATTTTTAAATTTCTTAGGGGTAGATAAAATAATTGTGCATCTTACCTTCAATAGTGTTTCAGATTAAACAAAAAGTGGGAGTTTCTAACTTTTAAAGAACAAAATCTTACTCCTAACATTTAATATTTTGGGGATATTTAATCCCAAATTTGTTTTAAATTAATGTGAATAATAACAAAATATTACCTTCATAATAAATATCTGTTTGAAAAGAATGTTTGAAAAGAATGCCATTCATTACTGTGTAAGTTGTGATTTTCATTTTTATTAAAATTTTAAAAAATATTCCCCGCTCAAAGCATAGCTATTTAGGTAATTCAATGAACATTTATCATAACAGATAATAGATTGCAGACCTTCTCTGATCTTGAGAGACATGTAAGTCTGTATGTCAAGAGGGTCACTATGTGTTGTGGGATTTTAAAATTAGCATAGCCTTATAGTACAAAGAATTATCACATAGGCTAATTTGACAATTTTTTTTTGTGATGGGTAGATTATGTTTTAACATCATTTAAAAGTTCTTTAATCAGTATATTTGACCAAAAATCTTATTTTCTAGTTTGGATGTTAGTAAGTATGTTTTTAAATCCTTAATGTCACAGCCATCTTTTCAATAGGAAAAAATGGAAAATAAAATTCCTCCTAACTAAAAAGTTAATTTGTTCATTTCTTTTACTATTTAAAATTTTATTTCTCTTGAATTTTCAAAGTGATTAAAAATAAGTTTGGATAAAATTAGACATTTCTGAAGTGAAATCCACTCAGCTCATATTTCCATATCTTTTGTTAACAGTGGAATTTTTAAGAATAATACATTAAGGTACCAATATGAGCTTTATTCATAGTAGAAAGGAGTTGGTCATATCCCCTTTTGGACAGATGGCTAATGAATGCCTTTACTTTAGGACTGCATGGCTCATCTCATTCAAAGTGATGGCTGTTTCCTACTTTTTGTATGTGACTATCAGCTACCATGGGACAGTGACAATTAGAAGCAACAGGACCTCCAAGTGTTTCTCTATAATTAGCTAATTGTGAAGTGCTTATTTTAGTGATACATAGAAGTGTCTTTTTGTCTAACAGTAAATACACTTAGGACATATTATTTCTAAATAAATAAGCATAATGGACAATGAAAATAAAAGGAGTATTTAAAAGGAAAAAAAAAACAGCAGTTCAGTTTTAGGAAGGCTTCAAAAGAAGAATCAGGGGAATGTTCTGTGAATCAATGTGAAATCTGTAAAGCTGTGGAAACAGACCCAGAATAAGCAATGGGCCCTGAGAGCTGATGACTAAAACCTTCAGGCCAGGGAATAGCTGAAAGGTGGACTCTTGTGGGAAAGGGCCACAGTTGATTTTTCACTCTTGTGCAGTTTAATGTATTTTTGACCAACAAGGAACATAAAACTGAAAAACTGTAATATTTTCCTTTTCTATTTCTTAGAAACAAGCATATTGAGTGGGGTTGTTGATGTCCATGTGACTGTCTATAAAAAATGTTCTCCTTGCCTGTGTGGCTAGGAAGAGTGACCAACCCTAAAAAATGGACATCAAAAAGAGATTTGACTTATGACAAATCTAATACATGCTTGAAAACTTTCAATGTAGAGTTTAATGCAATCAAACAAGAAGTCTCAAACATCTCCTCCAATGGTCTAGATCCAAATCCTAATTGTAACTGGTTACTTTGCTTCAGGCTCAGGTTTTAACTGGTGGTATTTAAAGATATCAGGCGTGCCTAATAGTATCTCCACATAGATAACAATATCTCAGAACTTTCAATATCATATTTTTTCAAAAAGCTTTTAGATAAGTAATTTCAAAAGATTAAATTGGGGTGGAGAGGAGGCCTCATTTTATGGAGCAGGCATTGAGTAGTCAAATAATACTTTAATATATTTAATCAACATAGTTACTTGAGATAGATAGCATATCAATGTTAAAGAAACAAACCCAGCATAGTTAAATAAGTATTTTTCAGTCACATAGCCAGGGATTTTTAGTTTGCTGAGGATCAGAGGTCTTGGCACCAGCTCAGACCCTGAATAAAAAGAAGTGTGTTAATTTTTGTGTTTGTGTCCCACCCCTTCAACTTGCAGAAAAATTGAAAAATAACTCAAGCTAAAGCACTTAGCTTCCCCGGTGGCTCAGTCAGTACAGAATCCTCCTGCAATGTGGGAGACCTGGGTTCAATCCCTGGGCTGGGAAGATCCCCTGGGGAAGGGAACAGCTACCGACTTCAGTATTCCGGCCTAGAGAATTTCATGGACTATATAGTCCATGGGGTCGCATGGGGTCACAAAGAGTTGGACATGACTGAGTGACTTCCACTTCACTTTACTTCAAAGCACTTATGCAGACAACGTGTAGATATGCTCCCTATTTCATTCCCTTAATAAATCTGAGCTCTTTCCTTCCCATTGCTGCTTGTATATGTGACTGGGTTGGAAATTATTATAAATATTATTTCAGTGTCATAATTTAGATATTCTCCCACTATTTCATCCACATTTTCATTTCTTAAACTCTAAGTTATTCTAGGAAGCTTATACTTTTAATAAAAATGAAAAAAATTCAATATTTGTTGTTGTGTTTAGTAAAATTTAATTCCCTTTTAATAGAACTGACTGAAGAGGATTAAAGGCATGAGAAATGAAATGAATATTAAACACTTAGGAAAAAATAAATAGCTTTGTCACTTGAGAGCACAAATACAGAGTCGATACATTAAAAATGGCAGGAAAAAAAGAGAGAGGCATTTCAAAAATTCTTTTCAATTGAACTTCTGCTGTAAACAGTGTTTAAAATATGATTTGAGGGGATAAAATGTTGCAAATAAAGAAAAGTTTAGGTCAATGATGTTCTGAGTATTTGTGAGGAAAAAATTCAACTTTTTCAAGTAATTTAACTCAATTAATGGAGAAAGTTACATGTCAAATTCTATCAGTGGCTGAATTTACTGGATGACTGGCTTTATTACCCAAATTTGGCAACAGATGTAATTTCCCCATATTAATAGATATTTTTTTAGTAAAATAAAAATATCACAAGCTATGGTAACTACTATGTGACTGCTGCTGCTACCCCTGTCACTAACACATCTAGTGGCAGGGCTTGTGAAGAACTTTATATAGATTAGCTTTTGTTTATTTTTTTTTTAATTATTGGAGTATAATTGCAATGTTATGTTAGTTTCCACTATACAGCAAAGTGAATTAGCTATATACATATATATGTAAATATATATATTCCCTCTTTATAGTAGCTTTTAAAAATCTTTATACTAAATACATTTAATAGTTACTACTATTATCTTCTCCTTTAAATATGAGAAACATAAGCTGAGGGTGATTTCAAATCAAGACTATATAGGCCTCTCTAATGGCAGAGCCACTACCCGACTAATACAGGATTATAATACTATCCTGTCACGTTACAAACTGAATTATGCAGGTAATATTGAGAGTAAAGAAATAGCTGTCTCTTTTAGAAATGACACAGAGTGTACCCCCATGAGCTTTGCAATCAGAAAACCCATGTTTAATCCCTAGGTCTGTCATCGACTACTATCTCTGTGATTCTAGCATGAAATTAAGCTTTCTGTGACTGACGGTATCATGGTGCAAAAACCACTGATGGCCAGCTTTAGTGTGTGGAAGAAGTAGCAAAAGCACTTATTGAATAAACTATAAAAGTCTCTTATCTTCCCCTGTGGTGGTGGTTTTGTTGCTAAGTCGAGTCTGACTCTTGCAACCCCATGGGGTCTAGACCGCCAGGCTCCTCTGTCAATGGAATTTCCCAGGCAAGAGTACTGGAGTTGGTTGCCATTTCCTTCTCCAGGGGATCTTCCCGACCCAGGGATTGAACCCGCGTCTCCTGCATTGCAGGCAAATTCTTTACCTACAGAACTACCAGCAAAGCCATATTCCCATACGGAGGCAATACAAACATCAATCTACTGTGTACCTAAATATCTCTGTGACTATGCCAATTTTTAGATGTATTAAATACAAATGACTATAAAAAGGTTTAAAACTAATATTTGGTGTTTAGATGCATTATTTATCACTATTCTTTAATATAGATGCTATTATTAATTAAGAATTGGGTAAGAAAAGTATGATTTTTTTCAACTTTAAGGTCACAGACAAATAGTCTATCTGGGGTAACAAGCACCCACCAACCAGGATACCAAGGTTGGGAGAAACAATATCACTGACATTTCTTCACACTTTTCTTTTAATTCAAGTTTGGTTAAGAGTCTTCAATAAGTGGTTTCTTCATTCCTAACTTATTATTTGCGACTCAATGCAAAACCTCTTCCCCATTTCACATCTTAGCTAAAATTGTTTTTGTCAAGAGGAATCTCGTTGATTCTAAAACTACTGGATTCTTTTCACTTTTTATATTTCTTGTACTCTCTTGACATTTGATTCTCCTGCTCACTCTTGCATTCTGAATCCCCACTTCTCCTCCTGAATGCCATATTCTGCTGATCATCTCCTAATGTTCTGGTCTGTTGCTTCTGTCATAGACTGTCCCTGCCAGTTTGTCCTTACAAGGATTTACTGCTATTCTTAAATCTTTTATTTTTTTAATAATCATTTTTACTGAAATATAGTTAATTCACAATGCTGTGTCAGTTTCAGGTATATAGCAAAGTGATTCAGTTCTGTATATTTTTTCTCATATTCTGATCTATTATAGGTTATTTAAAGCTATTGACCACCTGACCTACCTCTTGAGAAACCTGTATGCAGGTCAGGAAGCAACAGTTAGAACTAGACATGGAACAACAGACTGGTTCCAAATAGGAAAATGAGTATGTCAAGGCTGTATGTTGTCACCCTGCTTATTTAACTTATATGCAGAGTACATCATGAGAAACGCTGGGCTGGGGGAAGCACAAGCTGGAATCAAGATTGCCAGGAAGAAATATCAATAACCTCAGATATGCAGAAGACACCACCATTATGGCAGAAAGTGAAGAAGGACTAACGAGCCTCTTGATGAAAGTGAAGGAGAGTGAAAAAGTTGGCTTAAAGCTCAACATTCAGAGAAGAAAGATCATGGCATCCAGTCCCATCACTTCATGGCAAATAGATGGAGAAACAGTGGAAACAGTGGCTGACTTTATTTTCTCGGTCTCCAAAATCACTGCAGATGGTGACTGCAGCCATGAAATAAAAAGATGCTTACTCCTTGGAAGAAAAGTTATGACCAACCTACACAGCATATTAAAAAGCAGAGACATTACTTTGCCAACAAAGGTCCGTCTAGTCAAGGCTGTGGTTTCTCCAGTAGTCATGTATGGATGTGCCAGTTGGACTATAAAGAAAGCTGAGCACCAAAGAATGGATGCTTTTGAACTGTGGTGTTGGAGAAGACTCCTGAGAGTCCCTTGGACTGTGAGGAGATCTAACCAGTCCATCTTAAAGGAAATCAGTCCTGAGAGTTCATTGGAAGGACTGATGCTGAAGCTGAAACGCCAATACTTTGGCCACCTGATGCAAAGAGCTGACTCATATAAAAAGACCCTGATGCTGGCAAAGATTGAAGGCAGGAGAAGGGAACAACAGAGGATGAGATGTTTGGATGGCATCACTGACTGAATGGACATGAGTTTGGGTAGGCTCCGGGAGTTGGTGATGGACAGAAAGGCCTGGCGTGCTGCAGTTCATGGGGTCGCAAAGAGTCAGACATGACTGAGTGACTGAACTGAACTGAAGTGAATGCTATGAATATATTTCCCTGTGCTATACAGTATATCTCATTCTTTATCTGTTCTACACATAATAATGTCAATATGTTAATTCCAAACTCCTAATTTATCTCTCCCCTCCCACCCACTGCTCACTATCCCTTTTTGTAGTAAGTTTGTTTCTTATGTCTCTGAGTTTATTTCTGCCTTGTAAATAATTTCATTTCTATATTTTTTTAGATTACACATATAGTGATATCATGTGAAATTTGTCATTCTCTATCTGACTTACTTTACTTAAATTTTCATGTCTAGGTCCAACCATGTTGCTGCAAATGACATTGTTTCATTTTTTATGGCTAAGTAATACTCCACCACCCAACCACCCACACACACACCTATATATACCACATCTTCATCGTTCATTCTTCTGTTGATGAACATTTAGTGGACATTTAGATTCTTTCCATGTCTTGGCTGTTGTAAATAGTGAATTCCATGAACAGAGGAGCATGATGGGCTACAGTACATGGAGTCTCAAAGAGTTGGACAAGACTGTGCAATTAACACTTTCACGAATATTGTTGTACATATGTTTTTCCAGTTATAGTTTTCTCCAGATATATGCTCAGGAGTGGGATTGCAGGGTCATATAGTAATTCTATTTGTAATTTTTAAAAGGAAACTCTATACTGTTTTTCATAGTTTCTGCACCAATTTACACTCCAGCCAACAAGGAACTTCTTCTTGTATAGCTACAAGTTCTCCCTAGATGATAGTACCCATTTCAATAGCCCTACCATTTATATTCCAAATTCTTCAAAATGACTTTCTCTGTCCCAGATCAGACTTCTCCCCTCTAGAGACATCATATTTGACCACTAGTGATTCTTTTTTCCTAATTATTCTACACATTTCCATCTCAGTAAGTTTCAATCAAAGCACTGTCTTATCTCTCTTCTTTGAAGTTGATATAGATTCTTTCACTGACTACCTGGTTGTCAATCCTGATGAAACAGAAAATTCAAGCATCCTTAAATCTCTCCTTTAGATTCAAAAACCAAATCAGCAAAAATGTATCATCTCTTCTACATATTTACTAACTCTTAAATCCAACATTTTTTTTTTTTTCCAGATTTCGTCTATATACTTCATTCAAGCCCCATCTTTTAGGCCTACAGTTCTCTTCAGGCAACTCTCCTTCCTGGCTCCAGCTTTGACCCCTTCAATCCATTCTCTACTTTGTAACCATAGTGATCTTCTAAAACACAAGTTGGACATAATCACAATTTTGAGTCAATTAAGTGGCATATATGCATTTTAAAATGAATTCCTAGCCCATTGGAATGTTGTTTTTGTCATTGCTTTATTTTAACTTAAGAAATAATCTCAAGCTTATCTACCTCCTTAAATGGGATTTTTCCTGCTTCTTAACACATTTCCATGGGTTTCCCAGGTGGCACAGCAGTAAATGATTCACTTTCCAATGCAGGGGATGCTAGAGACATGGGTTGGACCCCTGGGTTGGGAAGATACCCTGGAGAAGGAAATGGCAACTCACTCCAGCATTCTTGCCTAGAAAATTCCATGGAGAGAGGAGCCTGGCAGACAACAGTCCTTTGGGTTTCAAAGAGCCAGACTTGACTGAACACACATGCTAACACATTTCCTACTCTTCTGTCAGGTCGCCCAGGATGACTTGTGATTCCACGAATTATTTGTGCTAACTTGGCATAGGCCCTCTCTTGGGGTCTAGGCTACTCTTTTAACCAAAAATGCCTGCTTCTCACCAACCTTTTTGTGGGCTGAGCTTATTTAAACTTCACAACTTGGTAGGGTCATTCTGTTCCTCCTTCCCTGAGTGGTTTTCCTGACTCTTCTCTCCATAGCCAAGACAAACGCTGCTCTGCTGTGTCCCAATCCTCTTCCCTCACAGCATTCATCGTTTGATATGCAACAGGAATCATCTCTTCCTGTTTCTGCCTCTGACCTGCAAGCTCAAGAGTAAGACATCCATGTTGTGGTTCTTTGTATACACCCCAGCATTGAGCAGAGTGTCTTCATAGAGCTGGGCCCAACAAATATCCGTGGGATGAATGAAGGAATGAATGTGCTAGAGAAATTACCCAGTGACATCTGAACCACCTGTGCAAAGAAACAGAAGGGGATTAGCCAGACTGAGTCACAAAGTTAGAATAGCTTTTTTTTGAAGAGAAGAAGTATATACTATACTCCAGAGTAGAGGGGAAAAGGACAGGAAAGGATAATGGCTGGAATAAAGGCAGAGAGAAGAAAGAGAGGCAGTAGTGGCCAAGATGCTCACAATTACAAAGACATCAGAAGACATGGAAAGATATTTATTCTTAATTAATTTCTATCAGAAAGAATCCCTTTCATTATGCTTGTCAACAGGAACCCTCAGCTTTGTAAAAGAGATTTTCAATAAATATTAAGCCTTGAATCCTTAGAAGATCTCTGGCCACATATTCCCACTGTGAATGCTGTTAGCATGCAATATTTCTCAAACATGACATGTTGAATAGTATACTCTAACTTGATGGAATAAATCACATGGATATTTAAAACAAACAGAACATGCTATTACACAAATTTCTTATGTTGCTTTTGCTCATACTCAGCTTACAGACTTTAAAATCCAAGGAGCAGAAGCATGAAACCTATTATAAGACACTTCATTAAAAGAAGATAAGTCAAGCAGTCCCTATAAATGGGTACATATTCTGTTGCCATAGAAGGGTTCTCCTTTTTCTACCATCACTTTGCAATCCTAGAAACACTTCCCAACTTGATGTGTGAGGTATTCAACTACAAGTTGTAAAAATAATCTCTCCTCAATGTCTCCCTTCTATTTGATTATTTTTAGGGAAAGGAAGTCCATGTACTGCCCCTTTCTCTTAGTTTCTTTGGCTGACCTCCAAAGTGTAGCTGTCAGCTAATGTTAGCAAATTAAGTATGAGCCATGGCCCACGGCCCATTTACTGTCAGTCACTTAGAGGGGAATATGCCCCCTGTATTAGCATTGCTGAATGTCAGGAGTAGCGACCATCAATATAATTTTCTCTAGCCTGACACCCAAAGACTGAGTAAGGACATCAGGAACTATTATACAAACAGACACATAAAAAAAAAAAAAAAAAGGATATACTCTCTATGTCTAAGAGGTATGTTATAATTAAATCTCACCTTATCAAGGAAATCTATCATAATTAACCTCATTTGCTGTCTCTTGTTTTTCAACCTTAGCTTTGAAGTATACATATATACTTCAAACATATACAAGTAAAGTTGCCAAGGAAATGCAAGTAATTAAACATATTACTATGTTTAATACTTTAATTACCATTGTTTAAAACGTTGCTCAGTAAATGTAGTTTTCATTCATGTGTGTGTTTGTGAGTCTGTATATCTGTGTTTCATCTCCTTATTTAGAATATCAGCTCATTAGGATGTGGTTTCTGTCTTATATATTTTTGTGTCCTTTTTCAGCTCTTTCTAGAGTACCTCATCTACATTAGTTATCTGAGTATATGCTAAATAAAAATGGAAAAATAGTCTTGTTTTTTGATTCTAAGGTACACTGAGTTCTATAAATTATCATAACATTGTCTTCCAATTGTCAAAATAAAAAGAGTTTAAGGAAGACAAAATCAGGCAAAACTTCTCAATCTATAGATTATCCCTCTGAAATACTCTGAATATATTATTTTCATCTATAACCATATAAAACATGGTTCTAAGTATAGATAAAATTTTAGCAAAAACAAAATAATATCTAATTTATCTTTATGCAATCATTTTCACTTAATATTACAATATTTCATTATTAACAATTGAATCTTTTATTATAAAATTGTGACTGAATACTTATTATACAGGAATTTATGCCTTTCTGGATTTCCCCCATCAAATTAATGCAGGTGGTACTGTGTCACAAAGGAATAAATTCACACGCACAAATACAGCTTCAAAGTTGCAAGAAATTAAGAATATTTTTAAAAAAATCTATCAATGCCTGGGAGAAGACTGACAATTTCATCTAGGACATCTTGCAAAGTGAAACAAAGTTACATCTACCTAGACCTCTTAAAAATAAGATAATAAACAAACAAGAAAGGTTTTATTTAATCATTTAAATATATAAAGACACAGGAGAATGTTACACATAGCAATTTTTAAAGGCAATCTTAGTTGTTTAATGTGGAATGATCTTACAAACCAGAATGCCTGTGACAATCCTGCTGAAGGCTTTTTTGTGTATTTCTAGATTCTTCATTTTTCACTCAAGTATGACTGTTATTGATGTTACTGCTTTTGTCATTAATCGTTGTCCTAAGATAGGTTAGGGTGAGTTGAGGAGCTCTCTCTCCACTTAATATTAGATCTCACCCCACAATGTGGGAGACAGATGGCAGAGCAGAAGGATACACACTCATCTTCTCCTACAAGAACTCCAAAACTACAACCCGCTGCTGAACAACCATTGACGTGAGAATGTTGGATCCCACCAAAAAAAGGTATCCCACATCCATGGGCAAAGGAGAAGCCCCAGCAAGATGGTAGGAGGGGTGAAATCACATTTAGAATCAAACCCCTTACCCGCCAGACATGCTCAGAGGGCTCAAACCAATCTCGTGCACATCAGGACCCAGACACCCCGCGGAGGCTGAACCAGAGCTGTGTGTGAGCGCCTCCTGAGAAGGCATGGGGCAGCAGTGGGCGGCCGCAGGGGCAGGGGCTCTGGGTGCAGCAGACCTGGGTGGGCATGAGCCCTCTTGGAGGAGGTTGCCATTAACCCCACCATAGCGCTGCCAGAACTTACACAGGACTGGGAAACAGACTCTTGAAGGCACCAGCAGAATCTTGTGCCCACCAGGACCCAGGAGAAAGGAGCAGTGACCCAAGAGACTGACCCAGACTTGCCCATGAGTGTCCAGGAGTCTCTGGGGGAGGCGTGGGTCAACAGTGGCCTGCTGCAGGGCTGGGAGCCCTGAGTGTGGCAGTGTGTGCATGGGAATCTTGAAAGAGGTTGCCATTATCTTCATTACTGCCACTATATTTTGTCCTCAGGTCAAACAACAGGGAGGGAACACAGCCCCACCCATCAACAGAAAATCAAGTTAAAGGTTAGCTGAGCATAGCCCCGCCCATCAGAACAAGACAAAGTTTCCCCCTCAGTCAGTCTTTCCCATCAGGAAGCTTCCAAAAGCCTCTTATCCTTAATCTTCAGAGGGCAGACAATATGAAAACCATAATCACAGACAACTAGCCAAACTGATCACATGGACCTCAGCCTTGTCTAACTCAATGAAACTATGAGCCATGCCACGTACGGCCACACAAGATGGACGGGTCATGGTGGAGAGTTCCACTGGAGAAGGGAGTGGCGAACCACTTCAGTATTCTTGCCTTGAGTACCCCATGAACAGCATGAAAAGGCAAAAAGATAAGACACTGAAAGATGAACTCTTCAGGTTGATTGGTGCCCAGTATTCTACGGGAGATCAGTAAAGAAATAAATCCGGAAAGAATGAAGAGACAGAGCTAAAGCAAAAACAATACCCAGTTGTGGATGTGACTGGGGATGGAAGCAACGTCCAATGCTGTAAAGAGCAATATTGCATAGGAAACTGGAATGTTAGATCCGTGAGTCAAGGGAAATTGGAAATGATCAAACAGGAAATGGCAAGAGTGAACATCAACACTAGGAATCAGCGAACTAAAATGGACTGGAATGGGGGAATTTAACTCAGATGACCATTATATCTACTACTGTGGGCAAGAATTCCTTAGAAGAAATGGAGTAGCCATCATAGTCAACAAAAGAGTCAAAAATGCAGCACTTGGATGCAATCTCAAAAACGACAGAATGATCTCTGTTCGTTTCCAAGGCAATCCATTCAATATCACAGTAATCCAAGTCTACGCCCTGACCAGTAATGCTGAGGAAGCTGCAGTTGAACGGTTCTATGAAGACCTACAAGGACTTCTAGAACTAACACCCAAACAAGATGTTCTTTTCATTACAGGGGACTGGAATTCAAAAATAGGAAGTCAAGAGATACCTGGAGAAACAGGCAAATTTGTCTTGCAGTACAAAATGAAGCATGTCAAAGGCTAACATAGTTTTACTGAGAGAATGCACTGGTCATAGCAACACCCTCTTTCAATAACACAAGAGAAGACTCTCAACACATGGACATCACCAGATGGTTAATACCAAAATCAGATTGATTATATTCTTTGCAGTTGAAGATGGAGAAGCTTTATATAGTTAGCAAAACAAGACCGGGAACTGACTGTGCTTCAGATCATGATCTCCTTATTGAGAAATTCAGGCTTAAATTTAAGAAAGTAGGGAAATCCACCAGGCCATTCATGATCTAAATAGTAAATATATATACATATATATGTCATTAAGAGATTAAAAATGCATATCACTATTTAAGAAAACCCAAATGTAGTTCTCATTTTTTATTTTGTTTAAAAATAAAAAAATTTAAAAATAGGAATAGAATATTTAAATACTGCATAATATATCTTTTATATAAAAAATATTAAATAGAATATTTAAATACTGCATAATAATATCTTTTATAAAAATATCTATGTTATACTTAGTAGTGAATCACTAGAATTATTTATTTTAGAGTCGAGAAACAAGCTACATGATTATTATCCTTCAATACTTTTTTAAATGAAATCTGTTAAGTAAAATAGCACATAAACTAGAAAGAAAAAGAAGTTTGGTTATTGTATAGAAGGAAATATATTTTTCTTTAATTGCATGTGTGATATTATATAAAAGAAAAACATAAAGGATTAAACTGAATGATTCTCATAATTACTAAGCAATTTCTATGAATTAATAATATAAATATACATTAAGAAAACTAAAATAGCTTACTCATTTGAAATCATGTTAAACCTCATTAGAAACCACAAAAAAATAAACAGAAATTAAAATAACAATTACTAAATGTTCCTAGAAGTGGCAAGAAAACAACAGGGTTCAATGTTCCATTGTCAGCAAGATTTTAGTGAGTCTGACAATATATAGACTTCTAGTGGTAAGTTGATACACTTATAACCTGCATCTCTTACATCTCCTGTGTTAGCAGGCAGGTTCTTTACCACTAGCGCCACCTGGGAAGCCCTTATCACCAATACACTCACACAAACATGTTGAAGGGTGATAATTTTAAATATAAAGTGTGATTACTTTCTTCCTTCCTTCTTTGAACTCATCATCTTTTCCACCAGGTGGGTATCAGTGTTCCTTTTTCAAACTTTGCTATCACCTTAAAGTTTCATAGTAAGTATCATTTTCTTTCCAAATACTTATTGAAAGACAATGACCAAAGCCAGAAGGAACAGAACATAAAATATTTAAAATTAGCTATAAGTAGCAGAAAAAGGCAGGAGAGAGCATAAGCAGAGTTTCCCCTTCACTGGGAAATATGCTGTACGTTCACCTGGATGGTGAGAGGATGATGCTTTGCCCAGGTTTTAGACACTCTCTGAGTCTCCAGGTTAGAGGCTATGCCTATCCTCAGGGGTCTTGACCTTATAGGGTGAAAAGGCAATATAAAAGATGCGGGGGTGTGGAGAAAAGGGAAGCCTCCTATACTGTTGGTGGGAATGTAAATTGGCATAGCCTCTGTGAGAACAGTATGAGGGTTCCTTGAAAATCTAAAAGTAGAGCTACCATGTGATCCTGCAATCCCAATCTCGGGCATGTATCTGGAGAAAAACATGATCCAAAAGGATATATACACTTCAAAATTAATTGCAGCACTGTTCACAACAGCCAAGTCATGAAAGCAACCTAAACGTCCATTGATGGAGGAATGGATAGAGAAGATGTGGCACATATATGCAATGGAATATTACTCAACCGCCAAAGGAAATAATGCTATTTGCAGCAACATGAATGATCTAGAGAGTGTCATACTGAGTGAAGTAAGTCAGACAAGAAAAGAGAAATATTGTATGATATTGCTTATGTGTGGAATCAAAAAATTATAAAAATGAACTTATTTACAAAACAGAAAGAGACTCGCAGACTTAGAGAATGAACTTATGGTTTGTCAGATGGGAAGGATGGAGAGAAAGGATAGTTAGGGAGTTTGGGGTTGACGTATACACACCGCTATATTTAAAATGCATAACCAACAAGGACTTACTGCATAGCCCAGTGGCCTCTGCTTAAAATTATGCAGGAACTTAAATGGGAAAAGAATTTGAAAAAGAATAGATACAATCACTTTGATGTACACTTGAAACTACCTCAACATTGTTAATCAACTATTGTTGTTCAGTTGCTAAGTCATGTCTGACTCTTTGCTACCCCATGGAGTGCAGCATGCCAGGCTCCACTGTCCTCCACTCCAATGTAAAATTAAAAAAAAAATAAGATAAAATAAAAAAGATTTCCTAACAGTAATCCTCTAATAAGTTTTGGGGTATTTGAGAACAGTTCTTTCTTGTACTTTGTTACCCAAAAGGCCACCTGCAAAGGGCTCCCAACCAAAAAGAGCAGACGTGCAATCTGCATGACTGTGGGTCATGTCCCAAAGGTGGAGTAGCGAGGATGTTAGGGTGACTGGGCTGGAGATGGGACTGAAAGTAGTCCAGAGAGGTGTGATCTAAATGTGGTTCATTAAATTTCTAAAGAACCACACAGTTGGGGAGATGGGGGTTGCATTTAAATCCAGACTTGCAGAGGAACTAGGGTTCAGGAGACTGGAAAGAATGAAGACCAGACACCTGGATTCGTGGATCATGGGACTAGAGACACACACGGGAGCCTGGACATAGTAAGAGCTCCCTCAAAACAGTCTACATCTCAGCAGAGACCAGTGGGAACTCAAGAAGAGACATGGGTTCAAACACCCATCTGCTGATGTCAGGGAGACTTGTATGTTTCCCAAAGAATTCCCAAAGAATTACCTCTAAGGAGAAGGAGGAGAAACAAGGGGGCTAAAACTAACTCAGTATTTATTTTTTTAAATGATATTATTTTTTAAAAGAAGACATTATTTGTAAAATAAAAATGAATGGCTGATATTCAATTGTATAGTTGCTTTTATTTTTGATCATCATAAAAAGAGGTTTGTGAGTTCCACTGATTTCAGTCAGAGAAAAACTAAACCTTTGCTCTGTTAAGTTCAAAATTTACAAGTCTGAGATTTATGAAGCGAATAGCTTTTAAAGTTGTACTCACTAAGCAGCATTTTTGTGAGGTACTGTGATGGTATATAAAAAGTTTTAAAACTTAGAAATTTTGCTCCTTGTAATTTTAAAAATATAGTTTTGTAGACATGTACAGGAATGTTCATTACACTATTAGCATAATAGAGAAAAATAATTAACAACTTAATATCTATGATTGAGGAATGAGTAATATTTTAATGCAGTTACTAAAAGTTATGTTATTGGGGATTCCCTTGTAGTTCAGTTGGTAAATAATCTGCCTGCGATGCAGGAGACTTAGGTTCAATTTCTGATCTCCTGGAGAAGGAAATGGCAACCCACTCCAATATTCTTGCCTGGAGAATTCCAATGGACAGAGAGGAGCCTGACAGGCTACACACAGTCCATGGGTTTGCAAGAATCATACACAGCTTGGTGACTAAACCACCACAAAAGTTATGCTTGGTAAAAATATGTAATGGAAAAAAGATACTAACAATATAATATTCAGTATGTAAAGAGAATACCAGAAAGTTGGTTGGAGGAAACTTATATTTATTTTTTATACTTTTAGTGTGTTTGAAATATTTAAAATATTCAATAAAAAATAGACATACTATATGATCATGTAAAACTCCTGAATGAATGCATAGAAAGTACCATCTTTGACATCTGTCTTAGCAATATTTTTGGGGGTGCATACCCTCAGATAAGGGAAACAAAGAAAAAATAAATAAATGAGACTACCTCAAACTTAAAAGCTTTTGCACAGCAAAAGCAGCTATCAATAAAATGTAAAGAAAGCCTGCTGCATGGAAGAATATATCTACAAATAATCTGATAATGGGTTTCTGTCCAAAATATACAAATAACTCAAATGCAGCTCAACATCAAAAACCACACAACCAGATGAAAAAATGGACAGCAGATCTGAATAGACATTTTTCCAAGAATGACTTACAGATGGCCAACAGACACATGGAAAGATGCTCAACCTCACTAATCATTAGGAAAATGCAAATCAATACCACAATGAGAGATCATCCTTTTATGTAAATGAAATCTGGTCTCGTCTGTGTTTTTGTGACCATGGATTCTGCTCAATTCCCAGACATTCCGGTGACTTTGCACAAGTGAAGCCCATGTTTATCTTCTCTTTCTCTAAGTTCCGGAGGCATACCTTGTCTATTTCACTCAGTCTGGCATTGAACCAAATACAGGTAGCTTTGCTACCTCACTTGGTCAAATGGGAGGTTATCTCACCGGCTTAGTTGTAGGCTGTTGACATACAGACTAGAGCAAAACTTGGAGCAACAAATCTTTGATTTTGACCTGTGGGTCTTTCCCCCAGTTCCCAACTCTGTCTAGCATTATGGGTCAGAGATAAATACTTTTTGTCAGGGATGTGTATTTTTAACTTGTGTGTTTGTGTGTGTGTGTGTGTGTGTGTGGTTGTTTTCTATCCCCCCGCTATTTGAACAAAATACTACACCAGATATCCTAAAACTTCTTACACTGACTTACAAATAAATGCCATAGAGAATTAATTGTGTTTTTCAATAAACTGAAACAGTGCTCTCTCCTGGGAGAAGAGTTCTCCTTTCTGAAGCAGAGGGTCAAATAAATTAATCTTCTTCAACCCCTTGTTCTAGAATATTGCACATGAGGCTCTCTAGTGGAATCATTCTATACCTCCCTTAAAGGGGAGTATTTTTAAGTTCCCTTTTGTATGAATTCAAAGGTGACCTGGATTTTATCTACAATCAATTTTTCCACAAATACTGTCCACTGAGTAAAGATTCCATCATGGAATTAGCGGTCTCCTTCCAGCATGTGGAAGTGGATGCTATTTAGATAAAGAGGAAATTTAGCTTACAGACTTTCTAATGGCATGGCCCTTTAGAAATATAAGCCTATTTTGGAAGAATAAAATCATTCTATCTATCTATCTATCAAACTATCCATCTATCTATCTTTTATGCCCCCCACCCCAAGCCATTTGAGAGGAAATTGAAAATGGTTCCCCTTTACCTTTAAATATGTTAGTGTTTGGGCTTCCCTGGAGACTCAGTGGTAAAGAATTCGCCTTCAATGCAGGAGACGCAGGTTCGAACCCTGGTTTGAACCCTGGTGGGGAAGATCCCCTGGAAAAGGGCATGGCAACCCTCTCCAGTGTTCTTGCCTGGAGAATCCCATGGACAGAGGAGCTTGGCAGGCTACAGGTCATAAGGTCGCAAAGAGTTGGACATGACTGAATCCACTTAACATGCACACACTTCAGTAAATATTTTTAAAAAAAGAACATTCTTTTACATCTTTTAATTAACAATATAAATATAAAAATTTAAAAAATAGCACTGATACAAAATTATCACTAATCTATTACATATATATTCTATGTCTCTATCCTATATGTCTAGATATCTAGACATACTCATATATCAGTATCTATATTTGTATCCTAATTTGGGAAAGTCATATGATGAACCCTGAATTTCCTGCCAGCTTCAATAATAGGAAAGCTTTGATTCTAAACTTCAGATATTAAATTGACTTATTCAATGACACCAACCATGTATTCTTAATGAGTCAAAAATGTGGACTCAGATATCATTTCTGACTACATTCCAACAGTCACATTTTAAAAATGGATTTCTCTATCTACATAAATATAAAATTGTCCTGATAATGTCCTTTAGAGTATTCACTTATTTACTGATTTATTTTTCGGTAGAAGATCCAGTCCAGGGTTTTATTTAGGATCATATCACTTTCATCACTTTTAATGTGGAATCATTGCCTGTGTCTGTCTTTGTCCTTCAAGACCTTACCATTTTTTAAGGAAAAATAATGTCCTTTTTAAAAAAGAATGTATACCTGAATTATAATTTTTCTTTAATAAAATACATTACTCACATGAATTTTGTGATGGGGCCTTCATTGTGATACTTGCAAAAGATAAGAGAGCATGGACTTGGGTTTACAGATTTCTAAATTAATTGTAATCTGTCCTCTAGAGTGTGGGACCAATTTTAATTTCCATGTGGACACATATTTGTAGTCAGTGCTCTGATGGTTTCAAGGGTGATGGTGTTTAGAGACAGGAGGGAGAGGAAGAGGAAGATATATTAGGAAGAAGTGCAAGAGGAAGGGGAAAAAGAAAACAAAGGTAAGGCAGAGAAAGAAAAGGAGAAAAGAAATAATGTCATTTTCTTGCTTTCCTAATAATACCGCAGGAGTTATCAGATTTGCTTATCCATGAGTTGTCTTAAGGAGTTCACACTGCTGATGATACATTCAGCAAACATGGCAAAAAGTTCTTCCTTTTCTTACCAGATAAAGGTCACTAAATCACAATCTGCCAGGTCTCCCCAAAATACTACAGGAAAAAATATTTCTCTTGGATATTCACGTTGTGTCAGGAGCGCCTTGTTATATTATTTCATGGCAAATGCAAGTGCCCTGGAGACTTACAATCCTTCTGAAAAAAAAAAAAAAGTGTGAGCTTCTTGATTATTTTTCATAAGTTTTGGGGAATACTAATGGAATTATATCTGTGCTTTGAAAAATGTCAAGTTCCCATGCAACAATACCAGGTAAAATTCATTTAGGAAACACTGGAACTTACAAAGACCCTAGTGGTTTATTGGAAAATATTGTTGTTGGCATATTATTAAAACATATATATTAAAAAAAAATTGTTGGCACTATACAAGTCACTTGGAATTATGGTAAAACATCTTAGTAAACCAAATTGGTTAAATTCATTTCGGTGACACAATTCTCTGTTCTCTATAAAAGATAATTAAAGCATTCTCTTGACTGACAGGACAGCAGAGAGAACAAAATATCTTTTATAATTTAAAGATAAGCTATGAAATAATTTTAATTTTGCCCTACCTCTGTTGCTTTCTCTTATTACACCATGAGTCTTTTAGTCAGGGTCAAAACCAGGCCAGTGATTCAATTCTTTATTTCAAAGAGTAAACATGTTTCAATAATAATTGAGAAAAAATTAATTTTGTATTGAGAGTGGCTCTGAAAGAAAGAAAAATTTTACCTTGTTCTAGTCACATGTCTTAACGTTTTCAGGAGTTAGAGAGTGAATAGTCATTTTGTTACTAGATGCTGTTTCTCAGCTAAATATCTCTTGAGAATTGTACTTAAGATGCAGTAATTATTTTTGTCATTTTCATATGAATCAGTAAAATACATATTTAGTGTTACCGACATGGTGCTGTGAGCAATTAAAAAGACAAACACTGTTGATAGCTAAATTTTGAAAACATTTTTTTTTTTAATTCCACACTGTTTACAAGGCTTCCTGTGCTCACAGTATCCCTGGTGTGCAACTGTAGAAATATCGGCTCCAACCTCCTTAAGAATTGCTCTGTGGATCCCACTGGTGGATATAATGACCTCTTTCACCTTGTCAAAAGGGCAAACTTGTCAAGCTCACAGTAGCCAATACTCAGCAGAGCATCCTTGCAGCCTAGAAGCATGGACCAAGGAGGAATTCTGGAGTACAAGTGCTGAGACGCATGGGCTTGACAAAAGACAAATAGTATGAGGACACACCAGCTGATCAAGGACGAAGGGACACTCTGCTTCTGAAGCTGAAGCCCACTTAGATTTCTCCTGCATCACTTAATGATGTGAGCAGAGACTTAATTCTTTGAAGTCCCTGATTTAAGGAGCCGAAGAGCAAAGGAATCCTTTTGCTTGATCTGATCCTTGTTATTAAAAGAAGTAGAGGAGATAAAACACTTTCTATTTTTATCGATTGATGTATTTGAGGGTCAGTATTTTAGTCTGTTCATCTGTGTTTTGCCCTCTGCCCTGATTTCAAAGTTCTCAGTCACTTCTGATTAGAGTGTCAGTTGATCCACTGATATATTCTTTAACTGGTTACAGTTAACTCTTTCCAACTGGAAAGAGACTTTGTTTTATTCACTTGACATCATCATCCTTTGTTTTACTCTCCAATTTAATTAAGAATTCCACATGAAAAAAGCTCAAATAGCATACTGAAATAAATTAATCTATTTTGATATCCTTTCCAAAATAAGTAAGTTAGTAAGAAATCTGGATCATCTTTTTCTTCAAGCACAGTTTATCCTCTAATGTCTCTTGACTCCTAAAGTCACTTCTTTGAGTTGAGAAAACTCATGGTTTTCTCCCACATGTGCATGAGGTTACAAGTTAATCAACTTCTGTTTGCTTTCCTCTTGTTTATCAATCTTTTCTTACAAGAGTCTCAGCTAAGGACTAGGAAGAGTAGAGGGAAAATTCTATTTCCTCCCCTACAGAAGATAAGCCAATCTCCATGTCCAGTGAAATCACCCAAGAGGAATTTTCTTGGGGTCATTAGGGAGGGTTTCATAGATGAACAGGCATTTGAGCAGGGTTTTGCAGTAAGATAAGGTAGCCGATAAAAAATAAAAGGGAGTCTAGGGTGTTCAAAATCACAGGAACCGTTTAAACAAAATTATAAAGAAATGAATGTATGTGGCAATGATTCACCAACTTTAGAATCTTTTATTCAACAATTTAGACAATCATAGAATGCATTCTGCAAGGCCGCAAGCGAGTGAACTAAATGCTTATCTGGAACTTTAATTATTCAGCAATACTTTGAATGCCTAATGCCTTTACCAACGATTTATTCCCCATACCTAAAATAATTTGAATGGATGTTTCATTATATTATGTATTAATAAATTAAATTTAAAAACTTAAACTCAGCGTATTTTAATAGATTTCAACAATAAAGTAATCTGTGGAGAATCGTTTGTGGATAACCTGTAATTACTGCTGGCATTCCTTATCCTCTCACTCCTGCCAGAATTGGTAGGTGTTTTAGTCTTTTGATTCCCTGCAGGCTTACTGCTTTTTGTCAGGACCTTATTACCTCTGATCTGGAGTGTTACTTCAGACTCTCCTCTCCCTCAGTCTACTCTGAATAAATCTTTCTAGAACACAATTGTCATCCTATCTCTTCTCCACTCAAAAACTTTCAGTGATTGTCCATTGCCAAGTGAATAATGCAGATAATTACAAGATAAATGCTGACTATTCAGCGTGGTTCAAACTGCCATGATGCGTTTGTGTGGCGTATGACCTGCAACAGGTGTGAAAAAGATATAAGGGAAGCAGAACAACTGGGGTTTTGACTCCGGGTCACTAGCACCTTCTGGATTTAAATCATCATTCAGCAAGTACTTTCAAATAACTGTTGAAGCTACCTAACATCTCCCAGTCTTGGTTTCTATAACTAATGTGTCAGTTTTTCCTGAGTTGCCATGAAGGAGTGACGTGGTGATTAGAGATAATAAAATAGATGCTACAATATTTGTAGAAATGAATAGAACTGTATCTGGCTAAGTTGTCAATTTCTGGCAGCACGAAAATAAGAATTTCAGACGAATGGCCTGGAAAAGACAGGGAAACCCAGAGTTATACCAGGAGGAGGCACTGAAGAGATAAACGCGGCATCAGGAGAGATTGACAGCAGACAATAGGAAGAAAATAAGAAAATCAGGGGATTGGTATCATATGGCTACCCTTGTAAGAAGCAGGTCTAAGGAGTCTATTAGCAGGAAGAAATGATCCAAAGAAGAAATTAACTGAGATCAGAAGTTTCATGCTGCGAATAAATGGCACACCATCTCAGCAAATGGAGTTACCAGGACAGAACTCGAGTACCATGAGGATAAGACAGAACATGAAAACCAGCCATAAAATTCAGCTGATCCCAAGCTCCTACTGTAGGAATATGGGCATCATTCTTATTTTCCCTAATTAAATGCCAGTTCTGCTTTAGAGCCTAAAGATAGTGGGTAGTGACATCTGGATTAAATAATATAACGTTGGGAGTGATATTTTCACTAGAGCAGAGATAGGGATGCAATCTAGGCTCTGCTGTAGTTTTCTTATTAAATTTGAATTGGCCACTCTAAGATTTGCTAATGTTATGGGATTAATAAATATTACTTTCATCTGTAAAAGAAATTTCCACTGTAACTATATATCCTGAGTAGAGTCCAAAAGTCACATGTATTCTCAAACAGGACTCTGTAATGAAATGATCTATACAGGAAAGAAGGTAAATGTATATCTAAGCTCCTAACCTTGAGGTCAGTGGTGGAAATAAAAATGCAATACCCAATTAAGATTTAAATCAAATTTGTTTGAAAATATTACTATGTTCCTGTCAGTTACTGTCAGTGTTATTGACTCCAATTTTTATATATGCACACATGTATATGTATAATGTATAGGGAGGGTAAGTAAAGCAAGTTTAAGTAATTTGCCTCAGATCATGCTGATAGACAGTGGGATAGTAAGGAGTTAAACTCAGTAAGTTTGGCTTTAAGTCTCCATATCTTTGATCACTATATCATATTGGTGAATTAGAAGCTACTTAATAATTAAATAGTGCCCATGAGAAGAAAACCAAATGCCACTGATAGTTAAATAAAAATAACTCCAAACACACATAATTTAGTTTTGCTGTATAATAAACCATTTCAAAACTCAGTGCTCAAAAACAACAATAATTAATTAGCTCACAATTTTGTGAGGGAGCTGAGTGGTTCCTCTGGTCTGGATCCGTTCAGTTGATCTCTGTAGGGTACACTCAGCTGAATGGTCTAGAAGAGCCTCTCTCACATGTCTGGCAGCTGACAAGGTTCTCTGTCAGAATGCCTGCATTCTCTTCCACATGCTCTCATCCTCCAAAAGTTTTGCTGAGTTTTACTCACGAGGTAGTTTCAGGATTCCAGCCTGAATCCAAGATCACAGCATAAGAAGGCAAGCCCCCAAATGAAAGCTCTTTCAAGACTTTGCATCAGTGGTGTGGAACCTGGGAGCAATTCTTCCTGCCCCAGGAGTTATTTAACAATATCTGGAGAGATATTTTTTGAGTCACATAGTCCGAAGGTTTCAGCTGGCACCTAGTAGGTAGAAGCCAGAGATATTGCTAAACATCCTACATTATGAAGCACTGGGCAACCCCACTCAACAAAGAATTATCCAATCCAAAATGTCAACAGTGCTGATACTGGGAAACCCTGATCACTTTTGATTGCATTTGTTAACGTCCCATGAGCCACGGAAAGTAACATAGAGTAGATTATTTCAAGGGGTGAACAATTATACTCCATATCCTGATGAAAGAAGGATCTGTGCTCAGTTTTGTGACCTGACATTGAAATAGCAGTGGACATTATTTGATGAAAAAAGAGTAAAAAAGGAGATGACAATAACAAGCAGTATCAGCCATGGCAGGAAAAGCTTAAGGCACAGATTAGAAGGGAAAAAGAAGGCTGAAGAGTGTTCATCAGGACAGCAAAGCTGGTAGGCTTACCTCTTTGGTATTTTGCTTCCATTTAATCATACTTTATGCACTCATATATGAATATGTAAGATCTTTCACAGCCTGTAAGAGATGCCTGTCTTTCAAATGAAGTTTTATATATTTAAAACACTAAAATAATACACACCAATATACCACTATCACACATACACACACATGCACACACATATATATATACCCACATGCACACATATGAAACTGTTAGTTGCTCAGTTGTATCCAAATATTTGCGAGCCCATGGACTGTAACCCACAAGGCTTCTTTGTTCATGGGATTCTCCAGGCAAGAATACTGGAGTGGTTTGCCATTTCCTTCTCCAGAGGATGTTTCTGACCCAAGAATCCAACCCTGGTCTCCTGCATTTCAGGCAGATTCTTTACCATCTGAGCCACCAAGGATTCTCATATATACACACACACATATATACAGTAGTTCAAAACTTGTGAGGAAAGACTGTCATACTTGACCCATAAGCCTGACCACAGTAATTGCTGAAACATTCATGTAGTTCATTAGTGATAAACCCCTTGTTATACTTTTCTCTTCATAAATGTAATTATTGATAAAAGATAACTTAAAATCAACATGTCTTACTGAGATATCAATTTTTTTTTTTTAGTTAGGAAGAAGAAATAGAGAAAGAATAAAATGAATTTAACTATTTCACCTATCTACTACTAGTTCAGAAACCTCAAACACACAAATTTTTTTTTTAATTTCTATTTTTAATGATCTAGCTATAGCTATATGCTGTAAGATACCTTGTAATGATGACAATTTTTTATTAAACTAAATTCTCCTATTTGGATTTTTAGTGTCATCTGTGTGTCATTAGCATTATAACTGAATCAGAGTTTACCTGTAAGCAGCTAAAAATAATATAAAATATTATATAAGTGAACTCTATAAAATTGCTGATAATTTAACCATTTATGCTTATGTAAATTGCATTAACACATGGCTCAAATTAATATCACTAGCTATCTCAAATTAGGACAAAATGGATAATTTGTAAAAAGTTTGACAAATTTAAATGTATTACCTAAAATTTCTCTCTGTATGATTTGGAGATCCCAAAAAAACAACTTGGATAAATCTTTATTATCATGCCAAACATGTGATCAAGTCCTGTGCAAATGAAGATTTCAAAAAAGATGTTAGATATCACCAGAAAATTGAAAATTAGAAAACAGCTGTAGGAGGATTCTTCTTATCTTTTAAGCCCATACATTTAATCCCACATAAGGGAGAGTGTACATATGACTGCCACGCCCCTAATACCACTGCACAAATGCCATTTTGCCAAGGGATGCTTTGCTTACAGAAGTGTAAATATTTTTCTAGAAGAGACACAAGTTCTCCGTTACAGCATCTTTGCTTCAAAATCCTAACGAGAAGCAGTGCAATACAGTAGGAAGAGAATGGTCCCTGGGTCATACATTTGACATTTCAGCTTAGTTCTGCCTTTCTTAATAGTAGTCTAGACCTTTGTTATTGTTAAGTAAGTTCTCAGAGGTCTCACTTGCTGGGCTGTAAAATGAAATAATGATCCTAGTTGGCATGTTTTCTATAAAGGATAAATGAGATAGAGTACATACAGAACCATTCACAGTATTAACTTATATGCTCTATGAATACAATCAGTTTATTGGTTTCTATGATCTTTATAAACATTTGTGTTCTAGAAGTCAATACAGATAAGATTCTAATTAAGTTTTCCACATTGTGATTTACCTTAGCGCCTTTCTACCTCCTGAGATGTCTACATTCTAACTGGAAGGAGAACATGAGAAAGATATTCTGGGCTTCTCCACTCCTTTCATTTTTCTCACTGCTAATTTTTTTCTGCTTCAAAGTCTTTCTTGCTTTCTTCTGTACAAAACTTTTGCTTAATACATTTTTTAAATTAGATGATAATTTATTATCCTCAACTTATGTGTTTAAAAATAAAATGATTAAGTTAGACAGTAAAAAATAGATTTAGGAAAATAGATCTACAGGGTCAAATAGTCTGAATTCCTGACTTCAATATCATTCTGTCTGAGAAATACTGTAGCATCTTTGGCTAGCACTTGGGAGGTACTCCTTCTGTTTTTCCAATGTCAAACTAAGTTTCAATTTACCTCAGATGTGAGAGATAGCCAAAACAGTCTTAAATAAAATGCCATGTTCATTCACACCTTCCCTAAGGAAAATATGATGCATTGCCAATATTCCTTTTATTGATTACTTAGAGTGTATTAAATAGCCACATTATAAAACTTGAAGGACAGAATCATAGATATTTGCAGACTACAAATAACTCCAAAATAAAATATTTCTGAACAAATCTTTCATGACTGGCTATGGTAAGAAAGCAATAGGAATTGATGGGCTCATTTATCTCCACCTCTTCAGAGACCACTTCATATTTTTCACCGACTACATTAATAGATTCTGCATGTTTGACTATGAATAGTCACTGCTATGAGATACCTTTCAACAGCCCAGAACAGTTTAATAGTATCAAGGTTACAGCTGTACTTGTTCATAAATAATTCATTTAAAATGCATTTTTTAATTAAAAAAATAGGTCATATGATTCATTTTGAAGTCCTGTGGGTCATTGGAAGATCATCTGGGAATGATTCATTAATGCCTTCTCTAAAATCTGCAGCCTGCTATCCCACGTCTGTTCATAAAGGAACTGAGTAATACCGCCTATGATTCCCAGGCTTTCATTTCAAAATTCACACAGGCACCTTTGACTAGCATCTCCATGGATATAAAAACAATGTGAGCTTATCATACTCAAATACAAAGATACCAGTCATGTGGTGCTTGGAAAACTTTGCCTATTTGTCAGGCGAAATTATAGCCCTGACTTTGCAGCAAAAAAAATATGGAATCAGAGTTTTACCAGTATATAACATCACTGATAACTGTAAACTAACACAATAAAATAGAAAATAGTTTATGATATCTGTGATTCAGTTCAGTTCAGTTCAGTTCAGTCGCTCAGTCATGTCTGACTCTTTGTGACCCCATGGGCTGCAGCACGCCAGGCCTCCCCGTCCATCACTAACTCCTGGAGTTTACCTAAATTCATCTCCATTGAGTCAGTGATGCCATCCAACCATCTCATCCTCTATCGTCCCCTTCTTCTCCTGCTTTCAATCTTTCCCTGCATTAGGGTTGTTTCAAATGAATCAGCTCTTTGCATCAGTTGGCCAAAGTATTGGAGTTTCAGCTTCAACATCAGTCCTTCTAATAAACATTTAGGACTGATTTCCTTCAGGATGGACTGGTTAGATCTCCTTGCAGTCCAAGGGATTCCCAAGAGTCTTCTCCAACACCACAGTTCAAAAGCATCAATTCTTCGGCGCTTAGCTTTCTTTATAGTCCAACTCTCACATCCGTACATGACTACTAGAGAAACCATAGCTATGACTAGATGGACCGTTGTTTGCAAAGTAATGTCTCTGCTTTTTAATATGCTGTCTAAGTTGGTCATAACTTTTCTTCCAAGGGGAAGCATCTTTTTATTTCATGGCTGCAATTACCATCTGCAGTGACTTTGGAGCCACCCAATATAAAGTCTGTCACTGTTTCCATTGTTTCCCCATTTATTTGCCATGGAGCAATGGGACCCAGGTGCCATGATCTTTGTTTTCTGAATGTTGAGCTTTAAGCCAACTTTTTCACTCTCCTCTTTCACTTTCATCAAGAGGCTCTTTAGGTCTTCTTCACTTTCTGCCAGAAGGGTGGTGTCATCTGCATATCTGATGTTATTGATATTTCTCCCAGCAATCTCAATTTCCAGCTTGTGCTTCATCCAGCCCAGCATTTCTCATGATGTACTCTGCATATAAGCTAAATAAGCACGGTGACAATATACAGCCTTGAGATACTCCTTTCCGGATTTGGAACCAGGCTCTTCTTCCACATCCAGTTCTAACTCTTGCTTACTGACTTGCATATAGGCTTCTCAAGAGGCAGGTCAGGTGGTCTGGTATTCCCATCTCTTTAAGAATTTTCCACAGTTTGTTGTGATCTACACAGTCAAAGGCTTTGGTGTAGTCAATGCAGCAAAAATAGGTGTTTTTCTGGAATTCTCTTGCTTTTTTGATGATGCAGAAGATGTTGGCAATTTGATCTCTGGTTCCTCTGTCTTTTCTAAAACCAGCTTGAACATCTGGAAGATCACGGTTCATGTATTGCTGAAGCCTGGCTTGGAGAATTTTGAGCATTTCTTTACTAGCGTGTGAGATGAGTACAATTGTGCAGTTGTCTGAGCATTCTTTGGCATTGCTTTTCTTTGGGATTGGAATGAAAACTGACCTTTTCCAGTCCTGTGGCCACTGCTGAGTTTTCCAAATTTTCTGACATATTGAGTGTAGCACTTTCACAGCATCAGCTTTTAGGCTTTGAAATAGCTCAACTGGAATTCCATCACCCCCACTAGCTTTGTTCATAGTAATGCTTCCTAAGGCCCACTCGACTTCACATTCCAGGATGTCTGGCTGTAGGTGAGTGATCACACTATCATGATTATCTGGGTTGTGAAGATCTTCTTTTGTACAGTTCTTCTATGTATTCTTGCCATCTCTTCTTAATATCTTCTGCTTCTGTTAGGTCCATAGCATTTCTGTCCTTTATTGAGCCCATCTTTGCATGAAATGTTCCCTTGATTTCTCTAGTTTTCTTAAAGAGATCTCTAGTCTTTCCCATTCTATTGTTTTCCTCTATTTCTTTGCATTGATTGCTGAGGAAGGCTTTATTTTCTCTCCTTGCTATTCTTTGGAACTCTGCATTCAGATGGGTATATCTTTCCTTGTCTTCTTTGCTTTTGGCTTCTCTTCTTTTCACAGCTATTTGTAAGGCCTCCTCAGACAGCCACTTTGCTTGTTTGCATTTCTTTTTCTTGGGGATGGTCTTGATCTTTTCCTGTTCAGTGTCATGAACCTCCATCCATAGTTCATCAGGCACTCTGTTTATTAGATGTAGTTCCTTGAATCTATTTCTCACTTCCACTGTATAATCGCAAAGGATTTGATTTAAGTCATACCTGAGTGGCCTAGTGGTTTTCCCTACTTTCTTCAATTTAAGTCTGAATTTGTCAATAAGGAGTTCATGATCTGAGCTCCAGTCAGCCCCCGGTCTTGTTTTTGCTGAGTGTATAGAGCTTCTCCGTCTTTGGCTGCAAAGAATATAATCAATCTGATATTGGTATTGACCATCTGGTGATGTCCATGTGTAGAGTCTTCTCTTGAAGAAGAGGAAGAGGATTGTTTGGGAGAGGGTGTTGTTGGAAAAGGGTGTTTGCTATGACCAGTGATTTCTTGGCAGAACTCTATTAGCATTTGCCCTGCTTCATTCTGTACTCCAAGGCCAAATTTGCCTGTCACTCCAGGTGTTTCTTGACTTCCTACTTTTGCATTCCAGTCCTCTATAATGAAAAGGTCACCTTTTTTGGGGTGTTAATTCTAGAAGGTCTTGTAGGTCTTCATAGAACCATTAAACTTCAGCTTCCTCAGCATTACTAGTTGGGGCATAGACTTAGATTACTGTGGTATTGAATGGTTTGCCTTGGAAATGAATAGAGATCATTCTGTCATTTTTGAGACTGTATCCAAGTCCTGAATTTTAGACTCTTTTGTTGACTATGATGGCTACTCCATTTCTTCTAAGGGATTCTTGATCACAATAGTAGATATAATGGTCATCTGAGTTAAATTCACCCATTCCAGTCTATTTTAGTTCGCTATTTCCTAAAATGTCAACATTCATTCTCCATGAGAGGGCAGACAGACTGAAAACCACAATCACAAAAAACTAGCCAATCTAATCACATGGACCACAGCCTTGTCTAACTCAATGAAACTATGAACTATGCCGTGTAGGGCCATGTAAGACGGATGGGTCATGGTGGAGAGTTCAGACAGAATACGGTCCACTGGACAAGGGAATGGCAACCCTCTTCAGTATTTCTGCCTTGAGAACCCCATGAACATATGAAAAGGCAAAAAGATAGGACACTGAAAGATGAACTCCCCAGGCCAGTAGGTGCCCAATATGCTACTGGAGATCATTGCAGAAATAACTCCAGAAATAAAAAAGAGACAAAGCCAAAGGAAAAACAACACTCAGTTGTGGATGGGACTGGTGATGGAAGCAAGGTCCAATGCTGTAAAGAGCAATATTGCATAGGAACCTGGAATGTTAGGTCCATGAATCAAGGCAAATTGGACGTGATCAAATAGGAGATGGCAAGAGTGAACATTGGCATTTTAGGTTATCAGCGAACTAAAATGTACTGGAATGGGTGAATTTAACTCAGATGACCATTAACTCAGATCTGTGATTACACTATCTATTCCCTCACTTGAGGTCTTTGGGAGACTTGATTTTAAAACAGAGTAGTTATTACAAAGCCTGTTATGAAAGATCAGTGAATAATCGTCAATAACCTGAGGGTGAATAAGATTATCTTAAGGTTTGACATTTGAAAACATACAGAAATTATTTAAGAATCACTGTAGCTCCACATAGCTCATTCCAGGACAGCTGTGCCCCTTGGGAAGCACAAGTCATGAAAACAACTAGTTCATCTGCTAGAGATGCAGAGGCAACAGGTCTGATCCCTATTGAACCTGTAGATACACTCATACGCTTATCTTGCAAGGTAGCCTGGCTTAGGTAATATGCTTGTACCACCTCACATATATTTTCAAATTCTCTCTCCTGACTGGTTTCTCCAGCTGAACATATGAATACCTCCAAGAGTTGCTCATCCTGAAAATTTTAATTGGGCTCCCCAAAAATATAACTTTTTATTGATTTTATATCTCTTTCTGGATGCTAAGTATGTAACTATGTTTAGCCTTTCTTTTTTAACCAGGGAATCTCCACTTCCTTTCTTATTCTTCAGCCTAGAGCAGTCAAACATCCTTACCACATCACTCCAAGGACATTTCACACAAAGGTCAATGATAGGCTTCAAAATTACTGAATACTTGGTGGTCTTTTTTTCCTCCCACTGCCGTAGCATTTGACACTGTGAATCATGATCTTTCTTATGCTCATCTGATATCACTATTTCCTTCTACCACTAATAGGTTTTTTAAGTCTGTTTTATGAAATATTCTGTGATCCTTGTATGTTTGTGATCCTTGCACTCTGACTCTTTTTTTCTATTCACTGTGTATCCTGACAGATACCTAAATTCAAATTTCTTTCTTCTTTCTTTCAGAAACAGCCATTTGTATTTTAGATCCCTAATATACATCTCCAAACTATTGACCCTACGAAGATTTCAATCCATGTATTCAGTTGCTTATGGCAGATCTCCACTTAGCAGTCACAGCTACATCTCAAACTCAATATTTTAAATAACATCATTTCCTCAACCTATTCTTTCTCCTCTCAGTAAATTGCATCATCACTTGTGCTCACCCAAACTACGGAGAAAGTGGAGCCACATTTAACCATTGTCTGAATACAGGCTGCTTTCAGCCGTCTCTAAATACAGGTGTGCCAGCTTCTTCTGTCAGTCCTGCGAGGTGACCAGATACAGCCCTTCTTCTTGACGCTTATGGGTGTGTTGCAATGTCAAATAGTGGAAAAATCCCACAAGGGATGAACAAGTCAAGGACAAGAAACAACTTCACCTAATGAAGAGATATAGATGGGCCTCACTCCCGCTGGGTGAACATTAATCTGAGTGCTAACTCCTGACCAAGGGAAGATTTCATCAGTACCTGTGACATGAGCAGCTAATATAGGGTCTGGGCACAGAATGAGCAGTCACAAGTAATTTTTCAATTTCCAAATGACTCTGACAACTGAAACAAGGCCCTTCAACAGGTCATTTACCAAAATGTCTATATGACCCATCACCTCTAGCACTCTCTCTAGGGATTACTCAACACATACTCTCCTCTTCTTTCTCTCCTTGTTATGGTATGGAACCAAACTAGACAAAAATCTCAGCTTCCTTCCACTATCCTTCACATTCCTTCCCTGATAAATGAACACAGACCTGACTACCTACTAGAATTGAAGAAATAAGAGTAGTAGGAAGGAGAAAATCAGATAATATGTCAAAGTAATTTCCTGCCACACCAGCAACAAGAATCACCCTAATGCCCCTTCTCTCTAGGTATGCATTTGCTAATATAGATCTGTACCCAGACTTACATTAGAGGCTCATGTCACAGTTTCTCAGTCCTGTCTGACTCTTTGTGATCCCATGGACTGTAGCCCATCAGGCTCCTCTGTTCATGGGATTTCCCAGGCAAGAATACTGGAGTGGGTTGCTATTTCTTCTTCTAGGGAATATTCCTGACCTAGGGATTAAACCCACACCTCTTGTGTCTCCTGCAGTGGCAGGCAGACTCTTTACCACTGAGCCACCTGGGAAGCCCTTTGCCTACTGAGTGGTGAAAATGTACCAACTTCGAGATCCCTGTGATCACTTAACAATGCGAAGTACCCACACGACAGTGTCCACCTTAGCCCCAACTCTTGTCATCCTATTCGGCAATTTCTTGGTCCACATCAGTAAATACACCCTAGGAAATTTTCCAATCCAAGACACAACTTTAGCCAAGAGAAGGAATGTCTCCAAAGGATTCTCGAGGGAGAACTCCAAGCGGGGCGGCAGCACAGAACTCCTGAATGTCCTGCTATGAAAACCAGGAACTCTGCCACCAGTGCGAGGAGCATTATCAGTGCCAGCCAGTTGCCCTAAGTGCCACTCCCACCCATTCAGAACAGAGGAAGTGAGGCTCTTTGATACATTATTTTATTTTATTTTAGGCTGTGCTGGGTCTTCATTGCTCTGGGCTTTCTTCAGTTGTGATGAGCAGGGGCTCCTCTCTCGTTGCAGTTGTCTGGCTTTCATTGTGGTGGCGTTTCTTATTGCAGAGCACAGTCTCTAAGGCAGGGGAACTTCAGTAGTTGTGGCACGTGGGCCTAGTTGCCCAGCAGCATGTGGGATCTTCCCAGATCGGGGATCCAACCCATGTTGCCTGCATTGGCAGGCAGATTCTTAACCACAGGACCACCAAAGAAATCCAGACCTTTGCTGATATAACACGAATATGATAGAACTTTAGCAAGACCCAAAATAGACAGTATGATCAATTTATTTTCCTACAATATTCCATGTTTTTATAGTGTTTAGGACTTCCCTGATGGCTCAGATGGTAAAGTGTGTGCCTACAATGTAGGAGGTATGGGCTCGATCCCTGGGTTGGGAAGATCCTCTGGAGAAGGAAATGGCAACCCACTCCAGTACTCTTGCCTGGAAAATCCCATGGACAGAGGAGCCTGGTAGGCTACAGACCATGGGGTCGCAAAGAGTCAGACATGACTGAGCAACTTCACTAATTGTATGTTTGAAAATGAACTCACACAAAATATGGGACAGGTCATATTAAATGTTCATTCAAAGAGTTTTTATTAAACTTCCACAAGGAAATCCACTTCTGATATAGCAATTAGAAGATAAGGGGATAATTTGTTAATTACACACTCAGGAACAAATAGCTTATGTGGTCTGATTTGGTCTGCATAGAACAAAGCGCCCACTACAAAAATGTCTATTATAAAGCACCTTCCTCATGACAGTGAAGAAAATGGGACTTAAACTTAGATTCTGGTTGTGTTTCAAACCATCTTTTTGTTATCATCACTTTATGATACACAAATTTTGAGTTCCCAGATGACAGACTGATAGAAAGAAAGTACTAATCATGGAGGCATAGACAGTTAAAGAGCAGAAGCCAGGGATACAAAGCAATTAACTGAATGTAAGATGTGTTGGTTCTACATGCCCAACAAAATTCAAAGAGTTAAAAGCAGGAATCAAATAACAAAAGTGGTATATGGGAGATGGGAGGGAGGTTCTAGAAGGAGGGGACATATGTGTGCCTGTGACTTATTAATGTTGATGTATGGCAGAAACCAACACATATTGTAGAGCAAATACCTTGCAGTAAAAAATTAAAATAAAAAGGCATGCAAAAATAAATGATGTATGTGATTTGTGTGTTTGTTAACCAATTATATCAGAATAAACCTACATTTCTTTTTAATAGGCAGATGGGGCATTGAAATTTTTAGATTCTAAATGAACAAAACATTTGTTAGTTTCTGACAGTTTTGTGTGTATCTTGCCTTATTTAGCGTCTTTTCAATATTCTGTTCATATTTATTTCATTTGGTTAATTTATATGATTGCTCATTCTATTATTATAAAATTCAAGGAATAACGTATTTACTTATTTTAAATACTATAAGATAATTTCTTTAATTCCTTCATTTATGCTTGAAAATATTTAGTTCTTTATTGAAATATTTTGGTTAACATTTTTTTTCGTATCCATGCTATCCTTAAAATTGAGGGAAATTGCATAGCCTGACTCAAGTACCCCAAAACCCAGATATCAAGTAGTTATTTACTGCTGTTGTTATTCAGAAGACCACACACATGCACATATGTTTGTAAAAGCACACAGCTGAATCTTCCAAATGAGCAGTCATGAGCAGAGTGTTAGGGCTGCTATGAAATTTATAAAATAAGATCCAGAATTGTTTCTTCTACACTATTCTGAATAATCCATACACTATTTCTTCTGTTTCTTCTTTCAAATTCTACTCCCGGCTTTTGGGAAAGAAGGAACCTACTTTAGAGTATCAGTTCAGTCAGTCAGTTCAGTCCCATAGTCATGTCCGACTATGTGGCCCCATGAACTGCAGCACGCCAGGCCTCCCTGTCCATCACCAACTCCTGGAGATTGCTCAAACCCGTGTCCATTGAGCTGGTGATGTCATCCAACCATCTCATCCTCTGTCATCCCCTTCTCCTCCTGCCTTCAATCTTTCCCAGCATCAGGGTCTTTTCCAATGAGTCAGTTCTTCACATCAGGTGGCCAAAGTATTGGAGTTTCAGCTTCAGCATCAGTCCTTCCAGCGAACACCCAGGACTGATCTCCTTTAGGATGGACTGGTTGGATCTCCTTGCCATCCAAGGGACTCTCAAGGGTCTTCTCCAACATCACAGTTCAAAAGCACCAGTTCTTCGGCGCTCAGCTTTCTTTATAGTCCAACTCTCACATCCATACATGACCACTGGAAAAACCATAGCTTTGACTAGATGGACTTTTGTTGGCAAAGCAATGTCTCTGCTTTTGAATATGCTGTCTAGGTATTCACAGCCTCAAAGATGCTCTTGATGATGCGGGTCAATGTCTCACCTGGCAGCTACCACCCCAGCCTCCACTCCTGCGGCACTGCAGGCCGGGTGCCCAGCTGGTGGACACAGTTTTGCACTTTGGCACTTCTCTCCCTGATACCAGCACACTTCCTGTCTTAGGGACCACCGAATGCATACACAGTTTTTTGATGGTGAGCAGCAGGAATAACAAGACAAAAATGAGCAATGTGGTCAAGAATTTTACCTTTTATTCTGTAGGTTTTGAGACTCTATTAAAGGCTCCAAAGCAGATGAATTCATGATAAAAGTGGTATTTGGGAAGGATAAATTTTCAGTGGAGTGCAAGGATTGGGCCTGAAAGGAAAATGTGTAAGCAGAGATAGGAGGACCCAAATAACTAGTGCTTTAAGGAGAAAATATAGCAGATATAGAAGATATATCCTTGAAGTAGCTTGTAATCTTTTATAGAAAGGAGAACAAAGGCTTATGAAATCACTCCAGAATTAACTGGCCTCTGTTGCCATAAAATAGCAGTTCATTTCATCATGAATCAAAGATGAGAACAATATACAAATAGGCTAACATTCTGAAGTGTATGGATGAGAACAGCCATGTCATCGTAGATTAGGAAATGTAAAATATCAAGGAATGTGATCTTTCTGAACATTTAGATTCTAATCGTAGATACCACATGATATACCTTAAAAAAAAAAAGAGCAAAAAGCTTAGAAGAATATTGAAATTCCATTATGGAATAATGGCCTTTTAACAAACCCAGACATTTGCCTGGTGATTTTCTTCTGCATGTATTTGTTTAAGAGAAAGGAATGGGAGAAAGAAACGGGAAGCAGTTAGGGTGGAGGGTTACAAAAACAAGGCAAGGAGTCGATACGCAGAAGAGCTCCTGTTGGACAGCGCTTCGCTGGCAGTGTTGTCGGAATGTAAAGGCATAACAGGGAAAATCAGCGGGAGGACAGCCGTCTGGTCCACAATGCCTTCAGAGAAGAATAGCCTTGGTCTGTGAATAAATGCTCTTTGTGTTTCTGGCTCCGCTCTGCCTTGTCTATGCCTGATCCAGCCAGCATTTTACCCGCTGTCTGCCGCCTTTTATATACACACTTCTGCTATTCCTTGGCAATGTCGCATTACCTAAGGCACCATTACAGTGTCAATTTAGCTGGTTGGAACAAAATGCTCAATAATCGAAAGGCATTGGGGGAGTGGTTTAATCAGGCCATTTGGCTTTATACAGAAAACCTCTCCCCGCAGGGCCTGAGGCCGTCCTTCCAGCACCAGTCCCTTAGGGATAGTGGAGTGGTGCTGAGGCTCCATCACTGTCTGGAAAACTCTTCAAAGAACCTGCTGTGACAAGAGGGTCACTTTAGGGATGTCTTCCTGTGGGAAGGCCACATTGTTTTTCTACCAGTCAAGCTGCTGGAGGTTTGTGTGTCTTTACTGAAAAGACTAAGAGGTAACCTGTGTCAACCTCCAATGTGAACAGCAACTTGATAATCTGTCATAACACACCTGCTTCCCACACAGAGGACATTGAGAGCCTCCTTAGCAGGTAAGTAATCACACGTGGTCCCGGGCTTCGTTGGGCTCCAGTATCTGTGGACAAGGTCAAAAGGTGGTGTTCTCAAGTGGCACTTAACAGGCAGCCAAGCAGCCTCATACAAGTGCTGCTAAAATCAGTTTCCTGGAGCCAGAAAGAATAACCAGGTTTGCTGCTAACATCCTTTATAGACCTTTAGTTTGGTTTAAAACTTAATGTTATATTGACAAACCCATCCCCACTCCCAACTTGTACACTGTCACAAGCAGGGGATAAAAATACAGGATTACTTCTCTATGTCTAGTCTGAAATAATCTCAATTTGCACCAATGTCTTTTGCTGACATTGAGGCACGTGGAAAAATATTTTTGTATGAGAATGCTATGAGGAATTTTAATTTTCCTTGTTGCATATTTGGCATATTTCGGGGCTTCTCAGGTGACCCTATTGGTAAAGAATCCACCTGCCAAGGCAGGAGACACAAGGGACGTGTATTGCATCCCTGAGTTGGAAAGATCTCCTGGAGTAGGAAATGGCAGCCCACTCAGTATTCTTGCCTGGAATATTCCATGGTGACAGCAGACTGGTGGGCTGTAGTCCATGGGACTGCAAAGAGTTGAACATGACTAAGCACACATTCCTGCAATGCAGGGGACCCCTGTTTAATTCCTGGGTTGGGAAGATCCCCTGGAGAAGGGAAAAGCTACCCACTCCAGCATTCTGGCCTGGAGAATTCCATGAACTGTATAGGCCATGGGGACACAAAGAGTCAGACATGACTTTCACAAAAGCACACATGGATTTGAGGTGTGTGCTTATATTTATATACCATACTTTGAAAGATAATATTTTGCAAATACATTAATTATGTATATAATCTATAAAACTAGGAACTTATTGATTTACCTCTTCTATTGAAGAAGATATTCAGGTATATTTGAACACAATATCATAGCAATTAATGGTCTGCAATTTTTTGACCTGGTTTTATTGAATAAGGACCACTAAAACTTAGAACAAAGATAATAAGCCTCATGGATAGAAAATTTTAAATAGATATTGATAAATTGGACTGTGAATTATTATTCACTTCTGTAATAGGAGAACATAATATATAGACTGTCTGGCACTTTGTAATATCTTAATATTTAAGATCATACATCATACAACTACTAGAAGAGATAACAAATATTCTTTAAATGTACAGCTGGAGTTGCAAATATCCACAGATGCCAGAAACTGAGATAAAACCCAAGAGGAGTTGGGGAAAGGATTGTTAGTGTCAGTAACCCATGATTATAGTTGTTATCACAGGAGCAGACAAAAAGGATGAGCCCTTGGGCAAGCAGAGTGAATTAAGTCTAAGTCCCACAAAACTGCTAAGAGCAACTGAGTGTTACTTCTTCAGAAACTGGTGGAGTAGAAAACAAAATAAGATGATCTGTAGCAGAAAGAAATTTTTCTCTCTTGGGTTTGTCCTATGGTTAGATCAAGAGTGTTTTCCTTTGGAGAAGTTCTGCATTTGTTTTTGCCCCGTGTTCAAATTAATTTATTCATTAATTCTAGACTGCTAGTATGATATAGTTTTCAGTTTGAATTTATGAAATTAGAAAATACATGAGTAAACACTTTACCCTGGACAAATCAATAGAAACAACTATGATGATATAATAGAATTTTAGTTTAAAAAACTTCCAGGTAGAGACTATAAAATAAGACAGTGTGAAATAAGACCAGTCAGGTTGGAAGATAATCCAATGAATCTTTTTATAGCTAAAAATATAGTCTATGAAATTAAATACTCAATAGGTCAATTAAATAGCATATTAGACACAATAAAAGATTAAGTAAACACCAAAGAATTCATCCACAATGCAACGTAGACAGATAAAGTTGGGAATTTCTGAAAGCTACATTATTTTCATTATAGAGAAAAGGGTGACAAGTTACCAGAAAATTTTAATTGATCTCTAATAGAAATAAGCAGAAAATAGGGAAGAGATAGTTTTCACAGAGTTATGTTTTAAAACTAATGAATGATGAATTCAAAACGACTGAGTCACAATCAGAGTAGAAACACTCAGACGCATTAGAGTGATACTGTGTGTATGTGTGTGTGTTAGTTGCTTGGTTGTCTCTGGCTCTCTGTGACCCCATGGACTATAGCTTTCCAGGAACCTCTGTCTGTGAAATTCTCTAGGCAAGAATATTAGAGAGAGTTGCCATTCCTTTCTCCAGGGGATCTTCTTGACCCAGGAATCAAACCTTGGTCTCCAGCATTGCAGGCAGATACTTTACCATCTGAGCCACCAAGGAAGCTCATAGTGATACTAGGGAATGCTAAAAGGAAAAAAAAAAAAAAAAGATTATAAATGCAATCAGCAAGAAAAAATATATATATATATGGAAAAAATATGGATTAGCTGTAAGAACTAGATAGATAGCAAACTTTTTAGCAGAACCAACAAAAGCCAGAGACAGTAAAATTATATATTTAAATGACATTTGAACAAAGACTTAAAATGGGTATGTGAGATAGCCATGTGAATGTCAGAGGCAAGCGGCGGGGGCTGGGGGGAGAACATTCTGGACCAAGGCAACAGGGCTACCAGTTGCTTTAGATAAGGATATGACTTGTTTGTTCAAAGGAAAAGTCAGAATGATTACAGTATACTGAGAAAAGAGAACTCACGAAGCAGACGGAATCAAAGAGGAAACAGGGCAAGGCTATGTGGCGCCTTATGGGCTATAAGTGAATGAAGTGTGAACCAGGGTGGGGTTTTGAGCAGAGAAGTGACAGGAGCTGATTCACACTTTAAAATGATGACGTGGAGAGTCTTGAAAGCAGCCTGTTAGGGAGCCAGGGTACAATTAGGGAAACCAGCTAAGAGGCTGTTACAGTGATCCATGCTTGGACTTCGGCTTTAGAACAGCAGAAGTGGTAAAAAAAAGTTTCCAGTTCTGGGACTATTTTGATGGTAGAGTCAATGGGATTTATGAAGTGATTAGATATAGAATGTCAAAAGAGATGAATTGGGGATGATTCCATGATTTGGGGCTTGAGAAGCTTAAAGTACGTAATTAGCTTCAACTATGATGAAAAGGCTGCAACTGAAGCCCATTTCAGGGAGGGGATGCTCTTAGGTTTTGTACATGTGAAGTTTGATAAGAAAGTTCAAATGTAGCATGAGGTCGCTAAAACTGAGTTCCTTCAACAGCTTTTTCTGTTATCACTTAACCCTGCCCTCACCTTTGTAATTAGTCCTTTCGTTACGCTCTCTTCAATTATCTTGTCTGAGATTTCTGTTTTCTGATACAACTATGAATGATACGATTATTAAATGAATAATTGATTAAGGTAATATGAACTCCCTCACCTGCTTCGGTCCTTAATTCCAGAATCCATTTAAAGTGTATATTTTGTCATAAATGGATTTCCAGAACTAAAGAAGAATCACTAGACTTAATTAGTAGTATACTACATACCTTTATCTTAATCAAATCCCCAATATGGATCATTTTAATGAAATTTTCATAAATAGTAAAGAAAGAAACATTTAACAGATGATCTGGAGTTTCACATGTTTAATACACATGTCATTGCCCTCTACTATAAGAACAATTATGGACAAGCAATGTGTATCTTTGTATGAATTTGGGGTTTTATGTTTTCCTTGCTTTTTTTTTTTTTCTTCCTCAGGCTGAAAGTCAACAATAATATGTCCCGGCAGAGTCTAGGAATGCTGTTGATCACATTCCTATAAAGGCTAATATACACAAGACAGTGTCCAACGTTATAATTAATTGGCAAGGAGAGGTTTTCATAACAAAAGCTTTGGCTATTTGGGGAAAATGGATGCAAAAATGTGGAATTTGTCAGTTAACTCTGCGGAAATGTGAAACAAAACACTTAAAGCTAATGGATGTCTAGTCTCTTCCAAGGGATAAACTTGAGCCTTTATCTTTTCTGTTTAATTTCACCTGTGAATTAATACACATTTGCCTGTTCCCTCATCTCCCTGTTCCCTGTCTGTGGGACAAAGTAGAATGGCAGAAGAAGCATGCTCCTGCAAGACACTGTTGTCCAAAACACATGAGCTCATGTTTTAACACCTCCTCAAACAATGCCCCTTGGAGGAGTCATGGTCCACAAAACATTCGCTCTCCAAAACTCAGAATGAATTAAGGAGAGAAAGAAACATAAGCCATATTCTTTAAAACTACATTTATATTGAAATTTAAACACCCACGTGGAAGAGATTCACATAAAGGAGTATGACCTACATGATATAATGTACATGAGCGAAAATTGCTTCTCAGTTCTTCATAAAATTTTAGCTTGACTGGCAGGTACAATGTAAAAACAATATGCAGGCTCTGCTTTCATTTGGATTTTCACTCTCCCATGTCACATTGTATTGTAGTTTTTTTTTTTTTTAGTATTTTGCCACAGCAATAATCACTTCAAAGCATATTAGTGCTGCGCCCTTATGTGATATAAACAAATATGTGCCAAAACAGTGAATTTGCTCCTTAACCCTTGGTCTAACAGAGTTTAGTATTAAAACATTTTCCCCATTTATATAAACAATGTAAAATAGTGGTTTTGCACATCACATCACATCACAGAAGGTCAGTTATTTGCACAAAGTCATCAGATTTTATTAAATATATTTCATACTCTAAGAATTGGGAATATTTACTTAATGATATGTATTTAACCCTAATATGTGAGTTCATAAATATTTACTAAGCTCTTAAAGCATGCTAGACAAAGTACTAAATAGAGGGGAAACAAAAAATACAGACTTCTTGTGGCATAATGGGAAAGAGAAATCCATAAATGATAAATATAAAATTTTCATACAATATATGTGCATGCTAAGTCACTTCAGTAGTATCTGTCTGTTTTGACCCCATGGACTGTAGCCCGCCAGGCTCTTCTGTCCATGGGATTCTCCAGGCAAGAGTACTGGAGTGGGTTGCCATGCCCTTCTCCTTCCAAACAATGTTAAGTGTTAAAATAGGTGAAGGGATGTGGGGTAAGTAACCATAAAGGAGGCTTGTTTAACTAAACTTGAAACTTCAAAGTAAATTTAATAAAAGGGATGATTTCATATTATTTGTCAAGCATCACACAAAATATATCTAAGGTATTTTGGAACCCAGAAAAACGAAATTTTCTATGCTGGAATGAGCTTCTCAGCTTTTAAAAATTTAGCAATTTATTAGGCATCATTCTTTAAGACAATTGACTCATGAATGCAATAACCTTATAATTATTTTTAGATTATTTTCAGTGATGTATAAAATAAACTGTTTTGGCTTTGCATTATTTTAATGAAGAAGTATATTTCTATGGATAAATACATATGGTACTTTATAGGACATCATGATATTTAATTAGGTACTTAGGCAGGGATTCCTGTAAGGGGCTACCGGGATAATTAAGATGAGATAAATGAGAAACCCTAAACTAGGGCAGTAAATATATGTGTGTAGCTAGATTTATGGAAGAAAAAAACAAACATTTGTTTTTTCAGTGATGGATTGTAGACATCATCAACTCTTGAAACTGTTTACAAAATATTTTGTTCCTCTTTGTTTTCTCTTCTGTATTATAACAATTATCTTCCCAAGGGAATATTTAAAAGAGTGACCGTAAAGGAAAAAAACAGAGAAGATTTGGACGTGCTCACTCTGAGTATAATGTAGTAGACATGGCACTGGGCAAACATAAAAATTTTCTTCCTTTGAATTTGAATGTACAATTTGAAAATAAAAATGTTATTTTGTTACCATAAGGAATATTTTTTCAGAGGCCTTAATTGTTTCACCTATTTAGTTTGAGTTTGCTTTACAACGTATAGAATTATTAGTGTAGAAGCAAAGAATTTTAACATCCTGAAAAAGTCACATTTTTAAGAACAAATAGGTTGTGATGCCATGTGAAAAAGTGAAAGAGTTAGTCGCTCAATAGTGTCTGACTCTTTCCAACCCCAAGGACTGTAGCCCACCAGGCTCCTCTGTCCATGGGATTTCCCAGGCAAGAAGGCTGGAACGAGTGGCCATTCCCTTCTCCAATGATCTTCTTGACATTAATAGCTTGCACTAATGTATATAAAACTTGAATTTACATAAGAAACATATTTCATGAATACAGAAATAAATGATTTAATATTAAAAGGCATATTTTGGGGGCTGTATGAAGATATAGTAGGATGGGAAGTTACTTGTACAATAACAAGTGTAAATGATAGGAAATAAAAGGCAGAGGAGAAAAAGAATGTCTATAAAATCTCACTGATTAATCAGAAAGGTTTTTTGCTTTTTTCACTGCATGGAGTGGCATATAGGATCTTAGTTCCTATGCCCCTGCAGTGGAAGTGTGGAGTCTTAACCACTGGACCACTAGGGAAGTCCTGGAAGCTTTTTAACTGACAGAATTGATTTACAGTCTTGTATGTATATAATGCAAGATGGTATACAGTGAAATGAATAGATAGCAACTTCTCAACATGTACAACTTATTTACTCAGTTCATCAGCACCTATGAGCTTTGAAAGTGAAAGTGAAGTCGCTCAGTCGTGTCTGACTCTTTGCGACCCCATGGACTGTAGCCTATCAGGCTTCTCCATCCATAGGATTTTCCAGGCAAGGGCACTGGAGTGGGTTGCTATTTCCTTCTCCAGGGGATCTTCCGACCCAGGAATCGAACCCAGGTTTCCTGCATTGCAGGCAGACACTTTACCCTCTGAGCCACCAGGGAAGCCCCAACCTATGCTTTAATTACCCTCTAATTGTCAGAAGCCCATTCTCAAACCCACATTTTATATTCTCCACGTCTTCTATTAACTGTAGCTTTCGCCTATCTCAAAGGAACTTCCAACTTCACCTTATGTCAAATACATGATCTTTCTGCATGAACTGACTTATGTCTAGGAGATCTTATTTCCATGAATGGCACAGCCATTTACTTAGTTTAAAAAGTTAGAAACCTGGAGTCCTCTTTGACATCCTTCTTCCCTTTTCTATTATTATAAGGTATTACAACTATTTTCATCCTTTACTTAAAAAACCAATAAAGATTCTTCATTTTTAATATATGTATATAAACATTAAGAAAATTCTGTTTCATTAGTTTCAATGATCACTGTGAAGCCTATTTCATACTTGAGTCCTCTCTCTGTCTCCATCTTTCTTTCTCCCTCCCTCCTTTTTCTCTCTAATTTTCCTTCTTTTCTCTCTTCTTTTTTTTTCCTTTTCTAATCTTTGAGATGACTGTAATTTTTCATAGTGATGTGTTTTGTGGATGCTTAGGGGGTCTATTCCCTAATTTATACATTCATGCAACAGGTATTTGTCACGCATCTAATTTGTAGATTGTACTGCTGGGGAATTCATGTCTCGATGCAAATTACAATAATTCCCCGTCATTATTTTCAGCAACTCTTTGCAGCTCTGTTTAAAAATGATGTCTGAACTGGTTTTGTGCTGGGCTTAGTTGCTTAGTTGTGTCTGACTCTTTGCAACCCCATGGACTGTAGCCCGCCAGGCTCTGGTGTCCACAGGGATTCTCCAGGCAAGAATACTGGAGTGGGTTGCCATGCATTCTTCCAGGGGATCTTCCCAACCCAGGGATCAAATCCAAGTCTCCCACATTGCAGGCAGATTCTTTACCATCTGAACCACCAAGGAAGTCCAAGAACCCTGGAGTGGGTAGGCTATCCCTTCTCCAGCAGATCTTCCTGGCCTAGGAATTGAACTGACGTCTCCTGCATTGCAGGTGGATTCTCTACCAGCTGAGCTACCAAGGAAGCACTTAAGGAAAGACAAATGTGTGCCCTCATCCTGTCCTATTTTTAGATGTTCCATGGAGATACCTATGAATTGTATTTGGACTGACTTCTGGACTATGTTATGGATTCATTCCCTCAACAACCGTACTAATAATTATGTAACCAAACCTAGAACCCAAAGATGAGTACAACAACACTCATACCATACTGAGAGTAAACACAAAATTTAAAAAACAAAGATAGTAAGACTTCAACTATATTGTGATAAAATGGACAATGCAAAAATTTGTAAGTTACCTGGAAAAAGTGCTTGGAAACATTTTATGGTGAGGATTTTTTTTTTTTTTACTCAAGATTTGTGTATTAATCTGGAGATTTTTCTCTCTCTGGAATAATATCAATAATAATATCAAAATATTCTCCTTTTTACAACTAACTTTTGTAAATATTCTCTTTTTTACAACTAAGTGCTTAACCTCATTACTTAGGGTAAGTATACTGTGTTCTTAGAAGCCTCTCTTGCATTACTTGCTTAGTCAGTGAAACAAAAGGTCCTCACCTGTTTATAGCAAGTGGTACAGCTGGTCAGGATAGATATTAAAATTAACCTGCTGTGAACTTTTTCTATGACCATTACCAGTATTAGTACTAGAAGTAGCAATAGTAATGATATCATTATTGCCATCCAGATTGGAATTTTCCAGGTTAGACTTGAGTCCTTTTTGCTAAACCACTAATAGGAGAATACTTTGAAATCAGGGAGATAGTTGTTATATTATTAATATTATTATAGTCAGAAATATGTAGTTGTATTGCGATAGGGCAAAGATATCAAAGAAGCAAACTGAAAAGAAAAAAACAGAAACCAATGTAAATATGTCTGAATATCAAGCTGGTTGACATTGTGCCCACATGAGAATGGATACAGGTTGTCCAAGCCAAAATTAGAAAACCTAAGACCAGTGTTGAGAGGAGCAGGGGAATCACTCTAGAATAGAATCATAGGTTCACAGGAAGAGCACAAATTGTTTCTCAAAATAGAGCAAACAACTCAGTGATTTTTTCCTAAGTTTAAAATGAAAGTTTGCCGCTGTGAAAAAGCCATTCTCCCATCAGGTCTCAACAAATCTTGTCCTGAAACCAAAGAGAAAAATTTTGCTAGTCACACTAATCCATGGAGTAGTTCGATGTAACCTTACAAAAGTCTAATTTTAGCTGTATAGACCAAAATTGTGTATACACAATTTTGTATCTAGATCTGGATATATGCCTTTATGTTAATAGTCCAGTCTTTTAATTATCTACCATTAATGTTGATATTTGATAGAAGTTAAACATGAAAGAGATCTTAAAGATCAGTCCCATTCCTTTACTTTACTGATAATGTAATTTTGATCCAGAGAATTTAAGTGACATGCGAAGGTCACCCTTGGAGTTAGTGCTGAAAATCAGTATGAAACCCTCCTTGCTCCAATTTCCTAAATGGTGTGTTTTTCTAATATGCCACTCTACACATGAGTGCAAATATCGGTGAACACAAACAATATCTACACTAACATACATGTAACTCTGTGTTAAAGTATTTATAACAATGTTTAAAATGATCTTAATTAATCTGTGTAAAAACATATCACTGTCATTTTATCCTTGCATATGCCACAAAACCCTTGTGCGAAATGTATATGCAAAAATGTAAGCTTTCATTCAATGTAAATGATTATACATTTACTTAATTCCATCTGCAATATTGCTTCAAACTATGTCTCTTTCACGCAGAGAAACACCTCCCTGAGCAAGGCCCTAAAACACTCATAATTTTTCCATAATACAAGAAAACAGTAGAAAATGATGATGAAGAAGAGAAAAGGAAGGTTTCGATCTGTCAAAGAAAAGCATTATGTTCTTCAGGGTCTCCAGATCTGAAGGGAAGAAATGAGTGAGTACAGAGGCATGGCGGGGGCACCTCATCTCTTAGCTTGCTGTCATCTTATCCCTCCATAAGATATGACCCCCTCAGTGCAAGCAGCTCTCATGAAAGCAGGCAAAGAGGGCGAAAAGATCAGCATCACAGCCCTCCTCCTCGACAGGTGAAGAGCAGCGGCACTTCTAATGCCGTTACTAATTTATTAAGTATTCCAAAGTTAGAATTTAATCGGAATATTTTTGTCACATTATCCATCACCAATTCAGGAGAGAAGGAATTTTCTTAAACAGCCGTGCCGTGCAATGCCTTAGGCAAGCTTTTAGTCATCTCGGTTTGTCACGATGGACTAGTTCCATTTTAATGATTTAGTTAATTGTGTGACAAGCTGTGAAAAATGGGAGTGACCCAATGCCTAGTCCAAGGAATGTGCCAAGGTCTAGCGGCTAAGTTACTGAAAATGGTCCTCATTAGCAAATACCATTTTCTGAAATTCCCACTTTTCCCTTTTCCTCTTTATAAATTTCAGATTTCATATGTTAAGCAAAAGTCAAGTTAGAGAATAGCAGTTCATTTATATAAAGACAAGACAAATGTTAAAAAGTCACATTAGCAGTTTAAATGATCAAGTTAAATAAGACACGATTTAGGTGAAAAGATAATTAAGTGTTGAAAATGTAATGATCCATTTGACAGTGGAATAATAGAAGATGCAGAGAATTCCAAATACAACCTCCCCATCTAGAAATCACAGTTCATATTCCTTACAAGAGAGTATATGCATCTGATTAATACTACATTAGTTTAAAACTCAACCTATGATTTAATGAAGGCAAACTAATATTATATAAAATATATACTTTATAATCACATTGAATCAGAGAAGATATCTTTCATAAAAATCATGCATCACAGAAATAGCAATAGAAAATAAAAATAACAGTGTCTTGTCTCTACTCTGCCTTGATTTTGCATGAGAATATTATTGTTACAGTCTCAGACTGGCCCACTAATTCCTTCTTTCAAAGCATTTGAAATGTTCACTTTGTCTTGGCAGAAAAGTAACAAAGAACTCTAGGAATAACTCAAAATACAATGAACAACACATCTTCACATTCAAATCAAAATATATTCATCTCTATGACATTTTGAAACTAAGATGTTCTTTTGAGTCAGAAGATTTGGTTCAAGTAATTGATATAATCATCTTGGGTAATCTCCCTGAACTGTGGTTTCTGCACCTGTCAGTATGGACTAATATTTATCTTACATGATTTTTGTGAAGAGAAAAAATGTTATTTAGTGTAAGAGAAATAATACACACCTATATTAATAAGACTGCGTGTTACACTGGCATAGATGAGAAGTTAGCAGCTAAAAAGCAAATTCTCTGGCACATTGAAGGAGCTCACCAGGTAACAGAACATCACAAGTACATTGCAACCCATCCCAGGTAGGTCTCACAAACCACCGAGTGGCTAACGACTCATGGCACCATCATCTTACAGAAACCTCAGACTGTTCCATATCCTAAAAAAAAACAGATTATGAGAGAGAGTATTGAACTGGCAGTGAAATGGACCAAGTGAAGTATCACAGCTTTTGTGTCTCTACTTTTATAATTTTAGACATTCTCTGCTCCCAGCACTTTATCACCATGCTCTCAAGACTTTTAAGTGGGATATATGTGCATTGAAACTTAACGTTGAAATATAGACAGTGACCTCATCATGACAAATCCAAAACATAGCCATTCCGTGACAGCCAACATATCATCAGTTTACAATAAGCAGTGTACTCACAGACTGTAGTGTTCTCTAAATGACTTTCTAAAACATTGAACAGGAGACATACTAACACTCTTCAACCAAGTGATTTATATGAAAAGTAGAGTGGATGAAGGCGTTCATTCACAGTTTCTTTCTTTAAAACAATGTATTTTTTCAATTTAAAAAGTATTATACACAAAATTTTTAACCTAAAATAAATCATAACTCACTATAGAAGATTTTCATTATTTAGTATGATTAGACTAAAAAAATGTTGTAAGTTGTATTACAAAATAACACAGTCTTTAAAAAAGCAGATGTGTGTAACCTAAGTTTTATTCTTCGAATATGAATGATCCTCTACTAAAAATGAATATACCTGTGTATAATAAATTAATTCATCAGAATCTTTATTACAGAATCTTTTCCTGAGTGCTAACAAAGTCTGCAGTTCTGTTGCAACTATGTTGAAACTTAATTCATTAATTACTTTTAATATTGCAGCGTTAGTCTTATGATCTATTTACAGCTCACTTCTCCTCCAAATTAATTCAAATAGCTAAATGTGATTCATTATTTATTATCAATCAATCAACTTACTATATATCCAGAACCTTCCAGATGTGCTTGTTTATGCCTCATTTATACCTACTGACCAGGAATAGTGTTTATGTACCAAATGGAGCATTAGTTTATAATTATTAATGATACCTCTGCTTACTATCGCTTAAATCTGGCATCTTCTGAAGGTTCCAGTCACCTTTAACAGTAAGTTTGCAGAATTTAGAAATAGACTTTTCTCTGTGTAGAATTTTGTACTCCACATTTGGGGGGGTAAGATCATTAAGCTGTTAGAGAAATTATTTCTTTCAATAGTTGTTTCTGGGAACCATATCTGTTCCCCTGACTTAGGCAACTTATCGACAGCTATCCTTTAGATGATGGATCACTATTAGGTGACTTTCAAGACCCACTCAGTTCAAAACACTTAGCTTTGAGCCTGGCAACAACCACAAATGATCTGTACCACAAAAGCTCCTTGCCAAACCCTAAAGACTCGGACACCTACTTCATCTCTTTCCTCTTTTCTGACTCTTGTTTTTAGAAACACTGACACAGTGTTTGGAAACCCCACATCCCCAGAGATAGTTTCTCACTTGGTATCCTATATGATAGAGTGAATCATCCAATAAGAGAAATAGCTCTAAACAAGATGTCAAGCAGGTTAACTCCTTCTTCTAAGTGGCATGGCATCACGAGAAGAAAGAAGTGGTAAGTAAACCCTACCACCAATATCATGGTATTTCATTCCTCTTGCATTTTATTTTGTTTCCTGCTGTCAGCACATGATTCTCAACCTCATAAAACTGTGTTTCACAAAGAAAAAAGTAAAAATAACCAAAAATGATGAGAACGTTCAGAACCTGAAAACGGATAGCATATGAAATCAACAATGCAGACTGGAAAAAAAGTTATATGCTTGACATCACTAATCATCAGAGTATTGCAAAGCAAAACCAAAATGAAATGTCACCTCATACCTTCAGAATAGTTATCACCAAATAAACCACAAATTAGAAATGTTTGGGAGGACATGAAAAAAAGGGAATCTTTTACCCTGTTGGTGGGAATACAAATTGGGGCTGCTGCTGTGGAAAACATAGAGTCCTAAAAAAACTAAATATAGAACTACCATATTCCCCAACCTAGTCCACTCCAGGTTTCATATATGAAGAAACTGAAAACAGATACATGCATTCTGATGTTCATAGCAGCATTATTTACAATTGCCAAGATATGGAACAGATAAATGGGTAAAGATGTGGATATATGGAACATATGGAATGTTATTCAGCCACATAAAAGAATGAATTTTTTGCCATTTGCAACAATATGGATGGACTTGGAGAATATTATATTTAGTGAAATAAGTCAGAGTGAGAGGGGAAAATGCCAGATACTATTATTTACACATGGAATCTAGAATAAAACAAATTAATGGATATAAACAAAAAAGAAAAAAGACTCACAAATATAGAAAACAAACTAGTGGTTAGAAAGGGAGTCGGTGAAAGAGTTAGGGGATTAAGAGGTACAAGCTATAAAATAAATAAGCTGAAAGGATTATTATACAGCACAGGGGATACAGCCAATTTTATAATAACCACAAAAGCAGTATAATCTTCAAAATTTGTGAATCACTGTTATACACCTGAAACCTTTATAATATTAAGCAACTCTACCTCAATTTTTTTAAAAGTTTTTCTAGCACAGAACACTAATTCTATTTTTACTGTGATAATGGGGAAGAAGTAAAAAAAAAAAAATCTAAAAGACGGAAACGTAAGGAAACTGTGAGCATTGTCTGTACAATTTCCCTCCCTCCACATTACTGTGTACCTCATAAAATAATTTTCATGCCCCCATTTTCCGTCCTTTACTCTTTCCTCTCACCTTGAATTCCTTCTCCATACATGTTTACCTAGAGATTTGCATACACAAAATTCATATCCATCTCTCTTTCACCCTCCTTCTATCCGTCCCTCTGCATAGACCTCTCTTCATAACCACTTATACGTGACTCATTGACAGTACCCAACTCTTCTTATCTCACATCCATGAGTGAATGACTCATTCCTGCTCTCTTTCTCACACTTTCAAAATCTATACTTCTGTGCTACAGTGTCAAAGAAACTGACTTTTTTCCTCTAAAATATTTAAGAAAATGCTTAGACTGAGCATTTTTCTAAAAATCTGTATCAATATATCCCAATATATCCCATCTTTTGTGTATATCACAGCCACCATCATTACCAATATACAGGTGTAAATTCCCCTTCATGAAATTTGGTTTTTTTTTTTTTATTTAATCTCTTCAGTGTTTTAAATATTTACTAGGAAAATTTACATTATTGCACTATTTCCAACTTTTTTTTTTTTTAACTTGGAGGGATCGGATGATAGATTCTGCATAACTATTTTCGGTTCACAATGTACCAAGGGAGGGAAAAACTTCGATGGACCGTGCCAAGTATTGATGGTGAAAATAGTACCTTTAGAACAAACTCTGGGAAACCAGAAGTTAAAAAAAACCAAAACAAAACATAAACAGCAAAGAAACATAGATGAATTCATAAACTAGAAACATCCCCAGAACTTCTGCAGCTCACTGCTACCCTTTTGCTTCCACACCCCTTTCCTCTATTTTGCCAACAATTTTCAGATGGAGCTAACACTCCACTGGTGGATTAGGGCGCTGAATTAGTCCTTCAATTTCCCCCAGTATGGGAGTCAAATAATGAGGATCTGGTAAGTATCACCAACCTGCTCTGGGATGTCAGCTGAGGAAAATATTTTCCCGGAACCCCCAGCTGAACTGCTTGATTCATAATCGTGCAGAAACATCATGGTCCATACAAGATATTCAGGGAGTGTCATTTGTGCAGAATTGTACTTCAGTTACACTTGCCTGAAGGCACATGTGGGCTGCCCTGAGATCCAAACACCATAATTCAACTCTAGATTCCAAACAACCAACATCCACATGACTTTTGAGAATTCAGTCTATTGACAAATTCGGGGTTGTCTATACCTGCATTCAATAGAGAATCATCAAGACTAAAGTTGTATATTTGGAAGAACTTTTGAGAATCTACTTCAGATTCTCAGAAAGTATGACTTAAGTACAAAGTATTGTGAAGAAGCAATGGAGAAAAATGTACTGACTGAGGAGATAATTGGCAACAGAGAAAATACAACATTTCTTGCAGCTGGACAAAAAATATTGTGAGGCAATACTGAGCCAAGTGAATGGAAAAAGGATTTAGTTTTATTGGCAGGAGATGACAAGTGCCAGTAACTTGGAAAGAAGTAGAAAGCAGACTTGACTCTTTGGAGAATATTCTTTGAGAGTACCTGATGAGATTTCCAGATTGTCGACTGGACAGTTAGCCTAAGTTTCCAAGTACCAACTTCCTTTCCCTTGAATTTCAATAGACATATTATTCAGGGATGTGCAGGTGGGTATTTATGCCTATATGTGTATGTGTTCATGTGTAATTACTTTTAGAAGCTAAGAGAAAAATTATTACTGAAATATCCAAAAAAAGATGCTGCATTCACAAAGAGACTATTGCTCTGAGAGGCCAATGAATATTATTTTAAGTAACGCTGGAATTTTTAAGTAATTTAATTTTCTTACTAATTAAAACTATGCTGAATGATTTTTTTTATTAGAGATTTTTAAAAGGCCTTCACTTGTTTAAAGCTGGTTTAATAAATTGCTATTTGAAGTTTTGTCTGTACTTGTGATAACTTAATTTTAATTAATAGTGATATATCAACCACCAAAATACTTATTGTATCAATGGAGAACATGGTCCATAGTCAGTGGGTATAGGTAAGATGAGTTTCCTCAGGGGATATAAAACACTAAACAAAGTTATTATTTTTTTAAACAAAAATGGAATGATGCCTAAATACCATCTTTTGTTAGTTTAATTTGTAGTTATATTAAATACTACGTGTTATGTGTGCTCAGTCGCTCAGTCATGTCCAACTCTCTGCACCCCCATGGACTGCAGCCTGCCATGCTCCTCTGTCCACGGGATTTTCCAGGCAAGCCCCCAGCCCAGGGGTTGAAACCACATCTCCTGCATTGGCAGCTGGGTTCTTTACCACTGGGCTCAGTTCAGTTCAGTTCAGTTCAGTTCAGTCGCTCAGTCGGGTCCAACCCTTTGCAACCCCATGAACCGCAGCACGCCAAGCCTCCCTGTCCATCACCAACTCCCAGAGTCCACCCAAACCCATTTCCATCGAGTCGGTGATGCCATCCGACCATCTCATACTCTGTCGTTCCCTCCTCTTTCTGCCCTCAATCTTTCCCAGCATCAGGGTCTTTTCAAATGAGTCAGCTCTTCATCAGGTGGCCAAAGTATTGGAGTTTCAGCTTCAACATCAGTCCTTCCAATGAACACCCAGGACTGATCTCTACCTGGGAAGTAAATGCTACACTCAGAATTTTTTTAAAACTCTGCTTTTAATTGTCATATCAAAAGTAGCCTCAGTTCCAATATTTAACACAGGTGGGTTGGTGGTGTAGAAAAATTCCTGAGTCCACTATTGTCTGGCTCCCGTAGAGCTTGCTACACTCAGCTGTCTTCCTAAAATGACCTTAGGATGGGAATTTGTTTTGTTTCTGTCCTGAGATGGATGAAGTCCTTTGATCCCACACCTTGATCTCATATATATGAAATAAAACTTTGATAACCTCCTAGAAAAGGAACTATGAAATACTAAAGTTTTAAGAATTTGTAAGCTTGAAAATTTCTGGCTATCACTCGTTTCATATTTTGGCATGATACAGAATTCAAAGTTGGAATTTTTGAAAAGAAACTTGGAAGTGTAGTTTCCTTTTCTTCCAGACTATAGAATTTATCACTTACTCGTGATGCTATACTTATTACCAAATCTTTACCTGGCCACTCTTTCTCCTCTCTGCAAATTTTTGCTATTTTCTCCGTATTCCTGGAATTTTGCATTTTAATAAGGTAGGGTATTTTAGCAGGTCTTTTAAAGTTTAATTCTGCTGGTTATAATGCAATATTCCCTTTCAATGTGGAAATGCATACTCTACCAATATAGATGATATTTTTATATTATTTCTTGAATAATTAATTCTACCCCTTGGTTTTCTCTATTGTTCATTTCTTGAAATACTATTAAAATTTGTTCTATCTGAAATATTTGTTCAATACATTTTGACTGCTTTAAAAATTATAATTCTATTACATCCATGAAATAAGAACACGATGCCATAAAAAGAGACACTCGTATACCAACAGAAAATCTTATATGTTTATATATATATATACATATATATGTATACAAATACATATCTAAGAACCAACATATACATATCAGATCTATACATATCTAATTTAGATATATATATATGTGTGTGTGTGTGTGTATAAATATATATATATATATAAATGCTGATCTATGAATATTCAAAGACGCCTTGGAGGAAAAAGAATCTGAAGAAATTATCTCAAAGTATATATATAAATATATATAATAGACAAGTTCCTTTATTTCTCTCACTCAGTTTGGTTCTACCCTGCCTCTCTTAGCCATTCCTAATACTGCTTCTTATTCCATCCCTCCAAAGAGTAAAACTTCAGACTTTTTCTTGGATGGTAAAAGTAACTTTAAGGTGGCATGAGATAGGCAAGGATATCAAAAGGGCTAATTGCTAATTAGGAAGACAATTTTTAAAAATGTAATGGATATCCAATGCACATAATTGATTATAGTTGAATTAATTATATTACTTCATTTACAAAACACTTTATAATCTTTGATCCATTGCATGGACGTTTATCTATCCTCTATTTTTATATTTATCGATGTATAGTTGATGTATAGTATTATATAACTTTCAAGGGTACAGCATAATGATTCACAATTTTAAAAGGTTATGTTCCATTTATAGTTATTACAAAATATTAGCTATATCCCCTGTGTTATATTATATATCTTGTAGCTTATTTATTTAATACACAGTGTTTTCTACCTCTTAACCCCTACCTTTATCCTTCCCCTCATTTATCTACTTTTAATAAGCACACTTAAACATAAAAACTAAACTTTGACAATAAGTTGCATCTAACTATATGGTCTCCTTCAACCCGTTTCCTGGTATCCCCTCATATGAGACAGTTCAGTTCAGTCGCTCAGTCATGTCTGACTCTTTGTGATCCCATGGACTGCAGCACGCCAGGCTTCCCTGTCCATCACTAACTCGTGGAGCCTACTCAAACTCGTGTCCATCGCGTCAGTGATGCCACCCAACCATCTCATCCTCTGTTGTCCCCTTCTCCTCCCACCTTCAACCTTTCCCAGCATCAGGGTCTTTTCCAATGAGTCAGTTCTTCGCATCATCCAAGACAACTGCTTCCCTAATTCCCAAGTTTATAATTATCTTATCTACAGGTATTATAAATATATATATATATATATTTATGATACATGCACATATAAATATGTGACTATGTATGTTTATAACTAAAAAAATTGCATTTCACATTTCAGTATATACATATGTAACTATAAGTGCCCTCAATCTTTCCCAACATTAGGAACTTTTCCAATGAGTTAGCTGTTCACATCAGTTCAGTTCAGTTCAGTCGCTCAGTCGTGTCTGACTCTTTGCGACCCCATGAATCCCAGCACACCAGGCCTCCCTGTTCATCACCAACTCCCGGAATTTACTCAAACTCATGCCCATTGAGTCGGTGATGCCATCCAGCCATCTCCAAAATACTGGTGCTTCAGCTTTAGCATCAGATTTTGCAGAGTATTCAGGGTTGATTTCCTTTAAGATTGACTGGTTTGATATCCTTACTGCCCAGGGGACTTTCAGGAGTCTTTTCCAGCACCACAGTTCAAAGGCATCAATTGTTTGGCATTCTGCCTTCTTTATGGCCCAGCTCTCTACACAACCATACATGATCACTGGGAAGACCATAGCCTTAACTATACGGACCTGTGTTGGCAGAGTAATACCTCTGCTTTTCAGCACACCATCTATTTTTGTCATAGCTTTCCTGCCAAGAAGCAAACATCTGATTTCATGGCTGCAGGCACCATCTGCAGAGATCTTAGAGCCCAAGAAGAGGAAATTTGCCGCTACTTCTACCTTTTCCCCCTCTATTTGCCATGAAGTAAAGAGGCCGGATGTCATGATCTTAATTTTTTTAATATTTAGTTTTAAGCCAGCTCTTTCACTCTCTTCCTTCACCCTCATCAAAAGACTCTTTAGTTCCTCTTCTCTTCCTGCCATTGGAGTGGTATCATCCACATATCGGAGGCTGTGGATGTCTCTCCTGCCTATCTTGACTATCTTGATTCACAAAGTCGGACATGACTGGGAGAATGAACAGCAACAGCTATAAGTAAGTAGGTTTATATGTTTATTTTAGCCTTTTTGAATTTAATATGCTTATATTAACTTGTGTATATATGTGAGTGTGTGTGTGCATGTATGTGTCTGTGAATATATATGTTTGGCAAGCTTTTCCTGGGAAAGACTGGATACAGTTTTGAGAGCCAGATGATTTCTGCCTCAACTACTCACTCAGCTATTGTGTAAAAGCAGCTATAGTGGACATGTAAACGAATGAGCTTGGCTGTGTTCCAGTAAATCTGTATTATGGGCATGGAAATGTGTTTTTCAGATATTTACACATAGAACCAATCAAAAATGTAGGTTTGGTCCTCGGGTCATAGTTTAATAATTCACAATGTGCATATAATCATATCGACATTGCCTAGGCATTGCATGCTCAGTCGTGTCCCAGTCTTTGTGACCCGTGGACTGTAGCCAACCAGGCTCCTCTGCCCGTGGAATTTTCTAGGCAAGAGCACTGGACTGGGTTGCCATTTTCTATTTCTCAGATGGTAAAGAATTTGCCTGCAATGCAGGAGACCCGGGTTGGATCCCTGGTTAGAGAAGATCCCCTGGAGAAGGGATCACTACCCCCTCCAGTATTCTTGCCTGGAGAATTCCTGGGATAGAGGAGCCTGGTGGGCTATAGTCCCCGGGATCTTAAAGAGTGGGACTAGGACATATAATTATATGTATACTATTTTAATTTATTTTAATATTATAAGGAATAGCAAGCTCTGCCTTATCTTCTTGTACTTCCTTCCATTTATACATTACTAAATTATATCCATATTTATCTGTTGTTGTAGTTACCTAATTTTGTTTGCTGCCTATTTTACTTATGAGGTCACATCAGACTTCTTTCACCCACTCTTCTGTTGTTGGGTAGTTGGTTCCCAGGCACCTGGCACCTCGAATTCCTGAACTCCTTCCGGTTCTGCAGTAAGAATTAGCTGCTGCTGTTTACTCACCACCACCACCCCCCAACCCACTGCTTAGAATCTGATATGTAAGCTTTTGTTCTCTGCTGTGTTCATCTTCCCCATCATGTATCTGCTGTTATCTCCTCTTCATTCTCTTTCTACTTAATCTTTTAGATAATTTTAATGCATTTAATGCTATTTTTGGGGAAAGAATATACAGGGGTAAACAGATTTTTTATCTACCATATTAATTGCAATTTACTTAGATCTAGGCTTCCCAAATGATTTCAAGAGTTGTATTTTAGAGAAGATAAAGATAATCCAGAGACTTCACTTCTGCAGTGAGGAGATCAACAAATTATCTCCTAAAGAGCAACTGTGAAACTGGCAAACTGTTAAAAGGCAATCATTTCAGCACTCTGAAATCAATCAAAGACATACAATAAACTGAGGACAGTTTACAAAGGAAGGTAACTAAACTTGCCATATGAGGAGCAGGAGTGCTTAGAAGCATCCTTCCCTTAGGCTGTTTCCAGTCCTCTCCAATTCCTCACCCCAGTACTGTTGCTATGGGGATTCAACCAAAGAAGAACAGGTCTTGAAAACCCTCAGGTTCAACTCCACTGAAAGAGGATTTGGATTATTGTCATTTAAAATGGAAATCAAATAAGGAAAGCAGGCAGGTCAGCTAGCCAGAGCTTACAGCATTACATGGGGCAGACAACAAATCTGCAAACCAGTGAGTGATTTAATAGGGAGTTCCAGAATGTATGACAACCAGCTGGGCTTGATAGATTTTTTTTTTTTTATCTATCTCAGGTTGATCCTAGCCTAAATTACTGCAGAGGTCAGAGTAAGCCAAAGTTACACACACATCCCTGACTGAAGGTGCCTGAACGTTTATTCACAGGGTCAAATAAAAGTGAGATAGACTTGTAAAAATGCCCTGACCTTTGCATGCACTTTCCAACCTATCCCTTTGGTTGTGTTTATTTTGCTTCATCTGCTTGTTTGTTTGTTTGCCTTAAATTTGTGAAGTATTTTCTCCTCCGTAATGTATGGTCACTGATGTTTCTGCTCTGGGAGGTTTCCCCCTTCTTGCTTTTAGTTTTAAGCCCAGTTTCCTAGGGGGCACCTCCACATCTGCAGAGCTTAGTGTCAGCTAATGATTGGTCTTAGACTGTGTTCGAACATCTTGAGATGGTAAGACTTCTAATCTCACATAAAAGAGAAGGTATAGAGAGATCGGAACGCTTATATACTGCTGATGGAGATACAAAATTATATAGCTACTCTGAACAGCAGTTGGCACTTTCTTTAAGAATTAAGCATAAAGTTAGTATTCAGCTTAGCAATTCCAGTCTTGGGAATCTAAACTAGAGAACTTAAGATATATGTCCACATGAAGATGATTTTGTAAATGTTCATGACAATATTATTCATGGCAGCCCCAAACTAGAAACAATCCACTGGATTGCTTTTGATTCTCTTTTTTAATTCTGTTGCATCCATCTCAAGTAGTGCAACCCTAGTCTTCAAATAAAGGACTCTCCTTCCCATAGGATTATGAATGGTATAAGGCTCTGTTTGAAGTTGCTGTTATTCTCTTATATATATATTTTTTTGATGTGGAAATTTTTAAAATATTTATTAAATTTGTATAGTATTGCTTCTGTTTTATGTTTTGATTTTTTGGGCCAAGAGATATGTGGGAATCTTAGGTCCCCAACTGGATGAACCCATACCTCCCTGCATTGGAAGACAAAGTCTTAATCACTGGACCACCAGCGAATCCCGCCATGATTCATTTTAACATATTCCAGATACTTCCCTGAATGTATGCGGAGCTCCATTCTTTCCAATAGACCATCTAGCCTCTCAGCCTTAGACACATGCCGCTAGCTTTCTCTTTGTCCCTTAACAAAATCTTATTAGTGTCGGTTGGAAATTTTCCCAACTTCTTTGGGAAGTTACTTTCAGAATCTCTTTGCCCCGTTAACTCCCTTTTCCATTTCTAATGTCAACTAAATGCATTCTACTTTTCATTCATTCAAACGGAAAAGAGACCTTTTCCTCTTGCTATCTGTTTTTCACTTGCTAGCTATATTCCCTTATCTGTAAGAATTTTGGAGACTATGCTTGTATAAAATAAATTAAAATTAAGAAATAAGAAAAGGGAAAAAACCCTCCAAAATGGACCATTTTAGCTATCAGATGTAGGGTAAACAAATACATGGCAGGAGCAAAGTGGAATCCAGTGAATCTTATATTCAGTGAAAGTGTTAGCCCCTCAGTTGTGTCTGACTTTTGTGACCCCGTGGACTGTAGCCCGTCAGGCTCCTGTGTCCATGGGATTTCCCAGGCAAGAATATTGGAGTGCATAGCCATTCCCTTCTCTAGGGGATCTTCCTGATCCAGGGATCGAACCTGGGTCTCCTGCATTGCAAGCAGATTCTTTACCAACTGAGCTACCAATACCTGAAGTGAAATTTTCTCAATATAAAGTAAGTGAAGTGAGGTATATTCTTCAGAGAAAGAAATAATTTTTTTAAATATGTCACAAAGAATTGAGATTTTTTGATCTTTACATTGATATGAGTTTTTATTTTAATGAGCTACAAGGCACACATACTTGTATACTTGCACAATAAGTCATTCCAATAACTAAAAGACACACAAGCTTGGAATATAAGGTCTCTGATTGCACACATAGCCTTACTGAACAGTATTTAAATGTTTGCACTAAAAGAAACTTAATGTATTATCATATATAATTTTCTTCCTGATAAGATTTTTTTGCTGATTATATGTGTAAGATATTCATTTCAAATGTGGGAGGAGATATGTATCTATCCTAGGAAAACTCTTATTTGAATAGACATTCGAGATGGAACCCTAGTGAAAATGGTTTGCATTCCAGGTCTTTGATAGTCTCAGTCTAGGGAGCTGTTCCTCTGGAAGATAAGGTCCTTTGCAGATATATGATATGCTGTTTGGGTTTATTTTTCAAATTGTGGCTGTATTTCTTTTTTTTTTTTTTTAAAGTTATAAAGCCTAGTGTTTTTTTTTGTTTTTTTTTTTTATTTTTTTTTCCAGTGGGTTTTGTCATACATTGATATGAATCAGCCATGGATTTACATTTATTCCCAATCCCGATCCCCCCTCCCACCTCCCTCTCCACCCGATTCCTCTGGGTCTTCCCAGTGCACCAGGCCGGAGCACTTGTCTCATGCATCCCACCTGGGCTGGTGATCTGTTTCACCATAGATCATATACATGCTGTTCTTTTGAAATATCCCACCCTCACATTCTCCCACAAAGTTCAAAAGTCTGTTCTGTATTTCTGTGTCTCTTTTTCTGTTTTGCATATAGGGTTATCGTTATCACCTTTCTAAATTCCATATATATGTGTTAGTATGCTGTAATGTTCTTTATCTTTCTGGCTTACTTCACTCTGTATAATGGGCTCCAGCTTCATCCATCTCATTAGGACTGGTTCAAATGAATTCTTTTTAATGGCTGAGTAATATTCGTGTACCTTGCTAATTATGACTCCATGAACATGCATTGATGACTTTAACAATCATAAAAGAAGTGCAAATGTTTACTCATTTCAAATGGTATAACCTTATAAAGGGATAAAGACTCAGTTCTGGCATGAAGGATAAGAAGGGGATGCTGTTGGTAGAGAAGAGAGAATTTATAAAATCTGAAGTGTCATTATAATTAAGTGCATTACATTTATTGTTTCTAGTACACTACAGTCCCAAGCATTTGGTCTTATTTTTGTTGTTCATTCACCAAGTCGTGTCCAACTCTTTGAGAAACCCCATGGACTGCAGCATGCTAGGCTTCCCTGTCCCTCAACATCTCCCCGAGTTTGCCCAAGTTCAAGTCTACACCTATGGCTTAATCCTTTTCAAAATGAATATATATTTCAGTCTATTAAAGAAAGTTTTCTTTTATATAAATTACTTTTCTCTTTAAAATGAAAGTTCAAAGGCCAGACACATTATAGATCCTCCTTGACAGTTAACCTTGCTGGACAAAAATTATCCCTTCAAAAAAGGATACCTGTTATCCCATATCATTAAAAAATGAACAAAAGAATAAATAACACCCACACTGCTGACTCTAAACATGAAACAGTTTTAAAGTTAACCAGGCTTACTTGGTTGTATGGTATTGCTGATAAGAAATATTAAAATGCCAAATATCTCTATGCTTAGAAGATATATCTTTTAACTAGGCAGGGAAAATCACCGTGTTTTAACATTAGCCATGGTTTTAAAAAGAACACATGAAATATAGAAAATACAGTAATGACAGTCTGTGTTTTGCTTCTTGATCTTCCTCAAAGAAATATTATCAGAAAAAGTTACTTGGGGAATAAGTGATGCAATGTACATTTACCTGTATTTAAGGGAAGAGATTCAATGAGGATTTTTTTGGTTCATTTAAATTCCGGTAGTGCTCATTGTAGTCAAAGCATCATTTTCATGGAGTTCCACTTATCTAAATGCAGTGCACATTTATTTTAACCAACCTCTATATTAACCAGTGCATTCTTTCAAAATAATACATATTAAGACAAGCATTTCCAATATAGAGATGGCACAGGAACTATTTTTTACACATGTTTTCTATTATAGGTGTAATGATGGTGCGATTTGATATCACTAAGGAACTTATTGCTTTTAAGAAGACTTTTAAACTACATGAAGATATTCAATATCAAACAATCTTCCATTAATGAAGCAATTACTGGGACAGGCTTTCATGGGGGCATAGAGTCAAACACAAGGCATGCAGAACAACTTCTAGCCAATATACAAGGCCTGGGAATGAAAACAGAACCTTCTCTGAAAATGACATTTGAATAGTTCTATCTGAGTGGTTCTTAGTCAGTCAAAGAACACAATTAACTGTAATGATAGGAAACTGTCTTGGGGCTTGGACTACAGTTCTATCTATGTCCTACATACGATTTCATTTGAATAGTGCTATAAGATTCTAGTATGTGGAAGTGTTTATTCCTACTATTTCCTATGGGTTAAAGCAGTTATACAGGACAGGAGACTGATGATTAATAATTTAAATTTGAAACAGTTATACAAGGAAACCTCTTGGAATCACCATTACAAATTATTTGAGAGGAACATGCAAAAGCAATAAATGAGATTTGTCTAAGACATGTGTTTGTCATGTGTTCCCCCATATATTATTTGATCAGTGTATTCACTGAGATTCCTTTTTTTCTTTGAGAGTTAAATGAATTGGAATCAACCCCATTTAAGGCAGACTGGAGTCCTCCCCAAGATCCCTACAAATCTCCAGATGGAAGGGAAGAACTTATATTTTCATGATCACTTCTTAAGTTCCAGTGCCTCATCCTTAACTTTTTTCAAGCCTGAGAATGTGTATATAAGTTTTGGGGCAAAGCAATGAATCTTAAATCAGATTGAGTTTCCTATTCTATAGCCCCCTGCTATCCACCATTGGTATTCCACCCTCGTTGCTTATCTACCCATGTCCTTCAAAGTCTTCCTATCACCTTTCTTTGATACCTCCACTGACACCCATTTGATACCCACAATGACTCTGAGGTTAATTTTGCATATCCAAAAGCTCACTAATCTGTTCTACCGCCTGCTCTGTTAGAGAAAGGCTGGCAGAGGCATTGAAAGTAACTACCTGCCCACTGACAAAATACATCACCTTTTTGAGATGGAAGCAACTACTATATAGCTGACAAGGGAGCTGTAACTATCCATTATTAGAACATCCCTGTAAAACAGATAGTACCACTAGTCTTCCTATTTCATAGATGAGAAAAGTGAGTTTCAGTGCTATGTCCTGGCTCCCTGTGTTGATACAGAGACTCAAGATTTAAACTAGGGCTTGAACCCAAGACTTCTAAGCCTTTGTTAGTTCATCTTTCTAGTGTTCCTTGGAGTTCCTCTTCTTGGTAACATGTTGCCGTCATCCAATGTCATCATACATGGGATTCTCTGTAAATGAAATACGTGCATATTTCTCTTTTTTTCTTTTCATAAAGGGATATTTACAGAGTCTGAAACTCTGTTCATCAAATCTTTATTGTTGCCTGGATTCTGTATTCCACCCTGGTTTATGTGAGAGTATGTGCAAGGTAGAGACATGGGGAGTAGCATTATGCATGGAGCATGCGCCTGACATGGGTTTTCTTCTCCCCTAGGAGAATGCTGTAGCCTTGCTGACAGACATCTGCAGCAGGCCTGGGAGGATGGGAACACGAAATCAGCTAAAGGATTCCAAATTGTGAGACAGCTGTGCGAGCTTGGAACCCTCCCTCACTGAAAGCCAACAGTGCATGCTGCTTCCATACTTGCCACATCCCTTTGGTGCTGGTCAGGAAAACAGAAACCATGATAGGTTTTCCCAAGTGAAGAAAAGTCAATACAAGCACAGTTTTAATAAATTGGATGTGCAAATGAAGAAAGAGCTGAAAATCCATTTGAGCAAATTGAAGCAATTAGTTAACCCTGACTAACAAGAATAGGAATCTGGAAAAACCCAATGGCTAAATGAAAGGTGGGAGGCAGTGGGCATCCAGAATCTAAAAGCCAGGCCATGTGGCTGGGCTGCTCAGTGGGATTCTGGGCCACCAGAGAGGTGCGGCTTCTTCTGCAGGCTGTGAGGCAGAGCAAGGAAGAGAAATTACCTCTGCCCTCCAATTCTCCTCCAGGGCTCTTGTTACAGAACTAGCCAAAACCCAGCTGTCAAGAGAGCTTGAAAAAATATTTTCATAAAATACCAAGCAAAGCAGAAGGGTGAAGAATGGAGCGACATGTGAATGTAAGGCACACTAGTCCCCAAACACACACAGCTGTTAAACACCTTCACTTTTGCCAGCTAGACATCCAATTAATGAATAGCTCTAATGAACAGGGACTTCACAACTCTGATATCTCAAAAAATTTTTTCTAGGATATAAGTTTCCTTCTTTAGTATTGATATTGGTGGTAGCAATAATCTTACTTTATTATTATAATGAATACATAATTATTTTAAGTAACAAGCAACTCCTGCAGCTCAATTCCAGAAAAATAAATGACCCAATCAAAAAATGGGTCAAAGGACTAAACAGACATTTCTCCAAAGAAGACATACAGATGGCTAACAAACACATGAAAAGATGCTCAACATCACTCATCATCAGAGAATTGCAAATCAAAACCACAATGAGGTACCATTACACGCCAGTCAGGATGGCTGCTATCCAAAAGTCTACAAGCAATAAATGCTGGAGAGGGTGTGGAGAAAAGGGAACCCTCTTACACTGTTGGTGGGAATGCAAACTAGTACAGCCACTATGGAGAACAGTGTGGAGATTTCTTAAAAAACTGGAAATAGAACTGCCATATGACCCAGCAATCCCACTTCTGGGCATACACACTGAGGAAACCAGATCTGAAAGAGACACGTGCACCCCAATGTTCATCGCAGCACTGTTTATAATAGCCAGGACATGGAAGCAACCTAGATACCCATCAGCAGACGAATGGATAAGGAAGCTGTGGTACATATACACCATGGAATATTACTCAGCCATTAAAAAGAATTCATTTGAATCAGTTCTAATGAGATGGATGAAACTGGAGCCCATTATACAGAGTGAAGTAAGCCAGAAAGATAAAGACTAATATAGTATACTAACACATATATATGGAATTTAGAAAGATGGTAACAATAACCCTATATGCAAAATAGCAAAAGAGACACAGATGTACAGAACAGACTTTTGGACTCTGTGGGAGAAGGCAAGGGTGGGATGTTCTGAGAGAACAGCACTGAAACAAATATACTATCAAGGGTGAAACAGATCACCAGCCCAGGTTGGATGCATGAGACAAGTGCTCAGGGCTGGTGCACTGGGAAGACCCAGAGGGATGGGGTGGGGAGGGAGGCAGGAGGGGGGATCGGGATGGGGAACACATGTAAATCCATGGCTGACTCATGTCAATGTAGGGCAAAAACCACTACAATATTGTAAAGTAATTAGCCTCCAACTAATAAAAATAAATGAAAAAAAATTTTTTTCTAGGATATAAGTTTCCTTCTTTAGTATTGATATTGGTGGTAGCAATAATCTTACTTTATTATTATAATGAATACATAATTATTTTAAGTAAGATCATCAGGTCAAACTATAAAGCTATTCATGAGCAGTATCTTGATTTTTCTTTTTAACATTTCTTCTCTCTTATTTGTTAGCTATGATCAGGTTTTCAATAGTCTGGTTTTAAGGGTCTTCTCTTCAAGATATGAGATGGCTCATTTGGAGTGGTTTATCAGTGTTTCCTTCTCTTCTGAGAAACTTTCTCATCTTAAAACACGTCAGCATGAGGTTTTTGAAAACAAGAGTTAAGGAAGAAAGGAGTTTCCATAGATGGAGGAGAGTCAAGGAAAAGACAGGGAGATGCCAGAGGAGCCATAAACTCTTTGTCTGAAATGTTGCCCAAGACAGGTTCTGCCTTCCAGAACCAGATTAAAAAAGGAATAACTACGGCAAGATTGAAAGAAGAGAAGGGGATGACAGAGCAAGAGATGGTTGGATGGCATCACCAGCTCTGTGGACATGAGTCTGAGCAAACTCCAGGAGATGGTGAAGGACAGGAAAGCCTGGTGTGCTGTAGTCCATGGGGTCACAGAGAGTCAGACACGACTTAGCAACTGAACAGCAATGTCATCTTCCACAGGCATCAGTAAGACTGAGGGTCATGGAGGCCCTCTGTTCAGAAATTGAAGCTTCCTTGCTAGGTTCAGTAGAATTGGCCTGGGAGATCTACTGATGAAGGCGTCACTGAAGCGGGAGATGAGCTGCCATCTCTTGACACACCCAGCGGCCTGGGTTTGCAACTCAGGTCTCTTACACACTGGCTTCCTTTTCTTTTACCCTGCGCTTTTTCTGCCTGAAGAGGCATTGGGCTTGTTGTTTAACAAATAAAAAGTGTTTGTGGAATATTTGGTTTGTGTATAGTCACACACAGATCTTAAAGGCTTCACCAGTTGAGATAATTTGCAGGAGAGAGGCTACAGGGAAAGCAAGGATGCATTAAGTTCCATTGAAGCATTTTAAATATGTAATATTTTCCTTGCAAATAAGTTTTTATTAATCAAAATGACTTAAAAGGCAGCCATATTTTATTTTTTAATTTTGTTATAAAATATCAAGTTTGAAATTGTTATATTGACATGTCAATAAATCCAGAAATTTGAGAGCTATGTTTGGGATCATTAGTGTCTTAAATGAAGCAGGTGTTAGGTGGAAAGCATTGAGGTAAATATTAGTAATATTTAACATAACTAGTCATTCTCGGCTTTCCTGCACTTCTGTGTTATTTAAAGTGGTAAATTTCCTACTCTTTTTTTTTTTTTTTCCTACTGTTTCCCTTTGGTTTCTATTTATCTCAGTCTTCCCAATGTACAAATTCATCAATCTAGGTCAACTGACCATGGCTTTATTTAGGCAACAGGATAAATTGCAATTGTTATTTTTATGACTTGCCATGTATTTATTTTGCTTTCTTGTAAAAACTTTAAAGTACTTTATTAAATCTGCAGCTAATTTTTATAACAGTGCAGATAAGTTGAATGTATTAAAAATCTTAATAGCCCACCAAGCTATACATAAAATTCATTCTAATCCCTATTACCAGCAATTATCATAATTAGCTTTCCAGATTCTAAAAATTTAACTAATGAATATGTATTTTAATTAAAGAAACAAAGGAAATAGAAAGCACAAAATAATTTGACATTAAAACACATTTTAGGGCTATACCACATTTTCTAAACACCATCATAGATTCATAGACCAAAATATATTATTTGGGATAGTTTACTCAGGTTTTTTACTAATTAAAGAGGTTAACTCACACTCTGATTTGATACCAAATTCCAGAGTACATTAAAGTAGCTTATATCCTCTTGTGTGTGTTTTTTTTTTAATTTATTATTTTTCTTAAATAAGAAATATAAGGAAATCTCCTAACAAATGTTTAGTTTTCTAAATTATACAAAGATGAACATTCTTGTAAATACCACTCATGTCAGGAAATAAAACCTCTCCAGACAGCCCAGAAGCCCACTGTATGGCCCCCAATCACAGCCTCTTCTCAGAGTTACCTCTCCTGACTTTTATGCTAACTATCCCCTTACTTTATGGTTCAATTGCACTTTCACTGACACTGAGATTTAGTTTTGCCTGTTTTTTTTTTTCTTTTTTTAAATATTTTTGTTTTAATCCATAAAACCCCCTCTATCATTTTTCTTTCCTGAAATCTACTTGTTTAAAGAGCCAGGTTTATCAGTCCTATAGTTTTCCACAGGCTGAACTATTCCTCTGTAGTTTAACATGCTCCTTACTTCCATGGTGGCTCAGACAGTAAAGCGTCTGCCTGCAAGGCGGTAGACCAGGGTTCGATTCCTGGGTTGGGAAGATCCCCTGAAGAAGGAAATGGCAACCCACTCCAGTACTCTTGCCTGGAAAATTCCATGGACTGAGTAGCGAGGTAGGCTACAGTCCATGGGGTCACAGAGTCGGTCGCGACTGAGCGACTTCACTTTCGCTTTCTGGTTTTCTTCCAAATTTGCAGTTGAATCTAGAGGCTTAATCCAACTCAGGCTAGTATTTCCTTCCTTCCTTCCTTCTGTCTTTTTGAAAATTGCTTATAGCTGATGTGGTGTTTGTCATGAGAGATCACAGGAGATATTTAATGACCAATTGTCCCATTTGATAAAATTACAAGCCCTTAATACCCAGATCCTTTCATTCATTAGGATACGTGAAATGGTAAAATTGCAACTCTGTCATTCTTTCTTCTTGTGTTTGTTGAAATATTCTTATAAAGAGACATTTTCCTTCCCCTGTTCTTTGGTTACTCAATTCTATAGTTCATATAGAAAAATGAGGGTAAGCGCTTGATTCCTTCCTTTTATTTATATCTGGTTTATATTTTGAAGCTGTGTTGACTGAGATTCTCATATACTTTGGAACACAAGTTCTATAACTCATCTTTAAATACCACAGCTGTGACTTTCAAAAGAGAGAGATGCTTATTTCAGTTCTGGACACATGTTGGAGTTATTTAAAATTTACATTTGAGATATTACACCCTGAATATATAATGATGCAATGCTATGTGAACTCCACGTCTCTCAAATTTCTACCTTCAGCAGAGGTATGGTCAAATTGCCACCTACTTTCATCCACCTTACTTACTGATGCTCTATTATGCTTTGTACTTTCCTTTATGCTACCAGTGCTAGAATTTGTTTTCTACTTCCAGTCACTAGGTTGAAATTATGTTAGGCACTTAAGAAATAAGTTATGGTATTTAAACTAAAACTATTTTTTCCTAAATCTTTCACTTTTTTATTTTACATGTCAAAATGGAGAAAGTTCAATATTGAATGATTATATGGGTCAGACTAAATCCGTGATCAAGATGATTGACTCTTGCCAGTTCTGTTTTGTATGCTTAGTTCATTTTATTAGATTATTCACCGAGATTATTATCTCAGTGTCATATAGAAATAAATAAGAAACTAGACAGGATGTGAGGGTCCTCAGATATTGTTGATTCAATAGGAATTGGTTAAGTTATTCTAGCTAAACATGGGCTCTGAAATAAGCCTGTCCATTTGGAATGCAAAAGCCTCTGGGATAGAAGACATTTGGTGCATGGCCCCCAAAATGAAGGAACAGATCTGTAACATTTTCTTGGGTGAGTTTCCCTGGGTTCAGTGCCCTGGCTAATACTATGTTAAGTGGACATTGTTGTAACTTCTCTGAAAGTAATAAAAGATAGGAGGAAAGAGAGATGAGCAGAGATCAGATGAGGAGAGATGTATTTTTATGACAATGTTCTTTATTAAAGCAGTGATTTTTAAGCAGAGGAATGATGATCACATTTCCATTTGGGAATCAACTACAGATACAGAAAAGGGCTTATAAGGACCAAAAATGGGTGTGGGACACTTTTCAAGGAGGTAATGAACCAATTCAGGTGTTAGAGTCTATAGATTTCACACATAGTATCTTAAAAAAACATGAGCAAAATGCCTATATTAGAGAAATATTTAGTAATCAATTCTACATTGGCAAAATTAAAGTTAAGTTTCCCAAGTAGAAACACAGACATGGAAAACAAAATTATGGTTAAACCAAAGGGGAAAGGAGTAGGGGAGGGACAAATTAGGAGCTTGTGATTAACATATACAAGCTATTATATATGAAATAGATAACAAACAAGAACCTACTGTATATCACAGGAAACTCTACCCAATATTTTGTAATAACCTATAAGGGAAAAGAATCTGAAAAAGAATATATACATGTATATCTGAATACACACACACACACACACACACACATACACACACACACACACATACATGTTTTTTTCTTGTTACACTAAATAATCACTTTCCTGTGGAGTCATGCATTAAATTTCTTCCTGTTCATTTTCTTGCGTGTTGCTGGCTTTTATTAAACAGCTGATGCTGTCATAGGCATTCATACCTGAAAAACAGACTGGGCAAGCTGGAAAAGGAGGTGTGAGCAGAACTGTAAGTTTATTTCCTAAAGTTTTCTTTGCTGTTGCTGCTGTTTGTTCACTAAATCCTGTATGACTCTTTTGCGACCCCATGGACTGTGTAGGTGGCCAGGCTCCTCTGTGTATGGCATTTCCCAGGCAGGAATACCTGAATGGGTTCCATTCTTTCTGCAGATCCAGAGATAGAACCCATGTCTCCTGCACTGGCAGACAGATTCTCTACCACTGAACCACCTGGAAAACCTTGGTATGGAGAGAGTTGAGAGTGGAAGGCAGATGGGCAGACTTGGGCTCAGTCTTCCTTCAGCATTACAGAGCAAAACCCGCCCAGAACAGGAATTAAGCACATTGGTTCTAAAACCAAGTCTGTCTGGTTCAAATCTTGGCTCCACTACCATGTTTAAAATAGATGGCTGATGGGAACCTGATGTACAGCCCAGGGGATTCACCTCCGTGCTCTGTGGTGACATAGGTGGATGGATGGGGGTTGGGGTGGGAGAGAGGTCCATGAAGGAGGGGATATTTGTATACATGTAGTTGATCCATTTCATTGTACAGCAGAGACAATATTGTAAAGCAATTATACTCCAATTAAAAAAAGAATTAACTCCACCACTGATGAATTCCATGACTTGGTATAATTTACCTGACCTCTTTTGTACCGTCATTCTGCTAAATAATAGAATCTAAAACATAGGATTGTTGGAAGTTACATATAAAACATGTAGACCAGTATCTCAAACTCAATACTTGCTAGTTTAAAAGTAAAAAAAAAATAATAAGAAAAAAGATCTTTGTATGAGTATGAAAATATTTCATTTATTTTTCTCTTGCAAGGAATTACTTTTTGCATGTTTGTTGTTGTTTTTGTCTGTCTGACAGTATATCGATCCCTTTATTGCTCCTCTTAAAGTCATATCCACACTAAACTTCCCCAGGAAGATATGCTATTGTCTTCAGAGCTATTCTCCAGATTTAGATTTAATGGGACTGTTGCTTTCCTCTTTATATTGGGTGTGAAAAGTGGCAATGAGGAGAGAAGGAAGAAGAGCTGACTGGCTAAGCTCTTTTATTAATACTACTAATTATGAATAGTCAACACTGTTTCTAGCAATCACTATGCCCCACATCCACTCTCTCTGAAGTCTGAGCTTAGAATTTGATGTCTACTACTCATAACTTTGAGTATTTCCTGAGCTTAAGCTAGAAAAATTTCTTATTTTTGCAGCATTCCTTTCCTGGATTATATGGTCAGGCCAAAGTGTTCTTTAATTCATCAATACAAATCCATCCCCTTTCCTTATATAACATGTTAGATGCAATATACATTTAAGTAATACCATTGCTTTCCCATATCATGGATGCATTCGTCTCTGAAAATCTTCATAATCCTTTTAAATTTGAAGTTGCTGTCAACTTTTCCATTCTGGAATTTCCAGGTTGGCTTAAGCATCCACTAAATTCCTTAGTTCATCTTTGTGTACCATAGACATGGTTCAGTTCAGCTCAGCTGCTTAGTCATGTCCAGTTCTTTGTGACCCCATGAATCACAGCACACCAGGCCTCCCTGTCCATCACCAACTCCCGGAGTTTACTCAAACTCATGTCCATCAAGTCAGTGATGCCATCCAGCCATCTCATCCTCTGTCGTCCCCTTCTCCTCCTGCCTCCAATCCCTCCCAGCATCAGGGTCTTTTCCAATGAGTCAACTCTTCGCATGAGGTGGCCAAAGTATTGCAGTTTCAGCTTCAGCATCAGTCCTTCCAATGAACACCCAGGACTGATCTCCTTCAGGATGGACTGGTTGGATTTCCTTGTAGTCCAAGAGACTCTCAAGTGTCTTCTCCAACACCACAGTTCAAAAGCATCAATTCTTAGGTGCTCAGCTTTCTTCACAGTCCAACTCTCACATCCATACATGACCACTGGAAAAACCACAGCCTTGACTAGATGGACCTTTGTTGGCAAAGTAATGTCTCTGCTTTTTAATATGCTATATAGTTTGGTCATAACTTTCCTTCCAAGGAGTAAGCGTCTTTTAATTTCATGGCTGCAATCACCATCTTTAGTGATTTTGGAGCCCCCTAAAATAAAGTCTTACACTGTTTCCCCATCTATTTCCCAGGAAGTGATGTGGTTTCCTGCATCTAATCTTTGCTCCTGATTTCCTGAATGTTTATAATTTGCATTTTTGTATTTTAAAATATATTAGCTTTTGGATTTTTCAAAATTGTTTTATACCATTAAATAGACTAATGGCTAGATATATATTTTACAATTTATGAAGGTGGCTATATATTTTTAATATCATTTAGTATATTAACAATCTTTATGTTAATACAAATTTGAATGAACTATACATTCACTCGAGACAATTTAACAATGGACATTTTCATTTATTCTTATTACATTTTAAAAGCATTTTTTTTCTGCATAACACCTCACAGACATTAAGGATTGAGATTTGTTCTCTTTTAAAAATAAAATCAGTCTATTTCAAGAACAATGCATTCATTCATGGACCACATTAACCAATCCATAATTTATGGCCTTTGTTTTTACATAAGATATTAAACATATGCAATTTAAATCTTTAAGGACAAAGAAATGAATACCCTGTGATTAAAACAGACCTGAGAAATTTAATTAACGGGATATTTTCACTTTTAAGGTCAAAAGGTTATGGCTTAAGTAAAGGAGTGGATTTACCTGCTAACAGAAGAGACCCTTTACTCAGATGATTTAAAACATGTAATTTTTCAGTCTTCTCCCTCATTGTGTGGAGTTTCAGTCTGGATGAGCTAAGGATGAAGAGAAATCAAAGCTCTGGAGTATGATTGTGGTTCTGATGGCTGAAAATGGTGGGGCTCCAATTTTTAAAATTGTTTCATTTAAAAATAAGCATTGAATTTCTACACAGTGTTGTAGAATTCTCAGCTTTCTTTGATTTAATTTAAAGGAAACATCTATGGAGCTTAATTTTTTCCTGGCAATTCTATGCTTTGTAATATTTTAAACAAATGTATTTTATACCAAACTCTCCCACATAGAGTGTAGACAAATAGAGAAATATATAATCATCTTTTATGAACTGGTTTTAGTCTTGGGTGGGTATAATTGTGTGCTGTCTTAGCCAAAGGATAGCCAAAACTGATAAAAGTAAAATTAAATTCTCAGTTGATTATGTCTCAAATTAAATGAGCACTTAGATCTCAAACAAAATAATAAAATAACAAAATACATCATCAAAGCATGGAGCTCAGATCCTGAGGCTGGACATTTTCCCTTTCCTAATCAGATACAAAGCAAGTTTAAAAAGCCATGAATTGGTTCATCAGCTGCATTTGTTTGTCCTTTTTATTTCCTTTCTGGGTATAAATGTAATAAAATAAAGCAGCTATGCCCTAATAAGGTACAGTTTAATGTTACATGGATTATTCTTGACCTGAAACTTGACTTGTTTTGTTCATTAGGAAACCTACCTCTTACTTTTTCAGTCACACTTTTTAGCATTTATAGAATAATTACAAAATACCCATGGGGGCCATGGCATTGGGTGATGAATATGTTCCCACCGCATTCTACTTGTTAGGAGGTTTGGGTGAAAAAACATTCATGGAAGTGTTTCATGGTCTCCAAATTTGACACTGAGTGGTATTTATAAAGGTTATCCTGGGGATATTTGGTTGCTCCTGTGTTGATTTCTGTTTCCTCCTGGATCTTGGAGGAAATTACCTCTTCCACTTGAGGGTCTTCAAAGGTCTTCACATCCAGCCCCAAATGCAGTGATTGACAGGAACTCCAATTACCAAAGTTTCACTAGTCAGGTGAAGAGTTACCTTTTATTATTACACTTTATGAGCTGACTGAATTAAGTTAAACCTGTACATCATTTTTTTTTCTTTCTGGAAATTAAAAAGATTTACACTCACTGTTTTGAACAAGTACATTTTTGCTTGCAGCTGTCAAAACAAGCTGTCATTTCAATTATCTAGAGTGCCTATTAGTCAATTTTTAATAAAGTTTCAACTACTTTTTCCTGGTCTTTAATGAATGGCGTCCCTCACACACCTTTTAAATATATGTTTCATGGCCCCAGCAGAATTCTGAAATTAGGTAGAAAATATTAAATAATTTAATCATAAAATGCTTTATTTTCCATGTTGCCTAAAGCACACTCCTTTTCAGCAGTTTTAGTTCCTTTTAAATTCCGTTTTCTTAGAAAGCAATAATGGCAGCAACAATAAAGATTGTATAGTATTGAATTCGAGACACAGTCACCTCTTGCTCAATGGAGCAAAAATGAACAGATCACTTCATAGTTAGATCTCTTTCTGTGTGCCTACCTATATATGTATATGTTAATAGCTTTTCAATTTATTTTCAAAGGTATGACTCCTCCAATCTGACTGTAAATGTCTCAAAAATAGTAAATATGTATTCTTCCTTCTAGTTCTCCCAATATTTAGTAAGTTATTATATGTATAATTTGCTTTCATTGAATTATTCATTAAAAGTAATTCAATAAATCCTCAAGTTCAGGTTCCAAGAGTCATTGAGTATAACCATTTCCACCACAGATTAGGAAGCTGAGTCCCAGTGCACTTTGCTAGTTGATGGTGGGAAGGTAACTGACTTCTCCTGATGCCAGAATACTCATGCAAGTTCTCACCCATTTCTCCACTGGCTCTCATTGCCACTTTACATTTATCCCAGAATGCTCAACTCTTCCTCACTGTCTTCTGTGGAAACCTTTGTGAGCCCAGTTCAACTGTCCATGACTGCCATGTAAATATCTCTAAGTCAGTAGTGGGCATTCAACAGCTGTTTAGAAAAAACACTGAACTTGTCCTCATGGCAAAAAAAAAATTACTATTTTGTCTTTCCTCAGCGTTTCTTCCTTTTCTGTCACATTTTACACTCTTTTTCGATATAGTTCTTTCTGATACATCTTGTCTTTGCCACTAGATAGTGAGCAAGACTCTGAGTGTGATAGACCAAATTTTGATAATTTGGTTTTCATCACAATACATAGCATAGTTAAAGAGTTGTTGTTTAGTCACTAAGTCGTGTCCAAATATTTTGTGACTGTCCATGGGCTACCCCATGGACTGTAGCCCGCCAGGCTCCTCTGTTCATGGCATTTCCCAGGCAAGAATATTGGAATGGGTTGCTATTTCCTTCCCTGGGGGATCTTCTTAACCCAGGGATTGAATCCATGGCTCCTGCATTGCAGGAATATTCTTTACTGCTGAGCCAGCAGGGAAGCCCAGTTAAACAATACACTGTATTTTTTAAGGATAGGGACTTGGCCTGGCTTGAAGCCACTATCAGAATATACTGTTTGTGAGATATTGCCCAAAAATCTTCCTTTTTCTGATCTGTATATTAGATGATAATAGTACTCACCTTTAGATTTGTCATGAAGATTAAATTAGATGACACATGTGAAACATTTACAAGAATGGCCATCACAGATAAATGTTCCGTAAGTATTACTTATTATCTTTACAGTATTAACGTGTTTCAGGAATACGATACATCCCTTCGAGTGTAATGTAAATACATGTTTATGAGCATTTGTTCCTAAGAAATGGTTCCTGAGTATTTATCAGATTTTCAAAGTTACACATTAATTTAAAAATGGTAAAGATCTGATGTTATAAGTAGCAGTAATAGTCAAAATGAGGCAGAAAAATAACATTCTCAAACATTGGTCCTTTAGGAACACAGTATAGCATCTCATGCAGGTGGGGAGGATGTGGCTGCTTGATTGAAGTTGAAGAAAAAGAGACAACGGATATTCTGGGCTTCATCCATGTACTCACTATCCTCCAGAAGCTTGGCTAAGTTATGAGATCCAATCCTGAGAATTCACTAAAACTGATATGTGGTGCTTTTCCTGCCTAATACTCACAGTACCTGCTCTATGACCATCCCACTACCATTCCAAATGACCATCCTATTTGGGGGGAAGGCATTGCTTCTTTTCCATTAAACACTCCATCAGGTCTTGTAACAAAGGCACCCTTTTTTCTTTTCTTTTTAAAATAAGGGTAAGGGGCAGTTGTTTGATTTTCATAGCCTTTTAAAAAATTCCTTTTCCAAATGGCCTTTGATAAAGACTGACCAGCCTGTTGAAGCATCTGAAGACATTGGGATTTTCTGTAGCATCACTGACAACCCAAAGGCAGTAGGTTAGATCATAAATGAAGATTATGAGGATAAGTGACCTGAGGTTTAGGGAAGGACTCTCTATGTACACAGGAGGCTGGAATACAAATAGCAGATGAAAACAGGCCCAGTAAGTTATCAGGGGAAAGTCAGCATTGCAAATGTGAAGACAACGTTATGGCTCAGTGGCCGTGGATGCATAGATTTTGAACCTTGATGTTCTAAAAACAGCCTTACAGCAGTAAGGATAATCCAAGACACCGATATTCTTCACTACCATTACCATCAGCTTCCAGATTACGAGCTCACTTGGTTAGAATTGGTCCACAGATAGAATGATGCCCAAACTGGAGATTCAATATATCAGTAAATCCAGGTAACAGAGTAGGAAATATAAAGAACCAGAAGTGAAAAAAAGGAAATCCATTACAAATGACTGACGAGATTTGTCACTGTTAAGTGGGCCTTAGGAAGCATCACTATGAACAAAGCTAGTGGAGGTGATGGAATTTCAGTTGAACTGTTTCAAATCCTAACAGATGATGCTATGAAAGTGCTGCATTCAATATGCCAGCAAAATTGGAAAATTCAGCAGTGGCCACAGGACTGGAAAAATCAGTTTTCATTGCAATGCCAAAGAATGCTCAAACTACCGCACAATTGCACTCATCTCACTTACTAGCAAAGTAATGCTCAAAATTCTCCAAGCCAGGCTTCAACAGTATGTGAACCGTGAACTTCAGATGTTCAAGCTGGATTTAAAAAAGGCCAGAGATCAAATTGCCAACATCTGCTGGATCAGTGAAAAAGCAAGAAATTTCCAGAAAAACATCTATATCTGATTTGTTGACTATGCCAAAGCCTCTGCCTGTGTGGATCACAAAAAACTGTGGAAAATTCTGAAAGAGATGGGAATACCAGACCACCTGATCTGCCTCTTGAGAAACCTATATGCAGGTCAGGAAGCAACAGTTAGAACTGGACATGGAACAACAGACTGGTTCCAAATAGGAAGAGGAGTACATCAAGGCTGTATATTGTCACCCTGCTTGTTTAACTTATATGCAGAGTACATCATGAGAAATGCTGGGCTGGATGAAGCACAAGCTGGAATCAAGATTGCCGGGAGAAATATCAATAACCTCAGATATGCAGATGACACCACACTTATGGTAGACAGTGAAGAATAACTAAAGAGCCTTTGATGAAAGTGAAAGAGGAGAGTGAAAAAGTTCATTTAAAACTCAACATTCAGAAAACAAAGATCATAGCATCCGGTCCCATCCCTTCATGGCAAATAGATGGGAAAACAGTGGAAACAGTGACAGGCTTAATTTTTTGGGGCTCCAGATGGTGACTGCAGCCATGAAATTAAAAGACACTTATTCCTTGGAAGAAAAGTTACGACCAACTAGACAGCATATTAAAAAGCAGAGACATCACTTTGCCAACAAAGATCCATCTAATTTTAGCTATGGTTTTTCCAGGAGTCATGTTGGATGTGAGAGTTGGACTATAAAGAAAGCTGAGCGCCAAAGAATTGATGCTTTTAAACTGTAGTGTTGGAGAACAGTTGAGAGTCCCTTGGACTGCAAAGAGATCCAACCAGTCTATCCTAAAGGAGATCAGTCCTAAATATTCATTGGAAGGACTGATGTTGAAGCTAAAACTCCAATACTTTGGCCACCTGATGAGAAAAATTAACTCATTGGGAAAGATCCTGATGCTGGGAAAGATTAAAGGCTGGAGGAGAAAGGGACGACAGAGGATGAGATGATTGGATAGCATCACTGACTCAGTGGACATAAGGTTGGGTGAACTCCGGGAGTTGGTGATGGACAGGGAGGCCTGGCGTGCTGCAGTCCATGAGTTCACAAAGAGTCAGACGTGACTGAGTGACCGAACTGAACTGAACTGAACAAACTACTTTATAAAGCTTATAACATCTAGATCTAAACAGGCTTCTAAATAGCACTGCAATGTCTCACACCTGCTTTGTATATAGTGAGTGTTTGTAGCTCTTGTGTGAATTGAGTGAGTGAACGAGTAAATGAATGAATCCTTTCCTTTGCATTTTCTTTGAAAACAGGAGTGAAGGACAGCTATCTTGGGAAGCCAAACTGCCATTTATTATTTCTGAGTGTAATTTTGAGTGCCATTTTGCCAGATAAAGCTGAATATTTCAATTGATTAATCATCTGTGCATTCACAGTAGGATTTACTGTTGATAGCATACAACAACTAAAAAGGGTCAAGACCATACCCTCCTCTTCCATTTCTGCCACCGGTTACTGGTCCTGGAAACTGCTAACCTGCCTCTGAAATATGAGAAATGACCCCTCCCATGTTTCCTCAAAGGGAGACTCAGTATCAAAATGTCATTTTTTTCATGAGCTAAGCTTCCAATTACTTCCACACGCTGACAGTTCTTAAAGGATTTATAAGAGTTGAACTCTTTGGATTCATTAGCAAACTTGTGGCAATCTACATCTTTCTTGAAATTTTTAAAAAAACTTGTTTCAAGAATTATATGACTTTAGTCCTTTAGTTCCATTTTAACCATTTTTCCCCCCTAAGTTATGAGTTGCTCTAATTGTATTCTTTGTCTACTTGTCTTGGGCATGTGATTGTATGACAGTGAGAAAGGGCTTAGTCCATTCACTTTATTCTTTTTATAAAAATTTATTTTGGAAAAATCCACAAATCCTATGTCAGCATAAGGGCTATAAAGCAAAATATTTAAGATGAAAGTTAAAATGTTTTCATTACATCAAAGACCTATGAAAAAGATGCCACATTTTAATCTGAAGTGTGAGAAACTATGCCTGTTATAAAAAAAAGAGAATCAGAACACCAATAACATATGTAGTTGTATAATTTTCTTTGCATATGATATCTTTATCTAGTTTTGATAAAGGATAATACTGGCCTCATAGAATGTGTTGGTATTTTTATTTTTTATTTCTACTTTTATTTTTCTGGATGAGTTTGTGAAGGATCGAAATGAAATTTTTTTAAATGTTTTTAGATTTCACAAGTCAAGTTTTATTTTGTAATAAGTTTTCTAACTCACCAATTCAAACTTTTTACTTGTTAGAGATATACTCAAGATTCCTATTTCTTTATTATCTTTTTTACTTTTGTTTTTGTTTATTAGCTATATCACCTATAGATAGAAGATAGCTAGATTTTTCAAATCTATTCTGATTTTCTGCAGTTAAACTTTTAATAGGCTACTTAAAGCATTGATATTTTATTAATAATATTCAGAAATTTGCCATTATATTTTTGTAATATTTTCCATGTATTTTTCTTTTTTTCTTTTAACCTTTTCCTGATTACTATTGGATAGATAAATGTTTCTTTAGCCTATCTTTTCTTTCAAACCTTATGGATGGTATGTATTTCCTTCACTAAATTCCCCACCCCCAACCTCCACCGCTTCCCCATTGGCCCAGCTGGTAAAGAATCTGCCTGCAATGCGGGAGACCTGAGTTCTACCCTGGGTAGGGAAGATCCCCTGGAGAAGGGAACCCTCTCCAGTATTCTGGCCTGGAGAATCCCATGGACTGTGGAGTCCATGGAGTAGCATAGTCAGACAGGACTTTCGCTTTCACTTTCGCTTTCGCCCTCCACCCGCAGGACTTGACTGTGCTCACCAGACAGAGTCTGGGCTGTGCTTAGCCACTCAGATGTGTTGGACTCTCTGCAACCCCATGGGCTGGAGCCTGCCAGGCTCCTCTGTCCATGGGCATTCTCCAGGCAAGAACACTGGAGTGGGTTGCCATACCCTTCTCCAGGGGATCTTCCCAAGCCAGGGATTGAACCCAGGTCTCCCACTTTGCAGGCTGATTCTGTACTATCTAAGCCACCAGGGAAGCTCAAGAATACTGGAGTGGGCAGCTTAGCCCTTCTGTAGGGGGTCTTCCCGACCCAGGAATTGAACTGGGGTCTCCTGCATTGCAGGCGGATTCTTTACCAGCTGAGCTACCAGGGAAGCCAGAGTTTGTGGATATTCTTCCCCAGATTTTTTGTGCATACATAAACATGTTATTTTATACAAATTGTCGTGTGATCAGTTGTTTTCTTTAAAAATAAATCTAGACATCTTTCCAAATTAATATGTGGAAATTTATCTTATTTGATTATTAGACTGCTGCTTAGTATCCCTTTGTTTATGTTATATAATGTTTTACTAGCTATTTAATTATTAAAAGGATATTAAATAAAAGGATACTTTTATTTTATTTATTTTTATTTTACTTTTTAAATATTTATTTATTTGGCTGTGCTGAGTCTTAGTTGCAGCACATGGGATCTTTGATCTTAGTTGAGACTTGTGGGATCTTTAGTTGTGGCATGTGGGATCTAGTTTCCTGACCAGGAATCAAACCCAGGCACTTACATTGGGAGTACAGAGTCTTAGCCACTGGATCACCAGGGAAGTCCCAAAAGGGTACTTTTAATGTACTTGTAAATAAATAGTAGTAAAGAATCTGCCTGCCATGCAAGAGACTCTGGTTTGATTCCAGGTTGGGAAGATCCCCTGGAGAAGGGATAGGCTACCCACTGAAGTATTCTTGGGCTTTCCTAGTGTCTCAGACAGTAAAGAATCTGTCTGCAATGTGGGAGACTTGGGTTCAATTCCTGGGTTGGGAAGATACCCTGGAAGAGGGCATGGCAACCCATCCCAATATTCTTGCCTGGAGAATCTCCGTGGACAGAGGAGCCTGGCAGGCTACAGTCCATGGGGTCACAAAGAGTCAGACTTGACCTAGCAACTAAGCACGCACACAAATAAATAGTACAAAGGAAGTAAAATGATAATAGACGGCTTCAGCAAAAAACGAGCACTCATTACGATTTAGAAAGCCTTCTATAGTGTGATTCCCACTTAATCTGTCCTGCCTAGATGACTGACAGTCACCATCACAGCTCAAAGTTCCAACCGACTCTCCTAGTTCCAGCATCTAGGACGTGTCACTCTCTCTCTTAACTCATGGCCCCCGCCCACTGCCCTCTTTCTACTCCACTTCTAACTGGCCTATTTTATCTACTTCTCTTCCTTTGTTTCTCAATGGAGATGCTATTTCTCAGGAAAGACTTTTCTGATATTCCAGACACTTTCCAACTCTGCATCAGATGCCCCCTCTAAGTGCATACATGGCAACTTAAACTCCATTATAACACTTATAAAACAAACTGTCAATAATGATATTTCTCTCAAGGTTACTATAAGGTGCATGAAAAGTCTGTCCAAGTCACTATGGTAATCAAAAAGTTCAGCACGTTTATAGGTAGTTTTATAGGTATTTAGGGCTTCCCAGTTGCCCAGTGATAAAAAATCCACCTGCCAATGCAGGAGATGCAGGTTGGATCCTTGGTTGGGAAAGATCCCCTGGAGAAGCAAATGGTAACCCAGTCTAGTATCCTTGCCTGGAGAATTCCATGGACAGAGGAGCCTAGCAGGCTATATAATCCATGGGGTCACAAAAGAGTCGGGCACAACTTAATGACTAAACAACAATTCATTGAATAGATAAAAGAAGCAATAAATAGTTCTTTCAATATTACACTTTGGATTTCAATGTGTTCCAATGAGCACAATAATATGAAGAATCATAAGTTATAAAATTAAAAATCCTACTGAGGTTAATTGCAACTATTTGAATTTTTTACTTGAACCATTTTTGAACATATTATTTATTTCCCCCTTTTCAATATGCCCATCATAAGAATTGGATTTTATTTAACAAGTCTGTGTGACTCAATTATGATGTTACAAGTCTAATAATATAATTAAATTTGGTTAGTTTGTATATCACACATTTTTTTTTTAATCAAAGGAAGAAAAACTTTTGCTCTAGGTAAAATTTTCTGCTTTACGACTTTTTTTCAGAAGCTGCTTTGGGGAAGAAGAAACTCATTAGATAACTTGCTAAATCTTTTCACTCCATTTAGGAATTTAAATTGGGGCGAACTATTTGAAGCTATTGTAAGACAGTTGATTTTTAGTTGACTAATTACTAGTAACATTCTCAAGTCAGTTCCTTTGTTCCCTTTGAGGATATAAGAAATTTGTTCTTTTCTTTTCCTCTCAGTTAAAGACATTATCTTATTACCACATCTACTCAGACACTGGAGGTAACATTCTCAATTCCTCCAATTTCCTTAATCCAAACATTCTCCTTAACCCCAAGTATTCTTAATCCTAAACCTAAGATATTATATTATTTTGTTATTTTTCTCCCAAGCTTCAAATGTAGGTCAGTTGCTTATCATCCCTTGTTTGGGTTCATGCAAAATTCAAGTAACAGATTTCTTTATCTCCATCCTCACCCTAACTTAAATTACGTTTCACCACTAAATTTCAAAACAATAGGTATTATGAGTCCCCTTTCCTTTCCACAACATGTATTTAAAACCTGTGAATAATTCCATCTAATCCCTTGTCAGAAGCTAGTAGACTACATATCCAATGGAAATGCAATATGATACAGAAGTTCAAGGAATACACATAATTTTAACCTTTCTAGTAATTACATTAAAAACAGTAAAAATGAGAGGCATAATTAAATTTAAAAGTATATTTTATTTAACTTAATACATCCAAAACACTATTTTAGCATATTAATAATACTGTTAACTTATGAATGATAAGTTATTTTACATTCTTTTTTCACACTAAGTCTCTGAAATCTAGTGTATTTTGCATTTATAACACATCTCATTTCCAATTAGTTGCATTGCTGCCTAATTAAATATTACTGATGAAAACCAACTAGCAATTCTGTTACAACTCTTGGGTTAGACAGCTGAGATCCAGGCTGAGTTCAATAAGTACAAATTTTCCAAGGAACCTGATTCCCAACAAGGCTGGCAGCCTGGTATTAAAAATAGCAATGAATGAATAAATGTATCTGTGGGACTCTCGAAATGGTCTGTGTGTGCTCCAGTTGTATCTGACCCTTGTGGCCCTAAGAACTATAGTCTACCAGGCTCCTCTCTCCATGGGATTCTGCAGGCAGGAATACTGGAGTGGGTTGCCATGCCCTCCTTCAGGGGATCTTCCTGACCCAAAGCAAACTGTACTTCAATAAAAATTGAAAAAAGAGAGAGAGATCAAAAAGCAGAGAGCACAGAACACTTGGTGCTTATCTGCCAGTATGATATTTCATCAGTGGCACTTCTGCTTCTTTTGAAAACAACGGCTAAGGAAATCTTGATGTGTCTTTCACTTCAGAGCATCAGCAATTTCTGTGTTTTAGTATTCTTCCTAATATGTATGTAGCCATCCCTTAAATTCTTTAAGTTTCTCCAGTAACTGCCACTTCCCTGCATCTAGAGCAGTAATCTACCCATCTTGTTTCTCTCTCTCTCTCTGAAGCAAGCCACCTTCCTTCTTCCTCGCAGAAGGAAAATGATGACCAACTTCTCCGGTGTTCACACTGACATCCACCTCCACAAGACAGAAACTCACTTGGATATTTTCTAGTTCTACATTCAAAATTCTGAAGACACGTTTTTGTTCAGAGCAGAGATGTGAGGTCTGGAAAAGCATTGCAGCTTTTGAAATGGTATGGCAACATTTTCTAAATTGAAGATTCTTTTTCATAAGAAAGGGATGAAAGTTAAACAATAAAAAGATTCCGTTTCCACCATAAGCAAAAAATTTCCATTTACTTCTGTTCCTGGATCTTCTCCAGGAAAGATCCCCTGGAGAAGGAAATGGCAACCCACTCCAGTACTCTTGTCTGGAAAATCCCATGAACTGAGGATACTGGTAGGCTATAGTCCATGGGATCACAAACAGTCGGACACGACTGAGCGACTTCACTTCACTTCTGTTCTATAGGCAGTTTAGAAGGATAGTGCATGAATGGGCCCAGAGAAGTCTGTTCAGATTGTGACTCTGATGCTTTACAGGCACTTTGACATACCATAAACTTGCATCCTTTTATCCATTATGCCCTCTTCTAGTAAATGGCTCAACGGATACCCCTTGTTCATCTCAGACATCTGAGATTCAATCTAAAGGCTCTCTGTCTTCCATCTGCTTTGTCCAATGGGTCACCAATCTTCTAAATTCTAACTTGAGATGTCTTAAAGCCATCAGCTTCCTTCCTGTCACCACCATGAACTAACACATATTGTATACCTCCCATCCCACCCCCACCCCCAGTTTCATTGTCATGATACAAACAAGAGAGCTAAAAAATGCATCCTGAGTTATTGTATGCATCACCGAAAAATAGACCAGACCCAGTGTTGATGGGGAGGAGTTGTTAGGGCGAGGAAGACAGCTAGATAAACTGATGCTTATAAAAAGTGCTCTAGAATAGAGGAGAAACCCTGATGGCTTAATTTTTTTGTCTACCCAACAAAGTGCTCGTATTAACTTGACCATAGAAATGGAAAGGAACATTAACAGAACATAAAGCATTCAAAGTATCATTTGCAATAAAAACACATAAAGTATGAAAGAAACTATGGATCTTATAAATGATATTAAAGTGCACTACCGTCATATTGTGTGAGTGACTAGAGTCATGAAATCCTACCGAATCATACACACACATACACACACACACACACACACATTAACATAATTATGTGTTCTGTGTTTACTATACTCTGTTCCCGTTTGCCCAACTGGTTCCTCTTTAGTAATTGGTTGAACTTAGCCTTCACAGCCTGGTGGCCCTCTGTAATGCCTCATCATTGTTTAACACTCCTGATGTCAGAAGGATATCCTTCAATCATTTGATCAAGTGGTTAAGGCTTTCTCTAAAACATTGTGTGTGTGTGTGTGTTTATTTATTTTGGCCCAGTCAATCATATTGACAACTGTTCCAGACAATCTTATGGTCAAAATCTGCACAACTCTTTCAGTTCAGTTCAGTTGCCCAGTCATGTCCAACTCTTTACAACCCCATGGACTGCAGCAAGCCAGGCCTCCCTGTCCATCACCAACTCCCAGAGCCTGCTCAGGCTCATGTCCATTGAGTTGATGAAGCTATCCAACCATCTCATTCTCTGTTGTCCCCTGCTCCTCATGCCTTCAATCTTTCCCAGCATCAGGGTCTTTTCAAATGAGTCGGTTCTTCACATCAGGTGGCCAAAGTATTGTAGTTTCAGCTTCAGCATCAGTCCTTCCAATGAATATTCAGAACTGATTTCCTTTAGGATTTATTGGTTGGATCTCCTTGCAGTCCAAGGGATTCTCAAGAGTCTCCTCCAACACCACAGCTCTAAAGAGTCAGTTCTTTGATGCTCAGTTTTCTTTATAGTCCAACTCTCACATCCATACATGACTACTGGAAAAACCATAGCTTTGACTAGACAGACCTTTGTTGGTAAAGTAATGTTTCTGCTTTTTAATATGCTGTCTAGGTTGGTTATAGTTTTTCTTCCAAGGAGCAAGCTTCTTTTAATTTCATGTCTGCAGTCACCATCTGCAGTGATTTTGGAGCTCAACCCTTTAGCATGAAGTATTAGCATTCCAGGGCTATCATGACAAAATAGTAAGAATCAGGTGGCTAAAAACAAATTAATTCTCACAGTTATGGTAGCTAGAAGTTTGAAGGGCTAGGGTAATGCCCCCCCCCCTTAAATGACACTAAGGAAGAATCCTTCCTTGACTCTTCCAGCTTCTAATGGCCCCAAGCTGTCCTTTGCTTGTGGAAGCATAATTCCAGTCTCTGCTTCTGTCTCACCATGGCCATCTACTCCTCGTTACGACTTAATATGACTTGAATCCAGTATGATCTCATCTTAATTTCATTTATAAAAAGTTCATTTCCAAATAAGGGGACATTCTGAGGTTCTGGGTGAACATTAATTTGGAAAGGGGTACTATTCAACCTGCTAGATCATAGAAGTATGTTAATCACTCAGTCGTGTCTGACATTTTGCGACCCCATGGGCTGTAGCCAGCCAGGCTCCTCTGTCCATGGAATTCTCCAGGCAAGAATACTGGAGTTGTTTGCCATTCCCTTCTCCAGGGGATCTTACTGACACAGGGATTGGACCCAGGTCTCCTGCATTGTCAGGCGGGTTCTTTACTATCTGAGTCACCAAGTGTTAGTCACTCAGCTGTGTCCGACTCTTTGTGACCCTGTATACTGTAGCCTGCCAGGCTTCTCTGTCCATGGGGTTTTCCAGGCAAGAATACTGGAGTGGGTCTCCATTCCCTTCTCCAGGGGCTCTTCCCAACCCAGGGATTGAACCCAGATCTCCTCCACTGTAGGCAGATTTCTTACCCTCTAAACCACCAAGGAAGCCTGAATAATAAAAGGAGAAGGAAATGGCAACCCATTTCGGTAATCTTGCCTAGGAAATCCTGTGGACGGGGGAGCCTGGTGGGCTATAGTCCATGGGATTGCAAAAGAGTCAGACATGATATGGTGACTAAACAATAAAAATAATCAAAAGCGCCTATTCCAGTCTAAACTTAGTCTATCTACTTTTAGAGTAGCCTTTCAGTAAAAGTTGGTTCCTTCAATTAGTCTGCCAGAAAAGCCCAGATAATGACTCAAAGAAAGAAACCCAACTAGTTCAGTGTTCATTTGCTGCTCTAGTGCCTTTCTAGGAAAGATACATTCATTTGAAGGAAAACTCATCTGTATCTAAAAGCAGCCAATGCAATTTGGGGGAGTTTGCTTTCCTAAAAATTTATATGCCAAAAAACTGCAGTCAGTGATCCCACTAAAGCCACCTCTGGTGTCTCTTTGAAAACAACATGCCTTACATGACATGAAGGACTGTTAGCACAGTTTTTACCTCCTAAATTATAAAAAAGTACATTATGCTTCTGCTAGTGCTAATGAGTTTGGTATACATTGACAATAACGTTTTATTTGAGAATTTTCTCTTCAGTGAGTCATGGTTAACTTTTAAGAATTTTATGGAAACAGTCTGTATAATTTGATTGGAGAAAAATGCTAAACAATGACACTCTATTCCCTAAAGAGCTCAGACAGAATCTCTATGCGATCTTCCCTGGTAGTCATATTTGCAAGTCAACCTGAGTGTCTTCCTGCGGTATTCCTTTCCATTATCCACATCTCTCTCGGACGTTCCCCAGTGTAGAATGTCCATCCAAATCAACAGAACTTCTCTATGAACTGAATCCTGGTGCATAAGCTGGATGCGGACTTTGTCTTCTGGGATGGGCCACTAGCTGGTCCAATGCACTTCATTCCATCAGATCTTAAAATCATTTGAGCAGGTTGCAAATTAGGACCCAGCCTATCTTTCTGTTATGTTTTCTGTGTTTTCACAGCCACCTGTCTTGTAGTAAGGATTTCATAAATATTAGTTGAATAAATGAATTCATGTTCGAGTTTAATAATCAAGTGCTCAAAAGAGAGTGCGTATTTTACTGTTCTCCTCCCTGTTTGGAGGGCAGAGTTGTGCAGTGGAATCTCACTCTTGCCTCTGTGAATTGATTGCATTCTTTCTCTCTGAATAGGATAATTTGCCTATCTGGATAGAACCTTTTCTTAATTGTAGTACTGCCCACTGCATTTCCTTTCATCTTAGAATATTTTGTAGTTCTCATTCGCAATTGGAAAATAGCTAATTAGAATTGAAATCTTTACTTCTCTGTGTGATGTAAGAAGTATTTAAGCCTAGTGCTTGCTTTTCCTCTGATGCTTTGACACTGCATGTGGAAAGAACTCTTACCACTTACAAGAGTATATCCTGGGACAGGATGTAGGGAGGGTGGTTATCTAGATAGTGGCCTATTAAGGGGTGATTGGCTGCTGCTGACTAGGCATATGGAAAAAAAGAAAATAAACAAGGAGCCCAGACCTCATAGGTAAATATCACATCCCTTCATAATAGCCTTACTGCTTATTTTAGTATGTGAGTTTTCACAATTATGAGAGAAGGTACATGAAGTAGGGATTATAAGTAATGTTTCAATGGAAGAAATGTCTGAGAAATATATTTCTTTGAAAAGGAAACATATTTCTATATTTGAGACTTGAAAAAACTTTCTCCTTGTTGCTATTATGCATCAAGGGTCATAAGACCTATAAAGCTCTTGCAAATGAGATTGCTCTGTCTTTATTATGGTAACCTGCTGACTCCAGAGAAGCAATATGGCTATGTGAGGTTGGGAGTAATTTGGGTCTTGGATTGGGAATGTCATACAGAGTTGCTGAAGGTAGCTATGAGGCAAATTACACTTTTGAAAGTTGATCAAGTAGATTGGAACTTTATTACGCATATATTTAGCTTTCACAAAATGAACTATATATTCTCAGGAGATATACAGAGAGAGAAATAGCAATTCATATTCATGCAATGTGGCCAGTTCCACATACTGTGCATCTCTCCTGAGTGAGCCTGGCAGGGCATGTGGTACTTAGCAACATCCCATCAGTTTCCATTCTCCAAGGCCTCCTGGACGGGGACCATATTGCTGAACTGAGCACTATTGCAAAGTTAGGAAAATTTTAACAGTATCATTATAACTGACCATATTGTTTCAGTGCCAAGGGAAAAAATTTTTACCAGACTTTTTGAGATAGAACGCTTTGGTCTTTAATGTGGTAGATTTTCTTAGCTATATGTGAATCTACTTAATTTGGCCTTATACAGTGACTTCAAAATTTATAACCACATAAAAATCATACTACATGGACTCTGTTTGATAATTAAATTTTTACAAGGCCTACTACTTGTACAAGTCCAGAAGTTAACTTTCACAGTTTATTCAGTGGAACAGAGTGCCCTGGAGGGTGCAAATGGCCATACTATAAACTCATAATTCTACTTGTCTCAATTTGGACAATGATACTTGAAATACAGCTTCAGCATTTATTCATTGCATGTGTGTTGAACATCCATTATATGTCAGGCAGTATTCTGGACACTGAAGACATTAGCATTTTTTTGAGAAGAACCTAGCAGTCATCTAATTGAGTTCCTAACTTTAATTGAGTTCCCTGCATGAATCTTCTGTTGATAGGGAACTTGCTTCCACAAGCCATGCAGCTCTTCCATGGCACTGAAGCAAAACATTTCTTTGAATTCTAATTCTAGTTCTGCCCTTGAGGGCATAAATAATTTTTAATACATTTTAATTATTATAACCCTTAAGTGTTTGGGGAAAAAAAAAACTTTTCTCATTATTTCTTCTATCTTCTGTCTTGTCTTTTTTCATGCTAAATATCTCCGTGCAGGAATGTTTTATATATTAGGGCTCCAGTCTATTCCCATCTTGATCAATGTCTCCCTTATGCTTTCTCAGCATCCCTACTGTTAAATTCTGGGCCCAAAGTTAAAACTATTACACCTGAGGTAAACAGCTAGTTGAATGAGCCTCTCTCACCATATGTTTAGGACGGTTTCGTCAAAATATCCCATGGATTCATAAAGCTATACACTCTTATTGGTTTACAAAGAATTTGGAAGTAGTACCAGGAAAATTCTGGGATATATTCATTACTTTTAAATTAGTTCCTCTTTACTTATTCTTTCCTTGGAAATACATGCTTATTATATAATACATAGTCTCCATGTGTTAAATAATACTAAGATTTGAAAACAAATCTAATCAGATATATTAGGTATTTTAGTTGCCATAGTGATCTGAAATAGTGTGTGTGTATATATATATATATCTCCCCTGGAACAATAGTACAAGATGTACAAGAATATAGGTATCAGAATCATGGATACGTGTATCTATTAGAGATTAGAGCAGATGATTGAGGAAATACATATTTCTGTATAAAAGATTTCTACAACAGAGTTTTATAAAATGTGATTTAGGATAAATTTTCTTAATACATTGAATTTAATTTGGAAGATATTTTGTTATTTCCATAGATTTATCATACTAGCAATTAATAAATAAATTATAACAAAAATTTTAAAATATCTTGAATTGCATATTTCTCTATTAGAAACTGTTTAAATTTTGAATATGCCCTTGAATTTGATAGAATGTTTTATACTTACCCCTTATGGTTCAGAATTGAAATTAAAAATGTTAAAATTCAGCAAGGAAATTCTATTCTGTTATGATTACATTATTAAGAAAAATGTGTTGATATTTGTAGATGAGAAATGTTTCCCCTTTAATTGCTTACATAGTGTTATTTATTTTTACGCAATTACACTTTATAGGCAATGCCACATGCTTGGTCCACACAATGGCAAAACATCTGGATGAAAAGTGGAAAGTATAGTAACAAACCCAGATGGTTTGTAAGTGCAGGGCCAAACATCCAGATGGCATCAAGAAGGCTAAGCATGTGGATGACAAATATCAAATTTTTCATTCAGATGTCATGGCATCATCTAGACACAGTGTATCAGTGAACTCTTTTTAGTGAAGACAAAGAATGTGAAACAAGCTAGAGGTCAAAAAGAATCAGGACACATTTACGAAAAAAAGCATACCGTTCACATTAAATCAATTCTAACTTTTAACAAAAATAATTTGTAATGTGCTGATTTAAAATTCAACTAACTGAAAGAGAATCTTAGCAAAAAGAAAAAGTCAGCTTATTAGAGTCACTTTTTAATTGCAATAATCTTTACTAAGTTTTTGATTTAAGAGAATTTTCAATACAGCTCACGTGTGCAATAAATGGGCTCAATTAAAAATTGCATTTGATGCCGATTAAAAGTTTCTTGATCTTTAGTATTACAATACACTGCAATCCAGAGTTGCATCTAGCATGTCACATTCAATAAACAGACTTCTTTGCTATCTCTGAATAATTAACTTTATCTTTGTCACAGGGAACAAAAGTAATGAAAGCAGCATAGACATTATTCATTTATTCCTAGCATGAGAATCTTATTATTTTGGCCTGTCTCTCCCAAGGTAACCTCTAGTATGGTGTCTTGTAGACATTATATGAAGTTATTTCTGTCTAAACACATCATAGTTTAAGCATGATTTCTCCTTTCTTAAGCCCTAAAAGAAATATGTATGAGAGAGATAGTCAACATGTCTCTGAAAATCTTGAGTAATTATTCACTGCGTGTGTATTAAGATAGGTAAAATGTAGAACAAACCTCTTACCTCTCAAAAAGTTTTTTATAATATGAACATCTGTTAATTCCAGTGAATCCTATTTCCATCAATGTTGCCCTCTTACAAGGTTGCAACTGCTGCTGAAAGTACTGGATATTCTTAGAACTCTTCTATTGATCTTTACTTTAGAGCTTTGTAGATTCCATAAGAAAATAATGCTATGTTCCCTTCTGCTTATTTATTTTATACATAATAATTTGTATCTTAGTCCCCTATATCTATCTTGCCCCTCCTCCCTTCCCTCTCTCCACTGGTAACCATGGGCTCATTCTCTGTGTGAGTCTGTTTCTACTTTTCTTTCCTTTTTTTTTTTTGCTTTTATTTTTAATGTTCATTTACTTTTAATGTTTAAATTTTTATTCATTTTTAATTGAAATATAGTTGATTTACAATGCTGTGTTAGTTTTAGGTGGACAGTAAAGTGATTCAGTTATGCATACACACACATGTTTTCTTTCAGATTCTTTTCCTTTATAGGTTATTACAAAATATTGAGTATAATTCTCTGTACTATATAGTATATGCCCTTGTTAGCTATCTGTTTTATGTACAGTAGTTTATATAAGTCAATCCCAAACTCCTAATTTATCCCTGTATCCCCTTTGGAAAACATATTTGTTTTCTATGTCTGTGGGTCTATTTCTGGTTTGTACATAAATACATATATATCTCTTTTTTAAGATTCTACATATATGTGGTATTGCATTATTCCTACTTTAGATGTTCAAGGTAGAAAATTTATCCCCACAATAAAAACTGCAATATAATACAATAATACACTACATACAGTGAAATCCACTAATTCAATAAAAATAACTATATCTTATTTTCATTTGGGAGTTAATAAACAATACATACATATTGTGTGTTAACTGTGTACCAAATATTTTGCTATTCCCTAGGGACTTCAAGGGGGAAAACACAGTCCACACAGTCCCAACTGTTAGGAAATGAGACCTTTGGGAAAGACAGTTAAACAAACTTTCCAGAGCTGGCCAGCAATTGCAATAAGGTGGACACAAGGGTGCCTTGGATAGAAGAATAGAAGAAAGAAATAGCCGTAGTAGCTTGAGAGGAAAAGGCAAAAATGCCTTTACTTAGCGAGCACAGAGTGTGGGAAAAGTGAATCTAAGATGGACAATGATCCTGTGGAAAGGCCTTGACAGAAAACCAGGAGTTGGCCTGTTCCTATTTTGAATGTCAGTTTATCAAGCATTGTCTTCATTCAGTTTAATGAGCACACATCATCATATTGCAAGTCACTGCAATTATGAAAGAGGCAAACCATGTGCATGCTAGCACAGAATTTCCTTTTTTTATTTTGAATAAAAATAAAGTCACAAAGTTAAAATATTCAAAATCACATCAAAATCACTCAGAGTTTAGTAGAAGCAACTCAAAGAAGCTGGTACTTGGCCCAGGCCAAGGTTCTGAGTTGGGTGCAGGGATAGAAGCGTGTTTCTGGCAAGAGAAAGGACCTTCATGAAAGCTTTAGAGAGTTGAAAGAAGAGAGAGATGCTTACCTTTTACTTACTTAGATGTTGTTTACTAGGGAATAAGGAGAGACAAAGTGACAAAGCTTTGGGTAAAATGGTGAAGAGAGTAATTGGGAGGATCTGGGGCTGAGCAGAATGAAAAATACGGAAGGAATATGGAGCCAATGAATGATAAATCAGTTTCCAAATGAAGGTCAGCCATTCAGGCCCAACCTAAAGTGAAAAGTAGAATGTTCAGTTCAGTTCAGTCGCTCAGTCGTGTCTGACTCTTTGCGACCCCATGAGCTGCAGCACGCCAGGCCTCCCTGTCCATCACCAACTCCCAGAGTCCACCCAAACCCATGTCCATCAAGTCGGTGATGCCATCCAACCATCTCATCCTCTGTCGTCCCCTTCTCCTCCTGCCCTCAATCTTTCCCACATCAGGGTCTTTTCAAATGAGTCAGCTCTTCGCATCAGGCAGCCAAAGTATTGGAGTTTCAGCTTCAGCATCAGTCCTTCCAATGAATGCCCAGGACTGATCTCCTTTAGGATGGACTGGGTGGATCTCCTTGCAGTCCAAGGGATTCTCAAGAGTTTTCTCTGACACCACAGTTCAAAAACATCTATTCTTCAGCGCTCAGCTTTCTTCACAGTCCAACTCTCACATTCATACATGACCACTGGAAAAACCATAGCCTTGACTAGACGGACCTTTGTTGGCAAAGTAATGTCTCTGCTTTTTAATATGCTGTCTAGGTTGGTCATAACTTTCCTTCCAAGGAGTAAGTGTCTTTTAATTTCATGGCTGCAATCACCATCTGCAGTGCTTTTGGAGCCCCCCCAAAATGAAGTCAGCCACTGTTTCCACTGTTTCCACATCTACTTGGCATGAAGTGATGGGATCGGGTGCCATTATTTTAGTTTCCTGAATGTTGAGCTTTAAGCCAACTTTTCACTCTCCTCTTTCACTTTCATCAAGAGGCTTTTTAGTTCCTCTTCACTTTCTGCCCTAAAGGTGGTGTCATCTGCATATCTGAGGTTATTGATATTTCTCCCAGCTATCTTGATTCCAGCTTGTGCTTCATCCAGCCCAGTGTTTCTTATGATGTACTCTGAATATAAGTTAAATAAGCAGGGTGACAATATACAGCCTTGACGTGCTCCTTTTCCTATTTGGAACCAGTCAGTTGTTCCACATCCAGTTCTAACTATTGCTTCTGGACCTACATACAGGTTTCTCAAGAGGCAGGTCTGGTGGTCTGGTATTCCCATCTCCTTCAGAATTTTCCACAGTTCATTGTGATCCACACAGTCAAAGGCTTTGGCATAGTCAATAAAGCAGAAATAGATGTTTTTCTGGAACTCTCTTGCTTTTTCGATGATCCTGTGGATGTTGGCTATTCGATCTCTGGTTCCTCTGCCTTTTCTAAATCCAGCTTGAACATCTGGAAGTTCATGGTTCACGTATTTCTGAAGCCTGGCTTGGAGAATTTTGAGTATTAGTTTTCTAGCATGTGAGATGAGTACAATTGTGTTGTAGTTTGAGCATTCTTTGGCTTTGCCTTTCTTTGGGATTGGAATGAAAACTGACCTTTTCAAGTCCTGTGGCCACTGCTGAGTTTTCCAAATTTGCTGGCATATTGAGTGCAGCACTTACACAGCATCATCTTTTAGGATCTGAAATACTCAACTGGAATTCCATCACCTCCACTGGCTTTGTTCGTAGTGATGCTTCCTAAGGCCCATTTGACTTCACATTCCAGGATGTCTGGCTCTAGGTCAGTGATCACACCATCGTGATTATCTGGGTCATGAAGATCTTTTTTGTACAGTTCTTCTATGTATTCTCGCCACCTCTTCTTAATATCTTCTGCTTCTGTTAGGTCCATAGCATTTCTGTCCTTTATTGAGCCCATCTTTGCATGAAATGTTCCCTTGGAGATAAGGAGAAATGTAAAGGAATTGAGATAAAGGAACCAAGTTACTAAATTAAGGATTAATCTATCTAGATGTGATCGAGTAATGAAGCCAATGTGAGAATAATACCCTGGGCCAAGCTAACACTGCAAATGGTAGAGATGAGAGCCTTATCTTGTGGCGAGAAAGAAAGAGGAAGTTAATTTTGTGGCTGGCATGTGCCCCTGATGGATTGCAGACCATAATTGTGTGTTATGGAAAAATAATCTGACCTAAAAGAAAAGTTCAGCTGGTCCTGACTCTGTTGGGGTTAGTGTCTGTTGGCATGTGTTGGGAAGGCTAAAAGACAAAGAGCTATCTTCGCAAGAGGTTTGCTCTTGAGCAGTACTGCGTTATTAGAGCTTGGGTGCAGTTACGGGCAAGAGTTAGGCAGAAACATTCTTTCTACTTTTGGCTCAAGATACTTTTCTGGTTTGACATATGAGGATCAGGGACTCAGAGGCTTGAGAAACAGCACTGTATGCGCAGTGTCAGTCTCAAAATAGGCATGAATAGGATGGCTTCTTCAAATGATATTAAGCATAAACTGCAACAGAAAAGGAAGATCCAGGTGAATGATTTTGGGGGAATAGCAATGAACTAAGTTCAGTGCATTTAGGATGTACATTTTTGAAGACATCCAGAAATATGTCAGGAGGAGGAGCCATTTTGCAGGATGGTTCTTGTTTTTGTGCTGGTAAGGTGATTTCTCTGAAGTAGAATCCAGAAATTGTTGATAATATGGCTAAAGAGGGAAGTACTAGAAGCAAGACACCCAGATTATACACCTAACAAACTATTCAAGGAAAACTGTGAGGATGTACATTGCAAGGAAAATAGAAGGGTTAAAAGCTTGAATTTGCCTGCAGCAAACACAGAATTTATCAAGCAGAATGTAATATCTAACCTGAACTTTGAAGGATATGAAGAATTTAATATTCAATATTTGATGTGAGGGAATATAACAGAGAACAGAACCACAAGGCATTGAAAGGTTCTGCAGGGTTTTTTTATTTATATAATTTTGTCTGAGATATGTTTACTATTACAATATGATGAATGAACTAGTGTTGAGGGAGGTTTTATTCCATCATTCATTTATTCATTTGATGCAGGTTTTTTTTTATCAGTCTATGTGTGCAAGTACTATGATAACTGTTTCATAAATGATGTAAAGATAGATAAATTCATGATTAGTCATAAAGCCTCTCAAATGAACTGGATATTTACTCACTAGGACTATAATCCAGATTACTAATCTGACAGGAGAATATATGATTGATATAATGAAGAAAAGCCAACATCTGGGGTACTAATTTAGAAAGTCATTGTTGCAATCAAAGAAAAGAGAAGCAACAGAAGCAGCAGCGAAAATAAAGAATAGCAGATGGAGGAAATGCATTTGCAAGAGGAATGAGAGACATATTCTATAAGTTTTAGCAATTTTTTTGATGTTCTGAAGAAGAGAAGGTTATTGATTCAAAGATCTTAAGCCATAGAGAGTGGGAACACAAGACTGCATCAAACACACCATAAAAGCCTTAGGAGGTATTGTTTTAAACGTAAGACAGGAGGCTGAGTATACTTTTGGATGTGTTGAGTTTAAGGTCCAACTTTCATAAGAAAAGTTAAATTAGAAATCATCAAATTGCAGCTAATAATTAATGATTTGTATGGGCATATGTAAAAGAGATCTAAATAATTAAACCATGATAAAGGATGAGTTCTCCAAGGCAAGAATTACATTTTTACCTTGAAACAGAACAAAGCAGAAAATACACCAGACCTGCTGTTTTTATGTATTAAACCTAATAAATGCTCAATTATAGATGAATTAAAATAATTACTTTTAGTTTACATTTCAGAAGTAAAATCACTTCTAATTCTTTCTTTATTTGAGCCCCTGAATATTTAACAACTTCTTATTCACCTTAATAATTTCTCCTTGGTTAAAGAAAACCTGTTATGGTTCCATCACCTCAGCCATTCATTAATCTTTCTGTAATTTTTTTTTTTTTCTAAAAATTGGTTCAAATTGAAAATAGTATAGAATGGTGTCCTGAGGTATAATAAAATTGTATGGTAAAAAATTAAAAACTAAAGTCTGAAAAAAAAATTTAAAAAAACCTAAAATCTGGACAAGAGATATAAAAAATAGATCTCATTTCAATAACTCTAAATTACAGAAATTTAGAATCTTTATATAATTCTACAATGCCAAAATCATTGATCTCAGCTGCCTCGCTAGTTAATATGACACCTAAGTAAGTGACCCTATATTCTTTTGCAAAAATCAAACTGGCAATCTGAAATCTAGTATCCTTCTGTGCACTTAATGAAGTACAATGAGATGAATTTTTGAAATGCACTTCTCCCTGTAATTTGTGTAATCCATTAAAATAATACTAAACCATATATAAAGAAAACACTATAGATGATTGGGAATGAATAAGTCAAAGTTCAAAGTTGCATAGAATCATAACTCATTTAGGACTCTATCCTCTTTAAAATGCATTTGGGAAAAGAGTAATAGATGCTTTTCCTAATACAGAAAATTTCCTTGGTCTAAAATATCAAGAAAAAGAAGTTTCAGAATTATTTATTTTTATGTATTATTCATTTATCTATTAAAACTTCTAGTTGAGAAAACTTTAATTTCTTTTTTAATTCAAAGAAGACTATGAAACATAAAAAGGGCAAAAGGTATCAGAGTAGTTTTCCTTATTTAAATATCCATAATGATAAGAAGAATATTAAAGACTTGGAAAGTATAATTAGGCCAAATGTCAAGTTCTATTTTATGTTAGAATAATGTGACTTTTGTGATGGAGTTCACCATGAGCCTCTTTGCTTTCAAAGATCTGGATTAATTCCTTCTGGGTTCGGATAAAACCTTAGGTGACTTATCTGGTGATGTTTGTAGCATGTATATGTGTGTACCTAGTCATTAAATTACTAGCAGAAACTTTGTTTTGTACTTTTATAAGAAAGTCAGTAATTGATTCATTCTTTAAATAAGTGTAACCAGGCTGCCTAGTACACTGATTCCTTTGTTTGTTGGAAATAACACTGAAGCATGCAAGGTATCGGAAGCAAACATGTTAAAACAGTCAGGATTTCTTAAACCAGATACAGAGGATAGAGAAAGCATACTGCTAAATATTATTAAAATCTGATTTTGAGAGTTTGTAGCTAGCATTTACTGACTGGATAGAGAAATGTTTTTAATGTCGTCAGAAGAAAAGCCTGTACAACTTTCTAGTGCTGGAATCCTCAGCAAACGGTGCTATTTGAATAGAATAGCCGTCACTATCAGGGCAAGGCCAAACCTTTTAGATCGTGATGAGAACTGCTAATGAAATAATGTAGAATAACTGGGCACAGGAGATAATTGTTACTTCAAAAAGAAACTCAAAAAATGAAAACAAAAACTAGATGTGTCTTGTATGCTAATGGGTATGTTACTCAAGATTTTTCCCTCCTTTAAATGTGTGTGTATTTTGGCAAGAAGAGAGAAAAGGAGGATTGTCAATGCCAATAATAGGAGCTATTCTTTCAATGAGTAGACTACAGAACTGGGAAATCAACAAGATTGCATTACCACATCCCATAGTAGCTCCATATGGAGACAGATAGTCCAACTGTGGCTTACTCAGACACGAGGCTTTTTTCTAACCTTTCCCTTTTTCACAACTTGTTACCGTCCTGGGTGGTAAGTCAGAGGGCAAGGCAGAAGTATCAGAATGAATCAGTCAATTAATCATTTGTTGACCACTTTGGTAAAAAATTTGGTGAAACTCCAGCACTTCGTAAGAGTATAATTGCACATGCCAGATGAGGGGATTTTAACTGTTGGCAGTATCACTGGAGACCTGAAAATATCAGTTATGACTAGACAGATGCACTCTGGGGTGGGTATGGGAGAGAACACTCTCTGTGAACGATAATCCCATTAATAATTTATTTCAGAACAATGCGTTCATTTATTTAATAAATTACACTATGAAAAATATTATCCATTTTTCATTTTATATTCCTGAATTAGTACCTGGCACTTTGTATCCATAGATATTAATATTTATCAAATTAATGAATTAATCAATGCAATTAAATTAGTTTTATTCATGTCTTTTAAAAGTGATTCATAGACTAGTACAGAAAATAATAACTGATAATTTAGCAAAGAACATCCCTCCCTATAGGGTCTTGAAGAAACTTTCCTGGGGAGAAGCTAGTACATGTGTTGGTGGTAAGCAAGAGACCTCTGATTACAGCAAGTGTAGAATCACAGATCAGTTAGTTTTTAAAGCAAATAGATACATATGTAAAGACAGTTATCCTGAACACAGGAGGGTGATTTGAGGAGGAGGGAGTCAAATATGAAAGATCCAGTGAAGAGAACCTGTAGCGGACAGAAAAGTTTTGACAATGGTTCTTAATCCAAGGTGGGGACAGAAAAAGAAGTGGATTCCACCAATACCCTTCAGAGAAGATTATATGGAAAATGAGTTTAAAATTTGGGGGTTGTTGTTATTCAGTCACCCAGTCATGTTCGACTCTTCACAACCCAATGGACTGCAGCACGCCAGACCTCCCTGTCCCTCACCATCTCCCAGAGTTTGACCAAGTTCATGTCCATTACATTGGTGATGCCATCCAGCATCTCATCCTCTGTTGCCCTCTTCTCCTTCTGCCCTCAATCTTTCCCAGCATCAGGGTCTTTTCCAATGAGTTGGCTGTTCCCATCCGTTGACCAAAGTATTGGAGCTTCAGTTTCAGCATCAGTCCTTCCAATGAGTATTCAGGATTGATTTCCTTAAAAACTGACTGGTTGATTCCCACAAAACACATCCTGTCGTTGGAAAAAGTTTAGGTAAAAGCACAGGGTAGACGTTCAACAGCGGAGTTTCATGCCTTATCCCAAACAAAAGGACACATGGGGTTCAGGGAAGACTCAGCCATAGCCAGAGGACACCAGGAAGATGGATAGAAAGAACTTGTCCACCCTGGGGCCATGTGCATACCCAACCAGAGCTAGAGAGCCTACAGCAATCTGGGAATTCACGGACAGAGGTGTCCATGGTAGCATCAGGGCAGTTGGGAGGTGGCAGCCTCTGAAACGAAAGAAATAAAGCCTGCCAGAGAACTGAGGACATTGAGACTCAAGCTAAAGGCATTTGGACACATTTGGTATCCATATTTGTAAACAATAATGTTGGATAAAGTACCGGTGCTCCATTTCCCCACTACCATCCTGCCCCGAATTCTTGAGCTGAATTCTTCTAGGAAACAAATGAACTATGTAGAGCTATGTTTCTCATCTTGGGGAGTGGTGATTTTGACATGACTCTGACAGATGTTCAGTCAACTTCGCTCCCATCATGGTGTCACTGAAATTGTACTGAAGAAATACAGCCAGAGCCTTGGCCAAGAAAATCCTTTGACCTATGTGTACTTCCGGGCTTGCAGTTACAAAGAGATTGAGTCTGTCCATTCTAATTTGGAAACAAAGGTGTATTTCTTTCATTGTGTATCCAGTCTAGTAATTTAGGTAGTTTAGTATTTGGGGAATAATTTTATTTGTGATCATGTAAAACTTAAATATTGAAAATAACTTGAAAGACAAAAATGGAATTACAGGAATTGTTTTACCAAGATAACTCTTCTAAAATATTTATTAATTCACAACCTCTAATGATAGCTATTTTCAAAGGAGAAAAATTAAAATATTTAGTACTATTAATTATATAAGACATACAAACATAGAAAGGAATCTGAAAGATTAAGTAGTTTTTCCCTCTAGCTTTGCCACATTAAAACCATTCCCAACATTTCACGATCTCCAGAGAAAGTGATTCCAAAGCTTCTGCAGGTTCACTTGTACAATGTGTAAATTTCCTTTTTCTTCCTCCCTTTGTAGAACATGAAAATATTTTACTCCATAGACTGTTCTTTCATTTCATGAACTTTATAACTATACCTTTAGTTTTTATAATTCTACTGCACTATCACATTGATTTGCTAAATGCCCTACAGATTATCTGTTATCACTCCCATTTTGTATTTGAAAAAAAAAAAAAAATGAGAATTTGAGTGTCTTGCCCATGATCCTATGGATAGTAAGGAGTGGAGCCAGGATTCTAGTTGAGTTCATCTTATTTTAAATCTGATGGTCTTTGCTGTAATAAACTTGCTTTCTTCTCTGTAGACACAGAGCACAAGTTATAGCCTGATTTCACCGATCCTGGGATTTGGGGTTATTTAATTTAATTTAATTTTTTAAAATTTCCATCATTTTTATTTCCAGTTTATTTTCTGGCTGCACCTTGAGTTATGTGGGATCTTAGTTCCCTGAGCAGGGATCAAACTGGTGGCCCCTGCAATGGGAGAGCAGAGTCTTAACCACTGGACTCCTAGGGAAGCCCCAGATTTGGGATTATTTTAAATGGGAAAGTGTAGGGCAGGAACTTAACTTGCCAAAACAGAGATACCAAGACCCATTTATGTAAGAAATAAATGAGAAAACTGGAAAACAAAACCAAAATTGCAAACCATCTCAAATCTCCTGCAACAGAGTTTTGAAACATCTTTGATAGTCTCTTTATTTATTTAATGTTCTCTGCCTCTATTTTCTGCATAGATAACTACAGTGACCAAGCTTTTTCCAGCCCGCTGTGCCTCCCGTGGTAGTTGTCCACTAGACCTACTTTCTCGTCCAATAGATGTGGTTTCTTGGCCATTAGCCGTTTTCTTAACTTTCTTCTCAATTCCTGGTTTTCTTTCATACTGTATGATTGTAGAATCTTAAAACAGTTAGAGGGTCAAATAAAATCTGAGCAGATCAGATTCTAAATGCAAGGTTTCTTTTCAGGGTATCATCAGGTTCAATACTTTCGGTAGTCAGATTGGCCCCAAAAACTCATACTATTTATACTAGGCAAGCTATTTCATTAAGCAACAAACACTTATTATTTATAAAATTTCAGTTCAAAGATACGGTTACTAATATTAAAGATGATATAAAATAAACTCTGAATACAAACAGATGTACCAGCATACTCACAGATAACTCTAGGCTGAATGCCAGGGAAAAGCTAAAAATTACCCAACAGAAGGCAACAACAAAATCACAGACTGAATGATAAGAAGCCGGTGTGGGTGGTTAATTTGTTGGGAAGACATGAGAGATCGTATGTGTAGCAATCACTCAGCTCTCAGCCTTGTGGAACAATTTAAAAGGAAAACTTGTGTGGTGGCTTCTGCTGACTTCATTCTGCAAACTGTCTTAGTACAATTCAGAGGGAGAGCTTCAAACCCAATCAGAGACCCAACAGCTGTTGCAATAGCTAAACAGAGTCCAAGATCAGATGTTCTTACTGGGATACATGAGATGAAATACTCAACAAGAACAAGCCCTTTTCCCTTTAACATCTGTACCTCCACATGAAGAGCATAAATGGCACATTGCACTTTTCTTCATCAGAATTAGATGTTCCTAATAAGATGTGTTTTCAATTTAATAGTAAACTTCTAATCTACTTTTCTACAATATACAAGCTTATAATTGAAAACAGCTTCTAATGTTCTTACATTACCCCAACAGTACTTACAAGAACAAGTTAATTATAGTAATGTGAATTGAAAATGAAAGATAATCTAATCAAATGATTTTCCTGAGTGATGAGTTAATCGAAAATTCCCAGAAATCCTCTATACACAGCAATTATGATAATATCTCCTAAGTACAAAAAATGTATACACTAATACACCTCTGTTGTTTTTAAATGTTTGCCTTCTAATTATAGTAATGACCTAGGAGTGAGATATTGCCTGAGGGTTAATAGTTGGCAGGGAAAATATGTCTGGCATAAACCCCAAATAAATTCCCTGGGATTCCATAATTATTTCAAAAACTTCACTAACATATATAGACTTTAAATAAAAACTTCCATAATCTCTGGATCAGTACCTGTTTCTCTCTTGAATATTACCAAATTTGCTATCTATCTGATAAAGTTGTCAAAGACAAATTCTGAAAATCTCTGATTAAAGTGTTTTGCAGATGTGAGAAATACTAAACAATGAATAAAATGATCATCAAGTAGAAACAGTGAAGCAAAGAAATAACCAACTGAAAAGAAAATTAGTAAATTGGAAAATAGCTCTGAGGAAATCATTTAGGATAAAGCACAATAAATATAAACTTGTATAAAGTATGAAAGTAAGTCAAGACAAATGTAGGAAAGAAGAATGAGAAGAGGTGATATAGGTTTAAGAGATTATACAGAAGGAAAGAGCAGAGACAAGATGATACTTAATAAGAAAGTTGCAAAGAATCCTCTAGTAATGGACTCTGAAAAATAAGATAAAAGATTCAAGGAGAAAACTTGAGCCCTAAGAAAGTCAGTAAAAGCAAATTCACACTCAGCACCTGTTATGAAGAGGGAACACATTAAAGACAAAGAAAGAAGCTCCCATGGGCTGTTAAATGAGCAAACCATCTTGGTTACACAGGCATGATAGTTAAAAAGAGGACATACTTTTCAACAACAGCAATAAATGTCAAAACAATGTAAAATGAGTTTAATATTTTGAAGGATGAAAGACCAATTTAAAACACTAAACTGAAGTAAACTATTATTCAAAAACAAAGGTGAAATATATTTCCTTACAACATAAAAATGGGCATTATATTAGTCATACACCATCTCAGAAAGAACCACTAAGGAAGCATGAAGCAATGAACAAAAGTGAAATTGAAACTAAAAAAAAGAAGAAAAATATAAGATGTGGTACATATATATAATGGAATATTACTCAGCCATAAAAAGGAATGAAATTGAGTCATTTATAGAGACTTGGATGAACCTAGAGAGTGTCATACATAATGAAGTAAGTCAGAAAAACAAAAATAATTTATTAACACATGTATGTGAAATCTATAAAAATGGTATAATTTTTAGAGATTCTATTCATGAAGCTGAAATATAGAGACATAGATGTAGAGAACAAATGTATGGACTCCAAGGGGGGAAGGGAAGGGGATGGGAGAAATTGAGAAACTGGAATTGACACATATACACGGTTAATACTGTGTGTAAAATAGATACAGGGAACTCTGCTTAATGCACTGCGGTGACCCAAAGGCAGAGTTTAATCATTAAGTCGTGTCCAACTCATGGATCTCATAGCTCCATTTCATGGAAAGAAAGTCCAAAAGGGAGTAGATATAAGTTTATGTATGGCTGGTTCATTTTGTGGGACAGTATAAACTAGAACAAAATTGTAAAGCAAGTATAAAACAGATAAATGTATTTTTAAATACAATAAGCTACCAAATATAAAAAGAACAATGACAATTTGTAGTTTTTCTTTGTGTTAAATGCCCCTGGTAAGAACATAGCATGAAATTTGGGAAACAAATGTTTAAGTGCATAAAACAATACTGTTAATTATAGGCTCAGTGTATAGCAGACCTCAAAGATTTCTGCCTCTGTACAGCTGAAACGTCACACTCAATGAGTAGCAAGCCCTTACTTTCCCACCCTCCAGACCTTGACAATCACCATTCTATCCTGTGTTGTGTGAGTCTGAGTAATGTAGATACTTCACATAAGCAGAATCAGGCAGTATTTGTCCTACAGTGACTGGCTCATTTCACTTAGCATGAAGCCCTCCAGGCTTAGCTATGTTGTTGCCTATGACAGGATTTTCTTCCTTTCCTTTCTTCCTTTCTTCCTTTCTCATTCATCAGCAATAAACATTTGGGTTGCTTCCATTTCTCAGCTATTGCGAATAGCACTGTTATGAATATCTCCTTGAGAACCTATTTTTAATTCTTTTGTCTACATCCAAAAGATGTATACCAGAAGCAAGACTGTTGGATCACAAGAAAGTTTTAATTTTAATTAAAATGAACACCTCCATGCTGTTTTCTATAGCCGTTGCCACATTTTACACTCTCACCAACAGTGCATAAGTCTACCAATCCCCCCACACATCACCACCAACATTAAAAGTGTGTGTGTGTGTGTATAAAAGTTGGCTTAAAGCTCAACATTCAGAAAACTAAGATCATGGCATCTGGTCTCTTCACTTCATGGGAAGTACATGGGGAAACAGGGGAAAGTGTCAGACTTTATTTTGGGGGGCTCCAAAATCACTGCAGATGATGATTGCAGCCATGAAATTAAAAGATGCTTACTCCTTGGAAGGAAAGTTATGACTAAACTAGATAGCATATTAAAGAGCAGAGACATTACTTTGCCAACAAAGGTCCATCTGGTCAAGGCTATGGTTTTTCCAGTGGTCATGTATGGATGTGAGAGTTGGACTGTGAAGAAAGCTGAGTGCCAAAAAATTGATGCTTTTGAACTCTGGTGCTGGAGAAGACTCTTGAGAGTCCCTTGGACTGCAAGGAGATCCAACCAGTCCACCCTGAAGGAGATCAGTCCTGGGTGTTCTTTGGAAGGACTGATGCTGAAGCTGAAACTGCAATACTTTGGCCACCTCATGTGAAGAGTTAACTCATTGGAAAAGACCCTGATGCTGGGAGGGATTGGGGGCAGGAGGAGAAGGGGCTGACAGAGGATGAGATGGCTGGATGGCATCACCGACTCGATGGACATGAGTTTGGGTAAACTCCGGGAGTTGGTGATGGACAGGGAGGCCTGGCGTGCTGCGATTCATGGGGTCACAAAGAGTCAGACATGACTGAGCGACTGAACTGAACTGAACCGAACTGATATATATATATATATTTTAATAATAGCTCTCCTAACAAGTATGATTTGACACAGGTGTGATGTGATTGGCTTGCATTTCCTGTTGGCCATTCAAATGCCTTTGGAGAAATGTTTATATAAGCACTTGGCCCATTTTTTCCTTAATGGGGTGGGGGTGGCTGGTGTAACAGTTCCATATATATTTAAGAATTAATCCCTTATCAGATATGTGATTTACAAATATTTTTTCCTATTCCTTAGGTTGTCTTTTCACTCTACTATTTGTTCTCTTTGTTGTGTAAAAGCTTTCCATTTTGATATAGAATGTTCAAAATAAGGTAGGAGAAAATTACCAATAGAAATGGAGGGTGGGTCATGGATTTGGAAGTTAATGTAATTCTAAGGCTCTTATGTAGTCCACTTATATCTCTATATTCTACAAATATAACCACCAAAAGAATAAAAATGAAAAGCAAAATTTCCAAACCAATGAAGGGGGAAAATGAGTAGTAAAATTAAAATGATTCATTTCAATAGATGTAAAACAAGAAATGAAGGAGCTTGGGAAAGGTAATCAGTAAATGCAAAATAAAGTGATGGAAAGAAGCAAAAAAGTATTAATAATCACAGCCAATTAAAGATAATAAATGATTAGAGGGGATGCTTGTGAGAGGCACCTATGGAGCCATAAATGTTATCAAAAACATATGATGGGCTTATTCCATGCTACCTGAAATGTCTCTGGGTTTCATATGTTGATCTTTAAGGGTTCTTTTTTAATGATAAGTGAAAGTGAAGAAAGTGAAAGTGTTAATCACTTTTTAAGACTCTGCGATCCCGTGGACTGTACCCTACCAGGCTCGTCTGTCCACGGAACTCTGGGCAATAATACTGGAATGGGTTGCCATTCCCTTCTGCAGGGGATCTTCCTAACCCAGGGATCGAACCCAGGCCTCCTGCATTGCAGGCAGATTCTTAACAGGCTGAGAAACTATGACAAACCTATAATGCTAAGCTCTTAGCATGTCAAGGCTTTGCAGGTGCGTAAAACCCCAAACTTATGAAAATTAAGTCGCTCAGTTATGTCTGACTCTTTGCGACCCCATGGACTGTAGCCTAACAGGCTCCTCTGTCCATTGGATTTTTCAGGCAAGAATACTGGAGTCAGTTGCCATTTCCTTCTCCAGGAGATCTTCCCGACCCAGGGATTGAACCCGAGTCTCCCTCATTGTAGGCAGACGCTTTACCATCTGAGTCACTGGTATACTTTTCCCAGTTTGAAGCATCACCAAGAAAGTATTTTGAGGGTTTGTTTTACCTATCATGATATCTCTGGGCCTTATTACAGTATCTGACACTTAACACAACCTCAATAAATAGGTCTTGAACAAGAATAAAAACTCTGGCAGAGGTAATGTAGTCTTAGGAAAATAATAAAAAAAGTAAAAAAGGATAAAAAGTATAGACTGTGATAGCAGATACAGGAACAAAGTTACTAAACTTTATAAAATCCCATACAGTGGGAGATATAAAGTACATACAGAAAATCATGAATATTTTTCAAAACATATAAGAAAAAGAATAATTTTTTCTGATGCTTTTGTGTATAAGCAACTCTGATAGAACATAATTCTCAAACTGAAAGTATTGTGTCTAGACAAGTATTAACATTTTTTAAAGGAGGAATTATTAAAATGGATATTTTTTATCCCAAGAGAGTTTGTTAAGAAGTACCTTTTTATAAGCAAACCATGCCTATATTAACAATATTATTGAGTTTTTTATCCAGAGAATGGACTAGGGACTTTGGTTTCACTTTTCCTTCTGGAAGGAACCAAATAACTTTCATTAAAAAGAGATATACCATAACTATATTTACTGGAATAAATATTCTTCCTGGCAGGATCTGAGTTAGTGATAAGGGATTTTCTCCACATATCTTGCAAAATCATTTTCTATAGTCTATAAATTATTTTAAAGTTTTGCTAAAATAAAGTAGTACAATATTTACCAGAGATGACTTTATTTCACCTAGCCCACAGCAACAGAGAAGATGAATGCTGAGTTTTCATCAGGTTTGAATTAATTGCCTTTTCTTTAATTCATAGGGGACCTGCCCTCACAGCCACACATCCCTCCCTCCGTAGTGCATATAGAAAACAGGATGGTTCCATACCTCAGTACCCGTGAAAGTACAATGGTTGTTATTTACCTATGCTGTAAGAAACTTGAAAGAGATACAGACTTCATCTCAGTTTCAAGCTGTTAAAATTCTACTGGGGTCCTTAAGGCCCAATCTGATCCTTCATATCCGAGATATAGCAGCTCCAACAGGCTTTAAACTTTTTATTTATGTATTGTGCTTACCCCAGAAATGATTTAAGACAATTTCTTAGGGTTGTTTTTTTTTTTTTTTGTACTATGATGTTTCATATGCCTGATCAATAGGGTCAGCTGGAGAGCCTGCAAAAGTTCAGATTTGCAGATATATCCCAAGAGGTTATGATTTGGCAATTTGGGGAGACATAGGAATCTGTGTTTTAAAGTTTTCCCAAGTAACTATTAAAATCAGACAAGTTTTAGAAATAGTGATTCACTACCTGTAACTTGCTTAGTACTTCCTCTGCAAACCATATGGTATCCTGCACCCCTAAAGGGGTAACACACTCTGAAGGGTGAGCACATACAGGGAACATGAGCCGCAGAGCACAGTGACCTGGGCCCAGAAGTTCAGAAGAGATCAATGGCAGGATTTGTTTTGGCTTTGTTTAGCCAACATTTATCCAATAAAATGGTCTTGGAAACATCTGCTTTTTTTTTTTTTTTTGGAGGCAATATGTATGTAATAAAATACATGCTTTATTGCAGAAGAAGAGCCATGTGGAGACATGAGAAAGAAAACTTGTAACTAGCAAGGAATAATTCTTACAGCCACAGTCAAACTTCTGCGATTCAAGTAGGGCAACTCAAGAGCACCGGGGTCCAGGGTCTTTGGACTTTCCTTGAGAATGCAGGCCACTTTTGTTTTGTTGTTATGTGACATTTGAATGAAAATCTTCACTTGTTTAATAGTGCAAATTGGTGTCTATTATTGGGCTAGTCATATAGTATACTTTTCAGAAATGTTTGTTGAACAAAAGAAAAGTGAACTAGATGTCTTAGAAGAACAAAAGTAATAGCTTGCATTAACCATTTTTTAAAAATGTCCCCATTGATTTTAATTAAGCTCTTGCTGATTGCAAACTCAAAGAGGTTTTATTTTTATTTTTTTTTAATATTTTAAACCCTTCCCACAGGTTTTTCACATTCTTAATGGATAAAATCTGAATGCTGACGATTATAAGGCACACAAACAAATGATGGCTTATGGAATCAGCCTACATTTACCAAAGAGGAAAAGAAGAGTATGAGATAAAAGTAACAGATTATGTTCTTAGTTTGAAGAATAGAAACAGTAGTACTTTTAGCAAAAATAATAATAATAACAATAATACAGATTTTTTTCTTGTGAGAGAACTGCTTTTATGGTAGAGAAGTATTTATTGAGTTTGTGTCTCTTCAGAGATCAATTTATAAGGTCTTCCATTGCAGGTTTTTAAACCTTATTCTCTTTTCCTTTAAAATACAGGTTCTTTCCAAGAAAGTCTCTTATTTATCTCAGAAAAAAAGATCAATAAATACTATTATAGAGAAAAGAGAGATTCTTATTTTCATATGGTTCTTTGAAGTTACAGATGTTACAATGAACATAAACATGTTCAGTTCAGTTCAGTCGCTCAGTCATGTCTGACTCTTTGTGACCCTATGAATCGCAGCACGCCAGGCCTCCCTGTCCATCAGCAACTCCCGGAGTTTACTCAAACTCAAGTCCATTGAATCGGTGATGCCATCCAGCCACCTCATCCTCTGTCGTCCCCTTCTCCTTCTGCCCCCAGTCAGGGGGCAGGGTCTTTTCCAGTGAGTCAACTCTTCACATAAGGTGGCCAAAGCATACAAGATTTACAAAATAGAAATCACGATGAGCACACTCATACATGAATCACCTTGAACTTAGAAAATGGTTAGGATAGAAATGTGGTTGGTCTTTTGGTTGGTATTACACTAGAAGTAATTAGTTATAGAATGGATCATTTCCAATGGCATTTATTTTCCTGCCAAAAATCGGAATTCCTCAAAGTGTTTAGTAGAAAGTCAGCAAAACACATTATCCTGTCTTTATATTCAACAATGATGCTTCAACATAAAAGATTTCATGCGCAGGTTTGGTAATTTTTTTTAAGCATATTACAATGAAACTAATAAAGTACCATTGTGTCTAATCCAACTGCTGTGCTAAATGAGGAATGGGTGGAGGAGATGACTCTAGAAAGACAGATAATGGAGACTAGGATGCAAAGTCAATGAAAATATACTATAAAAATAAACTACAGAATAAGTTAAACATGATCATAGCTGCCCAATTCCAACATATTGGAATTAGGTTCTATCAATATATCCTAAAGCTGGAAAGAAATCCAGTCATATAATCTAATATCAAGAAGGGGCTTAGGAACAGTATAAGGAACAATGAAAACAAAAAAGTACTTTGCTCAAGAAAAGGTTTAATTTAGAAATATGAGGATATTCAAAGAAAGTTGAACAGGCATTGACAAACAGGCCCTTCTGTCCACATTTTGTTGCCATGAATGCATTGCTTGACTCCATACAATTTTCATCAGTTCAGTTCAGTTGCTCAGTCATGTCCAACTCTTTGCAACCCCATGGACTGTGTTACTCCAGTCTTTCCTGCCCATCACCGACTCCTGGAGCTTGCTCAAACTCATGTCCATAGAGTCAGTCCATGACGCCATCCAATCATTTCATCCTCTGCCATCCCCTTTTCCTCATGCCTTCAATCTTTCCCAGTATCAGGGTCTTTTCAAATGAGTCAGTTCTTCACATCAGTTGGCCAAAGTATTGGAGTTTCAGCTTCAGCATGAATCCTTCCAATGAATATTCAGGACTGATTTCCTTTAAGATTGACTGGTTTGATCTCCTTGCAGTCCAAGGGACTCTCAAGAGTCTTCTCCAACATCACAGTTCAAAAGCATCAATTCTTTGTTGCCCAGCTTTCTTTATAGTCCAGTTCTCATTATCTTGTTCTTATTCATTTGACTTATCCTAAAGAAGCAACAATGGAGGCAAGGTTTTTCAGTCGTAATGAAAAAGTTAGCACCTGGTATTCATTCTAACTAAACATCACTGGGGAATAGTCAATAAGTTAGAATCTATGCAAGTTCTTGGATTTCTGTGAAAAACATGTAAACTTGAAGACTAGATAAAGATTGGTTTGGTTGTTTTCTTTTTAGTGGGTTAAGTTGCTGGTTGCACGTCTGCTTAGACTGGAGTGGAAAATAAACACACAAGATGTGTTCTGAGAAAATGTAGAGTTTCCTCAAGCTCTGAGCTAACTTCTCACATTGTCAGAAAGGCACTGAATTGCCTGGCCACTTGGGTGCCTTTTTCCTGTGCTAGTCTGAGAGCATGCTTTCCTTTGATAATAGACACTCGTAAATACAAGTCATTGAAATGGTGGAAAGGGGAATACTGTGGCTCCAGAAGCTTTGAGAGGCTTTGAAATTCAATGTGATATCCTTTGTGTTGGAGAGTGGTTGAAGATCAAGGGCAATCAATCCTGATGCTTTCAAATGTATAGATATTTTGGCTGGAGGGACTGGAGAAGATTTATCATTTTGGAATATTTCATGTCTGCTCTCTTGTCTTCTTCCTCTCTGGGTCCACATCCTAGTGGAATAGTAGAGAGAATGTTTGCAGAAAGATATCAGCCTCTGTGTCTAATTAGCAGCTATTCAATAATAAATACTCCAAACCAACAGAACAAAAACAAAAGCAGAAATGTCTTCATTTCAGACTATAAATATCTCTTTTTATGATAACCTTTGCTATTTTACCACCTGGAATAAGTATATATTTCACCTCTATCTTATTAAAAAATCACACCTCAGAGAATCTAGGTCATATTTGTTATTACTAATAAACCTAAAATGCCAACTGTTTTCTGTTTGACCTTTTGAAACTCTCTGTCTACCATCCTTCCCATCTCTATTCTGTCTCCTTCAGGTTGTCCCAAATATAGGAAATAAAAATCTTTATCCTGTTAAAATTAATTCCTCCTTCTTTCTTAATTCTGACATAACCTTGGACAGTCTTTTCTCATTGAACAGGATTAATACACACTTGTTTCAGGCTGACAGAGTCTCTCAGGCCTTTTTTATTTTTTTCTTGTTAATTGTTGCTGCTACTTCATCTTGTAAATTACTTCCCTCTCCCTAGGAAAGGCATCTTCTCTGGATGAGTTTTCATTTAAATCACCTTCATTTTCCTTTTGTCCCCTACCATTTCTCATTCCTCCTTTGTATCCCTAATTTCTTCTACCCACCAAATTTTCTTTTAAAAATAACCATTCATAACCTAAACTGAGATTATATGTGTTCTTATAATTTTATAAAATAAAAATTAGTAAATTTTCAACTTATTTTAGAATGCATAATCTCATGATAGAATAAACCTACTAATAAAGAAGTTTTAACATGAAAATAACAAGATCCTTAGCTTTATAGCTGCACTTTTATGATCATTTATAATAATAATTAGTGCATAAATTGTAAGTTTGAAAATTCTATATATTATATCAAGTGATGCTGCACTGGGTGGTAAGTTCACTGATCTTTGGAAATATACAAATGAGTTCATAATTATAAGAAATGATAAAAGATTAAATGCAGTAGGAAATATACAACCAGTCAGAAAACACATGACAAGAGATAAGTAACCAGATTAGTTTGTATTATTGTTGCACTTATCAATGGTTAACATATTTTGTAGGCAAAAATTTTTTTTCTATGAAAGAGGAAAAATTGGTCTGGCGACTTAGTCATTACACTACAATGTGTCCTAGGTCACTTCAGGCATGTCTGACTCTTTGTGACTCAGTGGAGCTTAGCCCTCCAGGCTCCTCTGTCCACAGGATTTTCCTGGCAAGAATTCTGGAGTGGGTTGCTATGCACTCCGCCAGGGTATCTTCCCAATCCAGGGATCGAACTTACATCTCCTGTGTCTCCTGCATTGCAGGCAGATTCTTTCCTGTTGAGGCACCAGGGAAGCTCTTAATATGTATAATAAGTAAGGGATTTTTAAATTTATTTAATGGAAATGAGTAGAACAAAAATATAAAATAAGTGAATGTTCTCTCAATTGCTGTGGATTACAGCCAAATGTTACGATTACACACCAAATTACATAAAATTTACTTCAAAATATCTATTGATAAATGAATTAATATAACACCATACTTACAAATATTAGAGCTCTAGGGGAAAGAATCTATAAAATATTGAAAGAAGCCATTTAAGTCCTATAAATTCTAGCTAATAGAACAAGTAATTTGCTTTTGATGAAAAGAATAAAGTATTACTTTTCAAATAGTGCTGACTCTTTAATAGCAGAAAAAGAGAAACCTAATAGCTTTAAGAGAACTGAAGCTAAGGTGCATCAAAGCAAAATACCTTAGTGATTGAGCTGATTTAACACTTACCAGTTGCACATTTTATAAAGCTAGAAATATTTCTTTCATTTTTTAGGAAATTGAGGGTAGGCAGAATTTCAAGTTACTGATGATACCAAAATAATTTGGGAGGAGCAAAATATGACACCCCAAAATGTACCACTTTGGCACTGTGGCTTCTTTTGAACTAAAGGCAATTAAGACCCAGCAATGTAGGTCTTTGGTGATAAAGAATCCATCTGCAATGTGAGAGACCTGGATTTGATTCCTGAGTTGGGAAGATTCCCTGGAGAAGGGAATAGGTACCCACTGCAGTATTCTTGCTTGGAGAATTCCATGGACAAAGGAGCCCATTGGTCACAAAGGGTCAGACACGACTCAGCGACTTTCACTTTTCAAATGCAGGAAATGCTTCTAAACCTCCTCTTTAACTGCCTGAAAGAATTAGATAGGGGACTTGGACCAGGAAGACAGATATTAACAGAGATGACTTTGTATATCAGAAGTACTTATAGGCATGGTCTTGCAAAGTTGCTGGGTTTTTTTCTTTTGAATTTTTTATTTTGTATTGTTGTAGAGCCAATTAACAGCGTCCTGATAGTTTCAGGTGAATAGCGAAAGGACTCAGCCATACATATACAGCCAAACATTTGTTCTTGTCTGCCTGTGAATTCTTCCCATTTAAAGCTCCAGATCCTGGAGAAGGAAATGGCAACCCACTCCAGTATTCTTGCCTGGAAAAGTCCATGGACAGAGGAGTCTGGCGTGCTGAAGTCCATGGGATTACATGACTGAGCATGTGTGCACAAGGGTGGAGGGAAATGGGTTGGTAGCAATAAAGTGGTAGAACTAAAAAAAAAAAAAAAAAATAAAGCTCCAGATCCTCACGTCTTCTCCTTACGTCAGGTTGGCATATAAGCCTTAATTGCCTGACTGCCTCCGATTCTTGTCATTTCTATGGGACTCACATATGTAGACAATTAAATTTATTTCAATGGACATGAGTTTGGGTAAACTCTGGGAGTTGGTGATGGACCGGGAGGCCTGGCGTGCTACAGTCCATGGGGTCTCAAAGAGTCGGACACGACTGAGCGACTGAACTGAAACTGAATCTCTTCTATGTCAATTTAATTATGAGATCAGCCAAAGAAACTGGGAGGCAAGAAGGGAGAAATTTTCCATCCCTACATGTATAAGATATGCATTACTCAAATACATTAGGTCAATAGGACCAGTGATAGTACACTGTTGATGGCCATTTTTGCAAGCATAAGAAAAAATAATATTGGAATTTGTATAAATGTCTATATTACAATGTTATGGGCTGATCATTGTGTTCAAAGAATCCTAAAGAAACTACTATGTAAAATGGCATCTTAAGTTCATAATGGCATTAGAAGCAATATGCCTGGGTTGGCAGAATTTAGTAAGCTCTGCCAACTTTGAATAAATAAAATTGAGTCCATATTTAGTGTCTTCTGTCATTTAGAAATGGCTAATTTCCTGAACAATTATGTCTAACTTTGGCCAAAAGAAAAAGGGAAATAGGGTTGGAATATGATTCCAGGATACAATTTCAAATTGTATAAATTGCAAAGTCTAGATTTCTCAGTTTTTCAAATGGACAAGGTAACATTTGCAACTTGTCAAAAGAGCTTAGGGAGGTTTAATGAGGTGACATATCTAAAATGTTATCTAGGGGAAAATATTTTTATTATCTCTGCAGATAATGCCTCAGCTTGACTGGAGGGGGGAAAAAGATACCACAAGGTACCATTGTATTGTGCTAAAGCAATGAACGACCACCTGCAGGAAATTGGTTTCATGAAAGGCAATGACAAAGAGCACATGAGGATTACACGAAATCAATCAGAAGCAGGCAGGAAGAACACAAGCAAGATGAAGTGGAGTCTTTCATGACAGGCAGGAGAATATATCAAAGACATCCTTGCTAATTTCAAAAAGCCCACTCCCTTCTCCAGAGGTGAGAACATTGCTTCAGACAGCATGCTGGCCCTGCTGGACTTCTGTGAAGATGCTACAGCTCCATTTGTGGGTCTCTTAAAGAATGATTTAGGAATGAAAAGGGCCAACAAGCCTGAATACCGTTAATTTAGATCACCAGTGGAAGAGAATTGAATGTGCAGTTTTCCACATTTACTTTTTCCATTAGGAATTTTGTTATTTATACCAACCAGATTCTTATTTATGTGTTTTAATTCTGAGCTACTATACATTTAAATGCTACTTTCCAAAGAAAATGCTAAGTAATTCTTCCTTAAATTGAATAGATACATCTTTGAAAAATAAAATAAGTCAGTTAAAAGTATATATGGTATATATAAAAGTATATATGGTATATCTCTCCTTGAATGGCAACATGAAAGATTAGAAAAGGAATGATGGTCAAAATAATGGGCATGATGGATAGTGGATGATAAAGAGAGCTCCATGAAGGCAAATATTTTTCATGGCAGGTGAGATGCTATAAAGAAATCTGCTAAGTGATACAATCCTAGGAGTTCCTTTCTGAACTCAGTAAAGAACTCAAGTGTTCTAAGTACCCTGAGAAGTCTCAGAAAGAGCATCCTGAGAAATCCCATGGTGCTCAGTGTTCATGAACCAAAGACAACATCATGGAGATTAGACAATATAAGCAGTTGTAGATAATGGTAAACTGAATGATCAAGCAGCAAAATATAAGAAAATACATCTATCATAATGATTGTGTTCCAATATGTTGATTATTTTGGAATTTGCTTGCTTGTGGTGATGCTTTAGCCTCACTAACCTATAATGTGCTGTTCTCAGTCACTCAATCGTGTCTGACTCTTTGTGATCCCATTGACTGTATTTGCCAGGCTCCTCTGTCCATGGAATTTTCCAGGCAAGAATACTGGAGCAGTTGCCATTTCCCACTCCAAGGGATCTTCCCAACCCAAGGATCGAACCAGCATCTCTGGTTCCTCCTGCATTGGCAGCTGGATTCTTTACTACTAAGCCACCTGGGAAGCCCAACCTATAATACAGTCATGTTTTATGTTGAAAAAATAGCTATTATTTAGTGTAATTAAATTAAATATATTCACAAAGCAGTTTTTTTTTTTTTTTTTTAGAGTAAACATGATGTTCAGATGCACCATCATGTGAGTAAGTATAAAAGCCTTCGATGTGGTTTAACATTGAGTTTTACTTATATCACAGATATAGCAGAAGCACGATGGACATAAAATTCTGATATTTGACTTAGAGGTCAATTTTTTCCCTGTTTGCCTAGTTACTTCAGTGTCAAGAATTTCATATTCATGAGAAAAGAGAACGGCACAGTTTCACAACAAAGTGTGATGAGCTAGGCCACAGTGTGCCCATGTAGTTAAGTGAACATTATTCTGAGCGCTTCTGTGAGAGCATTTTGCTTTCCCGTGTTTCTAGTCTCCTCACTAACACTCATATTTTGACTTCCCAGTCTCTATAAACGGGTGCATGCTAAGTCATTTCAGTCATGTCTGACTCTCAGTGACCCTATAGGCTGCAACCCACCAGATTCTTCTGTCCATGGTATTCTCTAGGCAAGAATACTGAAGTGGGTCGCATGCCCTCCTCCAGAGGATCTTCCAAACCCAGGGATCGAAGCCACATCTTTTATGTCTTTTGCATTGGCAGATGAGTTCTTTTCCATTAGTACCACTTGGTAAACCCAATAATAAATCTATAGCTAGAATGTTTATTTACATAGAGGATGTGATAGAATCTATAAAAAGCTATCAACACTGTTTGTAATTTTAGTAAGGTTTCAGGTTGTACAATCAATATATAAGCATCAATGATGTTTCTAAACATTATAGGAGCAATAGAGATTAAAGTTTAAAATACCAAAGATTTGGACACTTTACCAAAGAAGATATATTATGCATGGAAAAGCATGTGAAACAATGTATAGCATTATTAGTCACTATGAAACCCAAGTAAAACCACAATGGGATCCTACTCCCTATCACTTAGAATAGCTAAAAGTAACAAGATGGAGCACATCTAGCACTGGCGAGAATGTGAAGGAACTGGAATTTCCACATACTGCCGGCAGAAGAATAAAACGATACAACCATTTCAGAAAACAGTTTAGCAGATTCTTAAAATGTTACATGTGTTGGACATGCAACTGCCATACAATCCAACCATTACCTCTCAGGGATTGCTTAAGAAAAATAAAATAACATATCCACAACAAAGACTTGTATGTAAATGTGCATGGCAATTTTATTTGCATGAGTGAAAACAGGAAACCACCAAATATCCATCAAGAAGTGAATGGATAAACAATGTACTATCAGTTCAGTTCAGTCATTCAGTCGTGTCCAACTAGTTGGAACTCCATGGACTGCAGAAGGCCAGGCTTCCCTGTCCATCACCAACTCACAGACCTTGCTCAAACTCATCTCCATCGAGTTGGTGATGCCATCCAACAATCTCATCCTCTGTGGTTCCCTGCTCCTCCTGCCTTCAATCTTTCAAGGCCTCAGGGTCTTTTCCAGTGAGTCAGTTCTTTGCATCAGGTGGCCAAAGTATTGGAGTTTCAGCTTCAGCATCAGTCCTTTCAATGACTCTTCAGGATTTATTTCCATTAGCATTGACTGTTTTGATATCCTTGCAGTCCAAGGGACTCTCAAGAGTCTTCTCCAATACCACAGTTCAAAAGCATCAATTCTTTGGCACTCAGCTTTCTTTATGGTCCAACTCTCACATCCACACACGACTACTGGAAAAACCATAACTTTGACTAGATGGACCATTGTTGGTAAAATAATGTCCGCTTTTTAATATGCTGTCTAAATTTGTCAAACCTTTTCTTCCAAGGAGCAAGTGTCTTTTAATTTCATGGCTGCTGTCACCACCTGGAGTGATCTTCCAGCCCAAGAAAATAAAGTCTGTCACTGTTTCCATTGTTTCCCCATCTATTTGCCATGAAGTGATGGGATCAGATAGCAAGATCTTAGTTTTTTGAATGTTGAGTTTTAAGCCAATTTTTCACTCTCCTCTTTCACTTTCATCAAGAGGCTCTTTTGTTCCTCTTTGCTTTCTGCCATAAAGGTGGCTTCATCTCCTTATCTAAGGTTACTGTTATTTTTCTCAGTAATCTTAATTCCAGCTTATACTTCATCCAGCCTAGCATCTCACATGATGTACTCTTCAAATAAGTTAAATAAGGAGGGTGACAATATACAGTCTTGACATATTCCTTTCCCAATTTGGAACCAGTTCGTGTTCCATGTCCGAGTCCAGTAGTTGATTCTTGACCTGCATATAGGTTTCTTAGGAGGCTGGTAAGGTGGTCTGGAATTCCCATCTCTTTAAGAATTTTCCACAGTTTGTTGTGATCCACACAGTCAAAGTCTTTAGCATAGTCAATAAAGCAGAAGTAGATGTTTTTCTGGAATTCTCTTGCTTTTTCGATGATCCACTGGATGTTGGCAGTTTGATCTGTGGGCTATCCAGACAATGAAATGCTATTCACAAAGACATAAAACACTGATGCACATGATATCATGGGTGAATCTCTAAATAATGAGGCAAAGTGAAAGAAGTTCATATTGTATGGGTCACCTACATAAAATTTCAGATAGTAAAAATCAATATTATTGAAAGCAGATAGATTATCTGGGCATGGGGGCAAGGGAAGCATTGGTGACTAGTGGAAGGAAGGGATTATTATTTGGCAGGTTGGAAACGCTGGGAAGCAATGAATATTGCATTATCTTAAGGTCTTCAAAGATACATGCATAGGTCAACATTTATCTAATTGTGCTCTTTAAAAATGCGTGTGTGCTTTGCTTAGGTGCTCAGCTGTGTCCCACTCTTTGTGACCCCGTGGACTGTAGCCCCCAGGCTCCTCTGTCCATGGGATTCTCCAGGCAAGAATATTGGAGTGGATTTCCATGCCCTCTTCCAGGGATCTTCCCAACCTAGGGATTGAACCCAGGTCTCCAGCATTGTAGGTGAATTCTTTACCATCTGAGCTACCGGGTAAGCCCTGATGTAAAAACGTGTAGCTAATTGTATTCTGATTATACGTCAATAGATCTTTAAAAGCAAAAGAAACAAAAAAGAAAGGGTGGGGGAGGAAGAAGAAAGGAAGCAAGTAAATAAAGAAAGAAAAAGAAAACAATACCTACACACTCTAGAGTCAGACAGTTTTCCTAGTTACTAGCAATGTGATCCTAGGCTAGTTATATAACCTCTTAGTGTCTGCAAAATGAAAATGGTGATAAAATTATTGATCTGTTAATTCATATACAGTGTTTAGAACATTTAGGCACATATTAAGGGTCATCTCAGTGTTTGCTATTATTATTCATATTGATGTTTTTATAGTAATTAAAATAGCACATTGTCTAAGGAACATTATTCTAGATCATGTAACAAGAATGCATAGAAAATTGATAAAAGATAGAGACTCAGAAAAAGAAAAGCCTTCTCGAGAAAAATACCCATAGAAGTGTACTTACACACTGTCACATCCATATATTAATACTTATATAAATATAAAATACAATTAAAATTTTAAAGTTCTGTGACTGGAATACAATTTTTGAAAATAATCTATTATTAGATTAAAAAACAAGCTAATCTATTAAAAATTATCTTCAGAATAATGGTTGAAGGAATTAGCTTTTATAAATTCTATTATAGACTACTATACTACATAGAAAGATAAAAATACTAAGATAATGTTGTATTTTTTTGAATAAATAAATAAAGCAGGCCAAACTTTCACTGAACATATTTCTGTATTTTTAGTGATAGTGTTCAAAAATTAGCTATTTATAATTTTATCTGGAGCAAACTTAAAAAAAATCTAAATGAATTTCTATACTATAAGATAATATAAACATATATTTCTAGTCCTTGTCAATTTTCCATAGTCAGCGTGCTTAACTCATACATTCTTTCCCTAAAAATCTAAATTTTCAAAAGCTGTGTTTCAACTTTTATATAACTGTTCTGATCATGCCATCTTGCCTCTTCTATCTCCTTCTGCTTTCAGCCTTCTGTTTGCCGTTACACTTTCTCTAAGTATCATTTCTAGGCATCACGTCTCTAGTCTATAGAATGATTTTTCTTTTTCTTTTGTGTGTGTGCGTGTGCTAAATTCACTTTATTTGGTGAATCAATAATGCTAATACCATTGTGTGGCTCACTTGGAAGGAGACTGAACAACTCTGAATTGGGCTTTGAATGTTCTAAATGAGCAGTGATACTGCTATTTTTTTTTCTTTTTTCTTTCTTTATGAACATGGTGCCAATTAGTTAATTCTATTCAGTTCTCTTTTCAGCATACCTCCTTTAAGAATTTTCAAGAGGATAGAGAATATCATCAGCTGTCTTCTTAGGATATAGAAACACAAAAGGAAAATACATCTACTTGTCAGCCTGCCTTAACACTAAGCAACACCGCTGCACCATTATCCCCACCAAAAATAGATGTCTTAGATTGACAGTGAAATGCAGTATTTTAGGGAGATTCAAGAGCAGGCAGCAGCTACCACTTGACACTCTTCTCTTCACTGGGTTTGTCTCCCAGTGAGACATACCTCTCTCTCACACATCCAGCAGTGAGAAGGTACTGAATTTAATCTCTTAGATTATCTGATAAAATTCTATTAATATAAATCAAAACAGTTATTTTTACTAAAATTATTTTCTTTTGGATAATGAGTCATCCAGTTGTAATAAAAAAAAAAAACAAATTTGTTTTGCATATTCCTCTAGGTAATTAATTGTTAAGCATTTTCATCTTGTAGAAATGATTTTAGTCTGGCAGGTAGTAGGCACTTAATAAGTGTTTACTAGAATATTAAGAGTAGAATAGGGCATATTTATTTTAAGGCATGTTCTACTTAAATATGAAAGCTTTAGAAATATGAACTATGTTTATAATGACCCTCTTTCTTTGAAAAGCATAGATATAGCAAGTATTAATCAATAGTAGGTCATTTTACATTTTTAATTACACTCTCCTGAAAATTTGTGTACATGGTCAAAAGTCTCATCTCAGGAACTTAAAAAGATAGATGATAGATAGATGATGGATAGATGACAGACAGATACATAGATCAAATTTTAAACATAAACAAATTTAATCCAAGCAGCTATTACCGGGTAATATTAGTACTTGTTCAGTTTTCAACAGTGTTAGGAAAAAGGCCATTTTTACATTCAGTTGTTCTGAATAGAGCAGCTCATCATTCTTTTTGTAAAATGATATTGACATTTCAATAGTTTTTACAAACTTGAAAAATTATCAAACACGTTCAGTTTTCAAATAACAAGAAGGAATCACCTGTTATCTCTGATTTACAATTTACAAAGTCTTTACAAATAATGCTGCTAATCAGCACAACAATAGCATGGATGGGAAGTGTCTGGACAAGGATAATGGAAACACTAGGCCCTGATTGTTCTATTAAAATTGGAGCAATTCATCACTTAGCATCATTAGGCACTGATAACGTGGACCTTGTAAAGAAGACCTTTCAGAGTTCTCAGTGTCTCTTCAGTCAGCATAAAGCGCTGGTTAATAAAAACGGTACATCCAAATTAAAATATAGATATTGCCAGCTTAAGGGAATTAGCAATTTGTTAATTAGTCACATTTAAAAAAATCATTAAAATAATATATTAGGCAAAATTAAATTATAGTGAATGGGCCATATGGATTTTTTTCTGTTTATTGTATTTCATTATGGCAATGATAAATGGCATATCATTTGTAACACTGTCATTTAATAATTAAAATGACTTTTATAATTTTGTTTACTGGCTTCTCATTTCAAGAGACTGTAATTTTGCCTTGTGATTAGTAACAAATCTCACTCAACAGCATTTTATAATAGAACTCAGCATGGACAATTTTCCACGCAGATTCAACCTCTGCCTAAACCACACTAATCCTTTGATTGGGCTCAAGGAAAGGCTTGGATCCCTGTAGAGTTCCTGATGCACTGACTATTCGTAAAAATAACAACAAGGCTCCAAGCAGCCAGAAATGTAGGCCTTGCACCTGTTCTTTGCCCTTAGTGAACAGGCCATGTCATGACCCCTGTGATTCTTCATGGGACTAGACCTAATATACTGGCCATCTGGGGGCTAAAGGGCTTTGGAGAGGTTTGGGCTTCAGGTGGTGGTTGAAAGAGCATTTCAATGGCCATAAGTCATGATTTTTTCTTTAAAGTAGACATTGTATTTTATTTACTCTTTAAACAAATTAAACAAACCCAGATATGTGGCCATTAACCACAGTAAATACAAAAATGCAAAGTGCTTGCATATTTTGTATTTGGGCAAGTAACAAAACAGATTTTTCTGAATGCCAGTGCCTTTTGATGGTTTAGGAAACTTCTAAAGATATATTACTACTTACTGGGACCCAGGGAATTATTTAGACCCTATCAATAATCACCATGGTGGCCTTAAAGAATAATACATTAGTTTATACAACATGCTTGTCTTTAATTAGGCAGACAAAGTTACTGGCTTTCCCACATCTGAATTATTTGCTCCCTTTAAATATCAATGTGTCGATAATTCAAAACTCATATTGTGGGGTAAGATTTGCTAGCCCATAGTCAGATCATTAGAACGCTATCTTCTTGTTGGCAAAATGATCCTGATGCAAAGAATGGAGGAAATTATTCACTTTGTGAAAGCTTCATTACTCAGTCAAGCAATTCAGCAAGAATAACACACAAGTAAGAAAATACTCATGAGGATGACAACTATTCTGCTCACCAATTAAAATTCCAGTGTAAAGGTTTTCCCCACGCCAACAAGCACTTCTACAACACAGCTGGGTGTCCAATAATTCAACTCAACCCAGACACTTTCTACCCATAGACAGCATCGGATTCCAACACATCAGATTCCCTGTAGTCCTATAAGACGGTCATCTATCCCTGCCCCAATTTATTTCAGATGTCAATCACAAGTCCAGGTTGTGAGATTCTGGCCACAGGCTATAGACTGGAGGTTCCAAAGATTCTCTCCTTGGGTGTGCTTAGTTTGTGAGAATGGTTTACAGAACTCAAGAAAAACATTTTACTCACTAGATTACCAGTTTATTGTAAAGGGTGTAACTCAGACTCAGCCAAATGGAAGAAATAAATAGGGCAAAGTATGTGGGAGTGTGGCATTTCCATGCTCTCTGATCACCCCATTCTCCCAGCACCTGTCTCAGTTAAAGACAAGAAAGCTCTCTAAACCCCATCCTTCTGGGGTTGTTTTAGAAGCGTCATTACTTAGGCACGGTTGACTAAATCATTGGCTATTGGTGAAGTGAACTCCATTTCCTACCCCTCTTCTCCCACTAGAGGTCAGGGAGTGGTACGGAATGTTTGCCTGGTAGCCAACCCCCAATCCTTAGGTTACCTAGTGTTGAAAGAGTAAATTGCTCAGTCGTGTTTGACTCTTAGCTACTCCATGGACTGTAACTCATCAGCCTGTTCTGTCCCTGGGATTCTCCAGGCCAGAATCCTGAAATAGGTTGCCATGCCCTCCTCCAGGGGATCTTCCCGACCCAGGCATCAAACTCAGGTCTCCTGCATTAACAGGCAGATCCTTTTACTGTCTGAGCCACCAGGGTAACCCTAGGTTACCTAGATGCTTACCAAAAGTCACCCCGTTAATAACAAAGACATTATTGTCCTCCTCACTTAGGAAATTTCAAGGCATTTAGGAAGTCTGCTCAGGGGGTGAAGACTATGTCTGCAATACAGAAGACACAGGAGACATGGGTTCACTCCCTGGGTTGGAAAGATTCCCTGGAGAAGGAAGTGGCAACCCATTCCAGTATTCTTGCGTAGAAAATCCCAGGAACAGGGGAACCCGATGGGCTACAATCCAAAGGGTCGCAAAGAGTCAGACATAGCTGGGTAGTTGCACAGACAGACAAAAGTCAAAAATGGACAAGACCAAATAAATATATGTGTGTGTGTATATATATATATATATATATGTATATATATATATATGGGCTGTCTAAAGCAGGCTTGCCTCTAGAGGATTGTAGATTTCTGTGAAGGCTTGGGATGTTTGGGGGAGTTCCATGGGGCTTAGAGAACAGAGGATAAAGCCTAAGGTTTCCCTGTGCTACACAGGACAGCAGAGTGATCTGTAATAATGTGGTCAGAGTTAGGCCTAGTCAAGCAAGGCACCTCTCTCTTAAGGATGCATTTAGTCTGAGTCCTTCTGGTGAGTTCTTAAGTTTTGCATCTAAGATGACTAGGTTATCTCAGCCTAATCCCAACCCTGATCTTGGTGATAAGTGAAGGAAAAAGATATCTCTACAGAAAATATACAAGCCCACCAAAACACAGGTATACATTGGAAGTCCACATCAACCATAAGACAAACTCCAAGCCTGGACTTTCAGTTAAAAATGTCTTAGGCAGGGAATTCCCTGGTGGCCCAGTGGTTGGGACACCAAGCTTCCTTTGCAGGGGACATTGAGTACAAGGCCCACTTGGGGAATTAAGTCCCCACCAGCCACCCAGCACGGCCAAAAAATTACAGGAATAACAACAAAACAAATGAAAAGATCTCGGGTAGGTTACGAAAAAATGCATACCTTCTCTATGTAAAATCAACGTCAGTCAATGCAGATAAAGTCCAAGAAAAATCAGCAACACACAATCAAAACTTATAAAACATGCAAGGCAATAATTTGCCATAAGAGAGAACACATGGAATCAACCAACAGAAGTTTAAGACTCTGAAACACCACAGATATTGACATTATCAAACACACACAGAAAAATAAAAATAGATCTAGTAAATTTAAATAAATTTTTAAAATTTTAAAATATGAGTAAAGACCAAAGGAGCAACCAGACAGATTTGAAAGAGAACTAAGTGAAAACCTCACAGCAATTTTTAAAATAAGAAATTGAAGCATGATGAATGCATTCATAAATAGGAGATTCAGTGAATGATAGCACATAGGAAAATGTTCTTAAGAATGCAATAGAGAGAGATATGAAATGGAAAGTGATTTTTAATAAAACAAAGTTAAGAAACGTAAACATAGATTAGTCATCTCTAATGTGTGAATAATTGAAGTTTTAGAATTGGATCATAGAACCTCAAAGAAAGTATTTATGGGTAGTAATCAGCAAGGAAATTTTTGAAATTTTTAATAGCAAATTCAAAATCAGAAAACTAAAAAAAAAATAATCAGTATAATAAAAATTAATGCATCTTGTGCATATGTTAAGAAAAATGTATGACATCAACCAAAAAAGAGGAAACTATCTTTAAAACACATAAATAAGTATGCAAAAAAAAAAAAAGGCAGAGAAATACCATTGAATGAAGTAGTGACTTGAAAAGAGTAAAAGAAAAAAAAAAAAAAAAGACTGAAATGGTGAAATACCTTCTTAATATGCTGAGGGAAATTTTTTTCAAAATAACTTCAACCCAGTGAAATTACCTTTTAATAGTAAGTAAAAGATATTTTCTTTTACTTACAATAGTTAAGAGTAAAGATATTTTCAAATAAGCAAAAGCAAAATGTTTTTGTAAAGATAACAAAGCCTGCTAAAGCAAATTCTAAACCACATGATTTAGGTAGAAGAAAATGATTCTCAATGGATGCTTTTAAAATTATCTACAACTTCATTATCAACCAGAGGAAACTCTAACACCAAGATACCATTTCATACCCACTAACTTGGCAAATATCTAGTACTAATCAAAAATGTAGAGCAAAGAAAATCTCACTTACAGCTGGCAAGAGTGTAAGTTGGTCCATCCATTTCGTGTGAATGTTATTGCCTAGAAAATTTGACAACTCTAAAAGCTAGAAAACTGTAGCTTGTATCCTGAGAATGCATGTTCAGGATATATACACATCTATCTGTGTGTACATATGTGTGTATATGTGTTCATAGCAGCATTGTTCAAAATAGCAACATAATGGAAATAACTCAAAGGTCCATCCAGAATATAACAAATCTATAGAACTATACAATGGAACGTCATAAAGTTATGAAGGTGAATGAAGCTCAACAACGTATGTCAAAATGTCTATGTTGGTGAGCTAACATTGAGTAGAAGTTTCAACTAACATTGAGTCATAGGTGGAAGAATACAGTATAATTCCATTGTAAGAAGTTGAAAAATAGGCAAAAGTAAATAATGTACTATTTAGTTCTAAACAACCCTAAATCAATGAGTAAGAGAGTGACTAAAACAAAGGTCAAGAAAGTGGTTTTTCTCTTGGGGGATGAAGTTTGGTAGCTGGAGAGTGAAGGATGCAATTATTTAAACACACAATGATGATTGTAAGTACTGGTAATCTCCAATGCTTAACCTAGATGGTGGCTACATTGCTATGCTTTTAAAAAGTTTTAACTGTTCTTTCAAGTGTACATACACGTGATACATAGTGGTGTTTCATACAATACATTACAAAACAGCTACTAAAAATGTATGAAAGAATATTTTTTCAACTAAAAGGAAATCTCAAAATTTTGTTTTACTTTTCACTTGCCTTGAAAAGCCAAAATTCAAAACCTTAATAAGGATAGAATGACTTATCCATAAACAGAATCAAACTGCATCAGCTTCTAAAGAACCTGGTCTTTAGGATTATTGCCTACAAAGGAGAAGGAGCAGATAAGAAAGGCTCGTTAATTTTGGACCCTAACTCAAATGAAAGGACAAATTCTGAGGTGTATTGAAGTAAAACAGCTACTTTGAAGTCTCAAAATCAAAGCTTCTCTTTCTGAAGCCCCTTCAAGCCTTTTCCAGATTTAAAGCTCCCCTCATATCACCACTTAAACTTTTGGTTGTAGCAAAGCAACTGCTTAATACATTAGTAGGAGGTGCTGCTGCTGCTGCTGCTAAGTCGCTTCAGTCGTGTCTGACTCTGTGCGACCCCATAGACGGCAGCCCACCAGGCTCCCCCATCCCTGGGATTCTCCAGGCAAGAACACTGGAGTGGGTTGCCATTGCCTTCTCCAACGCGTGAAAGTGAAGTCGTTCAGTCGTGCCCGACTCTTAGCAACCCCATGGACTGCAGCCTACCAGGCTCCTCAGTCCATGGGATTTTCCAGGCAAGAGTACTGGAGTGGGGTGCCATTTCCTTTCATGATAATCCTGAGATTTTAGGCACAGTTTCTCCTCTGGGGATTAACAATTCACTTCTTGATGAGAATGTTTTTAATTCCTAAGTTTTATGTGTATTTTTTTTTTTTTGCTAATATTCAGTGGATGTTAATAGCACTGAGGGAATCAACATCCTGTTAGGGAATTTTGTTGTTTAATCATTAAGTTGTGTATGATTCTTTTGCAAGCCCACAGACTGTAGCCCACCAGGCTCCTCTGTCAATGGGATTTCCCAGGCAAGAATACTGGCATAGGTTGCCATTTCCTTCTCCAGAGGATCTTCCTCGCCCAGGGATCCAGTCCGAGTCTCCTGTATTGGCAGTCGGATTCTCTACTGCTGAGCCACCAGCTATTCTGGGAGGTGATAGGCACACCAAATTATTACAGATACTACTCTTAAGAGACTGGATTTAGCATGTTTTGTTTAGTCTTTGCTGGATTTTAACAACTCAACTCACATTTAAATGTTGAGATAGTTCATATGTTTTCTTTTAAAGTAAATGGATTTCTTTTCCCCTGTAAATTATAATGACTGGCTACAATATATCCTTTCATTCTCTAATGGTGACAACTGGTTAAATCTGAGTAGCAATGATACATCTTACTTGCCTACAGTTCACTGGATGCCCCATCACTCTCTCCTGTCTCTCAAAATTTTCATCTTTTGCCAACAGGTATTATTACCTGCCTGGTTGCTAGAACAACTTGACTTTAAAGCCCAGGGAATTGGGAGAAACAGCAAAGGGAGACTGGATTCACTCTGAAAGAGAGGTCTTTCACAATAAGAAGGCAACATTAAAATGTAGGTGCCTGGTAGGAAAAAAAAAAAAAGTATATATGGCGTTCAGAAGATAAAATAAGACAACTCTTAAAAATTAGTATTTTCTTAAGTTACAAAATGAGATAAAAGCCGTTACTTCCCTACTCTCTGTCTAAGATGACTTCATCTTAAACATTGGCATTTACAGATAACACTTTAAATCATTTTTTAAAGTTTTCCTAATTTTTCTAGTTTCTGTTAATGCTAATTACTATTTATAGCATTAGATTTATTTTCTACAAATTTTTATTGCTAATGTGGATAGTTCATTCTCATGTCAAGTTAAAAGGTGCACATATGCATACTTGCTTACAAATCTAAGCACCACTTATAATCCAAGATGTCTCTCTACTTTCGTCAAAACCTGTTCTTGGACCCATTTGTTTCATCTCAGTAAACAAAATCCCATTTCTATTAGTAGCTCACACTAACATCCTTGTGTCTATCCCTGTGTTCTTTTTTTCCTCACACCCCACATCAAAGTTATTAGATATATTTTTGATCTGAACCTAACAGCATCTAAGAACCTTCAGTATTTCCAGCTTACTCCAAATCATCAGCATCTAAACCCAATGTAATGAAGTAGTACAATGATGTAAGGGGTCACCCATCATTCAATATTGCCCCCGTAGAGGCTGTTTTCTAAGCAGTATTTAGTTTGTTATCACGTCTCTGCTCACATTGCCTAGTGGCTTCTTGTCACACACATAATAAAATCCGGAGTATTTTCGCTGTACTGTAAATCTCCAGGGCCTTCCCTGGTAGCTCAGCTGATAATCTGCCTGCAATGTAGGAGATCCCACTTCTATTCCTGGGCCAGAAAGATCCCCTGGAGAAAGGATCGGCTACCCTCTCCAGTATTCTTGGGCTACCCTAGTGGTTCAGAGGGTAAAGAATCTGCCTGCAATGTGGAAACCCTGGGTTCAGTCTCTGAGTCGGGAAGATCCCCTGGAGGAGGGCATGGAAACCCACCCCAATATTCCTGCCTGGAGAATCCCATGGACAGAGGAGCCTGGCGGGCTACAGCTCACCGGGCCAAAGAGTCAGACATGATAGAGTGAGTAAGCGCAGCAGGACAGAAAGCTCTGGTGGTGGTTTAATCACTAAATTGTGTCCCACTGTTGCGACTCCATGGACTAAATTCTGCCAGGCTCCTCTATCCATGAGATTTTCCAAGATTTGGAACTCACGTCTCCTGCATTGCATGTGGATTCTTTACCACGGAGCCAAGAATCCACCCGCCAATGCAAGAGACATGGGGTAGATCCCTGGGTGAGGAAGGTTACCCGAAGAAGGACATGGCAACCCAGGGCAGTATTCTTGCCTGGGGAATTCTATGGCAAGAGTAACAAGAGTGAGCACGAATGCAAAGCAGCCCAACATAAAGCTCCGACCCCATCTCCTTTCTCTTCTCACTCTCAACCCACATTTCCTAAGCTCTTCCTTCCCATCTTTCAAAGACCATCGCATACTGGCCTCAGCTATTTTCAACCACAAAACCTGTCCTGTTTCAGGGCCTTTGTCTACACTGTTGCCAAAGATCCATTTGACTCCACTGGCTACCTTCAGCTCTTTCTGAATCTCCTCTTTAGAGGGGCTGTTCCTTACCATCCTGTATCCATAGCCCTTCACCCACGCAGTTCCCCTAAGTCCCTAACCTGTATTGGGTTTCTGCATAGTGTTTGTATCAATGAATTATTCCATTTATTTCCAAGTTTTAATTTTTTAGTCATTAACCTCCCCTGCAGTGTAAACTTTATGCAGGTAAGATCTTTCTTTTATTCATTTTTAAACTTTAAGTCCCCCAGACTGTGCCTGGCACATATTTGAGATGCAATGAATTATTTGTCAAGAGAATAAATGAACTTAAAAGGGAGTTGTCAAGGGAAAATTATTTAAATTTCACAAATAGTAATAACTGTAAGAACTACTATTATGGATTTCTTTATACATTTTTGTCAGTAATTCAATAGATACTAAAGTATAAAAAAGTCTACATCTTAATTTAACCTAAATTTAAGTGAGGCAGATATCTTGGTTTTCAAAAAATAATGCATGAGATGATTCATGATAAAAGCTTCAATTCCTGGGTCCTTGTGTTTAGAAAAAGGACAAGAAGCTGGCAAAAATGACAATTTCTTTCTTTTTGTTTTATTTAGAGTTTGCAAGCCACTCTATATAGATCAAACAGAGAAAGCCAAGCTAGTATTAATATTAGCAGCTGCACATGCATTTGAGCACAAATTACTCACCTTTCTCTCTGATAAAGTGAATTACCCTTAGTGGAAGAGTATTTCACTTTTAAGTAAAAGCACCTTGGGTAGGGGGAAAGGACAACCCACTGTCATTTAGCATTCAAGGGTATTACTAGACCAACACACTTTCCACTCAGCCACCAGGGTTAGTTCTTTAGTCCAAAGGGGTCACCCAGTTTCCAACACTTTGAAATTTTAAGCTAAACTGAGGTATTCCAGGTTATTCTGGAAAGGTTTCTTGAAATAAGTAGTAAATTGAAAATACTGCAGTGATTATCTTCTGTTTGTCGCAGGAAATGAGAAGTAAAGGAATTTGTTTTGTAGGAAGAAAGGTGGAGAGAGAGAGAGAGAGAAAGGTAAAAAACAAAATTTTAAAATATTGCACATTCTCTTGATGATGTTCTCCCATTTCTACTGAGAATCTGGGCTGCATTTCTGTTGTTTTAAGAGACACACATATAGCCTTGAGTTTTTTCATTATGTATTTTATATGTATTCACTTGTTAGTCTTGCTTAAGCTGTTGCCACTGGGTTTCTATTACTTGAAAATTCTTGATTATCATGTGGGAATCCAAATGAACACCAATCTCCATTTAGCACATCTTCTTTTAGCCAGCCATGTATGCCTAATTATTAAGTTAAAAATAATATGATTGCTCACTCACTGGTATAGTATGGAGAACTGAAAGGATAAAATATATTTTCTGTCTTCAAAAAAGATTACTAGGAGAAGTTACACCTGCCCATCTGGAAGGCTGACTTGCAGAGCAAGGTCATTTTTGAGTTTCAGATGAGAGATGCAAATAATGAGTGCAAAAAAACAAAAAAATGCGGTGGAGTTCTGGTTTTGTGTTAAAGTATCACTTACAAAAATAGTTGGTCTGTTTTTTCACTGTGCTACAGGACAGAAAATTTGAACATATTTGATATGAGATTCAAATTCTCTGGAAGTACATTTTGGGTGTTTGGTTATAAAGTACCTACATGTTAACATAATTGTGTTGATTTGAAGGCCAAACTTTAGACTGAAAAGGCAGAAGTAAAAACTGCTAATTGAGAAGTCGATGTCTCCAGAAAACCACAATCTATGCAGTGTGGATTGGACTTACCATAAACATTAGAGATTTGAAAAGCTTTCATTTCTAAATTTTTCTTCTTTCAGTGCACAGTATAAATACAAAAATTTTAAATTTGCTTCCAGTTACTTAATCTGAATTTTTAAGAAAAACGATCCTGTTTCCTTAGATTCTATAGCCAGAAATTAAAGTTGTGAAACAAATTATCACCTCCTCTTAATTACCTCACAATCTAAAAATGTAGGGGAAAAAAGAGAAATATCACTGTCTTACTTATCACATGAAATGAATTTTATTTAAGTAGACTCCAGTGAAAAATTCCCTATTTTATAATATGCTTAATGAACAAAACCACATGTTTGCTTAATGGATAAAGTAATTTGATGTTTAAAAAAGTATTATTCAGGCTATATACTTCCATCAGCTGCCCATAACAACAAATGAAACAACTGATATTCCCAGAATATAGAAGGATTATATATTTAATATGCATCCATGCTCAGAAATGTATGTTTCTTATTTTTTCTTAGAAGCCATCTGTAATTCTAGAACTGGGACAGTTTGCTGACCTAACTCACAACTATGTCATGTGACTCCGTGGCCTCATTTGCAATCCGTGCTCTGCCAGAAGGGTTACACAATTATGTCATCCCTGTGGAGTCTAGAATAATACAGTATTCTTATATGGAAATGAGAGGACTTGAGAGTTTATGCAAGAGCCACATGGGGCTTCAGAGCCTCTGAATATGTACCACTACTCCATGGGGACTCTGAGACTGTGCGGATAGCCAGCTTTTGTGCATTATTTTGCTAAGCGAGGTCATGGATCATGAGCAAAATCTCTGTAGAAGTTTTATTTGTTAACAAATTGTTTCAGCAGGTTGAGTATCATATTTTCTAAGTATTGTATCATCTGATAAGAAGGGTATCAGGTCTGAGAGCTCCCACTTTGCACCTTGGGAACTCAGACTGGGTCTATGGCTGCCCTGGTACTGGGAATTTTAAGTTAATTTTCTCTTCCATACTTGCTTTCTCCCCTCATTTCTGTATATTTGGGATGCCCTGAAAAGAAAGGATTATGAGCTCTCCTACTTGCTTCAAGTTTCTAGTCAAGTGGGCCTTAGGAAGCATCACTACGAACAAAGCTAGTGGAGGTGATGAAATTCCAGTTGAGCTATTTCAAATCCTAAAAGATGATGCTGTGAAAGTGCTACACTCAATATGCCAGCAAATTTGGAAAACTCCGCAGTGGCCACAGGACTGGAAAAGGTCAGTTTTCATTCCAATCCCAAAGAAACGCAATAACAAAAAATGTTCAAACTACCACACCATTGCAATTATCTCACATGTTAGCAAAGTAATGCTCAAATTTCTCCAAGCCAGGCTTCAACAGTACATGAGCCATGAACTTCCAGATGTTCAAGCTGGATTTAGAAAAGCCAGAGGAACCGTTGATCAAATTGTCCACATCCGCTAGATCATCAAAAAGGCAAGAGAGTTCCAGAAAAACATCTTCTGCTTTATTAACTACACCCAAGCCTTAGACTGTGTGGATCACAACAAATCATGGAAAATTCTTCAAGAGACGGAAATACCAGACAACCTGATCTGCCTCCTGAGACATCTGTGTGCAGGTCAAGAATCAACAGTTAGAACTGGACATGGAACAACAGACTGGTTCCAAATAGAGAAAGACGTATGTCAAGTCTGTGTGTTGTCACCCTGCTTATTTAACTTCTATGCAGAGTACATCAGAGAAATGCTGGACTGGATGAAGCACAAACTGGAATCAAGATAGCTGGGAGAAATATCAACAACCTCACATATGCAGATGACACCACCCTCAAGGCAGAAAGCGAAGAAGAACTAAAGAGCTTCTTAATGAAAGTGAAAGAGGAGAGTCAAAAGTTGGCTTAAAATTCAACATTCAGAAAACTAAGATCATGGCATCTGGTCCCATCACTTCATAGCAAATAGATGGGGAAACAATGGAAACAGTGACAGACTTTGTTTTCTTGGGCTCCAAAATCACTGCAGTTGGTCACCACAGCCATGAAATTAAAAGATGCTTACTCCTTGGAAGAAAAGCTATGACCAACCTAGATAGCATATTAAAAAGCAGAGACGTTTCTCTGCCAACAAAGGTCTGTCTGGTTAAAGCTATGGTTTTTCCAGTAGCCATGTATGGATGTGAGAGTTGGACTTAAAGAAAGCTGAGTGCTGAAGAACTGATGCTTTTGAACTGTGGTGTTGGAGAAACCTCTTGAGTCCCTTGGACCTCAAGGAGATCAAACCAGTCAATCCTAAAGGAAATCAGTCCTGAATGTTCATTGGAAGGACTGATGTTGAAGCTGAAACTCCAATTCTTTGGCCACCTGATGTGAAGAGCTGACTCATTTGAAAAGACCCTGATGCTGGGAAATATTGAAGGCAGGAAGAGAAGGGGACTTCAGAGGATGGGATGGTTGAATGGCATCACCAACTCAATGGACATGAGTTTAAGCAGGCTCCAAGAGTTGATGATGGATAGAGAAGCCTGGCATGATGCAGTTCATGGGGTTACAAAGAGTCAGACACAACCGAGCGACTGAACTGAACTGAAGTTTCTAGGCTCTTCTTGGACAGCAGGGTCTCCCCCAAAGCTCAAGCAGATTTTGGAGTCCCTCAGGTCCAGGAGGATGGAGAATGAATTTTTACTCAGGTTTGGCCAACACACAATGAACCTTAGGAAGTCTGATTGATCAGTGGCTGAGCTACTTAGGAACCAGGAAATCAGTTTCTGGTGAGGTTTCCAAAAACAGAAAGAACCATAATCCCTCTAACTGAGAAATAATGTCCACTGACTAGAGTTCATCACAATCTGTATCCATCTGCCAAGTGTTGGAACCAGCTGCCCAGAGCAAGGCAGGCGGGCTGTGTGTCCAAGGCGCCGGGCTCTCTCAGTGATGCTGGTCTTCGCAGAGCCAGAGTAAGCCCCTGCAGCCATGAAGGCAGGAAGCCACAGTGCTGGGCTGACATCTGCAGTCACGTAGAGGGTCTGACGGCAACCCGGGAGGAGCGGCGCTTCCTTGTTCTTAATGACAGCAGCTGGCACACGGGGGACACTCGGGATGCTGGGCTTGCACATGTGGTGACCTTATGAGGAAAACGGGGAGCAGAGAGAAGAAGGCAAGCGCTTGGGGGAATCTGGAGAGTGTTCCTGGAAGAGCAAGGGGAAAGGTTGGTTTTCCAACTGTGGAAATGAGACTTCTAACTCAAGGTTTCTTTCTTTTGTTTTGGAGTTCTTTCGGCTCTTCCACATGGCTCATTTGGTTACTACTAAGACTTTGGAAGCACTTAAAATATGTATTAGTGTGAGGGGCGGTGAGCAGCAAGGAGAAAACACACACAGGCAGAGTTTGCACATACATCGTTTGAACAAAACTGAGAAATTCTCAAGGTAAAAATATTAGAGAAAAAGACAGGAATTTTCAAAGAGAAAATTCCAAGTCCATGCCGCAAAACTCTAGTACCCAGAAATATTATTCTGTGAAATATGTAGTTTCTTTTTTTCTCTCTCTCTGTTAAATGATTTCATTTGTCCTTCTGCCCCAAAGCATATTAACATTTTTTTTTAAAGGGGCACCAATAAAGTAAATAAAAAGAAAGAAAACATTGTTTTCCAGTATCTGGGCACATGGGGATTTTAAAACTTGCCTGAGAGTTAATCCACTACATACCAGATGGTTTCACGGTTAACTGTCTTTGAATTCCCCTTTTAAACCTATTAGTGAATAAAAGGACAATGCAAATAATCATTGCTTATGAAAGTTCAATGAGAAAAAAGTCACTCACCCCACCACCCTCCATTATGACGCGCATGCAAAATGACAGAGCTCTAAAAACCCTGAGGTAGTCCTCCTACATGTTCCATTTGGCAGTGCTCTCTACTAGGTTAAAGACTTGAAATGGGATACTAAAAATGTCATGTTTTAATATCTGATGGGTACAGTGTCTAATAACCCTGGTCCCTTTTTAGTAGTATTCACATGGTGGATGCTTGATGGATGTGTGTAGGGAAAATTGTCGCTTACTTCACTATTACACCTCCTGTATACCTCACAATAAACATTTTTATAAGTAGAGAAAGTTTTGTCGCAATACCTTCATAGGAAGGAAAATGTTAGCAAGCTACTTTCAGTGAATGGAGAGGTTTTTTTTTTTGTTAAGTTCCCCTTGGCTTCGTTTTGGCTAAACTCTAATTTGGAATATTGTGGAGAGAAAAAGGAGAAAAGTCATATTTTAGACCACTATTCTGGGGAATAATCTTGACTTGGAATGTAATCTTCTGTCATAATATGTTATGAAAGCACACACATGGATGGTTTCATAATTATAGCATTCAGAGCTATAAACGCCAGACTGAAGATTGCAAATTTACTTTCATTATAAGCACTTGTTTTCAATCACTGATAACATTTGAAAAATTGTCCTTGGAACTAAAACTCTTACAATCTAACAACAAAAAAAAGGAAGGTGTGACCAATTGACGTGTGAAAATGGGAGTAAAGGCGTGGAAGACGTTGAGGGGTGAATGCTCCTTTATTAATAAAGTGTGTTCCCTGAAGAAGAACCCTAGCCCTCATGATTTCACCTGAAAACCTCCAACATAGGCTGAGGCCATTCAATGACAGCACAAGCCCACCTTCTGCATGATTCATGGACCCAGTCTGCTATTAAGAAGACAGGTATAATTTTCTTCTGAATTGCTTGTTGTTTAAGCAGTATATATGTATCAGATAATTTTTAATCTTCCACTCCATTTTCTCAACAGTCATTTAAATGATAAAAGTCAAATCATTACAAGCTTGAATGAAAAAAAAATACTCTAAATTTTCATAGCAATGCATGTTGTCATTTGAGATAAAACTTTTAATTTTAATATTCTAGTCCTCTGTCTTGAAAAATTCAAAGAGTGATCGTTAGAATGTGACACACATTTTAATAATCACCATATGCATGAAAGAAAAAATGGCTTTCAGAGTCATTGGAAAAGGTGAGAAATGTAAGGAGATAAAGATGTAAAATGTAAAGTGCTTGAAAAGGACTCATATAGAGTTATCTTTGAGTTTATAAAAACTTCTTTGCAGTTGTTTTGAATGCTTTTTTCAATCTCCCTAGTATACACATACTTTAAAAAGTGACAAAATATTCCAATTTTGATGAGAAGATACAGTATAATCATTACACAGTCAATGCAACTTAAACCAAATCCCCCTGATTTCAGGTAAAATTAAAAATGGAATTAAATTTGCTCCAAAACACTTAAAATAGAAAACTTGGTGGGGAGGGATTTGGCAAATACTGGTCTATTTATTTTTGCATACATTAATTTTGTGTAAAATATTTATTCTTTCAACTAACGTTTTGAACTATTGGTTCTATCCATGCCGATTTGGAAGAGTAGACTGCAGATGTTTCCTCTGACTTTTCTATTTTTCAAATGACATTAGGATGTGTGTGTTTGTCTGTGTGCATGCCCAGTTGCTGAATCATGTCTGACTCTTTGTGGTCCCTTGGACTCTAGCCCACCAGGCTCTTCTGTCCATGGCATTTCCCAGGCAAGAATACCGGAGTGGCTTGCCATTTCCTCCCCCAGGGGATCTTTCCAATCTGTCTCCTGTGTCTCCTGCATTGCGAGTAGATTCTATATTGCTGAGCCATTGAGGAAACCAGATCTTTAGAATACTTAAGACTAATATGGTTTGGTACATTCATGCTGCTGCAATAAAATTCCACAGACTTGGTGGCTTGGAAATGACAGAAATTTATTTCTCAGTTCTGGAGGTAGGTTGAAAGTGCAAGTTGAGGGTATCAGCATGGTTAGATTCTTGTGAATGCCCTCTTCTGGGGTGAGACTAATGAGTTGCTGCTGTGTCCTCACATAGTTGAAGGTATAGAGGGTCTCTCCGGGACCTCTTTTATAAGGCTGCCAACCTACTTGTGAAGGCTCCACCTTCATGAACTAATCATCCCCCAAAGATCCCACCTTGGGCATTAGGTTCTCAACAAATGAATTTTGAGAGACTATAAATTTCCAACCTATAAGAAAGTAATGTGAGTTCCTACAACATCTAATATCTGTGAATCTTTAATTCTAAAAGTTATTTTTATCATATACAGAAGATTATTTGTTGCATACCTATTTTTTGTATCAAAAAGTTCACATGCATCATTTTATTAATATTTAGCACTATCGACATCTTGGTGTGTGTTTTCAATCATGTCTGACTCTTGGTGGCACCATGGACCATAGCCCTTCAGGCTGTTCTATCCATGGAATTTTCTGGGCAAGACTATTTGAGTAGATTACCATTTCATACTCCAGGAGATCTTCCCATCTCAGGGGTCAAACTTGCATCTCTTGTATCAACTGTATTGGCAGGCAGATTCTTTACCACTAGTGCCACCTGGAAAGCCCCAGTATCTTGATAGAAAACACAACACAGATATCTCAAAATGTTTCACTTTCAAATACTAACTCAAGTGTCCACTCAGTTTCTCTTACACACTATCATGACCATTTCCTCAGCATAATCATTATCATTCTTTCCCCCAAATACTAAATGCCATGTATTTCATTCTTTCACTAGAATTTTGTATCTTTCAGTCCCTATAATCACTGCACCTTGTCTGCCTAAAGAAGATCTTCAGTCTTCCAACTTCCTTTTTTTCTCTCAATCTATCAGCATTTCTCATTTGGCTTCCATTCAACTTCAAGTTAGATTCTGCAAGGCATCCCCATAACCACTTTCCCTCCAGTATCCTTGTCTCACTTGCTTCCTTGCTCCCTCACTGGTCCTGCAGTCAGGGTCTAGAAGTTAGAAATCAACCATCCATCTTCAGCACTCCTACTGTTGAACTGCAGAATGTCACAGTATAAAATTTTATGATCTGTCAGGTTGTCACTAGCGATATGGGATCCATGGTCATGTTGCATCCTCATTTGCTTTGAATTCTTCAGACTTCATGCTGGACAGTTTCACTTCCCATTTCCCAGAGGAACTATTCCAAACATCCATATTTCTCCAACACCAAATTATTCAACCATTGCTGTCCCAATTCTTCTTCTCTGATGCTTAGCACTAGCTCCTGTTTTCCATAGCATTAAGAAAATTTAAGTTATTACAGATAAGTTCTTTAGAATACAAAACTTCAAAGTTTTATCCATGCAATAACATCCACACTTCTTTCCTACGAGTCTCAGAGAAAAAGAAGTCTGTGCTTTTATTCAAGTGTGATTCCTCAATGTGTGGGCCAAATGTCACCTCCCTGGTCTCCTGCTGGTCTTGTTTTATCACCTTTTCACTCATGCGCTTTCAATCCCTTCTTCTCCATTAGTATCAGCTTGTTTTCCCTCAGTCTATAAATAGGTAAAGTATCAATATTCCTATTACTTCTATTAATTTCTGACTTTTAAGTCAAGCTCTTTAAGTACTTCTCATTTCCTTTTTCAACACACATTAGTCTTGCAGCCATGAATGTCTGTCATTCCAGTGACACGCCTCATGATGGAATCAATGGCAGGCCAAATTTATTTCTTATTTTTTCTCTAAGTTAACTCTCTGTGACTTTACTCTTTCTTATTCAAAGTTTGTTCCTTCCTCTATGCTTTGAAACCAGACAATTCTGACTTCCTGCTTTCCTCTATGATTACTACTTCAAATATCACCCTTATCATCCTCTTCTTATGCCTATCCATTCAAAGTAGATGTGTGCAGGATTCTGTACTGGATTCTCCCGACGATAACACATTTTAAGTAATCTCCTTTATGAGTATAGTTTTTAATTTCAACTACCGTTCTGTGATCAAGTGTAGACCTTAAAGTAAGATCTGAGCTTCAGTCCTTTTCACCTGAACACCCATAGACACGTTAAGTTCCACTAAGAAGTAACTGAGCTCTTTCATTGCCCTCATCTTCCTTTTCAGTTCTTTATTTATCTAGGATGATTGCACTAGAGACTTTCCAAAGAAAAGTAGCCTTGGATGCCTCACTTGTGTTCCTGACTGCAAATTAATTGTTATATAAGTAATCTCTTAATATCTATTAAATGTCTCATGTATTTGATAATAAACTGCTATGTCTTCATGTTAGGCTTTAATATCTCTCACCTTAGCTATTGAAAATCTCTTGTTTTTGAACTCTTTCTCTTAATTCACTTTCCACATGATCAAGAGTTGAGTTAGTTCATTAAAATAAATGGCACTTTAATTAGTGAGTAGGGTAAAAATATAACTTCGAACAACACAAAAGAACATGTACTGAAAGACTTAAATCTCCCTCCTGGTTTATTCTAGGCTCACACTTCCAGAATAATATTATTCAACACTTTTTAAATAATTTCAGTTTTATTCTTCTTCTGATTATCACTGTAAGTATAAATAAATTGTATATATCTGTCTACTATTTAGTGTTTTAAGACATATATGTTAGTTCTCCACTTCACAAACAAAAAAATTAGAAAAATTACACTACTCACTGATTTTTTTCCCACTTTCAACTCTTGATTTTTATGCTATGTTATTTTTGATTCTTCTAAGATGTCTATAAATACGTAAGTAATATGCTTATACTTTAACTTATGGATTGGTTAACTTAGTTACATTAACTGTGAGTCTCCACTTAAAGTCCTTGCTAACAGTTATAAGAAAATTGGCCTCTGTGCTTCTCTCTGCTTTGGTTTTTTCCTTGTATTTTCTCACCTCGGTCACTTTTACTTTAAATATTCTCAGGGCTCTTCCAATTTGATTTCTTTGCTTTGACTACCATCCATTATTTTATGCTTTTTTCTCTTGGTTCTTTCCAAAATAGTGGAGGGTAAATAGCATGTAATGCATTATCATATACACTACCTCAAGTAGTATTTTGACACAAAGTGAGGTAAATCTAATCCTATGACCTTAAAATTCTGCTACTTGAAAATAATATTTTAACATCAGGCAACAATGTATTATTTCTAAACCTGCCTCACCTATTATTCAAAATCATTTCCAATTTTGTTACATAAAGCTGGAATCACATATAGATTTTTGTTATTGTGCAAGTTTTAAACTGCCTTTCTTCTTGTTACTAAAATCTTCCAGATTATACTGTTTGTAAAACTAAACACATTTTCTTCTTAAAGCCATTGTTCATGGACTCTTCTCACTTCCTGTTACAATTGATATCAAAAGCAGTCTTATGTGTGTGATACGGTTGACTTACTGGTGTTTCTAGCCTTTGCCCTTCAGAGTTATCGCCATTATTTCTTGAATATAGGATACTTTTCTCTTTGATTTTTATTGTTGCTATTGGTGTTTTGACATAGGTTCTTCTCAAGAGCATATTTTTAAAGGACATGTAAAGCCGAAAACTCTGGGTGCATTCTTATATAAACTTATTTGATGTCACACTTAATTGATTAGTGTCTTAGACCAGGTCTTCCAGGAAACAGAGCCAGAGGCAGGACTTAAGTGCTAATGCAACCCCAGGCAGCAAGATGAGGCAAGGCGGAATGGAAAGCAAATCCACATGCATCATAACTAGCAGGAAAGACTTTGCATGTGCATCAAACTATGACTCAAACAGATCTTTGGAAGAAAGACTAGGGACAATTTTATCTTCAGGCACTTCCTCCTGTCTCCTTTCTTTCATTAGCCAAAGTTTGCCCTGAAGGTAGATAGTTCATCTATACTCCTGGGTTCCATCACTTAGATCCTTAGAGAGCTGCTGAAAAAGCAGACCTCTTATTCAAGTTTGAAACTGATGGGCAGATTAAAACTCTAAGTGTTCTTGGCAAATCTATCCCAGGTTTTATTACTGCGTGTGTGTGTGTGTGTGTGTGTGTGTGTGTGTGTGTGTGCGTTCAATTGTAACCAACTCTTTGTGACCCCATGGACTGTAGCCAGCCAGGCTTCTCCATGAATTTTCCAGGCAAGAATACTGGAGTGGGTTGCCATTTCCTTCTCCAGGGATCTTCCTGACCCAGGGGACAAACCCCCATCTCTTATATCTCCTGCAATGGCAGGCAGGTTCTAACTGTGGGCACTCATATTGCTTGTCACAGCTGCAAAGACTGCACATAGTTCTAAAGAATCTAAGGAGACCCATGCAATGTGTCTGATACAACTAAGAGTAGAATTCTACATTGAGAAACGTCTCCTTTAGAACTTTAGTACTTTATTTCACTGTTAACTTGCAATCACTATCACCAATGAAAACCGTGGTGTCAACCTCATTTAGATTCTCTGGAAGCTCTGGAGGTTTCTATATTGTCCTTGAGAGTTCCTTGAATAGCAAGAAGACTAAACCAGTCAATCCTAAAGGAAATCAACAGTGAATATTCATTGGAAGGACTGATGCTGAAACTGAAGGTCTAATACTTTGGCCACCTGATGCAAAGACCTGACTCATTGGAAAATACCCTGATGCTGGGAAAGATTGAAGGCAGGAGGAGAAGGGGGCAACAGAGGATGAGATTGTTGGATGGCATCAGTGACTCAATGGACATTAGTTTGAGCAATCTCGAGGAGACAGTGATGAACAGGAAAGCCTCGTGTGCTGCAGCTCATGGAGTTGCAAAGAATTGGACTATTTAGAGACTGACTGGGGCTTCCTTGATTGCTCAGATGGGGAAGTTCCTGTCTGCAATGCAGGAGACCTGGGTCCGATCCCTGGGTTGGGAAGAACCACTGGAGAAGGAAATGGCAGCCCACTCCAGTAGTCTTGCCTGGAAAATCCCATAGACGGAGAAGCCTGGTAGGCTACAATCCATGAAGTTGCAAAGAGCCGGACACGACTGAGTGACTTCACTTTCTTTCTTTTCTTTAGTGACTGAACAATAATCGTCCTTGGAGGTCTCAGTTATTCGTCTTGCTCACTGCACTCAGCATAGTAATTCTTATCAATCTGTCTATCTATTCCTTTTATCTATTTGGGATGTTTTTCTCCTAAATTACTATGATTATTTCTCTTCCCATTTTCCTTTGATTCTCACTTAATATATCCTATTAGTATATTCTGGGTTTTCTGATTTTATTCTGAATGTCTCTTTATGTTTTGTTAATATTCCATCTCTTTATCTATTTAATTTTTATTAGCAATGAATTATTCCACTCTATTTTGAGATTATTAATTTAGTGTCAATTTGACTTATTAGTCAGCCATTGTATTCTTATTTTAAAACCATTTTGCTAATTTTCCAAATAGCTTTAATTCTCTGTGACTCATACACTGTTTGTTATGAGGTTATTTTTATTGCATGAAAATAATATTCTCTAAAACATCTCATTAGAATTGTGTCTCATGTTTCTTGTTTTATTTTTTATTTCTCCTGGTGCAAGTTGGCCTCTTCCTTCAGTTGATCTTCTGTTTCTTGCTATTTTTCTTCAATTAGTGGAGTATCCATAGTCAATAGTTCATCTTATCTGAAAGTGTTTGTATTCATGTTAAGTAGCTAGCGTATAAATTTTTCAAACATTCTCACTTTTCTCCCTTAAACAAACAGAAACCTCAGAAGTTTTATTTATTTATTTGTGTTTGTTTGTTTGTTTTTTCTGTGAGAGAGCTCACTCTGCTCTCTTTGCAAGTAGATGAGTCTTAAAACCAGAACATTGTTCTTTAGGGGTCACGGTCAACAATTAGCCGCCCATATTCAGATCACCTCACAAATAGCAAATTAAACTGGACTTTCATTTGGAGATGTAGTTTTTAAGTATTAGTCCCTCCGGTGCTGATACCTCTTATGTTTCCCTACTGGGTCCCTGGCAGTAAAGATTCAAAACAAGTTATAATAGGCTTCTTTAATTCAGTCCAAATATCCCATCAGGGGTTTCCCTTAGGCTATTACTTAACTTCATTTTAAAATCAGATTTTCAAGGCTTTAGTTTGAAGCAAGCAATGAGTAGAACCAGCTAGTCTGTGATGAGTCCCTTCTTAAACAGATAATGTCCCTGCCCCATTACCATCCTGCTTTCTCTACACTCATGAACTCATCTGCTCTCTGCCCATCAGAAATTAATTAAAATCCCCCTCTACCATTATCTTTTTTTTCATGTTTTAAATGTTGTTATGATTTCATTACATTTGCTTATACTTGTAGTATCATATAGCAAGATTTCAGAAGGAAATCAAAATTTTGCTCAGTGTGTCATATTGAATTGGAAATGAAGCTAGCTTTCACAGAAATTTACAAAACTAATTAGATTATTTTCTCCCAACTTGGAGGTCATCCATAGAGGCAATGTGCCCCTTATTTACTCTCCACCCTCACTTCCTCCATTTCCCTTCCCGACTGATGTACCAGGCTTCCTATCATATCAGCCTTTGTGGAACTAGATGGATGATCTCATTCAACTAACTAGGACTTTGGTTCAGAGATTTCCAGGAACTCCAGAAAAAAAAAAAAAAAAATGAATGCAAAGATTTGCGTAATGCTCTGTGTCTATTGCTAACTCTGGATTAAGAACAGGTCTAAGAGCAGGTCACAGTGGACAGGAGGAAATGGTACTTTGCTCAGGATTCCTCCCTTATGATTGTGCAGGTATCTTGCATTTTAGGAAAGTCCATCTTAACATGAATTGCAAATGTTTTGCATACAAAAGTCCATCTAATTTCAGGGTGAAAGTGTCCACAAAGACACTTATTCAGTTCCTCACTCTGCATATTGAGAATTTAGATCTAAATAGGTTAAATTACTTTTTCAAGGTCAGGTACTTTAAAAGAAGAATGTAAGAACAGACTCATGGAAAATATTAAGATATGTGGTGTATTTTTTGTTGCTAGTTGCTTTTGCAGAGTCTAATTATCTTGAAGAGTCAAAATGATTCTAGACATAAGAACACATTTTTCATGGAAGCACTTGAAAGAGGTATTAATCAATTAGAAAAACTAAATATGGTTTATTAAGCCTTCTACACAGAGGTTATGTTACCTAAACCACAATTTTGAGATGCAAGGGGTCTTCTCTTTTGCAACAGGAATGTCTTCACCACCTTAAAATTTTCCATGGAAAACATGATTTAACTATAAGAGAGATTATTAGAAACTTGCTGAAAAAAATGTTCAGTAAATTTGCAATAGATTTACTCTTTTTCTATTTTACAGTGTCCCTTGTTGCATAGACTTCTTTACTAATCAAATTTTTATGCACTTTTATGAAAAAAATCTTAATTGGTAAATACTGATGAAAATTCATTTGATTTTCATTAGTCTACCATGATTATGCTATGCTATTTTATTGGTATGCATTAAATATGAATGCATTTCAAATTATGTGTTGAATTATGCCAATTTGTTTATTTTAGATGATTAATGAGCTTTTATTTGATCATTTCCAGGAGAAAAGTTGCCAGGAGTAAAAATTATAGGTAGAAGTGCTTCAGGGATGGATTAGGGACTGTCAGGTTAAATGTGTATCCAACTTACACAGTCCCAGAATATTTAATGTGGCTCTACTTCTTATACTAAAGAGGTAAAATTTAATGAAGGTCTTTATTTTTCACCATGACAGGACTATTGTGCTATTTTTATATTTGTACATATGAGTCTGTGAACAAACAGAAGATACAAGCCATGTAAAAAAGGCTAGCATTTCAAAGATTAGATGAAAATCAACTATTGTTTAAAAGAAGAGAAAATGTGGAGGGTACACATCGGCTTATAGTATCATAATTTATTCCATCAGGCAAAAAATTATGTGTATAGAAAAGAATAAAAATGAGACCCTCACAGTCTGTAGTCTGGTAACAAGGAGGTTTGTGTTTGATGTGTTGAATGCAAAGTTTGAAGTATTGGTGGATATGGTTAGACAGCAGGATATAGAGGAGTGAATGGAAACTGAGAAAGAAACTTGGACACAAGTTTGGAAGGTAGCTGTATTTTATATTTTTTCCTCTCTCTGGCCATTCCACACATTATATCAACATGCTCAAATCCCTCTGGTCTACAGCTATCTTCTATATCCTTCTATATCCTGCTATCTAACTATAGCCACCAATATTCCACTGAGGCTTTTAAGACCAGCACTGACCTCTGACATCTTACATTCAGCTATGATCCCCTGTCCTTACATATTTGAACTTTTGGTGGCATGTGAGGCTGTAGAGTGCTCAGCCTGTTTTCAGCATATGATATTTATACTTCTACAATGCCATTCTCTTCTGGTTTCCTAATTCTCTGACCATTCCTTTTCAATTGTCCTTGTTGGCTTCTTTTTTTCTCTCCCACTCAATGTCAGTGTCGTCTAGATTGAGTCTTCCACTTCCTACATTTCTCAGTCTTAGATTTGTTTTGAGCATTTCTCCATTCGAAGGAAGAACATTCAGAGAAAGGGAAAGAGCCCAGCCACTTGCAGTTGCCCAGACGCTCAGGCTGTTTCACATTCTGCGTCTCTGCAGGTACTGCTACTACTTTCTAGAAATGACCTGTACCTTCTTTTGTAATAATCCTTCACTCCTCTTTCCAAATACAGTTCCAGTGTTTAAACTGGGAACATTCTGGGTTTCGGTGGGGTGGTTTAGATGCTCCTCCTCTGTGTTCTCAGAGAAATCGTGACTTCCTCTTTTCTCCCAAAGCAATAAGTTACTCCTGTGTCTCTTTACGACGGTATCAGTTCCTGGAGGGCAGGAATTAACCAGCAGTAAAATATATCTCCCAGTATAGTGCATGGCACATAGTAGATGCTCAGTTAAATGTCTGACTTGAAAAAATGAACTTTGCATATTGCCTTTTTTTGGTCAATTGACGTGTGATTGATTTACAATGCTGTATTAGAGATGTCTTCTTTTTCATATTCTTTTCCATCATGGTTTACTATAAGATATTGAAAATGGTTCCTGCGCTATACAGAGATTTACAATGTTGTGTTAGTTTCTGGTATAGAGCAAAGTGATTCAGTTTTATATATATATATATGTATATATGTATATACACACACACACACATATATATATATTCTTTTTTGCATTCTTTTCCATTATGATTTTATATAAGATATTGTGTATAATTATTCCTTGTGCTGTAAGTACTTGCTTTCTGTTTCATGTACAGTAGTGTATATCTGTTATTACCAAATTCCCAATTCATCCCTCCTCCCCTTTCCCCTCTGGTAACTGTAAGTTTATTTTCCATGTCTGTGAGTCTATTTATGTTTTGTGAATAAGTTTGTTCATTTCATATTTTGGATTCCAGTAGCAGCAAAAGATTATTTTTTCACTTGCAAGTACTCCTCAACATCGATATTGAAATCAAGGGAAAACATACTTCTCTCCTCTAGTTAGGCTTTTCTGCAAATCTTCGTTAAATAAACTCATTATGTCATGCACCTCACATTGCAGTAGGTGTGAACATTTAGCATGTCTATTTTAAAATCCAATCAACATACTTTCTCTTCCTTTGTAGCCTGGAAATTACCTTTCACAATCTTGTTTGCACAGATGTTCTTGCTTAAAACCAGTTTGATTTGTGTATAAAACTACCGTGCCCCTGATGAATTTGTATTTTGTTTTATTTTTACCACTGGAGATACTCTGTTATATAAGCTCAAGGAGGTTGAAAAACTCTGTGGAGATCTATTTCTGTGTTCCACGTGTCAATCTGCATTAAATCTCTATAAAGATGTCTTTTTTTTTTCTTTTCTTCAGGAATTGATCGTAGCAACCGAACTCCAGAATTCAGCTGAGAAAATCTAAACTCAGCAATTCTTTTATTGAAATACCAATATACCGTAGAGTCATGTGAAAATTAACCTAGCCTCCAGAGTTTAGTTCACAATTGCTATTATTTTCACTGGGATCCCATTGTCTGCCTAAGCAAAAGACTTCCTAGGGTGACAGGCCTCTCTGAAATACCAAAGCACAAAAGTATATTCAGGTAATAAAATGCTCTCACAGTAGACCACACTGGCTCCAGTCTATTTTCCACTGTCTTTCACTATATCTCTGTCATAGTTGTCAGGCAGCTAATTGCAAATATTGTGCTGTCTCAACAAAACACAAGAGTCTAGAGTCATGTAGTTCATGCACTAGGAAGAAAATGAATTTACAGATTCATTGAATTTAATGCCATAAATATTCCCCATACCTCTGTGCAGCAGAAACAGGAATAATCATAAGGAAACTCTTAAGAATTTTTGTTTCAGTATGACATACATATATTGAGTGTAATAAATGTTAGCATGTCTATTTTTCCTGATAAGTAGATGGATACAGTAATTTTGTTTACAAAATTATTTCTGTAAAATCATTTTGTATCTTATGACTGCTTCTGTTTTTCATATTTGGTTCAAACTACCTAAACTGCAATAAAGCCACTGACTGCTATTCTACTCATTCCTCTTAGTCAAAAATTTTGGAGGGGGATTTTAAAATATCTTCCTCAAGTCAAGCTTTTGTTGTCACACCAAGCTTCCCACATGTTGCTTATTTACCTGCTGTTTGCTCCTAGGCTTTCCTCAGCCCTCACCTCTATCCCATCCTTGCCCACCTGCTAAGTCTTGTATTCATAAATTAAATCAGCAATACAGAATCCTGAATCAAAACCTGGAGAAATTCCAGGAGTAATATTCTTGTATTTAAGTTGTTGGCATAAATGGAAAATTGCCTTTTATTTTGGCTATAAGAAGCTCTTTTCCATTTTTTTTATTCTTCATATAATTGACATAGTCTGTATTATCCAAATCTCTTCTCTCTTATTACTACTTCATTAGATCACCAGCTCCCTGTCTACCTCTCAAGGCTGCTCTCATTAGCCCATCACCCACATTTCCCTCTAAATATCTAAAAATACAGATGTGTGTTTCTGGTGTTTGCTCTCCCTAGAATCTTAAACTTTGTGTGTAAAGGCTTTTGTTGGTTATTACACCATAATAGTTCTGCTTAGTTAATTTTATCAGAGATTTTTAGCAGCATAAGTACCTGAATGAGATGTTTCATCAAACACCACACGAGGTTATGGATGGAAGATCACACACTGCTGTTGTGTGTGTGCCCTTTATACGTGCCTCTTGTCTTTTGCATGTATTTTCATCTCGCTTTTGTGTTCTCGACCTGTGTGTTCACCCCTGACTTCCTGCCCTAATGAGCAGTGCTTAAAGGAGTGACTAGCCTTATTCCAACCTGCATTTATGACATATTGTCACTGACACGCCAGCATCTGTGTTAGATGTTGGAAGTCACTTCTTCTACAAATTAATGCAAATAGCACTTTAAAAATAATAAACTGCATTGTACACCTATGGCTGATTCATGTTGATATTTGACAGAAACAACGAAATTCCGTAAAGCAATTACCCTTCAATTAAAAAATAAATAAATTTTTAAAAAATTTAAAAAAATAATAAACTGCATTTCTAAAGGTACCACACTGGTACTTGTAAACAAACATCTAGTAAAATACCATTTAAAATGCAACATGTTTTTAAGATTTCTCTTGATACATTTGATGAATTTATACTGAATAGTCATGATACTGAAGTTTTACATTTTAAAGAGTGATCTAGAAGAGATGCTTTATGACGTGGCAGTTGTGGAAATTCAAGAATATAACTATAAGTTAGGAAAATAAAAAACAGAATACGCAGCAGACTGCAGCAGTCTGGACCTGACTGTCACTGAAAATTCCTTTTACCATGTCTAAAAGCAGGACATCATCCAGGAGGAACTGAGTTTGCACTATGGGCATCTCAGGTGAGACCCCGGAGCAGTAAGAAAGCTTATCTGTAGCAGCACCGCCAGTGTTTCCACAGGGCTGCATTCTCTGGAGGCCAGCAAGCTGGCTCTGCTGGGGATTTAAACCGCCGCCCAAAGGACGCTTTCTCAGACACTGTTTCAAAGTCATTTTCAGGCAAGGGTTTAGCTCATTTGATAATGGGCATTTTCAGTCTATTAATCCCATAGGTTGTTACAAGGAGTTGCCCAAGTGATGGGCTATTGGAAAGGAAATTATATTCTCCAGGATTGTGCGGCTGTGGGAGGTATGCATCTGAAGTAGTAGGCTAACAGTGACAACAATGAGGCATCAGGAAATAACACAAAGTTCATTTTCCCCCACAGGCAGAATTGCACACTGCACCCAAGCAGTGTTTAGGCAGGCCAGGGGCATTCGACACGTTCTCCGCGCATCTGGATAGCAGCGCTTTTGTGGATGATTTCTGTGGACAGCTATAGAATGACAAAAAAGAGATGCAGAGTTTGCATTGAAGTTCACCCCCAAAGGAAAGCAAACCAACCAAAAAGAGATGCTAATTACTTATAGGAAGACACACAGATTGCTAAATCACAGTGAATGGTGATACAATAGAGGCATTAAACTTTTTTAAAGCTTAAAGTTAAGCAAGAAAGTAATTTGTCAGTAAACACCTTTAGAACCAAAGTGATTCATAGCCAAGACAGCCAATAAAACTTTTCTAAATGTAGTTGATTTATTTTTAACAAAATAATTGATTTGGGGGTTTACTTTTATAGTAATTAATCTGACCAGGCTTATCAATTTAGCCTGGTTTCCCCTGCTCTCAAAATGTAAGTAGGTGGGAGGGGGAATCGGGATGGGGAATACGTGTAAATCTATGGCTGATTCATATCAATGTATGACAAAACCCACTGAAATGTTGTGAAGTAATTAGCCTCCAACTAATAAAAAATTAAAAAAAAAAAATAAAGAAAACCAGATATCCAAAAAAAAAAAAAATGTAAGTATTTTGGATAATTTTCAAAGATTTTTTAAATCTTAACTAAGATCTAAAGCTAAACAAAAGAATAGCAGATATTTCAATAAATGCTGTTATGAGGTCTGGTTTTATTTCCCTTTAAATTCCTGCTAATCTGATTATAACCAATCCTATGAGTGAAAACTTCTCCATCACTCAATTATTTAATTATAAAAATATCTTCTATTTATATAGAAATTTATACTTTTTGAAAATAGGCTTTCCTATGTATTATCCTGCTACAAATTCTTCTTCTTAATAAAAGAGTTAAATTATGATCTTTTAAAAGCAAGAAATGCATCTTGTGCCTTTTATTCCAAGATTCTAGATCAAGAGTGCACAGAACCGGTATTTAATGAGTGACTGTTGAATGAATGAACATAAGGATTTCGTTCTGTGGTACAACTATAAATGTTATATGGTATCCATAAAGTTTTCATTTGATATTTGACGATTTAGGAATTCAGAACCTCCTCTCAGTGAATTTACTATGGCTAGGTTAAATACTTGATTGACAATGTTAGTTCTTCCTTGACCCTTCCAGGGATAGACATGATTCAGCTCCAATGGGCAATCAATGGCACATGCTTGAAATAGACAGTAAGCCCTTCAAAAGTATATTTCTTTCCTCTTTGTGTTTAGATTCTGATCCAAAGAAGATATAGTTCATGTATTATTTAATTAATAGGCAAGAATGTAGTATTCACATAGAGGTCATTAATGATCCAAATCAACATTACATTTTTTTAAACAACTTTAACTTTAGGAGTAGTTCTTTTTCTATGGGGGAACAAATGATGAGCAAAATGAAGAATTCAAGAATGGCTGATATTTAGACAGGTATTTTTCCTGGAGACAAGTTTTGGTCTGGATGAAATTTCATTGGCATTGGTCAAATGAAGAAATAGTGAAAACAGCATGTCTATTACCCAAGTCCCAGGGCACAAAATATTGGGGTGATAGCTATTCACCTAAAAGTGGAAGGGTTGTAGTGAATATCCTTGTTAGAAGTGTTCTGTTTCTATTTAGTTATATACACACTATCTCATTCTCACTATATCATTCACACGGTCTCATTGTGTGAGATGAGTGAGAAAGAATTAATGTGAGAAAGATAGGGAAGTGGAACTGTTTCTTTAATAGGATCTCTTTGTTATTAGTCACAACAAGTGGGCTGTGGGATCTTAGTTCTCTAACCAGGCATCAAACTCATGCCCCCTGCACTGGAAGGCAGAGTCCTAACCACTGAGTGGGAATTCCACCCAGGGAGTTCCCAGAGTGGCATATCTTCTGATTCCCGTTATATAGACCCCACTGGGAACAAGTGACTTTGGAATGTCTAGACCTACACCCATTGCTTTGGTGTTTGTAGGTTTGGCAGGTTGCTCCTTGGCTTTGTTATTTTGGTGTGTTCGTACAGAGAGGATGTATTCAGGTTAGTGATTCTGTGATACAGACAATTGCAGACTACCTGATGTACAAGAAAGGAGATAATGGTCTTTCAGAAGAGTTTTTTTGTTTGTTTGTTTTGTTTTGTTTCAAATCAAATTCATATTTTGGTCACCTTTAAAAGGACCATCTTAATTAGATTAAGTATTTATGTTAGAGTAGATCCAATTCCCACATCTCCTTTAATTGCAATGTGCTCAAGTTAAAATTGTGGGTAACAGAAAAAGAATCATACAATTACACCCAAATTATTTTTGAAAAGGTGCAAAAGAAATTCATAGAGAAGTAAGGACAGCTGTTTAAACAAATAGTGTTGAAACAGCAGGACATCAATAGCTATAAAAATGAACTTCAAACTAAACCTCAGCCTTATATAACAGTTAACTCTAAACAGATCATAGATCTAAATGTAAAATGTAAGACTATAAAACTTTCAGAAGATAACATAGGAGAAAATCTTCATGACCTGGAGCTAAGCAGAGTGTTCTTAGATATGACACCCAAACCATGAACTATAAAACAATAACAATGGATATATTGGATTTCATAAAAATATAAAACTTAATTCTGAAAAATACTGAGTTAAGAGGATGAAAGATCAAAACTTCCTATTCCCAGTAGTAAGGGAGAAACACAATTCAATTAGAAAAATGGGCAAGACTTAAACTTTCCCATGGAAGATATAAAGATGGCAGATAAACACAGGAAACAATGTTCAAAATCCATAGTTATTAACAAAATGAAGTTTACAACCACAGTGAGAAGATGTTACACATGTATTAGAATGGCTACAAAAAAAAAACAAAAAAAAACTCATACCAAGTGTTGGCAAACATTGTGGAAAAAATTGGTACCTGGTAAATTGGGGATAGGAGTCTAAAATGGAGGAGTCCCTCAATTCTTGGAAAGTGAAACATATAATTACCATATGACCCAGTGTTTCCACTCCTGATTATTTATCAGTCATGAACATTTACATTCAGACAAAAACCTGTACGTAAAGATTCATAGCAGTTTTATCTGCAATAGTCCCCCTAAAAGAAACAACCCAGGTGTCCTTCACTGAGGAAAGCTTAAACAAGCAGTGGATCTTCCACACCATGGAATACTACTTAGCAAAAAAGGAGAATGAATTGTTGATACAGTAACAACTTGGAAACATCTCAAGAGCACTTATGTTGAGAGAAAAAAGAAGTCAGTCTCAAAATGGTACATATTATATGATTCCATCCATTCCCAAAATATAAAATTATGCAGACTGAGAGCTTCTTAGTGGTTGCCAGAGGTTAGGAAAGGAAACAGAGGGTGTGACTCTGAAAGTATAGCATGTGAAAACATCTTTGCTGTGATAGAATAGTTTCATATCTTGATCATGGTGATGGTTATTCTATGCATGTGGTAAAATATTTTAGGATTATACACAAAGAAGAAAAAAAGTAAATCCATGAAAAAGCTGTTAAGCCCAAGTAAGAAATGTAGGCAGGTCAATAATATTGTACCAGTATCAGTTTCCTGGTTTTCATAATGATCCACAGCAATGCAAGATGTTACCGTTGGGGGAACTTTGATTGTAGCTACAAATATCTCTCTGTATTATTTTTGTAACCTTTTGTGAGTCTGAAGTTATATTTTTAAAGATGTTAGAAAATGAGGGAAATTTCTACTAGTCTATAACTCTTGAGTCTAAGAAAAAAAATGGTCAATAGCCTTCTTGGATTGAAGCTTCAATTTAGCCTAGAAAGGAAAAAAAGAGATCTTGGTATGTGTAAGGAAGGAGAAGTTAAATGGTAAAACAGAATTTAGATAGTACATAAATATTGTATGCATAAGTATATATATACTATATATATAAAAATAGAATATAACTAAGCTTTTTAAAACATTCATTCATTCCTTCAAAATCAAGATGCAGGCAAGCATGGGAATAAGAGCATGGATGTAGGAATTTGACTGCCAGGGTTAGAATGTGTAGAGTTTTGCCGTATAATAGCTGTGTGAACTTGGCAAATTCTTCCATCTTTTTGTGCTGCTTTGTTCTTTTTTGGTAAAATAAAGCTAATAATAGAGCCAAGCTCTTAGTTTTGTGATGATTTTATGTCTTAATACATGTTAGAAAAAATATAGTATTTATTAGGTACCATCTAAGTGTAAACTTTTACTACTGTTACTAATGTATTTTCTCATTGAATGTTTGCTGTGCTCAAGGTGATTTACTACAATATGCAGAAGAGAAAAAGATGAATGAGTAAAGGTTCTGTGTCTTTGGGGATCTTACAGTTTTGCAGGAGATAGGGATGAAATCGATAATATGAGTAAAAAGCATAAAATCCTAGGTACATAGAAGACATTCAAACAGTATCAGAGAAGGGAGAGAAACCATATTATGTTGGGAAAACTAGAGAGGGTTTGTTTGAAGGATGATATCTAAACTGAGTTTGAGGAATAGATCTGATTCCACACGTTCTGGGGAAAGCATTTCAGACAGCAGGAACCCCATGGCCATTGCCAAGAGAAAATAGAGGGGGAACGCTCTCTCAGAATAGTATCCAGCTGGACTTGGGCACAGTCTAGGAAGGGGTGTGAGACTGATCAACACTGAAAAGCAGATTGAAAACAGATGATGCCAACATAGAAAACCATCATAGAGACGTGCCAAAAGAGATAAGAAAGATTATTCTTTAACTGAGAGCAACTTCCAAAACTGTGATAACATGCACGTCTTCCGAATTCTCCTCCTTAGCATGATAGATCTAGCTTCAGAGAAATCAGGCCTGACTCTGCCCTGGCAGAATTTGCAGCTGATGGAAGACTAGGGCATGAACATACGCTGCAATACTTTAATTGTTTCTTTAATTGCGTCTTTGCTCTTCCTGGTGATTTTATGAGGGAGAGAGCTAATACCACTCTGTTTGCTTGGATTTGTTCCATTTACTCCTCTTGAAAAAATATGTCTAGATTAATGTGAATGCAATTGTATTGTTTAGATGATTGGCAGGGGAAATAAAACAGTGTTTGCTGGCCGTGGGAAGCAACCTTTGATTGGAGCAGTTAACACCTCTTGTTGCGGCATCGATTCAATCCCATCCAAGCTTTGAAGTTGTTGGGTATCTGTGTCATTCTTCACGGATTCTGGCTTTGCATTTTGGATGGAAAACAGGGCCATATCCAGATGATCCCCTAGAGACAAGATATTTTTGTCCAAGAACTGTTTAGAAATGTCCCTCTGGGAAAGAAAAGTGGCTTGTTAAAAAGAGAATAAAAGGTTTAGGCCCTTGGGGAATTAAAAGGACATGAAGGAAATGCTTTAATATTTTCAGAAGCAAATCCTTGTTCACCTGTGCTCTTCTTTGGTAAAAAAATGAGAATTTCATCCTTGCACTCAATTTGTGCATTGCACTATAGGCAAAGGGACATTTTCATTATCTATATTCAAAGACATTGATTGAATGCACACTATATCGAATGCAGAATTAGACAAGTCTCTACCCAGAACGCCTATAGTTTAGATGCTACTTTCTTAAGCCACATCCCAACAGGAAGATAACCACTTCCATTTCCTTCTCAGATTCCTTTCCTTCTTTTCTCAGTTCCTGTCTCTGCATTCTCCCTCGACACCACCCAAAACTCGTTTCTATGTAAAGCCAGAAACTTGAGAAAATATTTTTCTTTTTTTTAGCACTACCTCTATTTTCCATCATTTTGTATTTCTAAAAAAGCAGTGTTTTCTTGACAAAGAATTTTCTAAGCATAAGAATCAACTAAATAACTATTTAAGGTCGCTTCAGTAATCCATAGGGACAAAAGTATATCAGGTAATAAAATCCATCATTTTTCTCTCAATTGTGCCCCTTTTAGTGAATTTTCAGCTTTCAATAACCTTTTTTCTCTACCTTAATGGCTCAGAAATATTATCATTGATTTCACTTTCACTTTCCACGTTGAAGTCTATTGTAAACCCTCTAAATGGCGAACTTGGAAAATACGGTGAAAATATCTTATGACAAGTGATCTTCAGAACTATATCAGAGGATCTGAAACACCTGCTTCTGAAAATTCTCGATTGTTCTATTCCACACCACTCACTAGCTTATTTTTTTTGAAAGTTCCCTATGCCTGACACAGGAAGAATAGTGTAATGAAATCCATACACTCTTATAGCAAAGGCCAGTCTTAGGAGCTAGTTTAACGTTTTATTGATTGACTTGCAGACTGATTATTACTTGTATCATGCATGCATAGATAGTGTGATATTCAAAAAGTGCTGTAATTAATAAGAGACAGTCAAGCTAGACATTTCTATTCCCTATTCTTATAAGCCTATATTACTTTCTCTTGCCGTGAGCCACTAAAAAAATCTGAGGATGCAGAGCAATACTGTGCTGTTAATCAACTATTGAACTGTGTGTAAGTGATCAAAGGTTGAGAGAGCACCTGGCCACCTTTGATCACCCTCACGAGTTTTGACAAGCTGCCATTCTTTTGTCCACCTCCAAGGGTTCTTTAGCCTCCAGAAAATTTCTATGGATTCAACAGAGCAAAAAGTTGAAGAAGGCAAAATTTTAAACTTTTTTTGAAAAACCAAATAGGAGCAGAATAATGGTTGTATAGCTTAATGAGAAAGGCTATACATTAGCTATCTCGCTGTCTCTAAGGTGTGTAAAATAATCTGAAAATTAAAATAACCAGAGAGAACAAAAGGAACTTATTTTAAGTCAAAACAAATGGGAAGTTAATAAAGCCCAAAGAAAGGATTTTTCATCATGGTTGTTCCCTTTTTACAGCCTGTTCATAAATGAATGATGAAGGAATCTTACTTTGTCTTGTTCTACATTATAGAATCACACCCTTCCCCACCCAGGTTTAATTTTGGCCCATCTCACTTTTTTCCCGCTTATGCTCATTTTAAAAGGAATGAAGTTAATTTTTCTTGAGTTCATTTCCTTCCACTTTGCATCATATCTTGGTGATCAACCTTGATGCATCCAGACAGCAGCATAATTTCTATTTTGTGTCTCTTTAAATATGACTTATCATCCCTTTTCTTGCCCTTTATATATAACTTCAGGTCCCTGATATTACTCTTCAGACATGTCAATCATTTTCCCTCAAAAACCTGCAAACATCTGCAGCCAAATTTCTACCTTTATTCTCTGCAGATTCTGTTTTTCCTCTTAGTGGCTAAAATGTGTATCATCACAATCTCAGAAAAACATTATTATGCGCTTTATGCTTCCTCAGATGTCCTCCTTACAGGGTTGCTTTGAAAATCCTTGCTTCCCTTCTCTTTTTTCACCATTTTATTTTCAGGATATATTCTTATTTAGAAGGAACTACATTAGATAGGATAAATGAAGGACGCCTGAATACAGAGACCTGGGTTGATTATGGTGGGGCAAAGCTGACTCACGGAACCAGATGCTCTCTCCACACTCTCTGATCTCCTGCAGGCCTCTTCACATTATTCTTGCATGCATGCTAAGTCTCTTCAGTCATGTCCAATTCTGTGCGACCCCATGGACTGCAGCCTGCCAGGTTCCTCTGTCTGTGGGGTTCTCCAGGCAAGAATACTGGAATGGGTTGCCATGCCCTCCTCCAGGGGATCTTCCCAACCCAGGGATCGAATCCTCGTCTCTTATGTCTCCTGCTTTGTGAGGTGGGTTCTTTACCACTAGCACCAGCTTGGAAGCCTTCACATTACTTTTACCCTGATTGGAACAGCCCCAAAGTTGCAGAGAAATAGAGACATGACACCTACCAGCACCATAGACATGTATGTGTGTGTGTATACACATGTGTATTATCCATGGGCATGATATAAATTCTAACATCAGGTTTAAAAATATCACATTTTGCAAGTTTGTCTCAGTTTTTTGTCTAACGAAATAAATCTGCAGACATAGTCAAAAGCTTCCAAGTTCTCTTTTTCCAACCTTTCCCCAAGTAACAGATAACATGAAATTCCTCTCTGCGTTTTTCATACATGTACCTATTGCAATAGGTATTGCAATAAGTATTACTAGTAAACGGGATAGATGAAAACCTTTAAATCTTCTTTATGATCATGTATCATGGGCAAGGGCTTCCCTGGAAGCTCAGCTGGTAAAGAATCCACGTGCAATGCAGGAGACCCCAGTTCAATCCCTGGGTCAGGAAGTTCCCCTGGAGAAGGGATAGGCTACCCACTCTAGTATTCCTGGGCTTCCCTGGTGTCTCAGATGGTAAAGAATCCACCTGCAACGCAGGAGACCTGGGTTTGGCCTCTGGGTTGGGAAGATCCCCTGGAGAAGGGTGTGGCAACCCACTCCAGTATTCTTGCCTGGAGAGTCCCATGGACAGAGGAGCCTGGGGGGCTACAGTCCATGGACTTGCAAAGAGCTGGACAGGACTGAGTGGCTAAGCACAGTACAGCTTCATGAGAAAATGTAAAACACAGCAAATTCAGGCAAGACGTTGACCATGTAACAAACAACCAAAAATTAGTATCTCAAGTACAAAAATGAATCACACAACTTCAGAAAAATAGAGTGAAAGATGGTCAGGCATTTTGAGATTGTTCTTAGCGCCCCTAGGAGGAAAGTCTGTGTCTACTTGTGGGTTTTCTTTTTTTTTTTTTTTTTTTTAATTGAAGGACAACTGCTTTACAGAATTTTGTTGTTTTCTGTCAAACCTCAACATGAGTCAGCTGTAGGTATATATACACACACACACATCCCCTCCCTTTTGAACCTCCCTCCCGTCTCCCTCCCCACCCCACCCCTCTAGGTTGAGACACAGCCCCTGTTTGAGTTTCCTGAGCGATACAGCAAATTCCCATGGGCTATCTATTTTACATATGGTGATGCGAGTTTCCATGTTACTCTTTCCAGACATCTCACCCTCTCCTCCCCCTCCCCATGTCCATAAGTCTGTTCTCTACTCTCAGAAATGTGGGAGGGCAGCTTTCAGAAACTCCACAAATTGAGGTTCAATAAGGTATCAGTTCTGGCTCCATATCACTCCATCAATCTGCATTATTACTCCCATTTGTGCAGACGGGAACCCAATTCTGATGCACAAAATTAAAGATTTTTGAATTCAAGGATGATTACTCCGTAAGCATCTGCTAAGATATATCAGCTTGGTAACTCTTGAAATCTTCAAATTAGTTTATTCTTGATAATACTTGACTATTGTTTTAACAATTTGGTATGCCCATTTCGTTTTTTAATAAAATGGTCATAATGATATGATATCTGTTCGTAAGAAGCACATAAAAATAAATCTGAAACTGTTGTACTTTAACAGAAAAGGGCTGAATGTATTTATTAACATATCCCTCACATATAATGAAACATTAATGATAATAGCATAGCAACTTATTTGTAACAATTGTACAATTAAAACCTTGTGTATAGATGTGAGAAAACAGTCTTATTTGTATGATAATGCATTTTTAATGTACACACATGTCATTAAAGAGACAAAGAAAACTATTTGCTGTTCGCTGTCTTTCCCTCTCTCTTTCCCCTCACCCCAACTCTCCACCTCAGATCCCAGAAAAATCTCTAAGTGAAGGGTGATAATTAAGAGAATATGTAAGATCTGTTTTCCCTCAAATAAAACAGATGCATGTATGAAAAGAAGACATTTAAAAGAAAAGGCAGCAGAATAGTCAGTTGTAGAAAGTTTTTCCTTGGATGTAAATTATTTATAGTCTTTATCAAGGCTCGGTCATGATGTCATAATTATGGTCATTTTTATTTTCCTAGAACTTTCTTTTGCTGATTGTGTATAACTGTGTGTTAGTTCAATTATTATGAGAAGTGGCTATCAAGATGTGTGAGCTATTTGAGGGTGGGGAAACGGCCTGTGAAGGAGAAGACCCTGGGAGCAGGGACAGGCAGAGAGAGCTTGCAGCCCGCAATGCAGCTTTGACCCGGACAACAGGATGGAGCAAGAAGACCTGCAGCACAACTCCAAAGATCCACTGCTCAAAACAACGGGGAGTCCTCGGGCCAAAGTCAGAGAAGTGACTTCGGCTCTCTACGTTTAGTCCTAACACCAGTGAAATCTGTGTAGTGAGTGGTGGGATATTTCTGGAAATTGAATTGAATTTAAGGACACCAAACTCAGCAGAGGATGGGAAGTGAATCCAGGTGTTAAGTCAAGAGGCAAAGCAGCTGTGGAAAGCAGACTCTAGAATGTTCTCTAATTATAATGTCTGTCTCCTAGTATTCAAGTTCTGATGTCGTTACCTCCTGTTCACCGTGAACAAGACCCGCACTTTTCATCTAGCCGTAGATTAGGGCAACTTTAGTGGGTGTTCATTCTGTGATTGGGTTAGGTAACAGTGCTATCCACCTTGGCAGATTTTCTCCCTTGCTAACTTTGATAAAGCTGACATGCGGGAGAGATCCACATAGCAAAGAACCAAAGTGACCCTCCAACAATTAAGAAGTGAGTCTTTCAATCCAAAAACACTTGAACGTGTGTTAGTCACTCAGTCACGTCCGACTCTGTGTGACCCCGTGGACTGTAGCCTGACAGGCTCCTCTGTTCATAGAGTTCTCCAGGCAAGAACGCTGGAGCGGGTTGCCATTTCCTCCTCCCGGGATCTTCCCTACCCAGGGATTATTGCATTGTGGGCTGGTCCTTACCATCTGAGCCATCAGCGGAGCCCTAGAGCGGACTACAATTCTACATGTAACCTGTGAGTTTGGGAGTGAATACTTTCCCAGCTAAACATTAATATGAGGTCCCGGCCCTGGCTGGCACCTCAATTTTCAACCATGTGAAAGATCCTGATCAGAGGACCCAGTTAAGTCAGGCCCAGATTTCTGACCCACAGAAAATTTGAAATAATAAATATATCTTATTTTAAACTATTAAATTTGTGGTAATTTGTTACTCAGTAATAGAAAACAGGAGTTGGTGATGGACAGGGAGGCCTGGCATGCTGCGATTCATGGGGTCGCAAAGAGTCAGACACGACTGAGCAACTGAACTGAACTGAACAGAAAACTAATACAGCATCCAAATATGTAGGGGAATCAGGTAGATAAATGTGTTAGGACTTCATAAATGGATTTTGGTATGTGTGTGGTATTCTTTAAACTTTGAGAAGTTTTGGTTTATTTTTATTTTTTATTCATCCCAATTCTCAATCAATGATCTATTAACTCTTAACTAGTCATTAAGATCTGAGTAAAGTGTCTGGCACACAGTGGGCTGTTAGAAATAGTATCTGCCATTTCACATGGGGAAAATGCTCAAAATTAAATTTACATACACCAAATTACTATAGTACACACCTCCTTTTCCTGTAGTTCACTTTGATGTAATATAATGTCATCTCCTCTCCCTTAATTGCCCTTATGTTCCACAATAAACTGAATTTAACAGCATGGAAATCTTAGATGTCATAGTTATCTGAGTGAGTATGTAGTAAAAAGCGTACTGATGTAAATTACCCTTGGACAATAAAAATGACCTGCTCACAGAGTGAATTTAATCTGGTGATTATGTAGAAAATATTTGGAGAGACAAGATTTCTGAGTTTTGTGTGTGGAATGTGGTGTGCCATTTTTTTTTTGAAAATCCCAGTTTGACCCAGTGTACTGCAGACAATACGCTGCCTCCACGTCAGCCTAACATCCCGCAATGTAGGGAAATGAGTTACTCTGATAGGAGGATTTGGCATTCTCCTTGCAGTGAAAATCCATTCTTTCATCTCCAATAGCAGGTGTTAATGTAAATTCACAGCACACTTTTGGGAAAGGAGGAAGAAGCTAAAGGTTTGGGCTGTTTGCAAATCGCCTGTTATTGTACCTCTTTAAACTACTCTCTTTGACTGCACGAGGCTTTGATAGCTCATCTAGCTGCCGTAGCGTGAGCGCAATGCTGCAGGCATGAGGCGATTGGGGGCAGCATGTTATTGACAGAATCTCCTGAATGATGATTTATTATTAACATCAATGGGAACAACACTTGTTCTTTCTAAAAAGCCTGTTTGTTCCTCTTGCCTCACCTGGGAGGAACACTCTGCCCAGGACGGCGATGCTGTTTGTACTGTGTTATTTAGCCTTCTCTACAACCGCTGAATTTTTACATGGCCTGGTGATTTTCCTGGCCTCCATTCGGATGGCTTACCAACCATCTAGAGTTGTGACACACACAGAAATATCTGAAAGCAAGACCATTTAGCAAGAAAAAATTAAACAAGAGAGAGTATCCGTGTCAAAACAAACAAACAAACAAAATAGTTTCCCTTTGGCACATAGTTTCCCAAAAAGAATAGTTGTTTATACTGTGAGGATACTCATGCAAATTTGATGCTGGAAAACAAGGAATTTTATGTATCATGTATATCGCAGGATAAAACACAAAACTGATCATTACCAACCAAATAGCTTTGAACATGCCACTTCCCTTGGCTAACTCCTGGAAGTTTTGTACATCAGTTTATCATGGTTCTGCCCTGTCTTGGTGAACATTTATTTCTCTCTTCTTAAATCAGTTAGGTAAGTGCTTCCAAAAAAACTGTTCTCCTCAGGTGCACAAACAGGCCCTTAATTTTAAGTGACGTATTCTTCAATGGAACTTTAAATAATAAAGCAAAATGTAATATTTAAAATGAAAGGTAATAGTTTCTTCAAAGGAATGAGGCAATCATAATGTAGACTTTAACCAATGCATTAAAAAAAAAAACAAAATTTAAGTTGTAGATTTGACTCCGTACAAAGCTGGTTTATGATATACAAATATGTCCCTTATATATGTATATTTATGCACACATTTGTCTATCTATCTATATTTACATCTATACTATACATATGTAGTGAAGGTGAAAGAGAAGAGTGAAAAAACTGGCTTAAAACTCAACATTCAAAAAACTAAGATCATGGCATCTGCTCTCATCACTTCATGGCAAATAGATAGTGAAAAATGGAACCAGTGGTAGATTTTATTTTCTGGGGCTTCATAATAACTGTGGACAGTGCAGCAATGATATTAAAAATGCTTGCTCCTTGGACAAAAGTTATGACAAACCCAGATGGCATATGCAAAAGCAGAGACATCACTTTGCAGGCAAATGTCTGTATCGTCAAAGCTATGGTTTTTCCAGTAGTCACGAATGGATGCGAGAGTTGGGCCATAAAGAAGAATGAGTGCCAGGGAATTGGTGCTTTCAAACTGCAGTGCTGCAGAAGACTCTTGAGAGCACTTTGGACTGCAAGAAGATCAAATCAATTAATCCTAAAGGAAATCAACCCTGAATATTTATTGGAAGGAAAGATACTGAAACTGAAGCTCCAATACTTTGGCCACCTTACGTGAAGAGTTGTATATGTATATATACATACATATATCATGGTTTGTTTTTACCTTATATTTTTACCAAAATAGAAAAAAATCTTGATCACATTAGAGTCAATATCTTCCTCCAGGATTGATGATTAATAGGTCTAATATTGACCAAGAAATTTCTCATTCAAACTATTACAGAATTTTGTCAGATGCCATTTAAAAAGTATGTCATCTTTTAAATAATCAAAAAGTTGTTGAATGATAGCAGTGGAAAAAGCTCCAAACCACAATTTGGTAGAATTTAACTCCATAAACTATGTCTTCCTGTTTCTAAAATGCTTGGATGTGACTTTTTAACATATTGTACATGACAAAATGATTGGGGTCTGGATAGTGAAATGCCAGAATATATGTCACTGATGCAGGTACCTTTGACAAGCCACATAAAATCATGGAAAAGTCAATTTTCAATATTATCAGCCTTCTATTGAGGAAGTTTTCCTTTAATAGCATAATTCAACATGCAAAATCACAATCTTGTGTTTATTGTGTAGTTTTCAGAGTAAACATTTATTTTGAACTTATGTATAATCCTAATTTGTTTATAAAAGTTTAGTGATATTTTGGTGCAAATTACAAACTACCAAACTCTTCACTATGAATCATGTATATTGACATTGACAACCTCTACTCTTTATAAGACAACACTATTTCTTTCTGCATCTATAGTTTGTGCTTCATTAGGACATTTTTCATCCTTCATCATGAGTTATGAATAATCTTAAACACACAAAGCAACTTTTATCTTCTTGCATGGGTTATATGTCACAAATGAAAGAAAAAAATCACGAAGCACTCCTCCTTTATATGTGCACCATCCATTGGGCAAGAGCTTATTCATACTGTAAATCGCTGGTTTTTCTAGAATGTAATATCAAATATATGCTCAGAGGTATGTGAAGATAACTTCTCTTTTGAACTGTAGGCATAAATATTATGCAACGCCCATTGGGGTTGATTTAAGACTCCTAGTTTTTCATCAAACACATTGCTCTCAACAAGGATTATACTTCTGTATCAGTCTGCCCCTCTTTCACTGAAAAATATGATTTTTCACTTGCTTTGGAAGTCCTAGACCCTTTTCAGGAGAAGTTGTTGAGCTTAATTTTAAAGTTGGAAGACATTCAATGGATTAATTTCCCTCTTAACAAAGTTTCATAACACTTGGGACTAGAAGTAAATGGAATACCGATCCGATAAAGTTGAAATTTTTGAATATCCATTTTGGCAATTCTTCAACATATTTTTAAGCTTCTATGCAAAACAATGATGCCTTTCAGGATTCTAATATATATTTTAGTAGCATTATTAGCAAATTATTGTTTCCCTGAACTAAATATCCACTACTGTGAGTTAGAGATTATATGCTTTTCCACTGATTCATAACAAATGACCACAAATTTAGAGGCTTAAAACAATACCCAATTATCTTATAGTCTTGTAGCTTTGAAGCTCTGTTGAATACAGAGTCCCACAAGATTGAAATAACAATGTCAGCTTGGCGAGGCTCTTGTGTGGAGGCTCTGGGGAAGAATCTGCTTCCAAGCTCACTGATTTTGTAGACAGAAATCAGTTGCTTGTGGTTGAAGGACTGAAATTCCTGTTTCTTTGGTGGCCAGGGGCTTCAGGGCTCCTTAAAACTGTCCATATTTCTTCTCATTCTCCTTCATCCCGAGCACCAGGAACAGCACATCAAATTCTTCTCACACTTTGCAACTCTTTGACTTCCTCCTTCTGGCAGCAGCAGGAAAAACTTTCTTCTTTAAAGCTCTCACTGGATTAGATCAGGCTCATCTGCATAATCTCTCCATCTTAAATTCCATAGTGCCTTAATGTTATAAAGCACATAATCATGAGACTGATATCAAACACTCAGAGGTTCTGGAAATTAAGGCAGGACATCTCTAAGGACCATTTTGAACTTATGCTTACTCTAGGGATGTAGCAGGCAAGTGAAGAGGAGCTAAAGAGTCTCTTGACGAAAGTGAAAGAGGAGAGTGAAAAAGCTGGTTTAAAACTCAACATTCAAAAAACGAAGATCGTGGCATCTGGTCCCATCACTTCATGTCAAATAGATGGGAAACAATGGAAACAGTGACAGACTTTATTATCTTGGGCTCCAAAATCACGACAGATGGTGACTAGCCAAGAAACTAAAAGACACTTGATCCTTGGAAGAAAAGCTATGACAAACTTAGACAACACATTAAAAAGCAGAGATATTACTCTGTCAACAAAGTTCCTTATAGTCACAGCTATTGTTTTTCCAGTAGTCATGTATGGATGTGAGAATTGGACCAGTAAGAAAGCTAAGCACCCAAGAATTGATGCTTTTGAACTGTGGTGTTGGAGAAGACTCCTGAGTGTCCCTTGGACTGCAAGGAGATCAAACCAGTCAATCCTAAAGGGAATCAGTCCTGAATATGCATTGGAAAGACTGAGGCTGAAGCTGAAACTCCAATACTATGGCCACCTGATGCAAAGAACTGACTCATTTGAAAAGACCCTGATGCTGGGAAAGATTGAAGGCAGGAGGAGAAGAGGATGACGTGGATGAGATGGTTGGAAGGCATCATGGACTGACTCGGTGGACGTGAGTTTGAGTAAGCTCGGGGAGATGGTGATGGACAGGGAAGCCTGGCGTGCTGCAGTCCATGGGGTTGTAAAGAGTCAGACACAACTGAGTGATTGAACTGAACTGAACCAGTGCCTCTGAGAAACACTGATCAAGATATATTTATAATCCTCTTTTCTTATTTCTACACATTTTCCCTGGGTTTTTCCACTGTCTGTCATTCTTTAGTTTTCATCTATAAAATGATGTTTTATAAAATAATATACCATGTAAAATGATATACCAAATCTACCTCTTCACCCCCAATCTAAAGTTAGAAAATATTATTTTCATTTTCTCATTGAATTTTCATAAGATTCTTATGCAATGTGTTAGATGAACTCATTGTCTCTGCCAGCCTCAATATCTACTCTTACTTCTGATGGTGAATATAAATTTATATTTCAAATAGTCTTCATTTTTCAAAGATGTTTGGCTGACCCTATATAATAACTCGGGTTAAAATCTTATTCTAGAAATATTTCCGTTTATTTGTACTCTAACCATCTAACTCTAACTATCATTTCCAATTTGTTTTTTACAAATCTATTTTAAACTGTTTCGCCATCTTGTAAGGATTGATTAATTATAAAATGGTTAAAGCTCCACTGTCTACAGCCCATGGTGTATGTTGGGGTCAGGAGTAAGGGACACATTTGTGTAAAATCTGGACCATCACACATGAAGATTAAATACAGATGCTGTGCCAACCTATGTATGAAATCATAGTCTATTATTCAGATAAAAATAAATGAAAATGGGAGGCCTAATATTTTCTTCCCATCTGTGTAGTATCTATCAGGGATGCCTATGCATTTTAAGACATCATTATTATGTACAACTCCAGTTGCAAACACCTGTCACTCACTGCCTGAGGGCTTTCTCTTGCCACTGAAGTCTGTATGGACTTCATATGGGGAGCACAAGAATTGCCACGCAATTCATGTTCCTAGGGGCAACTCTTAACTGAAGACTCATGTGAATTGGTGGATAATTATCAGCTTAGCATCCCACGTATTTTATTCTTGTTTTTTTTTGTTTTTTTGTTTTTTTGTTGTTGTTTGTTTTTTTAAGCAAAAGTATATTTGAAGCATAACCACTCCCTTCTCCAGGGGATCTGCCCAACCCAGGAATTAAACCCCGGGTCTCCTGCGTTGCAGGCTAATCCTCTTCCATCTGAGCCACCAGGGAAGCTCCTATATTTTATTTATAATGTGTTAATTTCTGCTGAACAGCAGAAATTGTGATTCAATTTTATATGTGTATATATATATATATTTATATGTTATTTTTTTATATTCATGGTTTATCCTTAGATTTTGAATATAGTTCTCTGTGTTATATAGTAGGACCTTATTGTTTATCGATTCTATATATAATAGCTTACATCTGCTAACCTCAACTTCCCACTCCATCCTTCCTTCAACTCCTTTCCCCCTGTTCTCTATGTCCATGATTCTATTTCTGTTTCATAGATAGGTTCCCTTATAACGTATTTTAGATTCCACATGTAAGTGAAATCATATGGTATTTGTCTTTCCCTTTCTGACTTCAGTATGATCATCTCTAGTTGCATCCATTCTAGCCCCTCACTTGGGATAGCTCTGACACAGAGCCCACACTGCCTCCTAGAGGCCCTATCTAGATTAACACGTTGTGCACAGGAGTGACCTGCTTATTAGCTTCTTCATGGAATCCAGGCTCTTTCCCCTTTCCCTTCCTGACCTGCTCACTCATGCTTTCTTGGACTACTCCCCCAAAAGTGTTATTATGTGTTTGCCACAGGATCTGCCTCTAGCGAATTCCAGCATGAGACAAGGCACCCACATATAAAAGTGAGCTCTCCCTGGGGAGCATGCACCATAGCAGAATGAAGACCACTCTGCTATAAGGTAAAACCTACACATCTCGTTTCACAGGTAAAAGGCCTCATCATCCGGCCCCTCTCTCTTCCCTCCCCATCCCTTCTCACTCATGGTACAAACTCACTGAATGTCTAACCACTCTAAAAACCTCATTCTTTTTCACTATCCTGTTTCATTACACTGTTCAATGTTCTGTCTTCTGTATGACTGGACATGTTTCCTAGAGGCCTGCATTATTGTGGGGGTCTGGAAAATCCCATGGACGGAGGAGCCTGGTGGGCTGCAGTCCATGGGGTCGCTAAGAGTTGGACACAACTGAGTGACTTCACTTTCACTTTTCACTTTGATGCATTGAAGAAGGAAATGGCAACCCATTCCAGTGTTCTTGCCTGGAGAATCCCAGGGACGGGGGAGCCTGGTGGGCTGCCGTCTATGGGGTCGCACAGAGTCAGACTCAACGGCAGCGACTTAGCAGCAACAGCAGCAGAAATAATTTAAATGTGGAATAGGTGAATGAATAGATTAATATATTAATGAATAAAAGTACATTTAAATACGATCTAAATAGACTTAATTACTAGCAAACAAGTTTCTTCAATACCCTGATCTCATATATATTAGAATGTTTACTATATGGTAGTACAAGCTCTGGGACAAAGAATTTCAAACAACTCTAGTAGCAGCCATGAGATCAGTTCTTTAAAAGGTACACTTTTATTACTAATGATGCCACCTCTATCATAGCAAAACGCAATCCTCTTCTTATCAAGAACTATAATAAAGATATGGGATGATATAGATGATCCCTGTGAAATATGCCAATAGCATGCATCATTAATGTATTTTAAGTTATAATTTTTTAAAAAAGGAATTTCTAGTCACATAGCTCCTCTCATTTATACACCAAAGGAATACGTAAATTAGCCTCTTCACATCCAGATTGAATAATATATACAGATATCAGCACCACTGACAAAAGATTTTAGTCATTGGATACGCATGTTTTTATAGATGATCACATCAGGAAAAGAAAGCTCATCCTACACCTTCCAAATGGCATTTCATGGTTTATACCAAAGAGTCACAGAATGTGCAGAACAAAACTAAATATAGGGCATACCAACTAAATATAAGGCATGTCCTATCCAACCAGTTGTCACACAGAAGAAATGCCTATTCACAATACAACCAAATGTGTGTGATGCTCAGGGGAAAAAAATAAGCAGTAGACATCTAAGTGGAAGCATCCATTAACAAATCAGTTTTCAAGTTATATGTAAAAGAGGTTTTAGTTTAAAGAATACCACAGTTGCCTTTTGCAGTGTAATTCAAAAAGGCAGAAATGGAAGTTTTAAGGTGCAACATGTATTATGTAAAATAGCAAAATAAATTTTGCTGTTTGACCTTTCGGATATTCTTTTTACACAAGTCCATCCCTCATGCTCTCCTCTATTTCATGTAACAGAAAGTAAACCATCAAAATACAAAACATGTTAACGCTCCAGAAGGACGGTTTCTGCAAAGCTTGATGCAGCCATAATCTTTCACAAATTAAATTCTAAAGGTTAAAAAGAACTCAACACGGAGAGTATGAATGGAAGAGGAAAAATGTGCGCCTGAGAGTTGTGAGAATCTGCTTTTTTTTTGTTCTAATAACATGACTTTTTAATGCATGTTACTATTTTTTATTTTCAGCCTCAGAGAGTTCTAGCTTTTGGACAAAACAAATGTATAATGACAAATAAAAACTAAGCATATACAGGGTGTTTTTTTCTTTTTTTCCCGAAGTTTGCCATGAGAACAGGCAAGGGACTGTCATCAGGGAGAGTTTGGAATCTTTAGACTCACCTGTCTTTCACACACACACACAAAAATACGAAATACATCTCTATCAGAAGTCATTGCTGCCAAAATAAATTCACTTCAGGCAGTAAGTATTTCAATAGATAATAAACTGGATGGATTAGATGCCAGGGTCGCTATATTAGAAAGCTCAGATGGAAACACAGATCAAAACACCGAATGGCTAGAAGGCAAGGTAAAAAAAATAAAAAATACAGGCAGAGAGCATCTCCGCCTGCTTTTCTTACAATACCATCAAAGACAGAGGGGTCTTTGAACTTTGGAGGGAAAATGTAGGCAAAAAAAAAAAAAAAAAGAAAGAAAGAAAGAAAGAATGATTACAGCAGGTGCTATCTTCCTTTTTTCTCCTGGTAGATTGCACTGACATTTTCACAGAACCTAAGATCTGTTAGGTGCAAAATACTGTATTTTAAATTAAAGTCTTGACTAAGTAGCACATCATTGATTAAAATCAAAATGAAAATCTGTCATAATTATAATCTTCAGTCTCAATTTTAACTCCGTGTTTGGATTTTTTTTTTTTTTTGAAACGTTTAATTTCTCTTTCTTTCTTTGCCTCTGATATTTTTGGAGAAAGATGTTACTGAATAGTTAAAATCTCTCACTGTCAGACAGCAGAAAAGAAGAATGCAGCAAATTAAAAAGTTCAAAAAATAAAATAGAAATACTACAGACTCAGACGAATACCTCCACATAATTTTCTAACGAGCTGCTAACAATGTATCGCGTTGAAGGATACCTTCCTTCAGCAACATAAATAAAGCATATTGCTCTCATAGAGGGAAAATAAGTGTAATCCTATTTATTGACTATTCTGATGGTCAACTAATATTTGCCACTGTAATCCCCTTACAAGCTTAAAGGGAGCCAAATAACAGATTAATTGCACACAGAAACAATGGCCCTATTATTTTTGTTGTCTCTTGTGTTGAAGCTGATTCACAGCAGATGTTTCCATTCCTGTTGTTATGCATAGCACAGACCTCCATATAAACCATAACATCAGGCGCTCTATATTTGCATTGCTGTTTTTCTTTTGACTCTTTGATTGGAAGGATATTATTATTATCCTCACTTACTATTTATTGAGCACCCACATGGGTGCATTGCACAGCTGCATAGTAGAAAAAGACCGTCCCAATCCTATACAGAGATTTGATTAAAAAAAATAAAAAAATAACAAAACTCCCTTTACTCCCATTAAAAAGGTTATTGCCTAAGAAATGTTTTATTTGTTTTAGTCTTGCATGGTTACCTATTTTACAAAATTAGATCAATTTTTAATGACTACATTAAATTGCAATGTCTCCATTCAGAAAATGGACCAAATAAAATCCATTCTTTAGGTAGTTAAGAAGCATGAAAATAAAACTTGGCAGAATGTTCAGTCATTTATATGAGTATGATCGCAGACAGAAGTAAGAAAGAGGCATGTAGTTAAAATCCAGATGTTAGGATTTTTAACAAAATATTTTTCTTCCCAAGGCAGCATATTTTTAAGGTTAAAAAAAATTACAGCAAAAGTCAAATTTCACTACGTGCTGTGTAATCAGTGTTTTGTCTCGATTGACACCAGGCTTGGGAACAACTTAGAAACTAGAGAGTCTGAGACATCGCCTTGTTTGCAGTAACTGTAAATTAAGACTATCAGAAGCTGGAGTGCTCAGAGAATTTTCATCTCAGCCATCATTAGAGAAATAAGCATAATTCTCAACACTTTTGACTTCCAGGTATATTCTCACTCTTTGCAGAAGTTGTTTATTCCTATATGTTTAAAAATTTGGATGGAGTGTCTTTTGCACATGTAGGCAGAATATAGAAGATGGCCTTAGACCTTCTCCTACTGATGGTGGGAAGGTGAATTTGACCCAGATTTTTTGTCTAGGATTTTAATATATTTTAAATGCCTTGAAAATATTCTTTTTTTAGGCATTATTATTTATTTAGCCCAACATCATTTGTTCGTTAGATCACATTTTCAGTTATCACAGTAATGTTTATTGAACACTTACTATGTATTTAGCGCTGCATTGCTAGAGATGTAGAAAAATAAACATAAAATGTTTCCTGTTTCACAGAGCTTATAGTCTAGTAAAGAAATACAGAACTTATATTAAAAATATACACATATTGTGCAAGCACCGATAAGAACAATGAAGCAAAAATAGAACTCATGGGGAGAGTAGAGTATTAAGAAGGGTACCAAATTTATTTATTTATAGATTTTTTAATGTTATTGAATTTGCTACAATATTGTTTTGCCTTATGTTTTTTTTTTTGTTTATTTTTTGGTGGGGTGGGTGCATGGACTGGCTGTAAGGCATGTAGAAACTCAGTTCCTCAAGCAGGGATCAAACCTACACCCTCTACACTGCAAGGCAAAGTTGTAACCACTGGACCACCAGGGAAATCCTGGGTACCTAATCTAGATTAGAAAATCAAGGGACCTCTCAGAGTTACTTCAGACTTTGCCTACAGCCTCTTCTTGCATTGACTTGTTTAACTCCACTCATTATGACCCTTTAACCTCACGAAGATGAAGTTGACTTCTTTGCAATTCAATGGTCTTTTTAATTCCTTTTCTCATGATGTGCTATTTCAGAGAGACCAATATTTCATGGTCTCTTTGGTCAATACCCCAACTCCCTGTCCGTTTGCCTTCCTCTTGCTTCTCTGGAAAACTCCACTCAGAACCCCTCCCCACACTGCCCACTCCTGATGAAGCCAAATCTAGCCTCAGTACCCTGACACTGAATTAAATCTCAGAGGCAGTTTTCGGTGAAATAGAAAAGAATAGCTTTATTGCTCTGCCAGGTAAAGGGGGCTACAGTGGCCTCAAAACTGCATGTCCCAACTCCAGGAGACGGTGCTGCGGGGAGTCTTATGGTGCAAGGTGGAGTCTTATGGTGCAAGGTGGAGTGTGCGGATAAGGAAATCAAGGTGCACGCAGGACCCACATTCCTTCAATCTGGAGATCATCTCGGGTCAGGTGATGATGGGTGAACCGTGACTTTCTCTGGGATAAAGAGTGCTTCCTCAAGTAATTAACATCTTTCTTTTGGTGAGGGCTTTAGTTCTGCAGAAGAGCTCAAAGATATTGTCACATGTAACCCTTGAGGGGGATCCAGGAGTCTGCCTTCAAGGCTGCACTATTTTTTCTTGATGGCTCCTCTTTTGTTTTCATATCCCCTCCCTGATTAGCAACTGTTTGAACCTCTGCCCTTTAGTGTTCAGAGAAGAGACCACAGAAAGGCTTTCGTGCCCAAGAGCCCCACAGAGTTTTACTCAGTTCCATAGATCTCACAGTGGTGATGGGAAACGGGTATTTATGGTCACAAAAGCCATGTGTATTTATGGTCACAAAACTGATAGATCCTTAAAATCACCTACTTGTCCCACTGCATTTCCAACCTTCTCCTCTCTTCCAAATTTATTCTGCCCTTCTACCAGCTTTCAATTTATCTGCTACTTCAAAAGAAAAAAAAAAAAAAAAAGGAAACCGTTACATTCAACCTTTATCTTCCGAAAAATAAAAATTCACACCTGCACAATGGAACCCATCTCCTATACACACACTATTTGCTATGAAGGTGCATCTGTTCTTCCTTTTTAAAGTTAATTCCCCTCTCACTTTCTTAGGAGTGAGCCTGGGTACTGATCTCTCTCCCTCTTGATTTATCACCTCTCCCTCTCAAAATGATTCTCTTTCCTTCCTCTGCCCCTCCCTTCTAAAAAGTTCCAACTTGACTACTCTTTCCCTCTAATTCCAATTTATCTCTCTAGTTCCTTTCAGAGCTAATCTCATGAAGCCTTGTTTAGAATTTATGATCTTCAAGGCCATGCATCTTACTCTTTCAGATAATAGTTTCTCTTCTCTTGTCTGCCATGGAACTGCCTATTTCTGGTTTTCTTCTCAGCACTCTGTCTTACATTTTCTGTCTCCTTTAGAACTGTTTTTTTCTGTCTAGCCATTTAACCTCAGTGTTTCACAATATTCATCAAGGTCTTCTCACTTTGTACTCTGTCTCAAGGCAACCTATTTCTCTCCAATAAACACATATATCTCAGATTTATATCATTGATCTGACTTCGCCATGTTGATTATATAAAAAGTACTTCATAGCCACATCTAAAAATCTAAAATCTAATCCGTGACCTCCTCCGCCCATTTCTAAAACATCTTGTGTGTGTGCTAAATTGCTTCAGTTGTGTCCAACTCTTTGTGACCCTATGGACTTGAGCCCACTAGGCTCTTCTGTCTATGGGATTCTCCAGACAAGAACACTGGAGTGTGTTGCCACGCCCTGCTTCAGGGGATCTTCCTGACCTAAGTGTCTTGCGTCTCCTGCATCAGCTGTTGAGACCTATACCACTAGTGCCACATGGGAGAGCCAAACACCTTGACCCACCCTAGTGTTGCTTTTCCCACTGGCTATACACTATTTATCTAGTTGCCCCAAGTCTAAAATCTGGGAATCATTTTGACTCCCCTCTTGCTCCGTCACCAAGCTCTGTTTATTTTTCAGTGTCACTTACATCCATCTACTTTTCTCCATCTCTGTACTCCTCCCCTAGCCTACAGCATCATTTCTCTTTTCAGCTACTTCAACAAATGCCTAGCTGTTCAAACGGAAGCTCCTCACAGTGTTATTCAAAAACAAGCAGAATTATATTCCTGAAATGTAAATCTCGACATGTCATGTCCTTAGTAAAAACACTTCAAAGGTTTTTCTGAGCTTTGTGGATGAACAAAACATCTTACTATGGCCTGAAAGATTCTACATCAGTGAGATCTCCTTGCCTCCCTGGATCCCTCTTGCATCACACTCCTATACTCTCTCTACATGCCAGTCACTCTGGCCTTGCTTTAGTTCCACACTGGAAATGCTTTTATCTAGCCATGTGCTTCTTTGAACATGCTGTTCTATTACATTGCAGTTTGGGTGAGCCTTTTGAGAGTGAAGTGATCCTCTATTAAAAATTACACAGGGACAACAGGCATAAACAAGAATGACTGTGAGTCAGTTCCAATTGAGGCATTAATGTGATACTGATTCGTAGAGATTAAAATACCCTTGTAAGTAGAAAACAGATTTGCCACCATCACCTCAATGTCACTCATGATATTTAATGATTCATACATTTAACACCCCTGAATCATTCTGTATTTGTAGCTGTCACATTCACCATGATTCTTTACAGATCTCCAACCCTGCACTTTTTTCATTAGAGATACTACTGAAGCTGGGCCCAGGTATTTACATATTTTATTTTGTTGCATTTAATGTGAATCACCTTTCTGTTGTTTCTCTCTTATATTACAGTTGAATTTGTTTTAATTGTATGTGAGATAGGTTAACATCATCTATGAACTTAATTTCAGACTAGCTAAAGAAGTTTTGTGAAATATTCAGTATGTAAATGAAACATTTTGACTGATGAGTTTGAAAGCTACAGAGGAAGTGAGAATGGGAAGATTTGAGGAGGGAAAAAATAAGAGATTAAGTCAAAAGGGGGAACCTCCCCTGCAAACAAAGCCACACTGGGGGAGAGGACAAGAGTGACCACTAAGCCACTTTGGCATTCTGACTGTTACAGGGTGTGATGTCTCATGGTGTGATCAGTTTTATGTCTCAATATGACTAAACTCATTCTCAGAATACTCATGAGAGGAGAACAGAGTCTATTAAAGTGGGAGATGCTGTTAGAAGAGTGGGCTGGCCCAAGGAAGAGCTGGCTCCTTTGTGGGCTTGTGGCCAATTTTTATAGCCTCAGGACAAAGAAAATTCATGTAGAGAGGAGTGGTGTTAGGTCATTGGTCAGGATCCTATATGGTGACTTAACATGGAGATGGGAGCCAGCTGGTGGGGAACAGGATGCTCATGACAATAGTTGCCATGAAAAGTTAGTGAAAGTGTTACTCATCCAGCTGTATCCAGCTTTTTGTGACCCCATGGTCTGTGGCCCACCAGGTTCCTCTGTCCTTGGAATGCTCCAGGCAAGAATACTGGAGTGGTAACCATTCCCTTCTCAAGGAGACCTTCTTGACCCAGGGATTGAACCCTAGTCTCCTGCTTTGCAGGAAGATTCCTTACCTACTCTTTAGGCTCCACAATATTATGTAGATGTAATTAGCATCTACAATGGCTTTTGACTTTAAGTAGAAGAGATTGTATCAGATAGTGGAAGATCTTAAGAGCAAAACTGAGGTTTCTCTGAGGAAAAATAAATTCCACCTATGGATGAGAGAATTCACTTCTTTCTGAGGTGTCCCTCCTGAAGACCTGCCTTGTACATTCTGGAATGCTTTCAATAAATCTCTTATTCTTTATAGCCAGCTGATTCTGCTTCTTTGGTGGAACCCTGACAAGACATTTTAACTACTGAAATAAATTGTTTCCACAACTGAGAAGAATTAGAAGAATTTTTAATATCTTAGAGTGGTCTGAGACGTTCAAGGCCAGGCCAAATACTCATCTAGGAGAGAACAGTTATTACCATTGAAAAAAAGGTGAAGAGGATGGGGAACAAAAAATAAAAGCTATATTCTGCTCACAAGACCTACATCACCCGTGCTCAATAGGAAGGCTGCCCTCTTCCTTCCTTTTGGCTTTCTTCTAGTCATCCTATATTTCTTGGCCTGGAAGAAAAAGCAGTGAGCTTTCAGAAATCTGAAAAGAACTTTCTGTATGGCTGGAAGGCAGTGTGTTAGAAGGAGAGCGCCACTAGGTGAATTTGGAGCCTGAGGAGGTGGGCGGAGAGCCAGACCACTCAGCAGCATGCTGGCCACCACGAGGATTTTACATTTTATCCTAAGTGCTAATGGAAGCCACTGCAGCATTTTGAGACAGGAGTGATGTAATCTAATTTAAGTTTTAAGACCACTCTGGCTGCTGTGTGGAGTGGAAAAAGGATTTGAAAAAGCCAAGAGGGAAGCCTGTGAGACCCGACAGGAGGCTATTACGGCACTCTAGGTAAGATAGCCTGTTACGAATATATCCCTAAAAACTAATCACAAACAGAGCATTTTATTTACAAGGATGCTCTTCTTAGGAGTGTATATAGGTAGGGATTGGACAGGCACCCAAAGCAAAGGGCCAGATGGTAAAATGATTTCTTCCTTAGGTCATCAGACTGTCTCCTCAATTCCCTATTACCTGGGCTGGAAATCCCGTTTGCCCCTGAGATCCAGCTTCGCCCTTCTCCACCTGCTGTGTGGAGGTGTGACCCCTACAGAATGTATCTATCCGGGGGCACCTCCACCCCTGGCTTTCCAGTGGCTGGGGTGGGGATAGGACTTAGTATGGAGGAGGAGCAGTGATTTCTGGAAGGAGAGATGGTGGGGAACAAAGTGAAATAGGAGTTTTCTTCTGCAGATTCTCTGTTAATAAATGCCTCAGGTAGCTCCTTATTGGAGTCTGCACTAATATCACAGTGATGTGGGCAGGGGAGGCCCTGGTCCCGGGCTGAATGATCTCTGCAGGACCCAGTTCTGCCCCTTGTCTGGTTTCAGCCCCATACACAGAGAAAGAAGTCTGTAGACCCTGGGGACACGTCCACAGAGCCCAGCGCCTCATTCTGGACAGAGTTCCCAGTTCACAGGTCCCCACTATTCCCTGGTAAAACAGCTCTGAACCTACTCATAGGATCTGCATGGGAGGCCCGGTCCTTCAGAGGATGAGCATCACAGTGGAGGTAGAATTTGGTAACATGGACTGCAGTGACCACATATGTGCACATCAAGTATCTTTTAGTGTGAGAAAGAGCCAGGGGTATGAAAAGAAGGTGGCAATTGTGGGTCAGGGGTGGCAACTGCCCCACGCCCCCACCCCATTTTGCAATATGTCAGAGCAAAGCCTATGTTGCCTGAGAATCCTAAATGCAAATCTAATCTTGTAAATTACTGTGAAGATATCTTCACTGAGGTAGAATGATAGACATCTATGAATTCTCCATTTGTTAACTGAATTTGTAACTTAAATATTTATATGTATGGTTCATAGGCCTCAAATTTTTATTCTTGCCCAAGACTGTACAAATGTTAGTTATAGAGCAGGTCCGCTGTTGTGTCAGGAGGCCTTCGTTATGAGTAACCCTCCACCTCCTGCTTCAGGACTAGGATGCTGACAGCTCCTTTTGCCAGCCAGGCCTTTTTGGTCTTCCTGAACCTCTCCCACACCTTTGTAAATAATCCTTGCAGTAAAAGCTTCTCAATTTACAGCATGAAGGGAGCAACTCTTTCCTGCCCAGACCCTGGCAGGTACAAAGTGTGAAGGCCAGAAGCTGATAGCCCAGTAATGCAACATGATTACAAAGCAGAAATTTGAAGTTAGATGCAAACTCTATCTAAAATAGTAATGTGTTATATATAATGTGTATGTAGACTAACTAGTTGTTTGAGCAGAGAAACACAGTTCTGGAACATCTGGCTCTACTAACTAGGGTTGGACTGTTTAGCCCCGTGAAAGAAAGAAGTCTTACTTTTCTCTCCAAGGCACACATTCAGTCCATGCTGTTGTTATTTTACCTTTTGGAATCTCTTATAGAAACTGATGATTGTCTCTTGAAGGGATGATACAGACATAATTCCCAAGGAATCCTCCAGGCTACCAGAACAGTCTACCTATCTTCTCTGGCTCTCTATATGTATACAACCCCCTGCCTACAGAGCAGAAATGCTGTAACCTTGATGACTGGGAAAGAGATTCCACTGTTGTATCCACTAGGACTTGGGAGATGGGGAGACAATTCTAAGGTTTATTTATTTAATTTATTTTTGCTTTGACTAAAATATATATGTATTGCCACACAGAGAAGTCTATCAGAATATATTTAAAAAAATGAGTTATCTTTGTGTACTATATATTTATTACTAATATACATTACTTTTATTTTCTGTTGTACAGTTTCCTACATGTTGTTATTTTAAAATTAGTTATTTTCATAATTAGTTATTTTCATAGTAAAAAATATTATTTTCATAATCCACTGTTTTTTTTTAATAAAAGTAATTTTGCAACTTCTTAACGAGTGTCCCTGTAATAGAAACAGTGATAAGTAACCCTTAAAAGAGACCAAGAAACCACATCATCCTCTGAAAGACAGACAGCTTGGTTCTGCTTTCTTGACAATGGAAAACTAGAAAATGTTATTAGAGCCTTCAGTAACTCTGTAAGACCAGATGATGTACCTAGGATACCCATTTCAAGATTATCAGTGTAAAAAGCTTAGGATTTTTTTCTAAGTATTATTGGGATAATGGGGGACCTCATAGCTTCCAAAGTATTTGTTTTTAGCTAATTGATTGAATTAAATGAGTAGCTGCTGTGGGCTAAGTCGCTTCAGTTGGATCTGGCTCTTTGTGATGCTATGGTCTGTACTCCGCCAGGCTCCTCTGTCCATGGAATTCTCCAGACAAGAATACTGGAATGGGCTGTCATGCTCTTCTCCTGGGGCATCTTCCCAACCCAGGGATGGAACCCAAGTCTCTTACATCTCTTGCATCGGCAGGGGGGTTCTTTACCACAGGTGCCACCTGGGAAGCCCAAATGAATAGTTATTGAATTCCTACTGTGTACTGGACATTGTTTATGGTATTGTAGACATAATGACAAATAGGCAAGTCAAGGTTTCTGCTCTCTTAGAATTTATATAACTGGGAGATAAAGAATAAGTAAGTGAGCAGAGAAATGACTAAGATAAGTCCATTTAGTGATATGTGCTGTTAAGGTAGAAATGTTAGACTATCAAAGAATAAGAGAAGTAATTGCTTTCGATTGTGTGGTCACCAAGTCACCTTAGAGATCTGAAATATAGCTGAGCCCTAAATGGTAAGAAGGATGCTTCAAGGATAAGGAGCCATGCATCCAAATTTCCTGAAAGGAACATGAATGTGTCTTTTTCTAGGAAACTAAAGGACGTGAGTTTGAGTAAGCTCCGGGAGTTGGTGGTGGACAGGGAGGCCCGGTGTGCTATGCTTCATGGGGTCATAAAGAGTCAGACACGACTGAGTGACTGAACTGAACTGAACTGAAAGGACAGCGAATGGGAAAGTCAGATAAGATGAAGTTTTGGACTAATTCACATATGATTTTGGAATCTTTAGTGTTAAGTTTAGAAATCTCAAGTCATAGCGGTACACTGAGGATTTGACAAAGGATAGCGGCAAAGGTAACTTGCAAGCTCTGTGGAACCACCAAGGGCAACTTTCATTTGTGATGCTCTTCAGCAAAGAGAGCATCCACGCTGGCTCCACTGAGCCACACAGGGGCAGGGGTGAAAGAGGGTGTAATGCATATATTTACGTCTGTAGTACGAGGATGGGCCAGAGCTTTTGCACTTCGTCTAGGTTGCACAAATTGTTTTACAGGGTGTAATTGTTATCTACCAGTGTGGTTAATGGTTTGGATAAAAATATGACGGATGACAGATTCCACAAGGGTGCCAAATGGGTTACATGTAATAAAGTGAGCCAGATTGACTTATGGGTGTTATTGCCCCAAGAGTGGATTTATTTCCAGCATTATACTTCAGCCTCACACACAAATATGTGAAATGGATCAATTAACTATTTTATAGAGACTCTTCTTTTCATTCAGGGGTGGGAATCAGATCGCTACTCCATAGATTTTTCCCCGAGGAGCTACATTTAATTGAAAAGGGGTTATTTTAAGGGATGCATAACTCCTTCACACTTGCAGCCTCAGATGAAATGGTAATGGAGTGGCAGTGTTTACTATTTTCTCCCAAGTTTGCCTCAGTGCTCTTTTTATCTCCGCTTTGTAACTGTAGGGAAGACTTGATCGATGGGTATAATAAAGAATATGAGTAGTTTAAGAAAATAAGGCAAGCTAATAGGAATAAAACCAACCATTTTTCATTTTCATAAGTCTGGAAATCCATTTAAGATGCTACTCCAGTGGCCCCATGGATGCGGACACTCTTTGCAATTGGTTCTAGATTAATGGACTGTTCAGCTTGCTGAGAAAATATTTATAAAGATACAGTGATTTCCATGCATTGATACATCATCTTTCTTGATAGGCATGTCTAACATGTATAATTTTTTATTTAAAGGCAGAAAAATTTGAAAAAGACTAATTATATCCTACATTATCACTTGATGACACAGTATCAACAGTCTATTTTCAATGACAAGCAATTTGTTAAAGAAATACTGCCACTTGGAACTGCCAGTTTAAAATTAAACCAGATCACTTTTATGAGCTTATTACTTTTCAAAGATTAAAAGGAAGAAGTACTAGGGTTTTTGTAAAAGCAATCATCATTTATGTAAAAGTATGAAGCGAGCCACATGAATTTTTAAAAGGAAATAACATTACGTGGATTTGGGGAATCATTCGTTGTTCTGTGTGTCCCTAGGAAACCCATGACTAGGAATGACCATAAAAACTGCAATAAGTGAGCAATCTGAAACAATTAGCCTGTCTTCTCTCATTGCTTAAGATTATGTGAAAGACTCCAAAGAACAAGAGACAGCTTGGTTTATTCGTGACTGAATTTGAATTAGGATACATGTGGACTGGTTTCAACGCTGCCACAAATTGGTTGTAAGTCCTTGGGTATATCATATAACCTTCCTCAGCCACAGTCAATTCACATGTAAAACAAGACTGGTGGAGCAGATGATGCTCAAGATTCCTTTTGTCTCATGCTCTAACATGATATTCTACTTCTTAAAAACTAAAGATAAAATAGATAGAATATAACTTTTGGCTTAGAGTAAATCCTGTAGTGCCTAAAAGTAATGACCGCTGTCTTTGTTTGCTAGGGCTGCCGTTATAAAACGCCATAGACTGGCGAGACTAAACAACAGACGTTGTTTTCATATTTCACAGTCTTGCAGACTGGAAGTCCAAGACCTAGTTGTCAGCAAGGTCAGTTTCTCCTGAGGCCTGTTACTTTGGCTGGCAGGCTGCTGCCTTCTCCCCACATCCTCACAAGGGCATTTCTCTGTGTGCGTATATCCCCACTGTTTCCTCCTCTTCTCACAACAGCAACGTTCCTATTGAGTTAGGGCCCAACCCTTATGACCTCATTTACCTCAATCATTCACCTAGAGCCAGACATCCTGGAGTATGCAGTCAAGCGGTCCTTAGGAAGCATTACTATGAACAAAGCTAGTGGAGGTGATGGAATTTCAGCTGTTTCTTGGTTGCTCAGTTGTGTTTGACTTTTTGAAACCCCATGGATTGCAACATGCCGGGCATCCCTGTCCTTCAACATCTCCCTGTCCAGCTGAGCTATTTCAAATCCTAAAATATGATGCTGTTAAAGTGCTGCACTTAATATGCCAGCAAATTTGGAAAACTCAGCAGTGGCTACAGGACTGGAAAAGGTCAGTTTTCATTCCAATCCCAAAGAAAGGTGGTGTTAAAGGATGTTCAAACTACCATACAATTGCACTCATTTCACATGCTAGCAAGGTAATACTCAAAATCCTTCATGTTAGACTTCAACAGTACATGAACCAAGAATTCCCAGATATACAAGCTGGATTTAGAAAAGTCAGAGGAACCAGAAGTCACATTGCCAACATCCCTTGGATCATAGAAAAAACAATGAAATTTTTTAAAAAATCTAGTTCTGCTTCCTTCTGCTTCATTGTCTATGCTAAAACCTTTGACTGTGTGGATCACAACAAACTGTGGACAATTATTAAAGAGATGGGAATACCAGACCACCTTAACCTGCCTCCTGAGAAGCCCGTATGCTGGTCAAGAAGCAACAGTGGAAACCAGGCAGGAAACGATGGGCTGGTTCAAAATTGAGAAAGGAGTCCATCAAGGCTGTGTATTGTCACCCTGTTTATTTAACTGCATGCATCGTGCGAAATGCCAGGATGAACACTTGTATGAATCACAAGCTGGAATCAAGACTGCTGGGAGAAATATCAACAATCTTAGATATGCAGATGATACCACTCTAGTGGCAGAAAGTGAACAGGAACTAGTGGACCTCTTGAAGAAGGTGAAAGAATAGAGTGAAAAAGCTGGCTTAAAACTCAACATTCAAACAACAAGTTCATGGCATCTGGTCCCACCACTTCATGGCAAAATCGATAGTAAAAAGTGGAAATAGTGACATGTGTTATTTTCTTGAGCTCCAAAATCACTGTGGATGTTGAATGCAGCCATGAAATTAAAAGATGCTTGCTCCTTGGAAGAAAAGCTAGGACAAAAGTAGACAGTGTATTAAAAAGCAGGATCATCACTGTGCTGACAAAGGTCCATATAGTCAAAACTATGGTTTTTGCAGTAGTAATGTAGGGATGTGAGAGCTGGACCCTAAAGAAAACTGAGCACCTAACAATTGATGCTTTCAAAATGTGGCACTGGAGATGACTCGTGAGAGTCCCTTGGACTGCAAGAAGATCAAACCAGTCAATCCTGAAAGACACCAACCGTTAATATTCATTGGAAGGACTGATACTGAAGTTGAAGTTCCAATACTTTGGCCACCTGATGCAAAGAACCAACCCATGGAAAAAGACCTTGATGCTGGGAAAGATTGAGGGCAGGAGGAGAAAGCGGCAACAGAGGTTGAGATGGTTGGATGGCATCACTGTCTCAATGGACATGAATTTGAGTAAACTCCGGGAGGTGGGGGAGGACAGGGAATCATGGCACGCTGGAGTCCAAAGAGTCAGACATGACTTAGTGATTGAACAACTACAACCTCTTTAAAGGTCCTGTCACGTTGGGGTTTAGAGCGTCAACATATGAATTTGCATGGGGGAAAGACATAATTCAATCTGTAACTCTGCCTTAGTAATCATGAAGAATATAAGTATGAAGTGAATAAGAGTTTTAAGGTTGTGGGACTTTCCTGGTGGTCCACTGGTTAGGATTTTGCCTTCCAAAGCAGAGAGTGTGGGTTTGATCCCTGATTTGGAGCTAAGATCCCACATGCCCTGTGACCATAAAAACCAAAACATAAAACATAAGCAATATTGTAACAAATTCAAAAGACTTTAAAAATTGTCCATGGTTTAAAAAAAAAAGTTGCAATAGGTCTATGACACCAAAAAATTTTATAATTCTACATTTATATGTATATACATCTGCATATGTGTGGTTATGGATTTGTAGCAATTATTGGAATCAAGTTAGAATTTACCTCCCTAATTGTTCATTCTGAGATTCTTAAGTATTGTTTTCTTAATGGACTCAGTAAATGATCAGATTCTAACACATCAAACATAAATCTAAAATAAAACCCCAAACCCGTAATAGATAATTCAGTCCTAAAATTAGCCCTTTATTTGCATACAGGTTATGGTTATATGCAACAGTCCCTTCTGTAGTATTTGCAGTGAAAACATTCCAGGGTTAAACCTTTCACTGTACGGCAACCGTGTCTGTGGGGGGCACTTCTGGACTTGACTCGCCACAGAGTTTCTGGGCAGGATATCACTGCTTTGCTTTTAGTAGTATCATCTCTGAGTTTAGGCTTCTGTTTGCTTGAATTCCCCTTCTTAGTGGTGCTGCTTTGTGAGAGGCAATAGTTGTTGACTAAACAAGCATCACCCAGAGTATTCTCCACTCTTCCACTGGGTCTGTGGCTTCAGGTCATGTGGGCATGGGGTGTCCGTGTCTGCTTCACAACAACGAGTCACAAACAGTTGCAGACTCTCTTTTAGTTCAAAGAGGCTTAGAAGAAAGGGCTCAGCAGTGTTCTTAAGCTGCTTGAGGGAAAACTCCTGTTTACACACACTTCTGAGAGATCTGCTTTGGGGATGCAGGGAAATTCTATTGTCCACTGGACAATGTTATGCTTCTAGTTGGTTCACAGTGATGTTATGTTAAAAGTCAAGTTGAATGCAGCTCTTCTGCTTTTAAGACTAGTGCAGTATCATGGTTCCCACATATATACAACAATGAACAAAGGGATGCATCTTTCTGATCAGGATGAGTGTCACAATGGAGCACCCAGTGGGCAGAGTGTGATCGGTAATACAAAAGAGGGGATGGAAAAGATAGTGACTCCCAAAGTTCAGGCAAAAATCACAGATCCTGTTCACATTAAGCTCTCTCTCTGGGAATTCTCTTAATTCTGGCGAGCGAGGTTGGCTAATGAGTAATTATACTTCCAATTTCATACCATCATTATAATTTACACATTAACAATGACCCATATTATGTAAATTGCCCTTGAAACATGTCCAAAGTGAAATTTTAAAAATTTATAACATTATCCACAAGCTGTGATTTAATGCAGCGATTCATAGATTTGCACCTGTGAGCTATGTCTCACCAGCCAGTCTTGCACTAAAACCCTGAGGTCATAAGGCAGGAGCTATGACCATGGGATCTCCGTTTGGATCACTTGGGTTCAACATAGAAGAGATTGACTCCCTCAGCTGTGGCCTTGTGAGCTTCACCAGATGACTTGATTTCTGAGACTCGGTTTCCTTGTCAGTAAGATGGAGATAATAGTAGCACTGATCACGTAAGACTGTTGTTGTGAAGCTCTGATGAAATGGTACACAGACAGCCCATACAGTGCCCGATGAAGAGTAAGGATGCAATAAATGTTAGCCACAGTTGCTTTGTTAGTTAATGGGTTGTTACTCTGTTCCACTCTAGAAAGCTGGATATATATTTTTTAAAAGGACACATAAGAAAAAGATCGAATATCATTTATTGGTGTAATTTGTATGATAGAAACTACATGTGAAAATAACATCACTAGGTAAAACAGGCACTTTTGAAATAGAAGGCATTGCAGGCTTTTCAGATTACATTTATATAAACACAAGTTCTCAATTTGACATTCACTTTCATGTTGAAATGATAAATGACTGGTGGATTTTAGGAAAAAATTGCACTTGCTATCTTCATAAAAAGTTCAGGTTTATTATCATATAATATGCTTTCCCTTTTGGTTCAAACTCATGGAAACAAACTAACATTGAAGAGTAATTGCAGACATATCTAAGTTGAGAAGTACCTGAAGTAGCTTAAATAAATTAGAGATACACTAATGCCCATCGAGGTTGTGTCAAGGAATTAAAAATCAAGATAAAAATGCCAATTAGTAAAATAGTATAGCATAAAAAGAAAGATGACTATATTGTGTTCTAGCTACAAATGCTATATAATTCTGGAAAGCTTCTGAGTTGTGGCAGATTCTGCCAATCACCATCGCCCACACTTCTGCTTTCTCCTTTGCTGAAAGAACATTTTCCGTTGTAGGCACTGGACATGCTGGCCATTCATTTTAACAGACTCTTAGAGCTGGAGCACAGGCATCGAACTTAGAGCTCACTCTTCCTCAGCTTTATGAGAAAGGGTTGCTATCTTGATAAAAAGAGTGGTGTTAAGAGAAAGCATGCCTTCCATTTGGCCTTCCAGTGCAACTCTCTGCTGAAGAGTAAATTGGAGACAGAGCCGTTATCTTTAGCATCATAAGGTCAAGCTAAAGGATTTTCCAAAGCCAAACCAGAACCTTCTAGATTAAATAAATGTAGAAACATTTTCCTTCTGAATCCTTAAAATGTGAGACAATGAATCCAAATGATTTAAACCTCTATTGTCAGGTAATCTGATAGTTTCAATTATTTTAAGAATTTTGGGGAAGTAGTTATGCTGATAATCACTTCCATAACCATATAAAGTTGTTATAAAAGCATGAATTTAAAATAAAATAATCATTATCATATTGGTTACTGGGAAATCAGTCCTTACTCTTTAATTAATGCTACCAACTAGTAGAAGAAAGAAATTGAACCAGAAAGCTTACAGTACAGTAAATTTAGCTTGTTCCCATTTAATTAAAATGAGAAGAGAGAGAGAAAGAAAGAGAGAGAGTACATATTTATGAAGATATTTACCAAAATTTTAACAATGATTACCCTGGGTATCAATTAAAGTAAGTTTTACAATTTTTGAAAAAAATTGCAATCTCATACCCACTTTTCCATAAAATTTTAATTTTAATTACTATCCAGATAAAAAGCATTGTTATTTTTATTTTGGAAATAAATAAAAGCAAGGATAACTGAGGTCTTACCTATTAAACTGTGGTGAGGTTGGAAGAAAGCATAGGAAGGGCTATTCCTAAAAACTTACTGTGAAAGTGTAATTTTTAAAAATCTTGTGGTAATTCAAAAATTACTTCAAAAACTAAAATATATGCATTTTTATTGAGAAAAGCCACTTCTTAACCCATGATGTCTTTTCTACTGCGTGGCTTGGAGTAACCAAAATGTACCACCTGTTAGTAGAAGCCCATTAGTAGATCAACAGTAGTTTAATAAGACCCACAGAATAGAATAATCTCAGTGAGTTATATATGATATAGAGAAATGTTCATGGCACATTTAAACTTTTAAAATATGTGTGTACATGTATGTATATGTTATTTTTATACCTTCTCTATAAATGAATGTGTATAGATATGTATAGGCAAAGAAAAACATTTTGAAAGAATAATCACCAAGTTCTTAATGGTAGTTCCAACTAGGTTAGGCTATTAGGGGAAGATAGAGAACGTTCACTTTTTACTTTTCCATGCCTTTATTATTTGATTTTTGTTTGTGCTGTGTGTTAGTTGCTCAGTTGTGCCCAACTCTTTGAGTCCCCATGGACTGTAGCCTACCAGGCTTTCTGTCCATGGAACTTTCCAGGCAAGAGTACTGGAATGATAATCATTCCCTTCTCCAGGGGATCTTCCCTACCCAGGGGTTGAACCTGGGTCAGCTTCATTGCAGGCAGATTCTTTACCATCGGAGCCACAAGAAAAAACCTACATGTTTTTATTATTTGATTTTAGTTTACCTTGAACTTATATTAACTGTGCAATTTTAAAACATTAAAACATGGGGAAAATAAAGTAAGAACTTAGTTTTGTTCTTTTAAATTGTGTTACTAAAACTTGAGAGACTGGATAAGCCAGCAGACCTGTGTCTGAATTGGCCTTGAATGTTGATGTGAAAGGTTAGCCAGCGTGGTCAGGGGAGCCGCAGAGGACACTCTAAAAATCTGTGTTGTCCCGCAAGATCAAGTACGTGAGACTTCTTGGCGAGCCATTACTTAAAAACATGACGCTCAGGGTTGCTTATCCCCACCTCACACACCACATAATAACTGTATAGGTATTCTAGGTTCCAAACAGGATGAAACATAATTTTAACTTGCAATTTTAATAACTAAACTCGTTCTTTTTTTCATAGACAGAGAAGTTAACTGTACCCCCTCATTCCCCACTTCATTCTCTATAGCCTCTCAATTTGACCCATTCACTGGGGGAGTTCAAGTATGAACCCTCCTCCCTTTCTAAACATGTAATTGAGTCTTTTGTAGCAGCTACCGTTTTCTAGTTTTCTTCTCATCTTCCATTTGACTTCAACTTTTGCCCCAAGTGATATCAAAACAAAGTAATTCCATGAATGGTCAAAGAAAATCCATGCTTGATGGTCAATATTTTAAATATGGATTTCATTTTTCACTTTGTGAATGAATCACAACTGAATGCAGACTATCTCTATTCCTTTGAGGTATACAGCAAGTTCCCTTGGGCAAATAGTTCAGAAAGAGTTTCTTCTCTTAAGAGAACACTCACCGGAGAAAATTTATACTCCGTGTTTTCTGCAGCAGATCCTTAGGGAAGAGGAGAAGGTCAGGGAAATGAACAAATGAATGAATGAACATATGACAGCGTAGCACAAGCAAGCTGAGAACAGTCTTATTGTTCAGAGGTCAGATTATATGGATTAGTATTTCTTCTGTATTCCTTGCTTAATTCACTGCTTTAAAATTTGTTTTCTGATTTCGAAAGGAAGGTTATACGTCAGAAAAGGAGTCCGTATTAGAGCAGAGATGTAGGTTTTATAATCCTTTCTTAAAAGATCTTACTGCCACCCCTGGATTCATGAACTGTTTCTGGTCAACCTCTTCATATCTCTGATGTGTGAGGTTTAAAATCAGGTCCTAGTGTTGAGGGAATACACTACTTCTGAGTCAATTGCTAATATTGGCTTCATAAATAACAAAACCAAAGTGCTCTCACTCACATGGAATATAACCATTTTATTTTGCTATCCATTTTGATTTTACCAAAATATTATCAAAGGATATTTTTCTCCCAATTTCCACCAACCTCATATTAGCTTTGAATTTGTATTTACAGCAAACTATTTTAAAATCTTATCTTAGCGTAGTCTTTAAATTTTTCCTTCTTAAAAGTCAAAATAAAGAACTAGGAATGTGTCAATTTATCCATCAAACATTTATTAGGCTCCGTAAAGGACAAGAGCAAGACTGAGAAAGAATAATTGGAGAATTTAGATGGGGTAAGATGGGAGAAAATTTTCATTATAATAATATTCTTATATACAAAATAAGCAAGTAAAGAGGTTTTTTTTTTTTCCTTTTTTTTTTTAGGCAGATCCATAAAGCTAAGGAGAATATGAGGCACACAGACCAATGATTTCCTTTTCTGCTAAAATTATGGAAAAATCCATACTAACTAACTTACCCTGCTTCACTGTGTTCAATAGCCTTGAAATGTCTCATTTTCTTTACCAGTTGAAAGGTCTAATGGAAGCATATGAAATTGCAGTGATGCTGTGAGGGGACACCATAGAAGATTTATTTTGAATCTTGTGTGAAAGTTTGGTGCTCATTAAAGTGGAGGATTAATAACACTCTCCACTAGAGCCAGGAGGAGTGCAGGCAGGCCTGTGGGTGTCTGAGCACAGTTCTGCAAATCCTCATCTTGACCCGCTCCCTTCCTGGTTCTCCTGTCTCAGCCTCTTTGAGGAGAAACTCCAGATCATGCCAGATTTCCCAGTGGACTTTTTTGCCACCTGCCTATACATCCAAGGAGGTGGTTTCCTGGTGGCTCAGACAGTCAAGAGTCTGCCTGCACTGTGGGAGGCCTGGGTTTGATCCCTGAGTCAGGAAGATTCCCTGGAGAAGGAAATGGCAATCCACTCCAGTATTCTTGCCTGGATGGACGGAGTTGCCCACTGGGCTATAGTCCATGGGGTAGCAAAGAGTCGGACACAACTGAGCTACTTTCACATACCTGTATCCAAGGAAAGTAGAAGGATACCCTGAAATTCCAATTTTTTATCTGACATTAAAAAGAATGCAAGTAATAGCATTGTGGTCTCTAAAATGATAGATGGAAAAACCTTCTCTCTTTTATTTATTTTTTTTTAATTTTTTTATTAGTTGGAGGCTAATTACTTCACAACATTTCAGTGGGTTTTGTCATACATTGATATGAATCAGCCATAGATTTACACTTATTCCCCATCCAAAAACCTTGGTGTCAACTCATGTCTACTCTAGAAACTGCAGTTGTTTTGTTCAGTCGCTCAGTCACGTCTGACTTTTTGTGACTCCATGGACTGCAGCACGCCAGGCCTCCCTGTCCTTCACCATCTCCCGGGGTCTGCTCAAGCTCATGTCCATTGAACCGGTGATGCCCTCCAACCATCTCATGTGCCATCCCCTTCTCCTCCTGCCTTCAATCTTTCCCAGCATCAGGGTCTTTTCCAATGACTCACCACTTTTTCTGCCATACTAGATGCAAAAAGTCTATGAAGTGAATATTATTAGCACGCAAAGGGACAATTTTAATTATAGGAGAGATTTTAAGAGAGCATTTAGATGTACTTGAAGCAGCAGAGTAAGATGTATCTGTATTTATCTTAAATATATCTTAGCATAAAGACTCTGAATTTCTCCTTTCAGGTCTTGCTGACCAAAAGTTGTTTGTTTTTAGTAATATTTATGTAGTGTATCAATACTTTGCTGTCTCCTTATTTATTCTTATATAAATATATAGTATGTAAGTAAATATATATATAAATACATATTCTTCACCACTGAGCTTCCCCAGTGGCTCAGTGGTAAAGAATCTCCTGCAATGCATGGGATGCAGTTTTGATCTCTGGGTCAGGAAGATCCCTGGAGAAAGAAATGTCAAAGCACTCTAGAATGCTTGCCTAGGAAACCCCATGGACAGAGGAGCCTAGTGGCCTACAGGCCATAGGGTTGCAAAAGAGTTGAGCAACTCAATAACAACTTCAATATATTAAAATGGATTTTAATCAAGTGTTTTAACTGAAAATTCTGTATTATAAATTTTAAATGGCTTTAAAGACATATATAGAAGGCATATTATTTTAAACATGAACAAAAATCTTCCTCTATTTCATTCTTAAACACAAAATTTTCTGTAGAATGAAATCTATCTAGAAAAATGTCTCTCTTTTTATTTAATTTTTTAACCTTTTTTTTTTTTTTTTTTTGGTCTCTGACAGCAAAAATAAAAGTGAGTGGGACTGCAGAGAATTAAGCTAGATCAATGTAGGCAAGTTTGGGTGGTAGCAACCCTGAGTGGCAGGGCGTTCCCCATGGCTCAGTAGTAAAGAATCCATCTGCAATGCAGGAGATGGGGGTTCGATCCCTGGATTGGGAAGATCCTTTGGAGGAGAATGGTATTCTTGCCAGGAAAACCCCATGGACAGAAGAGCCTGGCAGATTGCGGTCCCCGTATTCGCAGAGTCAGACACAACGGAAGCGAGTGAGCGGCCGCAGCAGCAGCGGCCTCCCCGAGGGCCAGTGGCAGTCATCTTCAGTGCAGACAGCTCCTCCTCCCACGTGTGACCCTCCTCTCTGCTACACTTGCTCTCTCTGCCATTCTCTTACTCTCCATCATTGCTTCTGTGCTTTCTTCTACGCTATTCACTTTCTTTTATCTGCCTTTATCTTAGGCCTGATGGTGAGCCCCATCAAATGTAGTTCAGCCCTTTCTCTGGTTCCCAAAAAAAAAAAAAAGTTTGTTGACCTCTCTTTTGTCTCACTAATTTCTTTATGTTTCTGATATGCCTGAAATCTCCAGCATTGCCTTTAAAATAGCCACCACAGAAGTGCTACATCAATACCATGATATCGTAGCCAATATTATCTGCTGCCTTAATTTAAATCCTGAAATAACAGAAAAGAAGATATGATTTTTCTTACTCAAATCAGTTCCAGGGATGAAAGAATATGATTTTATTCATTTGGAAATTTTTGGAAAGTTGTTTTTTTTTTTTTTAATATTCACTATTTTCAGATACTGAATTTGTCAGATGAGTTCTAATGGAGAAATAGAAAATAATCCCCCTCTGATTTCCCTGGTGGTTCAGTATTTAAGACTTCATTCTTTCACTGCAGCTGATGCAGTTTCCACCCCCGGTTGGGGAACTAAGATCCCACAAATCTCTTGGCCAAAGGAAAAAAAAAAGTATTTGCATTTTCTGGGATTTATGAAAAAGTTTATTTGTTAGGAAGAAAAACATTTACAAACATTTTATGGAAAACAGTGTATGGTAATCCAGCTATACACGTAAAACAATGGGTCTTTACCAAAAGAGAGGACATCAAATTGAAAGGCATTACTGTAGCATCTAAGGATTAACACCTGCATCTTCAGGTAACCCTGGAGAGGAGGAATTCCGCCAGCCAAATTCATGACCTTGGACAAATTACAAGCTCCTCAAGGGCTTCAGTTTCCTCATCTCTCACGTGGGGGGCATGGACTAAATTATTTTCTCAATCCTATAGACAGAGATCATGAATACTGAAACTCTGATACCTTTGGGCAACAGTCATTATTTCAAGTTGCCAAGAGGGTTAGTTTTCCACACAGACTGAGATCACAATATTATTTAATTTTTACTATATTCTTTAACATTAATACAGAAGTAGAGAAAAACAGTTCCAATGTTCAGCTTCCATTCTGTCGGGAATGTAGCCTGTGTAGTTCCGTCTCTCCACCTGGTTAGTCACAGTTTTAGCAAATTTTAGACTGTGCCATATTGGAATCCCCATCTGCCTTAACAGCAGTGAATCAGGAAATCCCTTAATGGTCCCCCTCTGCTTTTATTGCCAGTCCTAATCACGTTTTTATTTGAACTAAAATTTCTGATGTTATTAGTGTCATCTGTGTCTCCCAGTAGAAGGCAATATAACTCAATTCAATAAATAATTGGGCAATCAAAAAAGGCTATAAATGCTAACTCCATGAGGAAGTGGTAAGACTTTCCTTACCAAGATCCAGGCCCTGTGTAAAATGTTTTATCTTTAGCTCTTATACTATTTACAAAGCTCTTCAAGGTAGACATTATCACCATTTTAACAGATAATATGCTCAGATGATACATAAAGGAATTAGAATTAATACATAGGGTTCTCTGAGTCTGAAGCCTGCAATACTTACACTTTTTTTCATTTCAAAATTTTGGGTAATATAAATTACAAATAGTAACTTGGCCCTTACATGTCTATTCTTATATCTTTAGTTGAGCCCAGATCTAACACTTTGTTTTTTGCTCAAAGTTTTGACTTAGAAGTAGAACAGCTAGAATTTACCTTTTCTACCTGACAGTCTTTTAAATAAGGATATAAATATATATTTATCACAGTAAATATTCAGTGAAGATGTGAAGAAACTACATTCATTTTACTTTTTAGATCCTGGGCCATCAGATAGTCCTTGTGTGGGAACATCCAAAAGATAATCAAATTAACAAAAGCATTTATCTCAGACCCCTCATTCACTAATGTACTAAGTTCTCAACTGTGCAAACATTAGCCCCTGAAAGACAGCAGTGGTCTTTACATCCTTCCTTTATATTTAAAGTATATAAAGAGTTCCTGGTTTTCCAACTGAAGCTGAATAGTCCAGTCAATCTGTGGTACTGAATAGCAAAAATTTGTAAATCATTTTATTTCAATTTTATGCCAAAGTCTCTAATCATTGTCTCTCTGCTAGAAGCCTTTGTGTTTGCGATAGGAATTATTTAAGGCTAGGCATTTTTGGACTTACACTTCTGAATATTATGTGGAAGGCATCAATGGTTTTCCCTCAGTGGGTTGTCTTTTAGAATGGTTTGATTCCATCAGACACAGACTAAAAATGCACATGAACTTCTAATTTTAGGTTGCATCTTGAGGACTCATTGTGACATTTTCAGTGAGGTTAAAGGCCAAAATATTCCCTATTGTTGCAGTTTTCAATTACTGGAAAAGCCGCTGCACCTTTCTAGTGCATGACCTGTCTCTCATATTTTCTTTTCCCCCATATGTTATTTAACATGTAGGGCAAGTTTTTTGTGTGTATTGTTAGCTAAAATATGGATCACATTAATATTTTTAAAGGGATAAAAGGGCAGCTGGACTCAGAAAAGTGAATTAAGTATTATACATCTAAGTGGAACGGGAATCTGCCCTCAACCTGTCCTTCTAAAGCAGAACCCATACTCCGATGCCATAGCATCGTGATCCTGTTAAACTCAACATCCTTGAAATCTCTCTTTGCCACACGTAAGCTCTCTAGTTGCTGCTGTTGTGTTCTAATTCAGTTTTGATCTCTAAGAGTCAGGATTTTCCCTCTACCCCAACTCTTGATTGAACCAGTGTTGCAACTTTCACTGATTTTTGGCTTCTCCTTCTTCTTTCTTTTTCAAGTAGTCGACTTTAATGATGTTCTGTTGGGTAGTCAAGTTTTCTTACCCAGCACAATATAGCTAGTGCACTAAAATGAGTGTTCTTCAGAATTACTCCTATTAGGGAATATAGTAGCTCTTGTGGTGGAACCCATGTACCCTTTCCCCTACTGAAGGACTCCTATTCTTCTGAAGAACCTTTCTGAGTTGGCTTCATGAGTCAAATGAGAAAATATGAATAAACATATGATGATCACAAAATGCATAGCCAATAGAGGTTTCTTTATTTTTTTTAGTTTCTTACTTTTACCAGTGCTTACATAATTCTGTCTTTTATTTTCTCCCTCATGGTGATAACAAAAGAACACCTAAGGTGAGATCTCTGAACCATATTTTGCATATTGGTAGACGACTAAAATTATAGAAATTGGATATCATTTTCTCATGACTACAAATTATTTTTTAAAGAAATTCTCTTTCTTTTAAGGCACTGAAAAAATTAAACACCTAGGAAAAGCATTACAATATGGATCCTTTGTTATATAAGAAGCAAAACACAAATATTTTCTATGAGTCTCTATATATTTATGGTATTTGATAGTACCAAGCTACGTTTATGAAATCCTAAGAAAATACTTCATGTCTTATGTTTACTTCAGCACCTTTTGAACTTTGTAATGACATTCCTTTTCTAAGATACCTGCTGCTGCTAAGTCGCTTCAGTCATGTCTGACTCTGTGCGACCCCATAGTTGGCAACCCACCAAGCTCCACCGTCCCTGGGATTCTCCCGACAAGAACCCTGGAGTGGGTTGCCATTTCCTTCTCCAACGCGTGAAAGTGAAAAGTGAAAGTGAAGTCGCTCAGTCGTGTCCGACTCTTCGAGACCCCATAGACTGCAGCCTACCGGGCTCCTCCGTCCATTGGATTTTCCAGGCAAGAGGACTGGAGTGGGGTGCCATTGCCTAAACCTAGGGCACTGAATAAGTTAGTAAAGCCTGGATTGTCTAAGCAATGAACAATGTCCCTTTTGGGTGTAACCCTTGGTTTGAATTCACTGGCTGGATGGAGCCCAGAGTCAACCAAACAGGTAAGCGTGGTGACAACTGACTTGGTGGAGATGACGGTTCTTTTCTCTGAGGATGAGAACACGGTGTTGGGTCTGCTACAGAAAGAGCAATCCCTCCTGGACTCCCTTCGCTCCTGTCTGTCTGAGCACATACGTCCCTCACCTTGATTACTGTGCACTGATCCCCTCCTGATTAACCACAGCGGGGATAAGCATAACTTCCAACCAGGAAGTCTCTATGCCACTCGCCTCCAACTCTTCTGGGGACAGGAGGTTGTAGAAGGCAACATTAAATTAGTTTATGTGTATATTGTTTGGCAAGACCAAAAGTTAAAACTGCACAGATAGCTAGAACTGTGATTTGAGAAGCAGTCCTTGACTATCACCCTCAAGATACTGTGCAGAAAACAATAATATCAAAACATCATGCATTCCTGAAATTGACTACCAGTATTTGATAGTGTCACTGATTTTACATATGACTGTGAAAAAAATTGGCAAAGGTACAAAAATTATAACTGATTTTTGTACATTTATATGGATTCTACAAGGATAAAATTCAAATAGAAAAGGCTGTTGGGAGGGAAATTCCTACTGATCTAAGCAACCCAGAATGATAGTTCAGACTTAGAAAGGGCCACTGTTACTAGTGATGGAGCCAAGATTAAAAAAATAAAAAGGATATTGTACAGCAAGGAAGAGGAGTACCAAAATGATGCAACTCACCAAGAAAAGGACACATTACTTGAAGACCATGGGCAAGATGATAGCCCTTGATAGATTTTGCCATTGTTGCCTAGAAACCATGTGAAGGCGGGAGGGAGGAACCGGGTTGAGAAAAGAAGGCTGAGACTTGGTTTGAGAAATAATTGTGACTTACAGCTTTTCATGTAAACCTTCCCAGACTCTGGGTCACTGTGAACTTGACGGCACAGGGCTGATCTCCCCAGTTGTCTCACGGACTCACTTATTTACACACCAACAGCAGGGGTGCTCTGGCAGTGAGCACCTACTGTATACAGCTACTTTCCCACCATTTATAGCTGCTGTTTTACCACTGAATATATCTTGAATAATATTTTTACTTGAAAAGAGTAATTGGAAAAGTCTGTTTCCTTTATCAAGACAATGTCCTCTCTCACAATCTATGCTGTTACATTACTTGATATTGGCCTTCCCTGGTGGCTCAGATGGTTAAGAATCTTCCTGCAATGCAGGAGACCCAGGTTTGATTCCTGGGTCAGGAAGATCCCCTGAAGAAGGGAATAGCTACCCACTCCAGCTTCTGCCTGGAGAATTCCATGGATAGAAGAGCTCGGCAGGCTACAGTCCATGGAGTGACAGAGAATCAGACACAATTAAGCAACTAACAGTTTCACTTACTTGATATTAAAACACCAAAATATTAAAATTATGTGCTTTAAATTTAAATATAAAAGATTATTTCATTTATTTGATTACATTGGTTGCTTTTAGCAAGGAAACATTTGATTAAAAAAAATCTGCTCAATAGTCTTAATAGAAGGGAAGTGAGTAAGACAAGAATCTTGTATAGTGATAAATGGTATTTTTTAAAAGTATTTCTTTCATCTGCTCTTCATGGATAGAGTCCTTGCTAATGTGAGTAAAATATGACAAGTTAACAGGTGATTAATCAAGTTTTAATCAGTGAAATATCCTGGCAGGTTTAATTCCTGGTAAGAAGTCAATAATAAAACTTCAGTATCTCAGTGCATGGAGCTACTATATTAACCACTGTGGTCAAATTCCTATTTATTATCATGTGTGAGACAGGAAAATACTGCACTGTCAGATGATTATTTTTTTAAGAGATAAAATAGCCATGCAGCACAACTTTGGAATGCTTATTGTTGCTCTATATCAAAGAGCCATACTATTAAACTCCATAATGGAAGTACCACTTCTTCCAGCTTTCATCAGTAGTCCAGAATGTCATGCAATGAGAATTTAATTGGACTAAAGTGACTATTTGACATGCAGAACTGAGCTATGTCATCAAGACTCCACAGGTAGTGAGCACTTGGTGACTGATGGGTAGAAGAGAATGTACATTCTAATAAGGGGTCAGGGGACCTCAGGAGTTCTGCTCCGTAATTACCTGGAGCAGCAGGTGAGACCGAGCATGTCAAATAAGAAAAATAAAATTCTAGCACTGAAGAGCAACGCATCACACCCCCAAAATAAATATAACACAGAGAGCCGAAGCCAGAGTCATTTAAAACTGTGCTATCTGCTGATAGGCTTTTTAAATATTCTCTTTCACTCAAACACACAGTGGAAACTTTTTATGATACTGATATTATGGAAGAGGATGAATAACCACCTCATTGGTGAATCTACTCATAACATGTTTTGTTCAACAGGTATTTGTAGGGGGTAAGCGTTTACTTCAATAAAGTGGATTATATGTAATAAATGATCATATGTTTTATGAAAATACAGATATAAACCTTTTAAATAAGTTTGCGTATTCTCTAATAATAAATGTAATTAGAATCTACTGACTTTTTCTGATTATGTGAACAAGGAGTAAAAACTTTAATTTGAATTTTCTATTAAACAGCACTAATTCACCTCCACAGTCAACTGTCAGCGTATTCCTACTGAAAAAGCAGAGGCCGGCAGCTTGTGCCTTGAAATCCCTTTTCTAGTATATGTGACTGTATTTGCTCCTCTCTGACTTATGCACTGTTATTTTTAGGAAAGATTTCCTTTATTAACCTGAATACTTTGCTGTTGTTTCTGTTCATAAAGAAATAATCAATCATATTAGGAGTTGCATAGCTTAAAACATAAATTAATTAAGCTCAAATTGTTCTTTTTAAAGTCAGCTTTTAAAAGTCAGAATGTGCTTTTAGTATGATTAACATCAGTGATTGTTAAATTTGGAAATCTACTAAATAAGTCTATTTAAAGGAGGAGAACATCCTGGAAGGAAAAAAAAAAAAAACCCATGTGCTAGGAATACAAAGAGTCTGATACATCACACCCTCCAGATTTATTTGTGTCCTTGTTTAGGGATTTATGTGGTTAGTGCTAATAGCTAAGATAATTGTATTATAGACAGAGATGAATAAAGGGACTACAAAGAATGTAAGGTTTCTAGACGCTGTTCATACTGATGAATCAATGACACCAGCAAACGTTGCTAAGTCCTGCGTGTACAATGTGAAGCCTTGGGCAGCAATCATTAAACATCTGTACAAAGAGATACGCTGAAAAACACTGCGGATGAATCAGAATAACTCACTCTACCGGGAAGTGTAGTGGGATGAGCTGTGAGTGCATCTTTATCATAAACGCCCCTGGTTCACCGGTCAGAGAAGATTCAGGGAGGAATTCTGTGTTCCGTCATCTTCCTCATCTGACACGTTTCCCATGGACTGGGCACTCCCTTTGGGGTTGCTGAGATGCTTCTGGAACGGTTCAGTAGACAGGAATGCTTTCACCCTAAACTGGTTTGCAGGGTTATTGTCACAAGTTTTATAAGTAGTTTCCTCTATAGCTCCTTAATCTTTAAAATTCATTCTGCTTATGTATTATATTGATACAAACAGCATCTGTGTCAGCCTTGCTCTATGGCGTGCTGAAGCAAAAGGGATTTTATGTCCAGGCAATCACTCCTGCCTCAACAGTGTAAAGCAGAGTCTTTCTGATTCGAGTAAATTTACCCAAATTTAATATCCTTTTGAGGTGTAATTAATATGCAATAAACTTGCACATAATTAAAGCATAATAGTCACATATTATAATTTCCTTTATATAACATTCTCAAAATGACAAAATATACACAGGTAATATAAATCTACATATGTTATCTAACATTGTTGCATACTGGTCTAGACCTACACAAGCATTATGTCAATGGTAATTCCTGATTTTGGAATTATACTATCATTACAGGAGATGTTACTATTGGGGAAGACAAGATAGCATAGATTGGACTTCTTTGCACTACCTTGGCACTTTTCTGTGAATCTAGAGTTATTTCAAAATAAAAAGACAAAAACTGCATTGACAGATACAAATGACTATATGCTATATGATTCCATCTATAAAAAAACTCTGAAAAAGTCAAATCTGTAAAGAAAGAAAACAGATCGAGGATTAATGGGGGCTTAGAGTGGAAGTGGAACAACAGACTGGTTCCAAATAGGAAAAGGAGTACGTCAAGGCTGTATATTGTCACCCTGCTTATTTAACTTCTATGCAGAGTACATCATGAGAAATGCTGGGCTGGATGAAGCACAAGATGGGATCAAGATTGCCGGGAGAAATATCAATAACCTCAGATATGCAGATGACACCACCTTTATGGCAGAAAGTGAAGAGGAACTGAAGAGCCTCTTGATGAAAGTGAAAGAGGAGAGTGAAAAAGCTGGCTTAAAGCTCAACATTCAGAAAACTAAGATCATGGCATCCGGTCCCATCACTTCATGGGAAATAGATGGGGAAACAGTGGAAACAGTGTTTGACTTTATTTTTTGGGCTCCCAAATCACTGCAGATGGTGACTGCAGCCATGAAATTAAAAGATGCTTACTCCTTGGAAGGAAAGTGATGACCAACCTAGATAGTATATTAAAAAACAGAAATGTTACTTTGCCAACAAAGGTCTGTCTGGTCAAGGCTATGGTTTTTCCAGTGGTCATGTATGGATGTGAGAATTGGACTGTGAAGAAAGCTGAGTGCCAAAAAATTGATGCTTTTGAACTGTGGTGTTGGAGAAGACTCTTGAGAGTCCCTTGGACTGCAAGGAGATCCAACCAGTCCATCCTGAAGGAGATAAGTCCTGGGTGTTCATTGGAAGGACTGATGCTGAAGCTGAAACTCCAGTACTTTGGCCACCTGATGCAAAGAGTTGACTCATTGGAAAAGACCCTGATGCTGGGAAAGATTGAGGGCAGGAGGAGAAGAGGACGACAGAGGATGAGATGGCTGGATGGCATCATCGACTCGATGAGCATGAGTTTGAGTAAATAAACTCCAGGAGTTGGTGATGGACAGGGAGGCCTGGCGTGCTGCGATTCATGGGGTCGCAAAGAGTCAGACACTACTGAGCGACTGAACTGAACTGAACTGAGAGTGGTAGAAAGATAGCGGGATTGCTTGTAACAGGGTTGGGGGTTATTTTTTGGGATAATGGAAATGTTCTTTTACTGGATGGTGATGATGGCTACATAACCCCACAAGTTTACTAAAACTCACTGAATCATATGCTTCCAATGGGTGTATTCTTTGACATGTAAAATATACTCCAACGAAACATAGAAATACATTGTCATAGTGATCGTGGAAAAATAAGGTCATGTTGAATTTTTCTTAACTCATCTTTTAGAATGTAGCTTTATTGACACTTTGAATTTCAAAGTGTCCATCTAAGAGCAGGGGGGAGGGCATCCACAGCTTACTTGCACCCTGTGCCCTTAGTGGTCTCTTCCAGGCTCTCAGGACCACATGTCAAGGCAGATGGGGTAGGGAGGGAGTCATGCAGGATGCACTGAAGGGTATTTCTTCTCTCTGTGGCTGCACTGGTTTAGCGCTATTATCTGTTCGTATTGAGAGAGGAGAAGATATGGACATGAGGATTGTCAATACATTCCTTCCGGTTTGCCGTCTGTGGATGCATATTTCATCCACAGAGGAGGCTGTAAAAAGGTTGTCTTTGCAGAGTGTGTGGTCATTCATGGTCAACAAATCATTTTGTCATTTTTACAAAGCCCTGAGGGAAAAGACAGACGTGCACGCAAACAAAGCCCCTGTAACCTCTATAATCAGGGTTGACTCTCTATTTAGTATCAAGTTTCCACTGTCCAGCGTGAGAAAATAAGGCCAGTGTCACACTTTGCAGACTCTGCCCTGAGGAGATTTATTTCTGACCAGGTGCGCTTCCCTTGAAAAAGCACCATTTTCTCCTTGTATCATTTATTTACTACCCTGAGCTGTAACAGTGCATTCACGGGTTCCACGCGACTGTGGAGTGAGGTGGGGGTGGGGGGGTGGGCAGTTATCCTCAGCATCTTACTACCCGTGAGTGGACCTTGCACCTACAAGCTACTTAGCACGATTCTATAATTGATTCGTAGTTAGTAGCGAGGCTGCTGTAAGTGAAAATAGATATAGTAATAAAATTTGGAAATCAGTAACTCTCTGTAGATTATAAATCTACAACATATTATTTATAAAATACAAATAAACACTGTAAATTCTTACAGTGTTAAAGCATCTTATATCAAACAAAACCGAGACTCATCAAAGAGATAGGAATCTGAACTCTTCAAGAGTGTGTCAGTTGGGATAAATATTTGAAACATAAAGTTGGAGGTAAAAGGTATTAAAGTCAAGAGGGTCCTTTAAAAAATGAAAAATCAGCAAAAAAGCTAGCAAACCAAAAACAGTGCAGCAAGTGAGAAGATCATTTTAGTAGAAACTAGTTTAGTAGATGATGATACAATAAATATCAGTGATGATATATACATATATATATATCATCATGATACAATGATGATACATGATACAAAGCAGTGATGATACAATATATAAACAAATAAAACTAATCAGAGCAAAAATCATTTTTCCCACTTAACATTAAAACTACCTGAATGCTTGTGCCCAACTCACATTCATATGTTGAAATCTTAACACGCTAAGGTGATGGTCTTAGGAGGTGGGACCTTGAGGAGGCATGTAATCACGAGTTTGCTCACATGAATGGGATTGTTGTTGCTATTTAGTGGCTAGCTCATGTATAACTGTTCTGTGACCCCATTGACTGTGGCCTGTTAGTCTTCTCCGTCCATGGGATTTCCAGTCAAGAATACTGGAGTGGGTTGCCACTCCCTTATTTTAATTTTGTGGCTGCAGTCACCGTCCGCAGTGATTTTGGAGCCCAGGAAAATACAATCTGCCACTGCTTCAACTTTTTCCCCATCTATTTGACGCGAAGTGATGTGACCAGATATCATGATGTTAGTTTTTTGAATGTTGAATTTTAAACCAGTCTTTTCACTCTTTTCTTTCACTGTCATCAAGAGGCTGTTTAGTTCTTCTTCACTTTCTGCCATTAGAGTGCTGTCATCTGCATATCTGATATTTGATATTTTAATATCATATCTGCTTTTTGCATATCTGCTTTTGATATTTCTCCTTGAAAGCTTGATTCCAGCTTGTCATTCATCCAGTCCAGAATTTCACATGATGTACTCTGCATACAAGTTAAATAAACAGGATAATGATATACAGTTTGACATACTCCTTTCCCAATTTTGAACCAGTTTGTCGTTCCATGTCTGGTTATAGCTGTTGATTCTTGACCTGCATATAGATTTCCCAGGAGGCAAATAATGTCATCTGGTATTCCCATCTCTTTAAGAATTTTTCACTGTTTGTGGTGATCCACACAGTCAAAAGTTTTAGCATAATAAATGAAGCAGATGTTTTCCCTGAAGTCCCTTGTTTTTTTCTATGATCCAGTGCATGTTGGAAGTTTGATGTCTGTTCCTCTTTCTTTTCTAAAACCAGCCTGCACATCTGGAAGGACTTGATTCACCTATTGTTGAAGCTAAGTTTGAAGGATTTGAGCATTACCTTGCTAGCATGTGGAATTAGCACAATTCTATGGTAGTTTGAGCATTCTTTGGCATTGTCCTTCTTTGACACTGGAATGAAAACTGACCTTTTCCAGTTCTGTGGCCATTGCTGGGTTTTCCAAATTTGCTAACATATTGAGTTCAGCACTTTAACAGCATCATCTTTTAGAATTGGAAATAGCTCAGCTGGAATTCCATAACCTCCACTAGCTTTGTTCATAGTAATGCTTCCTAAGGCCCACTTGACTTCACACTCAAGATGTGTGGCTCTAGGTGAGTGACCACACCTTTGTATTTATCCTGGTCATTAAGACATTTTTTTGGTATAATTTTTCTGTGTATTCTTGACCCATCTTCTCAATCTCTTCTGTTTCTATTAGGTTCTTGCCATTGCTGTCCTTTATTGTGCCAGTCTTTGCATGAAATTTTCCCTTAGTATCTCTAATTTTCCTGGAGAGATCTCTAGTCTTTCCCATTCTATTGTTTTCCTCTATTTCTTTGCAGTATTCACTTAACAAGGCTTTCTTTTCTCTCCTTCCTATTCTCTGGAACTCTGCACTCAGTTGGGTTTATCTTTCCCTTTCTTTTATTGCCTTTTCTCAGCTATTTGTAAGCTTCTCTTCATTTCTCAGCTATTTGTAAGGCCTCCTCAGACAACCACTTAGCCTTCCTGCATTTCTTTTTCTTTGAGACAGTTTTGGGCACATCTGTGCAATGTTACAAATACTCCATCTGTAGTTCTTCAGGCACTCTGTCTGTCAGATCTAATCCCTTGATTCTATTTGTCACCTCCACTGTATAATCATAACAGATTTGATTTAGGTCATACCTGAATGGCCTATAGGTTTCCCCTACTTTCTTCAATTTAAACCTGAATTTTGAAATAAGGAGCTCATAACTGAGCCACAGTCAGCTTCTGGTCTTGTTTTTGCTGATCATATAGATCTTCTCCATCTTCTGCTGTAAAGAGTATAGTCAATCTGATTTCAGTATTGACTATCTGATGATGTCCCTCTATAGAGTTGTCTCGTGTTGTTGGAAGACGGTGTTTGCTATGATCAAGGGTGTTCTCTTGGCAAGACTATATTAGCCTTTGCCCTGCCTCATTTTGTACTCCAAACCCAAACTTCCTCCCTGTTACTCCAAGTATCTCTTGGTTTTCTGCTTTTAGATTCTAATCCCCTATGATGAAAAGGACATCATTTTTGGTGTTAGTTCTAGAAGGTCTTATAGGTTTTCACAGAACTGTTCAGTTATATCTTCTTTGGCATTAGTGGTTTGGGCATAGACTTGGATTACTGTGATGTTGAATGGTTTGCCTTGGAAATGAACAGAGAGCATTCTGTTGTTTTTGAGATTGCACCCAAGTACTGTATTTTTGGACTTTTTGTTGATTATGAGGGCTACTCCATTTCTTCTAAGGGATTCTTGCCTAGAGTAGTAGATACAATTGTCATTTAAATTAAATTCGCCCATTCCTATCCATTTTAGTTCACTGACTCCTCAGTTCATTTCAGTCGCTCAGTCGTGTCCAACTCTTTGTGACCCCATGGACTGCAGCATGCCAGGCCTCCCTGTCCATCACCAACTCCTGCAGTTTATTCAAACTCATGTCCATTAAGTCGGTGATACCATCCAACCATCTCATCCTCTGTCATCCCCTTCCCCTCCTGCCTTCAATCTTTTCCAGCATCAGGGTCTTTTCCAATGAGTCAGTTCTTCACATCAGGAGGCTAAAGTATTGGAGTTTCAGCTTCAACATCTGTCCTTCAATGAATATTCAGGACTGATTTCCTCTAGGATGGGCTAGTTGGATCTCCTTGCTGTCCAAGGGACTCTCAAAAGTCTTCTCCAACACCACAGTTCAAAAGCATCACTTCTTCAGTGCTCAGCTTTCTTCATAGTCCAACTCTCACATCCATACATGACTACTGGAAAAACCATAGCCTTGACTAGATGGACCTTTATTTGCAAAGTAATTCTCTGCTTTTTAATATGCTGTCTAGGTTGCTCATAACTTTTCTTCCAAGGAGCAAGTGTCTTTTAATTTCAAGGCTACAGTCCCCATCTGCAGTGATTTTGGAGCCCCAAAAATAAAGTCTGACACTATTTCCACTTTTTCCCCATCTATTTGCCATGAGGTGATGGGACCAGATGCCATGATCTTAGTTTTTTGAATGTTGAGCTTTAAGCCAACTTTTTCACTCTCCTCTTTCACTCTCATCAAGAGGCTCTTTAGTTCTTCTTCACTTTCTATCATATGGGTGGCTTCATCTGCATGTCTGAGATTATTGGTATTTCTCCCGGCAATCTTGATTCCAGCTTGTGCTCTTCCAGCCCAGTGTTTCTCATGATGTACTCTGCATATAAGTTAAATAAGCAAGGTGAGAATATACAGCCTTGACGTACTCCTTTTCCTATTTGGAACCAGTCTGTTGTTCCATGTCCAGTTCTAACTGTTGATTCCTGACCTGCATACAGATTTCTCAAGAGGCAGGTCAGGTGGTCTGGTAATCTCATCCCTCTCAGAATTATCTACAGAATTTTTCACTGATTCCTAGGATGTTGGTATTCACTCATGTCATCTCCTGCTTGACCATATTTAGTTTACCTTGATTCATGGATCATGGATTCCAGGTTCTCATGATTCATGGATTCCAGATTCATGGATTCCAGATTCATGGATTCATGGATTCCAGGTTCTCATGCAATATTGTTCTTTACAGCATTGGACTTTATTTTACCACCAGATACATCCACAATGAGTGTCATTTCTGATTTGGCCTAGTTCTTCATTCTTTCTGGAGCTATTTCTCATTTCTTCCTCAATAGTATATTGGAAACCTACCAACCTGAGTGGCTCATCTTCTGGTGTCATATCTTTTTGCCTTTGTTTATGCGGTTCTCAAGACAAAAATACTGGAGTATCTTGATGTGAGATGCCAAATATGGTTAACCAGCTACAATTAGAAAAGGTTAGGATTGTACCCAGGTCTTGCTAGTTTAAAAGCTGATTTTCCTACTATATTAATTTTAGGGGGAGGATTTTAGTTAGACAAGGTACATATTATAGAATGTGATGACTTCATTCCCCACACTCTTTCCTTTTAAAAAACACCTGGGAAATTGTAAGTCATGAGTTTTTCTAATAATATGTTACGTGCCTCCTCAGCTAACCTTCAAGTTCAGATACAGCTCAAGCGAAAATTTCCCCTACACACTGATAGCCTCATAGCCTTAGCTGCTGCCCCTCTCTCTTTTTCCTTTTGGAAGCTTTGTCCAGTGCCATGGGAATTTGCTAAGCCCATGGGCAGGGTAACCTGTAGACAGCAGAGATTTCACTCAGGTGTAACCACCAAAAAAAGACTAGAGAATCTTAAAAATATCGTTAGTGAGGGAAAACTCTGAAGAAGTTTCTACTAGGATTCCTCTGAAGGTCCCCAGGTGAATTGAGCCCAGTTACCCTCAGTAGCTACACGCTTACTGTCCCTTCTCCAACCTACAGCTCGTGTTTCCTGGGTTGTTGTTGCTTAGTCACTAGGTCATGTCTGACTCTTTTGTGACCCCATAGACGATAGCCCACAAGGCTCCCTTGTCTGTGGGATTTCTCAGGCAAGAATACTGGAGGGGGGTGCCATTTCCTTCTCTAAGATATCCTCCCCATCCTTAGATCGAACTCGCGTCTCTTATATTGGCAGGAAGATTCTTTACTTCTGAGCTACCAGCGTTTCCTGGGATTCCCACTCAAATACAATCCATGCATGTAAGTCTTTAACTTGGAATCTGCCTTCAGATGCCTAGACCTATCTCCCTGAAGATGATCTTTGTACCATCCCACCGCAAATTCAGAACAACTTCTGCATTAATTTTTCAAAACTAATTGTCCCTGGATAAACATCAATTTCTTTAGAGAAATTAGTTTAAAATGATATTACCTTGCAGTATACATTTTAAAATGTGTTAAAATAAAATATCTTTGTGATAATGTCTAAAAGAACACTATTTTCCTCTTTTTCATCATCATTAAAAAACATTTATTCACAATGATTCTGCAAACTTTCTTTCACCCCCATAATGTCATTTCCAATGTCATTTATGACAAATGATTCATAGTAATCTGAATCATTGTCATTCTATTTATATATTTTTTTAGAGATTTCTGCTGCTGTAATTTGCATTTTCTCATTGGTACCTTATAGCTATGAGTTAGAAAGGACAGCTAGCACCATGATTTTACATAAGAAGAACTAAAAGCTTTGGAAGAGCTAAGGCAAACTCAGTTACACTGCTATATATCTTTATACACACAAAAATACAGTAATTTGTAATTCATAATTCTAAGGTGGTACAAGGTTACATTGTATTATTTATAATAATTAAATATATTTTTAAATGTAAATGAAGTTCCCTACTAGCTGCTTATTTCCTGTCTGTGCTGTGTTAAGTCACTCAGTCCCGTCAGACTCCTTGTGACCCCACGGACTGCAACTCACCAGGCTCCTCTGTCCACGGGGATTCTCCAGGCAAGAATACTAGAGAGGGTTGCCATGCCCTCCTCCAAGGGATCTTCCCTACCCAGGGATCAAACCCAGGTCTCTCACGTGGTAGGTGGATTCTTTACCATCTGAGCCAGCAGGGAAGCCCATGAATACTTGGGTGGGTGGTCTGTCTCTCCTTCAGGGGATTTTCCCAGCCCAGGAACTGAACCTGGGTCTCTGCACTGCTGCAGGTTCTTTACCAGCTGAGCTACCAGGGAAGCCCCTGCCACAGTCCCTGGGGTTGCAGAAGAGTCAGAAAGGACTGAGCAACTGAGTATGCACGCACACACAGGTGAGAAGCCCAATGAAGAGATTCATCGGGGAAGGTCTGGGAGGGGCCCAAGTGCCGGAGCTGCTATTCCTGTGGAGGTGGGGTGCATCAACCTCCTTGTATGTCTCCAGCTGTGTTTATGTACAGATGCCGCCGTGTGAAAGAGCTGCCATTTTCATTGGCTAATCATTTCTTCCCAGAACCATCCTCACCTCCATCACCCCTTGTCCAAGCCTCCTGCTCCTCAGCAATACTACTGAGAGTAGTACCAATTAGCCAGGCTAGTGCTTGGCCCTCTTTTAATGTAGACAATTATAGACTTCAACTTCTCTGAAAATAGATGGGTGCAGTCCTAGACTGTTGTATGTGGATCTTCTTGTGTGTGAGTATGATCACCAATCTAAAAATTCTCCAGACCCTAAACTTTTGGGATTTTAATGGAAGCTTCATCACATAGACATGATCTGTCGGTCAGTTCAGTCGCTCAGTGGTTTCCAACTCTTTGTGACCCCATGGACGGCTTCCCTGTCCAACACCAGCTCCCAGAGCTTGTTCAAACATAGACATGAGCCATCATTAACTCTTTTTCCAGCTTCTCTCTCTTTCTCAAGAGAATGGGTGGCAGGGCTGAAAATTTTAAGCTTCTTATCACATTTTGGTCTTTCGGGCTAACAGCCCTCATTCAGAACCCATCTAAGAGCCCCACCCTGAAGAGTCGTCTCATTAGAACAAAGGACATGCTTATTGCCTAGGAAATGATAAGGTTTAAGATCTCTGTGCCAGCACCTGGAAACAGAGATTAATATATAATATCTTTTATCTCATATAGACACAGCTGTGTTCTTAATAAATGGTGTTTGTGGTCATGTTAATGTTATAAAGAGAAATATATATTCAAAGAGAGGACTCATGCAACATATGAAACCAGTGGACCATCATAGGATTCTGGCACAAGACGTCCTGCAGCAAACATCTTTTCCTCATTCTGAAACCACATTCTGATGAATGCGGTGGGGGGTGACTATGCATTTTATAGAATACATGCTTTTATTAATTACACTGAAGAGTATAAACAAGATATTAAAAATGAAAACCGTTGAGCAGACTCCTGATCCCTCAGGAGTCAGATCATGTCTCTAGGTCTGATCCACTTCACCTGATAAAAATCTTTTAATATCATTTTAATAGCTTGGCTTTGCTTTCATTAGGTTTAATTGACTTAGGCTATAGATTGCTGTGATTATACAGTTTAGAAAGAAATTAGTTCGGAAACATAACCAAAAAATATTTTATAAGAAAAAGAAAAGCTTTTAATTAAAGAAGTCATTCTTCCGTCATCAGTCTACCTGGTAGCGTTCAGAGGCATTGAAACTGTTAACTAATGAACTAGAATAACCTCAAAATTATGGTGACATGCTGGAGTTTTAAATAAGACTTGAGTTTAAATAGTTTCAGGTCTTTAATTGGAAGAATTCTCTTTGGTAAGACTTAAAAATGTAGCACAATTTTTTAAAAAGTTTTAGGACTGTTTTTTTTTTTCCCCCCTTTACCCATTTGATTACTAAGCTTTAGTGTCAAATGCATCTAACAGGCATGAAGTGGAGTTGAAACTTTGACTTATTATTCCCCTAGTTATTTTTATACACCTCATAAGGAACAAAGGCTTAAGATTTAGCCAGCATCAGAGCTTCACTCTTTCCTAAGGTTACTCAGTATGTGGAGTTTCCCTGAAGAATTCACTGAGTAAAAATCTGATCAAATAACAATGAGGATCAAACAAGGCATTCAGATACAATGAAACCTTAGAAAATGGTTAAATGATAACAATGAAGTACTGCCATACTTTATACAGAAAGACTGAAATAAAATGATTTCCTGACTTGTTAAAAAAAGAAACACATCCTATCAATAAACATTTCTCAATATGTGTATTTCACATAGAGCAAAACTCTCATTGAGACAGATGTGATGAGAATGTTTGTCACTCAAATAACTTCAGTTTAGTAGACGCCTTCTCAACTGTAAACCTTCATATAAATTGTCATCATGTCTGCCTTTGTTATCATATCTGACACTTCTCAGGGAATAATCATTTCCTGTGCCTCATTTTTATTGATTCAGTTAATGTCATATATTTGTTTTCTTTTTTCTGACTCTGGTGCAAGTGCCATTCAAATTCAGAAGGTACTGAGGAGGTATGTTGATTAAATCAGTAGGGGTATTACTTAATTCTTGTGGGAACTTCAAAAGAGAGAAATATTTACTCATTTAATTATTAAATTCCTAAAAAGTACATAGATAGAGAAGGCATTTTTATGGTTTGTTAGAATGTTAAGAATAAGACATTCTTAAGCAAGTAAGAAAGGAGATCTTTCTACATACATCTATTCATCCATCAATGAGATTCAAAATCTGTTATCAAAATATCTATAGTCCTCCTGTATTAAAACAATTTTCAGCTATATGCCTTCAACTCAAAAGATAACTAATGTTCATAACATTTTTATATCGACTAAAAATTTTCTGTTTGCTATACTCACAGCACGAGAGCGCCATGGAACCGCACACAATAGAAGCCTCTATTAACGGCATAGAATTAACAGCTAAACTATTGTCTGTTTTAGTTTTTAACTATTATGAATTTTTTTCTAATCATTCTGTATGCATCGTTGTATGTGCTCAGTCGCTTTAGTTGTGTCTGACTCTTTGCGACCCTGTAGGCTGTAGCCCACCAGGCTCCTCCGTCTGTGGGATCTTCCCAGCAAGAATACTGGAATGAGTTTCCATGCCCTCCTTCAAGGGGTCTTCCTGACCTAGGGATCAAACCGACGTCTCCTGCATTGCAGGGAGGTTCTTCACCTCCTGAGCCATCAGGGAAGACCATGTATCATTGTAGAAACTGGTAAGAATTCAATAAATAGAAGAAATAAAAAGCTTGGATAATCCCACCACTAAGGACACATTGTTCTCTGCTGACTGAGCATACTGATTCCTTTAAAAAAGATATATTGTTCATATTTTATTACATTTCCTTACACACACACACATATGTATATATGTACACAAACAGATACACACAGTAGAAATTTTATATATAATTTCATTTTTCAATATTTTGGAAACCCTATGTAACTGGTTTATAATGTTCATTGCCTTAAAATGCATTATTTTAATAAGCCATAATCTAGTCTAATATTTGTTAATTCAAACTACTTCCCACTTCTGTTTCTGTATGCAATGCTGTGACAATTTTTTTTTTTTCCTCAAAGTTTGGTCCACATTTCTTATATTTCATCAGAGTAGAAAAATTGCATTCTCAGAACAAATGATATAAAAATTCAACTGTTGCAATCCATATTGCCAAATTATTCCTGTGATATTTCTATATAAGGGATCTGAAATCATTACCAAATCTAAAATCATATATCAAATTCTGCCAAATATTTCACTATATTGTGTAAAATGCAAACAATTTTTGGCTTTGAATTTCTCCATCATTCTTGCATGTTACAATGAAACTGTTCCAAATACTAGAGTGATAACTCACTACCATTAAACATTGGGATAAAAATCAGTATGCTACCATTTATCTTTAAATAAATAATGGCACATTTGATAATAATACTTTTGTATTTGCCAAGTACACAGTGCTCTAATATTAGAATACTGTGCAGTTGTAGAAGAGGACAGCTGATCTTGGAAATTTACAGAGTTGTCACATCCTTACTGTTTGACAATCAGGTTGAATAAGATTAGAGTCATATATCAATTTGAATCAAAGAATTCTGGATAAAGCCAAAACGATTGCTACAAACAATGAACCATAACATCGTCAGCTAAGTTTTGCTGCCTCAGAAGTATCCTGTCAAATCATGCACGAATAGACAAGGGACTAGAAAACATACCAAGAAACCCTGACCATCTGTTGGTAGGTTATCAAACAGAAGTTGGTGCCAATAAGGCAGTAGATGTAACATCAAGGTCAGCATCTAAAGGTTACGGTACTGTACTTTCAAAAACCAATACATAGGTTCAGACTCAAGCATCTTTCCTGTGCTAAAAATAAAAAGTTTTAGCTGCATCTTGCATAGTGTATCCAGTATCGAGTGTGGAAAGAGACAGCTCTCTGGTAGGTAATGTGTTACTCACTTCACTGCTGTTGCCTCCCAAGGAGCCAGCCCGCAGGTACTTCCTGACCTCCCACATTCTTCATTTTGTCCTGCCCTGCGGTTATGGTTACAGGACAAGATACACTAACATGTTGAAATCCTCTCTCTAATTTATTAATCTGCTCCTTACAAGGTAATGTTTGGTCTCCAATTTCACAAATAGTTTGTTCTGAAACAAACTCTATCTCTTCTAAACATGGTTTGACAGAACTATTTAGACATAGAGCCATTTTTAAAGGTGTAATTGACACGTAACACTGCTAGCTTCATCTGTACAACATAATGATCGATATTTATATATATTGTGAGGTGAGGACCACAATGTCTAGTTGACATCTGTCACCGCACAGTTACCTATTTTTTCTCATGATGAAAACTTTTAAGATCTATGTTCTCAGCAGCTTTCAAATACACAGTACAGCTTTAGAAACATCCCTAAGAACAGCATGTATACTATCTATGGTGAAACAGATCACCAGCCCAGGTGGGATGCATGAGACAAGTGCTCCGGCCTGGTGCACTGGGAAGACCCAGAGGAATCGGGTGGAGAGGGAGGTGGGAGGGGGGATCGGGATTGGGAATACATGTAAATCCATGGCTGATTCATATCAATGTATGACAAAACCCACTGAAATGTTGTGAAGTAATTAGCCTCCAACTAATAAAAAAATTAAAAAAAAAAATACACAGTACAGCTTTAATAACTATGGACACCATAATGTACATTAAATTGCATGTATTATTTCTTTCACAATTGGAAATTTATACCTTTTGAACCTCTTCACCCATTTCATTCACTTCTCACCCCCTGCTTCTAGTAACCACCAATCTGTTCTCTGTATCTATGAGTTCATTTGTTGTTATTATTTGTGAAATTCTATGTGTAAGCCAGATAATATGGATTTTGTGTTTCTCTGTCTTGACTTATGTCACTTAGTATAATTCCTTCACAGTTTATTCATGTTGTTGCAAATGACAAAATTTCATATTTTATGGCTGAATAACATTCCAAAGGCTAATAGAGTTCTGCCAAGGGAATGCACGGGTCATAGCAAACACCCTCTTTCAACAACACAAGAGAAGACTCTACATATGGACATCCCAGAAGGTTGACACCAGAATCAGATTGATTATATCCTTTGCAGCCAAAGATGGAAAAGCTCTATACAGTCAGCAAAAAAAGACCAGGAGCTGACTGTGACTCAGATCATGAACTCCTTATTCCCAAATTTAGACTGAAATTGAAGAAAGTGGAGAAAACCACTAGACCATTCAGGTATGACCTAAATCAAATCTCTTATGATTATACAAGCAAAAAGGAAAGATATACCCATTTGAATGCAGAGTTCCCAAGAATAGCAAGGAGAGATAAGAAAGCCTTCCTTAGTGATCAATGCAAAGAAATAGAGGAAAACAATAGAATGGGAAAGACTAGAGATCTCTTCAAGAAAATTAGAGATACCAAGGGAATATTTCATGCAAAGATGGGTGCAATAAAGGACAGAAATGGTAGGGACCTAACAGAAGCAGAAGATATTAAGAAGAGGTGGCAAGAACACACAGAAGAACTGTACAAAAAAGATCTTCATGACCCAGATAATCACAATGGTGTGATCACTCACCTAGAGCCAGACATCCTGGAATGTGAAGTCAAGTGGGCCTTAGGAAGCATCACTATGAGCAAAGCTCTGCTAGCTTTGTTCATAGCTAGCTTTGATGGAATTCCAGCTGAGCTATTTCAAATCCTGAAAGATGACGCTATGAAAGTGCTGCACTCAATATGCCAGCAAATTTGGAAAACTCAGCAGTGGCCACAGGACTGGAAAAGGTCAATTTTCATTACAATCCCAAAGAAAGACAATGCCAAAGAATGCTCAAACTACCGCACAATTGCACTCATCTCACACGCTAGTAAAATAATGCTTAAAATTCTCCAAGCCAGGCTTCAGCTATACATGAACGGTGAATGTCCAGATGTTCAAGCTGGTTTAGAAAAGGCAGAGGAACTAGAAATCAAATTGCCAACATCTGGTGGATCATAGAAAAAGCAAGAGAGTTCCAGAAAAACATCTATTTCTGCTTTATTGACTATGTCAGCCGTTGACTGTGTGGAACACAATAAACTGTGGAAAATTCTGAAAGAGAGGGGAATACCAGACCACCTGACCTGCCTCATGAGAAACCTGTATGCAGGTCAGGAGTCAACAGTTAGAACTGGACATGGAACAACAGACTAGTTCCAAATAGGAAAAGGAGTACATCAAGGCTGTATATTGTCACCCTGCTTATTTAACTTATATGCAGAGTACATCATGAGAAACGCTGGACTGGAGGAAGCACAAGCTAGAATCAAGAATGCTGGGAGAAATATCAATAACCTCAGATACGCAGATGACACCACCCTTATGGCAGAAAGTGAAGAAGAACTAAAGAGCCTCTTGATGAGAGTGAAAGAGGAGAGTGAAAAAGTTGGCTTAAAGCTCAACATTCAGAAAACTAAGATCATGGCATCTGGTCCCATCACTTCATGGGAAATAGATGGGGAGACAGTGGAAACAGTGTCAGACTTTATGTTTTGGGCTGCAAAATCACTGCAGATGGTGATTGCAGCCATGAAATTAAAAGACACTTACTCCTTGGAAGGTAAGTTATGAGCAACCTAGACAGCATATCAAAAAGCAGAGACATTACTTTGCCAACAAAGGTCTGTCTAGTCAAGGCTATGGTTTTTCCAGTGGTCATGTATGGATGTGAGAATTGGACTGTGAAGAAAGCTGAGTGCCAAAAAATTGATGCTTTTGAACTGTGGTGTTAGAGAAGACTCTTGAGAGTCCCTTTGACTGCAAGGAGATCCAACCAGTCCATCCTGAAGGAGATAAGTCCTGGGTGTTCATTGGAAGGACTGATGTTGAAGCAGAAGCTCCAATATTTTGGCCACCTGATGAGAAGAGCTGACTCATTTGGAAAGACCCTGATGCTGGGAAAGATCAAAGGCAGGAGTAGAAGGGGACAACAGAGGGTGAGATGATTGGATGGCATCACCGACTCGACGGACATGGGTTTGAGTAAACTCCGGGAGTTGGTAATAGACAGGGAGGCCTGGCGTGCTGTGGTTCATGGGGTCACGAAGAGTCAAACACAACTGAGCGACTGAACTGAACTGAACTGATTTGAATATGATATTAATATATCTCAAATATAATATAATATATTATATAATAATATACAATTATATAATATATATATTGTCCATTCATCCACTGATGGGCACTTAGATTATTTCCATGTCTTGCCTGCTGTAAATAGTGCTGTGATGAACATAGAGGTGCGTAAATCTTCTTGAGTTATTTTAAAATTTTCTCTGAATAGATATCTAGAAGTGAAGTTGCCTGGTGGTGCCATTTTTAATTTTTTGAGGAGCCTCTATACTGTTTTCCATAGTGAATAGCTGCACTAATTTACATTTCCACCAACAATGTACAAAGTGTTCCCTTTTTTTCACATCCTCACCAACACTTATTATTTCTTTTTGTCTTGATAACAGCCTTCTGACAGGTGTTAACTGATATCCCATTGTGGGTTTGCTTTGCATCTCCTTGATGATTAATGATATTGCACCTCTTTTCATGTGACTTTTGGCCTTATGTATGTCTTCTTTGGAAAAATGTTTATGTCCTCTGCCTCCTTTTTAAACATTGGATTATTTGAGTGTTCTTTGATGTTGAGTTACATGAGTTCTTTGTCTATATCAGACACTAACCCTTTATCATGTATCTGGTTTGCAAGTATCTTCTCTGATTCAAGAGGAAGTCTTTTTCCTCTGCTTATAGCTTTTTTGCTGTGCCCACTCATCCATTCTCAAAGCTAGGCTAGAACAAAGCTTGCTGTGATGGTTGATTTTATGCCCCATCATTTGGCCAAACATTGCTTTGGGTGTGTCTGTGAGAGTATCTCTAGATGAAATTTGTGTTTTAATTGGTGGAGTGAGTAAAGCAGATTGCCCTCCCTTGTGTGGTTGTGTGTCGTTCAATCAATTGAATAATTGAAAAAAACAAAATGAGTGACCAGGAACTCACTTCATCACAAAAATGTGACAAGGGTCCCATGCTTAGGGGATTCACTAGTTTTACCATATTCCCCACCATCCTGAAGCAGCTGGCTTGACAGAATGACTGAACAGCTTTTCAAACTCTCAGTTATAGGGCTAGTTGAGTGGCTATACCTGGAAGAGTTAGGTCAAAATTCTTTGTAGAAAGTTGTGCATGCACTGAATCAGTGTCTGACATATGGTGCTGTTTCACTCATAGCCAGGCTTTGAGGTCCTGGAATAATGGCCATAAATGTGAGAGATATCACTCACTCTTACACTTGATCCCACTAGCAATATTTTCACTTCCTGTTCCCGTGAGTTTATGCTCTGTTGGTCTAAAGGTCTACACTAAAAAGGAGGCATTTCCACCAGGAGACACAAGGATGATTCCATTGAATTAGAAATTAAGACCAGAGACCAGCCATTGTCCACAATGCTTATGCCTTTGGATTAACAGGCAAAGAAGGGATTTACTATACTTGCTACAGTGATAATCCTGAATATCAAGGGGAGATTGGACTACTATTCCACCAGGTAAAGAATCACAACAGGCTGAAGTGCTTGGTGAAGGCAAAGGAAATACAGAATGAATAGTGGAAGAAGGTAGTTATAATATAAGCTATAACCTTGTGACCACTAAAGAAGTAAGGATTGTGATTGTTATTAGTATTTTCTCCGTGTTTTGCTGTGAATCTGCGCACACATATATGAAGTAAATGTGTTTGTTTTCTTCCCTATGTATTCCCTCATCATATAACCCAAGATGTGTTAGCTTTATATCATAATGTTTAAGTACCACTAATTAGTTATGGAATATCAAGGAGAAGAATAAACATCACTCAAGGACTTTACCTTCTCTTCTGAGAAAGGGGTTAGTGTGTTTTCAATTGTACACAAGAGAGCTGTATTATGTTGGGTAAAATTATGACCTTGTCCTTATTTGAAGCCTAAGTATGATTTAAGAAGATGGAAGGCAATGGCACTCCACTCCAGTACTCTTGCCTGGAAAATCCCATGGATGGAGGAGCCTGGTGGGCTGCAGTCCATGGGGTCACAAAGAGTCGGACATGACTGAGCAACTTCACTTTCACTTTTCACTTTTATGCATTGGAGAAGGAAATGGCAACCCACTCCAGTGTTCTTGCCTGGAGAATCCCAGGGATGGGGTCGCACAGAGTCAGACACGACTGAAGTGACTTAGCAGTAGCAGCAGCAGCAATATAGGTCCCAGGCTGACAAAGGGTGGACTTGTGATGGTTAATTTTGTGTGTCAATTTGACTGGGCCTTGGGGTGGGTACCCGGACTTCTGGATGAACATTATTCTGGGTGTGTCTGTGAGGATATTTCTAGATGAGAGTAATATTTGAGTTAAATAGGGCAAAGACAATAGCCCTCTCTAATGTGAATGGGATTCATCCAGTCAAAGACCAGAATAGAAGAAAAAGTCTGAACAAGAGGGAACTCCTGCCAGACTGCGTGTCTCCCAACATTGGTCTTCTCTAGTCTGTACGCTCAGACTGAAACATTGGCTCTTCCTGGGTCTTGAGTCGGTAAGCTTTCAGACCAGACCTACACATCAGATCTCCTGCTTCTCCAGATTGTCAGCCTCAGATCTTGGAGTTTCTGGTCTTGGGAACTAAGGCAATTTCAAACTCAGGCACCATGTTCCCTTCTATGAGTTGGGTGTCTGTCCTTTTAATAGTATATCCAGAAACTTTAACAATATATCCAGAACCTTTAATAGTGTATCCAGAAACTGAACACTTCTAATCTCCTGCACTGCCACAAACTTGCTCCAAACTGGGAGCTGCCCCCGTTTCATGCCTAGATAATTGCAAAAACCTCCTAATTTTCTTCTGCTTTGGCCCCTGCCCACCGTCTCATAACCCTATTCTCAACACAGCAGCTAGAGTGATCCTGTTAAAACATAAGTCAGGCTGTATTATTCCTCTGCGAATAACCCTGCAAGGGCTTCCATCTCACTAAGGAAAAAAGCCAGCCTTACCTTAGCAGGACTGAGCCTAGCTGATATGGCTGCCCACCACCTCTCTTCTCTCTTGGCCTACTTTTCTTGCTCTCATTTTCTCTGCTCACACATCTTCTATCCCCACTGGCCATTAAACACACTGGGTCAACTCCCATCTCCAAATTTCTGCATGTGCGTCTCTCTCCACTCAGAGGTTCTTCCCCAGATATCTGTGTGGCTTGCTCATGCCCCTTTAGGATCTGTATTCAAATATCGGCTTTTCCATGAGACCAGATGAGGCCACTCGGTCTGACATATACGCACTGCCAAATATAAAATAGGTAACTAATAAGGACCTACTGTACATCACAGAGACATCTGCTCAACACTCTGTAATGACCTATATGGGAAAAGAATCTAAAAAAGGATGGATATATGTATATATATAACATGTATGCATGCATATGTATATATGTATAGCACTTATATATGTATACATGTATTATACATATGCATATGTATAATACATATATATAACATATGTATATATATGTATAACACTCTGTAATGACCTATACGGGAAAAGAATCTAAAAAAGGAAGGATATATGTATACATGTAACATATATACTTATGTAACATATGCACATATGTACACATGTAATGCATACATAGGTTATGCTTATATGTATACATGTAACACACATGTATACATGTATATATGTAATAAATATGTGTGTTATGTATATATGTGGCATGTGTACATATATGTTACATGTATATATGTAACTGATTCACTGTGCTATATGCCAGAACATAATACAACATTGTAAATCAATTATATTCCAATAAAACTTTTGAAAGATAAAATAAAATTTCAGCCACCTTCTGATACTTTTTCCCCTTTCCTGCTTCATGGTTTCTTTCTACATTTACCATTATCTAACAAACTATGCATTTACTGGCTTATCTTATTTATTATCTGTTCTTTGCCTAAAATTCCACCACCATAAAGACAGGAGATTTTTCTTATTTCATTCACTGCCACATCCTCCATCTCTAAAGCGATGCCTAGCCTATTTTATGTGCTCAGTAAATATGTGTTCCGTGAATAATTACAACTTGGAAATGCTGTATTGTGTATGTGAGCAGAGAAAAAAGAAATTATTAAAGATGAAGTGGTAGAGAAGCTGCCTGCCATTGCAGGGGATGCAAGAGAAGGGAGTTTGATTCCTGGGTTGGGAAGATCCCCTGGAGTAGGAAACAGCAACCCTCTCCAGGACTCTTGTCTGGAAAACTCCATAGACAGAGGAGCCTGGCTGGCTCCAGTCTACGGGGTTGCAAAGAGTCAGACGTGACTAAGCAAACAGACCCACACGTGCACACACACACACAGTTGTCTTACAATATTGTATTAGTTTCAGGTGGACAAAAAAGTGATTCAGTTATATATGTGTATATATATATATATATGTATGTTTATATATAAATCTATTCTTTTTCAGATTATTTTCCATTATAGGTTATTACAAAATATTGAATATAGTTCCCTGTGCTATACAATAGGTCCTTACCACTTACCTATTCTGTAAATTGTCGTCTTAGTCACTAACTCTTTTAAGACCCTATGGACCTTAGCCCATCAGGCTCCTCTGTCCTTGGGATTTCCCAGGGAAGAATATAGAAGTGGGTTGCCATTTCCTTCTCCAGGGGAGCTTCCTGACCCAGGAATCAAACCCATGTCTTCTGCATTAGCAGGCCGAGTTTTTACCACTGAGCCACCAGGGAAGCCCATTCTCTATATAGTGGTATGTGTACGTTTCTTGGGAACTCCTAATTTATCCCTCATCACCCCCCTTCCCCCTTGGCAGCCACAAATTTGTTTTCCACCATATAAAATAAAAAGATACAAATGAACTTATTTACAAAGCAGAAATAGACCCACAGACATAGAAATGCTGTATTAACATTGCTGTATGCTGAATGAATTCACCATCCTTAGAGAAGACTGCCTTTAAAGATGAACTCAGAGCACACTTTTTTTGTTTGTTTGCTTGTTTTTTGCTCACTTCCAGAACTACTAAGGTATAAGACACAGTTCTGACCCTGAAAAATCTAGCAAGGAAGAAAAGGTACTTAAAACTGTAATACACAGTTTTGTAGAATGCCCGCACTAGGGTTATTCCTGGGATTTACATCTGTAGCTGAATGCTGATTGTAGGCTGTTTCTTCCTTCTTACTCAAAAGGCAAGAGAAGGAGAATGTGCTAAAAAATGCCATCTTTATCTTCCTCCTTTTTTTTCTGTGAAGCTAAAACTCCTCCTGGTTCACCTCTAAAGAATTCCCTGGAATATATTGGCCATCATTGCCACCCATTCTTTAATTTTCCACAGTGAGCTGCCTCAATTTATAGACAATTTTTATCTTTTGATTTTTATTGGGGTATAGCTGATTGACAATGTTGTAATAGTTTCAAGTGGACAGCAAAAGGACTCAGCCATATATACATGTTTCCATTCACCCCCAAACTCACCTCCCATCCAGGCTGCCACATAACATTGAGCAGAGTTCCCTGTGCTATACAGTTAGTCCTTGTTGGTTATCCATTTTATTTTATTATTCAGTTTTTTCAAGTTTATTTTTATTGGAGTATAATTGTTTATAATGTTATGTTAGTTTCTGCTGTACAGTAAAGAGAAGCACTTGAAATATATGTGTATATGCGCTGATCTCAAACTCCCTAACTATGCTTTCCCCCCACAGCCCCCACCTCCCATCAATTCATAAATTCATTCTCTAATTCTATGAGTCTGTTTTTGCTTTGTATGTAAGTTCATTTGTATCATTTCTTTTTAGACTCCACATAAAAGAGATATCATGCCCTAGAGATTTGGAGCTTGATAACAGATTCTGGACAAACCTTCTGTCCCAGGACTAATGGGATTTTCCACCTCTACACTCCCAAATCTGATGCTTTTTCCCCCTCTTTCAACCCAATGGTGACCAAATCCCAATTTGGACTCTTAATCATACTCAACCACATCTCTCCCTTTTGAATCTCATGGCTTTTCTTCTGTCAGTTGCATCATTTCCCATACGAGTTATCATAACTAGTCTTCTAGGCTCCAGGCTGGTTTGGCTTCTGATCTTTTCGATACTCCATTTGATGAAAGATGGATTAAAAATCCAAACCTCTGAAAAGCTAAAGAGTGTGATTTCACTGCTTAAACCCACTTCGTGGCTCACCAATGCCTTCAGGATCAAGTTCAAACTCCAGATAGCCATGTTTGCTGGTGATCTGGCATCTGCAAAAGTCTGCAGACTTGATTTTTCTGACTCATGAAGTTTTACCATCCATCCGTGCTAAAGTACTTAAGGATCTTTGAAAATGCCATACTAGACTTTTTGTGCAGAATATATTACCTTTCTCACCCAGCCCCTCAGCTGGCAAATTCCTTCTCACTATTCAAAATGTAACTCAGATGTCTTATCCACCAAGAAGTTTTCCTGATCTCATTTTGCCTTCTTCAGTCATCTATTTTCCATTCTGGCTGGAATGCCAGTGCTCTGAGTACCCTGTACTCGCATTTTTAACAGAGAACTTGTCACACTGTGTTGTAATAACATGAATTCTTCGTACTTCATTTCCTATTTAAGTTGTAAAACCTTCAGGGCTTAACGAACTGTAACTTCTCATCGTCCATCTGCATCTAAGCTTCCCTTCCTCGATGTAGCCTGTCCTCTCTCACCATGATAACCCTTGTAGGTCTTAGAATGACCATTACCTTGGGTAGAAGAGCTTAGCATGTTTCTAGAATTTTTAAACCAGCGACACAGTTAACCATTTCAGGTAATAACACAAAGGTTTTTCTCATTTTATTATTTATGAAATGCATCTCAGTTGATTTTAAAAGGAAGAAAAAAAATAGTCTTGGCTATGGAGTATCTAAGGATGCAGATAGAATTTTGTATAATTTTCTAGAGAAGCAAATTGGCTTCATAGATTTAACTTTATTTGATGTAGTGCTTTAACATGCTTTAACAGTGCTTTAAATATAATTATTTAACTCATTATATAATTTTAATGGTAATTATAGACCTACAACATGTAACTAGAACCTTCATATTTATTTCTCTGATCTCCCATGAGACTAGGAGTCTATTGCTTTTTTAGGGGTTGCAGGCTCTGATGCTACTTGTCCCCAGTCAACCACAAAGAAAGCCTTATTATCTGCCTGTTGGGGAAACTTGTGCATCAGATCCCCGACTCTGATGACATTTTCTTCTCTTCACACTGTGTGAAAAGCTGGGCTATAGCTACTGTTGGCCTGTTTGCTTCCCTCCCATTCATACAGGATTCACCCTCGGGAGTGGCTGCCTGCATTTCTGGTTTTTTCTCATCTCCCAGAATTCAGTGGCTTTAAGCCACCTTTTGGACTAACCTTCTGACCAGGGCACTTGGCGATATTCCAGTCTGTAATCTCCTCTCCATTGGTGGGTCTGTTTTCTGAGAAGCCGGGGAGAAGTAAAGTTTGGCTGTCTTTGGAGCTAAAGTATAATACCAGATCAGATATGTTAGGTATTAAATGCATAGAAATTATAAGCTACAAGTGTTCAAAGGCTACCATTTTAAAAACAGAAGTTAATGGAAGGTAACCAAAATGAATCTTGCCAAGAATGGTGTAAAAGTCACAGAGCTTAAATTAGATATAGATTTGCCATGAAGAAGATGGAATTGTAATAGAAATGATAGTGAAGTGAAGTCACTCAGCTGTGTCCGACTCTTTGCGACCCCGTGGACTATAGCCTACCAGGCTCCTCCATCCATGGGATTCTCTAAGCAAGTATACTGCAATAGGTTACCATTTCCTTCCCCAGGGGATCTTCCTGACCCCGGGATCAAACCCGGGTCTCCCGCATTGGAGGCAGACACTTTAACCTCTGAGCCACCAGGGAAGCCCTAACAGAAAGGAGATGAAGAAATATACATCAACTGGTATTTTTAGCCTTTCATTGGGCCTTTGGAATGGAATTCTTGAGGCAATAATACTGGACTGGGTTGCCATTTCTTCTCCAGGGAGTCTTCCCAACCCAGGGATTGAACCTTGGTCTCCTGTATTGTGAGCAGATTCTTTACTATCTGAGCTATCAGGGAAGCCCATAATACATGCAAGTACTATTAACTATTATTAAGTTTATTATTATTATTATCATTGTTATAATCACTGTTAACTTTTCTTCTCAGCTATGCATTTAAAATGATTAGAAACTTATTGCTGTTTGAAAACATCTCACAGATGATGATGTTCTTTTAAGAATCTGAAAAGTCGTGATGGCTCAATGAGTTTTAGAACTCATTTGGGGCAGGCCAAATATGTCCTACATTGTATTTTCATATATAGTATTCTCCTAATTACATATATTGTTATGGAAAAAAAAGCAACCCATGTTTCTTTAGTGTCATTTAATAAAATTAAACCAATCAATCAATAAATCTCATCTTCAGTTGGATATTGCTGTGCCAGTCTGCGGACTGCCATTGTGAAGTGCATCCTGGGACTGGAATGAGTACATGGTTCCCTTAGCTTACATCATCCCACATCTTAAGCTGTTTAATCCATAAAGCCCAGAACATGGTGAAATACTTTTATTAACCATACTTTTGGTAGGGGAAAGAGAATTACGACTTGTCCTTTGTGGGTATGATGAGCTTTTTTTGAATTAGTATCTTATGAACACTGATAATGCAGTGGCTCATAAGCTTATGTTATTTGGTCCCTTGTTTAGGTTGCAACTCTGAGCTCTTTAGTTGCTATGGTGACGGTAATGATAAAGGCTGATTGGAAGAAGACAACATCTTATCTGGGATTTTTGTTGTTGTTGAGAGGGGAGACCACACTCCATGTTGCCCTATTAGACAAGATACTGGGTTACATCTATGTTGATTAGCAAGGTTCACTTTTTTTAGTACAGATTGTTTTGGTGTGGTACTTTATGAGTAAACCCTCTAAGAACTGATTTGGGATTTAGCAAGTTTAACATAACCTAATATCCCTATGATGAGCTTTCTCTGAGAGAAGTTGATCAGTATATGAATTATTATAAGAGAAGAAATACTACATTTAATACCAAAAAGCCAATTTCAGAAGTTCAACCAATGTACCAAATAGTTTTTGCATTGATACAATTATTCAATAAGACTTCATTAAACAGTCAGGAAACTATAGGAACTCCAGCAATAAGTAAATTATGAGGGCTTATTTCCTTTTAATTCTCTGATCCCAGCTGGAACAAGGTGTGATTGGAGAATGGTTTAATTGTTCATGGACATCTGTCTTTGGAGTCAATTGAAAAATAATACCTTGGGCATAATATGGCCTCCAGAATTTTTGACATTTTTATATCATTCACAATCAAGCCTTTGTCAAAAAGTCAGGTAGTGAAACTCCTAAAAACTTATGGATACATTTAGGGTAGAGGGGGATAAAAACCTGGTAATATATCAATATGCACAGCTGGAAAGCAGATGTTCAATTCAATGATCTCAGTACTTAGAGAAAGCCATTAAACCTGTTACTTACTTAAACGAGAAATCCTCATAATTTATTGTCCTCATATTTGACTGACTTCTTTTGACTCCTTTCAGTTAACTCTGGAATGATTATTTCTATCATTATTGTTGTTGTGGAAACCAGTCACCATGGAAGTTTGACTCTACGCAATGCTGTAACATGAGCGCTAAGAGATGCCCAAGGCCGCTGTCAGTCAAAGTAACCAGTGAGTTACGAGTTGTTTACTGCACTGGGAAATGAAGCGACAAATGTGTGCCAACCGGTAAAACGTGACACTGAGATTGGAAACACCACGTCTAAGTAGACTGTATTCATCTCTCAGCGCCAAAATGTGGTGTTAACCGAGTCTTCGGTATCAAAAGAGACGTGCAACATTCAGCTTTGAAAACACTGATTGTGTGGTTCGGATTCTTTAAGGGCTGTGCATCTGGGAAGGTGCTGACATATTTCAATCTAGGTGCAATTTCGTCCTTTTTCTGCATTACTGGCCAATCACATAAGCTTCTATCAGCTCTTTTGATTCAACCAAATTTTGGGGATGAATCAGTGTGGGCTCACAATATGACTAGTTTTCCAAGGATAGCATCAGAGCAAGCCTACAGGCTTACTACCTACAAGTTTTCCAGTTGCTGTCTTCACTGACTGTCCAAAGTGAAATGATGACTCACCCACCTTTGGACTGAAGAGGGGCTTTTTGTTGTCTTTTTTTTTTTTTTGAGTTGTGCCCAACTCTTTTGCAACCCCGTGGGCTGTCTACGGGGTTTTGCAGGCAAGAATACTGGAGTGGGTTGCCATTTCCTTCTCCAGGGGAATTTCCTGACCCAGGAATTGAACCCGTGGCTCCTGCCTTGTCTCATACATTGCAGGAGTGTTCTTTACTGCTGAGTCACCAGGAAAGCTCTGACTAGTTTAGTGAACCTTAAAAAGAGACTTCACAGGGATTTGTATCATCCTTAAAAAAATTAAAGACCACATCTTGCTAGCATTATTTGATGTTCCATAGTTACTTTAAGTTCACATTGCATGGCCTCTTCTCCTGAGATGTACTAACAGGATTCCTTTAGGGGTCCTATCAGAGGCCAAAACTGCCCTGCAGCACTAGATACACTTAATGAGATGCCCAGAGGAGCTGGCAAGAAAGATTCCAACTCTGAGAATACCACTTAAGCATGAGTACTGCGTGCCCACTCCAGAGGGAGAAAGATCCCTTTTCTCATAGTCTCTTATTAAAAACAAAAATTAAATGCTTGTGAATTGGTGCTCTATGAGTCTAACTCTGCCATCTCCCTGAACACATAATTAGATAATTACATTTTAGACAAAAGAGTACTATAGTAATTCACAGCACAAATTTCAGCTAGGGAATAGAAATTGATACATGAAATATGTATCAATACAAATATAAATACATGCATATGTGTTCTTTGCAGGCTTCAGCTATTAAGGGCCATTAAAAACACTGGAGCAAATAGCTCCTGGGGATTAAGCTCTAAGAGCCCTCTTTATAATCAGAAGGCAGCTAATCCCTGCTTACCTATTTGAATGCTTAGTTTCCCCAATACAACATTAAACTATTATTTTTTATTCGTGATGCCGCATGAGCAAGCAAATACTGCCCAAAAATATCATCCCCAAAAGATTTTGGGATGCTTCCAGATTGAATAAACCTAGAGGTTAAAAAAAAAAAAAAAAGTACAGCTTGGATCACAGAATTTTTAAAAAGGTTAAGTCCAGGTAAAATTCATTAACTCATTCATTTCAGCTATCTTGACATTTCCCATGACTATCTCCCACTTAACTCCTTCCTCAAGCTTCTTTTCCCCTGCCAAGTTGCATTTCTAGGTTCAGAGAGTAGGTCTTCAATTTTTCCTGACACCTATCTATAAATTTCCCGTAAGTTCTTAGGCAGATTTTGCATCTGCTTTATCTGCTAAAATGTTATGACCTTGCAACGTTGAGGACATCACCTTCTGTTTTGAATGGGACCATTGATGGCGGTCAGAGATTGTCACAGTTCTGTTCAGAAGGGAGCTGAGACATTCTTGAGTCTTCCTTCTTCAAGTATTTCCTGTATATGTACATATACTGTTGGTATAAAAGCATATGGGATAAATACCATAAGCACTAAATACCAAAACTTCTGTTTTCCTATTACTTCAACAGAAGATTTCAACAGAAATGCTTCTGGGCATTTTCCTTATGTTTCTGATCATAGTTATCTCTTGTGTAACAAAAAATGAGTAGCAAAATACTTACCTGTGCTCATTCCCTTCAGTTGTGTCTGGCTCTTTGTGACCCTATGTGACTATAGCCCACCAGGCTCCTCTGTCCATGGGATTCTCCAGGCAAGAATACTGTAGTGGGTTGCCATTCACTTCTTTTTTTTTTTTTTTTTTTGCCATTCACTTCTTCAGGGGATCGTCTCGACCCAGGGATCTAACCCAGGTCACCTGCATTGCAGGCAGAATCTTTGCCCACTGAGCCACCTGGGGGGCCCTGCAAAATACTTTTATACAAGTCTGCTTAAGAAGAAGGTAAATGATAAATAAAATGAATAAACAAGAACCTACTGTATAGTACAGTGTTCAATATTCTGTGATAAACCAAAATGGAAAAGAATATAGCAAGTAATGTATATACAGTATGTTCAATATTCTGTGATAAACCAAAATGGAAAAGAATATAGCAAGTAATGTATATACAGTATGTTCAATATTCTGTGATAAACCAAAATGGAAAAGAATATAGCAAGTAATATATATATATATATATATTATATATTATGGCACCCCACTCCAGTACTCTTGCCTGGAAAATCCCATGGACAGAGGAGCCTGGTAGGCTGCAGTCCATGGGGTCACAAAGAGTTAGACATGACTGAGCGACTTCACTTTTACTTTTCACTTTTATGCATTGGAGAAGGAAATGGCAACCCACTCCAGTGTTCTAGCCTGGAGAATCCCAGGGATGGGGTCGAACAGAGTCGGACACGACTGAAGTGACTTAGCAGCAGTAGCAGTGTGTATATACATATATATATATATATATGTATGTATGTATAAATGATTGCCTTGCCATACTGCAGAAATTAATACAACAATGTAAATCAACATATTTCAATAACATAATTTTAAAAATTAAAAAAGAAGATAAATAGTATTAATTTAGTGGAATTGCTTGTATTGCCTTTAAATTCACAGTTTAAATGCTCACAGTTTAAATACTATATCTTTTATATTAATATGCAAATGCAATGAGAAATATTTTCTTCCCTTACTCCATTATCCTTATTTTTATCAATTCTTCATAAGGAAGATGGTCAATGACTTCTGATTTTCCAGGTAGTATTCTCTCTTAGTCTTAAAACAATATTTATTTAAAAAGAAACACATTTTGATAATAAGTATAAATAGACTTCATATATATAGAAATATATGTTCATGTGTGTGCATGTGTGTGTGTGTGCGTGCACGCACACACTTCGTCACTCAGTTGTGCCCAACTCTTTTTGACCTCATGGACTGTGTGCTACCAAGCTCCTCTGTCCACGGGATTCTCCAGGCAAGAATATTGGAGTGGGTTGCCATTTGCTTCTCCAGGGGATCTTCCTGACCAAGGGATCGAACCCTGTTCTCCTATATTGCAGGCAGATTCTTTATCATCTGAGCCACCAGGGACACCCATATTCATGTATCAGTTCCGTTCAGTTCAGTCACTCAGTCATGTCCGACTCTGCAACACCATGAATCGCAGCATGCCAGGCCTCCCTGTCCATCACCAACTCCCAGAGTTTACTCAAACCTATGTCCATCGAGTCAGTGATGCCATCCGGCCATCTCATCCTCTGTCGTCCCCTTCTCCTCCTGCCCTCAATCTTTGCCAGTATCAGGGTCTTTTCCAAAGAGTCAGCTGTTCACATCAGGTGGCCTAAGTATTGGAGTTTCAGCTTCAGCATCCGTCCTTCCAATGAACACCCAGGACTGATTTCCTTCAGGATGGACTGATTGGATCTCCTTGCAGTCCAAGGGACTCTCAAGAGTCTTCTCCAACACCACAGTTCAAAAGCATCAATTCCTTGGTCCTCACCTTTCTTTATAGTCCAACTCTCACATCCATACATGACCACTGGAAAAACCATAGCCTTGACTAGATGGACCTTTGTTGGCAAAGTAATGTCTCTGCTTTTTAATATGCTGTCTAGGTTGCTCATAACTTTCCTTCCAAGGAGTAAGCGTCTTTTAATTTCATGGCTTCAGTCACCATCTGCAGTGATTTTGGAGCCCAGAAAAATAAAGTCAGCCACTGTTTCCACTGTTTCCCCATCTATTTGCCATGAGGTGATGGGACCAGATGCCATGATCTTAGTTTTCTGAATGTTGAGCTTTAAGCCAACTTTTTCACTCTCCTCTTTCACTTTCATCAAGAGACTCTTTAGGTCTTCTTCACTTTCTGCCATAAGGGTGGTGTCATCTGTATATCTGAGGTTACTGGTATTTCTCCCGGCAATCTTGATTTCAGCTTGTGCTTCATTCAGCCCAGTGTTTCTCACGATGTCCCCTGCATATATGTGTATAGATATGTATTCATATATATCCATATATACAGCTGTGACACTGGTTCTGTACACTGTTTGCAAATGGCTTTCTAAGCCATTTCAACTGTCACAGAATTATTAATTGGTACAAGACCCAAGCATGCGAATCCCTTGCCACCCTGTGTTTTGAGGGACTTTCAGGGATCATAAGCCCAGAGTGAATAAATGTGTTGAACACTACGGATGCTCCTCTCACTTGGGGTCAAGCAGTCAGCTCCAGCACACAGCACAGCCTGGGACCCAGACTGTATACTCTGTCTGGTGACTAACCTTCAGACTCCAAGGTTACACTGATTTACTATGTTTTCCCTGTTTCTTCCAAACAAAAGGTAACCACATTTGGATATAGTGGTTTATATCCCTGCTCAATTTAGAGATCGACAGTATTTCAGAGGGCAGGAGAATTGAGCTGTGGATGTGCTTAGGTAAGAAAAATTCAAATTAATGAACTTGTCAAATCCTTCTCTCAGAGAGTAAGAATGCAAGAGATTCTTGCGTGACAAAGGGTTGTTTCCCAGGAGTGCTGAGTATCCATTTTCTTGCTTCTGTTCATATTCCAATTTATGGTTCCAGAACACTAAAAAATTAGCACATCAAGTACGAGGCAGCTATGAAACATTTTGGCATGTAAAACAATTCTTATTATTCTTGCATTTGCATGTATGTTGCTGTGCATTTAAACATGCATGAAGTATGGGACCAATTTCTAACAATGCCAGGTACAGAGACACTAGACATTGAAAAGGACTCTATTTGTAAAACCATATTACTTAAAAGTTCATTAATTTTGCAAAAATTAAAGTTTTTATTTTTGTATATTTTTTGATTCAGTAATTATAAATTATGCTTTGTATAGATAAACACTTGAATACTTAAGAGAAACTCTACTTAGGAAAACATAAAAATAATTTTTGATTTTTCACATTTCATTTACTTTCCTTGCATATTTATATTTGCTCTCATTTACATTCTGTTAAATGATTTAAAAAGAGAATACAATTGCATTCAAAATGCACACCTTAAGATCAGTAGTGTAAACATTTAATAAATCCCTTGTTATAATGAGATTATTGTGCTGAAATAAAGGCAAAGAAAATACACTTTATGGAATACTATGCTATAATTTATGGAATTATTATTATTTTAGTTCTTATTTAGATGCCAACAACCCACTTAATGATAGCTAGTCATGAAAAAAAAATTCAGTTGTCTTCATATTCGTTGGCATCCTGTTATATAAGTATTATGGCTAAACCAGTTATTTTATATTGTCAAAATCAATATCACTTTGAAGATGTATTTGTCATGATAGAAGGATAAAACCCTCTTTACTTTGATTCATAATTTTAAAATATTTAGACATGCAATATGTTTTCTTCATTTGTTTTTTCCAAAGTAATATTCAATGTACAGTACAATATTTTAAAATGTTTTTAGAGCTGGTTTGGAAACAAGTGCTCAACTTTATATGGAAATTTTGATTTATTACGGGCCATAAAACCTCTCACCATACTTTTGGAAGACTGCCATTTGGAGAACTATGAAATAGTTCTGTGGTATCTGCTGTTTTCTGAATTAATAGACCCCAATCTACTAAGCCTTCAGAATCGTCCAGAACATATACTCAGATAAAACTATAACAGATTTGAAGAAACCCTTGATTGTAGAAATCATCAAAACTTGAGAAATTTTAGAGTCTCAGAAAAACTAAACATGGCGTCCGGTGGAGGGTGGAGAACTGGCGGACGGGAACACAGGCCAAGAAGAAAAGAAAGTGGACAATAGCAGCAGGTGTCCTTCACTCCAAGCTAACCAGTCTATTTTCACAGCAGTGTGCTAAGAGCAAATTCGTAGTTAACAGATGTAAATCTTTGGTTTGTTTAATTTTTCCTTTTGACTGCTTACTGGTGGTCTCTCTGCTCCATGATGCTGGCAGGTCAGTACAGTGTGGACAGATTAGGAACTGGTGGTTTAACTTGTTACCACTGAGTAGAAAAAAGACTATTGTAGGCTTTTGCCTCAATGTGAGACAGAGACCCTAAACATTGTTATTTTATTCCCATTTTATTCATTACTGGAGAGATAATGCTAGGTGTTTTAAACAACCTATTTCAATTCAATTTATGATCATTTTACACTGAGACAGAGATTTTGCCATATATCACATATTTAGTACACTTCAAGACCAAATCATTTTAGGTTAAATGAAAATCTAGTAATAGGAATAGTCAAATACACCATGTTTCGTATTGATTTTCTGGGATAACTTGGAGTCCTAAATTTTTTTCAGATTTTCATTTTCTTCTTGAATGTGGACAGTCCTATTTGAACAAAATAATGTATGTGAGAAACCAGCTACACTTCCTTATTACCTATGAGCTTTGTTTTGCTTTGTTTTCAGATGGTTTATTTAATCTTCAGATTAAGGTAACATTCTACAAAATCCTAAACATTTCTAGTACATAAATAAGAGCAAATAAATTTGTATACCATTTTCTCACAGAAAAATCTTAAAACCTAAATCACATGGGCTTTGTCATACTGTATGTAATAAATTAGACAAAAATTCAAGGGCTATCAATAATTACCAATACTTTAACTTTCTTCTTTCCTACTCTTGTCTCTTTCTCCAAATGACCTTATTTTGTTGCAAGAGCAAATATTATGGTGCTTTTCAAGGTTATTCTCAGAAGTACAGTTTTCATTTAATATGATGTAAATGTATCCTTAGATTTATTTCTTCAAAAAAATTGGAATATCATTATCTTCAAGGTTGAGGAACTTAATTAGCAGGATGGGTGTGGCAGAGTGAGCAGAGGAAAAAAGAACAGAGAAGCATGACTTTTTTTCCTGTTAAGTAGAATTGTGAATTCTATGACTTAATGGTACTTAGTTTATATAACGCAAAGTATTCACATAAAGTTTGATCACTAATGTGCCTACATAAAAATATTGTTAGAAATGAGATTAGGTAAGATGTCGAGGAACAGGTTTCTGACTTTTCCCTCACAAATGGATCTCAGCAATTTGCCAAAAAATGAGTTTTTCTTCTGTAATGAATAATTTTTTTTTCTTTAATGTGGACCAACTTTCTTTAAGGCTGACACATAAGCTTTTCTATTTCAAACATTTAAATTACTTCATTTCTTGCAAAGGAAAATATGTACTAAAATAGGTTGAAATTTCTGCCCCAAGATATCAACAAAAATTATATACATAATATTTAAATTATAATGCTGTTGATTCTATCAAATACCATTTCTCACTAGGTTACATAGTATTTTAGGTTAGGATTATATATCTGGTCTTATTAGAGTTTGTTGTGAATTGCTGTTTCTGAAATGAATGTTTTGTTCTTCTGCAGATACTTTCCCACTCTTTGCAAAAATCATAAATTGAAAGAATAAAGAAGGGACAGAGAAAGGAGAAGGGAGGAAGGAAGAAATATAGGAAGGAAGGGAAGGAAACTTTAAAATGCTCTTAACTAAGTAAATGAATGTGAACCAGGAAATAAATGAATGCGAAGTGGCAGTTTGCAGTCAAGATTCTGATACTCAAGAGTAGCATTTTTAAGAAGTAATATTGCTAACAAACACATGGAAAGATGCTCAACATCACTCATTATCAGAGAAATGCAAATCAAAACCACAATGAGGTACCATTACACGCCAGTCAGGATGGCTGCTATCCAAAAGTCTACAAGAAATAAATGCTGGAGAGGGTGTGGAGAAAAGGGAACCCTCTTACACTGTTGGTGGGAATGCAAACTAGTACCGCCACTATGGAAAACAGTGTGGAGATTTCTTAAAAAACTGGAAATAGAACTGTCAAATGACCCAGCAATCCCACTTCTGGGCATACACACCGAGGAAACCAGATCTGAAAGAGACACGTGCACCCCAATGTTCATCGCAGCACTGTTTATAATAGCCAGGACATGGAAGCAACCTAGATGCCCATCAGCAGATGAATGGGTAAGGAAGCTGTGGTACATATACACCATGGAATATTACTCAGCCATTAGAAAGAATTCATTTGAATCAGTTCTAATGAGATGGATGAAACTGGAGCCCATTATACAGAGTGAAGTAAGCCAGAAAGATAAACACCAATACAGTATACTAATGCATATATATGGAATTTAGAAAGATGGTAATGATAACCCTGTATGCAAAACAGAAAAAGAGACACAGATGTAAAGAACAGAATTTTGGACTCTGTGGGAGAAGGCAAGGGTGGGATGTTTCGAGAGAACAGCATCGAAACATGGATATTATCTAGGGTGAAACAGATCACCAGCCCAGGATGGATGCATGAGACAAGTGCTCGGGCCTGGTGCACTGGGAAGACCCAGAGGAATCGGGTGGAGAGGGAGGTGGGAGGGGGGATCGGGATGGGGAATACGTGTAAATCCATGGCTGATTCATGTCAATGTATGACAAAACCCACTACAATATTGTAAAGTAATTAGCCTCCAACTGATAAAAATAAATGGAAAAAAAAAAAGAAAAGAAAATAGAAATTAAAGCCAAGCCAAGATAATTAATTTGAAAAATTAATCTGCCAAGTCTTATTGCTGGTGGTGAGTATATATATATATACATATATATATATATATATATATATATAAACATATAGAAGTAGGCAATATTTGTAGAATCAAGAGGACATTAAAAGAAAAGACCAATCACAGAATAACCAATCACAGAAAATGCAACCAAATAGTATACACTGTTTTCTTTAGCACATTTGAAAAAGGAAGCTGGGTGTCAGTTCAGAGTGCTGGTTGCAGAGATTAACCTTGTTCTCGAGGTGGAAAAGCCTGGATGGGTCCTCTTGTTTCTGTACAGATGGTGACAGGTCCAGGGGAAGGGACACCTGAAAATCATCTGTCTTTTGATAAATCAGTTGTATTGCTAGGTGTCAGAAAGTTGGGTAAAGTATTCAAGAAGTCCTTTGAAGACATATGTGCCTTTTAAATGCATATATTGTACTGTAATTTTAGATTTTATGGAGAGATCGCACTCCTTTATCAGGGGTTAAAATGTCTTGGCAGAAATATAGATCCGTAGAACAAATTAGAAAGCCCAGAGATAAATCCACGTGCCTATGGACACCTTATCTTTGACAAAGGAGGCAAGGATATACAATGGAGAAAAGGCAATCTCTTTAACAAGTGGTGCTGGGAAAACTGGTCAACCACCTGTAAAAAAATGAAACTAGAACACCTTGTAACACCATACACAAAAATAAACTCAAAATGGATTAAAGATCTAAATGTAAGACCAGAAACTATAAAACTCCTAGAGGAAAACATAGGTAGAACACTCTCAGACATAAATCTTTGACAGCAAGATCCTCTGACCCACCTCCCAGAGTAATGGAAATAAAAGCAAAAAATAAACAAATGGAACCTAATTAAACTTAAAAGCTTTTGCACAATGAAGGAAACTATAAGCAAGGTGAAAAGACAGCCTTCAGAATGGGAGAAAATAATAGCAAATGGAGCAACTGACAAAGAATTAATCTCAAAAATATACAAGCAGTTCATGCAGCTCAATACCAGAAAAATAAAGGACCCAATTAAAAAAAAAAAAATGGGCCAAAGAACTAAACAGACATTTCTCCAAAGAAGACATACAGATGGCTAACAAACACATGGAAAGATGCTCAACATCACTCAGTATCAGAGAAATGCAAATCAAAACCACAATGAGGTACCATCTCATGCCAGTCAGAATGGCTGCTATCCAAAAGTCTACAAGCAATAAATGCTGGAGTGGGTGTGGAGAAAAGGTGACACTCTTACATTGTTGGTGGGAATGCAAACTAGTGCAGCCACTATGGAGAAAAGTGTGGAGATTCCTTAAAAAGCTGGAAATAAAACTGCCATATGACCCAGCAATCCCACTTCTGGGCATACACACTGAGGAAACCAGATCTGAAAGAGACACGTGCACCCCAATGTTCATCACAGCACTGTTTATAATAGCCAGGACATGGAAGCAGCCTAGATGCCCATCAGCAAACGAATAGATAAGAAAGCTGTGGTACATATACACAATGGAATATTACTCAGCTATAAAAAAGAACACATTTGAGTCAGTCCTAATGAGGTGGATGAAACTGGAACCTATTATATGGAGTGAAGTAAGTCATAAAGAGAAACACCAATACAGTTTATTAATGCATATATATGGAATTTATAAAGATGGTAATGATGACCCTGTATGCAAGACAGCAAAAGAGACACAGATATAAAGAACAGACTTTTGGACTCTGTGGGAGAAGGTGAGGGTGGGATGATTTGAGAGAATAGCATTGAAACATGTCTATTACCATATGTGAAATAGATGACCAGTGCAAGTTCAACGCATGAAGCAGGGCAGTCAAAGCCAGTGCTCTGGGACAACCCAGAGGGATGGGGTGGGGAGGGGGGTGGGAGGGAGGTTTAGGACAGGTGGACACATGTATATCCGTGGCTGATTCATGTCAGTGTACGGCAAAAACCACCACAATATTGTAAAGTAATTAGCCTCCAATTGAAATAAATTAGTTAATTTAAAAAAAAAAGAAGTAACATTACTTCTTATACACAGTACACTAACTGAAACAAATCTATTTTGCTTCCACGTCATATACAAATACACCTGTTTAGCTACTTGATACCAGTCTATCTAGGTGGTGTATTTTTTATTATTATTATTATTTGAGTTGATTTACAATGTGTTAGTTTCAGATGTACAACAAAGTGAATCATTATATATATATAATGATCAATATATATATATATATAATCTCCACTCTTTTTTAGATCCTTTTCCCATATAGGTCATTATGGTGTGTTTAGTAGAGTTCCCTGTGCTATACAGTAGATCCTTAATTACCCTATTTTAATTATAGTGGTGTGTGCGTCAATCCCAATCTCCCAGTTTATCCCCCCCCTCCCTATCGCTGGTAATCATAAATTTATTTTCTGCATCTGTAGCTCTATTTCTGTGCAGTAGATGAGTTCATTTGTGGTGGTATCTTGATCAGCTTCAAGTCTGTTATAGTCCTCATATTAGAACTGTCAGGGCATCAGCTGACAATCCTTACTTAGAAACTAGGAAACAAAAATATCTCTGTTTAAAAACTTTTTTATTTTTGTTTCAGTTCAGTTCAGTTCAGTCACTCAGTCATGTCTGACTCTTTGTGACCCCATGAACCACAGCATGCTAGGCCCCCTGTCCATCACCAACTCCCGGAGTCTACCCAAACTCATGTCCATTGAATCGGTGATGCCATTCAACCATCTCATCCTCTGTCGTCCCCTTCTCCTCCTGCCCTCAATCTTTGCCAGCATCAGGGTCTTTTCAAGTGAGTCAGCTCTCTGCATCAGGTGGCCAAAGTACTGGAGTTTCAGCTTCAGCATCCGTCCTTCCAATGAACACCCAGGACTGATCTTCAGGATGGATTGGTTAGATCTCCTTGCAGTCCAAGGGACTCTAAAGAGTCTTATCCAACACCACAGTCCAAAAGCATCAATTCCTTGGTGCTCAGCTTTCTTTTTTTTTTTATTTTTTATTTTTATTTATTTATTTATTTTTTGTCATACATTGATATGAATCAGCCATAGATTTACACATTCCCCATCCCGATCCCCCCTCCCACCTCCCTCTCCACCCGATCCCTCTGGGTCTTCCCAGTGCACCAGGCCCGAGCACTTGTCTCATGCATCCCACCTGGGCTGGTGATCTGTTTCACCATAGATAGTATACATGCTGTTCTTTTGAAATATCCCACCCTCACCTTCTCCCACAGAGTTCAAAAGTCTGTTCTGTATTTCTGTGTCTCTTTTTCTGTTTTGCATATAGGGTTATCATTACCATCTTTCTAAATTCCATATATATGTGTTAGTATGCTGTACTGTTCTTTATCTTTCTGGCTTACTTCACTCTGTATAAGGGGCTCCAGTTTCATCCATCTCATTAGGACTGGTTCAAATGAATTCTTTTTAATGGCTGAGTAATATTCCATGGTGTATATGTACCACAGCTTCCTTATCCATTCATCTGCTGATGGGCATCTAGGTTGCTTCCATGTCCTGGCTATTATAAACAGTGCTGCGATGAACATCGGGGTGCACATGTCTCTTTCAGATCTGGTTTCCTCAGTGTGTATGCCCAGAAGCGGGATTGCTGGGTCATATGGCAGTTCTATTTCCAGTTTTTTAAGAAATCTCCACACTGTTTTCCATAGCAGCTGTACTAGTTTGCATTCCCACCAACAGTGTAAGAGGGTTCCCTTTTCTCCACACCCTCTCCAGCATTTATTGCTTGTAGACTTTTGGATAGCAGCCATCCTGACTGGCGTGTAATGGTACCTCATTGTGGTTTTGATTTGCATTTCTCTGATAATGAGTGATGTTGAGCATCTTTTCATGTGTTTGTTAGCCATCTGTATGTCTTCTTTGGAGAAATGTCTGTTTAGTTCTTTGGCCCATTTTTTGATTGGGTCATTTATTTTTCTGGAATTGAGCTGCAGGAGTTGCTTCTATATTTTTGAGATTAATCCTTTGTCTGTTGCTTCATTTGCTATTATTTTCTCCCAATCTGAGGGATGTCTTTTCACCTTGCTTATAGTTTCCTTTGTTGTGCAGAAGATTTTAAGTTTCATTAGGTCCCATTTGTTTAGTTTTGCTTTTATTTCCAATATTCTTGGAGGTGGGTCATAGAGGATCTTGCTGTGATTTATGTCGGAGAGTGTTTTGCCTATGTTCTCCTCTAGGAGTTTTATAGTTTCTGGTCTTACATTTAGATCTTTAATCCATTTTGAGTTTATTTTTGTGTATGGTGTTAGAAAGTGTTCTAGTTTCATTCTTTTACAAGTGGTTGACCAGTTTTCCCAGCACCACTTGTTAAAGAGGTTGTCTTTTTTCCATTGTATATCCTTGCCTCCTTTGTCAAAGATAAGGTGTCCATAGGTCCATGGATTTATCTCTGGGCTTTCTATTCTGTTCCATTGATCTATATTTCTGTCTTTGTGCCAGTACCATAGTGTCTTGATGACTGTGGCTTTGTAGTAGAGTCTGAAGTCAGGCAGGTTGATTCCTCCAGTTCCATTCTTCTTTCTCAAGATTACTTTGGCTATTCGAGGTTTTTTGTATTTCCATACAAATTGTGAAATTCTTTGGTCTAGTTCTGTGAAAAATACTGTGGTAACTTGATAGGGATTGCATTGAATCTATAGATTGCTTTGGGTAGAATAGCCATTTTGACAATATTGATTCTTCCAATCCATGAACACGGTATGTTTCTCCATCTGTTTGTGTCCTCTTTGATTTCTTTCATCAGTGTTTTATAGTTTTCTATGTATAGGTCTTTTGTTTCTTTAGGTAGATATTCTCCTAAGTATTTTATTCTTTTTGTTGCAATGGTGAATGGTATTGTTTCTTTAATTTCTCTTTCTGTTTTTTCATTGTTAGTATATAGGAATGCAAGGGATTTCTGTGTGTTAATTTTATATCCTGCAACTTTACTATATTCATTGATTAGCTCTAGTAATTTTCTGGTAGAGTCTTTAGGGTTTTCTATGTAGAGGATCATGTCATCTGCAAACAGTGAGAGTTTCACTTCTTCTTTTCCTATCTGGATTCCTTTTACTTCTTTTTCTGCTCTGATTGCTGTGGCTAAAACTTCCAACACTATGTTGAATAGTAGTGGTGAGAGTGGGCACCCTTGTCTTGTTCCTGATTTCAGGGGAAATGCTTTCAGTTTTTCACCATTGAGGGTGATGCATGCTGTGGGTTTGTCATATATAGCTTTTATTATGTTGAGGTATGTTCCTTCTATTCCTGCTTTTTGGAGAGTTTTAATCATAAATGAGTGTTGAATTTTGTCAAAGGCTTTCTCTGCATCTATTGAGATAATCATATGGTTTTTATCTTTCAATTTGTTAATGTGGTGTATTACATTGATTGATTTGCGGATATTAAAGAATCCTTGCATTCCTGGGATAAAGCCCACTTGGTCATGGTGTATGATTTTTTTAATATGTCGTTGGATTCTGTTTGCTAGAATTTTGTTAAGGATTTTTGCATCCATATTCATCAGTGATATTGGCCTGTAGTTTTCTTTTTTTGTGGCATCTTTGTCTAACTCTCACATCCATACATGACTACTGGAAAAACCATAGCCTTGACTAGACAGACCTTTGTTGGCAAAGTAATGTCTCTGTTTTTTAATATGCTGTCTAGGCTGGTCATAACTTTCCTTCCAAGGAGTAAGCGTGTTTTAATTTCATGGCTTCAGTCACCATCTGCAGTGATTTTGGAGCCCAGAAAAATAAAGTCAGCCACTGTTTCCACTGTTTCCCCATCTATTTGCCATGAGGTGATGGGACCAGATGCCATGATCTTAGTTTTCTGAATGTTGAGCTTTAAGCCAACTTTTTCACTCTCCTCTTTCACCCTCATCAAGAGGCTCTTTAGTTCTTCTTCCCTTTCTGCCATAAGGGTGACGTCATCTGCATATCTGAGGTTTAAATGTCCTTTATTGTTTTTTTTTTTTTGTTTAAATGTCCTTTTTTGTTGTTACCCCAAAGAGTAATGTAAGTTAAGTTAAGTGAAAGTTGCTCAGTCGTGTCCGACTCTTTGCAACTCCATGGGCTTTATCCATGGGATTCTCTAAGCCAGAACACTGGAGTGGGTAGACTTTCCCTTCTCCATGGGATCTTCCCAACCCAGGAATCGAATCCAGGTCACCTGCAATGCGGGCAGATTCTTTACCCATTGAGCCACAAAGGAAGCCCCAAATGATCAAATAGAACTTTAGTGTTTGAAAAACAATCCTTTCTAACGTTTGGAGCATCATGTAAGATTTTTAAATAAATATGTCATATGTTCTAAAATTCATACGAAACAAATTAAATGAGAATTCATGTATCAGAGTTTCTAGTTACTAGGGTTCTTTTAAACCAAATGTATTTTAATGATTTTTGGTACTTCTTTTATGAATCCCAAGAATACTCAAGTGGTACAAGCTGGTATTACTGGAAGTTCTATTGCATATAGAAATAATAAAGAGTAGCCTGCTTGACATGACAACAGTCAGTCTGTCAAAACTGGCATTAGAAATAGAGGGAAATATGTTACTATAACTATAACAATAGAAGAATTCACACAATTATTCTAATCATAACTTTGGATCAAACATAACAATATAATTCCAGCCTTGTCAATCTTTTCTATAAGTGTAGACAGATGGAGAATACTGCATTTATTGAAAACTTAGGATCAAAAAAGAGTGGGATTGCTTCTAACAATATATATAGATGTAATTTATATTGTTAAACCACCATGTTGCTGAAACAGAAATCCACTTATGATAATAGTATTTTTCACATATCTAACAATATAAATAATATCTGAAATTCCATAATAATGTGCACTAACATGCTATTTTCATCTTTGCACAGTACTCTAAAATATTTCTAATAGTAACTTCTGAATATGTAGAAATAATAGTTTGTAACTGTCACTTAAAAGCACATCTATATGCTTTAGGATATCTTCATAAAATGTTTCAGCATTGTTTGCAAACCATGAGCCAGTTCTAGAGGCAGATCTTCACTGCATCAAATTTAACAACCTCTTCAATTCTCATTCAAATCACAGAGGAAGCCTACTGTAATGATATTTCTTAACATTTTATATGGTTTACAAGCCAGTGTTATGAAATATCTTTATGAAATATTTAATGAAGGAGTTGAAATAAGACCTTTCAAAATAAAAAGAATATATATTTTATAAAGCAAAAGATTAATAAAGTGAACTTCTATTTGATATTTGCCACCTACAAATAATCAGAACATATTGAGTCAATTTATCTGATATCTAAAGTATTTTATAACTCTGAAATTTTTTCCTATAATTCTGTCTTACAGAAATGTGTTTAGTGGAACGATGTTACTGTATATTAATAAAGTAGCATGTTCCAAAAATGCAGGTGCTACTACATTATATTCGATATAATAATGAGAATTGAAGCCCTGCAAAGGTACCATAGTATTCAGCATATTCCAAACATTTTGAACTTGAAAGCCTTTTTTTCCATAAAAGACATTTACAAATTATTTTCCCACCAAATATTTTCAAGAGAACATTTAGAAAATCAATCTCAATGAATAATTATTAATTGATTATTTATACTCTCCAATGAGTAATTTAATTATTAGCAGTAGTCATAGTATGTATTAAAGTCATGGATTTTCCATCTAGATTTTGCAGGATCATTGGGTAGCTTTACGTTTTACAATAGAATATTTTTAAAATATTCAACTTTCAAAGCAGAACTATTTTAATAAAAATAAAATTTAATAAAATACTTTAAATAATAAGTATTTATATTATAAATAATAAGTATTCTTATATAAGTAATAAGTAATAAAAATTACTTATTATAATTATTATATATAATTATATATAGATAATATATAAATAATTTAATAAATTGATTATATTATTTATATATCATATATCAAATTAAATTAAATATATTAAATTTTATATATTAAATATATAATTATGTATAATTATATATTTATATTAAAAATAATATAAATATATAAACAAATAAATAAAATATATAAATAATTATATTTTATATAATAATTATTATTGCTTATAATAATAAGTAATAAAAATAAGTAATAAGTAATAAATTTAAAATTTAATAAAATACTTTCAATAATAAGTATTTATACTATAAATAATAAGTATTCTTATATAAGTAATACAGGAAATCATGATGTAGTATAAGACTATGCACTTTGCCCAAATTAATCTGATTAATTTCCTGTGTTATTTAAATTCTATAAAATAAATTTATGCTTTCTATGACAGATTGACCCATAATAAATAAACCTGACATATTCTTAAATGTGAGAATATTTAACATAAAATAGCTAATTAATATGCATATATCATACCATTATTAATGTGTGTAGTTTAATATTTAAATAACTTCTACTCATTGAAAAACATTAAGTAATCACCTGGCAATAAGTTAAGGACCTTATAATGAATTTGGTGGACCTATTACATGATTTCACAGGTTTTTGTATCTAGTAGTATAGCAAGCAATTAATACTTTCTAAATTAGAATAATGTGGAGTTAGAAAAACTGTACTTCTATCAACTTCTATGTAAATTTCTCATACCTTTTTTTGAATATACCAAGCAAACCAACTAGCACTCATAATAAAGTTAATTATTTTACTTATAAACAGTAAGATTCAATTATCTAATGGTTTGAACTAGCTATGCACTTTTTAATAATTTTTTTCTGCTCTGCTAATGATACTATTAATATTTCCATCTAAGGTGAGAGAAAATACTTCAGGATCAAGTGTAAGGGATGCTGTTGGAGAATGTTTTCTTAAAAGGCAATGAAAATTTTGGTGAGCATAGAGTAAAGGCAGGTGAAATAGTGTTCAACTATTGTCAACAATAATGATTTCACTTATGAGTTCTTTAATGGAAATTTAAGTGCACAATAAGGTGAGAATACTTTGCAAACTAACACTATGAAAGCAGCAGGTGTTTTATTTTTAGGATTTTAACATATAAACATCTTATTTGCAGAAATAAAAATGATGAAAAGAACATGGTAACCCACTATATATTCAGTAATTTACAAAATATTCACATAAAGAAGTCTTTATAAAAATTTAATTTTTTTAATTTAAAAAAAGAAATGAAACCTTAAAAAAAAGTCCTTTAAATTCTCCCACTTTCTCAGGTACGTGGTGGCTGGAGAACGACACAATTATCTGTGATATCTCCAATCAAGAGGTAGAATCTATCCACTCCTTCTATCTAAATTGGACTTGGGCATTGTGTTAGTGGAAACGATGGGCAAACTCTGTATCTGTCATGAAGAAGCTGTGGATTTTGTTGTATTTTAGAACACGATAACCCTCCATGTGTACAAGCCTAAGCTAGGCTGCTGGCAGCCGGGAGAGCCTCTGGAAGAGGACCACGGCCTCCAGGCCAACTGTCAGCCAGACCTGGACACGGACCAAGAGCATCAGGCCCAGGCAGAGGAGGCAGAGCTGTGAGCAGTGAAAGTGTGGACTGAGAAAGTGACCCTAAAGAAACTGTAAATAAAAGAAACCTACTCTGACACTTTTTTCCCCCTACTATTTGGCTATGTTTGGTAAATGAGTGTACAAATGGCCTGCTTGTTGTCATTGTTCAGTGGTTAAGCCGTGTCCGAACCTTTGCACCCCCATGGACTGTAGCCCACCAGGCTCGTCTGTCCATGGGATTCCCCAGGCAAGAATACTGGAGCGGGCTGCTATTTCCTTCTCTGGGGAATCATCCGAGAGGATGTACAGTCTCCGTACACAGAGACTGAACCCATGTCTCCTGCTTTGGCAGGCAGATTCTTTACCACTGGGTTACCAGGGAAGCCCCAGAATGGCCTTTGACATCATTAAAATACCTTGTGAGACTTGATTATTCACATTTGTCACCAAATATCACACATTCTTTTCTTAAAGTTCCCAGTGTTTATAAAAGGGAACAAAAAGACACAGATCACAAATGTAATTGGCAAGGTTAATTAACCTATTATTTTCACCACTCCAGAAGTGAAGCTTCAGCCCCAAGAAAGTCCACTGATTTATAGCTAAACATATTATCCTGTCTGTACTGAAGCATCAGAAAATTGCATGGAAATAACTGGATCAAGTAATGAGTATTTGTGGTCACAAAGGTTATAACAGCTACAACAACAAGGAATGTTTTGAAAAGTAGCTGCCATGACTTAGGATAAAATATATACAGCAAGACTCCTTAGACTCCTTATTAAAACTGAAGAAATACATTCCTCTCTTGCCAAATCTTCTACAAAAGTTAAAAAAAAAAAAAACCCTAAAAAGCTATGTGTGGACAAAAGTGGGAAGGGAAATTTTCCACCCATATTTTCTTACTTTGTACTTTGTATAATGTTCTCCCTTAGAGACGACAAACATAACTGATGAAAAATTAATGCAAAGTCTGAATGATGAAGCTAGAAAGTCAAAAGAACCATTGTCTCTGAATAAGATGCTTTCATCCTCAAATTACATCTCCCAGGCACATCAAGAATATTTGCTATCAGCATCACAATTTTTTATTTTTTAGTAAACTGACTTTGTCCATATGGATTTTGTCCATAATCACTAGTGCCCATAATATATTTTCCATAAAAGAAAACAAACACCCATCAAATGATAAGATAATTCAAAAGGCAAAGTCCTATTATTTAAACAGAATGTTGAATAGCTACAGGTAAAAATGTGTGAGGATTTCTTTATTGTATTTGTGCAGTAATTTTCTATAGAAGTGTCTGCATTACTCAGGTGATGGAGAAATCTTGCAGGAAGGATCCCACAGCTCTCTTGGTCTTAGCTTTCTCATACAGAAATTTAGACTTCTATTTTTCTCTTGTTTAAAGCTAATTTCCCTCAGAATCTAAATCATATATATTTTCCCAACTAAAATACCAACTCACTTTTCTGTTTTTTCCATATAATTTATATTTCAGCAGATCGAACAATTGGTGTGGTTGCTGTTCAATGAAACCCTCCTGCTGGGCTTGAGGTTCCTGCTGAGATGGCTGAGCCCACACCAACCACTTACTTCACCTGGGACACCTTGTTAGTAAATTATAACCTCAAATCAATAGAAAACTATGAAAACTCCTAGTGTTTTCTCCAAAATAAGAAAATTAATCTCAGGAATACAACAGAGCTATTTTAAAAGATAAAGTTACTATGCTAACATGTTAGAGGATAAACATACAGGTAACATTTTTAAGCTACTTTAAAAATAGCTTATGCATGTAAAAGTTCAACTTCTCTTTCCACACACACACACATAAAATTTTGTGATGATGAGTTATGAGATGGAAAGCATTATGATTATTTTTTTACAAGCAAAGGTAATAACAAAAATTAGATACTGGAAACTTTTCAATATTTCTATGAAATAATTTTTTAAAACTATGTTTTAACAATAGGAAAATGTGAAAATAAGAACTTAACCAAACATTCAAAATTAGCATAACTCAGAGTGGGACAACTTGAAATTATGCAGCTTATAAAGTTATGCAATATAATGTATACACAACGATGTTTAATCTGAGTCTGATTAAACTTTAGACAGCTTCTGGTTAACAAGACACACAGGAGGTGAAGAAACAAACATCACATTGAGGACATAATCAGATGAAACTCAAGCATGGGAAGTTCTACAAAACCATAGGCTTAAATGCTTCAAAAGACAATTTTAAGAAAAAAAAAAAAAGATATTTGGGGAGGAAAATTTTAGAGATGTAAGAGGCATAGTAATCATTTACAATATGTGAACATATCCAAGCTTAGCAAAAAAACTATTAAAAAATATGTTGGCCAAATGTAAACTTTGTGTATGATTTGGATATTACAATACATGATATTAAGGAATCATTGTTAATTATTCTAAATATGATAATAACATTTTTGTTATGAAGAAAATGCCCTTCTTTTTAGGAGAAGCATGCTGAAATATATGAATATTATAATTCTGCAGCAAACGAATGTACAGCATGTGTGTGTGATTATGTACACATATTTTCTAAAATGTTAACTATTGCTGAACCTAGATGGAGAGACCACAGGTATTTGTTGTGCCATATTTTCAATTTTCCTTCGTGTTTAAAGATTTTTCTACAACATGGTTAGAAACTATTATCATACATTTACATATATCAATGCATATAAAGAAAACAATTTTTTTAAATCAGTAAATTAAACAAGAAATATTCTTTAATTTGGAAAAATAATTATTTCTAATTGTGCAGCAATGTGTGAGACTTTGACCTTGAAGTTATAGCAATGTTATGCACCCCAATTCTACTGCTTCTTTCTCACTCTCTTACTCTGAAGTCAGTGTTCTCAAGGCCAAGAAGATGAGCCAATTACTTTTGCTTCTGATGACTTGAGGTTGGGATAGTTAATCAATACTTCCTATAGTGCAAGGCAATAAATCTTCTCTCAGAATCATTTGATTCCTTCAGGTCAATTCCGTCACTCAGTCTTGTCCAACTCTGTGGCCCCATGAACTGCAGCATGCCAGGCTTTCCTGTCCATCAACAACTCCGAGAGTTGGCTCAATCTCATGTCCATCAAGTCAGTGATGCCATCCAACCATCGCATCCTCTGTTGCCCCCTTCTCCTCCTGTCTTCAATCTGTCCCAGCATCAGGGTCTTTTCTAATGAGTCAGTTCTTTGCAATAGGTGGCCAAAATATTGGAGCTTCAGCCTCAGCATTAGTCCTTCCAATGAGTATTCAAGACTGATTTCCTTTAGGACTGACTAGACAGTTAGTCCTTTAAGACTGACTAGACAGTCCTTTAGCATTGGCTAGACAGACCTTTGTTGGCAAAGTAATGTCTCTGTTTTTTAATATGTTGTCTAGGTTGGTCATAGCTTTTCTTCCAAGGATCAAATGTCTTTCATGGCTGCAGTCACCATCTGCAGTGATTTTGGAGCCCAAGAAAATAAAGGCTATCACTGTTTCCATTGTTTTCTCATTTATTTGCCATGAAGTAATGAGATTGGATGCCATGGTCTTAGTTTTCTGAATGTTGAGTTTTAAGCCAGCTTTTTCACTCTCCTCTTTCACTTTCATCAAGAGGCTCTTCAGTTCCTCTTCACTTTCTGCCATAAGGGTGGTGTCATCTGCATATCTGAGGTTATTGATATTTCTCCTGGTGCTCTTGATTTCAGCTGGAATCAAGCACAAGTATTTGATTCTACACTTATCTCAAAGCCTTGTAATTCCTAGGCTTTCTTCTTAAGGGAAATGATGGCAATTTATGAGCACAGTTGTCCAAATTGTTCAGGAGTATCTCCCCTATTTAATATCAGTCAATTCTATTTATGAGTATTTATGAATTTAAGCCCATCTAGTCAAGGCTATGGTTTTTCCAGTGGTCATGTATGGATGTGAGAGTTGAGCTTTCACTTGAGCTTTCACCAAGTCCCAGGCCTAGTAGTAGGAGCTGGCCTAGGAGTAGGAGCTGGAGATAGCATCAAAATATTGAGTTATTTATTGATTATTTTCTCACCCTTCTCTTCCTTCCGTGCTTCACTCACCAGACTATACCTGGACTCATTATAAACCTCGTTCTTCCTTCACCACTGTACAGAAATGAAATATTTTAAGAAAGAGAACAATCCTTTTGCTATGTGTAACAATACGATTATTATAAGGAAAAAGGAAACTTGCTCACATCCAGAACAACAGCCCGCACGTTCTTCCCCGGGGTCTGAGAGAGGACTGTTGGGAGGGGTGGGGAGAGTGACTGCCAGGGAAGGGTTACTGCCTAATATGGTTGTCAGAGGGCAACCACGCGAGCAAGCACTGGCATGAATGGACCATGCCTATGCCATCAGCAGGTAAGGAAGCAGATATAACCAATATGGCCAACTCACCCAACAGGCATGACTCCCCTTCCTTCTAGATAAAAGAAGTCCCCGAATATGAAACTCCAAGTTGTGAACTTTCAAAGCTGCAAGCATGATCTAGTTCTAGCAAGGAGCCGGAACCTGCGCCATCAGCCGCAGGGTTGAGTGAAGTTGTAGCTTGCCTGCCATCTCTCATTGTTGACGATCCTTCAGCTCTACCATCTCCCACTTCCTCTCCCACCCCCAGTCAGTAATTCTTTCCTGCTCACTTGATGTCAGCCCCTGTGGGCCAGTTGTTGTACTGTACTATTGTACTTTCCAGGAACTGTGACATTAGATTTTAGATATTTTATTTATTTTTGTATTTTTATGTATCATCTGTATGAAAAGTATTATAAATCTACTATAGTACAGTACTATATAGCTGATGGTGTTAACTGTGTACCTAGACTAACTAGACTAACTCTGTTGGACGTATGAACTAATTGGCTTTATGAACAGGCTCTTGGAATGGAATTCATTCATATGTAGGGGAGTTACTGTAATAGAAATTTTGTCATCGGGCCTCCTAGTGCTTTGCAGGAGGCTCGTGTTCTCCCTAGACATGCTAGTCGAATTATAATTGATCACAGGCAATTGCTAAACCATTCTCTTTACCGACAACTGATTTAAGCATGGACATAAGAAGAAATACTAACCAATGAGTTCCTAGAAAATACCTTTTGAGAACTTCTGGGGATGGATTTCCTCCTGGATGAAAATATATGGAAGGCACTAACCTTCCTATCTTTCTGCCTTTGATGTCACTGACACCTGAATTGGAGACAGCCAACTTGTAGCCAACCCCACAAGCTCCAGTCCATATGCTACAGAAAAGGGGAAAGTATGTGGTTTCTCGACGATATCATTGAACTGCTAAATTCAACAAACTGAGAAATATCCTACCTCACATGATGTGAAGTAATGCATGTAAGTAATACATGTAAGTAATGTTCTTTATTTAAGCTGAGTCACAGTTTATTGCTTGCTGATGAAAACATACTAACTGATGCAACTATATAAGTGGAGGGGAGTGATAAAAGTTGTACAGATCCAAACATGTGTTTTAAGATGTGGGCATGGTGGAATAATCTGCCAAGCAACTAGAGAAAAATGGAGGCACCTGGGACTAATAACAAGACCCACACATTTGGTAAAAAGGACTTAGTGAACTGGTTTGTTAGTGAGTCTGTCCTGCGATGTAGGGCTGGGCTGTTAGTCAAGAGAGAACATCTCTGGACAGCTTGAAACCTGAAAACTTCTGCCCATGATTAGCACCAAGGATGTCAGGGTGAGATAACGAGGTATGAAGAGGTCAGAAGATGATACAAATATACTCTTGTGCGGGTAACAGTAGCAAAGGAAGAGTAAGCAGAAGCTCACTATCCAAGACCTCGGTTCCCAAGAAGCAGGGCCTCAGGAAGTCCTGTGGTCCACTGTAGGGGACTCTGATATTGGACGGAGTAACCTGCTGAAATTTTGAGTTGGAACTGAGGTTTATGTACTCAGTCAATGTGGAAATAGGGAGGGGTACAAGTTATGATTTGGGTGAAAGAAAAAAGCACGTCAAGCATCTTAAAAAAGGAATAGAAGAGATGAATAAAAATTTAGGAATATATGAAAGACAAGCTATGCCAAACCAACTATCCCTCACATTTTAAGGAAAGACAGATTAGGATAAATACATAAGATGAGAGAGGAGATGCCAATGACCCATGGTGTAATGAAGAAGTAAACAAGGGTTCTATGCTGTGCTGAGGCTAAGATAGAGTTTCCAGAAAGTAAGGCTAGAAGAAAAGTGGGGCTTAGTTTGGGTGTGTCTGAATACCTTGAAGGAAGCCATCCACGTGTAGGATGTGAAGAGACTGGATGAAAGACACCAGTACTGAACTCTTGAGTCTAGCTCTTAGCAGCAGAGACAGCTGCTTCGGTTGTTCCAAAATGGCAAAATCTGATTACTGCAAGCCCTGTAGACCCATCTAAGTACTAGGGTCCAGAAGCTCACACGGATCACAGTTACTGGGGCCTCTGAAGCATTCTGAGCTTCCATATTACTTACTGGTAACTGTAGGTATCATGTCTAGTTGACAATAAAGTGGGTACAGGGAACAAGGCAGGAGCCCACGAACATCAATGAGGCACCCAGTGACGCAGTATTTATACTCAGAGGCTGTGGGGAACTTGGTACTGATGGTTCATGGAGGTCGTTGACTGTCCTTATTTATGTAAACTCAGAGCTCGGGCAAGAGGAAGAGTTGGGATAGGAGAAACCTATGCAGAGGAGAGGTCAGTGGAAGTGGCAGTGAGCAGCTACGATAAATAGATAAAGGCTGGGAGAAAAGCAAGCTGGAGCTCTGCCCTTTGCACTTTTCATTGTGAATTCCAGCAGATTGCCTGACACACAGCAGGTGCTCAAGAAATAATTGTTGGATGAATGATTTAATTAATCGAGGATGTGTGGTAGCCCATTATGAGCTAAGCGTTATCCTTCACAGTGAGAAGTGTGTGTGCATTGCTTCATCCCACAAGCTGACCTCAAGTTTCTTGGCCACTGCATCACCCACATTTTAAACTGGCCATGTTTCTTATTTTATGAAATGAAATAAATGCTAATGTTCTAGCAGAGGAATGTAAACAAGTGTGCTTCGACAAATTCAATGAGACTAAAAAGAAACGTTAGCAGGTGTATGAAAGTGGGTCCAATTAAGATATATTTGCTTTTGTGCCACGGATTCTATGCTCTTCCAAATACAACTGTTAGATGATAAGGGGATGGGGACTATTTTTGACTCTTTTATTTTTATCTTGGAGAAATATATTTTCTCATCGATAGTTTATGCAGTTCTCTTTTCATACTTCGCTTTTGTGATGCTTCCTTTAAAGACTTTCTGTGCTGTTTTATTTTGTGCCATTGTTTATGCTGCATTTGTTGTTATTTTTGCATTTACATTCCACAGAGAAATAATACTTAACAGCATAAAAATCCCAGAACCACATCAGGATAAAAGAGGTGATTTATAAACACATAATAGTCATTTTTGGTACTTTTCATCATTAGTCAAGCTGAGAGAACAAATTGGAATTTGTGCTTCTGGTGGGCTTTCTGAAGGGATCCTCAGATAAATGTAGCCAAAGATGAAAGATAATTCCAATTAAAAGATAATGGATATTATACACAATTACGGCTGTGGCCAAGTCAAACACTTTGAAATTAAATGTCTTTGTGTGAGAAACCACAGTGTTAAATAAAATAATCAACAGGAATTTATTTCTGTCTTTGCTCTGATCTACTCACATCTCCTATTTTGGGTAGCAAGTGACAATTCTGTTTAAATACAAAGACACCAAAACTTTTCAACCTGGAGTAAAGGCTAGCATTTAAACTAGTATAATATTAAGGTTATTTAAAATTTTCAGAATTTAGCATCTGATTATATTTATGTTCCTTTCATTTTGCTAATTTAGAGCCCCAAACTGGAAAGCTTCTGCATGACAAATAATTTTTTATCTTAGCAATGACATCTCCGTAAATGTTCCATGTGCTAAATTTATCATCTATAAGAAAATATGGCAAAATAGATAATAGAAGAAATGGTAGGATTCTTACTTTAAAAGCTATGCTACCACATGTCAGTTCATAGGACTATACCCGAGACCCACAGAATAGTAGCAAAGAGAAAGCAGTAAAATTAGTACAACCAAAGGAGTAAAACGAATATATCATTAATACCAGCAAAACCACTAAATCTAATGACTCACTGATATGACTGTGTCATGTGCAGATTTTAAAAAGAATTTTTAAATGATAGTCTTTTTTCCTTGATAGCATGTTGATTATCTGATGTTACCAACGATAAAGTGAGATTCCTCTAAGGTCATGGAAGATGTGTTATTTTAGTGTATAGTTTCATCAAAAAGAGAAAGAAAAAAAGCAAAGACAGACATATGTAGATGAAATATAGAGTGGGAGGATTATTATCACTTCATGCTTGATTCAATTTAAAATCCCACAGCCTTCTCAATCTCCAAGGCAGCTTAATCTTTTGCCCCATGGATTATCTCTAGGTACCACGTAAACATTTGACCCTGAAGCTCTGTGACTGCTAGCTGCAGTTTATCAAAAGTTGTCACCCTTAAAAAATAAATCAGATCACTGGGCTTTCCTCACTGTGTTCTATTAGGGCCCTGATGAGTCTTGTAAATAATATGAGAGATGTTGTATCTTTCCAGAAACTGGTTATGTGGAGATACGCCTATTAACTTAATGTCTGTTTGTCCAGTTTGTCGATTGCAAAACCCATGGAATGGGAGGGAGGACGTGAAATTAGAACTGGCTATAAAAACACTCCCCAAATTGGACTTGGGGGACATTCTGGGAAAGGGTACAGTAAGACCCCTAATGTTTATTGCTCCCACTGCAAAGAATACAATTAAGGTCCCTTAATGTTTATTGCTCCAGCCTGAAAGAACACCATTAAGTCTGAAGCATCACCTGGTGGCACCCTCATCCAGCCACACTCCTTGAGCACAGTTGGGACATTATGGAACACAAAGAGAGCTGGGTTGCTCACCTGGCTGCATTCGAAGAACCCTGTCAAGAACTTTTCTTTAAACAAATCCGGTAGCAAGATAATATGGCAGCCCACCTCCCCCATCTGCCAACATCCTATAAGCTCTGTGGCAACATGAACAGAACTGAATCAATATTCATGATTCCTGTTTTTTGGAGAAAAAAAATGAAAGAAAGAATTAAAAAAAAAATAAAACCACTGTATGTTCTGCTGTATTAGTCTGTCTAATGAGAATAAATTAAGACCCAGCTGAGACATGACCCTGAACCTTCTGCTTCCTCTTAAGTGTCAGTTTCACTTTCCTTAGCACTGTGACCAACTACATTCTAAGTACAGGTTGACACTGGCTCAACGTTTTGCGAATACAGGTGAAGTGGGAGGGGAACTGCGAATACAGGTGAAGTGGGAGGGGACCTGCGAATACAGGTGAAGTGGGAGGGGACCTGCGAATACAGGTGAAGTGGGAGGGGAACTGCGAATACAGGTGAAATGGGAGGGGACCTGCGAATACAGGTGAGGTGGGAGGGGAACTGCGAATACAGGTGAAGTGGGAGGGGACCTGCGAATACAGGTGAGGTGGGAGGGGAACTGCGAATACAGGTGAAATGGGAGGGGACCTGCAAATACAGGTGAGGTGGGAGGGGACCTGCGAATACAGGTGAAGTGGGAGGGGACCTGCGAATACAGGTGAGGTGGGAGGGGAACTGCGAATACAGGTGAAATGGGAGGGGAACTTCCTGAAACTCGATGCTGAGGGTACCTGGTTCTGCCCCATTACCCCTCATCTTGGTCTTCAGGTTCGTGTAGCTCTAATTTCATTTCTTTAATAGCCTGGCTTTTGATAAGACTCTTCCCCTCTCAGCCCCTCCCATGGCCAAGTTCCCTTCGTGGGGTCATTGCTAACTTCTCACAATGTGACTTCATTTCTCTAAGAAATTCCCAGCAGTGGTCTTTAATGGCAGGTTAATGGGCTGTTAAATCTCATATTTTCCAGGATGATTTTGTTACTAGAAGTAGTCTTCCTCCTATTTCCAGTGTGGTCAATAGAGGCCTGTATTAGAGGCACTTAACGCTTTGTACACCAAGGATATTGTGCTCCAAATCAGAACAAACAAGAGACACTTTTTACTCCTTGATGATATCAACACCATTTTAGGAGAATGTCTGCCAGGGGTCCTGTTTGTTATGCCTACATAAATCAATAAAGGCTATGAAAAATACAGGAAGCTTTGCCAGCTCTGTGCTTACAAATAGTAGATGAGAGGGTTCCCAGACAGCAGATCATCCGTAAGCTGGTCCTCAAGCCTGTGTTGTCGTATGCTTCATGACTTGTTTCATTATCTGCCACCGCTACTTTATGTTGGCCATTTCTTTCTGAACCCCTCAAAAACAAAATACTTAATGATACATAGCCCAAGTGAATTCATTTACCAAAAAAATAGAGCACAAGATTATATATAAACCAGAAACCTAGGTGCCTTGTTACAGAATTTCTATAAATTATCATAGCCTGTTGGAGTTTATTGTAATTTCCAATTGGATCAGTGCTATAGACAATTAGAAACCTAGCCAATGCCAATATGAAATTCTTCCTAATGATTTTTAAGAATGGTTGGTAGCTATTAAAATCATGATAATTAGGACAGATGACAAAGCATAAATGACAAAATAAAGCACTTTTCAGTAGATAGTTTTTGGATCTGATACCCTTCATAGATTCTCCCTTAAGCTAAAATAATTCATTGCACATTTTTTATTGAACATTTAAGGTGAAGGGTGTGCCGGTTCTTAACATGTAGTCTTAAGGGATCTGCATTTAATTTTATAGAACATAAGAGTCTTTCTTTCTAATTGAATAGTATAAACATATTATCATTTGTTAGAAATGAAATGGATACAGTCCAAGGAGCTTATCTTTTTTCTTTACTAAGAAAATTAAAATCTAGTAGGAGAAAAATTTACAAGTACACAAATGACTAAAGTTCAAGATGAAAATTTAAAAAGCTTTTGAGAAACCCCATTTTCTTTCAATATGTTATTAAATGAGATGTTACTTAAAGTCTTGCTAATAGAGAACAGGTAGAAAAGGTATAATGATACAAACATAAAAGAAGATAATTTATCATACACATAAAAGTTCAAAGCAGATGAATATCTTGCCTATGGAGACTTGGCAATATGGTATCTTTCTACCTAATGGATCTATCATCCCTTAAGACCTCACTGTCAATTGCATCTGTCTTCAGAAGGGGAAAAGGGAAGTGTAGCCTGCATACCCATGTAGGGGAAGAAAAATAACTTTTCATCTGCCTTTGTCGGTTCTTGCTTGGTCTGATAATTAAACTGATATAAGGTAGACTAAAAGGAGAAACATGTGCTTCCCCAGTGGCTCAGTAGTAAAGAATCCTGTCAATGCAGGAGATGCAGCTTTGATCCCTGGGTCAGGAAGATCTCTTTGAGAAGGAAACGGCAAACTACTCCAGTATTCTTGCCTGGGAAATCTCATGAATAGAGGAACCTGGTGGGCTACAGTCTATGAGGTCACAAGAGTCAGACATGACTCAGAGACTAACCAACAACAACAACAGGAGCAATACTCATTTAATTTTGTATGGCTGTCCTGCAAATATATGAGACTCAAAGAGAATCAGGCAATTGAAGTTTAAATACCATCTTGAGCTAAGAAGGAAAGGATCTGGGGCATCCAAGGAAAAGAAGATGATTCACAAGAAGATGAGAAAAGCAAATATTTAGTAAATAAATGCTTGCTTGCCATGCATCTAAGTCTTTCAGATGAAAATGTTATCTGCACTATTACCACTTTACCTGGTACAGGCCCCTTTTCTAAATTATTATAGGCAGTTAAGGGGAGGTAGGAAGACTTTCCTAAATCTGCTGGGTCTTGATTGCCTTCAGTTCAATATGCCAAAATGGCATGCTTTGGGGTGCCTCACCTGGTTTTTAAAAAGCCTTTGGCTAGAAAAAGCACATATTGCTTCCATTCATATTCCACTGGTTAGAATTCAATGACAAGGGGACACCAACTGTAAAAGAAGGTAGAAAATGGATCCTACTTGTGGCTTGAAAAAAAGACAATGAATTGTAGTGAAATGCCAGCGAGTGCTTCCTTTTATGGTATTGAGAAATGGAAAAATCCTACTGAGTAAACTTTCATCACTCTCTGAAGAGGAATCTTTAAAGTAGGAACCTAAGAGTTATTTAAAAGTGGGAAGACAAGAGAAACTCCATAAAGAGCAGAACTGACGTTGAAATCAGAATGTCACGAGCATAAACAAAGTATCGTGTGTAATTGCACTAGACACACTTGGGAGGTGAGTACTCGGAACAAAGGAAAGCAGACAGGAGAGAACAGCAAATGTTGGGTTACCTGGCCATGAATGGCTGAAGAGGGAAACAGCCAGTCAGTCCTTAGAGGTTATAAGTTAATAACTAATATGATTCAGGAGGTGGTAGGGGGATAGTGAAAAAACAAAAGTCAAAGACCTTCCAGGACAAAAGTTCAGAGGTAAATAGCTAAGGAATATAAGTCCACAGAAAAAGGTTTTCAAGGCAAGAAACTGGCAAGTAAATTATTTTTATTGATTCAGTTGTGGAATGGGGTTTTGCCAGTGGGTAAATGGACTGGAGATAGAGATCACTGGATGGGATGACGCGAAGAACTTAGGAGAGCAGGGTGTTAAAGAGGCATCAACATAAATCTGGGAGATTCTGATAATGACAGAAAAAAAGGATCCACCAGGAGAAACTGGTAGCCACAAGCACGGCAGTGGGAAATAAGGAAAAATTTCACCCTACCCTAGATTTTTTGAGTTGAAAAGAAGTATACCTTAGTGACGATGGTTGTATAAAATGACGCTGTGTTAGGGACAATATTTTTCCACCCCCTCCAGTATTCTTGGACTTCCCTCGTGGCTCAGCTGGTAAGGAATCCGCCTGCAATGTGGGAGACCTGGGTTTGATCCCTGGGTTGGGAAGATCTTCTGGAGAAGGGGAAAGCTACCCACTCCAGTATTCTGGCCTAGAGAATTCCATGGACTGTGTAGTCCATGGGGTTGCAAAGAGTCATCCACAACTGAGCAACTTTCACTTTGCCACGGTACTGAAAATAGAGTTTAGAAATGAAATGATGGACTATTTAACAATGGATTTTAGGATTCATGCTGTATTTCTCTTCACTAATATAGGAAACACTTTTTTCAGTAAACACATTTTTTAAAACTTCAGGACAAATACTTTACATCAGATGTGAGGTGTGTGCCTGCAAGCACTCTCAGTCACTTTAGTCATTTCTGACTCTTTGTGACCCTATGGATTGTAGGCTCCTCTGTCCAGGGATTTTCCTGCAAGAATACTGGAGTTGGTTGCCACTCCCTCCTCCAGGGGATCTTCCAGACCCAGGGATTGAACCAGCATCTTCTGCATTACAGGCATATTCTTTACCACTGAACCACTCAGGAGGCCCTGGTGTAAGGTATCATGTTTTAAGCCCTACTCTGAGAGCCCTCAAACTGGAATCTTACTAGTTACTAGTTGGAATGATATTACATTTGGAGACAAGGATAACAAGGAAGAACAAAATGTAAATGCATAAACAGTGTTTTAATTCTACTCCTAAATCAAATTGCAACCTTAATATTCTTTGCTAAGTAAAAAAAAAAAAAAAAAGTTGATCGAATGTATTACTGCCAAATTATGATGGGCAAAATTTAAACTTATTTTTATTTACTAAAGGCATGATAAAAAACAGCTGTTAGTTATTTTTAGTTGCCTTTAAGATTAGAAACGTGTGGAGCAGTATAATAGATTAGTTGGCTAATTAATCTTTGTTTTCATAAACTCTAAATGTATAATTATAGTCTTTAGTAGTAGCACATGGAAGGCTCAGAGGAGCTTTCCTGGATTAAGATGCATTTTGATAGGCATAGAATCATGGCTGGCAGGGCATAGAGAGTCTAGGTCAACTATATTCTATAAGTAGTATCTGTATTATGAGCGTGTTTCAATCATAACTATCTACATATTCATAAAATTAAAAATTATAGCTCAAATTTATATAACATAAGGAGAAAAGGTAAACAGTCTTATAAATGTTTTCTGGTATCTGCATGCAAGAAGGTCCATGAGAGACGACAAGGAAAGAATAAGAGAGAAGGAAGAGGAGAAGAAAGAAAATACTTCATTTTTAAGAAACACAAAGTTAGCCTCATTTCAGAAAACACAACACACAATTATATGCAAAAGCTTCACTGAGCTGGGTGGAGAGTGATTTGATTTTCTAAGAAAAGTTAAATTTTAGAATGTACAATTGCTGTTTGACTGTCTCTCGTAGTCTATAATAAATGTTTACTATAAATAATTTACAAGTCCACCACACATCACTCTGTTGAATAGACACTCAATAAATATTTATTGAATGAATGAAAGATAGGTACAATGGATCCTATTTCAAAGAGGATAAGTAAAATGGGAAGAAGACTGCAAAATCTATTTTACACATTATTAATAGTCACTTCCTTTTTTATCCTTCAGAAAACACTTCATGATTCCTTTTATGGCAGAGCAGAAATTAGATTTATTATTTTTTAGTATTTTTACAGTAAGAGTTTCTGTTAGAAAAAAAAAAAAGAAGATATGGATTCCAAGTCATATAATGTTGGTTACTTAATAATAAAAAAGAAATCATCATATTCAACTGAAGTATGAAAAGACAGGCTCAAGAATATGAAAGCTGCCTGTGGAATTCCGTAGAGAGCCATAGAAAAGTTGAATGTACTTTCTCTGTCACGATGAAGTTAGAAAAGGACTGACTTCAACACTCAGTGATTAACAAAACCGTGGAGTTGTGTAGGAGGAAGAAAGCAATGTCACAAGCAGACAGGCAGTCCCAGGGCAATGCTTTGGTGAAAGGAGGTCAATAGAAGCTGAGCTGGACAATGGCACTTCAATGACATTTTCATGATGATTCTTGGGAGACCGTACAGGAATTCATTTTCTGTCTCATGAAAGAGTATAATTCGATATGGTTTTATCCTGTTTTTTGTCTCTGCTTCCTTCTATACTGCTATATCTAAGTTCATTTCTTGCTCCCTTTTCTACATATTAAATGCAAATCACTGGAAATGCCATGACTGCCCCATTTTCTCACAGTTGCTATGCCACATGCAGGACTGTCTAGCTCATCACTTATTCAGTTCTGAGGTCCTTGGGAGGCAAAGTAAGCACACTTTCAGATATCAGTTTTAGGATTTTGCTGCATTCAAACATTTACTAATGTTACATTTGGAAATGTGTATTTGTTAGCTGCTGGTAGTCATTGGCGGTCTTATTATAAGTGTCATTAAAGCATCATAATATTTGGAAGAATTGCTCTGCTTTGAGATATTCAGGTTCATTAATGAACATTATCCATCTGACACATTTGGTAAACACCAGAGCTTCAGAGAACAGCTCATCAGGGATAAACTCGGCCCTCTAGGCTCACTTGGAGAAGCTCATGAACTCACTACTGTTCACCCTCATTAGGCTTGAGATGCAGAGATGAAAAAAACAACACTGAAAACTGCCAATATTTGTACTTTCAAGTTTAGAAAGTCTAATGTCTTCTTTCATTGTTGTTATGGAGATTGGTGGGCAAGAAAAAAAAGAAATGCCCTATGCAAGTTCTGTTTTCTTTTCTTTGGAAAATGTCAGTGTTACCTTTGAATTAAGTTCTGGAAAAAATAAAAACAAGGTTGGAATTTAAATTTAGAAAAAAAATAATTTCTATCTAGTACCTCAGTTTAGGGGGAAAAAATCAGGAGTATCTTTCAGGGCACAAATATTGTTGAAAAATGGCATAGAAGAATGTAAACATTATTTTTCTCAAAAATGACATTTCCTCTAAAATGGTGATCTATGGAGCAGAAGGCATGGGCCACATTCAGCTATGACCCATATACTATAATCTATGGAAATATTCAATGAAACTGAATTAAGTCCAACTTTCAAAGCAAACAGGATCCCAGGTAAATACTTCTTTGGATACTTCAACTAAAATAGCTTCTGCCAAAAGCATAAGACATGCTTTCTCATCACTGTGTAAACTATAGACTAAAAATACTTGAGTATCTATAATTTTTTGTACCTGAAAGATATGTAACCATATCTTACAACATTAATATTTACCTGGGAATCAAAGGATTTTAAAGATCATCATCAAAAACCATCTTTAACAGGTTAAGTCTTATATTTTATTATTTAAAAAAAAAATATGTTGAGTCTAGCACTTGATAAGACTCTCACTAATGTCGCTTTGAAATCATAAATAGTTCCCTGCTAAAATTGTGAACTAAGAGCTCCCTTGCTCATTTTAAAGTCATGGGGAGATTCAACCTTCTGAATCCTCTGAAATCTTCATATTTCAATTGTGTCCACTGAGGCCCATTCAGATATTTAGTCACACTGTAAAAACAAAAATACATTTGTATTTCAAAAGATTTTCTAACTATAATGAAAATGAAATATATATACATATATATATATATTTACTGACAAAACAGTTGAAATCAATTGGATACTCAGAATTACATCCAAGAGAAATTCAATTCTTAGTAGGATCAAAAATCTTCATCCATCAAATATTTATATCCCTTGAAAGTGAAAGTGAAAGTGAAGTTGCTCAGTTGTGTCCGACTCTTTGCGACCCTATGGACTGTAGCCCACCAGGCTCCTCTGTCCATGGGATTCTCCAGGCTGGAGTGGGTTGCCATTTCCTTCTCCAGGGAATCTTCCCGACCCAGGGATCGAACCCAGGTCTCCCACAGTGCAGGCAGGCGCTTTAACCTCTGAGCCATTATCTTCTCTTAATTTTAATTTGACATTCATAATAAAAGCAAAATAATTATAAATGTGTGGGTGAAATAGTTCATTGTATTAACAAAACTATGTTCACTAGGGTAATTTGATAGTTTTCCAAAATCTTACAGGGAGGTACAACTGATCCTCATTTTCCATGGATTCCATGCTTGCAAAAACCTGTCATCCCCAAATCAGTATTCATAGGGTATTCATGGTCATTTGTATTCATGCATAGAGCAGTGAAAAACTTGCCCAGTGCACACATTCTCAGCTGAAGTTGTACAAGGCAATGCCCTGTTATATTCTGACTCTTATTCTGTCAAGAAGTATCCTTTCCAAGATCTATGTAGTGCCAGTTTTTCACGTTTTTGTGCTTTTTTGTTGGTGATTTTCCTGCATCAAACGGTCCCCAAGCACATCTCTAAAGTGCTAGCTAGTGTTTCTATGCCCAAGAAGGGTTCGATTTGCCTTTCAGAGAAAATGTGTATTTCAGATAAGCTTGACTCAGGGTTGAGTTATAGTGCTGTTGAATATGGATTCACTGGTAATGAATCAACAATACATACTAAATAAGGTGTCTTTAAGCAAAACCATAATACACAAGACAAGTTTCTGTATTATTCAGTTGGTTAAAATGTTGTGACCAGAGGCTCACAGGAAACTAACTCTGTCTTTCCCCCAAGAGTAATAGTTCTTTATTCACTAATGCAGAGTTCATGGCAATGTATAGAACATGACAACCGCAAATAATAGTAATTGAATGCATATATTATTTTGTAAGTCCTATCAGGTGAGACTGGAACTATTGATATCACTCTTTGCTTAGGCAATATACAAATTCAATTTTCATCAACCCAAAGTCTTTTGTATGGTATGCTCTCATTCCCATAAGAAGCCAATTCAATACTTTAAACATTCTCTCAGGTAACCAAACATTTTCTTTGGTTATCTGAGCATTTCAAAGAATGTGCATGCAAATTAACGAGGACCGTCATTTGGTAGGAGTAATTCTCCTGCAAATATTTTGGTTGGGTTTTGTTTTATCATAATATCATCTTGACTAGTTAAGGGTTTTTCCATATAGTCATGTTAAAAAGCATAACATACAATATTTGTTGTATATAACTATATTGAATCTGGCAATCTGCATGTTTATTTACAGAAATAGCCACATATGAATATAAATTAATAGCATACATATGAAATGTATACACACCTATGTATATATACGTATATATGCAGCACTATTTTATATACTGTACAATTTTTTCAGATAAGCTTGAAGATAATTATACATTTATTTTAGAAGTACTCTAAAGAAAATATCTATTTCAATGCCATTAACATAACTAGTACACAGAATTAAGAACTGAATAGCTTAAAATTTTTATTGATATTTTATAATAATCAGAAGTTTACAGATACACCTGACTAAAATAGCTTCGTTTGTAAAACAAAGATAAATGATCATTTTACTACTCTGACCCAAATTGTAAGACTTGAAAATTTCAAAATCTAGCCATGAAGTAGATTGAGAATTACCATGTACTTGGACTTGATATTGACATCAGTAATCAGGAAGATAGATATAGCATCAAATGTTAAACTAAAACTTATGTAATAATAAAACTACATTTAGTTGGGATATATCTGGAAACAAAGGCCCTGTGAAGGGTATGATAGGAACAGCCACCAGTTAGAACACCACGTGGCAGAAGAAGAGGTCATTGAAAAGCCCTGAAGATCCTTTAGCTGAGGCTCTTATTGAGGGTGGGGGTGGAGTGGCAGCTTGTATCCGGGCAAAGACAAGGCGCTGAGCGTTGGTAATGGTGGTGGTTGAAGCACAGAGTTTTAATCTTGGCAAACTGGAGATTTCATGCCTGTCTTATTTTCCTTTGAGAGGGCCCTTTTCTGATCTCGGACACTTCTGCCTGGGATTCTTACTGTAATTTGTCATCCATAGTTGGCCACTCAGCAAGCAACAGAGCTTAAGAAGAAGGATTTGTTGTTCCAGAAAGGTTTCTGGGTAGTTATACCATCAGACTTGTCAGAAAAACCAAGAGCACTGATTTTAAATTCTTCGGTGTGTTACTTAATTACCTTTTTAATTAGGATAAAATGTCTTTTCACCCTCTCCTATTTGAATACCGTCATCCCTGCTTTCAGGGCCAAGTTATAAATACACTGCAATGAATAGCTCTCGCCCCCTCCCTTCTCTTTCCCCACTGAGCCAGCTGCTCCTGTGTGTTCAACTGTCAGGATCTCTGCTGCAGAGATGCTCCGAGTGCTCCCTAATAACTTGGGGAATCGGTGCCGCTCATCGCCAAGGCTGACAGCTGAACACAGCTCAGGGGAACTAAATGTGCAAGAGGAGCAGAAAGAAGAGGGGAGATTGATTCTTTGAGATGCAAGGATAAAATGCCTACAAAAATAGCCATAATCCTGCGGGATGGGTGATGAGGGTGAGGACCGGGAAATGTGTTAGTCAACGTGGGAAAAGGAAAATAAAGCTCCAGTTGGAAAGTCGAAGAAAAGATAATTTACAAGGAACACTGGATTTATTTCCTCTTTTCATGAATAGAATTTTAAAACAATCTTCTTTGTCTGTTGGGACCCAGTACTGGGAGACATAGAAGTCCAAAATTGGGGACGCTTTGTCCACAGGGCCAGATTTTCCTTTGGGGAAGAGAATCTGCTAAGAAAGAAAGAGCCTGCTAATAGCTCTCTGCATGGCCTTTATATGAGGGCTTCTAGAATTATAAAACATTCTAAAAATAATAATTTTTGAGATAAAAATTTTAAAGTTATGTTTACTTGTAGCAAAATACACATGACATGAACGTTGCCATCTTAAACATGTTTAAGCATATGATTCAGTGGTATTGAGTACATTGACATTGTTGTCACCATTCATTTCCAGAATACTTTTTTGCACAACTAAAACTCTAAATCCGCTAAACAATAAGCCTCCAGCCTCTTTTCCTCCTACTCCTGGTCATGACCATTCTACTTTTTGCCTCTGTGAATTTGACTGCTCTAGGTATCTTATGTCAGAAGAATCACATAGTGTTTGTCTTTTGATGACTGGCTTCTCCCACATAGCTTAATATACTCAAGATTCATCTATGTTATCACACATGTCAGAGTTTCATCTCTTTTTAAGGTTGAATTAATTATCTGTTCATTCATGCTTGTGAAAACTTGAGTTGCTTCCACCTTTTGGCTATTGTAAATAATGCTTCTATGGGTATACAGGTAATGCTACTATGAACATGGCTATTTAATTCAGGTCAGTCACTCAATCATGTCTGACTCTTTACAACCCCATGGACTGCAGCACTCCAGGCCTCCCTGTCCATCACCAACTCCTAGAGTTTACCCAAACTCATGTCCATTGAGTCAGTGATGACATCCAACCATCTCATCCACGTCGTCCCCTTCTCCTCCTGCCTTCAATCTTTCCCAGCACCAGGGTCCTTTCCAATGAGTCAGCTCTTCACATCAGGTGGCCAAAGTTTTGGAGCTTCAGCTTCAACCTCAGTCTCTCCAATGAACACCCAGGACTGATCTCCTTTAGGATGGACTGGCTGAATCTCCTTGCAGTCCAAGGGACTCTCAAGAGTCTACTCCAACACCACAGTTCAAAAGCATCAATTCTTCGGCACTCAGCTTTCTTTATGGTCCAACTCTCACATCTATACATGACGACTGGAAAAATCATAGCTTTGACTTGACTGACCTTTGTTGGCAAAGTAACATCTCTGCTTTTTAATATGCTGTCTAGGTTGTTCATAACTTTTCTTCCAAGGAGCAAGAAGCTTTTTCATGGCTGCAGCCACCATCTGCAGTGATTTTGGAGCCTAAAAAAGTAAAGTCTCTCATTTTTTCCCCATCTGTTTGCCATGAAGTGATGGGACCAGATGCCATAATCTTAGGTTTCTGAATGTTGAGTTTTAATCCAACTTTTTCACTCTCCTCTTTCACTTTCATCAAGAGGCTCTTTAGTACTTCTTTGCTTTGTGCCGTGAGGGTGGTGTCATCTGCATATCTGAGGTTACTGATATTTCTCCTGGCAGGCAATCTTAATTCCAGTTTATGCTTCCTCCAGCCCAGGCTTTCTCATGATGTACTCTGCCTATAAGTTAAATAAGCAGGGTGACAATATACAGCCTTGACATACTCCTTTCCTGATTGCAACCAATCTGTTCCATGCCATTTCTAACTGTTGCTTCTTGACCTGCATACAGGTTTCTTAGGAGGCAGTTCAGGTGGTCTCGCTCATAACCACCTCTAGAACAGAACCTGTGAAGCCAATAGGGGGACAGTCCAAAAATAGAAATAGAGGCAAAAGAAGTATTAGGGTAATTTGGATTGTGTATCTCTTTCAAAGTTGAATTTTTTCTCATAAGTTCATTTATAGATTTGTTTATTTGTTTATTTCTCTCTGTTGTGTTTTCTTATAATTTTTGGAAAGAAATAATTAGATGAAGAGTTAAGATATAAGCATTAAACATCAGAAAAATTTTAAAGCATTTATGTCATAATAGCCTCCATTGTATGTAGAGACTTCTGAAGAGTACCATTGGCCTCAGAACTTAGTAATGAATTCTTGAAATAGCTGTTCTTTGAAGGGAAATAATAGAGTTTTAAATTAATGTGAAGTCATGAACCTGAAATATGACTCAAGCTGAGTTTGTGGGGTTGTTTGAAATAATATGATCTTATATCAGTTTAAAATGCTTATGTGAATCCCTATATATTCTTAAAATTAGCCCTAAAGCTTATATTTTAAATACAAAAAGCTTATGCCCAGATAGGTAATGAACTATGATTCTCTCTTTTAGAGATAATCAGTCATTAAAACTTAATTTTAAGTCAACCATAGGAATAAATAGAACTCTGTAAGTATTCAACAATTCATGATTAAAATTTTTTTCCCAATACCGTTATCTCTCCTTGTTCAAAGAAATCACCAAATTCTACCATGTCTGCATTTTTCAAATGTCTGGTTCCATACTCTCTTCTTTATCTGCCCTACCACTGCCAAAGCCATGCAGAAGTCTCATGAAAGATATATTATATAAATCTGACTGTGGTATTTATTTATTCAAAGTCCTTCAGCTTCTAATTGTTCAGGATGAAGAGAAAGATAAAAGTAAAATAAAGAAATCTTTAGCATCCCATAGAGAATAAGACCTACTATGACCTAGCTCCTATCTGTCTCTCTCTGGTCTTGTCTTTCATTATGTCAAAAATAAATGGCAAAATAATAGAGAACTGTCAGTGGTGGGGGGCGGGGGATGCCTTTGAAGAAAAAGTCTTGTGGAATGAGTGACATTTAAGACAAAATACTTTTTAAGAAGTACCAGCTGTTTGAAGCACAAAGGCAAGATCATTTCACTAAGGAGAAAACAGGAAGATTCAAGGACTTAAGAGGAAGAAAGAGGTAACTTGAGCAGGATGAACAAGGTGCCCCATATGGGAGATGTTCTTAGAGACAAAGGTAGTTGACCCATCACATAAAGACTTATAGACCATGATGAAAAGCTGGTGTTTTATACTAAGTGGGGATGGACTTAAGGAAGGAAGTTGCATGAACCAACTTTTCCAAATATCACTGTGAAAAAATAAAAGTGTTTGTAGCTCAATCATGTCCAACTCTTTGTGACCCCATGGACTGTAGCCCACCAGGTTCCTCTGTCCATGGGGATTCTCCAGGCAAGAATGCTGGAGAAGGATAGCCATTCCCTTCTCTAGGGGATCTTCCCAACCCAGGGATCGAACCCAGATCTCTCACATTGGAGGTATATTCTTTACTGTCTGAGCCACTAGGGAAGCCCCAAAAATACTGGAGTGGGTTGCCACTTCCTTCTCCAGGGGATTTTCCTGACCTAGGGATCGAACTGGGGTCTCCCCCATCATGGGCAGATTTTTTCCCATCTGAGCCACCAGGGAAGCCCCATAAAGCAAACAGCTTTCCCCGTTTTAGAAATAATAAAACCTGAGAGCCTGAGATGTTGCATCTTAAGTGACAGAGGCAGCATTCAAACCTCCATTCTGCCTGACTGTATAGGCTTCTTTCTTTTCATTACACCATGTCAAAGAGAAAGGTTTTGTTGGGATCTGTGTCATTGTTGTATTAGAAGAGAAAATAACCGAGTACTTCTTGTCCCACTCGTTAATTTCTATAGCACTTTAAAAGCAAAATCTCATCCACAATATTTAAGCAAAAATAAATGAACAAGTAAATACAGTTATGGGGAAAGTACAGTAAAAAGGTAATAAGAAATTGGAAAAGAAAAAATAATCTTCTTTAGTATTAAAAAAAGTGGGAGGAAGAGGAGATCAAACAGTGGTTTGGCTAATTTGAATCTCCCCTGGGTGGGCAGCACTGGTCAGTTCAAAAATGCCTCTTGAAGTAGTTGAGTGCCCTCTTCGCTCCTGAAGTTGGTAAAGCCACATCAGTGCAGCTACAGGGAAGGGTCAAATGGAGAACAAAGAGCAAATCCCTTACTGTGTGAAGCCAAAGGCCAATTTACGCTCTCAAATGGCTCCACAACTGGTCGTGGCCTTTCCGGTCCTGAGAGCAGTCCTGACAACGTGAGGCTGAAGGCTGTGTGCCCTGATGAGAGATGCTGACAGCTTCCACCACCCCAAGTCCATTCAACACCTAAACCATGTGCAACCTATCTGGAGAACTGGAGAAGGCAGCCTTATGCAGCCCCACAAATAGCCCACTGACCTTTGATATCTCTACAGATCCGTGCCTATCTCTCACCCTTTGAACATCATTATGGAAGAACCAGAGCAAAAGAGTCAAATATCAATAGATATTACTTTTGCTAAGTGCTGTCTTGGGAGAGAAAAAAAAAAAAAAAAACAGGAGTGACATTAGCATACAGAAGCAATTGGTGACATGGTTTATTTATTTATTTATTTGGCAAGGGATATTTTAAATCAATGCAATGGGCATGGATTCTGGAGTCAGACACAAGTAGATTGTAATGTGAAGTTCCCAGCCATCCTAAGAACTTAGGCAGGTTGACTGAATTACACTGAATCTCAATGTCAACATTGACAAAATGAGAAATAATAAGCAGTTTAAAATGTATTTGAAAATATGCCTAATACATAAATGTTGCTCAATAAATATTTGTTTTTTGCTCCTTATTTGAATATTTTCTTGCAGCCAAAAGGGGTTGAGCCATGAAAGACTGCTTATTTATCCAAGCAACTAAGAAAAAAAAAAAAAAATCACTAAGGTATTGTGTCCTTCACCAGTTTGTTTAATATCTCTGAGTTTTAGTTTCAAAATCTTTCAGAGAAAACTATATCCCCAGAAAGCAATTATGAAACAAAAGATAAGAATAATTATGATTCTCATAATCTCTACTCAGAGATCTTTACTCAGAGTTTGAGAAAAATATGTTGAAAAAACAAGGTACTTAGATTGTTATAATTATTCATGTTTTTATTGAGACTAATTAATGCCAAAAATAAGCACCAAAGAGATATTTGAAAAGCATTGCTCTTTCTTTGGAAGTCACTCCTTTCCAAAATGTATGATTTTAATGTTCCCTTAGATTGCTTTGTGTTAGAACTACTTTTACATAGATACATACCTATCCAATCCTTAGCCATTAGTACTAAAATGTGTTTTCTCTCTGAGATATAAATGATGTTCAAAGGCCAATCACTCTGTACAAATGTCACACTCCTCAAGATTGATTTAGCATTTCTCCAACCTTCAACAGATTCTTGAATCAGTAATACTCAGAGACACAAAACACATCAAATGTACTAGTGTAATGCTTACAAAATCAATAAATGGTGGTCTTGTGAGTCTTGTTATGTCTACTTTATTGATGGACTTTTTATTATATCTGTAATTACAGTTCAAAAACACAATTTGATGTTCTTAAAAAAAGTATTAACTCTTAAATTCTCTAAGTCATAGGGCTTTGACTTTTTTTTTTTTTTAACTGTTCTGTGGTGTAACCTATTCTACATCCAAACAAATAAGAAAGTCACAAATGAATCTTTGAGGTTCAGGGGCTGGAATGGAGGCTCTTATTATGATAGTCAGATCCACAAGTCTACACAGAGAAGTACTGAGAAGGGCTCCTTTAACATGGGACTTAATGGAGATAATCAAAGAATGGGTTGAGACTATTATCTCTAAAGAGAATAGTACTTGCATGCCATAAACTCTAGATACTGGGTGTGATTTCTCGTGGTCTTCTGTTTCTTCTCACCAACAAACGATAATTATCAGTACACGGCTAGGCAAATGGCTGAGGTTCAATTTTACTCTTCTTCTGTTTTTTTACTTCCTAGATCTCCTACAAGAAATAGACTATCAAGAACATCTTTTCTGCACTCCAATGCCCTTATTATTATTTCATAGGAGTATTAGAATTTACTTAAAAATAAATCGGCACAGGTTATGTATGTGTCAGCTATGTGGATATGGTCAGTTCTCTTAATCATAAATTCACTCCAAGGAGTAGCCAGTATCTAAACAGGTGCCATTTTTGTTGATCAAACATAGTTGAATATCATCCATTTCCTATGGTTCAAATTAATATAATGATCAGCATTTCCTAACTTTGAGCAACATAGAGGCTTAGCTGTTTAGCTTAATCCATTTTCAAAGAGGAATTTTCATTGGTGAAATGAGTGACTTTGGCATGCATGTTCATGGATTTTGGAAATCATTTTTTCCCTAGTAAAATTAATGATATTCAGATGTGTGGATTGGCTTTATTTCAGAGACAAATTATTCTCTCATGAACAGAGTATAACAGTCTAACAAGCCCTTTAAGGTATAGCCACAAGGATGGTGCCTGAGGCTTGATCTTGTAATGGTCCTGTATCCAGCCATTTGGTCTCCAGAATATTTCTCATATCTGCTTCAACCGACCGTCCAAAGAAAACTATGATAGTAAAACCTACAAATAGAGGAGACCAAGGTTTCCTTCCTCTTATAGAGTAAGCTGCTTAAAATGTTTTACACCTATTTGCCAACACATGATTGTTTAATATGTGTCTCTGTGGGTGGTTGAATTTGCTCTGACACTTGCTTACAATATTGCTCGGTTAGGAAGTATAGGAAGTGGCAGCTACATGATCACCTAAAATATCCTAACAGTTGCACATAACTAAGTTTTCTTAGGTCACTTGGTGACACAATATCTTAATCTTCTAAATGTGTCCCTGATCAAAGTACAATCTTTGTGAAGTAATTACTCATCTGTCTCTGTGGCAGACTTCCCTTCCTCCAGAAGGCTGCCCTGCGCTGAGTGTCTCTGGGATGCCATGGGTTCATTGATTGTAGACCAAGTGCTCTGTGTTAAAGTCATGTGGTTTGTGTCAGTTCTCACTGGGATCAGCATGCTCTCTGAGAGGATTTAAAGCCTTTTCAGCTGGAAGAGTCACTTCTTGCTTAGGGCTAGGACTCCAGACATTGCCTTATCAATTTGAACAGTGATGGGGTTATGGTACTCAATGTTGATATTACTATACTCCCTGCCCTGAAGTGTGGGGCATTACTGCTTTATGGTCTTGCAGGAAAGGCTTTATGTATGTCCATGCTTTAAACCCTACTTTACAACTTATGTGAAAGCAAGGCACAGCTTACTACGATTTATAATGTAACATATTATCACATATGAATTTTGGAACACAAATACCAGAGTTTAGGGTTCCCTGAAAAACAGATTTTGAAATACTGATTCGTATCAACTGATCATTGGGTGTGAGCTGCTCTCGTAAAAAGGGTGTAACGTTAGTCAAAACTGCTGCTTTTTGCCAGGGACAGTGGAGAGGGACCTGGCCATAAATTGTCAGCAGCCAACACTCTCTGGAACTTGAAGAATAAAGACCACAGTCTTGAAGGCTGGTCAGATTGGCACATCACCACATCTCTTCTAGTCAGTCTGAGATCTGGACTGTTCTCAGTGAGGTCCTTTTCTTTCCTGAGAGTATCCGCCTGGTCTGGTTTTGACTCAATCTCAGCTTTGCCCTTGATTTCTCTGGTGCTGCCATAATTATATGGACTCCCCCACCTCTCCTCATAAATGTCATGAACCTCCAGGACACAATATTTGTCAAGAGTATAGGAGAGGCTCCCTTTCCTGTTCAACATCAACCCAAATTGTGTCCTAACTAACTAATAAGGAAAAATGTAGAGGGAAACCACTGTTGAAAAGAGATATTATAATTTTAAAGTATTTATTTACTAATTTATTTGCCATATAGTAATCTCTACCTCCTCCAATGCAAAGATGGAAACAAAAGAAAACAGAGGCTTCCAGCTTGGAGCCAAGTGCCCCTGAGAAGTAGGAGAGCCTAAAAAAGTGATTAGAGTAATTCAATATATTATATAACCTAGTAAGTTAAAAATGACTTAATGACTGAGAAGTGGTCAAAGGCAAATTAACACCAGAAGATTAGAGTTGTACTCCAGTGAATAAAGGAAATGACAGTGGGAAAAAGAGCTCAAGAAAACATGAAATTATTTTGACATGATATTCCTGGGAAAACAGGAAAAGCAAGAAAAAAGGAGCTGGAGTGATCAAAAGGCGGGTGAAGTGATTTCTGCTACTCTTAGACTAACAAGTGTTCTCTGATAGTTTTCACCTACAAGACCATTCTCAATTTCCTCAGGTTTACAAAACTCCACATTAATGCAACTCCCTCTCAGAGACAGCAAGAGGGGGATTAAGTACAATATTAAGACCTTCAGGAAAAATGTAATACTTTAAAACAGCATACTCTCTCCAAAGTTTCCAGATAACATTTTCTAATTTTGGCCTTTTACTTAAATCCCATGTGGGCCTATCCTGCCAATGTTCACCTCACCAATTCTACTTTCACTCAAAGTGTTTTTGAAGTGCAACATCCACCATGAAGGTTTCCCTCATAAGAATGGTTTCTGCAGGTCTAGCCAACTTGAGCATGCAAGTATATTGACATTCTCACTTATCCCGTCCTTACTTCATATACTCTGGATACTTGCTTGTTTAGAAATCTATTCCCCAGGTTTATTCATCCAGTTTACCAGTCCCAGAACCTCACAGGTAGCTATGATGTCAATAAACTCCTGCAAAATAAAACAGTCCATGGGGTCCCAAAGAGTTAGACATGACTGAGCGTGAACAAAATGATGACAGCTTGTCACTCAAAGTGATTTCTAATGTGTCAGTGTGGTCACGTCCCATCCAAGAGTACACAGTACGAAAAACCAAGAAACCCTCGTGAGGGGCCGCCGGTCATCCCTCAGACTTAATTTATTTACGTCTATATCTGTCGCTACCAATTTGAATATCTATAGCAAACTCTAGCTCTGTAATGTGTCACCTACAACCACAGATATAGAAGTAAAGATATAAAGGGAACAGAAGAGACCCATCATCTTTAAATAAAAGGGAGCAATGATCTTCACAGATTGTCTCCATGCAGAAGAAAGTCCCTGTAGAGAGGTCTATAAACAGAATAGCTGTGCACTCACTATATTTTATTCAGAGATACCAGTGTTTATTTTTAAACAAAAAGGAAGGCTCTCAAGACCCATTAGTTTTTTCTTAACCACAGACAAACTTCACCCACCCCCTTTGGAACCAGTGATTATTTTCATAGTACTCTGGATCATTTCAAAAAGAATAAAATATAAGGAAGGGCTGCTCTTATAAACACAAATTTTATAGAATCCTTTGGACTGGCAGCTTTGGAAATTCTTCTCTCAAGGGAAGTAAATTTAAGTGGAGTTGCACTTGAGTTCAGTTTGTATTCCCCTCTCAATTACCATCAATGCAGCTGAATCAGGAGCTACACCAAAATTCCTGAGATAACTTTTTAAAATCTAAAATAAAAGAAGAAAGTGTTACTGCAGACTGAGGTGAAAGAAATTTTGATACAAGAGGGACAAAATCCCTGGAGGGAGGAGCTGAGGGCAAGAAATAATGAAACAAAAGCTTGCAATACCCAAAGCAGAATACGCACACTCTGATCCTTGTTCTTTCTTTTAATTGTTTAGGCCTGCAAATGTTTGATATGAAGTTGCTTGACTTAAGAGGCAAGGGAATTTTTTTAACAGGTATAAAATGAACAACCCAGGTGATTATCACAATGTGGGAAAGGAACAAGTTAGAGTAATATATTTGGAAGTTGCTGTGATTATAAAATTCCCCAACAATGGACCCCAGGCAGCAGGCAGTGGGAGCATCCAATCATGCCTTATTGCTTAGGCATGCTGTAGGCCACTACTCTATCGACACTCATTAGCTCAAAACAATAAGTCATGTTTGTAAGACAGAACATTATTCAGTAATGCTTCTCCACTCCCAATAGCTAGATTTTTGCTTGGGCTTTGACTTTTCAATAAGTAAGAGACATTTTGACTAATTAAAATGTGCAAAATACGTAACTTTCAGAGCTGGTTGTTGGAGTTGAGCAAATGCAGAAAAACAACTCTTTTGAAAATAGTACAATCTGATAGTTATGAAATGCAATTGAAACTTAATACTCAAAATTGAGTAATTTTGGAGCTACTTATCTCTTTTTTATCTTCCTGTCAACTCACACCTATGATTCCAGCCACACAAAACATTTAACTCTTTTCTGAAAGCTTCAATTGCTATCAGAGAGGGTTTTAACATAGCACTAAGAATACTCATGGGAGCATCATTAATGCTGCCCAGAATGTGCATCTTGGTGCATTACTTCTAATCTGACAGCTCTGCTCTATGAAGCACACTCTGGTTCATGTATGCATGTCAGTACCATTGTAGCCTTCCCTCTGCTGACCCAAGGTACCACTGAGCAGATTTAAACGGTATCTACACAGCGAGAAGCTGAGCCCGTTAGATGTTAGAACCGAGTTTTCTGATTCCAGAAAGATTGATCAGGGTACTTCCACAGGCATTTCTGAAAAAGTAGAAAAAACAACAAAGTATTTGGTCCACATTTTATAAATTGACTAAACAAATCAGTATCAGGTTTGTGATGGTAAATTTAATGCTTGCATTTGGATTCTCATCTATTACAATAAAGAGTTTCCCTTGTGGCTCAGCTGGTAAAGAATCTGCCTACAATGCAGGAGACCTGGGTTCAATCCCTGGGTTGGGAAGATCCCCTGAAGAAGGGAAAGGCTACCCACTCCAGTATTCTGGCCTGGAGAATTCCATGGACTGTACAGTCCATGTGATCACAAAGAGTCGGAAATGACTGAACGACTTTCACTCACTTTGCTCACAATAAAGAAAAGGAGATCAGTCCTGGGTGTTCATTGGAAGGACTGATGCTGAAGCTGAAACTCCAGTACTTTGGCCATCTCATGTGAAGAGTTGACTCATTGGAAAAGACCCTGATGCTGGGAGGGATTGGGGGCAGGAGGAGAAGGGGATGACAGAGGATGAGATGGCTGGATGGCATCACCGACTCGATGGGCATGAGTTTGAGTAAACTCCGGGAGTTGGTGATGGACAGGGAGGCCTGGCATTATGTGATTCATGGTGTTGCAAAGAGTCGGACACGACTGAGTGACTGAACTGAATTGAACTGAATTTTAAGGGTTCATGGTGGGTACTGTGCCAAATACTGTGGATATAGAGGTAGAGCAGATCTGAGTTCCGAGAATTATATTAACATATATAGATGCACAAAATATGTAAAATTAGGAATTGAAGGAAGTTAAGATTTTAGTAGATTCAAGACTTTGCTGTGAACAAGATCTGAGATTAAGACCTAATGCTGTGGGGAAATGGTTCTGTGATCTTATGCAGCCTCTTTCATCATCATAAACCTCAATCACTTGTTCTGTAAAATGGATTTAATACCAAAAGCTGCCTCCTTGGGTGATTTTGTGATATAAGTGAAGTAATTATGTAACTCATTTACTACAGGAGCTTGCTGATAATAAATGCTCAACTAATGGTAGCCAGATGGCATTTTAACCAGCAATTTAAAAAGCAACAAACAGACTTTGGGTTTGAAGTTCTAAATATACAACAATCATAAAGGTCCTAGTGAGAGGGAGAGAGAGGGAGAGAAGTGATGGTTAATGTGTGTTCCCCTACTAACTGGCGGCTTTAAGTTCCACTTCATAGGGGCTGTTCAAGAACATAATAACGGGCCACAAACACAACGGCCCTTCAATAACATGAAGGTGAGCTGCACGCGGAAGGTGGGCACGCGGACTACAAAGGTGCGGTGAAGCACAATGGAGGGAACATAAAATAGCTGTTGATCACTGGGAAGTAGTGACAGCAAGAGCTGGCGGGGCCCGCGCAGAGAAGAGGGGGCTCAGAGGACGGGAGATGACCGAGCTTCCCATGAGACAAATGCGCTGAGCTCCAAACAGCAGGCGCCTGGGCGAGTCTACCAAAGGACTTCCCCTTGTACTCTGGCCTGGGGTGCTGTCCAGGTCAGCGGCTCTCTCTCTCTCCACAGCTGGAGCACAGAGCCAGACGACGTCTCCTACAGACAGCCCAGGAGAGTGAAAAGAGCGGAGGCTGTGTGTTTGCTCACAACTCCACCAGCTCGGTGAACGTGGGCAAGTCACTTGACCTCTGTGGGCCTCAATAACACCGTCTATAAAGCATGACAACATTGTCAACCCAGAAAGCAATCAATAAAGGCTGGTGTCCTCAGATTTCCTTCTCAGCCCTAGTCATCTAATAGTTAGCTTATTTAAATGTGTATGTTTCTATGTGAACACTAGACCCAGCCCTTAAAGCACCTGGGGGTTACTAAAGCGAATCTGTGGATTCTTTGCCATGGGGACAAGCAGATTTCTCTTCTCTGTCACAACAGGAAATCATCACCACCCATCATTCCTCGGCAATCCTGTCAGCTGCAGTCGAAACAGGTCCCATTCTTTATCTCAGGATTACTGTTACTCCGGGAAACTCTAGAGCTTCAAAATTCTTGGTGCATTTAGTGAATTTTGCTTTCAATCCGGATTCCAGATACAGACTTTTAAAACTATGATTTTTTTTTTTTCCCCCCCACATTGTGGCAACCAAACCTCAAATCTTTTCAAACCTCAAAGCAAGCCTGCTGTCATTGGTTTTGCCCTTATCCACATCGGCATGTACTTCCTTAACCACAAATTAGGTCACAGATAAGTTTGGAGCTGCCAATCAGCCTCGGATTCATCAAGCATTTTAAACTGCTGGTGCCGCAGTCCAGACGCGCCAGTGTGTGGCACCGATAACGGTATCATTTGCATAGTTACAATCAGTTAGTGATAGAATGCCTGAGAGGCAGAGGGGATGCATGGCAAATGCAAAGTCACTTTCAGATTTGCATTCATTTTGGTTTTAAATGGGGAACAGAGAACCTGACTGCAAGGGGCGTCACCTCCCATGCAGCTGGATTCTGCGGCGCCTCTGCCTATAGAGCCTTTCCACCCTTTGAAGGTGCTTTGTGATCTTCCTGTGAACTATTCTTCTCAACAATGTCTGACATCCCTAGTAGGCATTATTATCCATAATTTAGTGAAAGGGAAGTGAATCAAAAACAGGTTGAATGACTTGTTCAACCCCGCAGGAAGTCACAGCGCAGGCGGAGGAAGAACCCACAGCTTTGTACCGGCTCCCCATCTGTTGCTAAGCCCCATTAGCTGCGCTTCCTACCTGGACCTAGTAATTAGCCAAACTAAGCGCTGCCAAATAAGGACGATGCATTGATTTTTCTTTTTTAAATCACGTTCCCTTTGCTGAACTTACTTATTTGACTTGCAAAACAGTGTAAAAATCATCCCCCCCCCCCCACACACACACACACAAAAACAGGAATAATAAAAAAAGAGAAAGAGTAAGATGGAGTTCATTTATTCTGAGGGTTGAGAGCCCAAGGAGTTAATGGTTCTAAATACTGTGGCCTGTGCTGGGAGAGAGGCTGGTAAACCTTGAGAGAATTGTGCTCTACTTAGATGACAAGTACCAGGATCTGATTGATACTCTCTGTGAAGTTTTCCCTGGTTACATTGTTTTTCCTTGGCACCTGTGATTTATGGAATATATCTGTATTAATTAGGCATATGCTAGTATTTGGGAACAAGAGGCAATAAGACAATCCTCTTGCATTTCATTGCATAATATATACAATTTATTGAAAAGGCACTAGTTTGGAGACTTGGAGAAAAGGTTAAGCACTTGTTTCAGGTGCCATAAAGGAAAATGCTGTCAAAAGTAGATCACCATCCCCTAAATATCAAGAAACCAAAAAATAAGTTCTTACATAGGGAAAAAAAAGTTAAAACCAACGGTAACCCCTGACTCAGCGAACAAAAGCAGTTGATAAATGTACCCGCTCCCCTGTCTACAGCTGATCTTGCCTTTTCAGGGTGGCCTTATCAACTTAAGATCTTGTTGGAGAGTAATGAACAGGAGGAAAGACGCTGGTCCTCGATTGCTCATCATTAGAGCTACTTACATAGCTTGGAGGGGAGCAGGGACTGGGATAAATCAGTGCTTTGAGCCTCCTGATAATTGGTGTTCAAATCTCAGACTCTGGGTGTTATTCTTGGCTAAAGTATTTAATTTCTACCACCTGGCTGGATTGTTCCCTATATTCACATGGGGAAGACATAGTAAGCAAGCGTTCATCCTTGCAAAAGCAGCTGGCAGAACCGAACTACGTCCAAGCCTGACCTAGTGTGCACCCGGAGCTCTCTCTTTTCTCCCAGTTTCTCCCAGATGGATTAAGAATGACAGTCACTTCTGGAGAGGGCAAGGGAGTGCACACAAGAGGAGAGTTTATTTTTAATTAGAGTGCCCCCTAAATGCAAAAGCAAACCTGTATCACAGAAATTTAGCAGCATGAATGAACCATTTGTTGAACACCGACTTGGATATAACATTTTACAAAGGATATTTCTAAGCATCACAAGAACCCTGCAGAACAGGTAGCTCAGAATGACCTATGCAGGCAGCTGAAAAGCTGAGAGTGGCGAGCTCTCTAACTCTGGGGTCAGAGGGCAATGCTCCTGAAGTCCTCTTCGAATTCACTGGGCAGTTCAGAGGCAGTCCCAAAGTGAGTTCTTTCTTATGTTATCTGTGATATTTTGACTTGCTCAGTCCTCAACTTTTATAAATATAATTACCTCCAGGGATGTCTTCATGTTCACATTTTCCTTATTATGCTATTTTCTTGCCAGTGTGCATCCTCAGGCATCCAGCCATCTGACCATGACCACAGGTTGACAGACACCATCCTGTAAGTGGGAGCATTTTTATTCCTTTCTCCACTCCACCCCCACTCCATTAGCTCCAGATGCCTTCTGTTATTGCCACATGGTCCTCGGGATGGAAAACTTCTGCTCGTATCAGATAGGTCCCACAAATCACTTAAAGACTTGTGGCAATCACATCACTGCAGCATCCTTGGTTTTCTTTTTAATTTTTTAAATTTATTTGTTTGGCTGAGCCAGATCTTAGTTGTGGCATGTGGGATGTAGTTCCCCAACCAGGGACAGAACTTGGGTCCCCAGCATTGGGAGCATGGATCTTAGCCACGGAACCACCAGGGAAGTCCTGCAGAATCTGATTTTTCTAGAGTCTTTAAGATTGTAAAAAACACCAATGGCAATGATTACTCAACCTGGCTTAGGAAGGAGTCTGCTGACGAGGGACAATCCAGGGGATGCTCAAATCATGGTTCAGGCTGTGAGCGGCCCACAGATGGTTACATCGCAATGGCCACTTTGACCATCATAGATCTATCTTTATCTGATTTGCTTAAGAGGAACTCTTCAAATTTATTTGTTCCTGTTTTATACATATTCAGCCAACACAGGAGAGATAATGATACTCTGCACAATGGACAAGTCCTTTTTTACTAAACCTGTCCAAGACATGCACATATATAAAATACTTTACATTTCCCAAAATAGCAAGTCTGTTTGCATTCTTAAGGTGATTAAGAATGTATGTCCTGGAGTCGGTTACTAAGATCCTTAGCTGTGTGTTTTGGGGAAATTTATTTCATTTCCTTAAGTTCTTGGCTTCCTTCTGTGAAAACAAAATAAAAAGAGAACTTACATTATAGGGTTGTTTTGAGGATTAAATGCAATGATGTAGATAAAGCCCACAGCACAGCATCCAACCATACTAAACACTTGATGATTGTTTTTGCAAGTACCTCTGTCCACATGCACGCAAAGTGCACACACACGGCAAGGAAGACGGGCTTCTGTGGGATGGACACTTCCTATAACGAGTTTACTCCCTTAGAGGAGATATTGCTGTTCTCATCTTATCCATGAGGGAAAAGCAGAGACAGATTAAAATGGCTTCCACCAGCTCACACAGCTGGTTATTGATCAAGTCGGAATCAATTCAGGTTTCGGATCCCAGCTTGTCTTCATACAAAAGCTCTTCAAATAGCTACACTCTGCTTCTAATAGCACGGTGCTCTCTGCTATGAGTATAATCAGCCTGAACAAAAAGCAAAGGCATAATAAAAAAGCTTCATGGAAACTGCTTTCAACTTTATTCCATGATCTTTTTCCACAATTCTTCCTAACTATTCACCTTCTGGTTATCTTAGAGGATAGATACACAAGGCTGGCGCTTCCCAGGGGGCGCAAGTGGTAAAATGTCTGTCTGCCAAAGAAGCAGATGCCTGAGACAGGAGTTTGATCCCTGGGTCAGGAAGATCCTGTGGAGGAGGGCATGGCAACCCACTCCAGTATTCTTGCCTGGAGAAGCGCATGGACAGAGGAGGCTGGTGGGCTGCAGTCCATAGGATCACATAGAGTTGGAAGTGACTTAGCACCCACACATACACCCCACAAAGCTCGTTCCAAGTCCATCTGCATCTAATCACCCACAACCTGGGTAAAGCATAGGAGTAAGGATGTTGCTACCAGAGGCTGGGGGTAAAACCAGTAATACATCTTTTAGAGCTGAAATGAACAAGATTGAAACATGTTCTTAACCTTGAAGGTTTTTTTAAGTTTCCATTTATATCTAGTTATTTTGATCAGCTATTTTCATGTTAATCTTGTTTATACATATTCTAAGTTTCAATAAAATGTGCAGTGGCTCTTGTTTTCCCATTTTGTGTAGATCTGTATCATCCTTATTGACTTTACATTATGAAAAAGTGGCTTCCCAGTGTCATTAGTATTGATCTTGATGAGGGCAGAAGCAACTGTTAACTCTCAAAATCATCTGTAAATATTTAATCATCCCCATTGATACTATGAAAAATAGATCAAGTGCTCATTTTCTTTCCTGCAATCATAGTATTTGACTCTATAAATGGAAGAAATCTGTATCCTCATGGTTAAAAAACAAAACAAAGGCAATAAACAAAACCTTAGAAATCTGTGAGACTTTTCAGAGTTCAATGAGAAAAAGGATGCAAGAATCTAGAAATAAATCTTTTTCTTAAGGTATTATTTTACCTCATTTCTAATAATAGTCATCTGAAAACATTTGAAAGAAGGTGCTGCCAACATCACAGCTGACTGCCAATATTCCCAGGACTCCTTTCCTCCTGGGGACCAGTGGGACTGACTGACAGAGCTTAATGCTCAGTCGTGTCCAGCTCTTTGTGACCCCATGGGCTGTAGCCCACCAGGCTCCTATGAACATGGGATTCTCTAGGCAAGACTACTAGAGTTAGTTGCTATTTCCTACTCCAGAGAATCTTCCTGATTCAGGGATCAAACTTGAGTCTCCTGTGTCTCCTGAAATGGCAGGTGGATTCTTTAACACTGTGCCACCTTGGAAGCCCTGCAGGCCCCATTGTAATAAGGTGTGGTCATAGGACTGTCTTTGGTTACTTGAGTGTTAGCAAAGGTAAAATATTTCAGTCTGAAACAGTTAATTACCAATGCCTTATCTCTAACTCTTTCTGCCCTTTGAGGTTGGTTGTGGAAGATTTCTTGTTGTGGAAGATTAAGATGTTGAGAGAGCCCAAGTCATCTATTGACAGAGCTCCCTTTTACTCACAGATGGCGTTGAGTGACTGAAAAGTACACTCTATTTTGTTAAACTACTGAGAGTGACTGAAAAGTACACTCTATTTTGTTAAACTACTGAAACCTGGGGGATTGTTTAACCAAACCTATCTTGATTTATTGGCCCAGCTATAGAATAGTGATGTCCATTTTCTCTTTTACTAAAAGCAAAGACTAAAAAAAAAAACAAAAAATGCCCAAGATCTTAGTAACAACATGTGGCAAACTTTTGTCCATATATAAAATTAGAAGCAAGGGATACCAAGAATTAATATTGTATGTTGATGCATATATGTGGAATCTGAAAACAATTGGTATAGATGACCTTATTCACAAAGCAGAAATACAGACATGGATGTAAAGAACAAGTGTATGGATACCAAGGGAGTAACTGGAGGGTAGAATGAATTGGTAGGTAGGTGGGGATGGACATACATGCACTAGTGACACTACGTATAAAATAGACGATCGATGAGAACATAGTATACAGTGCACGGGACCCTACTCAGCGCCCTGTGGTGACCTGAACGGGCAGGGAAAGGAAAGGGGGCACAGATGTGTATGTATGGACTTTCCAGGTACGAATCCACCTGCCAATGCAGGAGAGGCAAGAGACACGCACTCTATCCGTGGGTCGTGAAGATCCCCTGGAGAAGGGAAGAGCTACCCACTCCTGTGTTCTTGCCTGGAGAATCCCATGGACAGAGGAGCCTATCAGGCTAGAGTGCATGAGGTCACAAAGAGTCAGAAATGACTGAGCAACTGAACACACACACACACACACACACACATTAGAGATTATGGGCTAAGAAGTAATGGGTTTAACAGTAATTGTCCATTTTACTGGCTCTGGATCTTAAAAAAGAAGAGATAATTTGGAGAGGATGTAAAATTACTGGCTCAATTATTTTATGTCATTAATTTTTTTTAATTTTTATTAAAAGTACAGTTGCTTTACAATGGTGTGTTAGCTTCTACTGTACAGTGAAGTGAATCAGCCACACAGATACATACGTTTTGTGTGTGTGCTCAATCATGTCCTACTCTCTGCAGCCCCATGCTACTGTAGCCCGACAGTCTCCCCTGTCCATGGGATTCTCCAGGCAAGAATACTGGAGTGAGTGGCCATTTCCTCCTCTAGGGCATCCTCCTGACCTTGGGATCAAACCTGCGTCTCCTGCATTGGCAGGTGAATTCTTCGCCACTGTGCCACCTGGGAAGCCCATAATCTCTAATAGTTTCTAGTAAGCAAAAGAAAATGACTGGAAAGAAACTCTATAATATATTTTTTCAAAATTGTTTTAATAAAATTAAATCATTAGGCTATTTTTAAAGGATATATAGGGAAAAGAGGATTGCAGTCAAAAAGAAGTTCTATTAGATTGTAAGAATTCTGAGTTATTTTTGCCATGTTCCAGGTTAAGTATAATTTGGTCACATTGTATTTTTTCTTTTTATTTACTTTTCCTCCTTTTAAAACAACATTTTTTGGCTCATAGTGTCTGTGGGTCAGGAGTTTGAGCCCGACTTAACTATATTCTCTGCTTCAGGGTCTCACACAAAAGTTCAATTACAAAGTTAGTCTGGAATACATTTCCATCCGAGGCTTTACTGCAAGTATATGCTCCTATGGTTATTGGCAGCATTTAGTTTCTCATAGACTGTTGGACACAGGGCCTCAGCTTCTTGTTGGCTGTTGGTCAAAGACCATCCTCAGCTCCTAAGACCTGCTTCAATCATCCCTTGGATTTGCCTCATTAGTCCCAAGAGATCCATTCTCCAGGAGTCTGATGTCTTTGGAGTGCATCAGTTGAGCCCCTTTGCCTTCCATCTTCCAGCTGTGTTTGACCAATGAGAGGCACCCAGCAGAAAATGTAGACAGTGAGGGGATTGAGTTTGTGTTTCTGTTTCCCTCATTTCCTCTACTCCCTCCCAGGCATTGAGTTGGCTAATTTTTTCTAAGCAAAAATCAAAGCATTTTTAATCAGGGGCCTTCAGGTCCAGCTGTTGTCTCTGGATCCTCATAGCTAATTCCCCACTTGCCACTTAGACAAAGAGTAGTAATGACTTCCCAGTTGGCTGGTCTTGGGAGGTTTTATCGTTCCCCTTGGTTTCCCTTAATTTGTTCATACCTTTGAAGACATTCCTTTATTTAAACTCTCCCTATTTACCTTATTTGACTGTGCACATGTTTGTCCAGGACTCTGCTATAACCTACTTTCTAAAAAACAGCCTAATTTTAAATGACTCCTAAGTAGCATCAGTGACTTTCTTTTCTTTGTGAATTATTTTACCCCAGGTTTTTACATAACATGAAATTTATCTTAACCATTTAAACTGCATGATTCAGTGGCATGAACTACATTCATATTTTTTTGTGCAAACATCTCCAGAATTCTTTTCATCTCACAAAACTGAAATTGTACCATTAAACTATAATTCCTCTTTCCTCCCTACTCCCAGTCCCTGACAACCACCATTCTACTTTTGGTCCCTATCGTTTTGACTACTCTAAATATCTCACATAAGTAGAATCATAAAGTTTTTTCTCTTTTTACTTATGTTACTAAGCTTAATGTTCTCAAGCTCCATTTATGCCATATGTGTTTCCTTTTAAAGGCTGAATAATATTCTACTATATACATATCTTATACACTTTGTCCATTGATTGACAACTTGGGATGGTTCCACCTTTCAGTTATTGTGAATAATGCTATTATGAACATGGATGTACAGATATCTCTTTGAGACACTGTGTTCAATTTTGTTGGATACATACCCAAAAGTGGAATTGCTGGATTATATGGTATCTCTATTTTTAATATTTTTGAGGTACCACCACAGTTTTCCACAGCAGATATATCATTCTACAGCCCTATCTATAGTGTACAGGTTTCCAGTTTTCCACATCCTCACCAACACTTGTTGCTTTCTGGGTTTTGGAGATTTTTTTGATAGAAGTCATCCCAACAGGTATGAAATGGTAGTTCATTGCACATATTCTTTGAATTTCCCTAATGATTAGTGAATCCCTAATGATTAGCTCTACACTGTTTTCTGTGGATATCAGCTCAGTCTGGGGCTGAAGAGGCCATATTACCAAGTAGAAAGGATTTAAAACACTGCTTGGCAGCCATGAATTTGCAGGTTTTACTCAATGGTGCTGATTTTTGCCTCTGAGCTCTTCCTTGTCTCTTTATATCTCCAGTCCTACTTCTGCTGATCCTCATTCCCCATCACAGGTAAAAAGGATGGTTGTGGAGATAAAATCCTACTGGAATGAGAGATCTGAGTTGGGTAGAGTAGAATGCTATAGAGAGGTGATGGAATACAAAACAGTGGGTCTCTGCCACTCTATCAAATAAACTGCTATTGACTTATTCCTGGCCTGTTCTCTATAGGATTTACCTTCAGTCCTAGTCAGAACTCTGCTTCTCTTCAGGGTTTCCCAGGTAGTGCTCATGGTAAAGAGCCCACCTGCCAAGGCAGGAGATGCAGGTTCGATTCCTGAGCCAGGAAGATCCCCTGGAGGAGGGCATGGCAACCCACTCCAGTATTCTTGCCTGGAGAATCCCATGGACAGAGGAGCCTGGTGGGCTATAGTCCATGGGTCAGAAAGAGTCGGACAAGATTATAGCAATTTAGGATGAAGGAATGATTAGCGATGTGTGTCTTTTCATGTATTAGACATTTGAATATCTTACTTGGAAAAAAAAGAACATCTATGTAAATTCTTTGTTCACTTTTGAATTGGGTTATTTGTTTCTTTGTTGTTTAGATTTAGGAATTCTATCTATATTCTGGATAATAATTCCTTACAAGATATATGATTTGCAAATTTTTTCTCCCATTCTGTGCATTGCCTTTTTATTTTGTAGATAGTGTCATTTGATGTGCTAAAGCTTCCATTTTCATGAAGTCCAATTTGTCCACAATTGCTGTGATGCCTGTGCCTCTAGTGCCATATCTAAGAAATCATTGTCAAGTCCAACACTGTAAAGATTTTGCCCTATATTTTCTCTTAGATTATAGTTTTAGATTTTGCATTTAGGTCATGGATCAATTTTGAGTTAATACTTTTGTATGGTGTTCAGTTAGGATCTAATCTTCATTGTTTCACATACGGATGTCAATTTTACTAACACTGTTTGCTGATAAGACTGTCTTCTCCAGGATGAGTGATCTTGATACACTCATCAAAATTAATTTGACCTTATATGAAGATTTTTTTTTTATGGACTCTATTATATTCCTGGGCTTCCCTGATAGCTCAGTTGATAAAGAATCTGCCTGCAATGCAGGAGATCCCGGTTTGATTCCCGGGTTGGGAAGATCTGCTGGAGAAGCGATAGACTATGTACTCCAGTGTTCTTAGGCTTCCCTTGTAGCTCAGCTGGTAAAGAATCTGCCTGCAATGCGGGAGACCTGGGTTTGATCCCTAAGTTGGGAAAATCCCCTGCAGAAGGGAAAGGCTACCCATTCCAGTATTCTGTCCTAGAGAGTTCCAAGGGGTCACAAAGAGTCAGACACACCTGAACAACTTTCACTATTCTATTCCATTAGTTTATATGTCTGTTTTTATCTTAGTATCACACTCTTTCCATTGCTGTAGCTTTATATTAAGTATTGAAATAGAAAGTATGAATCCTTACACTTTATTTTTTTTTCAGGATTGTTTTGGGTATTCTAGGGGCCCTTGAGTTTTCATATAATTTGAGGATGGATTTTTTAATTTCAGCAAAAAAAAAAATGATTGGGATTTTTGATAGGGATCACATTAAATCAGTATGTAGATCACTTTGGTAGTCCTGATGTCTTAACAATATCAAATATTTTAATCCTTGAACACAGAATGTCTTTCAAATTATGTATATCTTCTTTAGTTTCTGTCAGCAATGTTTCAAATATTTCATTGTACAAATCTTTCAAATGTTAGGTAAATTCCTAAGGTTCTTTTTGATGCTGTTATAAATGGAATTGTTCTTGTGATTTCCTTTTTGGATTGTTCATTGTAACTACATGGAAGCACAACTGATTTTTATGTGTTGACTTTGTATCCTGCCACTTTACTGAATTCATTTATTACTTCATTCATAAGATACTGTTTATAAGCAGAGATCATTTTACTTCTTTCTTTCCAATTTGGATGTATTTCACTTATTTTCCTTGCCTAATTTGCTCTGCTAAATTTTCCAGTACTATGTTGAATAGAAATGATGAAAGCAGGCATCCTTTTCTTTTTCATGATCTTAGAGAAAAATATTTCGATCTTTCAACATTGAGTTTGACTTTCCCTGAGGGTTTCATCCTATATGGTTTTTATTATGTTGAGGTACCTTTCTTCTGTTCCTAGTTTTATGAGTATTTTCATCCTGAAAAGATGTTGGAATATGTCAAATCCTTTTTCCACATCAATTGAGATAATCACATGGATTCATTTTTTTCCTGCATCTGTTCATGTAGTGTGTTACACTGCATGATTTTTGTATATGGAATCATCCTTTGATTCCAGGAATAAATCCCATTTTGTCATGTATATAACATCTTTAATATGCTACTGAATTCATTTTTCTAATATTTTGTTGAGGATTTTGCATCAATGTTTATAAGAAATGTTAATCTGTAGTTTTACTGCAGTGCCTTTATCTGGCTTTGGCCTCATGATAAGGCTAACCTCACAGAATGAATTTTCTTTTCTTCAACTTTTTGGAAAAACTTGAGAGTAATTAATGTTAGTTATTTTTTAAGGTTTACTAGGATTCACCAATAAATCAATTAAGCCTGTGGCTTTTCTTTGATGTGAGATTTTGATTACTATTTCTATTTCCTTATTCTTATAGGTATATTCAGATTTTCTATTTCTTCATAGTTCAGTCTGATAGGTTTTATATATCTAGAAATTTGTTTGTTCCATCTAGGTTTTGCAACCTGTTGGTGTACATTTATAGTACTGCTTTTCAAATAATTTTACTTCTATATATCATATCACACTTAACTGATTCTCCTGCTTGCTCAAACCTAAATTCGGATTCCTCTAACAAAATTTTTATTTTAATTATTTCACTTTTCAGTTACAGAATTTCTTTCTGTTTTCCTTTTACATTTTCTTTTAATTGATATTTAAATTTTGTTCATACATTGTTTTCTTGATCTTTTTCAGTTCAGTTCAATTCAGTCACTCAGTCATATCCAACTCTTTGTGACACCATGAACCATAGCACGCCAGGCCTCCCTGTCCATCACCAACTCCCAGAGTCCACCCAAACCAATGTCCATTGTGTCGATGACGCCATCCAACCATCTCATCCTCTGTTGACCCCTTCTCCTCCTGCCCTCAATCTAGCCTTGAACTTTTTAACATCTTTTAACTCTTTGAGCATCTTTAAGACAGCTTTAATGTCTTTGTCTTGTAGATCCACTATCAGGACAGTTTTTCAGAGATGGTTTTTGCTTTATTTATTTTTTCTTGTTTAAATGGTCCATACTTTCTTTGTAGGCCTTGTTTTTTAAGTGAAAACTGGACATTTGAATATAATAATGTGGTAACTCTGGAAATACAATTCTTCATCTTCCCTAACAGCCATTAGGCACTAATTTAGGTAGTAGACATTTGCTAAATGAATCTCTCTATTTTTTCTCTGCATAGACTGCATTTCTCAGCTTCTTTCTGCCATGAACAGAAATAAGGAAACAACCCTCTCCCCAGTGTTGTATTTGGGTTCTGATTCCAACCACTTGCTAGGTTCTGATTGATTTCTCCTCTAGCTCAAGGTCACTGATTCTCCATTCTTGCTCCCAACCCAGCACTGCTTGATGTTAGAGGAAAGTGGATCCAGAACTGGACTGAGCCTGGTCCCTGGATATGACTGTATGGAGTCATGGATAGGTTGTGCATGAATAAGACATAAGCCATGGTTTTGCTCAGCTATTGAGAATCATGCATTTATGAGACCCAGCAGCTAGTTACCTGATTAATGTACAGAGAATAAAGCAAGCACATATGTTTTGTACATGTGTACTTTTTAAAATTTTGCTTTGTTATCATTAAGGTTAAAATCTGAAGATAAATGCAGTGCTTATCATCATGAGTGGTTGGTTCTCTCTCTAATATGGGCAGAACCATTACCCTATAGGTTCATCTTCACCCACAATGTAGGAACATCCCAACCTGAGACACAGAAAACTTGAGCAACTATGCATCAGTACTCATGGGCTCAGAATCAGACATAATATTCACTTCTTAAATCTTGGATCTTATTCTTTCTTCCTCTCAACATATTACCGAGTCCTTGACTACTTTCTCTCAGCTTCTTCTAGAGGTGAAGTATTTGTTATTCACAATATAAGCTTCTGAATTGCTCCTTGCTAGCAAAGTCTCTTCATCATAAACTTTTCCAAGATTCCAGACCTGTGACCAGATTTGCTGAAGATGCTGGAGCTAGCCTACTGTTCACCAAGGTATGTAGGAAGCAGACAGAGCTTTTTAACATGATTTGATTGTCCACATATTCCAGAATCCTCTTATTTCTTATTTTTTGGAGAAATACTCCTTACTCCAGGTCTTTGATTCTATTCACCTGCTGAGCACTCAAATATCTGACATCCCAAAAGACACATTAAGTATCCATGTCCATAAGCATGAGCCAATGGGTTAAGTTGCTTTTTTGATGACCTGACAAGCAGAGCAACCTACCTTCTGGTCCTGAGCTCCATGTTTACCTAGGCATCTAGTGTCTCCAATTGCTATGTCTGGGAAACTATATCATTCTATGCTCCAGATTTTTCAGGAACTGAAGTTGTGCCTGACCTTCAGTCTTAGAGGCTGGATTTATGTATTTATGTATTTGTTATTTCCCTGATCATAAGTTTTCCTTTTTTTGATAACAAATATTGTATCTCTGTATTTTTCAATCCTTATACCTTTTTTTCTTTTTTTAATATAAATTTATTTATTTTAATTGGAGGCTAATTACAATATTGTATTGGGTTTGCCATACATTGACATGAATCTGCCATGGATGTAAATGTGTTCCCCATCCTGAACCCCTCTCCCACCTCCCTCCCCATCCTTGACCCTCTGGGTCATCCCAGTGCACCAGAGTCGAGCACCCTGTCTCATGCATCAAACCTGGACTGGCGATTCATTTCACATATGATAATATACATATCTCAATGCCATTCTCCCAAATCATCCCGCCCTCACCCTCTCTCACAGAGTCCAACAGACTGTTCTATACATGTGTGTCTCTTTTGCTGTCTCTCATACAGGGTTCTCATTACCATCTTTCTAAATTCCTAAATTCTAAATTTCTAAATTTAGTATACTAAAGTGTTAGTATACTGTATTGGTGTTTTTCTCTCTGGCTTACTTCACTCTATATAATAGGCTCCAGTTTCATCCACCTCATTAGAACTGATTCAAATGCATTTTTTTAATGGCTGAGTAGTATTCCATTGTGTATATGAACCACAGCTTTCTTATCCATTCGTCTGCTGATGGACATCTAGGTTGCTTCCATGTCCTGGCTATTATAAACAGTGCTGTGATGAACATTGGGGTACATGTGTCTCTTTCAATTCTGGTTTCCTTGGTGTGCATGCCCAGCAGTGGGATTGCTGGGTCATATGGCAGTTCTATTTCCAGCTTTTTAAGGAATCGCCACACTGTTCTCCATAGTGGCTGTACTAGTTTGCATTCCCACCAACAGTGTAAGAGGGTTCCCTTTTCTCCATACCATCTCCAGCATTTATTGCTTGTAGACTTTTGGATAGCAGGCATTCTAACTGGCGTGAAATGGTACCTCATTGTGGTTTTGATTTGCATTTCTCTGATAATCAGTGATGTTGAGCATTTTTTCATGTGTTTGTTAGCCATCTGTATGTCTTCTTTGGAGAAATGTCTGTTTAGTTCTTTGGCCCATTTTTTGATTGGGTCATTTATTTTTCTGGAATTGAGCTTCAGGAGTTGCTTGTACATTTTTGAGATTAATTATTTGTTAGTTGCTTCGTTTGCTATTATTTTCTCCCATTCTGAAGGCCGTCTTTTCACCTTGCTTATAGTTACCTTTGTCGTGCAGAAGCTTTTAAGTTTAATTAGGTCCCATTTGTTTATTTTTGCTTTTATTTCCAATATTCTGGGAGGTGGGTCATAGAGGATCCTGCTATGGTTTATGTTGGAGAGTGTTTTGCCTATGTTTTCCTTTAGAAGTTTTATAGTTTCTGGTCTTACGTTTAGATCTTTAATCCATTTTGAGTTTATTTTTGTGTATGGTGTTAGAAAGTGTTCTAGTTTCATTCTTTTACAAGTGGTTAACCAGTTTTCCCAGCACCACTTGTTAAAGAGATTGTCTTTTCTCCATTGTATATTCTTGCCCCCTTTGTCGAAGATAAGGTGTCCATAGCCGCGTGGATTTATCTCTGGGCTTTCTATTCTGTTCCATTGATCTATATTTCTGTCTTTGTGCCAGTACCATACTGTCTTGATGACTGTGGCTTTGTAGTATAGTCTGAAGTCAGGAGGTTGATTCATCCAGTTCCATTCTTCTTTCTCAAGATTACTTTGGCTAATTGAGGCTTTTTGTATTTCCATACAAATTATGAAATTATTTGTTCTAGTTCTGTGAAGAATACTGTTGGTAGCTTGATAGGGATTGCATTGAATCTATAGATTGCTTTGGGTAGTATATTCATTTTCACTATATTGATTCTTCCAATCAATGAACACAGTATATTTCTCCATCTGTTTGTGTCCTCTTTGATTTCTTTCACCAGTGTTTTATAGTTTTCTATATATAGGTCTTTTGTTTCTTTAGGTAGATAGATTCCTAAGTATTTTATTCTTTTCATTGCAATGGTGAATAGAATTGTTTCCTTAATTTCTCTTTCTGTTTTCTCATTGTTAGTGTATAGGAATGCAAGGGATTTCTGTGTGTTGATTTTATATCCTGCAACTTTACTATATTCATTGATTAGCTCTAGTAATTTTCTGGTGGAGTCTTTAGGGTTTTCTATGTAGAGGATCATGTCATCTGCAAAGATAATTTTGGAAGTTTTGACCTCAGCAATCAGAGCACAAAAAGAAATAAAAGGAATCCAGATTGGAAAAGAAGAAGTAAAACTCTCACTGTTTGCAGATGACATGATCCTCTACATAGAAAACCCTAAGTTCTCCCTTTTGCCTGCCTTGATTATGCTTTAAGAACTGGTAATAACTTCTTAGACCCCCCTGGATTCTATGAGATTAGAAAAAAGGAAATTCTGATACTGTCCTCCTGAAATACATACTCTAGTTTAGGGGGAACAGGTTGTGTGTGTGTTGGTTGCTTAGTCATGTCCGACTCTTTGCTACTCCATGGACTGTAGCCAGCCAGTCTCCTCTGTCCACGGGATTCTACAGGCAAGAATACTGGAGTAGGTTGCCATTTCTTTCTCCAGGGGGAACAGTTTCAAAATGCTCAAACCAACTAGTGATGCATAGTGATAGGAAGGTAATAGAAAAATGTTTGCTGGAGAGAGTTGCCATTTCCTTCTCCAGGGTATATTCCCTACCCAGGGATCAAACCTGCATCTCTTGCATCTCCTGCTTTGGCAGGCAAATATTTTACCACTAGTGCCACCTGGGAAGCCAAGCAATCTGTAGTCACTGCAAATAAGTTCCCAAGGAGCCAGGGAACATATAAGATAATTTCAGTTGAATGAAACTGAACTTGAATAATTTGCTTTACAAAATATAACTTATTTTTAGTAAATTGCATGCATTATATCACATAAATATTGAAGATGATCTAAATGATCTGATGAGGATATTTCCCTGCTGATTGGCACTGTTCCTTTCCACTGCTTGTAGGTGCTCACTTGAGACTGAGATTCTGGGAGGTGGGAAGTGGGACTTCTTTACAAACTTCAAGGCCCTAGGACATATATATTTATACCCCAGTTTTCACTTTATCTGTGTTCCCAATGTCACTCCATCTGTGTGAGCAGCACAATATTATAAACAGCTTTAAAATGTAAACAAATGAAAGACCATGAACACATCTCAGGATGCAGATTCTGCCAGATCAAGTAAACCACACTTTCATCTGCACATACCTGTATAAAATTGAATTATATCAGCACACTGGAGTCTCTGTCCTTATCGTCTCCATAATCCTCTCTTCATTCAGTGGGTACTTCACTACCTCTGACCCTTAGAATAATAGTACATGCTCAATGATTCATCTCATGTCACAGCCTGGGAATCAAGAGTCAAAAGAAACCCCAGACTTCAGCTTACACCGTTTTTAACCTCTGTCACTCAAACCATCCTTGGGACACCCTCTGTGCTCTGTCCCTAAACATTTCAAAAGGCTTCTCTCTTCTTGATGGAAGATCCCAGTTTTTCTCCTTTAAAGACCTTTTAACTCACTTGAAATTTGTTCTGTCTTTCTCACTCTGCCCCCACCAAAATCACTTAACATCAGGGACCAAATCCTTGGGCCATTCTCCAGCCACATAAAATTCAAATTACCATGAGGCTTTTGTTTCTTTGGAGGTAAGTCCTAGCATAGTCAACCTTTGCTCAACAATTTAATTAGAGATTAAGACTTATTCCCTGATGTAAATGATTTTAGGAAGACTTTTGTTTGGGGGGTGGGGGTCATAGTCTAGTTCTATTTACTAAGTGTTGAAATCCACAGAACCACACCTCCACATCCTCAAATATTAAATATCACTGTAGTTAGATTTGCAAGTTATAGATGTCATCTTTCTGCTTAATACTATGCAAATCTACCTCAGATAAGTTAGAAATGTCCTCAGAATACAGAAGATATAACAAGAATTGAGGAGAACTCTGTAACCTTAACTTTAGTGGTGGGGAAAAGTACTTAAATGTTCAGATGTGTAAAACCGCCCCCAAAATAACCTTTATGTTCCCACTCTCTGCAGAAATATTTCCTAAAGCTTAGTAGAGCTGGGTAGAAATGGGCTCAGGATTAATTTTGACCTTCTGTGGCAATGCATTTTCAAGCCCAAGAATTTATGTGTGCAGAATATTAAATGTCAAATGCAAATATGGAAACGGAGCTACACAGTTGCAGATCGTCCCTAATTGATATTGAACAGACTATTCCCTTTAAATGTTAATGAAACTGTTGTAATTACTAAATGACCAAAACAGCTCAGAAGCCAGGGTTCACAGCTGTAAACCATTACTTGTAAATTACTGGCACAGGACCACATTAGCAGATGGCTCGGTCCATGGAAGAAAACTTCCTCAAGATGCTTTTCTTCCAGGCCTGGGCTCAGGAGCAAATTAGATGAGCATATTAGAGAGGGCCAGAGTTTCTGTTTGGACATGTCACTGGAGATAAGCACCTTCTTTGATCTTCTTTTTTTTTTTTTTCATTATTATTACATTCTTTGCAGAAAGTGCTGAATATCACAGAACACAAAGAAAGGAGGAGAAAATGACAAGAGCTTATAAATGTTGCAGAGGGTCAGATATGCACATTTCTGCTGGTTTTTTAAGGAGCAGAGGGTTTCCTAAATTCGGAGGCAGATGGACTGCATACTGAAGTGGGGGAAGGGAGAGAGAGAGAAAAACTAGGGTGAAAGAAAGAGAGGGAGAGAGGGAGAGTGAACACCTGAGACCTGCTAACAAGCCAGTGGCAGAAAAGCAATTAGAAGAAAAATAGGGCATTTGAATGGGTTTAGTACCCTCAAGACAGAGAACATCTATAAAGCTGTGTAAGCAAAAACTATGCAGTAGAAACAAGCGATGTCTTTATTAGAGAAGGCCTGTGGCTCTTCACAGCTTTGTTCTGTAAATTCCATACCAGCTTTGCAAACTCTCTGAGGTTATTAACTTTAGTGAGGCTTTTTTTTTTTTAAAGAGTTGGGTGAGTCCTGCAGTTGATCCTTTCATTAATAAGAAAGAAAGATTAATTAAGACATCTGCCAAGAACAGGAGGAAGGAGGAGTTTGTCTTACAGTGTACACGGCAATCTCTCCTAAAAATGAAAGGATGGATTTTTCCACGCCATGAACTACTCTGTAGAGAAAACGTTTAAAGAATGAGGTGTTGACAGTCAAACCGAGAGTGTGGGTAATTCCCATCTTCTGAGCTGTTTGAATTCCAAAGTGGTATAGAAAAGAGTTGTTAGGATTTCAAAAGGCATCTTCACAGATAAAGAACGTTGTAACTGCTTCTGAGTTTGGAAGAAGTATCACATAAATCTGAACAACCTGACCTTATGTGGCAGAAGCAACAAAACATGGGTGGATGGGTATGAACCAGACCGTGGATCAGAGTTGCTGTGAAATAACCAGGCACAAAAAATTGAGACATAATTTGAGAAATTTGTCAAGTGAATGCATAATAGTGAATTTCCCAAGATATTTATGTTTTATTTGTAAAATCTGTAAGACCAGAAGCTGCAGGAGATGCACATTTGATTCTTGGGTTGGGAAGATCTTCTGGTATAGGACATGGCAACCCATTTCAGTATTTCTGCCTGGAGAATTCCATGCACAGAGGAGCCTGGTGGGCTACAGTCCATAGGGTCACAAAGAGTCAGACATGGCTGAAGTGATTTAGCAGTAGTAGCATAAAATCAAAGACCAGTGATCAGTGTGCTGATACAGTCTTGAGTCTGGATTCTTGGATTAAAAGCTAACATATGACATATGAAGGAGACAAAAATGATAGATCATAATGGAAAAATGAATAGGACCTTGGAAGCCTTTTTAAGAAATCTTAACTCTATTGGATAACACTAGAGGATCTTTGAACGGTCCTAACTAGAATTAGGTTGGCACTGTAGAAAGCAGACTCCTAGGGCCGTGGGGTGAGGGAAAGCAGTAGTAAGTCCATTGCTGCAACACGAGGAAGTGATGAGAGAGTCCTGGACTCTTGGCAAGGACGTAAATAGAAGGGGTTGGGTTTATAAGAGTTTTGTAAGAAGTAGAAAAATATGAAATTTTATGTATTTGAATATGAAGGGAATGAGAGAGAAAAGATGAAAATGCATCTAAGATTTTTGTTTAAAGCCACTGAGTACCACTGATTCAAATAGACACCAGAGGATAAAGAAAAGTTTGAGTAATAAAAGGTTAAGTTTTGTGATTATTGAATTTCAATCTCTGTGGACTATCCAAATAGCCAGTAGGGCCACTCTGGGCTGAGGAATGAGATCCTTGAATCAGTAGAATTTGGAAATAATTGAAGCCACAGCAGTTGGTGGGGTCATACAGAAAGAATGGCAGAACCTTAAAGAATTAGAGTAAAAGCTAACATACCATTACAGAAGAACCCTGCAATAGGCTTGGAGAAAAAAGGTATCGTTTTCTCTCCAATGACAATCCCAAGGTGAATAAATCAAGCTGGTAGAATAGCTCAACTCCACACAGGCTCTTTGGGACACTTCTATCTGGATGATGTGCAATTCCATAGACGTTACCATAAGCACAGTTGAAGGTGGAGCACTGCCTTCCCTGGGTTCCAGCCATTTGACCAACTGTCATTATAATGGAGAGAAAAGACAGTAGATCTACATATGCAAGTCAGTTTCCAGGCTTGATGAAGGAAGTTAAGAAAACTTCTCTGTGAAGGAGAAATAAAAAGCGTCTCCTGAGAGTAAGGAGGGGAATGCCAAGATTATAAATCAAATGTGGAAAGAAGCTTAGATTATCTTCATGGAGAACTAGAAACAAAGATTTTTGGAGAAAGTGAATGGTCCAGATTGCTGGTCATTCTGGAACACCTGCTTAAGTTTTGATACCATCACCTCATAACTCTTTTACCTAACTACTCAACTACAAAATGATCAAAAAGTAACCTGAAAGAAAACTTTAGAAATACTTATGTTTTCAGTGCTCACATGTATTTATAAACATAATTAGAGGCTGTTTACTGAATAAGCCATCCAAAATTTAAGATCCAAATTTTACAAATATGACAAATCCATTTTTCTCCAAAGGAAATATCAGCAAAAATATGATCATTATTCAGCTTAAAAATATGGAATTCTCATAGCTTTGACTTGCAAATATGCATGTTATCTTGGACATCTAATTTTGATATTTTTGTTTATGTGTTTAGGCAACTTTTCATGCTAATAACCTTCTTTTAAACACATGTGAGTAGAATCAATGTTTCCACATAAAATTTTGCCAGGTGAGTGTACATTGTCAAATATAACTGAATTCTCTGGAATTTCTTGACTTGAAATCCTGGCAAATCATTTGTCCCAAAGTCATATAGGTCAAAATATGCCACAGTGATGCTTTTTGTGTCAGCAAGAAAAGGATCACAAATCCAGATTTCAATATTTAAGTAGTTTGAACAGACGTGACCTTGTGAAGAACTCTACAGTTTTTCCACAGATCTGCAGATATCTTCCCACAGAGAGTTTGGCAAGGCTCTATTACTCTCAATGCAGACTAAAATCATGCTTTCTGTAGTATTTCTAACTTTTAGATACTTTCCTTATTCTTGTGTTTGGTTAAGAACTGGCAACTTGGATACAATAGCTTGTCATTTGTTGTGGTGATGGTTTAAGGGAGGGATAGGATGGTGTGCAGAGAAGGCAATGGCACCCCACTCCAGTCCTCTTGCCTGGAAAATCTCATGGACGGAGGAGCCTGGTAGGCTGCAGTCCATGGGGTAGCTAAGAGTTGGACATGACTGAGAGACTTCAATTTCACTTTTCACTTTCCTCCATTGGAGAAGCAATGGCAACCCACTCCAGTGTTCTTGCCTGGAGAATCCCAGGGACGGAGGAGCCTGGTGGGCTGCTGTCCGTGGGGTCGCACAGAGTCGGACATGACTGACGCGACTTAGCAGCAGCAGCAGGATGGTGTGCTTGTTTTGTGTTTAGCAGCATCTAATTCAAGGCTTTGCTTTGAATAAATTACCTCAATTGTACTGTCAAAAGTAGCCTTCCCTTAGTCAACATATGGATCAACTCCTCCTTGTCCAGTATTTCCGAGTGAATTTTCCTTTATATCATTTTATCTTCCACCTGTTCCCTTCCAAAAAATAATTAACAAAGAAAGAAAGACGAGAGAAAGGAGGGAAACGATAAAGATAAAACTTTCCCAAAATGCAATCAAGCACTTCAAGTTTTACTCTTGGAACATGCAGTAGAGAAGTTAATATTCCTCTCTCACCCTTTGACAAACCATGCCAAAGTGAACGATTTAAACCTTTGGGTCTGGTAAAGTTGATCTTTCCATGGCAGTGGAGGAGGACTTTTTCAGAATTGCTGGCAGAGTCTCATGTCATTGCTTGCCGATACAGAAGGCAGTGAGTCATTATGACATGTGGAGTGGCTTTCTTCAAGAAAGCAGCCAACCCAGATGTGTTGCCAAACATTGCAGGTGCTCCACCTGTGCACAGAACACCAAGATTTGTCTTCCAGTGGAAGCTTTCCCTGGCAAAGAAGTTTTTCACCATTTTGAAGACATTGACATCCTTTCCAGGTTCCAAAATGGGCTCATAAAATGCAAATTTTTCTCTGATGGCGACAATGTGCATGCAATAAATGAAAGCTAGGAGCTGGTTTCACTGAAAATAAAAGCAAAACTCGCTCAGCCATGTCTGACTCTTTGCAACTCCATGGTCTGTAGCCCTGCAGGCTCTTCTATCCATGGGATTTCCCAGACAAGAATACTGAAGTGGGTAGCCATTGCCCTCTCCAGGGGATCTTCCTGACCCAGGGATCAAACCTGAGTCTCCTGCATTATGGGTAGATTCTTTATCATCTGAGCCATGAGGGAAGAAGGCCCAGCATCACTGGGGCACACATATTTTTGTCCAGCTGTGTGCAGAATGAAAATTAGATAGCTACTAATTTCTCCAAGAGTTGCTTTAAAATAGTGGAAAGTATATCAGTAATTCTGGGATGTATAACATTTATTGGCAAAGATAATTTTTCTTGAGAGCTCAAAGATATAAAATGGCTGAACATGATGGCACAAAAGTCTCTTCAATATGGCAACTTATTTTGGCTGGGAATGAAAAAGAAACCACCTGTCAATGCAGGAGACATAAGAGATATGGATTTGATCCCTGTGTTGGGAAGATCCCCTGGAGGAGAGCATGGCAACCCACTGCAGTATTCTTGTCTGGAGAATCCCATGGACAGAGGAGACTGGCGGGCTACAGTCCATAGGGTTTCATAGAGTTGGGCATGACTGAATCAACTTTTGCACAGCATCCATTAAATAAGCAAACTTGTGATGCTTTAATATCTGACTACTTGGTTGGGAAATCTAAGTTCTTATAAATATCTAATACTGAAAATTCAGTCTTTTTATTTTAGAATAGATTCATATCACCTAATGTCTTTGCTTGATGGCCAGTTATAGGAGTCTCCTTCCATTTGATTAAATTTAACTCTGATTTTTTTTGTTCCGTGATTTTCAAAAATGTGATTTGATAATAAGGTCAAAGGACATTGGTTCCTTTTTTTTTCATTTGTATTTGCTCTCTTGAGCTGGACTTGATGTCCGTAATCATAATAGCAGAATAAATCTTGATATATATACCAATAGAAAATATTTTAAAATTATTACATGACAAAGGTTCTCTAATTGACTTAAAAAAAGTATGACACATCTACTATGAGTCAAGTACTGCTATGGGAATTGAGTACAAAGCAATGAACAGAAAAGATCCAAATCACTTCCATTGTAAAGTTTACATAGTAATGCATCACAAGTGTATGTTTCCTAAATGTATATAGCAACATGCTGTGTCACTCAATAACTCCTTTGAACAAAATAAAATCTTAATAACATAATTTACAAAAATTTGGGGTATAATTATTTTTTACAATTTTCAAAATAACAACAAAGAGCTTTAAAGGAAAAAATTTTTTGGTTTCTTAATTAATTTATTTGATCACTCCTTAAAACCTTCACTTGAATCTCTAGGGTTTTGCAGACCTAGTTCACAAAGTTTAGGCCACCAAAAATAAGTAAGTAAGTAATTGTTGTAAAGTAATCTTTCTGCAATGCAGGAGACCTGGGTTTGATTCCTGTGTTAGGAAGATCCCCTGGAGTAGGAAATGGCAACTCACTCCAGTATTCTTGCCCAAAGAATCCCACAGACAGAGGAACCTGGCAGGCTACAGGTTCCTATCGGGTCGCAAGAGTTGAACATGACTTAGTGACTAAACTACCACCAAGCAGTTACTATATATTCAAAATAGAAAAAGAAAACACCCTATTTGAAAAGACTGAAAGATAGTATTTTCTGAGCTTCAACTCAGGAGCAATATACTTATTTATATTATTATACTTTTTATATTACATTGTGTTGCAGAGTTTAATATTTTTTAAGTTTTTGAGTACATGAAAGACTCTTGTTAATAAAATCTTCATGTCACTTTCACTGATATCAGTTTAGTTATTATCTGTTTCCATAATCTTGGGTCATTAACACAAAATGGCGTAAAGTAGGTGGCTTATCAACAACAAGAATTTACTTTCTTGTAGCTCTGGGGGCTAGAAATGTACCATTATGGTGCTAGCATGGTAGACATCTGGTGAGACCCCTCCTTTGGGTCTCAGATTATTGACTTTCTCTCTTGACGTAATGTGCAAGGAACAAACTAGCTCTCTGGCCTCTTCTTAGAAGGATGCTAATCCCATCCATGCAGGCTCCACCCTCCCAAAGCCTCCACTTCCAAATACCCATCATCCTGGAGATTAGATTTCAACTTATAAATTTTGAGGGGTTACAAACATTCAGTCCACAATATCATCACAAAGTTACTTATCTTTGGAAAGGTTTTTAACCTTCTTAAATTGCTTCAACAGAACGGTTTTCCTTTGGAACTAACCTGAGTTTTCCTCTCAGTGTGACTTTGAAATACTTATGAATGAAACTACTCTGTTCAGTTCAGTTCAGTTCAGTTGCTCAGTCGTGTCTGACTCTTTGCGACCCCATGAATCGCAGCAGGCCAGGCCTCCCTGTCCATCACCAACTCCCTGTTAGCTGCCTTAAAATTGTGAAAACCCTTTTACTGTGCTGGAAAATAAAAAGGTGGGGGGAGTATAAGTACAATTACATTTCTCGGACAATGGTCTCCAATTGGAGAGTAGGAGGCCAAAGCAAATAGTTGTTAACAAACATCTGTTGTTTTGTTGGCCCAGTATAGTAATTCACTGCACGTGCACCACACTCCCACCAATCTATTCTAGCAGTTCCCTCGCCTGGTTACTGATGATTTCAAGGGAAGCTGCCATCTTTTTTACAGATTCTGATACCTTGTTCAGATACTGCTAGTGGAGTCAATACCTGACTCAAGTAGGACCAACAAGAATCTTTCCTTGGGATTTATGGAACTAGGACAATACGGAAGAACTCTTACTCCCTGTTTGGGTTTTGTATGTTAGGAGCTTAAATGTAGAGACTTCCAGTGATAGTGTGTCTAACAGTTACTGGAGAAGTCACAGAAAGAAAGAAAAAAACAAAGTAAAGAGGATTGTACTTATCTCTGAACCCTTATGACAACTCTATCGTTATTTTGGTTACGTCAGCCCATAAATTACTCTTGTTTGCTAAAGGTAGTTCAGGTTACATTTATGAAACTTGAAGCAGCGTTGTCCTGATTATCTAGTGGTTCATTGATTTTTAGTTTGTAAAAATGATTAGTTATCTCATTACTTATAGATTAATTGTATCAATAAAACAACGGTCCTGGATGGACCTAGAATCTGTCATACAGAGTGAAGTAAGTCAGAAAGAAAAACAAATACCGTATATTAATGCATATATATTGAATCTAGAAAAATGGTACTGATGCACCTATTTGGAGGACAGGAATGGATATGCAAATGTAGAGAGCCAACCTGTGGACACAGAGGTGGAAGGGGAGGAAGGGCTGAATTGGGAGATCGGGACTGACGTATATGCTCCGCCATGTGTAAAACGGATCGCTAGTGGGAAGCTGCCGTGTAGCACAGGGAGGTCAGCTTGGTGCTCTGTGACGACCTAGGGCAGTGGGATCGCTGGCGAAGGAAACGGCAACCCACTCCAGAAATATTGCCTGGAGAATCCCACGGACAGAGGAGCCGGGCGGGCTATAGTCCAGAGGGTTGCACAGAGTCAGACATGACAGAGCACTCACACTCACACAGAGGGATGGGGTGGGAGGGAGGCTTGTGAGGGAGGGAATACATGTGTGCATGTGTCTGATTCACTTCATTGTACGGTAGAAACTAACACAACATTGTAAATAAATTATATTTCAATTTTTTTAATTATTTAAAAGTAGAATAATAATAAAAATACACGTCATGAAAATGTTTGTCAAGCCTCCTTAAGACCTTCATTCCACTGACCCCAGCATTAACGGAGTGGATGTGCAAGAACAAGGACGTGAAAAAGGTGAGTGTAGAGAGGTTTTTAAGTTTTTTTGTCACACTGTGAGTGAGAGAATTGGCATCATATGTAGAAAGGAATAGAAAAGTCACTGGAGGTCTTTTAGTTTTCATTTTTCTTTTTTGCATTACAGCTTTTTTAAAATTTTGATGTACATAAACAGCGATAAATGTGTAATGCACATACTAGTACCAATTACCTAGCTTTGTTGTTTATCAACATTCTGACAAATTTGTTAAAAGACAGATTCTTAGTGGCAGAAAAACAGTATCTTTTTATGCTACTGAGAAAGACTGAAAAGTAAACTGGGATGACACAGCAAAGATAGGGAAAAGGACTAGGGAGATTTGTGTACATGAGAAAGGATTGGGTTTAATGCCCTTGAGGAGGAGTTAGCCTTCCCATGGAGAATGAACAGCAAAGTCATCCTTTTATAGACACGGTGCAGATGGGAGTGAGATGTGGAAGTTCTAATCTGGATTCTTGTATTTCCTAAGTGAACTAAAATCAGGAGGTCAGCAGCTATGCATGAGAGTGAGTAAAGGTGATGTAAATTTGGGGAGAATGCATGCATAATCCTCTGGGAAAGTGAATGGTGTATAGATTTGGGGAATGTAGTGTGATTGCTCAGTAACCTTAAGGGCCCACTTAATTATGAATTTAAAGTGGGACATGTTTACACGACAGTGTTGACCTCTAGCCACAGGCAGCTGTAGTGGGTACAGTCTCAGAGTCTGTTTAAGTAGGAAGGCAGTTCAAAAACGCAAGTAAAATGAAGCAAGAAGACAAGGGCGGTTGAAAACTATGCAAGGGAGGGTTTATCATGATGGAAGTCAACTCTAAGTTGAGTAAGCAGAGTGAAAAGGGTCTGAGCAAGGTAGAGTTAGTAAGAAAAGGGAATTTCTTCAGTATCTCCATTATCTGAAATAGTAAATGAGTCAAAAATCATTGGCTTTGAAAGAAGACTAAGAAAAAACTTAAGACAACAATTTTCAAAGATCTTTGATTTGCATTTTAAGTCATTGTGCTCTTTGTAATTTTTGTTGTTGTTCCTTCAACTCAAATATTTGGGAATTTTCTTTTTAGTTTTGTTCAATATTGTAAACAGGACAATGCATGAGATGTTGCCTCACACAGTAAACTGTATACTCACACTTACGTGCTGATTTTTGAGATCTCTCTGGAAAGCAGACGTCACTCAGAAGGAAATTGGAACAAAAAAAGGATTTTTCTTCTTTACCAATATTATAGGGGTGGGGGACTCCATACTCTATAGTTTGATTTTCTTTTCTTTTCTTTCCTTCTTTCTTTCAGTACTTTTTCACTGTCAGTTGTGGTTAAGAACAAGTTGTAGAATTAGATTATCTGAGCCTGTATCCCAGCATAGCAACCAAAGCCGTGTTCATTACCTTAGACAAGAGACTTAACAAATTTAATTTCTTTCCTATGTATAAAATATGCCTAAGTGTTTCAAAATCATAGTGAAATTAATTATGTGCAGTTATATTCTAAAGAACCACAGACTACAGTACCTGGAATATACTAAGAAATTAATACACACAGTTTTGTTTTCTTGATTGGATTTACTCATTTGCTGCCATTGCTACTGGTGCTGCTACTTTGCTAAAGTCTAATTCATCTAAATACTCCCTGTGGGCAAACCACTAACCCACTTCAAGGTTCCTTTCTACCCAGAAGTGTTCTCTGTGCTTGGCTGATCAGATCCAGAAGCCCTGTCGCTAAGCTCCACTAGTATGACATCTGCCATTCCCCTCTGCCGTCATTTTTACGTACACATTTCTTCCTTAGGAGGAAGAAAGATTTCTATCAGAGGAAACTGGGTTTGATTTCTCCATCTCCCAACCACCTGGTGGAAAGCCTAGATCACAGGAACTAGCTACATTTTAAGTGACTTTATGGGCTTCCAGGCAACTCAGTGGTAAAACGTCTGCTTACCAATGCAGGAGACATAAGAGACATGGATTCGGTCTCCAGGGGAAGATCCCCTGGAATAGGAAATGGCAACCCACTCCAGTATTCTTGCCTGGAAATCCCAGGGACAGAGGAGACTAGTGATCTACAGTTCATGGGATGGTCAAGAGTCAGACACAACTCAGCATGCATACACATACAGGCGAATACATGTCAATGGAATTTGAATTTATGGTGAGAACATTTTATGATTCATGCTATTTCTAGTTAGAGGCAGAAGTTTCATTCATTTTATTAATATTAATCATTGCTGCTAAAAATTATTTGTGTTTTACCTGCTCGAGTGTCTGAAGTTTTTTTTTTTTTTTGGTTGTTGTTTTGGTTTCTGTTAGTTCTGGTTGTCATTGCTTGTGTCTGCTGCAAAGTCCTCCTCTCAAGCTTTTCCTAGGGGTGCCATATAGTCTGTGTCATCACCAATGTGCTGTCCTAAATAAGCTATTTTGTTTTACCTTTTATTGTATTTTATTTTATATGAGGTCCTGCCACTGGCTACCTGCTTAATTTCTTCCTCTTAATCTTTTCTACTCAGAGCTTTGGAGCATCTTGACGCCACATTTTTCCTCCATCTCTTGCCTTCTTGTGGAAGTTCCTGCAGCGGCACAGCCCACCTCTTCAATTGTTTCCAAACTTTGCTCCTATTGACATAGGAATTCCCAGAGTTGCTTCAGAGGTCACCATCAATGGAAACCAACAAAAATAGGGGCTTCTCTTGTAAATATTTTATATATAGGGAATGTGAGTAAGATTTTTTTTAGGAAAGAACATCTGGTAAATATTTCTTCACATTATTTTCAATGCCAAATAATATGTACCTATGCGTTCAGGATATTTATTATTAATGTTTAAATATTTTAAACATGGATATTAAAACACAGATAATGTATCCCACCTCCCATCCACCTTATTCCTTGAAGGTATGCAATTTCCAAACAGTGGCATCAAGGGTTTTCATAATTTAAAAGACAAATTGAGATGTTTAGAAAGGTATTTATATAATTTGCTTTTATTTGTCATTATTTTAAATTTAATTAGATGTGTCCATGAGAAAGTATGTAGATATGTGTATGTATAGGTACATACTCATGTGAGAAGCATACATGCAAATATATTTTACATATATTCTGAATCCACAAGAGAGCTGCCGTTTGACTGCAGAATGCATTTAATAAGGAGATTATAAACATGCAAGTTAAATGGAAGTATAAATGATTTTTATTGCTTTTTAAAATCTTTTTAGAAAGACACCACATATAAAACTTATATGAGAAAGTAACTGTAATTGTAGATTTAACATTTTTATTAAGGTTAATTTGAAATCAGCAATTATACAAAAAACTTAACCATCTCAAGCAAGTTGAAGCATCATGAGTTAAGGTGATTTATTGCTCAAGATACAGTCATAGTCCCCTTCCTATAGAGTACCTAACCATCTAAATGACACAATGAAGTCATACCGAATTCAAGTAAGTTTTAGAATGTGGCCAATGGTTTCTGTCTTACTTAACCACCCTGGAGCTTATCATGCCTTTGATCATTCCCTCTCTCTTGAAATTATTTCCCTCTTTTGACATCTTTGATATTCTCTCCCCCAGTCTTCTCATACTTTTCTGGCCATTTATATTCAATTCCTTGTTCATGCTTTTAAAAATCTATCCATGAAATGCTGAAGTTCCCCTGAGTAATTTTCAATATACTTGATTGTACTTGGGATTTCATTTGCTTTCATGATTAAAACTACCAATGTTTTATGTTCAGGACTCATAAATATATTAATAGATTTAAAACCTAGTTAGTTCTCTACTTTTTATGTATCCTTGCCTATCTCACAGACAGAAACCTGCTCATCAAATTCTTTTTCCTTCCCATATGAAGCATCTGGGTAGGCTAAATTCCTCGGTCTCCTAAAGAACCAGGTATGACCATGTTACTGACTTCTGACCAGCAAAATGTGTGTTGATGCAATACAGGCCTCTTTTAGGTCTGCCCCCTGAAACAGTCTTGCCTGAATCCTCTCTTTCTTTGTTTGTCCGTGTGCTCCACAGAGAAGGTTCCAAGAATTTAGAGGAGGGCATATGAGAGGTTAGAAGGAACCCTGATGTGTGAATGGCTCATTAAGCATAGACCCTCCCAAACACCCTTCACTGGGCTCTGATATTGATGAAATTGAAACTTTTATTTGTTAAGATGATGAAATGATTTTTTATTACAGTAGTCAGCCTACTTTAACCATACAGATTCTAACCCAAAACATCTGATGTTGAATTTATAGCCTGCCTCTTCTTACTTTTCTCTTTTTCAGATTCCTAAACATAGCATAGAAACATATTGTCCCTCCCTGATGTTCATCTTCATGGTTCATTATTCTCTTCTATCTGTCCCTTCCATCATTCCACTATTTTTCCAGAGTTGCTCAGAGAGCTCTGTGATCTCCCAGCCCTGCATCCTTCTCACAAAGATGACTCTCACGCCTGTAATACCTCCAAGGGTATGGCCTCGCCACCACTATGAACTTGGCTGACTCCTATTCCACATCAACATTTGGCTTATATTTCATCACCTATGAGGAGCTGATCAGTTGACTGATTTATCCCTCTTTTGTGATTCTTTATCATTCTGTACTTATTTCTATCTTAGTACAGCAATTATTGTTTTATATATGCTTCTGTCTTTGCCTAGGCTACTTTTTAAATCTAAAAATATTAATATTTTTATCCATAGCAAAAAGCAAAGGGCCTAGCCTATAGCATACATTCAGTAAGTATACGCTTAAAAAATGCATAATATGATGAAAGTTGCAGCATAGATGTGTCAATTTGGTTTCATAAACATACATTGGCCATATACACAGTTATCCAGTGGTTAAGATTCTGTGCTTCCATTGCAGGGGGCTTGGGTTTGATTCCTGGTCCAGGAACTAAGATCCCACATACTGTGCAATGGGGCCAAAAAAAGAGAAGAAAAAAAAAAAAAAGAAAACCTACCTGGTGTTTTGAATACTAAACTTGGATAACATATGCCTTGACCTATAGTTTACACATAATAACCTGATATAGAAAAATACTTTTATAAAACTAAATTTTAACTACAGTTCTGTTTAAAGTTTAGAAGTTGTACTTGAATAATTACATACTTTAAATAGCACTTGCTCTGGTGTTTAATAAGAGCAATGCATTTCTCTGATGGTTAAACGTTAAATCAATTTAGCACCAGTCTTACTGAATCTTACTTCAATATGTCTCTTAATTCCATTCCATGTTCACCATTCCCCATGATACTGTCTTTGTTCATAATGTCCTTACTTGTTATTGGCATTGTTTTCTTATTTTCTAATATTTCTACCCTAGACTTTCTGCTATAATACCATCAAACTGATTGATTTTCAGAATACCTGCACCTGAGATTTCTCTTTGATCACAAACTTAATGTGGTTTTGAACTTATCATTTTCCCTGTCTCATCCTCTTCCCTCTTCTCTTCCTCTCTTGCATTCCCAAATTTTGGTCAATATCATCAATAACTGCTATCTTCCCTACCAGAAATGTGGAAGACTTTGTCCACTAAATGGTTCTCCAATATGTTTCCTGCTCCTTAGTGTCTCTTTTATCATTTGGTTTATTTCTTGCATAGACTAACAGGATAGTTCTATCATAAGTGTCTGCAGAACTCACTTCCCTGCACCAATATACCATTTACATTCTCTTAGAGTGATCTTTGTAATATTCAAATCTGACTGTCTTCCTTAGGCATAAATTTCCCCCACAGGATAAAGCTTCAGTTCCTTAGCTCTGCGTCCTCTAGATCTTTATCATCTCATCGAGCCATCTTCTACTGTGTATTCTGACTGTATTTGTGGATTACAGCTAACTGAATATGTAACGCATTCTTGTGCTTGTACACTGTCTTCTGATTATAATACTCTGCCCCTTCTTTCTTCTAACTTTAACTTGTCCTTCTAGAAGTTATAAATATAAGCAGTCCAAACTAGAATAGAATGTGACACAAAATAATATGTTCCCTTTCACTTCAAGTATTTTAGTACCTGTGAAAGATCAAACTACCTCAAATATTAACCCCTTAATACACTGTAACAGTCATAATAGGAATAATTAATAACTTAATATTTACCCAGAAACTTTTTTCTGAACTAGAATTCACTTTTTAAACATTTAGCTGAGATTAACTGCAATTAGTAATTCAGTGGTTGGTATGTGAGGGCGATACAAACTGATAACAAAAATGATGACTAAAACATGTAGGTATCTCTATGTGACCTTAACCTCCATCATCCTAGACAAGTAGAGTTAAAACAAATTTTTTCCAGCATATTCAGTAAATATCAATTGTGCTCAAAGCCCCAGAAATAGATTTCTTCTGAGTCAAAAATGAGGTAAGCTGAAAGAAAAAAATACCTTAGCAAGGTAAATACTAATAGAACGAAGTAATCAGGCTCCTTCAGTTATCCCAAGAGTATGTGTATATTTATGCATACATAATCAGTTCAACCCAACAAATGTGTACTGGCCGTTAGACAAAATTTATAGACTACCCAGAGACAGAGCTTTGTAAATGTGAGAGGTGGATGTCACTGGTCTCCTGCCTCAGTGTCTGGGGGGAGTTGGAAGGAGGCCTATATACTTCCTAAATATGAATGTGTAGTCAGACCACTTGCCTATGCAAAGAATGGAGTCTAACACATATTGAATAGATCACATTACATTTTAATTAAAGCATGTTTATACTGCTTATATTTTCATTTTTAATATTCATGTATCAGGGTTTTCAATATTTATATTAGTGCATTTATTTATTTTTCTTAACAATTTATAATAGTATAACTTAATGTATCCAATGACAATATTCCCAAGAAAGGAGTGTATGAAATCAAACCACATTTTCACTTAGATTTCCATCCTGACCAATGCTTCATCACTAATGAAGCATCAGTGATGCTTCATCTTTTTCTTTTTTTGGCCCCACCATGGAGCATGTGGGATCTCAGTTCCCTGACTAAGGTTAAAACCCATGCCTCTACAGTGGAAGTTCAGTGACACTTAATCTTAATTTTTAACAGATTTTAGAATTTTGGAAGTGGCTCCTCACACGTCACTTCTGGTCCCCGTCACCTTGCTTTTAGTCATGGCTTTTATTATTGTTTCACAATGAATTGTTTATACCCCTCATTATTTTTTATTACAAGTAATCAGTGAATCACCATCAACAGTTCAAACCATACCATAGAAATATAAAGGAGAATCTACATTTTCAGAATATTTTACAAATTTCAGTAAAGACATCTTTAGATTATTGTTTTATCTGTGAAATCCAATTGAAGTAGTATTATTGTTCAAACGCAACCTCAAGTTGCCCTCTCTGTTCAAATTGTTGTGCCCTAAGATCTCCGTGACCCAGATAACCATGATGGTGGGATCACACCTACAGCCAGACATCCTGGAATGCAAAGTCAAGTAGGCCTGCTGAAGCATCACTATGAACAGAGGAGGTGATAGAATTCTAGTTGAGCTATTTCAAATCCTAAAAGATGATGCTATGAAAGTGCTGCACTCAATATGCCAGAGAATTTTGAAAACTCAGCAATGGCCACAGGACTGGAAAAGGTCAATTTCCATTCCAATCCCAAACAAAGGCAATGCCAAAGAATGCTCAAACTACCACACAATTGCACTCATCTCACACACTAGCAAAGTAATGTTCGAATTTCTCCAAGCTAGGCTTCAGCAGTGTATGAACCACGAACTGGCAGGTGTTCAAGATGGATTTAGAAAAGGTAGAGGAACCAGAGATCAAATTGCCAACATTTGTTGGACCATAGAAAAAGCAAGAGAACTCAAGAAAAACATACACCTCTGCTTTATTGATTACACTAAAGCCTTTGACTGTGTAGATCACAACAAACTGGAAAATTCTTCAAGAGATGGGAATAGCAGATCACCTTACCTGACTCCTGAGAAATCTGTATGCAGATTAAGAAGCAACAGTTAGAACCGCACATGGAACAAAAGACTGATTCCAAATCGGGAAATGAGTATGTCAAGGCTGTATATTGTCACCCTGCTTATTTAACTTATATACAGAGTACATCATGAGAAACACTGGGCTGAATGAAGCACAAGCTGGAATCAAGTTTGCCAGGAGAAATATCAATAACCTCAAATACACAGATGACACCACCCTTATGGCAGAAAGTGAAGAGGAACTGAAGAGCCTCTTGATGAAAGTGAAAGAGGAGAAGGAAAAAGCTGGCTTAAAACTCAACATTCAGAAAGCTAAGATCATGGCCTCTGGTCCCATCACTTCATGGGAAATAGATGGGGAGACAGTGGCTGACTTTATTTTGTGGGCTCCAAAATCACTGCAGATGGTGACTGCAGCCATGAAATTAAAAGATGCCTACTCCTTGGAAGAAAATCTATGACCAACCTAGACATTATGTTAAAAAGTAGAGACATTACTTTGCCATCAAAGGTCCATCTAGTCAAGGCTGTGGTTTCTCCAGTGGTCATGTATGGATGTGAGAATTGGACAATAAAGAAAGCTGACTGCCGAAGAATTGATGCTTTTGAACTGTGGTGTTGGAGAAGACTCTTGAGAGTCCCTTGGACTGCAAGGAGATCCAACCAGTCTATTCTAAAGGAAATCAGTCCTGGGTGTTCATTGGAAGGACTAAGGCTGAAGCTGAAACTCCAATACTAAGGCCACCTGATACAAAGAACTGACTCATTTGAAAAGACCCTGGTGCTGTGAAAGATTGAAGGCAGGAAGAGAAGGGGACGATAGAGGATGAGATGGCTGGATGGCATCAGCAACTCAATGGACATGGGTTTGAGCAAGCTCCAGGAGTTGTGATAGACAGGGAACCCTGGCATGCTTGGTCCGTGGGGTCACAAAGAACTGGGCACAACTGAGCGACTGAACGGAAGACTGTTTAATCAGAAATTTTAGCAATATCAGAGACATTCAAACTATCAGGATATCATAAATCTGTTTGAGATCCCATCTTGTTTTCACGGTCAGTTTTCCTGAGTTGTGTCGGCCATCTCCTTATGAATTTTCCTCTACTCTAAGGCTCTGTAGTTGCCTCCTACCTGGAAGCAGGCTGATGGTTTTCCTATTCTCATTCAATGTCTCTCTTCTCTGCTGCTGAATCCCTTGGAAATGACAGTGTCCAATTGTCAGATAAACAAAGATTTTTCACTCTTCTCTCTCCTTTGGCACCAGGGGTAACTCCTGGGACAACTCTGTCAAGGAAGCCACAGTGTCCTAAGAACTGAAATGTTTCTTTTTCTTTCTCAGCAGAGTCCAAGTTTTGAGCCATCCAAAGGCTCCTAGCCAGCTGAGACATTATCTTCACTCAGGACTCTCTCCCCAGACTGCCCTTTCTGCTTGTCAGGGACCACTGTTCCCACATGTCTACCATACCTGAGGCACCTTGGACCATATCAGTTGCTACAGGCATCTAAGACCTCTCTACTCAGGGTGGTCTGCCACCTTTCCTTCCTTATTTTTAATTTGTAGGAAGATGTAGAAAGCTACAGAAAAACTATTCTTTTTCTGCCTTCAAGAGAGTGTGGTAAGTGGGCCTGTATGGCCCACTTATTTCTGAGATTTTTCTCAAGGATTTTACCAGCTGAGAAGACAGTTGGCTTAAAGAGGAGGAATTCTCAACAATTTTGCTTATTTCCCTTTTTTTTTTTTTTTCCTTCTCACAGCAGAAGGAATAGCATTGGCTTCATTTTCTTCTTGTCAATGATTCAATAATATTTTTTGTATGATGACTATATGTGTGGAAAAAATACAGTCTGGGAATTTACTTGTTCTAGAAATATACTGGTGAATAGACTCTGCACTCATAAATCTTATAGTTCTCAAAACTAGTAGAAGAACAAATCAGGTCAGTCATCTCTCCTGACCACTGAATACTGACCTTCCCTTCCCGCATCCTAAGTTGCCTCTGTCCAGGCTCCTCTGTTCATAGGGATTCTTCAGGCAAGAATACTGGAGTGGGTTGCCCTGCTCTCCTCCAGGGGATCTTCCCAACAGCAGGAATCAAGCCCACATCTGTTACATCTGCTGCATTGGCAGCCTAGTTCTTTACCACTAGCACCACCTGGGAAGCCCAAATAGTGACCTTATCCCTCCTAGATTTCCACTTCTGTCAAAGAGGCTGGGGGACACAGATATTCCTTTATGTAATGATGGTGTTTTGGTCTGTAGGTACTTCTTATATAATGGAATTTGTCCAGACACCTCTAAAATAATTCTCAGCCACTTCCATTTTCTGTAATTATATGCAAATCTTACTGAAAATATCAGGGCACGATCTGACTTCCCTACTCCAATTCACTCCTGTAGGTGAGGAGATTTATAAAATGCATGAAAATATATAGAGTGACACAAAAATACAAAGCTAAATATCTTCAGTAAAGAAATGCAAATTAACTTAACCACCATATTATTTTCCTAGCAGGAGATTCTAGCTAATATGAAATTTTATGAGGCATCACAGCACCCATAAAGTATGGAGCATAAATAAATGAATTCCTGAACAATGTGGTATAAATTTAAAGTTACCTTTAAATATGAAAAAGAAGTCTGTGATATATATCTCCATTAGGATCTTGAATTTGTCTAACTGGTTATCACTAATGCCCTATTGAAATGCAATTGAAAATTAATATATCTGGCAGTAAAAAATATGACTATTAAGGAAAGTTCATGCATGATATTTTTATAGACTTGCCAAGTCTCTTGAATTCAGAATGTGGGACAGATGGTCACATGGTGAATTGTTCTCACTCACTAATGCTTTCTGCTGCTTCACTGATTTTTGATCTTCAGATGACTTGTCTCATTCAGAATGTGTGGCAAATGAAAGTTTCCAATTGTCTTCATCAAATGTGAAAAATCGTAATATGTTCATGACAGAAAATCACATAAATTTTATAGATCTAAGTCAGATAAAAGCCTTCCTAAATTTCTAGGTCTTTTATGGGGAAATTTTAAGTTTATAACTAAGGTGAAAATTATTTTTCTGAGAGTGTAAGATACTCAAATCCTAATTTTTCCTATGTTTTCATTTATTTAATTTTTCATTAAGCTCCTATTCAATAAAGATGTTCATTCAATTATTTTTTCACTTATGTCAGTTCAGTTCAGTTCAGTGGCTCAGTTGTGTCCAACTCTTTGCGACCCCATGGACTACAGCGTGCCAGGCCTCCCTGTCCATCACCAACTCCTGGAGTTCACTCAAACTCATGTCCATTGAGTTGGTGATGCCATCCAACCATCTCATCCTCTGCTGTCCCCTGCCCCTCCTGCCTTCAATCTTTCCCAGCATCAGGGTCTTTTCAAATGGGTCAGCTCTTTGCATCAGGTGGCCAAAGTATTGGAGTTTCAGCCTCAACATCAGTCCTTCCAATGAACACCAGGACTGATTTCCTTTAGGGTGGACTGGTTGAATCTCCTTGCAGTCCAGGGGACTCTCAAGAATCTTCTCCAGCACCACAGTTCGAAAGCATCAGTTCTTCGGCGCTCAGCTTTCTTTATGTATTTCGCCATAAATAGATGTATTTGCCTGTTCAGGCTATCATAACAAAATACCATAAACCGGGTGGCTTAAACATGAGATATTTATTTAGCACAGCCTGAAGAGTGGAAACCACAGATCAAGGCTCTGGCAGATTTGGTTTCTGGTGAGCTCTCTCTCTGTGGCTTGCTGGTGGCCTCCGTCTTGCTGAATGCACGTGCCCTTTCCTTTGTGGTTTGTGGAAATAAAGAAATCCTGGTGTCTCTTCCTCTTCTTATGGGAACATCAGTTCTATCAAAGTAAGGTCCCATCCTCATGACCTCATTTAACCTTTATTTTGGCGAAGGAAATGGTAACCCACTCTAGTATTCTTGCCTGGAGAATCCCATGGACAGTGGAGACTGGTGGGCTACAGTTCATGGGGTCACAAGAGTTGGACGCAAGTTAGCAACTAAGCCTCCACCACCACCCTTTATGTGCTTCTATAGCCTCTGTCTCCTAATTCAGCCACATTGGGGATTAGGGCTTTCTGGGGAATTTTAGAGTGACATCATTTGATCCATAGAACTAGTATGCCCATTTTTAATCATTAGAAAATAAAATTGTTTCTTTTGAGATTTCACAGTAGGACATACACTTTTCTATTCTTCTCATTGCAAGTGATTATTAAAAGGTATATATTACACCCGCTGAGTGGCACAATAATCATTGACCTGAATGGGCATAATTTTGAATCCCTGGGAAACAGGTTGTAAATATGACATATACAAGGTTTAAATCCAAGCAGTTGATAGTGTGGTTATGAAGAAAAAGTACGTTTTCTTGTGGAAGAAATCAAACCCCTCTTAATTATCAGTCTTAAAATGAGATGCTATTTATATTGGATCCTTCATTCATGATACCAACAAATCAGGTATTTCATGACAGGCATATGTTTTATTATACAGATGGTGACATTAAAAACAATTACTTATTAAGCTTACATTGGTTAAACACCAGTGATTCATTGCTCTTGGTTACAGCTCATAGGATGAAGGTTGTGATTTGATCCAAACACAGTCAAATGAGGGTGAGTTGGATTAGTCAGAAGCCTACAAAGAAGCTGTTAATAAACCTTTACACCCACACTGATTATGGGGATAAACCGGACCGATTCTTTCTCTTAGAAATTTGAGCAGAAGTTTCTTATCAAGTGAACCAGTTGATAGGGGCACCAAAGGGAAAAGCCACAGGGAGAAGCAGTGAGTGGGTGGGTGGGCGATGGGTGGGCGATGGGTGGGAGGAGGAAGAGCAGAGCTGTCAACACAGAGCCCTGAAACAGGCTCTTCGGAATGCCTTCTGCAGAGGTGTGCAGTCAAGAAACGAACCTTTCCAAAGGGAGGTCAGGAGGTCGCGTCTATCCCTTGCAAAGTCGTCTCTAAGCCCTGGGCTGCCTGGCTTCCAAAAAGTGAGTCTGTTTACTGGGAGGCCTTAGACCATCATCCTACATCATCTAACACCATAGATTACGCTGATTTACCTGTGTCAGAGGGCATCTGCTGGACTCTCAGGGCAGGTGGAGGCTGAGATGAGCCAGGTGCTCAGTCAGACTTGTCCCCGAGATGGGACCCCGAGGAGAGCTCAGTGCTCAGGTTTCAGGTGAGCTCCCTCGGTTGAGTCAATACACACGAGCCCTCCATGTATATCGTCTCACTTTGCTTCTGAAAGAATAAATACTGTTTATGACTTCAAGAGACAGGAACTTTGGAAGTGTCATGTCTGGAACTTTGCTAGTTCCAGACCTTCTTGGCATACCTGCCAGGCAGCTTGAACAAAGTCTATTAATAGGCAATGTTAGTTCTTATGGATCTAGGGTGCACAGCCTCTGCCAGGTGGGGCCCAAGTACATGAACGCCTCCCTTTTGTGTTTCCACAGATGTCCCGATAGTGAACTCTGCCACTTTAACACCTCTGAGGGAGTATTTGAGAGCATAGCAAAGCCGGCATTGTAGTCCAATGCCGCTGCTGCTGCTGCTAAGTCGCTTCAGTCGTGTCCGACTCTCTGTGACCCCATAGATGGCAGCCCACCAGACTCCCCCGTCCCTGGGATTCTCCAGGCAAGAACACTGGAGTGGGTTGCCATTTCCTTCTCCAATGCATGAAAGTGAAAAGTGAAAGTGAAGTCACTCAGTCGTGTCCGACTCTTCACAACCCCATGGACTGCAGCCCACCAGATTCCTCCGTCCATGGGATTCTCCATGCAAGAGTACTGGAATGGGGTGCCATTGCCGTCCAATAAGTAGTATCATTTTAGATCTCTTTAATTTCCACTTGCAAAATGTCACGATTTGTCATGGTCTGTGACTATTCCTAAGGAAATGTAAGATGAAAGCAAGAAAACTAATAGAAATAGTTATAGAACAGTAATAAAAAATTGCTGTAGAAACTGGGTTCTTTGAATTTAGAGGAAGCATATTCAAAGGTAGCTGGTAAGCTTTGTAAGAGGAGAAATGATTTTTGGTTGGAATATCTTTGTTTGCCCTGCAGCCACTGTGATGCCTGCCAAAGCTTTAGGCAGTTCTTTCACATGGATGTGTACGCATGTGCATGTGAGCTCAGTCGCTCAGCCGTGTCCCACTCTTTGGGACCCCGTGGACTGCAGCCCGCCAGGCTCCTCTCCATGGCATTTACCAGGCAAATACTGGAGTGTGTTGCCATTTCCTCCTCTAGGGGAATCATTCTGACCCAGGGATTAAACCCATATCGCCTTCAAATCCCTCATTTGCAGGCAGATTCTTTACCACTGAGCCACCTAGGAATCCCGTTTACATGGATTCTCTCATGGAAAAATGTCTGTCCTGTGACTCATTTCCTTGAGATCTGATTCCTTTCTTTCCAAGGAAATATGTTGATAATATGATAAATTTATCCTTGTTGGGTTATGTGGTATTGTTGGCTTAATAACCACTTGGTAATAATTTTTACAATTTGGGGAAGATCTTTTGTACTATGTATCTACAGATCAAAGAAACATCTCTGAAAAGGCAAATCCTTAGGTAGACCAAGAGTGGGAATCTTTGGCTACTGTGTTTTTAGAAAGGCATTTTTAGCAGACCTGTGTTCTGTCCTGCCACTAATGAACTGTGAGACTTCAAACAAAGGATTTGATCATCATCTGTATCCTCAACTGTAAAATGAGAGAAGTAGTCCAGTCTTAGACACAGGGCCACTCTGCCAAAGACTAACAACATTTTCTCTACGGAGGGTGACCATAGGTCAAGGTTTGCCAAGGACAGCAACAATTTATATGTATTGCCCCAGCAGGTTAATTAATTATTAAGTATATCCCCTTCACACTCAAAAGCAGCCTAATTGGCTTAGTATCGTATCTAAACCAATTTTGTGCCTAATGCCTAGTTTACAGGAAACTTTATCATTATTGTTCTGATAACCTCGGAGAGATGAGCTTAGGTAAGACTTACCTGCTCAGGGATCTGCAGCTAAACCTCACCCCAGATTATAAGTCACACTCTCCACTGCCTAACATAGGAGTCAGTTACAGTTATACTGTAAAAATTTCTGAAAATTGTTACAATATAACTGAGCCATTTTACCCAAAAGGTCTTCATATAAAAGTTCTATATCAAAAATAATTAGATTGGTTTTAGGAAGCCAATATATTTTTCTTTCATTCTTTACTCTCTCTACCCCCTATCCTTCAACCCTGCCAATACTGTAAATCAAAAGGGAGCAAAAGTTATCTAACTCTAATTATCTTGGTTTACATTTTCCTCAATTCATTGAAATCCTTCCTTTCTGAAAAATCCCCTCCATCCAGGAGACTCCAGTGAGCATATTCATGTTTCAAACAAATCTGCCTCTGTTAATCATCAAAAGGTATTTTCTTTAGTAAGTGAAGCTCGGCAGGCCCTGCAGCTGTGTTGTTTATTTTATAGCCAGCACAAAGACAGTTTATTTTTTTAAATACTATAATTAGATTAGTGTTCTCTTTACTGAAGCATCTGTAGGAAAATGAGAGTGTGTTTCTTTGAATGAATGAGCAGTCACATTTATTTTTATTAAATCTGAACTTGTCCTCCGAGATAGCAGAATTTAATTTTATGTTCAGATACTACATGTAATATTCCAACTTTTTTTCAGATAAAGCTCTGTTCGCCCCAAAAAGGAGGTTGGACTAAATTGAATCTTCTGATTCCAATTTTATGAACTGCATTAAAATCTCTCTAGGGTGCAGGATTACGTCTGTGTTGAAGAATGACTACATTAAGGTATGTATTTGCATACATAAACAAATATATCTGATGGTTATCTATGACCTGTCACTGACAAAGGGAGTATCATGGAATATAATAACATTATACCTTTGTTATGACTTTGCATGTCTTTACTAAAAAGTTTTAGAAGTGCTGCTTATGAATCAGATTGAGATCCAAAATAGAAACATTTGAAAAAGTTTTAGAGACTGGTTTATCAACATTGCATCAATAAAACCGCTACTTAGAACTGTCTAGACAGCAGTTAAGTTGCCCAGGGAATAAGGCATCACCTCTTGACTAGACACCTTTCCTTTCCACTTTGGTATTGCCAATAAGGAAAGTATATTCCTTTCTCTGTGCTCCTTTTGTCTTCATTGATAAAAACAATTTTTGTGATATTATACCTTTAAGAAGAAAAAAACTCTTCTAGTTTTCTGTTGTTGGGTAACAAATCGCCAGCTAAGTAGCTTAAAACAATTTATGATTACCTTTCCTGGTCTGTGGGCTCACTGGGTCCCGCCGGGCGGCCTTGCTTGGTGCTTCTCAGGCAGTACAGTGATGGGGCGGCGCAGGGTGGAGTTAATTGAAGGCTCAACAGGGCGAGACATCCAGGTGGGCTTTGGATCCCACCTAACTGACTTTTCAGCTGAAATGGTTTGAACCAGAGCAGGAAACTGACCAGTTAATCTTTCTCCACCCTTCTCTCCTTCTGGAGTGCCTTTTCTGTGTGACCCATTCAAATGACTATTTTGGGCTTCCTCACACCACGTCCGTCCATCTCAAAGTGAATGAGCTTCTTACATAGGAAGTAGTTTCACCCAGCGCAAGTGTTCTAAAAGCCCAAGTCAAACGCTGTGTGCCTTTAAGCTAACTTTGAACATCATGGAGCATTGATTCCACTGCCTTCTATTTATTTTCTGAACAAGGACCATTATAGGCTCAATGTGGGAGGGAACTTCTTAAGTAAGTTACGGTTCATTGAAATGTGGGGAGGAGAGGGCAGAATTTTTGTAGACAAACTAGCAGAAAGCAAAAATTTAATTTTATTAAAATTTTTAAAAATTTAAAATAAATTTAGTTATAATAAATAATAAATGCCATCCATGCCTCAAGTGGATAATTTTTCTAAAGAGTTTTTTTTAGAATGTTAATGTCTTTTAATGCTTTTACCTCCTTAAATAACAATAGATACTTTTTCTATTTAATTTTATTTATTTTCCCTTTTAAGTATACTTTTGTACTTATTTTCTGTTATATTACTTTAAAAAACAATTTTCTTTAAATAACATGTGTTAAATGCCTCTGTGGAATGTGCTAAACATAGAGGCTATCATAGCCAGTGACAGAATTATTAGTCAATTTGGAGACATAATTTATTTGTGTCTTAATGAATTCACATAGGCAAACATCCAAGCAATAATACAACTTGCTGCAAATAATAATAGAAACTTTTGAGAAAATATCTTTATGATTGTGTTTTGATCTAACAAAGGAATATATCACTTTCTCAGTGTCAGCATTAGGTTCCAGAATTTTATGCTAATTTTGAGCTATAATTGTTAATATCGGTAAATGGAAAGTAGAGGTTGGATATGAGGGCCATCTTTCATTAATCATCAGGGTTGATTGGGCTGATTTTGCTGGCTAGGCGGGTGTCTCCTTCCTCACCACTCCATGTGTGTTCCTCCCAAAGCTACGTGTCCAGTGGAAGAGGATAACCGTCTCCCACAGAGGAGGACCGTTCTTTGGTCAATGGGATATGAGGTTAATCATTTCAAACCATGTTTTGGGCATTAGAATAATTTCTATTCAGTAATTTCTTATTCAATTTCTACATCTCTTCATATTTAAAAGCATTAGAGACCTAAGAAAATATATTATTCTAATTATAATTTCTAAGAAATACAGAAAAGTTTTCTTACCTAGATGAAAACAATATAAATTCTATGTAGTGGAAAGTTATTAACTTAAAACAAATAATATGGAAGTCTTAAAAACTACACAAATTATTCAGTAATGTCTTTCAAAAGTAGCTTTGTTTTTCTGAAACATGGTCTTACTATTTTAATCACTAAATGTAAAGTGAATGCAATCATCATTTCATTGTAACTTCCTCCCAAAACCATGTGAGCTGTAAACACAGATTACCTTTTAAAACAAAAGGTTAGAGAAAGTTCTAAAAACAATAGTAAAAGCAATAAAAAATGTTGGAATCTATATTTTTCCATAAATAAACTGATCACAAAATTGTTCTGGTTGAGATTCACTTTTTTAAAACTGATGTTATACCCAAGAGAAGGTTCACATAAGATATTCACTGGAATTTAGGAATAGAAAATTTATTATAAATGTTTTAGATATGGATCATAAATCCAAAAATAAGCTATATAGTGAAACACCAGACAGAAGGAGAGATTAAAAAGTAGTAAGTGGAAAAAACTCCTTGAAATATATTTAAACAAACAAACAAACAAAAAGCCAAACTAACAATCAACAGAAATAAGTAGAGGTGGCCATTGGGATATGTATTTAATGAATTGAGTAAGTTAGAAAAAATATTGATAGAGAAATTCTTTTTTAGAAGTTCTGATAAGAGGGGAACTTTTACAGGCAAATTTAACATATAGAATGGAAAATGTTGCCAAAAAAAAAAAATGAAGTCATAATCTGTAAGCCAATTTTAACCTTGAAGTAAATCTGCTGCTGCTAAGTCGTATCAGTCATGTCCAACTCTGTGCAACCCCATAGACGGCAGCCCACCAGGCTCCCCCATCCCTGGGATTCTCCAGGCGAGAACACTGGAGTGGGTTGCTATTTCCTTCTCCAATGCATGAAAGTGAAAAGTGAAAGTGAAGTTGCTCAGTCGTGTCCGACTCTTAGCGACCCCATGGACTGCAGCCCACCAGGCTCCTCCACCCATGGGATTTCCCAGGCAAGAGTGCTGGAGTGGTTGCCATTGCCTTCATGAAGTAAATCACAGGGTTCTAAATTAGATCTATCAAGTGAGGTTGCATATTATATCTTTATTTTATATTCTATTCTTCTGAAACTGTAGTCCATTATCTCCTTTACCTGTTTTGAGAGCTGATTTTCATTGACTGATGGCCTCAATGATTTTTTCTCTAAAATAATAACAAAAAACAGTCTATTTGTAAATAGATATATGAAATGACAATTTTGTTCAGTTTAATATTTTATCTCTGTGTGTTCTATTCCTAGATAAATTTGTACCAGACTTGTCCTGAACACTCCACACAATGAATAGCATTATCTTCTATCTTTTGGCATAGTTTTAAATTCTTACAGAGTGATTAATTTTAACAGGCTTTTTTGTTTTGCAGCTCAGATTTACATGGCAAGATGCTATAGTAAAATTTTAATATGCCTCAGTTATCTTTTAGTAAGGTATTTTCATGATTAAAACACATATTTGAGAAATGCTCATGAGTGTTCTGTACTCTGGGCCCAGTGGAAAAGCTTCTGTGGAAAGATGCATTTTTAATGTGCGTGCATGCGTGCTAGGTCGCTTCAGTCCTGTCCCGCTCTTTGTGACCCTGTGGACTCGAGGCTGCCAGGCTCCTCTGTCCATGGGATTCTCTAGGCAGGAACACTGGAGTGGGCTGCCATGCTTACCTCCAGATACTTAAAAGTCTGTCTTATTTCAGCCCACAATTGCTTGTGTTGAGCCTGACATCATTTGGGACTCAGTCCATTCTCAGACTGGGGACTAAATGGCTGAAGCTCTACCTTGGGGCATCCTTGAAATGTGACATTTTCCAGTTGTTCCACAATAACTCAGAATGCGAAAGCTGCCTAGAAGTCCTGATCTTTTCCTTTCCTATCATAGTCCCTCCCTACGGGATGTTTTATTATCATGAGCATTGATTTAAGTTGGTAATTTGTCATTCTCAATTGTGTTGGCTGTGATCTTGTCTTGCTCATTGGTAATTCTAAATAAACTACTCAGGAAATCCATTTTGTCCATTCTGACATCCTCCTATTCTTTCCAACATGGTTGATACTCTCTGAGGGAAGCATGCAATAATTATTTCTTGGCAAAAAATATTTATTTTTCCTTTTAAATATCTTCTGAATCGGGGATCAACCAAGTATTGTCTCTACCCAATTAATTCTGCTTCAATAAAATATAAATAATAATCTACTTCATTAGCCTATAGAATAATTTTCTAATTAATTTAGCTCCTGGATAATATAGTACCTTGCAAATAATAAGTACTAAATAAATGTTGAATAATTATTTTTTCATTTTAAATAGTTGCCTTAAACAAACTTATTTTTACTGCATTTTTTGAAGCCCTTAAAGATATATGTTCAACTGACCATTACAGAGATATTTTTATCACCATTAATTTCTCATTTATATTTCTATCAAATTCTCATTGTTATTGGTTACTATTGCTTTTATTCAAGTTATTTTATTATAAAAATAATTGCATGTACATTGGACAAAATGTTTAGTACAGAAGTTCCTTGGAATCTGCAGAAGGATTGATTCCAGGACCCCTGTGGATAGAAAAATCTGCAGATGCTTGAGTGCCTTGTATAAAACGGCACAGTTATTTGCATATAACCTACTCACATCCTCCCATATATTTTAAATCATCTTTAGATTAGTTTTACTACATAATACAATGTAAATGCTATGTAAATAGTTGTAAATACAATGTAAATGCTATGTAAATAGTTGCCAGCATGAGGCAAATTAGAGTTTTGCTTTTTAGAACTTTCTGAAAATTTTTTTTTCTTTAATATTTTTGATCTGCAGTTGGTTGAATACAGAGATACCAAACCTGTAGATATGGAGAGTCAACTGTATTAAATTATATAGCAGGAAGCATTTTTAAATCACTCATAGTTCCAAACTTAACACCCAGATATGGCTACCTTGAATATCCTACTCTTGTTTCAGAGCTATGTTTGTGTATGTGTGTGCTTGTGGATATGTGTTGATACTAAAGTACTAAATCCAATTGCAAGCCCCTCTTTTTTTTTTCTATTAGAATTTTAGAGATTTAAAAAATCCATTGGTAATAGTTTTTATATTTTACATTTTCCCTGCTGTTTCACAAAGCACATTTTCCACACTACTAAATATTCTCCAAAATTATGTTTTTTTCTTGAGTGACTAATATTCTACCCTACAAATTACTTCAATTCACTTAACCATTCACTGGTTATTGACCATTGCTACTTTCAACGTCTTGTTCTCATAAATAAAGTTGTGATGCAAGTCCGTGAAAACAAATCTTTTAGTGCCATTCTGATTATTTCTTTTGGAAAGATTCCTAAAAATGGAAATAGAGGAAGAGCCCTTCTTCAGACTTTTATCACATGTTATCAAAGTGTTTTCCAGAGAAATTGTCTTCAGATGCACTTCCACCAATGGCAACATACAAGAATGCCTGTCTCACTGCATCTCAGCATCCTTACATGCTTAGTTGCTTAGTTGTGTCTGATTCTTTGCAACCCCATGGAGGGCAGCCCCCAGGTTCCTTTCTCCTTGTGGATTCTGCAAGCAAGAATGCTGGAGTGGGTTGCCATTTCTTCCCTCAGGGACCCAGAAATCAAACCCAGGTCTCTTGCTTTTCCTGCATTGGGTGGCAGATTCTTTACCCGCTGAGCCACCAGGAAAGCTAAGAATCCTGACATCCATAGATACTGATCTCCACTAACGACAGGGCTATGTCTGTTTTTTTTTTCTCTCCTGTGTCTAAGAACCAGCTCCATTTGAACCCATAGTGACTCAATAATTATTTGAGGAGAAAATTAATAAGTATTTAAATCTTTGTAAATTAAAGGCAGAATGTTCATGTTTTTGAAAAATACCTATTGATATCTGATATATAATAAACACAAACCTGAAATTATGATTTCTGTTCTTGTGAGGCTTGCAATATGATGTTGAGATCATTAGATTTTTTATTTGAATTATTGGATTACTAGTAAGGTTTTTCCTTTGTGTTGACTTTTTCTACACTATTTCTTTTGTGTATTATCTCTTCATGGATTTTACTCATGTTTCCATTGGTATTTTTGAATGCTTTTCTAGATATTCAGTGAGAGCTCTTTATATTTTATGAGCTGTCTGCCATATTTATTGTATCAGAAGTTGTACTATATTTTTAATACTGCAGTTGATATACCAGATAGCTATATCATCTTAGGAAAGTCAATTACTCTAAATTTCAATTGATATTGAAATAAAATCTACTTCAGAAGATCCTTTGATGAAAAAATTGGATAATTCATATAAAACTCTAAGATCTTAAATAGTAAGCACTCGATACATGAATATTAGTTTTACTATTAATGTCATTATTGTTATTCTGTTGCTCAAGGAAGACTTACTCATATAAAAATCAACAACAACAAAAAAATAATGCACACTTTTTTTTCTGTCCGTAACCTAGACAATCTCTCACAGGTTTCAGCTTTTTTAGTATCTAAGTGATTTTTTTCAGGGTAGTTCTACATTAAAAAAATACCACTAAGTAAATAGGTCAAACAATTTTTTATATTTATATGTATTTATATATATATATATATATATATATAAAGTATTTGTATCCTACTGGCAACTTAGCTGTTTGAAAAACTTCACTCAAATTAAAACCATCTCAAAATTTTATTCTTATATAACCACAATTACTAATGGAATGTGAGTGGCTATTGAGTACTGTTCAGTTCAGTTCAGTTCAGTTCAGTCGCTCAGTCATGTCCAACTCTGACCCCATGGACTGCAGCACACCAGGTTTCCCTGTCCATCACCAACTCCTGGAGCTTGCTCAACTCATGTCCATTGATTTGGTGATGCCATCCAACCATCTCATTCTCTGTCATCCCCTTCACCTCCTGCCTTCAATTGTTCCCAGCATCAGGGTCTTATCCAGTAAGTTATTTTTTCGTATGAGATGGCCAAGGTATTAGAGCTTCAGCTTCAGCATCAGTCTTTCCAATGAATATTCAGGACTGATTTCCTTTAGGATGGACTGGTTGGATCTCCTTGCAGTCCAAGGGACTCTCAACAGTCTTCTCCAACACCACAGTTCAAAAGCATCAATTCTTCGGCGCTCAGCTTTCTTTATAGTCCAACTCTCTCATCCATAAATGACTACTGGAAAAAACATAGCTTTGACTAGACAGACCTTTGTTGGCAAAGTAATGTCTCTGCTTTTTAATATGCTCTCTAGGTCAGTCATAGCTTCTCTTCCAAGGAGCAAGTGTCTTTTAATTTCATGACTGCAGTCACCATCTGCAGTGATTTTGGAGCCCAAGAAAAAAAGTCTGCCATTGTTTCCATCATTTCCCCATCTATTTGCCAGGAAGTGATGGGACTGGATGCCCTGGTCTTAGCTTTCCGAATGCTGAGCTTTCAGCCAGCTTTTTCGCTCTCCTCTTTCACTGAGCGCTGTACCACTTCTCAAACCACACAGGAAATCACCACCCTCACCATAGACACACACTGCATTTGCTTCTATCACAGCACTTATTATGACAGAAAGACAAAATGCCAATGAAACAAATGTAACTCAAACTAACGAGAAAACTCTATCTGCAATTAGTAGCTTGTGCCCTGTCCAACAGATGTCAAATATTTCTATGTTTCCCTTGAAAGTTTAAAATATCCTGTGGTGCTCTGGATTGACCCTCTACACCTAGAGAGATTTCATGCAAAATTTTGGACCATGAGGTTATATGTTTTACATTATCTTTTGTTTTCTTCTTTATGTTTAATTCTTTACTTGTAGTTTGCTTTCAATAATTTAAGGATATAATTTTTTGTAGCAACCCTGACCAACATCACTGAAAATGTTTCCTTTATTTAGGCCTCTTATTTACTTCATAACATACCAAAGTAATACATGGACCAGATGCGTGACAGTTATGTTAGGTGTTTCCAAGTAATGCCAGACAGTCAGAATACTTTTGGATAGGGTCCCAGAATCTAGATATTTTAACCAACATTGACAGATGACCTTTAAGGACCCTACAATTGAGAATAATTTTCCTGGGAACTGCTTCTGGGTTAGCTATTCTATTCCGCTAATCTTCAGTTGAGTTTAGGTTGATTTTAATTGCTCTAGATACATCATGTTTCCTTATCAGAAAGAAGAAGACTATTACTCTTATATTTTATGGTTATTTGCATAAATCATTTGTTTCATGAGTATTTTCTATTTTATTAGCTTTGAATAGTATTTATATCTGCTAACTTTCATATTTGCTATCTTACAACTTAGATAAATTCAAGCTGACGTGCTGTCTAGTGCCTAGTTCAAAAAGGCTGTGATGTGTTTAATGGAAAAAATATGTGTTAAGTTTTAACCAAGCATGAGTTATAGTGCTGTTGACCATAAGTTTAATGTTAATGAATCAATTATATGTTTTAACTGGGTTTCACTAAACAAAATCATGCATAAAGCAAGGTTCTATATCAATCAGTTGATGAAAACATCACAACCAGCGACTCATAGGACACTAATCCTCTATTTCCCCTGAAGCAGCAGTTCAGTATTCACTAATTTGGGGTTTGTGATGACTTTCTAAACATAAATACTATGAATAATGAGATTTGACTGTATAATATTTCCACCTACAGATGAGATGGACCTAAGTAACTACAACATCATAGAAATTACTAAAATACAGTAAATTTCTTTACAGGTGATTCTCTTTGACTACTTAATACCTCCATTCTTAACACAGTTAATTATAAGTTTATAGTATTTATTTTTTAGTACTGGGTGTGCTGACTCATATAATTTCTGAAAATCTAGCAATGGGCACTTGTGAACTTGTATGAGCCAGCTCTTGGATTTTTAGATGTTTATCTTTCTGTTTTTTTCTTTCGAGTTTTCTTCATCACCTTAACCAATATATGATTTTTTTTTTTACTTCTATGATAGAGCTTTCCAAATTTATTCTCCATATTGCTAGCATAAATTTTGTTTTTAATTTATGCTCTTTAGTGATTCTAATAGAATGTTATACTGACAACTAAACAATATGATGCCTTGCAAACCCTACTTCTCCAGCTCATCACATTGGAATCTTATCTACGGCTGTTCCTTCAGCTTCTGTTCCTGTTTCTTTAAGGCCCTGTTTTCTTTGAGCAGGCTAAGTTTGGCTCGCAACTATCCAAGAATATATTCTGGCTTTTGGAGTAAATAATTTTTAGTTTTAATCTTCCTATAAGTCTACAAAGTAGAATCCTTTTCTTTCTTTTGAAATTTATTTTGGTGATCCTTCAACTTGTATTTTTTATTCTTTCATTTTTCTGTTTACCATTCTCTGAGGAAAAAAAAAAAAAACTAATTTTCTCAGGACATTTCACATTCTACAATATGTAGAATTACCTTACCTCTACTCCATAAATTCAATATTGCCTTTATCAAATGTTCAGTTGGGTGGTATGCTTATATCCATAATTTATAACCCAATTCCTGAAATCTAGCAGACTTCAATACATCATCGTTCTATTGGCTTGATATGAGCATAACTATCTCTCTGACACTTAAAAAAAGATAGATGAGTAAAAAGAAATCCTCCAAAACTTCCACTTGCCAGCTATTATTCCTTTCTTCTTCTCTTTCCCACTATGTGAAAAGCAATGATACCCAACATTCTCTACTTTTCTTTATTCTTACTATGCATCCCAGTTTAGCATGAATTATTATTCATTCCAATTTATTTCTTATCAGTTATTTTGGTTCAGCTAATGTCAGACAGGCCTGGCCTGCTGCAGTTCATGGGGTTGCAAAGAGTCGGACATGACTGAGCGACTGAACTGAACTGAATGTCACTGTTCTGATAGTATTTTTTTTTTTTTTTTTTGCACAAGACATGGGTACCGATTGAACTGGGAGTGAATGACACTCTAGCTTCAGCAAAAAGAAGTAGCCATGGAGCAGCTAAATAGATGAAGTTCTGCGCATTGTCTAGCCTGCATGGAACTTGTGTTTTTGAAGCAGGCAGCGAAATACAGGATTTGTTTTGAGTAGGGCAAAGAGTACCAAAAGATAATTTTTCTACCAGTTTTAAGGAAGGCAGCTATATAGACCGCCCCCCCCCCTCCTTAATTTAGGGGCTTTCCCAGTGGCTCAGCAGTAAAGAATCTCCCAGCAATGCAGGAGATGCAGGAAGCAGGTTCAATCCCTGGGTCAGGAAGTTCCTTTGGAGTAGTGCCTGGCAACCCACTCCAGTATTCTTGCCCAGAAAATCCCATGGACAGAGGAGTCTGACAGGCTATAGTCCATGGGATTGCAAAGAGTCCGACAGGACTGAGGATGCAAGCACCCTTAATTTGGACATGTAGAGAACATAGATTGGAACCTTCTTCAGCCTATTGATTTACAAAAGCAAGAGGTATCTTGGAGAAATCTGTACCAGCGAAGTTTGAGAGGACCATGGAATAGGGAACCTGAGAAGTAAAAGGTGCATGGACCTCTTTTCAGTTCTTTAGAGTCTTTAGACAACACAGGAGGGGACCAGTCCAGTGTCCTTTCCTCCAAATGAGGAGTCATGGAATTTACTTTAAGAACAAAGGGTTACTATACCAAGCAAAGCAACTTCACAACTAAACAGAGGATTTTTTTTTTCCCATGACTTCTGAAAGGGTCAAAGAGTGCTTAAACTTTTAATACAGAATCTTTTCTGATGACAAGGAAGCTGAGGGGAAGTGAGCACTTCTTCAAGGAAATTGTATCCTCTTCTCAGTGAAAATCACTAGCATCGGACTAAACACTGTCAAACCAGAGTGTTGTTTAGGGATATTTCCTCCACCACACATGAGTGAGTGCTAAGTCACTTCAGTCATGCCCGACTCTTTGCAGCCCCATGGACTGTAGTCCACCAGGCTCCTCTGTCCATGGGATTCTCCAGGCGAGAATACTGGAGTGGGTTGCCATTTCCTACTCCAGGGGATCTTCCCATCCCAGGGATCCAACCTGCATTTCTTCTATTTCCTGCATTGGCAGATGGGTTCTTTACCATCTGGCTAAATGAGGTCTTGCCTTGAATCTCCTCTCTCTCTACCCCCAGCTATGGAAGACTAAAGTCAGAAAGGGAAAATGAACAAAGCCTGGATGAGAACTCTCCAGCATTCAAGGTACTAACATGGGAAGAGAAGAGAAAGAATAGATCTGATAACTTGCCCACATCCAAACACACACAATCTGTGCTGGGAGGAAAATTCCTATCAGCTATGAGATAGAATTTAATATGCACTCATCTAAGTTAAATGATAGAAAAAGATTTGAAAGCTTTGAAATCTTACAAATATAAAGTATTATAAAGGGAAAAAATCTGTATATTAATAGCATAGTTAAATAAAATATTGGGGAAAAATTGAAACCAATTTATGTAAATAATCAATTTGAGACTCCTTAGTAACCAGTTATATATACTTTTAGAAAGCTCGTATGTTCTATGTTAACTAATAAAACATGTTTTCTGAGTATATTCTTTATATACAACATATAATTATATTTTAGTCTTGCATATACAGATATATATCTTTCAGCCTCGTTGTTCCAATAGGCATTTTAGAAAGTTCTCTATAGGTTCTTACTGATATGAACAAGTTTAACTTTTTCTAAAAGTAAGGGTTATTTCTTTCTCTTTTTTTTTTTTCAAAATAGACAAAGCACCTGGCATGTGAACTTATATAAGCACATGAAAAGCAGGATACACCGTTATGAATACATGAGAAAAGGTCACTGACTGGGTGAAATATTTTTGAGAATTAGACATGGCACTGTAACATTTTCAAAGCAAGTACAATAGATGGACCAAGAAAGCATTCAAACACAAAAGTAAAAAAATAACTTATAATCAGAACCACAATAAATCCTGGAGGGCATGCAAAAGCCTACACAGGAAAAGGAATGATATTTTTCCTTTATGAGCCAATGTGCTCAGCCATTCAGTCGTGTCCGACTCTCTGTAACCCCCTGAGCTGTAGCCCACTGGGCCCCTGTCCGTGGGATTCTTCAGGCAAGAATACCGGTGTGGGTTGCCATTTCCTCCTCCAGGGGATCTTCCCACCCTAAGGATTGACCCCACATCTCTTGTGTCTCCTGTGGATTCTTTACCGCTGAGCCACCTGGGAAACCCAACAAAAATGAACCAATGTTTATCAGCTAGCCACTATGTGTTGAGGACCAAATGTGATATCACAGCACATTCTTCTGGCCCAGAATCCCTTTCCCAGGCTCTCCTTCCCTTTGGGGTGTGATTCAGCAGAGAAGGGCCAGGGCAAGGCTGCTCTGTGGGCTAAGAGAAATAGTGCCCTTGGAGCAGGTCCAAACAAGAGTCGTGTTTTCTTGCAAAAGAAGTGCCTGATGGTGGATTTTCAGAGCAAGAGCTATGGAATGGGCAAAAAAGGAGATATTAGGTAGACAGGTGCCATGATGAAAATGTCAAGTCCATAGTTCTTATCAACTTAGTCCTTTTGGGTGGTGAGAACAGAAATGGAGCAGCAGTCCAGAAAAAGTTTTCCTTCATCAACCAGCTCCATGATGTCAGACCGCTCCACTGAACTCTGTGGTATTCAATCTCTGAGTGACTGAGGAAAAGTGACACTGTCCTGAAATGATAACCTTCTGCAATTTTTGGAGGAGAGTAGAGCACAATAGGTAGAGAAAGCATAACATTTTCTTTTTCTAGGGCTTCCTAGGTGTTAACAGTGGTAAAGAATCTGCTTGATAATACAGGGGATGCAAGAGATGTGGGTTCGATCCCTGGGTCTGGAAAGTCCCCTTGAGTAGGCAATGGCAACCTACTTCAGTATTCTTGGCTGGAAAATTCTGTGGACAGGAGTCTGGTGGGCTACAACCCATGGGGTCACAAAGAGTCAGACACGACTGAGTGACTAAGCACGTTTTGTAATGAAGGATTTTGAAGTCCAGTGTCTAGCAAAACTTTCAGCACAGTTTTACACTTTAATAAGTTCAAAAGTTAAATACTACAAATTCATTTTGAAAACTATATTCAGAAGTTTAATTAGGTATAATTATATTTTTTGGAACTTTGAATAAAATACTTTTCCATTTAAAGCTTTTGTTTTAGTTAATGTTTGTCCTCTTCAGTTGGAGAGACCAAAACCAAACAGCGATATTAAAAATTTCATCAAAATATTTAAAAATCAATAAATGCTTATTAAATATAAATAATGGTGCTTTCAGATGAATTTTTATATAAGATTTAGCATTTATACATCAGAACTTGACTAAAGCTATATCTGCACCAAAGCTTCTGGTACCCTTTGTTCATGATCTAGGTAGCTTTTTTATGTTCTTTTAATGAAGTCAAGCTTTGCAGCCTTTCATAAAATACTTCTTGGTTTAATATATGTGCAACATATTTTGTAGCCTTTGTGGCAAAAATTTCATAATTTTCATAAATTTGGAAGGTGTAGTTTATGTTAATGGTTAAAACTAAGTCAGGCTGAAACTATGAGTGAAATTGGTATGAGGCGGAGTGTTAGAACAAAACTGGGCATGGGGGTGGGATGGGGGCCAGATGAGTTTCTGGGGGAGGTGAAGAGGGCAGGGCCAGGCTGGTCTGCACTGGACAGCTAGCAGAGATCAATAGGCCGGATTACTAATAAACAAAGGACAAGAAGGAAAGACAGAGGAAACCGACAGTCCTCTGGGTTCTGGGCCATGTCACAAGAAGGTGATTTTGATTGATATACATTTTCCCTGTGACGTGACTTGTGTTTTAAAATAAATTTCTCTACATTAACTTTCTCAGGAGAAAGCACAAATTCTTATCTTTTCCCCATAGTGACACTTTAAGTATTAATTGAATTTTTGAAAACCAAATAAGAAAGGAACATCTGGTCCACTATGCAGATTAAACCTCCCCGAAATTATGCATATATATATAGATAGATAGATAGATAGATAGATAGATATTCATTTCTAGAAGTAAAATATCTTAGAATTTAATGTGTACATATGTAAAACTTAAGCCATATTATATATAATTATCTAAGGCAACTATACAATTGAGACACAAAGTTAATAGGTCCTACACAATTGTATAGTGTTATCAAGAATCTCATGTTAAAATTAACAGCTGGATGCCAAGAAAATTATTTTCCCCCTCTGAAATATTTTACCAAAGGCTCCCTGATGTATTCCTAAACATTTATGATATTTTTTTCACTTGACACATATTCAAGTATTCTTTCTTTATAAAGAAATCTACATTCTTTAAGGTATTAACATGTTTAAAGGAATTTTAGAGAATGTGTTGGCTTCAGAAGATGGGATTACTTTGAATTTTCCCATAGAACTAAGAAATACCCAATGCACAGACAGTTCAAACTTTTGATAAATGACCATGCTGAATCCAGTTTGACTGTCACTTCCATGTCCTATTCTCTAGCTAGTACACATCTGATGTTGACATTTCCAGGGCAAATTCTCTAACTCAATATTCTGAGTTTTATTCATTTTTAAGGGGGAAAATGACATATCTCTCATATGATTTTGATTGGTGCCTTTTAAACTCAGGAACCTCAACATTCCTACCACAACGGGCACCTATACCAATTAGTAAAGTGATGAACCAAAATAGATTATTAACAAGTAGTTTTTCAATCTCAGTTTTGAAATAAATCAGTCAAAATGTATTTATGAAGAGTTGTTTCACGTCTAGAAATATGCTAGATACTATAGGGTAAAATGTTTCAGAACACAAGGCTTCTACTGACAAGGAACTTGGGATCTGTCCAAGGAGAAGATTGTCATACTTATTTTCAACTAGATGGCTCTGCTATAGTTTCTATGATTTGAAACTATTTAAATTGAGATATTGTCGGATTCCATTTGAAACCAGAAATGACAGTCTTAGCAAAAACTTACAAAATTAGCTTCTGAGTAGGATTGCATGTGAACAATATGATGCATCTAGTGTTTTATCCTTAAATCTTAATATAATTCTCAAAGGAAACTATCCCCACACATCCAGTGTTTCACAAATAAGATAGTCTGGCATTTTTCCTTCTCTTTTATTATATACATATATAATTTTCCTTATCTTTTATTATATACATATATAATAAAAGGACATATGTATACATATATCCTTCCCTTGTGGTTCAAAGAGCAAAGAAACTCTCTGCAATGTAGAAGACCTGGGTTCAATCCCTGAGTTGCAAAGATCTCCTAGAGAAGGGAATGGCAACCCAGTCCAGTATTCTTACCTGGAGAATTCCATGGACAGAGGAGCCTGGCTGGCCATAGTCCATGGGGGTTGCAAAGAGTCAGACAAGACTGAGTGACTAATACTTTCATATACTTTCATATATTTTATATTGAGTTGATTTACAATTTTGTATTAGTCTCAGGTGTACAACAAAGTGAATCAGTTATACACATACACATGTCCACTCTTTTTTAGATTCTTTTCCCATATAGGCCATTACAAGGTATTGAAAAGATTTCCTTGTGCTATACAATTATTAGTGATTTATTTTATATATAGTAGTGTGCATATGTCCCTTCTGTCTCCCAACTTATCCCTCCCCCTTTTAAATTATACAAATAATATGCATGCATGCTAAAATAAAAATAGAGGCTACTAAGAAAAAAATATCTGAAGACTACTACTTTTGAAAGTTGACTGGTACGTATGTGTACTAATTTCTTCTGGATGCCATAGCAAAGTACCACAGCTTAAAGAACAGAAATTTATTTTCTCACAATTTTGTAAGCTAAAAAAATCCAAAATGAACATGTTGATGGGCTTAGCTTCTTCTGAGGTCTCTCTCCTTGGCATTGCAGAAAGCCCTTTTCCCTCTGTTTTTCCAAGGTCTTCCCTCAGCACTTGTATGTGTCCTTATCTCTTATAATTAAAAGCTCCATCTCCAAATATAGTTGCATTTTGAGGAACTGGGGGCTAGGATTTCAACATAAAATTTTGGGGGATTCACTTCATCTCATAAAATCATCTAGATAAATAAATAATTGATAGGTAAAGCTAAACACACATGTATGTCCACCTCTCATGTAATATATAATTTTATATAACTTTTATAAAGTCTATTAAATATTTTCTTAGGGACTATAGTCTACCAGTCTCCTCTGTCCATGGGATTCTCCAGGCAAGAACACTGGAATAGGTTGCCATTCCCTTCTCCCTGGGATCTTCCCTGCCCAGAGATTGAACCCTCATCTCCTACATTGCAAGTGAATTCTTTATTGTCTAAGCCGCCAGGAAGCCCAAATATTATATCGCTATATGATACAGCACAATGTATTGAAGTAGTTACCTGCTGTTAGTCATTTGAATTGTTTCTGGTATTTTTTTTTTTCTATTTAAATACTATTCTATGGACCTTCTTATATATATATACTTTAACACAACTTCCTGTTAATTTTCTCTTGATAAATGTCTAGTAGTTAATTCTCTTTGTCAAAGAGTATGCTTTCTTTTCCCCTCAGGGATTTTTATACTTCCTGAAAACTTTGCATCCATTTTCACTCCAACAAGCATGAAATACAAATACCTCTTTGCTAATGCCAGGCCAACGTGTTGTTTCTATCGTTCCTATTTTGTCTGATAAACACATGATAACTTGCTCTATTTACATTTGTACTTATTAGGATTAACTTGACCCTGGAAGGATGTGGTTTTTTTTTCATGCTTTATTCCCATCTATATTCTTTCTCTTGTGAATGTAGGCCTCGTCTGAAACCTCCCACCTTCTATCATCGCTAAATATAATTAACGCTTATTATTCTCTTCAGTGAATCACTGAACAGCATATGTCATTTGAGTCACCACCAGAAAAGTTCTGTAAAGTTAAATAACATTACTTTCCTTGCATCGTCTGCCCTCCTAGTGATACCTGCAAATTCTCTCACCTGGATGGTTGTTTGGTCCCTAAGTCATGTCCAACTCTTTGTGACCCCACAGACTGTAGTCCACCAGACTCCTCTGGCCGTGGGATTCTCCAGGCAAGAATCCTGGAGTGGGTCCCATTTCCCCCTCCAGGCGATCGTCCTGACCCAGAGACTGAACTCGCGTCTCTGGCATCAGGCTGATGGCTTATCACTGAGCCACCGGGGAAGCCCAGGTCAGCGCGGCGCAGCAGCAGAAGCCCCACCAGAGTGTTGTGCTCGCCCATGTTTTCCAAATGGTGTAGCCTTTCCCTGCATCTAGGCATTTGAGATATTTCAACTACAATACGTGCATGCCCCACAGGTTGCACGCTGAGAGGCAATGTTTGACATTACGTAGTTTCAGGTTGATGTGGCCAGTAAAGCACAGTTTTAAATATTTACCTGTCTGTTCCTTTTTCCTGCCCTCCTCATTTCCCTGCAAGCCCTCATTTATATTTTAAATTGAGTGTTTTTTTTTTTGTCTGAGACTTGGAAACATGGCCTAAAAATGATACCATTAGATACTCAGTATGTCTCTCTGCAGTGGTTTCTCAGAAATGAGAGAAAAATAATCGATCTCCTCAGAGATACTGACACTTCAGTTCACAGGCTGTTCTTGGTTTGTTTCTATTCCATATTGAATTCATCTAGGTGTTCTGTATGATCAATCTAAGTGTTCCAGACTGCTGACACCATATGCCTTATGAGAGCCTTTTTTTTCCCAAACTATTTTTCATAGATACAGAATGAGATGCATTATACAGCACATTAAACAAAGTGCAAGATTGAAAAAAGAAAGAAAGAAAAGAGAATGTGAATGCAAGATGATTCCTTTGCTTTGGAAAATGTAACTTTACTTACCAAATCATATGATCGCCTTTACAAGAACACCAATGCCCTCATCACCATCTTTGTTACACTCTATGTTTATCACGGCTCATTGCTGCAGGGTGACTCAAATCCTCTATGTGTTTCTGGCCAAGGTCTTGATAGCAGCCAAGTCTCCCTTACAAACAAAACAAAAACAAAAACAAAAAAACCAGAGTTTTGAGAAAATATATAAACATTTTCTAGGAAAGTCACTTAATCTGTCTTTCTCTCATTATTATTATTATTTGTTCTATCTCATTCTACTCCTACATACATATCAATTTGAATTCACATTTTTACTTTTGGATCTATACAAAGTAGATAACAACTTGCAGGATGTAAAATCTTCCTCTGACTGTAACGGCAACACAAGTGCTTATTTCTGCTCAAGATAAAGAATATATTCTTCAAATACTTGCTGAATATGTCTTTCATTCAGCAGAGCTAATTAGTTTCAGTTGCTTAAGCTGAGCAACTATTTGCTTCAAGGAAGATATTATATTTGCTTAATGGCATTTAAGTGCTAAACACTGTAAAGGATAATGTTTTCTGGGAATGGAATGTTGTCCTAACTAGTTTGAGGATAGTTTATGAAACAAGGGTCAAGAGAAATTTACAACCAGTTTGAGTGATAATATTTTTCCTGGTTGTTGATATGGACTACTTATCCTCAGACATCAAATATTGCATATCTATTTAATAAAATTTGATCTTTAATCATATGGACTTCATATCAAATGCAGGGTAATCGTTCAGTCCAAAGTGTGTCTTAATAAACCAAATGACAACAATATCAGAGAAAAAGCAACCACACAAAACTACTCTTTCTGTATGTTTGGATAGAGTCATTCTATCCTCACTCTAGTGTTTGGGTTGTAATTAAGACATAGATCCAGCAAATCATTCTTAGCAAGACTGGTACTGTTTCATTAGACCAAAATGAATTACCAAGTAATAAATAAATAAAACAAAAAGGAAATAAAACAAAGCAAATCGCTTTTGTTTTGATTTTCAGCTGAACAAAAAAATAAGCCAACAACGGACGCAACCGATGCCTAGAACTTGATAGTATCAATCCATCACCCTCTAAAAACTGCTTCCCTTTGGTATAGGAAGCTTTATCTCTGACTCCAAATGAAGTGACGGCAAGATACCAAGTTTAAAATTCTCTAACTGTCAACGGCTGTTTTACTAATTATCCAGATTCCAAGGCAATCATACAACCGTAATCATTCACCTCACGCCTGGAAACATAAGTCTTGTTCTTTTGATGAATATTTATAAGACAGTGTAAAGCAGTCTACTTTCTTTTCCCTTCAGGCAAGACAATTTGGAGTTCATCAATATGTATTACCAAGGACTTTTATAAAAGGCACTTCAAAGAAAATTCATCAGGCATTCCTTTTGTCTTGATTTCTGTTAGACTGATACTTCCTTTTGACAAGTATCAATAAATTATCCTCTGATGGCTGGAAACTTGATGTCTTATTCAGAAACTTCCTCACACAGCAAAATCTGGGCTTTGAGTTTCAAGTGAAATTATTAAGATCCCGCATCTAATTTAAGGACAGACAGAAGATATGCAAATTAAAAACAATAAAACAAACATGTATATAGTCACCCTACAGCACACAGGATGGAGTTTTACCCTAGTTGAGGATTTTCTTGCTGTACACAACTTGAAACTATTCTGTTTGCCATGCAAACATATTTAGAATTCCCTCACAAGTTTAAAAAAAAATGCAAGCCTCAGTTCCTGGATAAATGGAAGAACCACACCAAATTAAAACCAAATTAATGTAGATATGGAAGTGAAGAATGACAAGCTGTCTCTTTCCATAAGGCTGATTAGTTTTCTTTTTTGAATGTTATTGTTAGCTTCACATTTATGTAAGATGAGGATGAATAAATACAATTGTCTAAAATAATAATGAAAAAAAACCCAGTTTTATTTAATGGGCTTTGAAAAGGATATAAAAATCCTTTTATTTGCATCCTATTTTAAAAAAGCTTGGTTATTTTGTTTTGTTATTCTGATGAAAAATATTTGGAATATGGGACCACAATTGATATCTATTTCTATAAATAAACACAAAATTTCATGTTGATTAAAGAGTTCATCTTATTTCATGGCTTAATTCACTCTTTACAAAGTTACTGTGTTTGTTATAAAAAAATATTTCCACATTCTGCAAAACTGTTTTGTCATTGCCTGAATAAAATAAAATATAAATCTAATTCAAGCTTAATTCAAAAAGGAAGCAAAGGGGTTGCATTTGAGCTTGAATACATACTTTGCAAACCAACTATAATACTGGTCAAACAGTCATTCTATATGACTTCACATATGTCATGTTTGTGAAAATATAATCCACAATGAAAAAATCATTTAGAATGTAGAGTTTATAAAAATAAAGGGAAGAAAGAAAGAAAATATTACATGCAGAATATTTGTGGCAAGCAAACTGCTATATTATCTGAGTCCCTAAGACCTGGGATATGTTCAATGGCTTAATAAAAATCATTGACTACAAGAATGCTGTTTTCAAATAGTTTATTTTTAATATTATCTTGTAAGAATGATGATGATGTCAGTATGATATATATTTTCTAGCTCTGTACTCTAAATACAGCCTGGAAATGCTGCTATGTTCTTGCCATAATGGCTATTAATTCCTGTGTGTAAAAGAAAAATAAAGGAAACAAGATCAATTATTTCTGACAGTACTCCTTATGTCCTCTACACACTCATTTAAAAATAAAATCTGCCCAAAGTGCTATAGAATTGTCTATTTTTCTTTACAAATTACTACAAAATGTAATGGCCTAAAACAATAAACATTTATTTTCTTATTATGCCCATGATTTAAAAAACAGGAGCAGTTTAGCTGGATGGTTCTGTTTCAGGATCTCTTGTGACATTGCAGTGAAGGTGCTGGCTGGACTTGGAGTCATTTAAATGTTGGACCAACACTGAAAATCTGCTTCCAAGCTCCTTCACAAGGACTTGTCAGGGGATCTCTGTTTCTTACAGAAGGGGGAGATCTCAGTTTCCCACACCTGGTCCTCTCTGTAGATTTCTTTGAGTGTCTTCGTGGCAACTGGCTTCTCCCAAAGTGAGTGATCCAAGAGAGAGAAGGAAAAAACCACAATGCCTTTTCCATGCTATCCTTACAAGTCGCCCATTGTTACTTTCACCAGATTCTATTCATGAGAATTGAACCACCCAAAGTCCAATGAACCTGTGAAAGGAGGTGAATTAGGCTCCAATTTTGAAATGGATCATTACCAAAGATTTATGAACTCGTTAGAAAAGCCCCTGATGCTGGGAAAGACTGCAGGTGGAGAAGGGGACGACAGAGGACAAAATGGTTGGATGGCATCACTGATTCAATGGATATGAGTTTAAGCAAACTCCAGAAAATGATGATGGACAGGGAAGCCTGGTGTGCTGCAGTCCATGGGGGTCACACAGAGTTGGACATGACTGAGTGACTGAACAGCAACGAACATTACCAAAGATTTATGAACACAATTTAAAACGTCCACAAGTGTACTCATGGTCTGTAAATCTCACAACTGTGGGTTATGATAGTGCTCACATATCATGGAAATATGTAAAAAATTCAAATTTCACCCACTAGAGAGATCTGGACTGATTCCCTCAAATTAGTCAGAACAGTATTTAAAGAATGTAAAAGGGCAATGAAATGCAATGTGCAGCTTATATGTGATGTCTATACTGTATGAGACACTTTATTTGCTCATTCATTTATTCATATCTTAATTTTTAAAAATATATGTATAAGGAAAATTATGGAAGTGTTCCTGTGTTTTGTTTTGTTTTTTTTTTTTTGGTCTGGAGAGAAAAATAAATGTTAAATGCCCTTTACCCATCTCAGAGGAGATAATAAGGACTCATACAAATTTGGGAAAAGGGAGTGGCATGAAATACTGTTTAAGAAAATCTTGGCTGGTGTCATACATACAAAATACTGAAGAAAAACTAAAGATGGAAGACCAATTAAGAGTCAGTGAAATAATCTGGACAATAGACAAGAATTAAAATTTATGGTGGTGGTCATGAGAAAGATAAAAAGGAAATGGATTTAAGAAATATGTTGAAGAAAGAGCAATTAACCTTAAGGAAGATTTGCACTATATTTTTTTTTTCCCATTGGTCCTTGAGAAGAATTTATATATTCATTTCACAACTAAAGCACACTCTTTTGCAGTAATGAAGGGAAAGCAGCCTTAATTCCAGATCCACACTTGAGTATTCAGTTGATTCATGGCTTCTGGTGGAAAATGCACAACCATACCAATGCTCACACAAACAGAGGGAGCATGAAAGAATAAGAGAAAGTGAAAAACCACTATAACTAGAGCATTCTTATTCTTCATGTTACATGGTTAAATTAAATGCAATCTGACAGTTAGTGTTTCTGAAGAGATAAATGATACCAAAGCATTAGTCAAAGTTTGGTTGGTGGTGTTTTTGTAGAAGTAACTACATGTTATATATTTTCCAACAAATTCCCTGATGCATTTTGGAATAAATTGAATGAGAAAATGGAAATATGTATATAAAATAATATAGAGGAGAAGGGAGAATCTTGACATACAGATTCCTATTTTGATTTCATTAGTACCTAGATTTGTGATCTTGGGCATATTCCTTAAAGTTTCTAAAACTTATTTCTTTAATTATCATAATTGAAATTTATTCAAAGGCTAAGTAAGAGGATTCAATAAAATAATGTATGTAAATACAAAGGCCAGCAACTGACACTTAGTAAACTCTAATAAATACCTTTGACTAACTTTAACTTATAGATAATATTATTAGGACTGCTTTGATAATACGAAACTAGCTGAGTTGAACTGGAGAAAGGAGTTGACAGTCTTGGTTGGGTGGCAGCAAAAATCCTCTTTGAGTTGTCTTTGGGACTCACATCATTCATTCACTGAGACTGGAGTGGAGCCGTGTTAGTGAAAGTCCACTGGTATCCTGGATCTTCACAAAGTGCTAAGAGAAAAAACGCTAACGACTTCAATACAGCCCTCCTGAGGGCAGAAGAGGCAGGGACAGAGGCAGATAATTTTGCCAACAGATCTGAACCTCCTGAGGGTCTTGATGATTTCCATGGAGAAGATTTCGGAAGGCCTTAAACCCAGTAAGGATTTTGGACACTGTCTCATGGATACTGAAATCTCCATCAAAATGGTTTAAGCAGGGAGTCATACACACAGGCCTGATGCCATGTGACTAATGCATTGGCTGTGACTAATGCAATGCAACTTGCAGTGAGGAAAACTGCAAGTTCAGTGAGGTGCCATTAACAGGAGACAAAGAATGAACAAAAAGGAGCAGGCATCTGTACTTTGAGACTGCATTTCTGGAAGAAAGTTAATATAATTAACAGAAATAGATAAGTTCAGATAAGTTGCTATGGAAACTTAAAGAGTTTGATTATTGAAACATTTATTTATTTTTTTAAGAAAAATGGTAGATAATCAACCTACAAAGTAGCCCTGAGTTTATCAGAAATTATCTTAGTAATTCATTTCAAAGTAAAACTTTTACTAAGAAATTGTTCTTCATGTAGATCCATTTTCTTCGTAAAATGTGTCACATATATTTCCTATTAAATGATAACAGATCACATTCTAAAATCTTCAAGAATTATCATTCTTTCTTCCTTTTATAGCCAAAGATGCTTTTAGCTTTGAGACATCTAAATTACATTTAATTTTTTAAATATCGTGTTGACAGCTGATTCTCAAGCACATAATGCATTAGGTCAGAATGTCAAACACGATTTTGAAAACAGTTAAACAATATTCCTTCTTGACATGTCAGTAAATTAAAATGATAAATGATTTTTTTATAGTGTCAGAAAAATAAAACTGAGAAAACATTCACAGAATGTATAAAACTCATTATATGTTTTTAATGAAAAACATTTCCAATTTTTATCAGTTTTTGCTTGTTAACAAATAATTCTGTTGGCACTTTCTGATATATTTCAAGAAATCTGTTTGCTATAATCATTTAATTATTTTAGATTTTTAAGTTCAAATTATTCTATTTTTTATATTCCTGATTAATACTAAATTATTGTAATAGAACCTGATACTCCATTAAAATATTATTTTGAACATGATTACCACTGGATAGCTATTAAAGAACTCTTCTCACTGAGCAAATCGAACTTCAAACCCACTCATGTAACATGTTTTTCAGAAACTTTAAGCCATTCCGAAGATATTCAAGTTGCTATCCTCAAATGCAAATGTGTAATTCATAATTTTATAACTAACTTGCTTCAAATGTCAAAAAATTCACTATTAGTGTAAAATACCATTAAAATTTGCTTTTTAATTTGCTGTCTAGGTTGGTCATAGCTTCTTTCCCAAGGAGCAAATGTCTTTTAATTTCATGGCTGCAGTCACCATCCGGAGAAGGCAATGGCACCCCACTCCAGTCCTCTTGCCTGGAAAATCCCATGGACAGAGGAGCCTGGTGGGCTGCAGTCCATGGGGTCTCAAAGAGTCGGACACAACTGAGCAACTTCACTTTCACTTTTCACTTTCATGCGTTGGAGAAGGAAATGGCAGCCCACTCTAGTGTTCTTGCCTGGAGAATCCCAGGGACGGGGGAGCCTGGTGGGCTGCCGTCTGTGGGGTCGCACAGAGTCGGACACGGCTGAAGTGACGCAGCAGCAGTCACCATCTGCAGTTTGATTTTTAAGCCCAAAAAATAAAGTCTGTCACTGTTTTGATTATTTCCCCATCTATTTGCCATGAAGTGATGGGACCGGATGCCATGACCTTAGTTTTCTAAATGTTGAGTTTTAAGCCAACTTCTTCACTCTCCTCTTTCACTTTCATCAAGAAACTCCTTAGTTCCTCTTCACTTTCTGCCATAAGGGTGGTGTCATTGGCATATCTGAGGTTATTGATATTTCTCCTGGCAATCTTGATTCCATCTTGTGCTTCATCCAGCCCAGCATTTCACATGATATACTCTGAATATAAATTAAATAAGCTGGGTGACAACATACAGCCTTGACACAATCCTTTCCCGATTTGGAACCAGCCTATTGTTCCATGTCCAGTTCTAACTGTTGCTTCTTGACCTGCATACAGATTTCTCAGGAGGCAGGTAAGGTGGTCCGCTATTCCCATTTCTTTAAGAATTTTCCACAGTTTGTTGTGATCCACACAACAAAGCCTTTGGGGCCACAAAGGCTTCGATGTAGTCAATAAAGCAGAAGTAGATGTTTTTTCTGGAACTCTCTTGCTTTTTTGATGATCCAGCAGATGTTTGCAATTTGATCTCTGGTTTCTCTGCGTTTTCTCAATCCAGCTTGAACATTTGGATGTTCATGGTTCACGTACTGTTGAAGCCTGGCTTGCAGAATTTTGAGCATTACTTAAAAGATGCTTGCTCCTTGGAAGAAAAGCTATGACCAAACTAGACAGCAAATAAAAAAGCAAAGACATTATTTTGCCATCAAAAGTCTGTCTAGTTAAAGCTATGGTTTTTCCAGTAGTCATATACGGATGTGTTAGTTGGACTATAAAGAAAGCTGAGCAACGAAGAATTGATGCTTTTGAACTGTGGTGTTGGAGAAGACTCTTAAGAGTCCCTTGGTCTGCAGGGAGATCCAACCAGTGCATCCTAAAGGAAATCAGTCCTGAGTGTTCATCGTAAGGATTGATGTTGAAGCTGAAACTCCAATACTTTGGCCACCTGATGAGAAGACCTGACTCATTTGAAAAGACCCTGATGCTGGAAAAGATTGAAGGCAGGGGGAGAAGGGGATGACAGAGGGTGAGATGATTAGATGTCATCAGCAACTCGATAGACATGAGTTTAAGCAGGCTCCAGAGTTGGTGATGGACAGGGAAGCCTCATATTCTGCAGTTCATGGGGTGGCAAAAAGTAAAACACAACTAAGCGAATGAACTGAAATGAAACATTAAAATATGATATAAAATTTACAAAAATTTTCTATTAGTAAAAAAAAAAAAAAAAATTTTCTATTAGTGAAAATAGATGTAAATTTAACATTTGGTAATAAGTCATCTGCCATTGAGAAAAATTTAACGAGTCTCCCCTCAGTATCTGGAGAGAGACTGGTTTCAGAACTCTTATGGATACCAAATTCATGAATGCTCAGGTCCTTTATATAAAATGGTGTAGTATTTGCATGTAACTTTCTGTATACTTTAAATCATGTCTAGATTACCTAAATACCTAAAACAATGTAAATGCTATGTAAATAGTTGCAAATGCTATGGAAATTATTGCTGGTGCACAAAGAAAATTCAAATTTTGTTTTTTGGAACTCCCTGGAATTTTTTTCCAAATAGTTTTCATCCACAATTAGTTTAGTCTGTGGATTTGGAATCCTTGGATATGGAGTGCCTTTTGTATAGTAGTTCTGTTACTCCAGTTTGGAAAATAAGGTCATCTATGACCCTCCTGGAGAAGGCAATGGCAACCCACTCCAGTACTCTGGCCTGGAAAATCCCATGGATGGAGGAGCGTGGTAGGCTACAGTCCATGGGGTCGCTAAGAGTCGGACACGACTGAGCGACTCCGCTTTCACTTTCATGACCCTCCACGAAGCTTCCTTCCTGGCTCAGTGGTAAAGAATCCATCTGTCAAGCAAGAGCTGTGGATTTGATCCCTGTATTGGGAAGATCCCATGGTGAAGGAAAAGGCAACCCACTCCAATATTGTTACCTGGGAAATTCCATGGACCTAGTAAGTGGGTGGGCTATAGTCTTTGGGGCCACAAAGAACCAGGCACAGTTTAGCAACTGAACAGCAACACAAACAATGACTCTCCACAGAATGCTGTAGCTCTGAAAATATTAGCATTGCACATAAAAAGAATAATCAGTATATACACTTTAGGCCTTCATCACAACCCCAGAAATGAGCATACTCTTTATACAGAAATTTCCTCAAGGCACTTTGTAATCTCTCACTCTTGCCCATTAATGTGTTTTATCTTATCCCCATGTATACACTGGTGTAACTTCTGGAACTACAGATTAGATTTCATTTTCTAGAATTATATATAATTGGAATCATACAGTATTATTGTCTATCTACTATAATTCAGTATGATGATGTGATTGTGTATATTGATTTCACCTTCAGTTTTACTGTTGAGTATTCTTCTAGATGTATATAACAGTTGTTTTATATATGAGTATTATATTTATGTTTATGAGTATTTTTTTCCAGTTTTGGATTATTACAAATATAGCTGCTACATACAGTTTTGTAGGAGTTTTTGTAGGAATAAATGCTTTATATTTTTCTTGGGTATTAATATCTAGGAGTGAAATATCTGAATTATATAGTAAGTGTATGTTTAACATTGAAAAAGACAGTCTTTAGCAAGTGATATCTCATTTTGACAGTAAATTGGTCACTCCAATGATGTTGTTTTTCTCAATAAGAATTTGTATAGATTTTTCATTATTCCTTCCTTCCATATTTGGTTGTTGTTCAGTTGCTCAGTTGTGTCTGACTCATTGCAAAACCCCATAAACTCACACCATACCAGGCTCTCATCTCCTTCCTTGTATCCCAGAGTTTGCTCAAACTCTCGTCCATTGAGTGGATGATGCCATCCAAACATTTCACCCTCTGATGCCCCCTTCTCCTCCTGCCCTCAATCCTTCTCAGCATCAGGGTCTTTTGCAATTAGTCAACTCTTTGCATCAAGTGGCCAAAGTATTGGAGCTTCAACTTCAGCATCAGTCTTTCCAATGAACATTCAGGGTTGACTTCCTTTAGGATTGACAGGTTTGATCTCACTTCAGTCCAAGGAACTCTCGAGTCTTCTTCAGCACCACAACCTGAAAGCATCAGTTTTTTGGCCCTTAACGTTCTTTATGGTCCAAATCTCACATCCATACATGACTTCTGGAAAAACCATAGCTTTGACTAGATGGCCCTTTGTCAGCAAAGTGATGTCTCTTTGCTTTTCATATGTTGTCTAGGTTTGTCATAACTTTCCTTCCAAGAGCAAGCATCATAATTTTATAGCTGCAGTTACTATCCACAGTAATTTTGGAACCCAAGAAAATAAAATCTGTCACTGTTTCACCTTTCCCCCTTCTATTTGCCATGAAGTGATGGGACTAGATGTCATGATCTTAGCTTTTGAATGTTGTGCTTTTGGTAGAATACACCAATACAGCCATATAAGCCTCAAGTTGTCCCTGTGGAAGGCTTTTCACCTTAAGTTCAATGTCTTTAATGGACGAAAGGTCTATTCAGATTATATTGTTGTTGAGAAAGTTTTGTTACTCTTATCTTTCAAGAAATTTGTCCATTTCACTTAAATTGTTTGAATTACTGGCAAAGCCTTGCTTGTAAAGTTTCTTTATTATCCCTTTAAAACCTGTTGGTTCTATCATGATAGCATCTCTCTTGTTTCTTTGGCAGTCTGCTTCTTCATTGTTTTCCCCAATCAGTCTGGATAGATGTTATCAATTTTATCAACTTCCTCAAAGATGTACATTTTAGGTTTATTGATTTTTACCTTTTTTCTGTTTTCTACTTTCTGATTCTCACTATGATCTTTATTATTTCATTTCATTTATGATGGATTCAATTTGCTCTTTTTTAAGTCACCTAACCTCTTAGAGTGGAAGTGCATGTTACATATTTGAAACTTTCATATTGTCTAGTATAGTCATTTAGTACTACAAAACTCTCCCTCGGTGATGCTTCTGTGGCATCCAGCAAATTTTTTTTATGCTGTGGCATAACAGCATAACAGTTCAAAGTATTTTGGACTTTAGTTTTGATTTATTTTTTGACCCCCAGGTTATTTAGAAGTACTTTATCTTCCAAATATTTGGAATTTTCAGATTTGGAGTTTCCAGATCTGTGCTAACATCTAATTTAGTTCCATTACATTATGAGGGCATACTCTGTATTATTTAAATCCTATGGATTTACGGTGGAGAAGCAAATGCAACCCACTCTAGTATTCTTACCTGGAAAATCCCATGGACAGGGAAGCCTGTCTGGCTACAGTCCACAGAGGTGCAAAGGGTGAAACATGACTGAGTGGCTGAGTGCACTCTCATAGATTTATTGAGGCTATTTACAGTTGATCTTGGTAAGTGTTTCCTGCACAATTGAACACAATATCCGGTCTGTTGTTTTTCGACAGATTGTTCTAAACTTGTCAATCAGGTCGATTTCATTGATAGCATCATTCAGGTCTTTTAGATTCTCCCTGATTTCTTTTTACTTAAGTTACCTGTTATTGAGAGGAGACTATTGAAATCTCTCACTTTAATAACGGAATTACTTTGATTCTCCTTGCAGTTTATCAACTTTCACATTTTTTGAAAATTTCTCATTAGATGCATAAACATTTAGGATTATTATGCCTTCTTGACAAACTGACCCTTTAATAATTATGGAAAGACATTCTATATTTCAAGTAATATTTTCTCTGTAATCCACATTGGCTGACATTCATATAGTGTCTTCAAGCTTTCTTTGGATTAAAATTAGCATAGTATAAATTTTTCGTTCCTTTTAAGTTATTTACATCTTTATATTTAAAGTGAATTTCTCATAAGCAACATACAGTTGGATGTTTTTTTTTCAAATCCAACCAAGAAAATCATCCTTGAACTGGAATATTTAGACCATTTCATATGATTGTTGATACTCCGAGGAGATTTATTGTGAGAAACTGGTTCACGTGATTATGGAGGTTGAGAAGCTGCACAATCTGCTCTCTGTGAGCTGAATTATAGTGGTGTAATTCAGTCCAAGTCCAAAAGCCTGAGAACCATATAAGCCAATGGTGCAAACATCAGCGTGAGGATAAGAGAAGATGACACGAGCTATCTCAGCTCAAACAGTGAGGCAAGAAAAAAGAGCAAAAATGTTTTTTTCTCCAACTTCTGTTCAATTAAAGCATTAATTGGTTTGATGTCCACTCACAGTAGGGAGGACAATCTCTTTTTACTGAATTCACTGATTGAAATGCTAATCTCACCCATAAACACCTTCTCAGACATGCCAAGAAATAATGTTTAATTTGGGCACTCCATGATCAGTGATTTTGTTTGTTTTTCAGTTGGTAAGTCGTGTCCAACTCTTTTGTGACCCCATGGACTATAGCCCACCAGACTCCTCTGTGCATGGGATTTCCCAGGCAAGAGGACTAGAGCGGGTTGCCGTTTCTCCGGGGGATCCAGGGGATCTTCCCAACCCAGGGATGGACCCCACCTCTCCTGCATTGACAGCTGTCTTCTTTACCACTGAGGCGGCAGGGCTGCTCTTATGGTCAGTGAAGTGACATGTTAAACATCTCATACAGAGTTTTCTCTTTTTAAAGAAATATCAACTATGCATACAGTGTGATCAGCTAAAAGCATATAATGCATACACATACACACAACACACAAACACACAGCACACAGGCACACAAGTGCACTCACACACAATTAGTTCTTTTTTATGGAAAACTGTAGCAAAGTGTTAGTTTTAAAGATGACCTCAAATTATTTCACTCGTCTCACGCTAAGACATTAAGTGAGGTCAGATTCCCTAAACACTGAAGAGAGCCTGGCCTTAGAACATTCCTTGTATACCGTAGAAAGAATGATGCATGATCTTCCAAGGCTATGTCAGGAGAAGCCATGCAAACTCTGCCTCATTTGTTGGAATGCTCTCTCTTGGAGCCCTGAGACCCCATGAAGGACACGTGACTAGGCTGAGACTGCCATGCTTTGAGAAGCATAGGGACACATGGCATTTCATGTAGACACTCCAGCCAGTATTCCGGCCGAGCTCACTCTTTGAGTCATATGAAGCCAGACATTGCAGATGAGAACAAGTCTCCAGATCTTTCTAGCTGCTAGCCTTTTCAGTTTCCATAATTATTTAGGTCTTCCCAGGCAGAGTCTTAGATATGGAGCAGGAACAAGCAAGCTCCACTGTGCTTACACCCAAATTCATGACTCAAGAAATCAATAAACATAATAAGGCAATCATTGTTTTATGCCACTAAGTTTGAGACTCTTTTAAATAAAATGTAAACAACAGAATAACTCAAATATATTTCAAATAATGCACTGAAACACACCCATTCTTCATAAAATTTTATACTATAGTGTCTATTGATACAGGCTGATATCATAATGCCTAAATAATATATATCAAGTATTAAATTGTCATGGCCTATGTATTCACTTTTTCGATAGTCTGGCTCAACTAGTATTTCCAAAATTCTTCCAATCATAAGAGTCGCCATGGGTATAGTAAAATATATAGTTTTACAGGCTCTTCTTTTGAAGTTTCCAGTATACTAGGTCTGAGGTAAAAATCCAGGGAGCTGCATTTTAAGCAAGTATTTGAGGCATATTTGGGAACACTAACTGAATACAAGGTTAAATTTAACTATCAGAAGCAGAAATTATAAATCAATAAACCATTAAAAGTTCCTGGCACCTACATTTGTAATCAAAATTTTGTATAAATACTATATTTTTTCTTAAGAAACTGTATAATATTTATTAGATTCCAAAGGCATTTCTGACCCCCAGATGAACAACAAAAAGAAATCAATCTGAGGGAAACTTCAGAAGTCCACATATTAACATTTCTTCTCATATAAACTTTAAAAATTGATCAATGATTACCTCAAAGCTAATATTCCTGACAAGTAACTTGCATCCTATTATTTTTCCTTGCTGGTAGATTGGTAAAGTACAAAGTCATTCTCTTTAATATTTAAATAATCAAGATGGTAAACTAGACTAACATTTTAAAAATAAATCTCAGTTGTCCCACGAAAGATAAATAAACAGAAATTTATTCCACCTCCTAATAACGATGAACCCAAGGTGCCTTATCCAGTGAACTAAGGTTTTCCTCTGAAGAGATGAATTTTTTCAACTCTAACTCATAGAGGAAGGAATGATCACAGGTCCCTAATTCTGCATCATAGATCATAACCACATGCTCATTTCAGGCTGTAAAAAATTTCTAGCTGTAGTAACAAAATGTCTTCCTTGGCCATTGTTTCAGATTTATAGAATCACAAAACACTTCCTCTTCCTGACATGAGAACCCTCTCCATCTAGTTACCTGAGACAGAATTTTTCACAGATCCTAGAAAGTGATAGTTATCTATGGAATTTAAAATTTGACTTCTCATGTACTGTTCAATCACATTTGCATAGTTATCTGTCATTAAATACAAAATACTTCGAAATGCAGTGGCTGAAAATAACAACAAGCACATATTATGCTACATGTTACTGGGTCAGGAATCCTACGGTAGCTTAACTTTGTGGTTCTGGCTCAGTGTCTCTGATAAGGCTACAGTCAAGATGTTGGTCAGAATTGTAACCATCTGAAGCTCTGGCTACGGCTGAGAAAAGCAGTCTTATGCATGAAGTCTTTTTGACCCCTACTCAGCTATGTAAAGCCTAGGCCTTGGTCACGGAGCACTTCTTTCCCAAGGTATAAAGGGCTCACACAGCTGTAACAAGCTTATCACTTTATGTGGGAATCTCTTTCCTTGTTGAACACTCAATGAGTTCTCTTTTGTTTCTGCTTAAAGCATGTGCCTCCTTCACAGCTGAATTCTACCAAAAATTTAGAGAAGAGCTAACACCTACCTTACTCAAACTCTTCCAGAAAATTGCAGAAGAAGGTAAACTTCCAAACTCATTCTATGAGGCCACCATCACCCTAATTCCAAAACCAGACAAAGATGCCACAAAAAAAGAAAACTACAGGCCAATATCACTGATGAACATAGATGCAAAAATCCTTAACAAAATTCTAGCAAACAGAATCCAACAACATATTAAAAAAATCATACACCACGACCAAGTGGGCTTTATCCCAGGAATGCAAGGATTCTTCAATATCCGCAAATCAATCAACGTAATACACCACATTAACAAATTGAAAGATAAAAACCATATGATTATCTCAATAGATGCAGAGAAAGCCTTTGACAAAATTCAACACTCATTTATGATTAAAACTCTCCAAAAAGCAGGAATAGAAGGAACATACCTCAACATTATAAAAGCCATATATGACAAACCCACAGCAAGCATCACCCTCAATGGTGAAAAATTAAAAGCATTCCCCCTGAAATCAGGAACAAGACAAGGGTGCCCACTGTCACCACTACTGTTCAACATAGTGTTGGAAGTTTTGGCCACAGCAATCAGAGCAGAAAAAGAAGTACAAGGAATCCAGATAGGAAAAGAAGAAGTGAAACTCTCACTGTTTGCAGATGACATGATCCTCTACATAGAAAACCCTAAAGACTCTACCAGAAAATTACTAGAACTAATCAATGAATATAGTAAAGTTGCAGGATATAAAATTAACACACAGAAATCCCTTGCATTCCTATATACTAACAATGAAAAAACAGAAAGAGAAATTAAGGAAACAATACCATTCACCATTGCAACAAAAAGAATAAAATACTTAGGAGTATATCTACCTAAAGAAACAAAAGACCTATACATAGAAAACTATAAAACACTGATGAAAGAAATCAAAGAGGACACAAACAGATGGAGAAACATACCGTGTTCATGGATTGGAAGAATCAATATTGTCAAAATGGCTATTCTACCCAAAGCAATCTATAGATTCAATGCAATCCCTATCAAGCTACCAACGGTATTTTTCACAGAACTAGACCAAAGAATTTCACAATTTGTATGGAAATACAAAAAACCTCGAATAGCCAAAGTAATCTTGAGAAAGAAGAATGGAACTGGAGGAATCAACCTGCCTGACTTCAGACTCTACTACAAAGCCACAGTCATCAAGACAGTATGGTACTGGCACAAAGACAGAAATATAGATCAATGGAACAGAATAGAAAGCCCAGAGATAAATCCACGAACCTATGGACACCTTATCTTTGACAAAGGAGGCAAGGATATACAATGGAAAAAAGACAACCTCTTTAACAAGTGGTGCTGGGAAAACTGGTCAACCACTTGTAAAAGAATGAAACTAGAACACTTTCTAACACCATACACAAAAATAAACTCAAAATGGATTAAAGATCTAAATGTAAGACCAGAAACTATAAAACTCCTAGAGGAGAACATAGGCAAAACACTCTCTGACATAAATCACAGCAAGATCCTCTATGACCCACCTCCCAGAATATTGGAAATAAAAGCAAAACTAAACAAATGGGATCTAATGAAACTTAAAAGCTTTTGCACTACAAAGGAAACTATAAGTAAGGTGAAAAGACAGCCGTCAGATTGGGAGAAAATAATAGCAAATGAAGAAACAGACAAAGGATTAATCTCAAAAATATACAAGCAACTCCTGAAGCTCAATTCCAGAAAAATAAATGACCCAATCAAAAAATGGGCCAAAGAACTAAACAGACATTTCTCCAAAGAAGACATACAGATGGCTAACAAACACATGAAAAGGTGCTCAACATCACTCATTATTAGAGAAATGCAAATCAAAACCACAATGAGGTACCATTACACGCCAGTCAGGATGGCTGCTATCCAAAAGACTACAAGCAATAAATGCTGGAGAGGGTGTGGAGAAAAGGGAACCCTCTTACACTGTTGGTGGGAATGCAAACTAGTACAGCCACTATGGAAAACAGTGTGGAGATTCCTTAAAAAACTGGAAATAGAACTGCCATATGACCCAGCAATCCCAGTTTTGGGCATACACACTGAGGAAACCAGATCTGAAAGAGACACGTGCACCCCAATGTTCATTGCAGCACTGTTTATAATAGCCAGGACATGGAAGCAACCTAGATGCCCATCAGCAGATGAATGGATAAGGAAGCTGTGGTACATATACACCATGGAATATTACTCAGCTGTCAAAAAGAATTCATTTGAATCAGTCCTAATGAGATGGATGAAACTGGAGCCCATTATACAGAGTGAAGTAAGCCAGAAAGATAAAGAACATTACAGCATACTAACACATATATATGGAATTTAGAAAGATGGTAATGATAACCCTATATGCAAAACAGAAAAAGAGACACAGAAATACAGAACAGACTTTTGAACTCTGTGGGAGAATGTGAGGGTGGGATGTTTCAAAAGAACAGCATGTATACTATCTATGGTGAAACAGATCACCAGCCCAGGTGGGATGCATGAGACAAGTGCTCGGGCCTGGTGCACTGGGAAGACCCAGAGGAGTCGGGTGAAGAGGGAGGTGGGAGGGGGGATCGGGATGGGGAATAAGTGTAAATCTATGGCTGATTCATATCAATGTATGACAAAACCCACTGAAATGTTGTGAAGTAATTAGCCTCCAACTAATAAAAAAATTAAAAAAAATAAAAAAATAAAAAAAAAAAAAAAAAAAAAAAAAAAAAAAATAAAGCATGTGCCTCATGTGGCATCTGGCCAACTCCACAGTTATATCTCTCTTCCTCACGGAGGGGACAGGGTTCTTCCACTGTGGCACAAAGCTAATCTTGTTCTGTCTTTAATATACATAAATGAAACTCTATTCTATCCACTACTTGATTGAGTCACATTTCCATTGGTGATTCCAATACCAAAATGCAATGGGCAGAAGTGTTTATGGTCCTCTCATAGGATTGGTAACTGGTACATGGTACTCTACTCGACAGCTAGTGTTGAAGAATCCAATCTGATGGATTCTTGGTTGGAAATCCAGTCCTTGTTTTGGTGAAAGCGTTAGTCACTCAGTCATGTCCAGCTCTGCGACCCACATGAAATGTAGCCTGCCAGGCTCCTCTGTCCATAGATTTTCCAGGAAAAAATACTGAAGTGGGTAGCCATTCCCTTCTCCAGCGGATCTTCCCAACCCAGGGATTGACCCTGGGTCTCCTGCATTGCAGGCAGATTCTTTATCATCTGAGTCACCAGTGTAGAAAGACTCAGTTCATTTTCAGAGGATCACCTGAATAATTTCATAGCATGGCAGCTTCTTTCAGAGCAAGTGATCTAAGAGAAAATAAAAGATGAGGGCCAAGTGTTTATTGTCTCACATCAAGCATCAAATTCCTAGAATCCTTTGAACATCAAGCTCTCCTCACTTTGGTCCTCTTTACTGTCAGTCTCCTTCAATGATTTGTAATAATTTGCATCATTTCCACAATACTGTACTGGTTACAAGATCTACTCTATTAAATGTGGGAGAGGATCATGCAAAGGAACACCAAATGAATCCTATAAATGGGAATCACTGGGGCCATCTTTGAGGCTGCTTACATGCAGTCAAAGCATATATGTGGCTGAATACACTGAAGAAGTTATGTAAAAGGTAATCGCAACGTCAGTGTGAATAATCTTTTTAATAAAGGCCATCAATCAGCTCCTTTGTCTGCTCTTCCCTAATGACCTTCCCTCCATTTCAGTTACCTATTGCTAGGGTTACATTCTGGATCTTATCATTATTAGAAATGTTTTAACTGTGAATCTTTAAGTGTCAAGTATCCCCTTTCCTGAAACTCCTATTCTGGTTGCTAATTACCTTATTATTTTCTACAAATGCGTGTCATTCAAAAATTTCCTGATAATCTTTACATTTTCATCATCAGTTCATTTTCACATTCTCCAAAACAACTATTTCAAATCTTCTGGGATACTTTCAAATTTTGGAGACCACCTGGTTCCTTCTACTCTCCGCAGTTCATCTTGCTTACTACTCAGCAAAGAAAGCAGACATACTACATGGGGTGTTCTTAACATCCTTAAAGAACTAACGAGCTTAAAGAACTGGGCCCTTTATGTTTTCTTTCTTTTCATTTTCCTTCTTTTATAATAGAGAGAAATGTTTCCCCCCTTCCTGGCCCCTTTATCCATCTGGACCCTCTGCCTTTAAATGTATTTTACTATATCGAATTTTCTCTTTCTGTCATATATTGTCAGATTTTTCCTCTTATCTGTTTTTTTCCTGTATAAATGTGGTTAAGTACTTCCATAATAAAAAAAAAAAAAGGAAGGGATGATTTGAACTCTGTTAAAGTATTAGGAAAAAAAAATAGCCATAGAGTAAAAATGATGTAGTTATAAATAGAAGGACTCTGGTGGTTTAATTACATGAAACTCAAACTTGCCTCACTTACCCCCAAGCTTCATAGTTCTCTTTACTGACAGGCCTCTTGAAAGACTTGTGTATACTCTCAGCCTCCACTTTTTATCATTATATCCCCTCTAACATATTTAATCTGGCATACAGATCCTGATCACTACTTTAAAATGAACCCTGGAAGAACTTTACACATAGAAAATCAACAAAAGAGCTGGTGGGAAAGAAGTGGGTGTAATTATTATCATGGCCCTTTAGAAAATCTAAACTTGTTGTAATAGACTGTTCTGATTTCTTTTAAGAAAAAATGGACATCAACTCAGACACACTTTGTTGTACCTACTTCTCTGTGCTCCAGAAGCTTTTCAAGAGGAGAAAGCTTTCCAAGGATGAAGAAAGAAATCTTCCAATAGGAAACCTGGATAGGAAATGGTATAACCCTTTTCCCTTGGATTCCAAAATCTGGAGGCAGGGAACTCTGGGTTTCCCCATATAGCTTTGAGCATGGACAAATTAAAAGATTCAGGCAAACACTAATTTCTCAGTAGAAGGTAACCTTAAAAACATAGCCAAATAGTTGGAGGACCATAGATGGAAAAAATGTAAAAAATCCTGTTGGCTGACAAGGGGTTAAGTATTCATTCTTCATTTGTGAACTTTTTATGAGCATGTACTATGCTGCAGGCACCGTGTTCATTCTAGTATGAGTCGATAATTGGAGACATCTCTTTGTGCACAGTTGCTTTTGGTTGTGTCCTGTCATTGAAAAGCTCTTCATCAGAGAGATAAGAACTCTTTTGCTTGCCCTTCAAGGAGGGTCTGAATACTCATATAGCTTAATATAGCTACTGGGATCAAACTATATGATATTGGTAAATTCCTTTCCATCAAGTTTGCATCCATAAAAAAAGCTTATAAATACCTTACCACATACTCAAATCCTAGAAAGTGAGAATTACATACCTAAAAACTTTATCCTCTGCCTTTCCGAGACATTGTTTAAGGTATGCAAATGTGTCTTGGAAAACTCAGCAGCAATCAGCTTGTGTTGTATCAAGACTGAGATACTGCCATTTTCCTTCTATTCTCCCTATGTCTTAAATTTAACTTTTTCTCCCATTGAACTGAATGCCACATCTTCAAAAGAAAAGTATTTGAAGAGTCAAATTGTTGTGGCAGAAGTCTACAGAATCTGCATGAACAATTGCTAAAGCTATAATTTCCTAGGAGACTTAATCAAGAAGGCATTGTGTAGTGAACAAAGGTGTACTTACGATAAAGCACATCCAGACTTTTCACAATTAGAAGGCTGAATCACAGTGGACTCTCTACTATTGTTTCCTTTTCCTTATTGAAAACCTATAACTAAATAGGGATACAAACAACTTTTGATTACCCATTTTCAAAAGAGACAAAGTTAGCCTGGATAAATTATACCCACAAATAAATCTAGAGTACAGTATTTTCTGGGAGTCCTCTCTTCCAACAAATATTTCTCTAGAAATTTCTCTTGAAAATAAAATGATTTGATATTTACAGTCTCTTACTTTTTTTATGCTAATGCTCTACTAGAGAAGATAAATAAAAAAAAGGGGGGGAGGAAAAGCATAGAAATATGGAGAAATATAAAGAAAGAGCAAAGAGCATGTTACTTGTCAAAAGTGCTGACTAGGATCTTAATGTTAACTATATGATAGTATTTTATTCATTTATTTATTTACTGAACTCATGCTCCTTTTATTTTTTTAATTATTATTATTATTATTATTAATTTGGCCATGCAGTGTAGTATGTGGGATCTTAGTTCCCTGAAAATGAAGGTGTGTCTGCTCAGTCATGCCCAACTCTGTGAAAAACCACAGACTGTAGCCTGCCAGGCCACTCCGCCCATGAAATTCTCCAGGCAAGAATACTGGAGTGGGTTGCCATACCCTTCTCCAAGGGATCTTCCCAACCCAGGGATCGAACCTGGATTTCCCACATTGCAGGCAGATTCTTTACTGGCTGAGACACCTTAATTCCCTGATCAGGGATCAAACGTACACCCCCTGCATTGGGAGTGTGAATTCTTAACCACTGCACCTCCAGGGAAGTCTCTATGATAATCTTTTAATTTGTTCCAATTTAGTCATATTGTTAACTCTGGTTTTGGCTTCTTATCCAAGCACATCTCCAACAATAATTTTGGCCAGTTAGTTATTGATAACTAACAATTGATAACCAAATTAACTTCCATCCAAGCAAATTCCTTACTCTCAGTTAGCAACCTGATTCTTTCTTCCCTGATAAAAACAGAAACAACTGGAAAATAATTTAATTGCCTTTTCATTGACAAATCCAATCAATAGTCTATCTCATTTGATTTGTTGTTTTCTGCTCTCCACAAATGGGTGAATGAGCCCAACAACTAAAGCAAACCTTCTGCTGTGGTGAAGGTCATCTTTCTGTTCCACTCAAACACTTTGAACTATGTCATCAAGTTCTCCTTCTCCACAGGAAAATATCCATTATCTTGTAAGCATGCTCTACTATCTCTTGTACTTAAAAAAGATACTCCTTTGACCTCACAACCTTTTCAAACTACATCTCCTGCTTTTAGCTCTCATGTATAGAAACAAAAATATAAAAAAGATTTCTGTATCTGCTACCTTAAATTCCTTAATTCCTATTCTTTTATAATCTTCTCCATCCAACATTTTATGCCCAGCAACCTACCAAAGCTCTCTCACTGAATTCTTCTTCTTGGATTATTCTTTTTTCACACTTTCTCTTTTTTTGAACTCTAGGCAGCATTTAAAAAAGAAGATGCTCCCTACAACATGAGTTACTGTCTTTACTTGGCCACTGAGTAAATACACTCTCCAGGTTTTCCTCCTCTACAAAGATGACTTTTTTCCCAAGTCTCTTTTTGAGGTCTTTCTTATCTTTCAAATCTCTAAATATGGCTTCTACAGACCTCAATCTGTGCATCTCTTTTCTAACCACGTGAATACATTCAGGTCCCCCTATTTCTCTAGCCCCAACTCTTCCCTTACCTCTACATATAAAATTAGCACTATCTTCTCAATAGTAGATGAATATTTGAATGTTTATAAGACATAGACAGACAATCTGGGCCTAAGCAGATATGTCAACTTTCCCTCTTACAACTAACTCTTAATTCAGTGTTTCACATCTAGATTAGCATCTGCAAGTCATCTTGACTTGTCCCATTCTCTCTATATCAGAAAGTGCTTTAAATTTGGCTACCTTCAGAATAGATTCTGAATGCAAACGCTGCTCACTTCTTTATCACAAACACCCTAACCAATCTCACCATCCACCAGACCTGGACTCCCATATGTGTGCATGTTAAGTCATTTCAGTAAGGGCCAACTATTTGCGACCCTGTGGAGTGTAGCCCACCAGGATCCTCTGTCCATGAGATTCTCCAGGCAGGAATACTGGAGTGGGTTTCCATGCCCAGGGTCTCCAAGGGATCTTCCTGACCCAGGGAATGAACCTTTGTCTCCTAGGCTCCTGTAACTGAACTTCATCTTTCCTATTTCTCTCTCTGTAGATATTCTCCCAGATAAGAATAAGGAAATCCTTTTGAAAATATAAATTAGGTGATGGTACCTTTATGCTCAAAACCTTTCCACAACTTCCCAGAAACACTAGAATAAACTCTACTTATCTAAATTTTATAGACTGTAAATCCTCCCTTGCCCTGATCTGTGCTTATATTTCTGGAAGTTTCTCCAGCCATGCTCCAGACATATTGGCCTTCTTAAAATTTTTCTCTCAGTTCAAGCTTATCTCTGTTGTTTCATGCCAGGTTTTAACTGTTGCTTCTCAATCTGCATACAGATTTCTCAGGAGGCAGGTAAGCTGCTATTCCCATCTCTTTAAGAATTTTCCACAGTTTGTTGTGATCTACATGGTCAAAGGCTTTATCATAGTCAATCAAGCAGGAGTAGATGTTTTTCTGGAACTCTCTTGCTTTGTCGATGATCCAGCAAATGTTGGCAATTTGATCTCTGGTTCCTCTGCCTTCTCTAAATCCAGCTTGAACATCTGGAAGTTCTCAGTTCGCATACTCCTAAAGCCTCGCGTGGAGAATTTTGAGCATTACTTTGCTAGCATGTGAGATGTGTGCAATTGTGCGGTAGTTTGAGCATTCTTTGGCATTGCCTTTCATTGGGGTTGGAATGAAAACTGACCTTTTCCAGTCCTGTGGCCACTGCTGAGTTTTCCAAATTTGCTGGCATATTGAGTGCAGCACTTTCACAGCATCAGCTTTTAGGATTTGAAATAGCTCAACTGGAATTCCATCACCTCCACTAGCTTTGTTCATAGTGATGCTTCCTAAGATCCACTTGACTTTGGACTCCAGGATGTCTGGCCTTAGGTGAGTGATCACACCGTCATGGTTATCTGGGTCATGAAGATCTTTTTGGTATAGTTCTTCTATGTATTCTTGACACCTTTTCTTAACATCTTCTGCTTCTGTTAGGTCCATACCATTTCTGTCTTTTATTGTGCCCATCTTTGCATGAAATGTTTAACACTTTCAGTTTTGTGTATTTTCCATTTTCTCTTTTATTCAACCAATATACCTGTTATTCTCTTTCATTACCTTCATTTAAATTACCGTTAATCTCTACTCTTATCTATGTCTTTGTCCTCAGTCAAGATCTGTGTATAGAAATCCACATCCATCTATTAGATTACTTATGAATCAGGTCAATTTGGACTTGCACAAGCACCTTAAACTCCATATATTCCAAACAACTCATAATCTTACCCTTTTACCCTTTTTTTGATAAATTTAATCACCATTCATTTTCCCCTACTTTTTAAAATGCCACTATCATGTTTTCATATCCAAACCACAAATCTTTGAGGCCTTCTTCATTTTCTCCCATTTCCACACCTGTCAAAGTCAATCAGTTGACACTTTTAAAGCTTTCCATTGTTTCCTATTTCTACTTTCAGAATGTAAATTCAAGTTTTTGTCATTTCTTATCTGGACAGTGATAAGATTATTTTTCTTTCTGCTCCTTTGCTGGTTGCCTACCCAGCAGTAATTCATCTCCCCCTTTTCATTTTTTTTTATCACATTCATAATTTTTTGTGAATTATGTGTAATTAGCAGTGGCCACAGGACTGGGAAAAGTCAGTTTTCATTCTAATCCCAAAGAAAGGCAATGCCAAAGAATACTCAAACTACCACATAATTGCACTCATCTCGTACGCTAGTAAAGTAATGCTCAAAATTCTCTAAGCCAGGCTTCAGCAATACGTGAACTATGAACTTCCAGATGTTCAAACTGGTTTTAGAAAAGGCAGAGGAACCAGAGATCAAGTGGCCAACATCTGCTGGATCATTGAAAAAAGCAAGAGAGTTTCAGAAAAGCATCTATTTCTGCTTTACTGACTATGCCAAAGCCTTTGACTGTGTGGATCACAATAAACTGTGGAAAATTCTGAAAGAGATGGGAATACCAGACCACTTGACCTGCCTCTTGAGAAACCTGTATGCAGGTCAGGAAGTAACAGTTAGAGCTGGACATGGACCAACAGACTGGTTCCAAATAGGAACAGGAGTATGTCAAGGCCGTGTATTGTCACCTTACTTATTTAACTTATATGCAGAGTATATCATGAGAAACATTGGGCTGGAAAAAGCACAAGCTGGAATCAAGAATGCCGGGAGAAATATCAATAACCTCAGATATGCAGATGACATCACCCTTATGGCAGAAAGTGAAGAGGAACTAAAGAGCCTCTTGATGAAAGTGAAAGAGGAAAGTGAAAAAGTTGGCTTAAAGCTCAACATTCAGAAAACTAAGATCACGCCATGCAGTCCCATCACTTCATGGCAAATAGATGGGGAAATAGTGGAAACAGGGGCTGACTTTATTTTTCTGGGCTCCAAAATCACTGCAGATGGTAATTGCAGCCTTGAAATTAAAAGACACTTACTCCTTGGAAGGAAATTTATGATCAACCTAGAGAGCATATTAAAAAGCAGAGACATTACTTTGCCAACAAAGGTCCATCTAGTCAAGACTATGGTTTTTCCAGTGGTCACATATGAATGTGAGAGTTGGACTACAAAGAAAGCTGAGCACCGAAGAATTGATGCTTTTGAACTGTGGTGTTGGAGAAGACTCTTGAGAGTCCCTTGGACTGCAAGGAGATCCAACCAGTCCATCCTAAGGAGATCAGTCCTGGGTGTTCTTTGGAAGGACTGATGTTGAAACTGAAGCTCCAATACTTTGGCCACTTTATGCGAAGAGTTGACTCATTGGAAAAGACCCTGATGCTGGGAGGGATTGGGGGCAGGAGGAGAAGGGGATGACAGAGGATGAGATGGCTGGATGGCATCACTGACTCAATGCACATGAGTTTGGGTAAACTCCGGGAGTTGGTGATAGACAGGGAAGCCTGGTGTGCTGCAGTTCATGGGGTTAGAGTTGGATATGACTGAGCGAGTGAACTGAACTGACCCCCAATATAGTTAGGATCAACAGGACTACCAGCTCTAGGTATTGCCTCTGATTGACACAAACCAGTAGGCACAATCTCATCTCTCATACTGCAGTATTTCACCTGGGCTAATAAAACCAAAACTCAGAATCAAAGATTAATCATTGTGGGGAAAAAACACTCTTTCTCCTCAGTTGTGAAAGAGTATATAATACCAATTAGTGATGTCGGCCATTTTGTACCTTGTGAGGAGGCAGTTTGAGGAAAAGTCAAGTCATGGAGGAAGCCAGTGAGGACGAAGAGAGATGGAGCCTAAGCCCTGACTGAACCCATACTTAATACTGGCTAGGAACCAGTTAATCATCTTTAAGTTATACATGACCTTAGGCAGAATTTTCTGTTACTTGTAATCAGGTGCTCCCAAATTCAGTCTGATTGTACTCATGTATTTCATAGTTATCATAGGACCACAGGAGTGATTATGTCTTCTTACTGGAAAAAAAAAAAAAAACAAAAAACTGGTTTTATTGATTTTGTCACAGCTAAAATTATTCAGTGAATTCAGGTTAAAGTGCAAACTTTCTAGAGTTGCTCATCCTACACTCTGGACATACTGAATTCTGCCAGTTCTCTAAATGTGCCATAGATAGCACGACGTAATCCTTTCATCAATGCTGTTTATTTATTTATTTAAAGAGCTTTTCTGCCTTAGATGGTTATCTTTAAGCCTCATCCTACTGTAACTGCCTCTATGAAATCTTGTTTACCTCTGAGCAGAGTCACCAACTCTCTGCTCTGTATTTCCCATTCATATTTCTGATATGACTAAATTGTGTCTTATATTGTCTGTATCTCTCCTGGTGTGGTCATTATTGACTTTCTTATCTTTTTCCTTAACTAGACCACAAGTGGTCTGTCTTATTTATCTTTATGTTCCAAAAACATTTTACATGTTCCATTATCCATTCATGTGAATGAATGAAACAGACAAGGACCTTACCCCCAGTAAAATTTACATTATAGATGTAATATGCATACAAGTCTACAAAATCAAGGTTAACGTCCTGAGGCCCATGGGAATGGTACAGATGACCTGACTCACAAGTGAGGGTTCTAACTCTTTTCATTCGAGATGATTTAACAAGAGACCTTTAAGATAAAATAGAATGAAACTCAAAATGGGCTCTTCTACCCTTATCCTCTATATAACACTTTTTTATCTGTGATAATTTTGAAGTTAAGGACCACTTCACTTAAATGAATTTAAGTGCTAAAATAGGTCAAATGCACTCCTAATGATGTGACTTCCGTGGACATAGTGGCAACAAGTTCCCTGGTAAGAAAGTTATCAGTTCACCCAATTTAATTATATGCCAAGAAAATGATCTCTATTGTCTACCTTAGTTTACCAGAATGTAAACTAGTGAAGGAAAACCTTGAATGACTAGTATCTTAGTTTTAATAACCAATATCTTAGTCTTTTACTTTTCTAACATGCTCTTGTTACAAATACCTTCTGTTTTTCCAGGTAATCTTTATTTGTCTTCCTGACTATAATTCTACATGCAAATTTGTTTAGCATAGATGTAATACAATAGCTTTAATATCAGTTCTACACCATTATATTTTCTACCCCAAATGGAATCTGCAAGTAAAGAAAATAAATTGTGTAGGAAAATGAATAACCCTTATTCATACATTTGTATTACCCTCCAATAATCTATAACATTCAATCATTAAAGCTGTTTTCAAATTTACATTATTTATGTATGCTTTGTACAGTGATAGGGCTTCCCCGGTGGCTTAGGAAGTAAAGAATCCTCCTGCAGTGCTGGGGACCCAGGTTTAATCTCTGGGTTGGGAAGATCCCCCGGAGAAAGGAATGGCTACCCACTCCAGCATTCTTACCTGGATAATCCCATGGACAGAGGAGCCTGGCGGGCTACAGTCCATGGAGTCACAAAGAGTTGTATACGAAGGAGCAACTAAGCATTTTATGGTGATACACACACACACACACACACACGTGTGTGTACACATATAGACACACATATACACAAACACAAACCCTGTGAGCCTGAGAACTAAGAGTTAACTCAGGTACTGTTTTTTGAATAAGGGGCACTTGCTCTGCAGGCGTTTGGTAGTTGTGAAGCACTCGGTAAGTCCGCTTTTCAGGGTGCTCAGAGCCACACTCCCCACGTGGTGTGGGGAGCAGCCTGGGCACTCCCACACTGACGTACAGCGTGAAACATGAGGTGCGGCCGCCCTTCAAGGTATTTTTCCATCATCACCACTCCCCGCCCCCCAACTACCCTCCTCATCACTCAATTCTCCACAATCGATCTTAGAAGGTAAGCATGTTCACATTTTTAATTTTCTTCTTTGAAGTACCCATCAAACAGTATACATTTCATTGCAAATGTGTTTGTTTTATAACTATGGACACATTTTAAAAAGTGTGTTTTAAGGTGTAGGAAATGTCTATATTTAATTAAACATATATTTGCCTCTTGATTTCACACTCTTTCCAACAATTCAGGAGAATAGATATTTGATTCCAAGGGCTCTACATAAAGACCTCTTTCACAAAACACTTAAAATTTTCCATTTCTCCACCATTCCCATTACTTAATGCATAGACATAACCAATTTTTTAGAGAAGGAAATGACACCCCACTCCAGTATTCTTGCTTGGAAAATCCCATGGACAAAGAAGCCTGGCAGCCTACCATTTATGGGGTCATAAAAGAGTTGGACACAACTTGGCAACTAAACAACAATAAGAAACCAATATTTGTATACCCAAAGTAGAGTTTTTCTAAGTATTTTCACTTATTTCACCTCCTTCTTTAGACATATTTGATGAGGCTAAGGCAGAGAGCTAGGACCACCTGTGTCTGGTACAATCGCACACTGTGTGATCAGAGACATGTCTATTTGGTTCCCAACACAATCACACAGTCTCTGTGAGCAATAGGACCAATCACATTATTTCTCTGATCAACAATTTCTCAAAAGAAAACGTTGAAGCAATTGTGCATTTTTTTAAGTCTGGTAGGCAGAAAACACTTTAAAATGTATATAAAATGTCTACTCCTTACATGCAGTAGATAATCTATACATATTGGCTTACTTTTCTCATATTTCTTCTCATTTATACATATTTTGAGCCACTTAGACTCTGAACAAGCTCCTTGCAAAATGCTTATCACAATACAGAAAATTATTTCTGAAAACTTAGCAAGTTCTTTGTCACAAATCTTCTCTATCTTCAAACCCCACAGTAACAGTATATATATTTCATTTAAGAGCATGATGAGGTAAGAATTATAAATAGAAAAAGTCAAATTTATTTTTGATCTCTCTTTCTTGATTTCTTATTGGACTCTGCTTCACCAAATGAGCTGGAAAAAAAAAAAAAAACAAGCTATGATTTCCTTTTGCTGTATGTTCTTTCTTCAATCAGAAGTCTAAATATCTCTCCTGAGAAGTACTACAAAGTGCCTAGATATTGGCTTCTTTTCTTTTGTTTAGATCTTTTAGAAGCAATCTCTAACTAAAACATTCTTCTGCTTAAGAATGAGATAATAGAAGAAAAAATCATTTTAGTAAAGGACTTAGAGACTAGGACATTATTTAAAAATTATAATGAGCTTTCTCTTGTGGATCATTAAGAAAAGAATCTATGTTAGAGTCAAATGAGCAAAGATAATTTGGATTTTATACAGATTTAGGTGAAGGCACTGCATGGAAATTTCTAACAGCCTTTTCCATTTCTACTGTAGTCACTCTTGGTTGTCAACTTAATAGCCATCTGCCCAACAGGATGATGAGTTTGTTACATAAAAAAATCTTGCTTTTCAGTGAAGGTTGCATCCCTGCACGGCTGATAGCAGGTTAGTAAATCTTAATTAATATGAGCAAATCTACATATATTGTAGATCTGTGTGCAAATGGGTATGACCCAATCATGAGAAATGAGAGAGATTCCACTGGGGTTGGGGTTGTATGTCCATACTACTCAAAATCATCTATAGATTCAATGTAATCTTTGTTAAGATTCCAGTGGTATTTTTAAAGAAATAGAAAAACTCCAAAAATTTTTGGAACCAGAAAAGACTCCAAGGAGCCAAAGTATCCTAAAAGAGAAGAGCAAAGCTGGAGTCACCACAAATGATCCAATCAAATATGGGCAAAGGACCTTAATAGATTTTTTTTTTCCAAAGAAGATATTCAAATGGCAAACAGATAATGCAAAAATGTTCACATTACAAATGATCAGAAAATGCAAATCAAAATTACAGTGAGTTGTAACTTCACATTACGATGGTTAACATAACAAATAGAAGAGATAACAAGTGCTGTGGAGGATGTGGATTAAAGGGAAATTTTTTCCATGCCAGGTGGGATTGTAAATTGGTAAAACCACTATGAAAAATAGTATGAAGTTTTCTCAAAAAGTTGAAAATAGATTTACTATATGATTCAACAATTCTACTTCTGGGTATTTATTTGAAAGAAATAAAGTTACTATCCAGAAGAGATATCTGCACTCCATATTTATTGTAACATTCTCTACAATAGCCAAGACATGGATACACACACATACACATATATAGACAATGGAATATTATTTAGCCATAAAAAGAAGAAAATCCTGCTGCTTGTGAGAATGTGGATGGAACTTGAGAACATTGTGCTAAGTGAAATAAAACAGTCAGAGAAAGACAAATAGTGAACAATCTTACTCATACATGAAATCATAAAAGGAGGGGAGCTCATAGAAACAGAGAGTAAATTGATGTTTTCCGGGGGAAGCGGGAGGCAAATGTATGCAGAAAGTCAAAGGATACAAACTTCTAGCTGTAAGATAAATAAGTCCTGGGGATGTAATGAACATGATGACTACAGTTAACAATAACATATTGTATACTTGAAAGTTTCTGAGAGAGTAAATCTTAAGAGCTCTTGCCATTTCAAATACAAAAAAAGAAACTGTCATACTACGTGGGTTGATGAGTGTGTTAACTAAGCTTCTCATGGTAATCATTTCACAATTTATACATACATCAGGATATTGTACACCTTAAATTTACACAATGTTACAAATCATTTATATCTCAAATCTGAAAAAGAATTTTAAGATAAGTGTCAGGTAATTATTATAGCATGATATGTTGGTTCCTTATGTCTAGGAGGGGACAAGTATCAGAACAAAGGTCAAGAGTCTGAGGATAATGGGTCAAAAATGGAAAAATCTGGCCCCTTGACACTGTTCAACTGTAGAATTAACTAACATTGGAAACTCACTTTGAGGACTTACTATATGAGAGAAATAGCACACTTGATAAGCAGCTTCTCATCACTCCTGGTAAGAAAGAGATTATCAACAATACCCTGCTCCTCTGTTCCCTGACATTGAAATTATCCAAACTGATACAAACACTAAGACTTATTCAGATATGCGTGGACAACTTTGAAAAAAAAAAAAAAAAACAGGGATTGAGAAAGAGTATATGCTCTATTGCCTGCATCTATAGAGGACTGACAAAGAACTTTCGGGACTTCTGAATTACCTATCAGTAAATGGTGAAGTCTTATGTAATAGCCAATTACTGAGTGAAATCCCAGGCTATTAATTATATGCCAGAAAGGATATCCATTTACTGATTGATGATACTCTAGGCTGGAAAGTGTTCTCACCTTTTTCCTTTTGGGACTCTGTCACCATATTATTATTACTGCACCTGCATCTTTGTTGTCGCTTGCACAAATATTCCATGATACCATCATCATTTTTAATCATTCTGTGATTATGGGAACATGCTGGATAATTTCCAAGGCCCGAGAAGATTGTGTTGTTTCCATTAGCCACTTCTTCGTGTTAAAGGAAAATAGTTAACTCTGGACTATCCTACATGATCGCTATCAGGCACTATTTCCAAGATCTGCAAAATTCATTTATTAGGCACAGACTAAACCATTAAGAAGCAACTGGTCAATATGAAATTACTGGGTGAGAAAATTAAAATGCAGAGGGTAGTAAGTCAAGATCCCCCTCAATTTATATTTACTGACAGAATATGGGGGATCGGGGAAGTAAAACACAGTGCTAGTAATGGCTCTCCTTGTAACAAACTCTCTGCAACTGACAGGTATCCAGAAAATAAAGGTAGCAGTGCATTTTTCATTAGAAGTCGATAGACTGCGAAGCTGTCAAATGTTAACTAGCTTACCTTCTGCTCTTTGCGAAAAGGTTAATGGATACAGCACATTTTCCAATGTGACTCTGAAAAACAAAGAATTACAAATAGTATGTGGTGGTATTTGTTTTTTTTCTTTTTTAGCCTACCCTATGTAAAATCTAGAGGTTGAATGCCACATTAGAGCTTTCAGCTATCAAAAAAATTGTTAGTGATCATATGTGTAGGTGAGAGGTGGGGGTGGGTCAGCACTTTAGTGGAGGGGTTGTAAGTGAATTTATAGTAGTTAGTTTGCCATATTAAGCATGAACCTGTATGCATATAAGAATAAAACCTTTAACCTTCACCTTCCATAGGAACATGCTCTTTATTTATCATTTGTCTAATTTGTTCAAAAACATTTTAGAACTATGCGTTATGAAGTGTTGTCATTTATGCCAAAGAGGATGGCTAACCTGTATGTACAGATGAAAATAGCACACTTAATGAGCATCTTTTCATCACTCCTGGTGAGTAAGAAAGCATTATCAACAATATCCTCCTCTGCCCAGGAAGTGAAAAATGGACTAAATTTAGAACTGACCATTCCTTTGATTTTCCTCAGAGTTTTACCACATGCATATGTATTCTTAAACGTGACTAGGTTTAAGTCTTGTGTGTTTGAGTATTTTAGTCAAGGAAACATACTGTATATACTCTCGTGCGCTTATTCACTCAGCATTTGGCTTTGGAGATTTATTCTAGTAGATGGTTCATTTAGTTATCCTGACTCTAGGAATCTGTTGCTAAATGCACTGCTGTTTTTAAATATTCTTGTGCAGATTTCCTAGTGCACTTGGGAGTTTCACTAAGATGTCTGTTTAGGAATGAAACCACCAGATTGCAATGGTTGTGTGAATTCTCATTCAAAACAATGAAGAATAAAAGCTTATGAGCTGTTATTTTCACCTTTAAAAGTTTTGCCAATCTGGAGGATGTAAAGTGACCCTTATGGTAATTTTTATTTGTATTAAATGATAACTAATAGATTTAGCACATTATTTACACATTTATTTGCCATGTTTGCTCCCTTTGTTGGGATTGTTTTCCTGTTGGAATTTCTTTTGTCTTTTTATTAGTTTTGGGTGGTTTTTCACATATTTTGGACAATAACGCACTGTTGGTAATTGCAGGAAATAACCCTTCTATGGTAATGGATTGTGCTTTCACAATTTTTATGAAGTGCATTGGTAAACAGATATTCTTAGCTTTAGTGCACTCAGACATAGCAACCTTTTTCCTTTATACTTCATGTACTTTGTATTTTTTAACGAAATAATTTCTTACTTTAGTTTCATATTTTCCACTGTTTCTACTTAGTTTATTTTTGATATTGATTGCATAACTGATCACTTGTGTATATTCCTGAGTAAACTTTTTTTGCATTTATATGTATAAACCGAGCTTTATTTATACATGGCCTTTGGAACTCATAGACCACTGGTTCCTATCAGTATTAGATAAGCTAAGCTACTCTAAGAAAGAGTCCTGAATACAGTGGTTTAAATAAGATGAGAGTTTTCACTCCCTCGCATCTGATTCCAAAGTTAGGTGAGCAGTTAGGACAGGTGGAGGGCCCTACTCTGCAAGGTCACCTGGGAACCCAGGGCAGTGAGCAGTTCTGCCTACCTCTGTGAGTGAAGTCCTTCTCGGGGTCAGAAGCAGCTTCTGCATTTCCCCACCGCCAGGAAAGGAGAGTGAGTTCATAGCAAGCACCCTTTTTATTCTTTAATATGCTTTCTTTTCTATTCTTAATTGGAGGGAAATTGCTTTACAATGTTGTGTTGCTTTCGGCTGTATAAAAATGCAAATCAGCCGTAAGACTGATAATTAATAATAATGATGTCCTCCCTCCTGAGCCTCCCCTCCACCCTACCCCTCTAGGTCATCACAGAACGCCAGGCCGGGCTCCTGTGGTCCCCAGCAACTTCCCACCAGCCGGTTATAGTGGCCACATGATGGTATATTTATGTCCATGCTACTTGCTTCCTTCACCCCACTCCTTCCTTCCCCACTGTATCCGCAAGTCTGTCCCTACATCTGCCTCTCCACTCCTTCCCTGCAAATAGGTTCAACAAAACCATTTTTTCTAGATTCCCTACATATGTACTAGTATACAATATTTGTTTTTCTCTTTTTGACTTACTTCACTTTGTATAACAGGGTTTAGGTTCATCCACATCACTAGAACTGACTCAAATTCACTCTTTTTAATGGAGGAGTAGTACTCCGTTGTATATATGTACCACTTGATAAATTCTTAATGTCACATTTATTGTAGTTCACGTTAGTGTATTTATATGTGCCTGAGTTACTTTTTCTGTTCTATTCATCTTTTCTCCTATCACTGCCTCAACAGTATTCTGATTAAAATATTGCTACTTTAGGATGTGACATATGACAAAAAAACACCTCCCAATATTTTTCTTCTTCAGAAGAGTGTTAAATTTTCTTAATACTTTCCTTTTTTTTTAGAGTATATGTAATTATATATAGATTATAATCCATATATAACATGTATAGAATATAATCTGTATATAGCTTTTCATTTACAAAAATATATGCATTTATATATGCTAAATATAATATTTATAAATATATATATTAAGTATATATATATATATATATATATATATTTCCCAGGGAACCTCCCTAGGAAAGATTCCTTACCCAGTCCTTTCCCCAGTGTCCGCTATGCCTGATTATAGAAAAGCTTGTCCTACTAGGCCTTCCCTGAATTTCAAATATTAAATGTAATCAGAGAAGTGAAAATACAGAAACAAAGGAAAACCTTCAAGAAAGACAAAATAATATGAGTTTAGACATAAAACAAAGTAGAAACTTCAGTTCCTCCTCAGTGCTATCTAGGTAAGATACTGAGCCGTGTCCTTCAGTTGTTTTGCAGATACTAAAACCCCCGGAACCTGGAGGAAGTTAACTGCATGCTGACCATCAGCATGTCGACCTGAGACAGGTTGAAACCAGAAGGTTGACTGAGATTCCCCGAGCACCCCCTGGCCACCTCCTCATAAACCCATCAGAGAGCTGGGCACCACTTGGTCAGGCACCTGCCACCCTCTCCCCGGCCTTACCTTTAAAAACTCTCACCCATCTGGGAGTCTGGGTCTTCTGAGCATGAGGTGCCTCTTCTCGTTGCTTGGCCCCACAATGGGCAGCTTGCAATAAACACTGTACTTTCCTTCATCACAATCGTGTGTCAGTAGTTTGGCTCTGCTCTGCATCAGGTGAGCAGACCCAAGTTTGGTTTGGTAACAGTCTTTCCAATGTCAGGTATTTCTACCTATGAGTGTGGTGTCTCTCTCTCTCCATTTATTTAATCCTCCTTAAGTTCTTTCATTATTTTTCAATCATATTCTTCAAAATGAGATTCCTGCAATTCTATTACTTCATATTTATAAAAACATGTGTATAAACATATATATATGTTCAAATTCTTATTGTAAACATAATGTAATTTTATTGATATTTTTGATAAAGTTGATAAACTGCTTTATTAAATTTAATCATTTTAGACTATAAACCAGGAGTTGGCAATTTTTTTTTTTTTTTCTGCAAAGGAACAGATAGAAAACATTTTAGACCGTAAAGGCCATATGATCTCTAGCAGTTACTCAATTTTGCCACTGAGGTGTGAAAGCAGCCATAGGCAATGCCTAAATATTTCTAACAGTTCACTGATGTATGATATTTGCTGTAGGTCTGCATAGATTATTTGGACTATGGACGTTTTCCTCCATTCCTACTCTGTGAGAAGTTTTATCATTATTTTCCCTCCATATCTATTGAGGAGGTTAACTGTGTTTTATTCTTCAACCTGCTAATGTTATGAGTAAACAGTAGTTTTGTAAAGTTGAGCCAGTACTATTTCCCTTGTACAGTGGTACACCATGGTATTTTCTTTTAGAAGTATTATTTAGTTTATTTCAGAATGTTGGCTTCTGCTTTTTATGAGTGAAACTGACCTGTCTGTTTAGTTTTTACTATCCCTCTCTTACCGGCATTTCCTGGTTTGGAAGTAGGCTGAAAGAGTTACCTTAATAGAGTGATGGAGTATCCCCTCCTTTTTTGTTCACAGCATGAGTTTGCCTTCCATCAAATTAGGACTGCCTTGGACTTTCAGTTGACTTCTGTAAAACTATCTGTGCCTGCTATAATGTCTGTGGAAAGATTCTTAATCACTGATTCAATTCCTTAACAATTAGAGAAGAATTTAATTTTTTGTATTATTTCTTGATTCCATTTTGGCAATTTATATTTTTCTATAAATATGTTTGACTAAGCTTTCAAATATTTTGGATGAATTTATTCAAAAAACTGTTAAATTCTCTTTTTAAATTTCTCCAACAATTGTAGTTATATATCTGCTTTTATTCTAATATCATTTGAATCTTTTCTATATATTACTTGGATAAATCTTGCCAAAGTACTGTCAATTATATTGATCTTCTCAAAGAACAATGGTGTACCTTCATTAATCCTCTGTATTATTTTTTTTATTAATTGCTCTTATTTTTATTCCCCTTTTCTTCATTAGTGTTCACTATTTTTATTTTTCTGATTTCATAAGTTGAACACTTAGCTTACAAGTATGTATCTTCTTTTCAAATAGAAGCATTTAGAGTTAGAAGTTTTTCTGCTCTTTTAACCATATCTGATAATTTATATCTTATTTATTATGTATAACTATTTTCTAATTTATGTTATGATTTATTCTTTGACAAATGAGTCAGTTGGAAATGTGTTTTTTACTAAATTTCTAGATACATAGTATTCTAATGTAAACTTTCAATATTGATTTCCAACTTTAGAGCATTATAAATCAGACTGTTTTATATTATTCCAGTTCTTTGATTTTTTTCTTTACATAGTACCCAGTCAATTTTTGGAAGATTTGTCAGCCTCTCTATCTACAATGTTAGAGGTATACAATGCACAATGGTTATATCTCCCTGTTCAGTTAAAACTTGTATCCATTTTTCTGGAAATGCTTTTTAAAAGAAGTACACATGTTTTTTTAATAATTCCAAACTTCCTACAAGCTAATGTTCCATCCTTAAGTTTTACTAAGTGTGCTTGAAAAAAAATAGTGTATTTTCCCTTTCTTTTGTGAGGGATTCTATTAGTGTACATGAAATCAAACTTTTTAATTGTGCTCTGCAAAAATTTTATACCTTTACTCTTTTCATTTTCTTAATATATATCAACTAATAGAAGAGAAGAAGTGCATTACAATCTTTCTTTAATTTCTTCTCAAAGTACCGATGAAGGCATATCTATATATCTACATTTGTCAACCTCTCTATCCACAATATTAAATGCACACATTGCACGATGGTTACATCTCCCTGTTGAGTTGAAACCTGTATCCATTTTTCCAGAAATGCTTTTTAAAAGAAGTATACATTTTTTTAAAATAATTCCAAACTTTCTACAAGCTAATGCTCCATCCTTACTCTTTTTAAACACTATGAGACTAAAATTTTAAAGTCAATTCTGAATGTATTTAAGAGTCTAGTACACATATACATACTAAAATACTGACATCTTTTGGTGTGTGTGTGTGTGTGTGTGTGTGTGTGTGTGTATGTATTTCTATGATTTTCTCTAATGTTGTGATTGATCCCCTTCAATTTTTCGTCTTCTGCTTACCTTAAGCAAACACCTATTTCTAATCATGTAATGATCATCATGAGAGTCCCTTGGACTGCAAGATTCTTGAGAGTCCCCTGGACAGCAAGGAGATCAAACCAGTCAATCCTAAAAGTAATCAGTCATGAATATTGATTGGAAGGACTGATGCTGAAGCTGAAGCTTCAATACTTTGGCCACCTGATGTGAAGAATTGACTCTCTGGAAAAGACCCTGATGCTGGGAAAAATTGAAGGCGGGAGGAGGAGACATCAGAGGATAAGATTATTGGGTGGCATCACCGACTCGATGGACATGAGTTTGAGCAAATTCTGGGAATCGGTGATGGACAGAGAAGCCTGGCATGCTGCAGTCCATGGGGTTGCGAAGAATCGGACATGACTGAGCAACTAAACTGAACTGAACTGAATGGTCATCTTTGAAATTTAGAGTACCATATGGTGCCACGAGGACTTCCATGGTGGCTCTGCGGTAAAGAATCTGCTTGCAATGCAGCAGACCTGGGTTCGACCCCTGGGTTGGGAAGATCCCCTGGGGAAGGGCACGGCAATCCACTCCAGAATTCTTGCCTGGAGAATCCCATGGACAGAGGAGCCTGATTGTTTTTGGTCCATAGGGTAACAAAGAGTCGGACACGCCTGAAGTGACTGAGTACACACATAATGTAACATAGTCTTTACTTTGACTTTACTCTGCTTTACCAATCTGCTGAAAAGTACATTTTATTGTGTTCATTCCCAGATTATACATTTTCCAGTGTTTTACTTCTATCTCGCTTTAACACTAGGTTTTGCTATTATGATTTTATAAAGTCAGTATTTTTTCTAGATTTATATGTTTCTTCTTTTGTCTTACACCGTCCTGGAAAATCTTTTCTTTTATGAGTTTTTGGAAAGTCCTTAAACAAGAACATCTTGATTGTAAATTCTCTCAATACTTATGAGACAAAAGAAAAATCTCTATTTCAACCTTTTTCTTGGTAGCTTTGCCGGGTACATGATACGAGTTATTTCTTCCTCAGAATTGGAGATACTGTTCCATTCCTTTCTGACTCATATTGTTGCTGACAAAAATCAGCTCTCAGTCTAATTTTCATTCCCTCGTCAGGAATTTGTCTTTTCTTCTTGACGTTCACATTGTTTCTTTTTCTTACATGTCCTTCACTTTTACCACAGTATTCATAAGTAAAGATTTCAAGCTATTTATTTTGTTTAGAATCTGTTGGGCTTTTGAAGACTGAGAATTCATACCTCTCTTCAGTTCTGGAAAATTCTGTCTGTTACACTTTCAAATAGCGCCTACTGCTCTATCTCATAACCCTCTCTGCTGAGTCTCTCTTTCAGAGGTCTTACTGGATGAATACTTGCCTTACTGTAATCACCTTGATTCTGAATCTCTCCTTATTCTTTTACCTCTCATTGTTTTTTTCTCTGTGAGACACAATCTTTGTCAATTCTTTAATTCTATCTCCCAAGTCACAGACATGTTCAACATCTTAATATTTGACTTGGTTTTATTCAAGCCACACAGAGAGTATGCATATTGGCCTCAAACCCATAGGAGGGTCAGCTTAGGAAATAATTTCTTAGGGGAAACCTTATTTCCTCAAGAAGGATTATCTGAATGTATCAAATATGATGACATATGTGAATAAATAAACAATGCATTTTCAAGGTATCTTCCTTAAATACCACTTTACCCATTTCCTTCTAATCTGTATTCAGTTTATCTTCACCTTTTCAATTCTACAGTTAGCCTTTTAACTTTTTCATATTTATGTGCTAATCTGACAGAACGGCAAACACAAATTTTTACTGTATCATTTCTAAATCCATAAAATGTTTTTCAATTATCTTTATTTCCCTTAGCAGTTTTATCGACCCTGGAATTATCTTAACTGGGTAATTCTTCTTTAGCTACTGTATTTCCTCTTGGTTATCTAGCTTATCTCATATTCTAAAGAGTGTTCCATGTACATTTCCTCTTCGATTCCTGGATAATATTATTTTCTTGTTATCTTTTATATCATTTTAGTGCATTGATACAGTTAATTACACTGGAAACACTAAAATCTGTAACCGGCCTTAAGTTTTATTACTAATGTCTTATATGGCATTGAGAAAAATCTCCCCCTTATTCCATCAAGACCCCAGCTATAAATATCCATTACAGATAATGTTTGGGGTTGAAAGTCCTTGATGAAGCCCAAGTATGAAAAGATATTAAGTGATCCAATTCACTAATGTTGTTTGATGTGTATGACTCTGCAGCAGCTTCAGTGAATTAGTACCCTGCTACCTGCAAAATATCAACTTACCCCTTGTGGAATGTGTAGGACTAGAGAGAATTCCAAATTTTATATTATGTTCAACTTTACGCAATGCCTAAAAGTTCAGTGCAGAAACACATTTAAAACCCTGCCCTGATCTTTTTCAGTAAAAATGCATTTGTATGCAAATTATACCGTACCGTGTACACCTGAAAGTGTATTGCTTTGCATTTTGCCTGAGCCCTAGCGAAATAGTTAAAGGACGTCTGAAGGATGTTTGATTTGAAAATGCTTTTGAATAAGAATGTAAAATAAATTTAAAAACAATTTCTGCATGCCTGCCACAAGATTGGTGTCTGGTATAAAACTGGCTCAATATTCAAAGGCATTGTTTTCACTGACCTATTATTGTACATGATGGCCCATGGCAGAATTTGTTCTACGTGCACAAGGCAGTGGGGAGTGTGTATATTGTTAACAACCTTTGGCACAAAGTGGCTTTTTCTTATCTGGTCAGAAATGGAGAGATCAGAGGCAAAAGTGAGTGTGGAAGCCGGGAGCAATCACTTGCCTTAGAAACTAAGTACGTGATATAAATCTTTCTTTCAGCCGTTGCCTAAGTGTATAATTTGGAGTAAGCTTTAATCATCTCTAGAATGTGATTTCCTTACTCATATATGTATAAAGTATTCAGAATTATTATTGATATGTTAAATAACACAATCTAAACTTTTAACGTGATCTTTTCAATCAAATATTTATTTCAGTCAAATTCAGGGGTAAGTTCCCCATCTCTAGACTAAATCTGATAAAGATGTGGCTAAAATTACTTGCATTATTCAGTGTAATCTCTAGGAAATAAGAAGAGAGAAATGCTGATATACTGTAAATTCTCCTGTCTCTTTAAAAGAAAAGGAACACACCTGTAAAAAGGTGAAGGCCAAACCATAAACTGAACACCTACTAATCTGTATCTGGATTATGTACTGATACTATGTTTAAAAAAATCAATATTTTTTTAACATATGCCCCAGTTTTCTTATGTAGATTTTTAAATAATTTTTACATAATTGAGCAAAGAAACTGGTGGTCATCGGTATTTGTGTTGATCTTGGTATCTTTGACCAGTCAAATTTTATTTTTGATAAAAACAAACAAAGAAGAAAATGAAAATTTTATTAATATATTATTATTATTATATCAAATTCAAATTGGGGAAAATAAGCTTTTTTAGATACTTATTGAAAGCATAAAACAAGTAGACCTGTTTGCCCTTCAATCTCCAGGTTTTCTCATGTTCATAAAGATCTCACATGAGGTTAATGATGATTTTTGTATTTAAAAAATTATTTAAACAATAACTTTAAAATTCCATTGATAGCCTGAAAAACACCACTTTAGAGAGTGACCATAAATTTTCATCTGTGACCTTTTATACATTCATGTACATTTCTTTGAAAAACCAATCCAAGTGTATTATGTTACACAAAACATTAAGCAAATACATCAAAAGAAAGAATAGCCATAATATACAATAGTTCTCTTTTTTAATTGAAAGCATATATTTTATCTCCAGTTGATTCTTGTTCTTATTGCATGCTTTTAAACATCTTCCTCAAAATTATGGTGTAAAGGTGGTTCATAAAACAACTGCTTAGAATTGCTATATATCACATTATCTGGATACAAAAAGTAGTGTCATTATAGTCGAGATGAAAATTGATTTGGAGTATTCCCTAGTAACTTCCTAGGTGGCACAGTATAAAGAATTTGCCAGCAATGCAGGAGACATGGGTGATGGATTTTAATCTCTGGGTGGGGAAGATCCCCCAGGGGAGGAAATGACAAGCACCTGCAGTATGCTTGCGTGGACAATCACATGGACAGAGGAGATCGCCAGGCTACAATCCACAGGATAACAAATACTTGGACAAAATTGAGTAACTGAGCATGTGCTAGTAAAGAATATAGTCCTTCTAAACTCAGTTCGGTTCAGTTCAGTCACTCAGTCGTGTCCGACTCTTTGCAACCCCATGGACTGCAGCATGCCAGGCCTCCCAGTCCATTACCAACTTCTGGAGTTTACTCAAACTCAAGTCCATTAAATCAGTGATGCCATCCAATTATCTCATCTTCTGTTGTCCCCTTGTCCTCCAGCCTTCAATCTTTCCCAGCATCAGGGTCTTTTCCAATGAGTCAGTTCTTCACATCAGGTGGCCAGTATTGGAGTTTGAGCTTCAGCATCAGTCCTTCCAATGAGTATTCAGGACTGATTTCCTTTAGGATGGACTGGTTGGATCTCCTTGCAGTCCAAGGGACTCTCAAGAACTTCTCCAACACCACAGTTCAAAAGCATCAATTCTTCAGTTCTCAGCTTTCTCTATAGTTCAAATCTCACATTCATAGATGACTACTGGAAAAACCATAGCTTTGACTAGATAGACCTTTCTTGGCAAAGTAATGTCTCTGCTTTTTAACTTGCTGTCTAGGTTGGTCATAACTTTTCTTCCAAGGATCTCCTTGGAATTTCATGGCTGCAGTCACCATCTGCAGTGATTTTGGAGCTGCCCAAAATAAAGTCTGCCAGTGTTTCCATCTATTTGGCATGAAGTGATGGGACTGCATGCCGTGATCTTAGTTTTCTGAATGTTGAGCTTTAAGCCAACTTTTTCACTCTCCTCTTTCACTTTCATCAAGAGGCTCTTTAGAAGATCTTTGCTGTCTGCCATTAGTGTGGTGTCATCTGTGTATCTGAGGTTATTGATATTTCTCCTGGCAATCTTAATTCCAGCTTGTACTTCATCCAGTCCAGTATTTCTCATGATGTATTCTGCATATAAGTTAAATAAGCAGGGTGACAATATACAGCCTTGATATACTCCTTTCCCAACTTGGAACCATTCTGTTGTTCCATGTCCAGTTCTAACTGTTGCTTCTTCACCTGCATACAGATTTCTCAGGAGCAGGTCACGTGGTCTGATATTTCCATCTCTAAGAATTTTCCACATTTTATTGTGATCCACACAGTCAAAGGCTTTGGCATAGTCAATAAAGAAGAAATAGATGTTTTTCTGGAACTCTCTTGCTTTTTCAGTGATCCAATGGATGTTGGCAATTTGATCTCCGGTTCCTCTGACTTTTCTAAACCCAACTTGAACATCTGGAAGATCACAGTTCATGTACTGTTGAAGCCTGGCTTGGAGAATTTGAGCATTACTTTGCTACCATGTGAGATGAGGGTGATTGTGTGGTAGTTTGAGCATTCTTTGGCATTGCCTTTCTTTCACTGGAATGAAAATTGACATTTTCCAGTCCTGTAGCCACCTATGAATTTTCCTAATTTGCTGGCATATTTAGTGCAACACTTTCACAGCATCATTTTTTAGGATTTGAAAGAGCTCAACTGGAATTCCATCACCTCCACTAGCTTTGATGGTAGTGATGCTTCCTAAGGCCCACTTGACTATGCATTCCAGGATGTCTGGCTCTAGGTGAGTGATCACACCGTTGTGATTATCTGGGTCATGAAGATCTTTTTTGTATAGTTCTTCTGTGTATTCTTGCCACCTCTTCTTAGTATCTTCTGCTTCTGTTAGGTCCATATAATTTCTGTCCTTTACTGTGCCCATCTTTGCATGAAATGTTCCCTTGGTATCTCTAATTTTCTTCAAGAGATCTCTAGTCTTCTATTGTTTTCCTCTATATCTTTGCATTGATCACTGAGGAAGGCTTTCCTATCTCTCCTCGCTATTCTTTGGAACTCTGCATTCAAATGGGTATAGCTTTCCTTTTCTCCTTTGCCTTTCACTTCTCTTCTTTTAATAGCTATTTGTAAAGCCTCCTCAGACAACCATTTTGCCTTTTTGCATTTCTTTTTCTTGGGGATGGTCTTGATCACTGCCTCCCATACAATGTCATGAACCTCTGTCCATAGTTCTTCAGGCACTCTGTCTATCAAATCTAATCTCTTGAAACTACTTGTCACTTTCACTGTATAATCATAAAGGATTTGATTTAGGTCATACCTGAATGGTCTAGTGGTTTCCCCTACTTTCTTCTACTTAAGTCTGAATTTGACAATAAGGAGCTCATGATCTGAGCCACATTCAGCCCCAGTCTTGTTTTTGCTGACTGTATAGAGCTTCTCCATCTTTGGCTCAAAGAGTATAATCAATCTGACTTTGGTATTGACCATCTGGTAATGTCCATGTGTAGAGTCTTCTCTTGTGTTGTTGGAAGAGGGTGTTTGCTATGACCAGAGCATTCTCTTGGCAAAACTCTATTAGCCTTTGCCCTGCTTCATTCTGTACTCCAAGGCCAAATTTACCTGTTATTCCAGCTATTTCTTTGATTCCTACTTTTGCCTCTGGTCCCCTATAATGAAAAGGACATCTTTTTAAGGTGTTAGCTCTAGAAGGTCTTGTAGGTCTTCATAGAACCATTCATCTTCAGCTTCTTCAGTGTTACTGGTCGGGGCGTAGACTTGGATTACTGTGTTATTGAATGGTTTGCCTTGGAAAAAAGCAGAGATCATTCTGTTTTTGAGATCGCATCCAGTTACTGCATTTCAGACTCTTTTGTTGACCATGATGGCTACTCCATTTCTTCTAAGGGATTCCTGCCCACAGTAGTAGATATAATGGTCATCTGAGTTAAATTCACCCATTCCAGTCCATTTTAGCTCTCTGATTCCTAAAATGTCGATGTTCAATCCTGCCATCTCCTGTTTGATCACGTCCAATTTGCCTTGATTCATGGACCTCACCATATGCAAAATTAGATAGCCAGTGGAAATTTGCCGTGACACAGGCGGCTCAAAACTGGTTCTCTGTAACAACCTAGAGGGGTGGGATGGGGTGGGCATTCAGAGGGAGGTTCTAGGAGTGGACATATGTATACCTATGGGTGATTCATGTTGATATATAGCAGAAACCAACACAACATTGTAAAGCAATTATCCTCCAATTAAAAAAAATTAAACAAATAACAGGAACAGAAAACAATACCACAAATGGAATATAGTCTTTAGTTTACAAGGTCTCAAAAATCTTAGTTAATGTGAATGTCATTCCTATAAAGATAGCTTCCTGATGTTATTATACTTGTAGCATGAAAGAAAAAATATATCCTATTTTCTTTTCAAGCTTAATTTAAATTAAAAAAATTGGGGGGAGTGGAGGTTTTCTTTTTTTTTACTCAAAGAATCTGAATTTAATCTTCATCTAGGTATCTTCTATTTCTGACTGAAATGCATGAAGTACAATGAGATAACGTAAAACTGATAGACTGTACATGTAATTCAGTTTATAAATACTCATCGAAAACACAAAATGAAAGATATATAACATTACCCACAATATCCATGGTCATACATACCGCATTTGATTTCAATACCTGCCCAAGTATCCACATTTTTTTCATATGCATATTCAATAGTCATAGTTAATTTATTTGCCTTTCCCATTAGAATGTATGTTTCCTGCCATCAAGAGTCTTTTTCCATTCCTTCGTGTTTGTAGCTTCTAGGTCTGTACTTCAAATAAATTAGCTGTCTTATAAGATGTTTTGATAATGAATAAATGAGGGAGGGAGAAGAAGGAAAAGGAACACAAAGAAAATGTAAGCTACCTAAACCATGATAGAAGCACCTCCCCAAGGAGGTGTGCATAAGACACTCCAATCTAAATGTTCTTTGTAAATTAACATTTCCACACATGCATCTGTCAAATAGTGCAAAACGAGTGGGCTGCAATGACTAAAGAATTTTAAATCAAGTGGGTCTGAAAAAAAATAAACACATAGTTTATTCAAAACAGGTATTTATCAGGTTTTGAAAAATAGATACTTAATTGCTATTAAACACCTTCTGTGTTGTTCTACTTTTTAACTATAGAAACCCCAGGCAAATAACATAACTTGTGTGACTCAGGGTCCCTAAACACAAAGTGAAGATGAAAATATCAGTCTTCCCTGTTTTAGAAAGTCATGAAAACCAAAGAAGTTAATGTGATATAAGGTGATAGTCATGTTCCAGTAAAAATATTTGACATGTTAGTGCCTAACCATCTGACTGTTTATACTTTTAAGATTTCTTTTGTATATCTAAACTCAGATAATATACTTTTGATTGTGAGATAATATTTGATAAACCACGTTAAGCCATTTCTCTTCACTAAATTATTTTGAATTTTAATTTAGTAATTTATTATGCTGTTAAATCCATGACAGGTGTTTCATCAGACATAGTTAAAGAACAAAGAGCAAACACTCAGCTGCTCACAAAGTCACACCTGAGAGGGCTTCCTCTGACATCGGATGAAATAATTTCAAATCACAGAAGATTTTATACAATTCAATAGAGAAATCAAAGGCTCAAAGAGAGACATCAGAAGATAAAATGAGGTGAAAATATAATTATGAAAGGCAAGTTAGCAGATAATTCGTGTAGCATACCTGTGTACTTACTGCAGTTTGCATATGCAGAGCTGTCATATGATATTCAAGAAGCAGGATTTGTACCGAGGAATTTTTAACATAAACACAGGTAAATCTTACAGAGTATATGTATATGGCAGGATTTTTAATGAGCTGAGCTACACAGAAATATTAAAAAAGGAAATATCACACATAGAATCTAAAGAAATAATACAAGTAAATCTATTTACAAAACAGATGCAGTCACAGACATAGAAAACCAACTATGGCTACCAGAGGGGAAAGGGAGGGCAAAGAGGGATAAATTAGGAGTATGGGATTAACCAATACACACTACTATATAAACAATTAAAAACCAACAGGATTTACTGTATAGCACAGGGAACAATGCTCAGTATCCATGGTAACCTGTAATGGAAAATAACCAGGAAAAGCTATATGTATATAGATAGATAGATAGATGAACCACTTTGTACACATGTAACTAACACAGTATTATATATCATCTATTAAAAAGTAAAAACCATTTATTAGTCAAAAAAAGAAAACACAAACTAAAGTGAGTTTTCCAAGAGAATCACAACCACACACGTACACACACATAAATTTATACATATACATACATACACATGCTAGCCTTAATGTTTTGCAAACAGACTTGTCAAGGAAACCTGTTTGTATTCTAAATCTCTCACTGCATATGTGCATACCCATATAGACAAACAAAGTACGTGTTTTTAATATGCTGTCAGCATCTGGCTGCATTTACTTAATCATTTACTTACTAGTACATAAAGACACAATAAAACGTTGCAAAGTCATACTTTATAAACCACGTGTGAAGAGAAGAGAGAAGCCCGGCCCAGTGTTTAGGGTCTGAGGCCTCTTAAAATAAGTTGTGAATTGCCCTTTTTAATCAGGACACCGAGGAAGAGAAGGATTTCTTTTGAGTGCAGGCACTTCAGAATTCCTGGTGTCAAGTGGAAGCCCACAGGCCTCAGAAGCCAGGCTCTTCTCCCTTGAAGAAGTTTCAGTGCATGCACATTAGATGCTTACATGCTCTTGAATGCAGCCTATTATAAGGACCACAAAGAAGAGATCAGTGAAAAGAATTTCTTACAGAAATAGGCACCACCCCAGGAGCCAGTTTTAGGCTGGGAGTAATAGAGAGATAAAATAGAAAGGTGGTGACCTTCATTCTTCATCTCCCTACAACTTGATGGCTTATTTTTGATATAAATCCTTTTAGCTAAAATATAGACTTTAAAAAAAGCATTAAAAACATCAGGCTTTAGTGCGGTGTGGGGAAGTGGAGGGGGTGCCTGTGGAGCAGAACTCTGATTACACAGAAGGGGTCGGCTCTTTTTACAGAACAAAATTTATTTTGTATGATTTACTTCCAGAGCTCATTCTTTATATCAATTCACCCTATGAGCTCATCAATTAGTTCCAAATATTTTAGAATAGAGGAGGATATTACTCTTTAAATAAAATCTAAAATGTTTGCTTATTATGTCTTCCTGAATGCTGTTACCTTCAGCCATTTTCATCTGGCTCTTATGAAAATTTTCAAGTAACTTACTAAATGCACCAAACAAAACTAACATTCTAATCTCAGGAGCATCCCAGTTATTACATAAAAAAATAATTTATGTAACTCCTGCTTTGCTCATTATCTTTCTTTACTTTGCATGTAAGTATTACTTTAGCTACTAATTACCCTGGTGTATGCATGCTACTTAACTCATTTTCATTCCAACCTGTCCCTAACTCAATTCTCAGTGACTTCAACTCTTTCAAAGTGAAAAGAGAAAGTGTTAGCCACTCAGTCATGCCTGTCTCATTGCAACCCTTTGGACTGTAGTCCACCAGGCTCCTATATCCATGGGATTCTCCAGGCAAGAATACTGGAGTGGCTTGCCATTTCCTTCTCCAGGGGACCTTCCCGACCCAGGAGTTGAACCCGGTTCTCCCGCATTGCAGGCAGATTCTTCACTGTCTGAGACACCAGGGAAACCCCACTAATGGCAATTCACACAAACCAAAAGAAAAAAAAAAGAGAGAGAGAGAATAAGAATCATGCTCTCCGATTTTAGCCCAATTCATGGAATGACAGCATTTACTTCATGATAGATCATACACACAACAGAATTAACTGTAATAAAGCTTCGTAAGCCAAGAATCTACAGGACTCCCATGAACACAAAAAGTACGTTTTTCCCTAAATGAAGTGAGAGTTCTCATGGGTTCTGAATCATTCATTCTAACTGCACATGTATAGTAGGTATTTTTCAAGCTCTAATAATAATGTGTACATATTTCCCAATTATCTGTATATCTAACCTAAGTTTTCTAAACCTATATCTTCTTGGACTTTCTCCAGGTAATTAAAATGTGCTTTTTAAAAATAATAATCTAGTCATCATTTTGCTAATTTCCACATGTCCCTGTGTGAGAAGGAAGCGATGCTAGGATGTTGTGAGAGATGATACTGTCCTATCCCCCCCCAACAACTGATGAAATTAGAGACACCAGAGCAGAAACCTCAGGACTGAAGTTTCCAAGCTTGTACATGGCAAAGCCAGGTGACTCAGGAATCCCAACTCCTTTCCTTTTAGGGTGGGTATTCTACTGCTTGGAAAGGAAGTCCTCTGTGGAGGCTACCATGAAAGTTATGAAGGCTGATGCTTACGGGACTAGCAGGGAAGAATTCTGGAGTTTGGAGAGAATGTATTAGATGGGGAACCTGAAAGAACAATGGAAACTAGAAAAAAAAAAAGAAGCAGCTGGGTGTAGTATTAAGGCAACAAACATTAAAGTGATTACCTTGAGCCAATCACTTAATATCTCTGGGGACCACGCATTTACTTGAGTTTGAACAGGCCAGTAAGTAGAGGACCTGTATGGGTCACTTGTTCTCTCAAGTGTCCTTTTTTTGTTTTTACAGATGAATAAACACAAATCTAAGGTCTCAAAAATGATAGAGTTAATTGTGGAACTAGAAAGCAAAGAATTTTGCAAAATTATGGTGATAATCTCTGCTTTGTCTAAGCCTTAGGGTTATTTGAAAAATCAAATAAAGTATATGAAAAACACCATTGAAAACTGGTTCTTATCCCATTTTGCCTGAGACAGAGTGCATTTTCTCAAATACAGAGCTGAAAGTGGGAGGTTCTGGTGAACCGGTACAAGATGTCAGTGATGCTAGGTACAACGTACACTTAATGTGTTAAACATCAGTTCAAATTTTATATATATATCACAATTCTATGGACAGAGGTCAAGGATGTTTTGAGTTGAAAAAAAAAATGCAACTTGTACCTCAAACTGAAGAGTATCTATGATTCAGACCAAAGAACTTTGTGTCCTCAGGGCCAAAACCTGAGAATAATAGTTTTGGAACAGCTGAGAAAGTGCCAACAGACAGAAAAGAGTGATAGATTCAGGGGTAGATAGAGTAAAAAAAAAAAAAAATACAGCGGATGGACAACTGTAAAAGGAAGGTTCTGGCAAAAAATGGCATCAAGCCAAGCCAGGATGAATTTATCTCAAACTGGGCATACATGGTGTAACTTCCTTTTGCATTTCAGCTTAATTCTGTTATTGTTTTGGTTTACTTTTAGACACTTCTAGAGTAGTAAAAAGAATGAAGAGAAGACATAGCAAAAGAAACTCAAAGGCAAAATGTTCAAATTTTTATAGTTCATAATTTTCTGAAAAGCAAAACTAAGAATTCAAACATAGCAAAACAGGATGTGTTTGCTTTGAATGTGCATTTAATCTCATCAAAATTAGGTATTCTTTTACTGTGATTTCTGAGGGCTTCTCTGGTACCTCAAACAGTAAAGAATCTGCCTATAGTGCAGGAAACGCAATTTTCATCCCTTGGTCAGGAAGATCCCCTGGAGAAGGGAATGGCAACCCACTCCAATATTTTTACCTGGAGAATTCCATGGACAGAGGAGCCTGGCGGGCTACAGTCCAGGAGTTACAAAGAATCAGACAAGACTGAGTGACTAACATTTTACTGTGATTTATGTAGGAGTAGATACATTTCCAGTATGGCTCCACAGAAGTGAAGTCTAGCCCCAAGCCCACTACTAGAAATGGTAATGGCATTTGAATCCATCAGATTTCCTCTGTGAGTTTCATTTGCTTCCTCTGTATAAAAGGGCCCTTGAACCAGAACACCTCCAAATCCCTTTGAAATTCAAAAATGTTGTAATTGGGGAATCACAAAATTCAGATTCTGGTCATTTGATTCTTCTTTTACATTTTTATCTCCTGCTGGAAAAGTGATGTTCTTGGCCACTCAGTGAAATTGGGAGGCAAGTGACAGGGGTAATTAATATTTCTATAGACTGTGAGATATCTAACCAGACAGATCTTTTGAGTCCTACCTCCAAGACTTACTGGCTAGAGAACTGCAGCTGGTTGCAAAGTCTAAGATCACTGTTGGCTCTAACTCAGAGTGTGACTGTGGTGATTGAATAAGACAGTGTCTCAGTGTCTGGCACATGGTCTGCAGCCCATAATTTTTTCTTGCTTGCTTTCCTTTTGGATTAAACTGACATAATACATAGTTTGTAGCTAAAAGAGTAAGACATAATAAACGACTTGAAAAACAGTAAATTTCTGCTCTCCGTCATAATGAGTATTTACCACCAGCCCCAATACAAGGACCATCCATTCGTGATCATCTTGACCTGCCTTCACAACCCCCAGGCTAATCTCTTTTAATAACATTTTAAAATAAAGTGAAATAAATAATGCAGATATGAAATCTACAGCACCACTAAATTTCCGTTCTGAATTTCTATAAATACTTATTCCTAATGATTCCACTGAAAGTTCAGTAATTAGTACAAGTGATTTAAACCAAAGCACTTTTGGCTTCATGACAATAGATACAGCTACTATGGTTATTTATTGTATGAATTGCTGTACACCTTTCTTTCTCCCCAGAGTGATGTTAATTTGTTCTGGTAGCAGCAGAAGAAAACAGTTGTCCTAGCCATATCACTTACAGCGTTGGCAAAGAATCACTTTAATTCCTCTTTGAATTGACATGGAATGAATCAGAAGATTCTGTTCTTGAGTGGTTCAGTTTATTCAATACCTGTATTTATGCAACCTTAATATACATATGCATCTTCAAAATAATCATACAACACATATATTCATGCATATACTTACACAAAGGTAATGCTTAAAAAATAAATTACTTCATCTATAGGCGCTGATTTTATTCAAAGCACACTGGCGCTGCTAACACCTAGTACATGGTCCTAATTTGAGGAATCATTCTTAAAAGGGGCTGAACAAATTCCAATCTGCCATATCAAGTAGGCTCAGAAGGAAAGGGTTATCATTTTTTTAATGAGTGGGGCTCTGACCCCTTCATTCAAGGTCAGACTGTGGAAATGTTAAAATGACACATGAGGCATGAATATTCATTTGACACGTAGATATAAACAAAGCATTATTGTTTTCGTATAAGTTACTGGTGTGGTAGAGATTTCTCATTAAAAGACAAATTTTCAGTTGAAAGCTGTTACTGGCTTACCAAAACACTGTCTGCTTTTACAATATATATGGCATTCCATCCAGAATGCCACATGGGCAGCCACTCTCTCAATAGGCTTTGGCACCCTGAAATACACACCCGGGATCGGTCCCTCCGGAAATCAGATTACTAACTTGTAACCAGTTTTATCTGTATCCAAGAGGGCTTCAGGCAGATCTGATGCTTCACGGGCTGAAAATGATCATTCCCCTCCATTCCCTCTTCCTGCACCATCAGATGGCTTCACATTCTGCGTCTTCTTGCCTGAACTGCTCCAAGAGTGTTCTGATTGGTCTGCCGAATTCCAGTCTTACTTCTTTCAAATATGTTTTTCACATTGCAGTCAAATCTGATCTGGCCTCCCTTTTAAAGTCAGCACGATGAACATGACTGAGCGGCCCTGGTGCTTCGTCTTGTTGCCTCTCTGCCTTGTGGGCTGTGTCCCAGCCATCCCGAGACACTTGCAGTGCTCAGAGCTGGATGCAGAGATTCTTGCCTCCGGGCCTTCCCAGTGGATCAGGGGTAAAGAGACTGCCTGCATTGCCGTAGACCTGGGTTCAGTCCCCGGGTTGGGAAGATCCCCTGGAGGAGAGCATGGCAACCCCTGCAGTATTCTTGCCTGGAGAACCCCACGGACAGAGGAGCCTGGTGGGCTGCGGTCCATGGGGTCACAGAGCCGGACACGGCTGAAGCGACTGAGCACACAGGCACCCTTGCCTCCCGAGCTCTGCACGTTCTGTGCCCTCTGCCCAGGCTGGTAGCTCTCCTCCTCCCAGCCTTCCAATCAACCGCTAGAGCTTCATAGGTGAACTCCTGGCTGCTCTCCTTTAGACATTCATGCAGCTGTGACTCCCCCTAAGAATGCTTTCCTGACACTCCTCCAACCTCTTCTTAAGAGCTCATGATTTGTCCCTACATGATATTGGGACTCACCATTCTGTACCATAGCTTCTGGGATTCCCTTGTAGCTCAGTCTGTAAAGAATCTGCCTGTAATGCAGGAGACCTGGGTTCAATTCCTGGGCTGGGAATAGCCCCTGGAGAAAGAAATGGCAACCCACTTCAGTATTCTTGCCTGGGAAATCCCATGGACAGAGGGGCCTGGCGGGCTACAGTCCCTAGGATCACAAACAGACAGACATGAGCTAGCAACTAAACCACAACCACCATAATTTCTGGTTTGCCTTTTTGTCTGTCCCATAAAATATTCTTATAAACTCCTTCAGTGCAAAGATTATATATTATCAACTGTGCTTTTATACCACAAGCAGAATAACCAGCACTTAATAGATGCTTAATAAATACTAGTAATGAATAAATAAAAATAATTAAAGTTAGTTATAAAGCTTCATGTGTTTAAGAGATGTCTTTATTCATTTACTTCCAAACAAAAATTCCATTCCAGTCTAAGAAATATACTCTACTTAATAAATGAGTAATGAAAAAAATTTTTAATTGTTCTATGTTTAGTTATAAAAATATGTATCCTTTAAATAAATATTGTTAAATTTATTTTCATTTGAAACCCTGTTACTCAATTTCACCAAATAGAAAAACCCAAGAAAAATAAACTGCAATTTTAAAGCATTCCTTTCTTCCTTCTATTTCAAGGAAAGCAAATATGGAGAAAGTAGCCTTAATCCTAGCCCTTGCTGATCATTTCCCACATAACTCGTTTAACTACCCTACTTCGATGGCTTCACTTAACTGTTCCGGTTACCAACTGCTGCACAACAAATCACCCCAAATTTAATTGCATAAAAATGAGGATCGTTTATTATCATCTCTCAAGATTCTGGGTGCTGACCTGGTTCATCTAATTGGTTGTTGCTCAGTGCCTCTCATATGGTTTTGGTCAGATGGTGAACTTGAGTTATTTTGATCATTTCCTCAATCATATGTCTCATGATGGATGCTGGCTGTCAGCTGCAGCTTCAGTGGGAGCTGTTGGCCAAAATACCTACAGGTAGCCTCTCTCCGTGGACTGGGCTTCCACAAAGCATGGAAGCTAGGTGCCAAGAACAGTTCCTAGTCTTTCTAACCCAGTCTCAAAACTCATGCAGTCTCGTTTCCCTCCAGTTTGTTCTTTGGAAAGAAGTTCATAAGGCCAGCTTATATTTTAAAGAGAAGAGACTTGGACTCTACCTCTTGATGAGAGGGCATGTTTTAAAGCCATCAAATTTACCTAACCACCAGTCTCCATTCTTGAGTGTTTTTGTTTTTTTTTTTTTGGGGGGGGGGGTGCACAAGTCATGTGGGATCCTAGCCTGCTGACAAAGAATTGAATCCGAGGCCCCTCCATTTGAAGTGGTGGGAGTGGTTTAGTCATTAAGTCATGTCCAACTTTTATAACTCCATGACTGCAGCCCACCAGGCTCTTCGGTCTATGGGACTTCCCAGGCAAGGATACTGGAGTGGGTTGCCATCTTCTTCTCCAGGGGATCTTCCTGACCCAGGGATTGAATACAGGTCTCCTACATTGCAGGCGGATTCTTTACTGACTGAGCCATCAGGGAAGCTCCCTTTGAAGGGCAGAGTCCTAACTACTAGACTGCTAGGTAAATCCCTAAACGTTCTTCTTTCTAATGGACCTAGTACTTCACCCACCCCGCTCACTGCAGGCTTGCTTTGCCAGCATGTGACTGTCTATTCCTTCATGTTTGCATTTTCTTTCTGTAAGGTGAGCTCAGCCTGTTGAGAGACCACATGGGCGCCAGCGTTTAGAATGCTGCATCCATGTGGACGTGAGAATGCTTGTGCTGGCTCTGAGAGGACGGGCGCCTGTGTGTTCACATGTGTGGAGGGATGCAGCTGCTCGCAGATGTACTCCATTTTGCTGTAAACTCCCCTCTATTTTTGTCTATTAAATTGACTGATGTACATAAGACTATTGGGAACTGTAGTTTTTTTAGGTTATGATTGACTTTCTCTGAATCAGAAGTGGCTGATTCTCTTTTAAAATATTCTGTTTAGGGTGATAAAAAAAATTTGAAAGTAGATCATAGTGAGAATTATACATTGTTGATGTAATTAATGCCACTGAATTGTATGCTTAAGTGGTATTAATTGGCAAGTGCTATACATATGTATATTTACATACATATATGTATATGATGTATACCTATACACATATGTATATAGAAAGAATTGTAGTTTAAAAAATCAGTAATGGTGTATACTAAAAACCATTGAATTGTGCAGTTTAAATGGGCGAACTTGTTTGAGATATGAATTACATCTCAATCAAATTGTTAAAAATGTTCAAGGGAGAGATACTGCTTTTCACTACCCACAATTCTAAAGAAAGGTGCTCCTTTATTCATGGGATTCTCTTGGCAAGAATACTGAAGTGGGTTGTCATTTTCTTCTCCAAGGGATCTTCCCCACCCAGGGATTGAACCTAAGCCTCCTGCATTACAGGTGGATTCTTTACTGACTGAGCGACTCTCTATTCTATTCAATAATAGAAGAAAGAAAATTACGTCTTATGCAATCATTATGTGTGTAAACAGTGATACAAGGCTTACTGGTTACTGTTACAGTACAGCCTATTACTTGTGTACACTTTGCCAGCTGTAAGTTTTCAGAGATTTATTTTAGGTCTTTTGTCCTTTTGTGTGTTTATGGACAGTTATCAGAGGCTCTTTATGCTCCCAAACTTGAGGCACTTTATCTATGCTGACATTAGGTGAGCATCACATATACATTCAAAGACACTAGCCTCGGCCTAGGTAAGAAATCTAAGTCAGACTGTGAAGAGTTATGGATGGCCCTATGCATAAATGCTTTTCATTTTGGTATAAAACCTTTTCCTGTGTTGTACCTCTAATGATTTCCATCATTGAAATTTTTGGCTCTCAAGTGAAAATGTGGGCATATAATCAGCATATGGAAATATATATGGGGAACAGAGTAAAAATAAGACAACATGTGGGTGCTGAATTTTGTGTTTTGATTTGTTTTCATTTCAGGCTGGGCCCAAAGGGGGGGGAAAAAAAAAAAAGTTATCCAATCCAACCTCTTACTTTTAGTGAGGCTCAGTAAAAACATTTCAGCAGCCTGACATTCCAAATGAGCCCTGGCTATAGATCACTCATATTTCTGAATATCTGGTTCCAATTCTACTCTGGTCCATCCCATCCTATCCAATCCTAACAGGGACTACCACCCTCAGTCTGTCCTGTTAGAGCGCACTTGTCAGTAAACAGAAAAAATTACAGTGGTCTGATTAGTCTAAATAGCCTCTCTCTGCTCCGTTACATGGATGTTGAGAACATACAGAAAATGTGGCAGATACCCAAGATCTAGAGAATCAGAGAATATCAGGGAGAGATAAAAAGACCTTCTTCAATGAACAATGCAAAGAAATAGAGGAAAATCATAGAAAGGGAAAGACTAGAGATTTCTTCAAGAAAGCTGGAAATATCAAAGGGACATTTCATGTTAGGATGGGCATGATAAAGGACAGAAACAGTAAAGACTTAACAGAGGCAGAAGAGATTAAGTAAATGTGGCAAAAATATACAGAAGAACTGCACAAAAAAGATCTTGATGAGCTAGATAATGACTATGGAGTGGTCACTCACCTGGAGTCAGATATCTTGCAGTGTGAAGTCAAGTGGGCCTTAGGAAGCATCACTATGAACAAAGCTAGTGGAGGTGATGGAATTCCAGCTGAGCTATTTAAAATACTAAAAGATGATGCTGTGAAAGTGCTGCACTCAATTGTCAGCAAATTTGGAAAACCCAGCAGGGACCACAGGACTGGAAAAGGTAAGTTTTCATTCAAATTCCAAATTAGGGTAGTCCTAAAGAATGTTCAAACTGCTAGAAAGTTGTGCTTACACATGGGAAGTAAGAAAGAAAGCAAGGGAATTCCAGAAGAACATCTACTTCCGTTTCATTGACTACTAGAAAGCCTTTGACTGTGTGAATCACAACAAACTGTGGAAAGTTCTTAAAGAGATGGGAATACCAAACCATCTTACCTGTCTCCTGAGAAATATGTTTGTGGGTCAAGAAGCAACAGTTAGAACCAAACATGGAAAAAGAGACAAGTTCAAAATTGTGAAAGGAGTATGAGGAGGCTGGATACTGTCCCCCTGCTTATTTAATTTGTATGCAGAGCACATCACGCAAAATGCCAGGCTGGATGAGTTACAAGCTGGAATCAAGACTGTCAGGAGAAATATCAGCAGTCTCAGATATGCAGATAATACTATTTTAGTGACAGAATGCAGAGAAGAACTAAAGAATCTCTTGATGAGTCCTAAAGAGCCTCTAAAGAGACTCAAAGAATCTCTAAAGAGTCTCCTCCTAAAGGAGAGAGTGAAAAAAACTGGCTTAAAATTCAACATTAAAAAATCTAAGATCATGGCATTCAGTCCCACTGCTTATGGCAAATAGAAGGGGAAAATGTGGAAGGAATGACAGATTTTCTCTTCTTGGGCTCAAAAATCACTGTGGATGGTGACTGTAGCCATGAAATTAGAAGATGCTTGCTTCTTGAAAGGAAGGCTATGACAAACCTAGACAGCATATTTGAAAGTAAAGACATCACTTTGCTGACAAAGGGCCATGTAGTAAAAGCTATGGTCTTTCCAGTAGCCACATATGGATGTAAGAGTTGGACCATAAAGAAGGCTGAGCATTGAAGAATTGATGCTTTTGAACTGTGGTGCTGGAGAAGAGACTCTTGAGGGTCCCTTGGATTGCAAGGAGATCCAACCAGTCAATCCTAAGGGAAATCGACCCTGAATACTCACTGGAAGGACTGATGCTGAAGCTGAAGCTCCAATACTTTGGGTACTTGATGAGAAGAACTGACTCACTGGGAAAGACCCTGAAGCTAGGAAAAATTGAAGCAAAAGGAGAAGAGGGCGGCAGAAAATGAGATGGTTGGATAACATCACTGATTCAATGGACATGAACTTGGGCAAACTCCAGGAGATAATGTGGGACATGGAGTCCTAGCGTGCCGCAGTCCATGGGGGCTCAAAGTCATGCGGGCACAACTTAGCGACTGAATAAGAACAACTCAAGATCTAGACCCTAGACTACTCTATTTTAAAGATCACACACCTCACACTTGAGTGTCTAGAAAATAACTAAATCAATGAAACCTCTGAAAAAACATCTTCTCTGGAGGATGTAAGCTAGCATAAACTACTTAAAAAACAAAACTTTAAAGAAATGACTATTAAGTACATTATTTAGCCAATTGTCTTACCACCATGCTCCACTTTACTATTTGCAGGACACCCTGATTACACTATTTAGTCATATCTCTTTCAATGATAAACTTAATGACTTCAATTAAGTCATATTCTCTACATCTGTGAAATCTATTCTTTTGGGCTGTTATAACAGAAAACCATGAAATGGGTGGTTTATCAACAACAGAAATTTATGTCTCAAGGTTCTAGAGACTCCAATTCATGATAAAAGTGCCAACAGATTCAGTGCCCAGGAAAAACCTGTTTTGTGGCTCATAGAAGGTCATCTGGTAGAAGGGGTAAGGGAGCTCTCTGGTGTCTCTTCTACAAGGGCATTAATCCTGGCTTCCAAAGAATGTTTCCTAATCTTACAGAACCTGAGAGAAGATTCTCAACCTTATCACACCTACTTCCCCTTTTATTACAAATATTTGACATTCTCTCCACTATACGGAAATGAAGTTCATAGATAATATAATCTACAGTACATACAACTTCAAAGAATCAATATAATGGCATGGCATGTAAAAAGAAAATAAGAGGAAAGTAATTTATCATAAGGTATTGTGTAGTTTACATGTAAATGTTTGAAAACTGCACTAGAAAACAAAATAAAGTGATTACACATTTGCATCCATTAGCAATAACTTAAATGAAAGAGCTACAAAGCTTACTGATTTAGGTGTGTTTTATTTGCTATATAAATTCCACTACAATAAGAGTGTTGGTAATTTGATTTTGTTATGTAGGAAAAAAATAATTCTACAGTTCTGAACAAAATAAAGTGCAGCCTTCCCTAGATTTATGCATTTGTATTCCAGGTAACTCAGCATAACTATGATCATGCAAAAAAAAAAAAATCACTTTGTGTTTATGTGTATAAAAGAATTATGTTCCAGTCCCAGAAAATTAAAATCTGTTTCTGACTCACAAAAATATCTGGTAGAATACTCCAAAATCCTATAAAAATTAAGACAAATTTTCGACATGCTGGCTAGCTAGCAACCCAGGTCACTCCTCCTAAATGGTTCTCATTCATCTAAACTTGAGACAACTAAAAATAAACGCCCCAAAAGTCCTTTAGAAAGAAGATCCCCCACCATGAGAACTATGTTCTAGGTTTGCCAGCATGAGCTACTCTTTCTAGGCTGTGTCCTGGACTGCCCCGGTCCCTTGGTGGACAGGGTGTCCTCACACTGCTGACCGCGAATGGTCTTACATTTGGGATTAGATTCTCTAGAGCATTAGATTGTATATCTGGTGTCTTTTTACATAGCTCACATATTTGAAGAAGGCATCCTCTCCCCTTTATGATTCTACCTAAATGTCAACAAGAAAATCCTTGGGAATCTCCCCCTGATTTGGAATTCTTCCTGTAGCTCTAAAGCTCCAGCCAGGGGCTCTCATACCTTGTCGTGAGGCTCAGCCTCTCACACACTGGATCAGGATGCACCAGATAAGCTGTCCCTTCTATTTCTGAGAGAGACTTCATTCCAACTCTGCTGTCCTTCCTGTCCCATAATAAGGTTGTGTTTATTTTGCAAAGGGACAAATCCACCCCTTGTCGGGATTATCAAGGTGAGACAGTGGACACTCAGTGACCTTTCAGTCCTCTCAGCAAATAAACACTAGACTGAATATTGAATCTGGGATTCTGGTGAACTGTACTAGACAGAACTTTCCACCCCAGGAATATGTCCTCAGCCTTCCTTCATTTTTCTGAAGTCAGCGAGGGTGTGGGTTTTGTAAGTGTCAAACAAAATGTCATAACTTATCATACTTGATCTGCTCCAAGCTTTTTATTCTCCTCCCTCCCAAAGCATGGACTTCCCTGGTGGCTCAGACCATAAAACGTCTGCCTATAACATGGGAGACCTGGGTTCAATACCTGGGTCAGGGAGATCCCCTGGAAAAGGCAATGGCAACCCACTCCAGTACTCTTGCCAGGAAAATCCCATGGACGGAGGAGCCTGGTGGACTGCAGTCCATGGGGTCGCAAAGAGTTTGACAGGACTGAGTGACTTCACTTTCTTTCTTTCTTTCTCCTGAAGCAACATCTAAAAATAATCAGTCGATGTAAACTGGGAAAATGCCACACTTTTCTTCTCTGGGCTAGTCCAGCCCTCCTCTGCCTAAGCCTAGGACAGCATTTTCCTTGGAAGAAAAATCTGATCATGATGATATAAGGTGAGGAGAGGAACAATTAACCATCTACAACTGCATTTAAGGTTGTCATGAGACATATTCACAGCAATTAATATGATTTAGCAGATTAACTCTGGAATAGTTATTTAGTTATAAAACTTCTGCAATGTAGTTTAAGAGGAAATATTTTTTAAACTGTGACAGATACCCCCCCATTCCTTTCGGTTATTTTCCTGCTTTCTCTGGGGGGAAACCCCCAGCCCACATCTATACACACACACACCCTTGTGAGCAGAGATAAATAAAGACCAGTCACTTCTTCCGCTCCCTTTGGTCTGTGATTCGCATCTGTGAACAGTTGTCCGTTTGTAGTTGCTGCCTGCTGGCAAGAGCAAGTGTACTTCTTAATCTATTTCACACTATGAGGGCCCAAAGAGAGATCACTCCGTTTCCCTTAATTTTGCTAAAGAGGCCTGTGCTTTTCAGGGTGGAGCTTAGAAAGAAAACCAGCAGGAAAGTCAAGTGCACTTGATGGAAAAACAGCCCACAGCTCCGAGTTTCATAGGTCGGTGGAGCCCCCGCAGCTCTGCCCGAGAGCAAGCCTGGGATATCAAGCCTCTCCGCCAACGTTGCAGGCACACAAGTTCACAACACATTAAGAAATGAGACTTTCTCATTACGAGGCAGTCTACTCAACCGAGTTATCAGAGGATTGAAATAAAATGATTTCAGGCATCCTTTCTTAAAAGGAAAACACAGGGCATCCATTAGGAAATGAATCAGAATTCCAAAACTGGTTTGTTTCTTTTTTTTCCCCCTAGTAGTATGGGAATAGTGATAAAAGTGATAATTGTAATTATTATTTATAAAAGGCCTAATACGTGCCACACACAATACTTAATATTTTATCTGCTTTAATATTATTTCTGACCTCCACTCTGTAAGACTCAAGGTAATATTCATTCTTAATTCAGGTAGAAGTAAGAATATTTGGGGGAGACACAGTACTCTTTGTCATTAAATTATATCTTACTTTTAAAAAATTAGATTATTAGTATGTCTGAATGCTAATCTTAGCCTGATAACATCTATTGCACAACGCTCTATTTTAAATTTTGTGTATGAGTTTTTGAGCCAGTTTCATTTATGCTCAATGTTTTAAATAAACTGAATGTAAATACTGATGCAACATTTTCAACTTTCTGTTTTAGATGATTAAATATTCGTTAGGGTAAAATTGTTAGACTATATCCATTAACATGCTCTAAACAGAAGTCCAAGCGATATAGTAATTGTTTCATTTCTTTTTTAAAAAAAATCCACTTGTAAAGAATAATGTGGTGGTTCAGACTAAGAATTTCACTTGCAAATATTTTCTTTTGAAACTAGTTCCCTTCAATATGATATTTGAAGTGTTCTTACTCTATGCTCTTTGGGTGCTTTTATCCATTTAAAATTATAATGATTATAAATATAAAATGCAGCTTACTTAGGAAAGAAGTACTTAAAACTAAAATCTTAGATTTAAAACCAAAGACAGTAATAATATGGAAACCATGGTGGGGAATTACAAATAAAAATAAACGGAATTTAAAACGTATTTTCTAGTTTCTTAACACCCATTCACCCTTCAGATAGACAGTTGTAAAGCACTGTATAATTTTGATGTCATATTAAATCCTTTAGAGTTTTCATTTATGCTTTCTGCAGGTGACATGTGCATATTGTGTATTATTTATATTCCTGAAATTTTTGGAAAACTTTAAAATAAGTCTGAAATTATGACAGAAATAATACTCTTTGAATAGTTCTTTGAATCACACTTCCCAGAGTTCAGAATAGGAAACACTCTGCCCTCTGGGGCATTTTCAGATAGCCATGGCAGAGGGCTTTTGCCCATTAGTTCTTGCTCCCAGTTCATATAGACAGAGTTGGAGAAATGAAAAGAAGAAATCACCCATCAAAGACTCCATCTCAGAGCTATCATTTGATATAGGAACTCCTGGAAGTTACTAGTGCCCAAGAAATTGAGATTCTGCAAATAGCCTTCAAGGTTGAAAATATTTTACCAATCTGGAAGCAAATCTGTCTTCTTCAGGGATCCCCCAAGAACAGAGAGCTAAATGTCTCCTGTGCAGGTGACACCAGGCAGCGGGACAAAGAAAGTAAAGAGGAACTGAAGCAGAAGGAGGAAAAGCACGGGGGCTTCCCTGGGAGCTCAGCTGGTAAAGAATCCACCTGCAATGCAGGAGACCCCGGTTTGATTCTTGGATCCAGAAGATCCCCTGGAGAAAGGATAGGCTGCCAACTCCAGTATTCATGGGTTTCTCTGGTGGCTCAGAAGGTGAAAAATCTGCTTGCAATGCAGGAGACCTGGGTTCAGTCCCTGGGATGGGAGGATCTACTGGAAGAGGGCATGGCAACCTATTCCAGTATTCCTGCCTGGAGACTCCTATGGACAGAGGAGCCTGGCAGGCTACAGTCCATGGGGTCGCAAGGCGTTGGACATGATTTAGTGACTAGATCACCAAACCACCACCAACACGATATATTGGAATGCATTTTTGAGGTTAACTTAATATATGTCCTACAATACACATAGACTGTACCTTTTTTCCTCCTGTGCTATATATACTGTAGGTTCTCATTAGTTAACTATTTTATACATAGTAGTGTATATATGTCAATCCCAATCTTTTCATTTATCACCCCTTACCCACTTGGCGTCCATGCATTTGTTCTCTATATCTGCGTATCTATTTCTGCTTTGTAAAAAGATTCATCTTACTATGTTTTCTAGATTCCACACATGCTATGCTGTGCGGTGCCTAGTCGCCTAGTCGTGTCCAACTCTTTGTGACCCCCTGGACTGCGGCCTGGCAGGCTCCTCTGTCATGGGGAGTCTCCAGGCAAGAATACTGGTTTGGGTTGCCATGCCCTCCTCCAGGAGATCTTCCCAACCCATGGATTGAACCCAGGTCTCCCACATTGCAGGTAGATCTTTACCTTCTGAGCAAGCAGGCAAGCTCGTGAATCCTGGAGTAGGGAGCCTGTCCCTTCTCCAGGCCATCTTCCCAACTCAGGAACTGAAATGGGGTTTCTTGCTTTGCAGGTGGATTCTTTCCCACCTCAGCTACCAGGGAAGCCCCAGATTTCACATGAATGGGTTAATATATAGCAGTTGATTTTCACTTTCTGACTTCCTTCACACTGTATGGCAGCCTCTAATTTCAAACACATGTCTGCAAACGGCACAGTTTCATTCCTTTTTATGACTATATGGCTTAAATAATATGCTTTACATTATGTGACTTTTATTGTAATTTTTTTAAAAAGCATTAGAGAAAAGAATGCATAACTTCACTGGCCACTGCCACAGGCCACTAGTGCTTACCCTCACCTGGACCTTCCGGGGAATGTTAAGAAAGGCATCTCTAAGCTACCACACAGGAGATCAAAACAGGTAGTATTACCAAGATGCTCCTGTCTCCCACTGGCCAAGATGCCCTCATGGACATCAATACCCTCATACTTCCAAATGGTGTGTGTGTGGGGTGTGTGTGTGTGTGTGTGTGTGTGCGCACTCAGTCATGTCTGATTCTTTGTGATCCCATGGTCTGGAACCTGCCAGGTTCCTCTGTCCATGGAATTTCCCAGGCAAGAAAACTAGAGTGGGTTGCCATTTCCTACTCCACAGGATCTTCCCAACCCAGGGATTGAACCCGCATCTCTTACACCTCCTGCATTGGCAGACGAATTCTGTACCGCTTAACCATCTGGGAAGCCTTAAGTGGTATACGAGTGAATGCCAATCGTTTTCTTCGGTAAGTCTTATGAGGCAGCAGTGAAAAGCCCTAGGTCAGGAAGCAAGAGGTATAACTGCCCAAGTCCACTGTCAAATGCTCACAAGTTACATCTGTTAGAACCTGGCTGAAGCCTGGACATAACTATTGTAATCAGCCCTGCAATGGCTGAAGTTGAGGCCAAGAGATTTGAAGTGGTGCAGAAGAGTCCAAACCACCTGCTAAATGACTCAGTTCCTTTCTTACCTTTAATCAGGAGCCTACTTAAATCAAAGATATCAATTACAAAAAAGATGACAATTTGTTAATATTGATGTCATGATAGTGACATCATTTATGTGTAAAGATGTGGCAAATAATCCATACTAATTGAGTCTAAAGGTATATCATTAGTATATAAGACTCACATAATAATATAATTTCATATGTTATGAAGGAGATGCTTGTGCACTAAAGCTTGAGGACTAAGACACGTTACGAAAGTGAAAGTGTTAGTCTGTCAGCCTTGAGTGACTCTTTGACCTATGGACTATAGCGCTCCAGTCTCCTCTGCTCATGGAATTCTCCAGGCAAGAATACTGGAAAGTGAAATCCTTCAGTCATGTCCCACTCTTTGCGACCCTGCGGACTGTACAGACCACGGAATTCTCCAAGCCAGAATACTGGAGTGGGTAGCCTTTCCCTTCTCCGGGGGATCTTCCGAACCCGGGGTTTGAACCCAGGTCTCCTGCATTGCAGGCAGATTCTTTACCAGCTGAGCCACAGTGGACGTCCAAGAATACCAGAGTGGGTTGCCTCTCCCTTCTGCAGCAGATCTTCCCGACCCAGGAATGGAACCGGGGCCTCCTGCACTGAAGGCAGATTCTTTGCCACCTGAGCACCAGGGAAGCCTTAAGAATACTGGAGAGGTTAGCTACTCCTTTCTCCAGGGGATCTTCCCAACCCAGGAATGGAACCCGGGTCTCCCATCTGAGCTACCAGGGAACCATTCTGAGACACAGTGTGAAGCCCTCATCAAAGTAATAACCCTTCTACATATTTCATGTTTGACAGACATTATTTAGCTTATAATTTGCTTAAAATAAAAGATCAACTTAAACCCACTTTTATTCCCATCCACTTTGTTCTTCTCCTGCACTTTACAAGGGTACTTTTTTAAGAATAAGAGAACAGAGGTAAAGGAAAAAATAATGGAGAGAGAGAAAGAGAAATTGCAAATTCTCGCTTGGGATTTTTTTCCTTGGAAAAAGTGTTAAATGTGAAATAGCACCATGAAACACTTCAGAGTCCATTCACTTTCTTTTGGAAAATAATAGCTGGATTGAAATGAATACTTTAGAAGATATTTCATTTATTGGCATTTAAGATCAATAGTTTTCTCACCATCATGAATATTTGGGAGAGAAGCTGGGGCCGCTAGCTTTGTTCATTGTAATTGTGGCTCCACTGTGGGTGGAGATGGAGCACCTTCCTCTCATTACTAAGAGCTTAGTAGCCCTGAGCTGAGGGCTGTGCTTCTTCATGTCAACAGTGTGGTGGCAAATAAGAATTCTCATTTAGTTTCTAGTAAACTCATTTGTCGAAAAGACTGTGTTTCAAGTGTATATAGATTTAGGCAAACAAAAATGAGGCCGCTAAATGCCTCTTTGTTCATAAATTGCATTCATCAATTAAAGAAAAGTTAAACTAAGGAAAGATTAACTGTACAGACTACTAACCTATTTCGAATTTTATTTTTAAAATATGTATGAAGTTAATTTAATTTTCAAATTGATTTTCCATTAGTGATAGTGTCAACGTGCTGCTGAGGTAGAAGGGCACTTATATGAACCACATTACAAGCGAGGGAAATTTTAAATTCCTGAAACTTTACTGTGAATGTGAGAATGAAAATAACATTAGCAGAATGTTCTGCATGGCAGTTTAAAAAGATATTTTTAAGTAAAAGCTTTGAAATTGTTCTTGTCTTCCTTTATGCTTTCAATTTTAGCCTGATTTGATCAAGAATAAAAAAAAGTGGGGGTGTCATGTTTTGAGAAACTTTAACACTGTCTCAATCTTGAGATGATGAGCCTTTCAAGCTAAATGACTAAACCCTCGGAGAAGGAGAAGCACCTCTGTCCCTCGGCGCCTCAAATTGTGAAGCGAGCAGAAGTAACGCAACTTAGATTAGGAGTAGGCCTTATCAGATAGCCTTCGCTTAACAATGACCACTGTTTGCCAATTAGGACCAATTAGCTTTCACTTAACACTGACCGATGTTTGCCAATTAGGAAATTAGGAACCGGGCGGAAACCTCCAGGAAAGTCCCGCGCGCAAAAGTATTGATCAATGAAATTGCTTTGCAAACGTGTAACCAATCCACTTCTCACCCTATAAATTTGTGTAGCAGCTTGGGCTCAGGGCTGTCTGACTCACACCACTGCGTTGGTTGCGGGCGGAGAGTCCTGGCTCGAGTCAGTAATAAACTTCCCTTCCTGCGAGTTGCATTGTCTTGGAGGCCTTCTCTCTTCCCGCTCGGGGATTCGGACATCAGGCATAACAAAATAAACTCCAGGCTCCTGACTAATACAATCATGCGACCAAGACTTGTGTGGCTTTATAAACCCTTTCTGAGTTCAGATCATGTCCCATCATTTCCCATTAGCTTGCCTATCACCCAAAAATGCTGAACTATAGCTTCACGTTTAGAATCTGATGCAATTAAAAATTCAACAAGACCAAAAACTTGTTAATGGCAAAACAAACCCAGTGACACATTATTGGGACAGCTCTCACCAAACCCCCACTGTGCTGGCTTCTCTTCTATTTGAATCACTGAAACAGTAAATACTACTCTTTTGAAGATCACAGAAATTCATAGACAAGTTGTCATCAGCATCATTTCTTTATGTCATTTCAGCACACAGAGGTTTCTTATTTTCTCAGAATCTACCAGACTGAGCTTATATTACCTAACCTTCCATCAATATCCAATTGATTTTTCCAAGTTCCTGATCAATATTTTTTCATTTTTTCACCAACCAATTGATCTAAGTTATGCTTCAAACATGTGTACATTTACATGACAGTATGCAACAGGCAAAGCAGTGAAAAAAATAGCAATCTTAAAATTTCTCTAGTATGCATTTCACTAGCTGTTTTAGACATTGTGTTTTTTTGTCCAGCTATCTGAGAAAATCTGCAAATATTTTTCTCTAATACCATTATTGAACACATAAAAATTTATACAGCAAGTAAAATATCATTTCTCCAACTTTTCATATTACTTTACATAGAATGAAAAGTCTAATCCAATCAGATTAGAATTTATAGCTTTAAATCTATTATATCTTGCTAAAGATGCTGAATCTAGTTATGAATGAGCATTAGCACATCATTACCTATCATGGAAAGAATTTCGATGATCCAATCTCAAACTTCAGCATATATATAAAACTTCAGGTTATATGTAAAAGTACCTGTATCTTGCTTCTGGAGTGAGGCCCAAGAACCACCATTTTTATTAGCCACCTGTGGGTTATGGGGGTTAGACAACCCTTGGAAGAAGTATCACTTTGATTAGATTTATACTGCATTCTACCTTCTTTGCACTTTTTTTCCAGCTTCATTGATTAGTAATTGTATATACTTGTATATACAAATATAATTGTATATAGTTATAAAGTATACAGTTTGGTGATTTGATAAACATATATATCATGAAATGATTACAAAGATCAAGTTAATTAACACATTTACCACTTCATACAGTTGACTCTGTGTGCATATGTGGTAAAAATGCTTAAGATACACTCTCAGCAAATTTCAAGTGTACAATATCATATTAACTAGGATGATCATGCAGTATAGTAGATCTTCAGAACTTATTCATCTTATGACTGAAAGTTTGTACCCAGTGACCTACATCTCCTCATTTTCCATTCTCTCCAGTCCCCGGTAATCATTATTCTACTGTATTTTTAGAAAATTGGCGCATTTTTTAGGTTGTTTATTATGAATAATGCTGCAATGAACACGGAAGTGTATATATTTCTTTGATATATTAATTATATTATCTATTTGATTCATAAGTAATAAAAATGAACCACAGGAAAACACTCTAATTAGCTTGAGTCTGATATTTGATGTGGTTCTGTAAACTAGAACCTCATTCTCAGAGCACCGTTTTTTTTTTTTTCCTGAGGTGGGGAGTAGAGTATTCCTACAATTTTAATATTTTACCATAAACCATCATTTATTGTATTTCAACACAAGTCTTCTGAAAAATCTAATGTGAATCTAAAATACTTTGATAAAAGTTCAGTGCCCACAGTAAGGGAGATGATAATTCCTTTCTGCAAAATATCAGACTTTGCCTGGTATATTGCCTTTTGTTCTCGACACCGAGCTTTAAGAACAGTGGCAATTTTCTAAACAATCAGAGGAAAGAACCAGTGAAGTTTAAGAAACATCAGTAGGGACATGATTAGTCATTTGGGCTTCTAGATAAGCAGCCCTCATTGTGCCCTCAAAGTGACAGTGCCATTAACAATGTGGCTCAAAAATGGACATTAAGAACAATTCTTGACAGACTGGGAGTTTGGCGTTTTAATGAATTTTAACTATACCTTATACAGTTTCTAAACTCTTACAATTATTTTGAATTTGGTTTTCCAAATTTTGGTGATCTGGGGTAAAAATCTATTTGTGTCTAAAGATGAGGACTGTTTGATGAAATTTGGGATTTTTTTTTTTTCCTGGAAAAGAATAGGGAATCATTTATTCAACTTTGTGTATTAGAATTCTGAGTTACATACAACAAAAGGTCAGGTTAAAAAGAGTAGAGTCAATAAAAGGACATTAGGAATCTCAGACAATCAGACAGCTGGGACGGGCATTGTTGTTATCAAATCCCTAAGTTGTATCTGACTCTCTGCGACCCCATGGACTGCAGCACTCCAGGCTTCCCTGTCCTTCACTATATCCTGGAGTTTGCTCAAACTCATGTCCATTGTATCAATGGGGTCATCCCCTTCTCCTCCTGCCCTCAATCTTTCCCAGCATCAGGATCTTTTCCAGTGAGTCAGCTCTTCACATCAGGTGACCAAAGTATTGGAGTTTCAACTTCAGGATCAGTCCTGCCAAAGAATATCCAGGGTTGATTTCCCTTAGGATTGACTGGTTTTATCTCCTTGCTGTCCAAGGGACTCTCAGAAGTCTTCTCCAGCACCACAATTTGAAATCAACCCTGTATATTCATTGGAAGGACATAGTGAAGGACAGGGAAGTCTGGTGTGCTACTGTCCATGAGGCCAGAAAGAGTGGGACATGACTGAGCGGCTGAACAACAAACAGCAGCAGGTAACTATAAAATTTTGTTTATTGAATAGTATGGGCAGACTTTTTCCTGAGTATGAAGAGAAGTACTTTAATATACAGCAATACTTATAAATAAGACTAAAGTTAAAAAGTTACAAGAAATCAATCTCACTGCAATACCAGTGAATTAATTTTTAAAGTTGCTTGTATTAAAAGAAACTTCACATTATTGAAATCTCATTAAAATTTGTTTTAATTGAAAACCAAATCAGGATAGGAACTAGAAAACTTTAGACTAAAATTTATTTTTAGTTTCAGTAGACTCAAAAACTTCAATAATCAAGATGTTTAGCAATGAGTGAATTTTATTATTTCTAGCTAAATATAATAGTTAATCAAAATAGTAAAAGAAAAAGTTCCTAAATGTCACTAAGCAAATACAGAACCACCCATGAAATCAAAATGAGACTCAATGAGCTTCTGATCATCAAGATAAATTGCAGTACAGTTTATAAGCCTTTCTGTTAAAAAGGAATACAAGGCAGGCTAAGCAGACAGTCGCTCAGAAAAAGCAGATGTTGATTCCTATTCTACTCACACAAAACACGTTTTTCCTGGACACAAAAACTCCATCACAATTGCAGTTATATATATATCCAACAGTTGCAAAGATTCAGACACTAGTGAAGTGACTTAGCCCGCGTGCACATATATCCAACAGTAAGTGTCACATGCAAATCATAGTCCCTCAGCAGCTCATCAAATAATATAAGGGGCAATTATGTCTCAAGATTAAGAAATAATAATACCTAATAATTGTTTAGCACTGACTACGTGATAGTGAGTTTGAGCAAACTCATTTAGTTCTTGTAAAAAAAACCTCCACATATATTATCCTCATTTCTTGGATGAGGACAAAAAGATAGAGATGGGTGAAATCATTGCCCGTAAACTCTAGCAATTGGCAGAGTTAAGATTGGAGCAAAAGAAGGTGATCTCCCATATCTGGTTTTGTTTTCATCACAGTGCTCTAGTGTCTTGAACTAAGTAAGTAACTAGCTTATTAACTATTAACTGATTCGACCTTCCCCAAAGGTGTGCCATAACACTTTAATATGTAATGAATGAATATGTCAAGTCAGCCTGAGACTAATCTCCCGCAGGCCTTAGCAGCCGTGCACGGTCAGAGGGCAGGAGAGGAAGAGCCCCACTAACAGGAGAGGGAGAGCGTACTGATGAATGAAGTAGGATTGAACAAGAGAGCCACTGAATCCCATGGTTTCCAAGGTAACATTGTCAAGTCATCTCTGAATTATCTTTAGATTGAAAAACAAATTCGTGTGGATGCTGTTGACTGAAAAAAATAGTCACAATCTAGAAATTAAGCATGCATGCATACTTAGTCGCTTCAGTCCTATCTAATTCTGCAATCCTATGGACTGTAGACCACCAAGGTCCTCTGTCCTTTGGATGCTCCAGGCAAGAAGACTGGAGTGGGTTGCTGTGTCCTCCTCCAGGGGATCTTCCTGACCCAGGGATCAGACGTATGTCTCTTAAGTCTCCTGCATTGCAGGTGGATTTTTTTGCCACTAGCACTATCTGGGAAGCCCAGTGGTGGTGGTGGTTTAGTTGCTAAGTCATGTCCAACTTAAGAGTTATGTTTTATTTGGTGGGAATTTTTAGGACTTCAAGCCTGGAAGATAGCATCTCAAGTGACCCTGAGAGAATTGCTCAGAGGAGGGGCAAGGAGGAGCCAGGTTTTCTAGAAGTTTGCAACACAGGGCAGGTAGTCTGAGCATCAAAAGATTATTGCTGATTACGGAAAACCAGATCTTAAGTTCAGGAATTTAGTCCTTTTCTATGTATTAGGGAGATGGAAGAGTCTGGGCCTACTGAAATCATTCCTTTCATAGGCATCTCAGCTATCTGGGGCCTGCATCCTGCAATTTGATTTTTCACATCCTTAACATCACTGACTCAATGGACATGAGTTTGAACAACCTCTGGGAGATGGTGAAGAAGAGACAAGCCTGGTATGCTGCAGTCTGTGGGGTCTGAGTTTGACGTGACTGAGCAACTCAGCAACAACAAACTTTCCTGTAGGGAGTGGCATCAGTCTGATTGCTACCAGATTGCTACCAGATCTGGGGCATTTTTCCTATTATTCCTCCTGGGCACCCTCCATGCTCAGATTTTCACGTTTGGAGGGCCGGAACAGTTGATGACTATGGCATCCTTGTTTATTGATATGACAGGAAACACCCCATTTCACAACTCTTACAAATGTTTTAAGTTGTCTCAAAGTAAAGTCCCTCCATGTCTCCAAAGACTTAATAAACCCTGATGGTAAAGACACAGAGAGGCATGGGTAAATTCTGCATGGACATCAAGGAAAGGGTTGAACCGCAATGCATGGAGTGGAAATAACCCCTGAAAAGAAAACTTTAGAAATTAACACAATGCAAGAAAGATAGCTTCCAGACAGAGAGAAAGTTGGAAAACTATCAACTGATTCCTGCACCCTGCACCCCCCACCCCACAACCTGCTCCAAATCCCAAGAGAGTTTGGAAGGGATGCAAGATCTGCTCTTGTTCAAAAAGAGTTCTCAAAGGACATAGTAACTTAATTGACTTCTAAGTTACACTTTTAATTAAATGGATTCTAAAATGAAATGAATGGTCTCAAGAGATACAATGCTTCCTTTATTTGAAAGACAGTTCAACAGATTCTTGAGTGAAAAACTTCATCCAATCAATCTCTAAGATTCCAAAATTCTATAAATAGTTGGGGAAAAATTTGGGTGCCTTTGTGTCTTTCAAAACAAAAACAAAAATTGCTTTTCTTTTTTTACCAATGAGGAAGATGCAAATTCCAGGAAGAACTAATAATTATTATTTTATTTGGGAAAATGTCATATATTCTAAAGCTATATGTCTGATAGCTATCAGAGGCTTCAAAATCAGTTCAGTTCAGTTCAGTCCTTCAGTCGTGTCCAGCTCTTTGCAACCCCATGGACTGCAGCACGCCAGGCCTCCCTGTCCATCACCAACTCGTGGAGTTTACCCACACTCATGTCCATTGAGTCAGTGATGCCATCCAACCATCTCATCCTCTGTCGTCTCCTTCTCCTCCCACCTTCAATCTTTCCAAGCATCAGGGTCTTTTCCAATGAGTCAGCTCTTAGCATCATGTGGCCAAAATATTGGAGTTTCATCTTCAACATCAGTCCTTCCAATGAATATTCAAGACTGATTTCCCTTAGAATTGACTCGCTTGACCTCCATGCAGTCCAAAGGACTATCAAGAGTCTTCTCCAACACCACAGTTCAAAAGCATCAATTCTTTGGCACTCAGCTTTCTTTATAGTCCAACTCTCACATCCATACATGACTACTGGAAAAACCACAGTCTTGACTAGATGGACCTCTGCTGGCAAAGTAATGTCTCTGCTTTTTAATATGTTATCTAGGTTGGTCATAAATGCCAAAGAGTAAGCATCTTTTAATTTCATGGCTGCAGTCACCATCTGCAGTGATTTTGGAACCCAAAAAATAAAGTCTGTCACTGTTTCCCCATCTATTTGCCGTGAAGGGATGGGACCAGATGCCATGACCTTAGTTTTCTGAATGTTGAGCTTTAAGCCAACTTTTTCACTCTCCTCTTTCACTTTCATCAAGAGGCTCTTTAGTTCTTCTTCACTTTCTGCCATAAGGGTGGTGTCATCTGCATATCTGAGGTTATTGATATTTCTCCTGGCAGTCTTGATTCCAGCTTGTGCTTCCTCCAGCCCAGCGTTTCTCATGATGTACTCTGCATATAAGTTAAATAAGCAGGGTGACAATATACAGCCTTGATGTACTCCTTTTCCTGTTTGGAACCAGTCTGTGGTTCCATGCCCAGTTCTAACCATTGCTTCCTGACCTGCATACAGATTTCTTAAGAGGCATGTCAGGTGGTCTGTTATTCCTATCTCTTACAGAATTTTCCACAATTTATTGTGATCCACACAGTCAAAGGCTTTGGCATAGTCAGTAAAGCAGAAATAGTCAATAAAGCTTCAAAATAGATTTCCATTAATATTCAACATTAATTTAAACCCCAGTAATGCCATACTTAAGTGGTATAAACATAACCCAAATATAAGTTTGAATTCCTCTTTTTATTAAAAAGAAACAAACTATAATTATCTCAACCTCAGTTTAAAATATAAACAATAAATATTTCTCAAAGAAAAAAGACCCTTTGAATGACAGAAATAGGTTGTTTATATTCAGAAACAGAACTATGCCTATTAGAGAGAATCATTTTTTTTCTAAAAACATATGCCCTTGAATACTACATCCCAACAGAAATAATTAAAGAAGGAAAGTAGGAAATGATAAAATAATTTTTAAATATTATCTAATCAAAATGGATTTTTCAAAAGGGTCATGACACTGATCTTAAGGAACAAGTGTCCTGTAAATACCTAATCTAAAGAAATGCTAGTAGGAACTATCAGGGGGCAATTAATTTGGGATATAAAAGTAGTCAAACACAAAAGTCCACACAAACACAAACATATACTCACATAATATCTGTAAATGTATTTATTACACCCATATGCCCCAAATCAAAGGTCATTTTAAATGATTTTAAATATATATATAATATCCAGGACTTTTTTATTGAGAAAAAACTAAAAACATGAATTGAATGTGAAATTTCCAGTTAGCATTCAAAACACATACCATTCTTCTGATTCTACTAATATGGTGGACTATATATATATATATATATTTTTAATTTCCTAATATAAAACACCTAGAAATGAAAAAAGAACATAAAATATGATATTTCAGCTATTTACCTGAGATTAAGTAAAGTGTGAGAAATCACTAAGATCCAAGTGAAGAAAAAGATGAGAACCAGAGTAAGATTATGTTGATGCTTAGCATTGATGAAGCAACTCAATAAGGAAAAAGAAAATCCAATTACACAGGCAAAAACCTGAATAGACATTTTTCCAAAGAAAATACACAGATGGCCAGTAGGTACATGAAAAGCTGCTCAACATCACTAATCATCAGAGAAATGCAAATCAAAACCAAAATGAGTTATCTCATCACACCTGTCAGAAGTTTTATCATCAAAAAGTCTACAAATAACAAATGCTGGTGAGGAGGAGGAGAATAGGAAACTATCCTACACTGTTGCTGAGAATGTAAATTAGTGCAGTCACTATGGAAGATAGTAGGGAGGGGTCTCAAGAAACTAAAAACAGAACCACCATATGATCCAGCAATTCTGTATCTAGATACATATCTGAAGAAAACAAAAACACTGGTTTGAAAAGATACAAGCAACCCCATGTTCATAGCAGCATCATTTACAACATGAGATATGGAAGCAACCTGCATGTCCATCAAAAGATGAATAGATAAATAAGTTCAGTCACTCAGACGTGTCTGACTCTTTGTGACTCCATGGACTGCAGCATGCCAGGCTTTGTGGATAAATAAGATAGAGATGTGTGTGTGTGTGTGTGCATGTGTGTGTAACGGAATACTACTTAGACTTAAGAAAGAATGAAATTTTGCCATTTGTAACAATATAAATGGACCTGGAGGATATTATGCTTAGTGAAGTAAGTCAAAACAAAAAGAGACAAATATTGGATTTTATCACTTATATGTGGAATCTAAAAAATAAAGCAAATAAATATATATAACAAAACAAAAAGTGACTTACAGAGACAGAGAACAAGCTAGTGGCTACCAGTGGGAAAATAGAAGGAATGAGGGGCAAGATAGGGGTAGGAGAGTAAGAGGGCCAGGCTACTACATATGCAATAAATAAGCTACAAGGATATATTTTACAGCAGAGGGGATATAGTCAATGTTTTAAAATAACTTTAAATGGAATATAAGCTCTAAAAAGATAGAATCACTATGTTGTACACCTGAAACACCTAAAACTAATATAATATTGTAAATCAACTGCTCTTTAAAGAAATATAGAAGTTCACTAGAAGCTGAAAAAGCAAGTCTCTTAACCTTCAGAGCATTTAAGGGAATAAAATATTAATTATAAATACCAATCCAAAATACCAAAAGCTAAGTGTAAAAAAGTCAAGACAAATACAAAGCATTATACTTAAAGCAATTCAAATATACCAGTAATAACATGAAATGTGACAGGACTATACTTGCCAGTTAAATATTGGAAAATTTCTGCTATACAGTCCAAAGAGACATACCTGAAGTATAAAACCTGAAGTTTGAAACAAAAGTAAAACCTGACAAGATTTGTACAAGCAAAATTTAAAAAGTATAGGCCAGTGTTTCATGGGCAGACATGCAAAATCAATTCCAAACGGATTGTAGATACAGATATAATTGTGAGAGAGAAAAATATCTCTTTATATCTAAGATTTTAAGATAGAAAAGGTATTCATGATCTTAAGTTAGGAAAGTATTTCTTAAAGAAAACTCAAGGAAGCACTAGCAATAAAAGAAATGACATAAATCGGATTTTACTAAAATCAAGAACCTCTGTTTATCAAGAGATGTTATCCAAAGAGTGAAAAGGCAAGCTAAAATTAGAAGATATTTGCAATTCATATATCCATCAAAAGATTTTCCTAAACATCAAAGAAAAACAAAAAGACAATCTAGTTACAAAAGGCTAGACACTTGGAAAAGCATGTCCTAAAGAGAATGCCCACGCTTCAATAAATATTGTTCATTAAGAAAATGGCTGCTTAAATCACAATACTATCCCTATCAACACCCACTACAATGGCTTCAGTTTTTTTTAATTGAAAGGAGTTATGACAATGTGGGCTATTATGACAATGTGATAGCAAATGGGCTATCATATACTACTGATGGGAAAATAAATTGGTAAAACCATTTAGGAAAATGCTCAGTATCCACTGAACATAACCATACACTATTATTAATACCCAACAATTCACTTATTGGGCATACACTCAAGAACAGTACATTCATTATGTATACCAAAATCATGAATTGAAAAGAAATAGTATTCTTAATACCATAAAACTACAAATAACCCTAATTCTATCAAAAATAGAATTGACAAATAAAATATGGTATTTTCCATAAAGTGGAACACTATACAATACTAAAAATGAATAGTTACTACTACACATAGAAACATCAGTCTCACAAATATTATATTGAATTAAGTGAAATATTAAAAATATTCTGTATCATTCCAACAATATAATGTTAAAAGCAATTGAAGCTAACCTACAGTTTTTCAGTGGAATTATGGTTAGGAAGAAATGTGGAGCACTCCTCTATATTTTGATCTGGATTGAGGTTATCAAGGTGTGTTTACTTTGCAAAGATCTATCAAATTGCAAGTGTATGATTTTTATATTTAAAAATATGATTTTAAAGATATTTACTGTCTTTTGCCTTGCACCCTTTGATTTACTACTGGTGCCTCCCACTGGCTGAACCCATGGAGAAGCCAGAGCTGAGAGAGCAAATCGTTGCAGTGGGTAGAATATCAGGGTGCTAGAGCCCTGAGCAAGGCTGGAAATACATCTAAAGTGGACAAAGGAGAACAACTAGCTCAGAGGCAGTTCCAAATGCACACTGGAGCTTAGATTATAACAATGGAAAAACGGAAATAGATTGAATGTCTATGATCAAGTGAATGAATAAATTATATCTAAAATAACTATACAATGGTATACCTTATATCATCGCAAATTAGAGGTGGATGAGTCAGGAATAATGCACAAACTAAAGCACAAAATGGAACTTTAGAAAGAAAATACAGGGTGACATCAATTTTCTGTATTTTTAAAACATATATGGCTGTATGTGTGTGTTAGTCTCTCAGTTGTATCCAACTCTTTAGCATTAGAAGTAAAATGCTTTAGAAAATTAATATCAAATTCAGAATAGCTATTTTTTTCCAGGAGAAGAGTGAAATATGGGCATAGTTTTTACTTGTATTTGTGATATTTTGTGTCCTAAGCTATGGGACAGTTATCTACGTGTTGATTGAATCACTCCTTACACCTTGGGGAATATCTAAAGTATTTCATAATAACACGCACTAAAAAATTCTGGACTCATAGAATATCCATTTTGTAGGGCGTTTCTTGAATTGGGAATTAAAAAATTCATTCCCATAGGGTTAATTTTGACCCATGAATGAAGGGTGAGTAGACCCCGTCAACACAGCGCATCCTTCATGTTTACTCCTAGACTAAGGGCAGTCTGGATGCCCTGTTTGTGAGCAGTTGTGTGCAGCTGTGGGCTTCCCAGGTGGCGCTAGTGGTAAAAAAACCTGCCTGCCAGGTTCCAAATGTGAAATTAGGGTTTGAGCCCTGGGTCAGGAAGATCCTCTGAAGGAGGGCAAAGCAACCCACTCCAGTATTCTTGCCTGGAGAATCCCATGGACAGAGGAGCCTGGCGGGCTACGGTCCATAAGCTCACAAAGAGTCGGACACCACTGAAGTGACTTAGCATGCCACACACACACACACACACACACACACACATACACACACACACACTCCTGAAGCACCTTAGCCACAGCAGCATGTGCAGTTGTGGAAGTTATTTGGGGATAATAGAGCCATCCGTGGCTTTTGAACACAGCAGGGATAACTGGTCCACAAAGAGATTTAATCCTCAGCTTTGACTCATCAGCCTAATACTCTCTAAAACTCAATTCACTTTAGTAAATGTATATATGCTTCGTGATGTTTTCTACTGTGATGTTTATATCTATTTATATAACTGTTAAAGACATCTACTATCAAATGACTATTCTGATTTGTATTCCTTGAAATTTATTTAATGTCTTTTTTTTTTCTTTTTGAGGAATACCTTTAGGTATTCTTGCTTTCTGCTTATTTAAAGGTTTAAAATTTACTTCCTTAGATCATATCTTTATCCTTGTAATAATGCCTAATAGAGCTGTCCTTATTTTGCAAGCATAACAAAGACTATATGTTGTGTAATCCTGGAGGCTTTCTGATGAGTACTGCATAAGTTGAGGTCCATTTAACAAATATGGTCTCATGCACTGTCAGCATATGTATACTCACTATAATTAAAATGCAATAACAAGAAATGCATGGCAAATGAGTTTTAAACCTCTACCGACATATGAAATAACTTCTCCCTCCCAGGGTCAATTGAACCACATTTCTCACTTATTTTACCCTATGTCTCCACATAGATCTATAATAGTAAAGGGGAAAAAAATTCCCTTTCTCATTACAGAGAAACACTGTAATAATTTAATTTCATTGCTCAAGCTAAGGACTTTTAAATATCACAATTTCTATGGCAATCCCCTTTCCATTTACTGTACTGGAGAATATCCTTTTATTCAAACTGCATCCATAAAATAATATCAAGTGCAAGCAAATTGCAGCTAAACCAATCACAGCATGGTAACTCTTGAATTCATATTCTTAAACAATGAGCATAATTTCAGAAATGCTTCCTGTTTCTCTCAACATGGAAGGAATCAAGTCAGTGTGTCTTGTGATCACTAAACCTAAAGATTTAAAGTGGAAAATTTCAGGATCCCAACACTTGGCCTCAAAATTTATTAACAAAGCATCTGGACTTGGGATATTTTTCTTTGATTAAGGTTGGCATTTGTTCAGCTAAGCATTAGGCTATAAGGAGAGCTTCTTCCCTCAGACTGCTGTTTGCATGGAGTGTGCAAATAGTTTCTCCTCCACAAACCCCTAAAGCGGCTAATGCATTCCACTGTCTAGAATAATCTGAAGATTGCATTTATTTAGATAACAGTGTACTTTGTAACTGTGGAAAGCATGTTCACTTACATAGATAGAATTTTCTGTAAATAGTTAGATTCGAATATTTTTTGAATTTCACTTTCATTTTCATTCAAATATTTGATATCGTATAGACACATCTTTAATTTGAATGGACAGAAGAAATCATTTGTTTCCTTTGAGAAATAACAAGAGAGTTAAAAAATTTTGTTGGTGTTATTGGATATTACATGTTATTTACTTACCTTAACAAGAAACTTCTTGTGTTTTTTTTTCTTCTTCTTTCTTTTTTAAAACTGTGGCCTTGGCATGAAACCCTCAATGCCCCCAGCGTCTTTTCTATCCTCTGGAAGTCAGAGCCAGAGTGGGAACCCAACCAAGATTGGCACCAAAAGTGATGTCCTCATCTTCAGCACCATCCCTGAGAAATCTGTTCCCTTATGGTCTTTTAACATTCAGTTTTGTGAATGCTAAATGTCTACTACACACAGCATTTTTTTTTTAAGTACGAAGGAAAAACATCAATGAATACATTGAAATTTATTAAGTTAAATGTCACTAATAAACAATTTTATAAGAATGATTTTCAGGAACAGAATGGAGAATGACTATGATATTTGTCTATTCTTTACCTATGTCAATTAGCTATTTGTCAGCAGCCACTAGTATTTATATTATACATTAATAATTTTAAAGAACCTAGTTTTTACATTTAGTAAAAATACAATATAAGTAGTTGATAAATTAAAAGGTAATGAAGCACTAAGTTTTAAAATGTATTACAGAAGAAAGGATTAGTGGCCAGGAAACAGATTCAACTACCTGGTAAGCTTATTTTGTATGTAATTCTTTCTTTTTGCTTTGTAATTGAAGGCTTTGGAAAATGAAGTTTTTTCCAATTGAAAAAACTTGAAGACAGCTTAGTTAAATTGAGCACCACTGACAATGTTTAATATCACGTTGCAATCAGCCGTGCACTCCTTTTCCGTTGTGACTCATTTCTCTTTTGTTATGTGTTTTCCGATAAGACTCACTTAGGTGTTTTATTTATCTATGTAAGCACTAAACTGGCAAGTACTACATCCTGAATATAGTAGTATCTTATTTAAAATGATTCACACTTTTTTCCTGTGTTCAAAGCACCATGCTGAAGACTGAAAATATTCAGAAAAATTAGACACGGTGCAGCTTGTCTATCCTGGGTTTATAATACACCAGGAGAAACAAGTTTCTAATGAACTGATGTAAATTCTCATAATATTGTGAGCTATGTTCAGTGGAATCACCAAGGCTGTTAATCAATTAAGATAACTTAAGGAAGACTTTCAGAAAAGGGCATATGTGAGCTGGATCTTGAGAAACAAGTGGGAAGGAGGAATAGACTGCAAATGATGAAGTTTCTCAAAGTTCAGTCATTATGGATCACATCTAAGACCTACGTCAACACCTCTGTAAATAGGTATGTCATATTTTCCTCCATATGATTTGTTTCATCAAATTTTAAGTAGAAATAAAATGTTGTAGGACTTCCTATAATGAAGGAAAAAAAAAAACCTGTCACCCGCCACAAAGAGAAGGTGGATTTAAAAAAAAATATGTTGAAACAAAGAAAACTATATTTGATGTAGCTTTTGTTGTACTAAAGACACTAAATAGTCAGGTGTAGTCTAGGTCTGCATTCCTTCTTAAAAAAGGAAATCAACACAAGCTACTGAAAGTAAATAAAGATTCATTTAAAAAGGTAACAAAAGGATTCTGCAATGATCTCACTTGTGTGCGCCCAAATTCATATGATAAAACCTTCACCCGCAGTGTACTTGTATTTGGAGACAGGCCCTTCTAAAAAGAGACACAAGAAAGCATGCTTTCCCTCTCTGCCTGTGGGGACACAGCAAGAAGGCAGTCATCTCAAGACCTTCAGATTCTTTCCTTTTTAGTAAAATAGACTTCCTAGTCAGACCACAGACAAAGACAAATTGACTATCAGAAATTAAGCAATGGCAGTATTTCACAAATGTGAACAGAAATTTATTAAATCATGACATTTATCTGTTCACTACTTTGATAACATAGATCTATTCTATTTTTAATCCTGAATAATTTAAATAATTACTCTACATTAAATATTTAACCTATTCAAAATGATCCTGTCCCAAATATATCAATTAAATGCATACATTATATGCAAGATCACTTTTATTAAACCAAATTAAATATTGAACTAAATTTAATAATTAAACTGGATTTCATATTAGATCAATTTAACACACAGTGTAAAAAGTTCAGTTTGTGCAAGAATGAAAGGGTAACAGAAATAAATACTGGATAGGTTAAAAAAAAGAGACAACTATAAATTTAGTTGATAAAATTTCAAACACGAAAACTTTAAGGTACTAATTCATGTGGCATACACATGTGTGAGTGTGTGTATCACTGTACTGATGCATGTAAAGATAAAATATATTGTTATAAAAGTAGACCTTTATTCTGGAGAGCTACAACAAGTTATTCATGACTTCCTAGAATTATCAGTTACCACTGTGGCATATGTATTTCCCTATTAAAATGCAGGCAAGTTGAATTAAAAACCCTAAATTACCTCCTCAACCCCTAATGAGAGCTACCATGTTCCTAATAAAAGATGGGTTTAGATCGTGTCTGAGCAGTTAACCAGCCTCACTCTTCAAGCTTATTTATTAATTGAAAATAAAAATATTTATTCAGCACTTAGTTGTGGATACTGTTTTAGGTCCTGAGGATATACAAATGAATAAATTGGGAAAAAATTCTGCTCCTATGATGTTTCATTCAAGTGTGGGGAGTGAGGGGGTGACAGAACCAAACACAAAATGTGCAAACAGCATGAAGTGGGGAAGAGGACGGAGGACAGAGGACGGCAGGAATGGGAAGGATATTTTATTTGGGAACCAAGACAAGGCCTTTCCAGAAAGGTGACATTTGGGCATTAAGAGATGAGGGGGTGTTTCTGACCTGAAAGAAGAGTGGTTAAACCTCAAGACTGAAGGAAAGGAAGCGACTCCTTCTCATACTTCCAGAGAACCCCAGGTTTGTTTACAGACTGTCCCAAATAGAAATATTAAATGTGAATATTCAGGAAGTTTAAAGATCATAGACATTAGAGGAAGCTCTCAAAATCCTAAACCTTTGTGCAACTATCAATTTAGATGTTAGTTCTGACACATATACAAACTCCAGTGAAATTCAAAATATAATTATTGGAACTTTCCTGGCAGTCCAGTGGTTAAGTTTCCATGTTTCCACTGCAGAGGGCATGAGTTTAATCACTGCTTGTGGGACTAATATCCCACATGCCATGGGTGGCCAGAAAAATAAATAAAGTTCTTGCCTCCCTGAACTTGTTTTTAAGAAAGCAAAAAATTTAATACAATTGTTTATATCCAAAATCTAAATCAACTCTAGACTCTAATCACTGATATACAAGATGAATGCTATCTTCTGTTTAATTTAAGGCAAACCAAAATATGCTGTCCACTACCTTTCCCAAATGCCACAGTCCCTTTTCTGCTTTTATGAGGAGGACACATAGAACATGATTGAAATTTCTCTGTTGACTGAAAAGCTTGCAGAACCTTGGAGTCCTCATTCCGACCATTCATCCCCACTTGTCTTTACTTGTCTGCGGAAGTAAAAGGTGTAGAACCATTACACTGAATTTACACTAAAAGCAAGATGCAAGCTGAAAGTTTGGGGCTAAAACTCTAAAATAAAACTTTAAAAAAAATCAATTTCAGTAACTTTTCTGAATTGTATTATTGGGATCTATGATTACTTGACTTCTAATGAGTCAATTTAATTATATAACAATGATTTGATGTTTTAAGTTCCATTTCTTTTCATTTCAAACTTTAGCAATTATGAAAAGAATCAAGCCAATGTAATTTAGCTGGAAAAGTAGAAAATTGGGACGACTCGATATTTTACACATATTCGATTTTCCACTTCATTGTCTCAGCTCTGCCAACACAGACTGACGTTTTGTCTCATGGCATAAGTAGAACAGTGAAAGTTAAAATTCTCAGTCCAGAGCCATCATCTGTGAAACTTCCTTCCTCGGGAGACGCTTCTTCTCTATTGCCTTGAGATTTTATCTGGCAAAGAATCTCTAAAATGTCTATTTGGTAGCTTTGTGTATTCCTAACTAAGATAGTGAGAAATCAAATTTATTCTAGACAAAATCACTTACTTACCTTATAAACATACTTCTATCCCTATAAGTTTCTTAAGGTCTCAGGACAAATTATCCTTTTCTGGATCCTCATACTTTGAATAAATGTCTGACATGCTATAGGTACACCCCAGATTGAATTCAATTAAACCACAGTGAAATACCCAGAAGCACTTAGTTCCTCTACCTCTTAAATCTCCATTGTTTGCCCCTGACATGATTTGGGCCAAACTTTATTCAATAACATTTGTCTTACTGCATGTAAACTAGCCTTCACTATTTTATCTCAGTTAAAAAAATAACGAAAATAGCAAAACATGTCCTGAATCTAAATATACGTTGGCTATTGCTCCACAGACTGTCCTCACTTTTGTTGAATTTCCCTTGGAAGAAATTAAATATACCTGTTTATAACTTACATTCATGCTCTTCACTAAAGTCTCTTGATAAAATTCATGAAAATAAGATAGTTTGAATTGCATTTAGGTGATTTTCCAGAGTAATAATTCTTGATATCAAATTATTCTCAAATGAAATATATATATATGTATATATGTGTGTATATATATATATACTTTATTTAGAATTTAATTGCAATGTTCCTGATCATTGCAGTTATGTATTTTTAAAGTATATGCATTTTTCTTCTACTGTTTCTTATAATATGCAAGACAATATTATACATACCAGTACTAAAACACCAGTAATATGCAGGATAATATTATACATACCAGTACTAAAACACCAGAAAGATTTATTCATGCAACTTTGAAACTGAAACAATTAGTTCTTTATTGGGATTTTTAGAAGAACTATTAATTCCTCTGTTTGATAATATATTCGCAATACTTTAGCACTATTTAGCAGGGACCACTATTATTTCTGATGCAAAATCCTTGTTTTAGAGAGATTTAAACTAGCTATGCTCTGGTCCTAATATGTTATTGATTGGAAAGGAAGTGAAACAAGTTAAGAGACATGCAGACTAAGGTTGGCTGTTTGGTTTTTTTGGTTGTTGTTCCAATTTTTATTCCTTGATATAAAAGGAGAGTTGGATCAGAGTCATGGTTTCCTGTGAACATGAGAAAATGACTTTGAGAACATAAAGTGGATATGATTAGACATTCTTAAAACCATTTACTAAACTGACTTTTTAAAAAGCAACCTTATAATTTAATTTTCTAGTACCTGTGTCCACACACTGCTACTTATCTGAAGCCTCAACATCTTTTTGCATTATCCCAACTATCTGGCCTGTCTCAAAGCTATGTCCAATGAAGACTTCATTGTGGTACAAAATCCCAGCGAGTATTTTTTCAGGAGCAAAATCTCAGCTATGCTGCTGCCACAAAAGTGATGGGAAGGAAGAACATCAGATGTCTCAAACCTCAGCAGCAGAATTCTTCTTCCCTTTGTGTCATACAGATTCATCTCTGTGAATTTTCCAGGACTTCCCTTAAACAGATCTATACTTTCACAGCGTTTTTCTGGACTTCACAGCTCTCCAACGAGAGCGAGAGGGTGTTGCTCTGCCCGGCTGATGTTGGAATTGATGGCATGTACTTGGTCCATGGAATGTGGAAGAAGTGAGGTTGTGTTAGTTCCAGCCAAAGGCCACAGAAGACATCAAGTATTTCTACTTATCTTTATTTGCAACAGTAATTCACAGTGCTAAGAATTAAATCCTGGGTAGCTGCTGATCCATGATGTATAAGGAGGTACAAGTTGCTGATCTATCCCTACTTCAGCCTGGAGACACTGTGAGCAGCAACCCCACCCCCACACACACCAGGGCTATACATGCCACTCTCAGGACTAACACTAAGCGAAATTAATGGTTATTGTTATAAAACACAGACTTTGGGTACTTTTGTTATGCAGCAGTATTGCAGAAATAACTGACTAATACAGATAGTGTTACTAATACATTATCAGAATAAAAGGAACAGAATGCTTCTCAGAAACAGTAGCTAAGTTAGTGACATATAAATATAAGAGTAGTCATTCATTCTAATCATGAAAACGAGGGGATTTTTCTTTAGGTTCCAATGAATGATCTCTGTGAATAAACCCAAATGAAAGGGACTAGACAGGTTTGGCTGAAATAAATATCTTTCTGAATATAAAATGAAGGCTTGAGCTATAGATTTATTTATGAACAAGCATGTGAAATTGAGTTTCATTTTCCCATTTCTGTAATTATAATTCATAAAGTCCTCAAAAATATAGCTTAAATAGATGTGTTTGATTGGAAGAATCTTTGAAAACTTTGCCTCATAACACAGTCAATATCTCAGAATCGACCAATGGTCTATCCCAACCTGGCTAAAAATTTTTGTCTTCTCAAAACTTGTATAATCTCCAAAATCATTCATTTTCACATTTCTTTCTACCCTTTGATGCCCTCTTCTATGCAAAATCTTGACATGACATAGGGACTAAATAAATAAAGGGACGATCATGAGGAGAATTTGAAACTTCAAAGCTTCTTATAGGGAATCCCTGACTGGTCCCTTCTAACTTTATCTGTGACTTCCTGAGAGAGAGACAGAGACAGTGGGAGAGGTTTGTTTTTGTTTGTTTGCTTGCTTGTTTGTTTTGTTTTTAGAAAATTTGTTCTATTTCTCTTTAAAACAAACAGAATCATACATACATACATATTTTGGGCTTCTATTAAAAAACATTAAATTCTTAAAATAAATTTCCCCTTTCACTTACAAAATACTGTCAATATTTTGAACTGTATTCCTGCTGCTTGAAAATAAATCAGTCCACTTCAGTTCAGTTCAGTCATTCCAGACTCTTTGCAGCCCCATGGACTGCAGCACACCAGGCTTCCCTGTCCATCACCAACTCCCAGAACTTGCTCAGACTCATGTCCATCGAGTTGGTGATGCCATCCAACCATCTCATCCTCTGGCATCCCCTTCTTCTCCTGCCTTCAATCTTTACCAACATCAGGGTCTTTTCCAATAAGTCAGTTCTTTGCATCAGGTGGCCAAAGTATTGGAGCTTCAGTTTCAGCAGCAGTCTTTCCAATGAACATTCAGGACTGATTTCCAGTAGGATTTAATGGTTTGATCTCCTTGCAGTTCAATGGATTCTCAAGAGTCTTCTCCAACACCACAGTTTAAAAGCATCCATTCTTTGATTCTCAGCTGTCTTTATAGTCCAGCTCTCACATGCATACATGACTACTGGAAAAACTTCAGTATTCTTGCCTTGAGAACCCCATTAACAGTATGAAAAAGCAAAAGGATATGACACTGAAAGATTAACTCCACAGGTCAGTAGGTACTGCATATGCTCCTGGAGATCAGTGGAGAAATAACTCCAGAAAGAATGAAGAGACGGAGCCAAAGTGAAAACAATGCCCAGTTGTGGATGTGACTGGTGATGGAAGTAAAGTCTGATGCTGTAAAGAACATTACTGCATAGGAACCTGGAATGTTAGGTCCATGAATCAAGGAAAACTGGAAGTGGTCAAACAGGAGATGGCAAGAGTGAACATCGACATTTTAGGAATCAATGAACTAAAATGGACTGGAATGGGCAAATTTAATTCAGATGATCACTATATCTACTACTGTGGGCAAGAATCACTTAGAAGAAATGGAGTAGCCCTCATAGTCAACAAAAGAGTCCAAAATGTAGTACTTGGATGCAATCTCAAAAACAAAAGAATGATCTCTGTTCCTTTCCAAGGCAAACCATTCAATATCATGGTAATCCAAGTCTATGCCCCAATCAGTAATGCTGAAGAAGCTGAAGTTGAACGGTTCTATGAAGATATACAAGACCTTCTAGAACTAACACCCAAAAAAGATGTCCTTTTCATTATAGGGGAGTGGAATGCCAAAGTAGGAAGCCAAGAGATACCTGGAATTACAGGCAAGTTTGGCCTTGGAGTACAGAATGAAGCAGGGCAAAGGCTAAGAGATTTGACAAGAGAATGCACTGGTCATAGCAAACACCCTCTTCCAACAACACAAGAGACGACTCTACACATGGACATCACCAGATGGTCAATACTGAAATCAAAGTGATTATATTCTTTGCAGCCAAAGATGGAGAAGCTCTACACAGTCAGCAAAAACAAGACCGGGAGCTGACTGTGGCTCAGATCATGAACTCCTTATTGCAAAATTCCAGCTTAAATTGAAGAAAGTAGGGAAAACCACTAGACCATTCACGTATGAAAAGAAATAATGGAGAAATTGGTTCCAGCAGTGGGCATTACAATTCACAAGTCCTAAAATATGAACCTGGGGGAGGTAAAATTAGGTAGAAAACAACTAGAACTGAGCTCAACCATCTTTATGAGAAAGAACTTATTATTCAAACTCTCCTCTTCAGTTTCTCAGGAATTAATCTACATACTCTAGAAGATGTAGTAAAAAAAAAAAAAAAAGGCATTGTAGTTGAGTAAATTTGCATTTTTATATAAACAATATCAATGATAGTTTTCATAAAAACTGAAAGGGAGTAATAGAAGAACTATATAGGTTTCCCCAAAAAAAGCTTTTTCTGCCCTGAATTGTGAAATCTGCCCAATCTTGTCTGATTCCTTGCAACCCCATAGACTGTAGACCTCCTGGAGCCTCTGTCCGCAGAATTTTCTGGGCAAGAATACTGGAGTAGATTGCCATTTCCTTATTGATGGCATCTTCCTGACCCAGGGATCAAACCCACATCTTCATCTCCTGCATTGGCACGCGGTTATTTACCCTCTGAGCCACTTGTGGAGCATGTCTGCCCTAGTCATATCCTAGTCAAACACTGAAGAACTGATGAAGTTTAAATGATACTTAAATAACAAAAAGCCTCACTGAAGCCAGCAATCTCTGACTCAGTTGCATTCTAAAGCCAGAGAACTAACTGGGAGGTTGTGCCGAGACAGATTACTTAAAATATGCCCCCAAAGTGACAAAGTTACAATAGGAAGGACATGGCTCAAAGGTAGATTAGAAAAAGGTGCCTCGCTCTGTCTACACCAGCCTATGTTTTCCCATCGATGCTCTGAGGCAAGAACCAATACTGAGAGAGCAAATTTGATGGGCAAATTCATAGACCTGGTTCTAAGAATTAGAAATCATATAGATGACACTCAGTTTTGGCCATGGGCTAGAAAACAGTTGAGGGTCAGTCAATTATAGCTTGGAGATAAGCTTCACGCTCACTGAATAAAGTGGCGATCAATTAAAAACATGGCTATGTTCACAATCATTGGCCATGCATAATCATCCCCACCAACACTAAATGGACTACAGGGACAGCATGAAAAATCCTAACACAGAATCATCTCAGGACTGACCTTCAAAAAAAAGAAAATGCTTCCAGCAGACAGAATTGAAGCAGCTAGCTTGACTGACCCAGCGGCCACCAAACTTAGTGCTTGATAGCAGACAGAACAGCCTCCCCAATGTGGCACAGTGGTGAAGAATCTGCCTGCCAATGCAGGAGACACAGGAGACGCAGGTTCAATCCTTGGGTCATGAAGATCCCCTGGAGTAGGAAACGGCAACCCACTCCAGTATTCTTGCCTGGAAAATTCCACGGACAGAGAAGCCTGGTGATCTACAGTCCACAGGGTCACAAAGAGTTGAACATGAATGAGCACACACTCACAGCAGACAAAAATCTCTTGACAGGCTCTGCAACACATTCACATAATCAGGAGGCCAGTTGAAGGAATGAACAGCATGATAGATAGCTCCAAGGGTTAAGAGATGTAGAATAATAATTTCCTTATTCAGGAAACTCACAGTTTTCAGGGAGAGTGTCCCATTCTAAAAACTATAGTGTTTTCCCAAAACTGCAAATGCTAAACTTTCAACAAATTCAAAATGCTTCGAGCGATATATTCATATAAAGTTGAAGGGTCATACTATATGTGATACAAACCAGATCTAACTTTTTTTCTGAGTAACATTAAATGTCAATATTTTCACATTATTAGTCATCACAGCACAGCTTTCTTCATTGATCCACCCCACTTCTCTGTGTCTCATTTTTAATACTCGAATTACCTCAATGAATATCACTTGGGTTTTTGTATTTTATACATGTTTGACACATCTGCTAGTTATTTCAAATTTTATTTAGTCTTTTGCTTCCATAAGAGAAAAGGAATCATCAGCAATCTTTAACCTGTAAGTCTGAAGTATTCAAAGTCAAGCAAAATTTGTCTGTGGGAGACATTGCTTAGCCTAGTCTCTTTTCAATATACTTTTCTTTTTCATCAGAAACCTCTTCCATCACTAGTTTATATTTTGGCCAAACTGGGAAACTGAGATGTCATTAGATTTCATTTTAAATATCTGGGCAGATTCTTTACCAGCTAAGCCACCAGGGAAGCCCTTAGCATCTCTGCCATGCTCCTGACATGGGAAAGGACTTGACTGAGAAATTACCCTAAGATCCAGATCAGCTGCCATTCTATGCAGGTCTTAAATCATATATAAGAGATGTGGTTATGTATTCACTGGGGGGAAAGGGTGGAGTTTGAAGATTATCCCCATCTGACTGTGATCATGCTGAGTTCCAATACTGCCACCCAGACTAACTGGTATGGAACACAAGGAGTAACTGAGGGTGATACTGATCAACTTGGATGAGACGTCTGATCTTCTATCTTTCTGAGTATGAATGTCTAATACAGAAATACATGTTTTCTTTAGCCTCAGAGGACAGATGACTGTCCTATCAAACACTGAAGGCTCCTTTTTTCAGTGTTTATGCTACATCTTCGGAGAAGGCAATGGCACCCCACTCCAGTACTGGAAAATCCAGCCTGGAAAATCCCATGGATGGAGGAGGCTGGTAGGCAACAGTCCATGGGGTCGTGAAGAGTCAGACACGACTGAGCGACTTCACTTTCACTTTTCACTTTCATGCACTGGAAAAGGAAATGGCAACCCACTCCAGTGTTCTTGCCTGGAGAATCCCAGGGACGGGGGAGCCTGGTGGGCTGCCGTCTATGGGGTCGCACAGAGTCGGACACGACTAAAGCGACTTAGCAGCAGCAGCAGCAGCAGCATGCTACATCTTAAAACATTTCTGTTTTCACAGTGACTAACGAGAGTAGATGTTCATGTATAAAATGGTGAAAAATTGGTCCTGGATTAGGCTTGCACCCAGAAAATGGATAAAGTCTACAGTTTAAAGCTTGCAAAGAAAGAGTATTTGCAGTCTGTACCTTAAAGAGGTGAATCACCACACACTATCTGGATACACTGACAGTGAACCCGAGGTCCTTGATGCTGATAAAGATGCAGCTCTGGCTATCCTGGAAAGGAAGTCAGCTTCTTGATGGCAGATTACATCTCATTAAATTGTGGAAGGACATTCCAGGGAAAAAGTCAATAAGAAAGCAAGAAATACAGAGCATTATAAAGATCAACAACAGGTGACATAGAATTGAAATGTTCTACTAAAGATAAATTTATAAAAGAAATATAACCAAAAGATAGAGTATCTTAAGAGGCCTGTGTAATACAGGGAAGAGCAGAGAGTTTGTAATATAGCATACGGATTTTCATGAGAAAAGTTCGTCAGAGGGCAGCCAAAAGGAGAAATGGCAGGAGGAGAATAGGATGAGATTAACTACACAGCAGAACAAAAGTGTGATCCTCTCACGGGGAGGTAAGCAAGGCTGCTCTCTTTTTATAGATAATTATGCCTAGTACAGCCCAAGATCCAAGTTTTTCCAAACAGGCACTTATTCTAGAAGTGAAATACTAAAAATTTTACTGAGCCAAATCTTTCACGGCGTCTTCCTCTATTTCTTTTTTCAGGTGTACACAGTTTGAAAGGAATAAATGCACCCTCAGCCGGGGAGATGGAGGGAAAAAAAAAAAAAGACTGTAGCTGGTGCAAGCCTTGCTGATGGCAGAACAAGCGGGCCAAATCTGTGTGTCACAGAATTGCAGCGATTCTGGTAGGAGATTTTCACGACTTCATAAGAACTTAATAGTAATCAAAGAGCTTTTCCTCCTTCTGTTAAAAAAGAAAAAGTAGGGGGCTGAGCAGGCAGGGGAAATCTTTCACCTGAGAGTTAGAAGGGACCAGTTTCCCATTCACAGGCTAGTCCTGCAGGACCACGTCATTAGCCATGAATGCTTTGTTCTTTTGCAGAATGTTTTGCAGCCCTGATGAGTTTGGCTTTGAGTGTCTCCCTGGAGGAGGGCAGACTTAGTGTTGGGAACACAGCAGGCTAAGTCTGTGTTCTAAGGAGAGTGTACAGTTGCTAATAAAGTGTTTGGATTTTGCTTTTCTTCTTTTCAGGTGCAGAAAGCTCTGGTGACCCTGATGTGCTGCCTGAATATTTTGATCTCTGTCTAAATCTATGCAGGTTTTGTGCATCTAAAAATAAGTCTTTAAGAGAATGTATTACTTATTATGTATTCAGAGTAAGTAGGAGGAAAAGGAGGGCATTTTATCAAAAAAGTTAAAAGTAAGTGAATCTGCAATGACCTTATGCCCAAAAGATACAGAATCATAAGATCTAAAAGCATTGAAAAAGACCTCAAGAGTCTACCCTCGCATCGCATTCAAATCATCATCTCAGAAGCTAACCTCTTCTTGAACATATTGAATGATAAAGGAAGGCCCACCTCCCAAGACAGCCCCTTTATTTTTGGCCATTCCTAATTATTCCATCATCTAAACACTGGTCTCAATTCTGCCATCAAATAGCTTGTTGGCACAAATCTAATTTCTCAGCCATATTTGTTTATTGAATTTTGTAAAACATCATGCCTTTGTCAACTTCTGTTTGGACTAAATGATGCTAATTTTTTTCTTCACTTTTTATATGGTTTCAAGACTTAAAATCTTTGTGCTTAGGATCTTCCCTGGTGGTCTAGTGGTTAAGATTCTGCACTTCCACTGCAGGGATCATGGGTTTGATCTCTGGTTGGGGAATAACATCCTGAGTGCTGCGGCTGAGCAGTGGAGCCAAAAAAAAAAACCCCAACCTTCATGCTAGCACTTTATCTGGGATTAGTTAGCATGTTAGCACCTTAGTTTCAAATGACTAAAATTCCATGGAAACTAGTTAGGTGAGGAAGGAAATATATTATACAACCCCTGGGATTTTTTTATAAAATCCAACAATTTTGAATCAGTTATCTTTTGGACATTCTTTTGAGTGTAAAGTTCCTTTCAAAATGTGGTGAAAAGAACCTCAATAATTTCTGACCAGTTCAAATTAGAGTCTATCCATTATGTCTTTTTTTCTAACCATATCTGCTTGCTAACACAGCCGTGTTCAGCCCGGCCCAGTCGCTGTAGAAGGGGCTTCCTGTGAAGAGTCGGGTGTCCTCTGGCTCCCTGCTTGCACTACTGGCGTTACTGGGTAGGGACTATGAATGCCACCTTTCTTGCTAAACGTAACTGTTCTGTAAGATGACAAATAATCCTGCCCAAAATGCTAACAGCAGGACCACAGAGAAACACTGTTAATGGAGTCAAAGGTTTTGGATGCCGCATCATTATTTCACATGAGATTTCACTAAAGTCACATCTCTTTGTCTCATAAATGTTGCATTTAGATTTTTAAGTCAAAGTGTAGGCTTCATATTTGTTTTAATTTCATTCACTTGTGTTATTGTTCACCATGTGATCCAAGCTATTATTTATTACCTTTTAAAATTTCTAATTTTGAGTAAGTCCTAGGAGAGGCTCTGGAAATTACTGGCTACATCATGGGTTAGATCCAATAGACATAGGTTTATGCACTGACTCTTCCACTTTAAGCTGAATGATTGAAGACGGATTAATCTCTCAAGTCTTGCCTCTGCCAGGTGAGGAGCTAATGGTTAACTCATCATTTGGTTGTGAAAATAAAATGAGAGAGCCTAGGATAAAATTGTCCAATGCATGGTGGTAGTTACACCGGTAGTCATTATTATGAATATTCACAAATTGCATAAAAATGCCTTACACTTACCACAGTATTGATACAAATGCTAACATACCTGTACTCTGTCCTCCTTTTAGGAGGCCTCCACTTAGAATGATATTTTTCCATTGATCACCATCCCCAGAATACTTGCTTAACATAAAAGACAGCTGTTATGTTGTTGATTATTTTTATCAGCTTAGGTCATAGGCTGTCCATGTGTGCATTTCTTGAGCCTCAGTTCCACCCAAATCATGCCTGGCATTCAAGTCACAAAATAATTCTCTAAGTAGAGATGGAGCAAAATCTGTTTCAAGTAATGCAGAATTCACTATTTTTTCCAATGGAAACTAATTAGGAAAGTAAAGTTGCAAGTTAAAAAAAAAATCATTCTGTTCCAGCAGATATTTTAAAGTATTCACAGAAATCCTAAAATTTAGGCATAATTATCAACTCTTCAAATGCAGTCTTCAAATGCAATCATTTACATTCCCACATCAAAGTTTATTGACTAGGCAATTATCTGTGGATCCAAATAAATGATTAAATTCACCAAGCCCTGAGGCAGCATAGAGGATTGCTAGAGCACATGGTCCTTTAACTTAGGATCTAAATGAAAGAGACATATGTTAAATATGTGGGGCATTTTTTTGGGGCGGGGAGAGAGAAGAGACCTGTAAATGATGCTCAAATTTATGGAAAAATTAAATAAAGAAAGTGTTTAGGATCCAAGTGTATCTCTCCATTCTCCTAGAACCAAACTGAGACCTTAATTTGGAAAAGCCATATAAACATAGGCTAGTAACAAGTTACCTATTCCTCCAGTGGATAGAAATGCTGGGTGTGCAGCAATTAACATATTTTTTAGGAATGACCCATTAGTGTCATATAGGAAAAACCACTCCTTCCTATGTCCTGAGAATATGGTATTAGAGCTGTGTTCCATGTAAATATCACTCATCAGCCTAGTTGAGGTGTGGCCTGGAACAGAGCTGGAGGCTGTGGGAGCAGGCTGTCTGCTCATTTACATATGGGTAGACGCCTGCCTACGTCCTCGCAGGGGGGCACTGGCAACAGCCCGAACCCTGCATCTGTCTAGGAAAACCCATGCCCAAGAGCTAAGAGTGTCCTCCGGTAATTCCATCATCTGCTCTTTTCCAAGACAGTGTTACCCTCATCATTTACATTTTGCAAAGAGCCATCAAGCAGTATACATTGAAACTTTTTGATGGGCTGGGATCCTGGGTTATGAAAACAGAGTCACTGTGGCCCATGGGTTCCTGGAAAATTAAAAAATTGTAAGATTTTCTGTAATAAAAAGTGTATGCTTTACCTCTAAGCCACATCAATTTATTCTTTCTGATATGCATATTATTTTTTGCATGTCGAAATGTGTGGAGAGTGACATGGGATTAGAATTGAAAGGGATATTTTAAAGTTAACTTAGCCATAGTTCACTTTTGTCAGATCCATATTTGACTAAAAACTATGGCTTCTATTGAGAGTCTGAGTACTCTTGCTGCATTTGATTCTCTCCACAAATCTATGTTACAGATTATTTTAATCTTTATTTAGTGGACAAAATAGAGAAAAGAAAAAAAGAAAAAAAGCAGAACGGTTCAGGTCAGCAAAGGAATGAGCTTTGCCCAAGATCACAGAGTAAGATTTCTAAAGAAGCTATTTTAATAGTCACAAGCTAAATAATATTAAATATGTGTATATACACATATATTTTTGTATTTACATATAACAAATAAAAGTAATTTCATGTATTTACATATACAACTAAAAGTAATTTCATTACATACAAAAAAATAGCTTTAAAATGTTATATATGTATGTATATACATGCATGCATGCCAAGTCGCTTCAGTCATGTCCAACTGTTTGTGAGTCTATGAATTGTAGCCCACCAGGCTCTTCTGTCCATGGGATTCTCCAGGCAAGAACACTAGAGTGGGTGCCGTGCCCTCCTCCAGAGGATCTTCCCGACCCAGGGATCAAAGTCGCATCTCTTAAGTCTCCTGAATTTGCAGGTGGCTTCTTTACCACTAATACCACCTGGGAAGCCTGCATATATACATATATATAGTAAAATTCTATATGTGCATATGAGTGTACATATTAACAGTATTTGAAATAGCAATTATAGTAACAGCTGCACATAGTGTTTTAAAGTTTTAAGATTATTTACACATATATTAAGTGTCAATAAAAGTAGTACTATTATTAATATGACTTTTTATTGTCAAAAATTTTGCTAATATTTGGGCATATGTAATTTAATCAAAGCAAATTTTATTTTCACATTTTACAGATGAAGAAGTAAGGAAAATACCTAAAATAATTTACCCAATGATAAGGGAGAAAGGAGCAGAACTGCCATGATTTAAACCGAAATTTTCTGGTTTCAAAGCATGTGTTCACTGGAATATATGTGTGAGCTTAAATTTGATATGTTATGGGCTTTATGTATTTGATCGCCTTTCTCCATGACCAGGAACTGTATCAGAAATTATTATAAACCTGAAAAATAGCTTGCATCACTGAAAAATTATAGAAAATGTATAATGCTCAATAATGGCACAGGCCCTAGAAATTTCAGTTTCTGCTGCACAGACTTTAGTCACAAACTTTCTGTTCAGGATTGGAAACCAAAACATTCTAAGTCAGGTTAACTGTCTACATGTGAAGCCAACCCAGAACCATGTTATCTCCCCCATGCCATCTCCACAAAAGTTTAGGAATATGTTTTTGTACATTGCTTCTTTTATGACTTTAAATCACAAATTACTGTGCAAACAAGCAACCAAAAACATAATGTGTTATTAGTTTAGATTTAGAACACTTTTCTATGTCTGTGAGTCTGTTTCTGTACAGCAGAAATTAACACAACATTGTAAATAAACTATACTTCGATTATATTTTTTTTAATTAAAAGTAGAAGACTTCAATATATGAAGGTCAGAATATAAGTACTACCTAAGGAAACTTGATTGTATTGATCTTTTATTGGCTAACAAAAATATGAGGTGCTCACTCCAGTATTAGAAACCACTATTTGGGCTTCATAGTTAGTTTAGTAGAATTGGGTAAGTCCCTGACAAAGTCAAGTAACTGGTTGGATTATGGCATAATCATGGCAAATGTAAAATGCTAATTAATAAAACATTTATCATATGAGAAGTCACATACAGCTCATTCACAATCTTCATTGAGATGTTCTCACAGACAGTTTATTTGAACAAAGATTTTAGTGGGGCATTCTAACATCAGTGAAAGTCACTCAGTCGTGTTCAATTCTTTGCGACCCCATGGACCATACAGTCCATGGAATTCTCAGGCCAGAATACTGGAGTGGGTAGCCTTTCCTTCTCCAGGGGATCTTCCCAACCCAGGGATCAAACCCAGGTCTCGCGCATTGCAGGTGGATTCTTTACCAGCTGAGCCACAAGTGAAAAGAAAGTGAAGTCACTCAGTCGTGTCCAACTTTTTGTGACCCCATGGACTGTAGCCCACCAGGGTCCTCCATCCATGGAATTTTCTAGGCAAGAATACTGGAGCGGGTTGCCATTTCCTTCTCCAAGGGATCTTCTCAACCCGGGGATCGAACCCGGGTCTCCCGCATTGCGGGCAGACACTTTACCATCTGAGCCACCAGGGAAGTCCAAATAAGTCCCATGGAAATCTCCAGGCCAGAATACTGGAGTGTCTAGCCTTTCCCTTCTCCAGGGGATCTTCCCAACCCAGGGACTGAAACCAGTTCTCCCGCATTGCAGGCAGATTCTTTACCAGCTGAGCCACAAGCGAAGCCCAAGAATACTGGAGTGGAACATCAAGGAAGGAAAAAAAAAGAGAGAGAAATAACATTTAAATAAATACCTGACCTATACCGGCATGCAAATTCTATAGAAATGGAATAGTTGCACAGACTGTAAGATGGCTGTGGTCTAGTTGGAACTGCATCTGTATTTTGATGGTAAATTCAGAGGGAGAAAAGACAGAGTGACTGCAAGTTTGGCTTTTCTTTCCTAATAACATTTGCTCTGTGCTAGGATGCCTGACTTCGATGGTGGTGGTAGGGTTTTATATTTTACAAAGTGAGATCATTTAAAAAATACTGTTATGCAGGCAATTAAGATTAAAGGCAAATTCCCCTTCACACTCCCTAGTAATAGGCTTCTGTATCCAAAAGATAAGAACTTGAGAAATGGCTCACTGGGACAGGCCAATGGGCCCGGAGTCCAGGACTCTGTTTCTGACGGAGATGGCAGAGGGTTTTATAGAGGAATGCATGGCTACCCTCCATGACATTAGCCTGAGGAAGCAGGAGATGGATATTAAGAACACGTGATGACCTTTCCTCATCTGTTATGAGTCTGACATCTAAGGATTTATCACAATCGTTTGTGAATGTCTACATTTTTTTGGCTTTCTGATGCCTTTGTTGTGTTAGGCAGCCTTGGACTGGGAGTCAAAACATCCTTTGTTTCTGTCCAAATTCTTTCACCTACTAATTGAACAAACTTGGCAAATCTTTTTACTTCTCACAGCCTCATTTTTTTTAACTTTTAACTTTAATATTTTAACAGCAATATTTCTAAATACCTTACAGAATCCAGAGGCGCTTGTCCCCAGAGCCAAGCTGTTGACTCCTTGGAGATTATCAGTATCAAAATTTGGAGTTCTCATTAGGCCAGCCCTCTCTCAGATCATTGAGAATGCAAAGTAAAATCAGCACAGTGGTTATTCTTAAAATATTCTTAATAAATAGTGTTATTCTTAATTTATCTCACCCAGGGAAGTATCCTTTCAACCTTGCCTTTAGTTTTCAAAATCAAAAATAATTTGTCCAAATACAATGATTAAATACTCACTGTGTCCACAGGCTGCTCTTCTGATGACTAGTAATTTTGCCATGGTTTTATAAACCTGTGCACACTACTGTTTTTAAAAAATAGAACTCATTTTTTAAAAATATTTACAAACTGTGTCTTCCTTCATATGTTTATTTACCTCTCAAAAAACTCAAGTTACTGAATAAACAATAACAGGGCCTTCCAGAAATCTTGTTGTTTTTCTACAATGAGAAGATATGAACATTACTGTAAAAAGAAATCTGAGGAACAGATAAATCAGTTTGTGAGAAGGAAGGAAGAAGCAGAAGTTTCCCCTCAAAGAGGGGGTTCGCCATGAAACAAATTTTCAGAAATTCAAATATATTGAGCCAGTCAACATGCATTTTTGCCTTCCCCAAAGAAGTTCCCAATTTGTAATTTTCTATCCGTTACCTACACTTTGCCATTTCTGATATGTGCTGGCCTTTCCATATTAATGTGTTCTTTACTAGATCTCCAGTTTTGCTAACACAGCTGTCGGAAGGGTGGTGTTGTCAGATGTGAGGATGGGAGCGGTCAGCAGTTTCAGTAACATCCCTTTTAGTAAGATCAGGAATTTAGAAAGATGGTCCAGAACCGTGGCTAACTCTCCCAGATGATATAAACTGGGAGACGAGTGGAATATTGCAAATAATGTATTTCAAAGAGCTCAAAGAGAAGATTTTTTTTAAAAGAAGGAAATTAATGAATTCCTAGGAAAACGAAGCCTTTTCTCTTTCAAAAACATCACTCATTTTGAAAGAATAACTCCAGAAATTCCCTTTGTTCATATTTACCTTTACCAAGACGGCTACTCTTATTCAAATCAAGTGCAGTTTTTTCCCCCAGTGATTTATTCTGTAATTCCACTTTGCTAATGATCATTCCTCTTCATTTTCATTGAAACATTTACGAAGTAAACTGAGGAAGAGAACAGGGGAATTCCTTTGAAACCTACACAGCTCCTGCCACGTTTGAACTTCCATTTCATCAAGCCATCCTGTGTGATGGTGGACACAATATCTGAGACAATTAGATTTCAAACCTGCTAACCACTTTTCCTCATTTGTAATCATTCTCCAAGTAGCATTTGGCATCATTATCTTGGTTTCTTCATTCACTTTAAGACCAAGTCCCCAGAACAACCTTATTTGTTTGTAATTGTTCTGCCCAGTCTCTAAAATATCTGTAATTGTTTTGCATTTGAATCAAATTTATTAACAGACATATGGTTATAACAGAGAAAGCACTCCAGCTGGTGAAGCCCTAAGCAAAGCCCACAATAATTTGATCATTTGCAAATCATTGTCACTTGAATGTTTTCTTAGTGCAGCTTAATTATGACTCAACCAGTCCAGAATACAATGCACTTCCTGGGAAGAGAAGAAATTGCGAGTTCTCAGTACAAAGCGGGCAAGCTTTGTTATGCATGTACACCTCGCCTGTACAACTGAACATCTGCTAATAAATGTGTTTCTAGTCTCAACGATAGCTTTTGCCTTCATCATTCAAACCTGGCATGAAATTTACATCAACTGAGAATTCATGTTATTTACTCATTGCTAACTATTACAACCCCATTAAAATTTTAGCCTATAATACCCTCTGGAAAATTAGAAATGTTTATAAAAATAAATGCGCAAATAAGATAGAGCCGTTTTTTCCCAGAAGTTCCTTGACAGGTGGTCACCTTGAAATTATGCTACAATAATACAGCCGATTTTTTTTTAAAAAAATGATCTCGATACAGAAGGTAATCAAGAGCTCTTGGGAGCCACCTCTGCGTTTTTCCAAGCAATCTTTTCTGCAGTTTAAATGTGTTCATACAAATCCTAAATGACATAGAAAGCGATTTTTCCCTTCAAACGATGGAGATCAGTCACAGCATTATAATTAAATGTCACAGAATGGCAAATAATTATCTTACTTAAATGGTTAATATAGGAAAAACCCATTAACTATCGGTCCTGAATATGCAAAAATGATGCTTGTGACTCTATTGATATAATTAAACTTAAAAGCAGGTTTTGCTTGTGTGGCCTCACCTGCTACTGACATATCAAGTTTGAGAGTGGGTATTAACTAGAAGACACCAAGTCCAGTGATTTTAACTGTACTCCAGCCCACCCTTATTTAGATTAAGTATGCAAATCTAAAAATCCTCAGTCTTTATTTACCAAAAAGAGTATCAGGATCAACTTTTTCCATGTGAGGGGCTCAGTAAATGTGTAATTAGTAGCAACTTCCTTGCCATGGCCTGTCTTTCTTTTCCAACTATTTCCTACTGCTTTGGCAGATTCTTGAAATTTACTCTAATGCAGGACTTTTCACCTCTTCCAAGGGATAAGGACTAAACTGAGCTCATAGCTTACTCCTGGCAGCCAAAACACTACATAGATCCTATCATTCAGAATGTTCCTTCATTCTGCAAACCTGCTGAAAAATCCAGTAATTGTGATGCAACGTGGTACCACACTGTCAAATCTCTCTCAGCATCCTTTCCCCCTTTCTTATATTGGAGACCATTATCATCCAACTTTCTTGCTCAGGGTGGTTGCTTTACTCCCCAAGAGCCTGCAGTTCCAGAAAGAAATGAGTTTGTTGTGAGCAAATCCCTAAAGTCTGGCTCATAACCATTTCTCCTCTGAGAGGGCCCAGAGCGCTTCAGCAAATCCGATGCTCACATCATGCCAGGAGAATCCCACATAAGCACAGGGCAGATACATCAACTTGGCAACAAGACCTCATGAAGGAATATGATAAAATGCCCATACAAGTCCATCCCTCTGACCTTGATGCTTCTGTATTTGTCAAGACAAAAGATCAGCAAATAAAAACCAGAAGAACAGAAATAGAAATATTACTAGAACAACAAAAAAAGACCATATTTTTTCCCTTAGTCAATATTGTTGAAGTTTGTATCAATCCACAGGGGAGGGAAGATTGGAAGTTAAAACCTGAACCACACTCTTACAAACAGGTACAATGTATGTGTTACAGATACATTAAACAAGCAAGACTCCTGGGTATAGGAGTAAAACAATGTGTTTTCTCTCTCTCTCTCTCTCTCTCTCAACAACTCTCTAAAACATATTTAGTTGGAAAATTTTCTTACCTGCTCCTGGATGAAAACTCCCAGGGTACCTAACTTTCTTGATCCATCTTAGGCAATGAAAAGTCCTATGGTTGAATCACAAATCAATTTCAAATCTATTTCAGTACAGTTACTGAAATATCTGGTTTTAAAATCAGTAGAAATTCTGGACTTGGCTTGAAGTTAAATCTTCTCTGAAGTACTCTACTTGGACTTACATAAAGCAGAAAGTCAAGTAAAAGAGTTATTATGATCCCTCTATCTTTTCCTGCCTTATGCTTCAACCCTCCCCTCATCTCACCCAACAGGGGTCTGATTACATTTCATGGGGACAACTGGGAAAGGAGAAAAGGTAAAAGAAGAAATATTCCACTCCCAAGACCTGGCTTGTATATACAATCAACTGTGCATTCATTAGGTTTTTTTGAGATCTCTTAATTAATGTCCCTTTGTACAGTAAAGGCAAGCTCCTCATTTTGGCTTATAAGAAACGTGACATAATTTTTTTCCTAAGGTTTCTTTCTTCCCACGAGTAATATTCCTGGACAGGACTCAGAACATCCTCTGCTGCCTTTCTCTTTCTTTCCCTCTCTGTCTTTCCCTTTATCACTCTACGGGTGTGTATGGGTTGGCATGGCCCATATTGTACACAGGAGGAACACACATACTATTACTATAAGCAGACTTGGGGCAGGCAAGTCAACCTGTACACAATAGCAAACTTTATCAGCATTCCCACCTTCTGGGTGATGAACCAGGTCATGTCTCCCAAGCAGGAGACCAACACTGATCCCCTGGGTTGGCCACATTTTAGGAGATGCATATTAAGTTCTCCAAGAAATCAGTTAAGACTTCTCTCTAGATGTGAGGTGAGTAAAACTCACAACACAACTCTTGCCAAACGATCCTCCTCCCATATTTGTCCTTACCTCTCAAATCTAAATCCTTTTATAGCTTTATCATAGATAGCTGGTCCTTTGTCAGAGTCTACAAAGCCATCTTCAGTTTCTCTGGGACCCTCTAAGGATCACTGGAAAATGGACATCAGAATTGTTCCACTAAAGGACAGGGACACTGGGATATCCCATGCCTTGTCAGTTAAGGGTTTCTCCTTTAGGAATTATCTCCTCTGTTCACCTTATGTAGAAGGAAAGTGGGCTACAAATTTAAAGTTGGGGAAGGAAAGCATATGAAGGACAATTAAAAAGTAGTATGATGGGATGAAATTGCTATAAGGAGTTGGAAACCAGATATAATTATGAGAGAGTGGGATGTTTGAAATTAAGATTATGGAAATGTTGCACTGTTAGTAATGAAAAGGACTAGTGTAGCCATCTGTTGGAATTGGATCGCTGAAGTGGGGTGGGAGACAAGATCACTGAAAGAAAGTGAAGTCACTCAGTCGTGTCCGACTCTTTGCGACCCCATGGACTGTAGCCCACTAGGCTCCTCCGTCCTTGGGATTTTCCAGGCAAGAGTACTGGATTGGGTTGCCATTGCCTTCTCCAGGGGATCTCCCAACCCAGGGATTGAACCCGGGTCTCCCGCATTGTAGGCAGACACTTTATCATCTGAGCCACCAGGGAAGTCTCTAAGATCACTGAAGTAGAGATCAAATTGAGAATGTATTGAAAGATTCCCCACTTGAGTGATGAAATCTAAAAAAAATAAATAAATAAACACAAGAGTTCATGTTGGAGAGACTGACAGTGAGCTAGAAGCTGAAATCTTCAAGTTAATGAGAGAAGCAGATTAGGAATTGGTAGATGCCTACAGCAAGAAAGAATAGTGTTCAATGAGACACCCAAGGCTTTAACTATTATTTAGAATTGCAGGAGCATGGTGGTAATAAAAGACATACTGGATTTTTGTTTGTTCGTTTTATTATAGTTTTTTTTTTTTTTTAATTCTCTACAGACCATGAACACCTTAATTACCTGGAACTGGAGAAGACTACACCACCACTCATTCTGATGCATCTTAGAAAGTGTGCACTATATATTGAGTGTATGAGATTTCTTAACTTTTAGTGATACTAAGGGCAGACAGAACGCTCTAAACGCATCAGTAGAGACTGAAAAATGTTTCTATACCACTTCTAGGCACAACAGTGTGAGGAGTAAAGGAAAGATCATTTAAGAGAGCTATACAAGAGGGAGTATTCCAGGGATCACTCAGGAAAAATAAGTTGAAGTAACAATTAGTAATGGTGACTTCCAGAGAGAACAGTGGGTTATTTTAGGGTTTGAGGTTGTGGAGAAGTTATTAGAGGAACTTGAGAGGGTTGAAGAGAGACCAGCCAGGTATTAGGTAGAGCAAGGATGGGAAGGAATGTTCAGAGCATTAATTGAAGATTTAAGAGATTTTGCTAAATACTGACTGACTTCCAGAAGGTACACGTTAGTTGCTCAGTCATGTCTGACTGTTTGTGACCCCTGGACTGTAGCCCATCAGGCTCCTCTGTCCATGGGATTATCCAGGCAAGCATACTGAAGGAGGTTGACATTTTCTCCTCCAGGAAGAGAGTAGAGTGAGGTTAGGTACCACCCTCCTCCAGAAGGTACGGTGAGGTTGCTTCAGGAGCTGAAGATGAAAGTGGTATTAGTAAAGTAACTGTCAAGAGTCATGTTGGAATTAAGGGCTTGGAGATGTGGAATCACCTAAATCCATTAATCATTAAAGAGATCTAAGATTCTTAAAGAAATAGAATCAGTAACTTAAAATCAGTAAATTTCCGAGTATGGAAAAACTTGATGTCCCCTTTCAAGTTACTGATTATTGCTATTGTAAATGGAATATTCATTATAATTCCATTTATAATTTACTGTTTCTGAGTATAGAAAAACTACTGATTTTTGTGAACTAATTTAATTCCAGTGAAATGTTTGAACATAATTAACTCATAGGATTATCTGTAGATTTTCTTAGATTTTCTGTTTAAACAATCATAACATCTAAATATAAGGAAGGTTTTGTTTCTTCCTATCCAGTCCATTTAGTTGTCATTTATTCTTATTTTTTATTTTATTTTGAAAGTGAAAATCAGTCAGTTGTGTGCAACTCTTTGTGACCCCATGGACTAAACAGTCAATGGAATTCTCCAGGCCAGAATACTGGAGGGTAGCCTTTCCCTTCTCCAGGGGATCTTCCCAACTCAAGGATCGAACCCAGGTCTCCCACATTGCAGACAGATCCTTTACCGGCTAAGCCACCAGGGAAGCCAAAGAATATTGAAGTGGGTAGTCTATCCCTTCTCCAGCAAATCTTCACAACCTAGGAATCAAACGGGGATGTCCTGAATTGCAGGTGGATTCTTTACCAACTGAGCTATTGAAGAAGCCCCATAAATCAGATCCAGAAGGTAAATTCTGCCAGTCTTTAAAGGAATAAAGCATCCATCTCTGCTTCATAAGCACCATTCCAGAGAGCTGAAAAACAAGAAAGTCCTCCCCAATGCCTACATGAATTCTATACTAGAAGGAAAAGTGTAGGCAAATCTCACTTCACAAGCTAGCTGAAAAAAATCATATGGTAAAACTAGCAAACTGCATATATCAGTTATTTTAAGAATTATAAGAAGGCAGAACTTATCAAGGGGGTGCAAGAAGTTTAATGACACGAAATTTATTCACCATACTAAGGAGAAAAATAAAAAGTTTATAATCACCTCTATAGAAGTCCAACTTTATGACAAAATTGGACATCCTTTTATGATTAAAAAATAGCAAACTCAGAATAGAATGGGATTTTTTAATCTGAAAAAAGTTACCAAAAGTCTACAGTAACTTTTATTCTTAATGGTATATTATCACATGCATAATAAGTACAAGGATAAGCACAAGTCTTTGAATGCTTCACCAAATGATTTGATTTTTTTACAATCATCTCTTGGCCCTTTATTCTTTCATGCAAGCATTAGAGTCTGTTTTTCATGTTTAGATTTTTTTTTAAAAAATCACATTTAGCATTTTTAATGAAATTGCATTGAATATATAGATTAATTTGAGAATTGTTATCTTTAAAATATTTACTCTGCCTACATATGAACAAACAAGAACACACTCCTCTTTTTCTAGATCTTTTGTTAGTTCTGTAATAGCATTATATTTCAAAGTTTTAAACAGCATTTATTAGATTTACTATTTTGTACTTAATTGTTTTTATTGATATTGTAAATGGCATATTTATTAAAATTCCATTTTTAATTTACTGTTTCTGAGTACAGAAAAACTATCAATATTTGTATACCAATTTGTTTCCAGTAAAGCTTCTGAACATCATTAACTCAAAGAATTATCTATAGATTTTCTTAGATTTTCTTTCTAAACAATCATAACATCTATATATAAGAAGGGTTAGTTTCTTCCTATCCAGTCCATTTAGTTGTCATTTATTCTTATTTATCTTATGAATTCAAGAAGATCTACTACTGCTTTATTGACTATGACAAAGCTTTTGGTGTGTGTAGATCACAACAAACTGTGGGAAATTATTCAAGAGATGGGAATACCAGACCACCTGACCTACCTTTTGAGAAATCTGTATGCAGGTCAAGAAGCAACAGTTAGAACCAGACGTGGAACAACAAACTGATTCTAAAGCAGGAGAAGAGTACATCAAAACTGTATATTGTCACCAAGTCTATTTAACTTATATGCAGAGTACATCATGAGAGATGCTAGGCTGGATGAAGCACAAGCTGGAATCAAAATTGTAAGAAGAAATATCAATAACCTCAGATATGCAGATGACACCCCTCTTAGGCAGAAATTGAAGAAGAACTATAGAGCCTCTTGATGAAAGTGAAAGAGGAGAGTGAAAAAGTTGGTTGGCTTAAAATTCAACATTCAAAAACTAAGATCATGGCATCTGGTCCCATCACTTCATGGCAAATAGTTGGGGAAACAATAGAAACAGTGACAGACTTTATTTTCTTTGGGCTCCAAATTCATTGCAGATCGTGACTGAGGCATGAAATTAAAAGACCTTTGTTCCTTGGAAGAAAAGCTATAACCAAACTAGACAGCATATTAAAAAACAGAGACATTACTTTGCCAGCAAAGATCCATCTAGTCAAAGTTTTGGTTTTTCCAGTAGTCATGTATGGATATGAGAGTTGGACTATAAAGAAAGCTGAGCACCAAAGAATTGATGCTTTTGAACTATAGTGTTGGAAAAGACTCTTGAGAGTCCCTTGGACTGCAAGGAGATCCCACCAGTCCATACTAAAGGAAACCAGTCCTGAATGTTCATTGGAAGGACTGATGCTGAAACTCCAATACTTTGGCCACCTGATGAGAAGAACTGACTCATTGGAAAAGACCCTGATGCTGGGGAAGATTGAAGACAGGAGGAGAAGCGGATGACAGAGGATGAGATGGTTGGATGGCATCACCAACTCAATGGACATGAGTTTGAGCAAGCTCTGAGCATTGCTGATGGACAGGGAAGCCTGGCATGGTGCAGTCCATGGAACTGCAAAGAGTCAGACAAAAATGAGCCAAAGAACTAAACTGATCATTATTTTTAATGTTTTATCTTATCTTGAAGTATATTTGAATTACATTATTCTGACAGTTTCAGGTGTGCAGTAAAGTGATTTGGTTCATACATGTTCATACATGGTTCATGCATGTTCATGTGTCTATTATTTTTCAGATTCTTTTCCCATATAGGTTATTACAGAGTACTGAGTATAGGTCCCTGTGCTACATAATACAGGGTATTGTGTTAGGTCCACACTGATTATCTGTTTTATGTATAATAAGCACATATGTTAATCCCGACCCTGTAATTTATCCCTTCCTGCAACCTTTCTTCTTTGGTAATCATAAGTTTGTTTTCAAAGTTTTGAGTCTTCTGTTTTGTAAATAAGTTCATTTGTATTATTTTTTCTACTCCACATACAAATGCTATCATATTTGTCTTTCTCTGTCTGATTTACTTCACTTAGCATGATAATTTCTAGGTCCATCTATGTTGCTGCAAGTGGCATTGTCCCTTTCTGCTTTATAGCTGAGTAATAGTACATCTTCTTTACCCATTCATCAGTCTAGTGTCTTTTAGGTTGCTTTCATATCTTGGTTATTATAAATAGTGCTACAATAAGATGCATGTATCTTTTCAAATTATGGTTTTATTCCTGATCTTACTGTATTAATTTGGTAACTTTGAGTAGAAGCAAGTGATCTCTGACTCCCACTAAGATTTCTAGTAAGAAAAAATACTAGCTAAATGCCAAATATCCATGACAAACAGAAGCAAGAAAGAGGATATACGTAGTTGTAGTTTTGATGTGTTTGTGGCTGGAGGTGATCTCAGGGTCTTCATACTTTGCCATCTTGATCTGACCTTTCAAATTATGTTTCTTTTCTATGGTGCTACAAAATGCAAAGATAACTCCATTTTTTTTTCTTTCTCAACCAAAATGTAGCTGCTAAGAAACTAAAAATGCAAGGAAGTTTTTTTGATAGTTTTATGGAACTGGAGAAACCAATATTTGAATGCAAGACCCACCAAAAAGTAAAGGCCATAGTAAATATTTCAAGCTTGCAGTTGAAACTTCTGAAATGGGCAGGTTCAGTTGATAGGCTCATATTTTGTTGGCTTTTCAGGAAACTGTCTCTGGAGGGAGATGGAATCATCCATAACGTCTACAATGTTTCCTGCTCACTGTCCAGCATTCACTACAAAGTGTCCGTGTATGCAAGGAAATAGGACAGCATTACTAAAACCCAGGAGAAAAGACAGACTTTAAAACATATCCATCATAGAGGAAGTTCAGAATAATTATGAACAAGGTAATAGAGACATATACAGAGAATTTTGCCCAGAATTAGAATACATGGAAGGAGAAAATTTAAAAAAAAATGAGAAATAATCAACTGAAACTAATACTTAAGTGGATGGATTTGACAGTGTATTGCACAAATAGGAATGGAAAGTTTGGGAACCAAAAGGAAGATGATGAGTGAATATCGAAGTAACATCAGCTTTAGCATTTTTTAACATTAGTCCATAACATAAATTTTTAATATGTGCTTACTTCACATTTGAATGATAGATGTTTTTAGCTTTTCAAAAATTTTATTTGTACGGTATTTGGAAGTTCTACTGAGATGCCCAAATGGCTTACCTCATGAGGCAAGCCTCCCAGTTTGGCTGGTGTTAGCTGAGAGTAAGGGGAGTGTAAATGGATGTGAATAAAAGGACATGATGTCTATCAGTTGTGGCCTTGGGACCAAACCCAGCAAAGGATGTCATTGCTTATCCTATTAACATCACTCTTTTAAGGACTCTTAGAAATTGTAACCAATAGGAAACTAGGAGAAGCTGCAACAGGATAGAGTAGATTTAACGTAAGAAGTGAGTGCATATGAGTAACTCAAGGTGTAGAGTACAGAAATTACTATTGATGATTTGCCCATACACACTTGGATTCCTTTTACCAGGTTGATGTGACTGTTATCCCGTTGCTGAGAATGCTGCTGCTCACATCTGCAAACTTCTCTGAGGATTATCACCTCACCAGACGTGCCTGGAACTTATACCTATCCTCTCTCAAGGGAAGGCATAGCCAACACCTGATTGCTGTGAGAAGGTACAAAAGTCTTGCAAAAGTTCCAGTCTCTTGCTTCAGGCTATGTGCAAGGGGATTGATATATTCTGCTTTTTCATTCATGCTCCAGAGACTTCCAAATAATTATACTCAGGCTGGATTTCACCTAAAGACCATCCTCACTTCACTTCTTCCATTCCCTGTCCTCTTTCTTCTTTCTCTAGAGGGTTCACCCAATAAATCACTTTCACAAGGAGGCAACGTAAGTCGTTTTATTACACTTCACTTTATCACACTTCACAAATACTGCACTTTTTTACAAATTGGAAATTTGTGGCATTGAGCAATTCTATCAGCACCGTTTTTCCAACAGCTTTTATTCACGTGACCTCTCTGTGTCCCATGTTAGTACTTCTCACAATATTTCAAACGTTTTACTATTATTTTATTTGCTACAGTGATCCATGATCAGGGATCTTTGATGTATCTATTGCAAAAAGATAATTCAGATGGCAGAATATCACTTTGTACATGTTTGGCCTAATCTTTACCCATAGGCTCAAGAAGATGTTCCTCCTCTGAACACCTGCCTTCATGTAGCACACTTGCCCCATGAATCTCACCCTCCTCAGCACCATCACTGCTGTGTGTGTGAGCTTGGCTTCTCTTTTCACAGTATGAAAGTGCTCCTCAGAGATGTTTCTCCCTTACAAGGATCAGAGTCCTGAGCTATCTGTTGTCTAGTATTTGGAGGCTAGCACTTCTCGTACGGCTGCAGTGGTGGCTGCACGTCAATAGGGCGACTTTGAGGAAATACCCCATGTCCAAGGGCAGAGGAGTCACAGCAAGATGGTAGGTGGGGCAAAATCACGCTTAGAATCAAGCCCCATACCCGCCAGAGATGCTCAAGAGCTCAAAGAAACCTTGGGCGCACCAGGACCCAGAGACCCCACAGAGACTGAGACAGAGCTGTGTTTGAGTGTCTCCTGCGGAGGGACGGGTCAGCAGTGACCTGCTGCAGGGGGAGGGGCTCTGGGTGCATCAGACCTGTGTATGGCATAAGCCCTCCTGGGGAGGTCACTAGTAACCCACCATGGAGCCGCCAGAACCTGCACAGGACTGGGAAACAGACTCTTGGAGGCACCAGCAGAATCTTGTGCACCAGGACCCAGGAGAAAGGAGCAGTGATTCCGAAAGAGACAGACCCAGACTTGCCTGAGAGTGTCCAGGCATCTCCAGCAGAGGCGTGGGTCGGTGGTGGCCTGCTGCAGGGTTGGGGCACGGCATGCAACAATGCATGCATAGGACCTGTTGAAGGTCCTCCTTCATTACCTCCACCATAGTTTGGCCTCAGGTCAAATAACAGAAAATTAGATTAAAGATTTACTGAGCATGGCCCCACCCATCAGAACAAGACCCAAGTTTCCCCCTCAGTCAGTCTTTCCCATCAGGAAGCTTCCATAAGCCTCTTATCCTTTTCCATCAGGGGGCAGAAAGAATGAAAACTACAATCACAGAAAAATAACCAACCTGATCACATGGACCACAGCCTTGTCTAACTCAATGTAAGGATGAGCTATGCCATGTAGGGCCACCCAAGACGGACAGGTCATGCTGGAGAGTTCTGACAAAATATGGTCCACTGGAGAAGTGAATTGCAAACTACATCAGTATTCTTGCTCTCAGAACCCCATGAACAGCATGAAAAGGCAAAAAGATAAGACACTGAAAGATGAACTCCCCAGGTTGGTAGGTGCCAAAAATGCTACAGGAGATCAGTGGAAAAATAACTCCGGAAAGAATGAAGAGATGGAGCCAAAGCAAAAACTACACACAGTTGTGGATGTGACTGGTGATGGAATAAAAGTTTGATGCTGTAAAAAGCAATATTGCATAGGAGCCCAGAATGTTAGATCCATGAATCAAGACAAATTGGAAGTGGTCAAACAGGAGATGGCAAGAGTGAACATAAACATTTTAGGAATCAGCGAACCTAAAATGGACTGGAATGGGTGAGGTTAACTCAATGACCATTATATCTATTACTGTGTGTGAGAATCACTTATAAGAAATGGAGTAGTCATCATAGTCAAAAAAGAGTTCGAAATACAGTACTTGGATGCAATCTCAAAAACAACAGAATGATCTCTGCTCATTTCCAAGGTAAACCATTCAATATCATGGTAATCCCAGTCTATGCCCCAACTTTTTCTAATGTTGAAAAAGTTGAATGTTTCTATGAAGATCTACAAGACCTTCTAGAACTAACACCCAAAAAAACGTGTCCTTTTCATTATAGGGGAGTGGAATGCAAAAGTAGGAGGTCAAGAAACACCTGAAGTAACACGCAAATTTGGCCTTGGAGTACAGAATGAAGCAGGGCAAAGGCTAATAGAGTTTTGCCAAGAGAACGCACTGGTCATGGCAAACACCCTCTTCCAACAACACAAGAGAAGACTCTACACATGAACATCACCAGATGGTCAACACCGAAATCAGATTGATTATATTCTTTGCAGCCAAAGATGGAGAAACTCTATGCAGTCAGCAAAAACAAGACCAGGAGCTGACTGTGGCTCAGATTATGAACTCCTTATTGCCAAATTCAGGCTTAAATTGAAGAAAGTAGGGAAAACCATTAGACCATGCAGGTATGACCTAAAGAAAATCCCTTAAGATTATACAGCGGAAGTGACAAATAGAGTCAAGGGATTAGATCTGATAGAGTGCCTAATGAACTATGGATGTACTTGACATTGTACAGAAGGCAGTGATCAAGACCATCCCCAAAAAAAAGAAAAGCAAAAAGGCAAAATGGTTGTCTGAGGGGGCCTTACAAATACTTGTGAAGAGAAGTAAAAGGCAAAGGAGAAAAGGAAAGATATACACATTTGAATGCAGATTTCCAAAGAATAGCAAGGAGAGATAAGTGAGTCTTCCTCAATGATCAATGTAAAGAAATAGAGGAAAACAATGGAATGGGAAAGACTAGAGATCTCTCCAAGAAAATTAGAGATACCACGGGAACATTTCATGCAAGATGGGCTCATCAAAGGAAAGAAATGGTATGGACCTAACAGAAGCAGAAGATATTAAGAAGAGGTGGCAAGAATACACAGAAGAACTATACAAAAAAAGATCGTCATGACCCAGATAATTACAATGGTGTGATCAATGACCTAGAGCCAGACATCCTGGAATGCCAAGTCAAGTGGACCTCAAGAAGCATCACTATGAACAAAGCTAGTGGAGGTGATATAATTCCAGTTGAATTCTTTCAAATCCTAAAAGATGATGCTATGAAAGTGCTGCACTCAATAGGCCAGAGAATTTGGAAAACTTGGCAGTGAACACAGGACTGGAAAAGTTCAGTTTTCATTCCAATCCCAAAGAAAGGCAACACCAAAGAATGCTCAAACTACCACACAGTTGGCCTCATCTCACATGCTAGCAAAGTAATGCTCAAAATTCTTCAAGTCAGGCTTCAATAGTACATGAACCATGAACTTCCAGATGTTCAAGCTGGATTTAAGAAGGCAGAGGAACCAGAGATCAAATTGCCAACATCTGTTGGATCATTGAAAAAGCTAGAGAGACCCAGAAAAATGTCTACTTCTGCTTTATTGGCTATGCCAAAGTCTTTGACTGTGTGGATCACAATAAACTGTGGGAAATTCTGAAAGTGATGGGAATACCAGACCATCTGACCTGCCTCTTGAGAAACCTATATGCAGGTCCAGAAGCCACAGTTAGAACTGGACATGGGACAACAGACTGGTTCCAAATAGGAAAAGGAGTATATCAAGGCTGTATATTGTCACCCTGCTTATTTAACTTATATGCAGAGTACATCATGAGAAATGCTGGACTGGATGAAGCACAAGCTGGAATCAAGATTGCCGGGAGAAATACCCATAACTTCAGATATGCAGATGACACCACACTTATGGCAGAAAGAAAAGAAGAACTAAAAAGCCTCTTGATGAAAGTGAAAGACAAGAGTGAAAAAATTGGCTTAAAACTCAACATTCAGAAAACTAAGATCGTGGTCTCTGGTCCCATCACATCATGGCAAATAGATGGGGAAACAATGGAAACAGTGGCTGACTTTATTTTGGGGGCTCAAATATCACTGTAGAAGATGACTTCAACAATGAAATTAAAAGACCCTTTCTTCTTGCAAGAAAAGCTATAACCAAACTAGACAGCATATTAAAAAGCAGAGACGTGACTTTGCCAACAAATGTCCGTCTAGTCAAAGCTTTGGTTTTTCCGGTAGTCATGTATGGATGTGAGAGTTGGACTATAAAGAAAGCTGAGCACTGAAGAATTGATGCTTTTAAACTGTGGTGTTGGAGAAGACTCTTGAGAGTCCCTTGGACTGCAAGGAGATCCAACCAGTCCATCTTGGGGGAGATCAGTCCTGGGTGTTCATTGGAATGACTGATGCTGAAGCCGAACCTCCAATGTTTTGGCCACCTGATGTGAGGAACTGACTCGTTGGGAATGCCCCTGGTCCTGGGAATAATTGAAGGCAGGAGGAGAAGGGAATGACAGAGGATGATATGTTTGGATGGCATCATGCCTCAATGGACGTGAGTTTGAGCAGCCTCCGGGAGTTGGTGGCAGACAGGGAAGGCTGGCATGCTGAAGTCCACAGAGTCGCAAGGAGTCCGACACGACTGAGTGATTGAACTGAACTGAATGGAACTGAACTTCTTGTATGCTGTTCAGCTTTATGGTTTATTAGCACCAGTCTAAGTCCAATGTTTAATATTTCATCATGACTAAAACCAGAAATCTCCAATTTTTCATATGGGAAAAAATTTAATCCTGACACCTAATTCATGACAGTCATAAAAATCAATTACTTATGGATTCTAGATTTAAATATGAAAACAAAGATGGTAAAACTTCTAAAAGAAACCTGGGAGTGAACAAAGGTAAACATGAGTTAGAACTTCAGCATTATCAGTAATGCTTTATAAAACATTCCAATTATTGATAATGTTCCCAAACTGTAAGCATCTCAAATTTTGATGAACAGTAAATTAACTGTGTCTTAGTCACCCAAAGGTGATGAAAAATCACCAGACATTTCAAAATATACTTATATTTTTTCAAGAAAATGGATATATTCCATTTATTTAAAGTTGAGAAACAGGCAAAAGTATGTATGCAATGTAAGAAACAAGCATGGTGGTTGAGGTTTTTGGGATTTGGAAAGAAATGAAAACCAGAAGACAGCATGAGGCAGGCTCTGGAGTGCTGGTAATATAACTTGATCTGGACAATGACAACACAAATACAGTAGCTTTCAAAAAGTCACCAATATCTCAAAAACAATTTATGCACTTTGTACTATGGACCTCAAGCTTCCATAGTTACAAACATAACATATAAACTGGACAAAGAATCATTCTTGGTTAGATATCTTCTTACAGCTCCTGGACATCTTATTCACTAGCATCTGAGCTACCACTTGGATTTTGACACTTAGATATATCCCTTCATTTCTTATTAGATAATCTACAAATGATACATGCTACATATTATCCAGGAATAATGGTTGGTAGTTAATTTTTATTTATTAATATTTAATAATCAATAAGTACTTAATAAAATATTATTAATATTTTTTACTTTATTGTCTGCTAGTCCATTATTCTGGAACACAAACTACTTGTGGGAATACAAACTGGTTTAATATGTCTCAAATATAGATTGCCAGTTGTGTCAAAATCCCAACAATGGTTCAACTCATGTATTTTTACATCTCCTTTCACAATCCCACTTACAGAAATTTTGCCTTGAGGAATTATTTGATTCTGTTTCTAGGTATGCACATTACCAAAGCAAAGCACAGGTAGCGACAGCCATGTTATCAAGACAAAAACAAATCCTGAGAATGGCCAAAGTGTCCAATAGAATATTAGTTACATAAATTATGATATATACTTAAGTCAATGACTAGACTGACATTAAAGTGATGATGTTGAGCTATATTCAGTGACATAGCTTTCATGTTACATTGCTGTTAGGAAACAGAGCATGAGGCATTATGTATTGTATTAATTCTACATAAAAAAGATAGATATGAATATTAATGAAAGATATGCACAAAAATGCTGACAGTGGTACTTCTGAGTGGCATGCATTTGAGAAAATACTCTTTTTTAATTTTATTTTGCATGTTTATGCTTTGTAAACTTTTTTTATATTGAATTAGACAAAGACAATTTTATACCCAAGAGCTAAGTACTAATGTGTTGATTTATTCTTTAAGGTAAAATATTTTTTAAATGCATATATTAAGAATAAGAAAGTGTGATTTTTGTAGCCTCAAATTCTAAAGAGCCAAAAGTAATATCTTAATGTCATGCCCATCAAATTCAGTAGATTTGGCTTCTGCTCTCTCAAGACAAATAGCATGAATGAATACAAGCTGTTTCATATGCACTCAATTATGCTAATATGAGTAAAAGTTTGTCTCATGATTCTTCTTATTGTTTCTAATGTATACACTGCAATTTACTATGATTTCATGCTATGTGTGTCCATCGCTTTAAATTTTCTTACTGTTTTGGAAACCTGTACGTTAAGAATAAACTAACAGCTTAGAAGTTTTGTGCAGTCAGTCTCTGTGTACTAGTATGTACTGTTTTCTGACAAGTTTTATGCAGATGAGGAAGTAGCAAAACAAATCAAAATAAATTCATTTCATCAAAACCATGTGGTGATCAAGAGTAATTAATTAAGAGAAGTAAAAACTAAGAAATACACAAAACAGAGATTTTTTTCATCAGACTTTTAGTTAGGAGAAATTTACAAGTTTGAAGATTTAGGAATTTTATTAAATTATCTAAGTGGAAGTGTTATAAGGTCATGGTGGGAGGATGGGTAATCCTCTATACAGTATGTATATACACAAATTCTATTTATTTAGGCACAATTAGAGCTGCAAGGAGATCCAACTAGCCCACCCTAAAGGAAGTCAGTCCTGAATATTCACTGGAAGGACTGATGTTGAAGCTTAAACTCCAATACTTTGGAGTTCTGCCTGATGCAAAGGACTGACTCATTCAAAAAGACCCTGATGCTGGAAAAGATTGAAGGCGGGAGGAGAAGGGGATGACAGGGGATGAGATGGTTGGATGGCATCAAAGACTCAATGGACATGAGTTTGAGTAAACTCCAGGAGTTGGTGGACAGGGAGGCCTGGTGTTCTGCAATCCATGGGGTCGCAAAGAGTTGGACACAACTGAGGGACTGAACTGAACTGAGAGCTCCATGTGGCATTTTTTAGTGAATACAAATGCAAATAAAGAATTCTTACAATTTCTAAATTATCTCCATTTTCATGAACTATAAGGAAAAGTGGGTGCTTTAAGTCCAGTATAAGTAGCCACCTATTCATTGCAGCTAGCTTCGCTGAGATACGTCTTTGCACCCTTTCAGGACTATATATAAAGTCTAGTCTAGAGATCACTCTATATAAGAGAATATTTAAAGTATCTTCCAATCCTGAGATTCTTCAATCTTTGCAAAAGCAGAAGACATATTTCCTTAATGCATAGACATCCCTTTTGGCCCAGAGTGCCAGTGTGGCATCATATCCCTCTTCTTTTCTTCATTGGCCCTTGTGTTCCTCTACATCTGAGCTCTCCAGTGCATCACTGGCTGAGGACCATCCAAAGCAGAGAGCTCACTAACAGCACGCTGATCTGGATTCCTTATGGAAATCTTAAGCTGGGAATAGTTTTCCTGAACTACAAGATTCAACAGGCTGTACCATAAGCTCACAGATGACTCCAGAACCATAAAACTGTCTATTTTTAAATTTATGAATTTTATTATGTATACTCTAAAGTCGCCATTCATAGACAACAGCTTCCATTTGCTTAAATTTCAATAATGCTTAAAATCTTTGTAAATCAATATTGTCGACTTATCCAAACATATATTGTTTCCAATATCCAAGTCCTTTGACGTCTTCATAACTATAGCTATGGAGAAAGAAATGAAATAAGATTGGACTGACAACATATCCAATAACCTCTCACTATTATCTGCAGCCTTGTGAAGGCTATTCAAATAAAATTAGAAGATCTGGCAGCCCCTGGAAATATTAACATAAGGATAATACCAGACTAAATTTTCTGTGAACCTAAAATAGTGCTCTCCTTCATCAATAAGTGGAATACAGACATCCTTTGAAAATTTACCAAATTTTTGAGAAAAATTTAAAATAGAATTTTGGTCAAGAAAACAGTATTTTCCTTGTACCAAACCTAGCTTAAAAATATTCTTTATCTTGAGAAGACCATTATGATTATCTATGTGATCAGACTTTTCTCAGCCTCCATCCAAAATTCTGACTTAGTATACAAATAAATGGAGAAGGAACTGGCAACCCACTCCAGTATTCTTGCCTGGAGAATCCCGAGGACAGAGGAGCCTGGAGGACTAGAGCCCATGGGGTTGCAAAGAGTCAGACATGACTGAGTGACTAGGACACACACACAAATAAATGGCGAAAGCCTTTTGAGTATCATTGCCTGGGAAATCCCGAGGACAGAGGAGCCTGGCGGACTACAGTTCACCGGGTCGCAGAAGAGTCGGGCTGACTTAGCCACTAAACAGCAACACAGATAAAGCTAAGAAAATAATAAATACATTTCACTTTATTTTTCTTTAGAAGGCAAGGAGATGGAAAATTTGCCATTTAAGTGTTTTCCTAACTACTTAAGCTGCATTTGAGTTTAGTTTTGCAAAACATGTTTTGAAAGTTTACAGATTTCGTAATAGCTTTTCTTTGGGGAGACATTCTTTCATTTAATGACAGTTACTATCATAAACTTGTAGTGGAGATTAAAGTCAGATCTATATCTGGGGTCTATGTTCATGTTACGTTTAATCAAATTTCACTAATATTTTAAAAACTCGGGTCTAATTTGAATTCATGCCAATCACATCTTCTCTATCTTATGGAATCATGGAAAGCAGTTAGAATACGTGGACTTTTTAGCCCAGAGTACAGAGTTGAGTGATACAACATGCTCACCCCAAATACAAAACAGCTAGAGTTAGTGAACAGGGATTCACTTCATTGTGATTCATACAACACACACACTGCCGTGAAAAAATTAGGAAGTGTTCACAGATGACTTCCTAGGAGCAGATGGAGCACTTATATAATTCTTTTACGTGCCATGCAGCATCGCAGACGTTGACTCATAAATCTGATCAACTCCTATGTATTCCATGGCCTCTGTGCTCCTAACAAACCGTACCTGACCTGGAGAAACTAGAGGAATCCTTTTTACCGTTCACATTGTTTTAATGGTGTAACAGTACAAAATCTTCGCAAGCAGGAGCTCACAGATTTTTGTGATTTAGAAGCTCTTCTTCATATGACAAGATTACTTAAAGAAAAATTGCTTAATAAAAGGGTAAGGGTTTATTCCCACAGAGCTCAGGAAAAGAAAATAAGTCTGGTGTTTGAAATTAAAACATTTTATGCTCTCCCTTATCTATAACCAACACTATTTTTTGTAAAAGACACTCTATTCCCCAGTGTGGGAAAATAAAAAAGCAAAGAATACAATTTTTAGTTTTTCTCTCTCTGCCTACTTTTTTTTCCTTCTCTATTTTCTCCCCAATGTGAAAACATTTTTATGCAGGGGCCATGGTTTTAGACATAGAACAATGGCTGGGAATTTAGAGGCCATAAAAGTCTAGACTCACTCTTATCACTGAGAGATTTCCCTTCGGCTACTTAGCATCTCCGTGGTTCAGTGTCTACCTTTAAACGTGGAATCACGATGTACAGTCTTACTTATTAGACCAAAACGTGGTGAGGGCTAAATAGGGTTAAAGAGTCTAGGAATAACAGTTGCTGCATAAATCAAGATATGGTATTTTGGAATAATTATTATAGCCCATCAGCTTCTCATTGACAGCTAATAAATCATTTAGCATGTTAGTAACAAAAACTACTAATTATGCTAAGTGAATGGTACCCTGATATAATTCTGCGCTTTATTCTGGGTAATTTATTTAACATGGATAGTCTCCTTCCTACCACTTAGTGCTTTGCCAGCATTTTCTTTAATCTTATCAGATCTCTTTGATTTAATTGAGAAGTCACTCTAGAAGAGTGTCATTTTTCTTGCATCTCTTCAACAAAGTAATATAATTAAGATTATGCAAAACAGAGAAGATTCCCTGAGTACCAAGCAAGAGTGAAGGCCTGTGAAATCCCAAAATTAGGATTTGCTGTAGTCAACATAAATAATTGACATTTAGATGACCTAATTAAAATAAATTACATCTCTGTAGGGGAAATTCAAACACAGGATATTCTTGAAAAATTATAGACAAAATAACCAAGATAGCTCTGTTTCATGGTTCCTATAAAAATCATGCAAAACTTGGCTTTATTCTTGACAAAATAATATTCAGTGTGGCAGAACTGTGGAAATTTGAAAATATATTAGAAACGGTATAATCATGACTACCGTTAAGGAAAAATAGTGCAGCAGTTGAGTGGGACAACCGTACAGACAGACAGCAGACTGTTAGATCATATCTATGCAAATTCCTTAGTCTCTGTGCTTCAGTTTCCTTGTCTATAAAATGGGTCCTTACTGGGGCTTTTGGATGATTAAATCATATACTGCAGGTAAAATAAAGTAACATTGGAAAAATCTAAGTTGCTTCAGCCCTATCCAACTCTTTGTGATGCACAACGGACTGTAGCCCTCCAGGCTCCACTGTTCACGGGATTCTCCAGGCAAGAATACTGGAGTACGTTGCTGTGCCCAATTTTCAATATTTTACATGCCCACTCAAGTACTCTGATGACAAAAGAAAAAGTTGGAAGCCTTGTAAAAATAAATTAGGCAATTGACCTTAATATTTTTTCAATTAATTTACTTTCAGAATTGCTTAAGAAAAAGATATAATTTTTCCCATGAAAATTGCTCTCTTATTCCAGGAGGACTTTATTACCTTTTCTCGTGAAACCATACATTTTTATACAAATTCCCTCAGTCATTCAGAAAGGTGCTCTCATTTTGGAAATGTATCAGTTATGCTCTAACGCTCTAACAGCTTTGAATTTTGCTCATTGTGTCAAATCATCTTTAATAAAGAAATAGAATTATAGGTGTTGACACCATAGGGAAAAAAGCACCTTCAAACTCTTTTTATAAGGAATTTGGTCCACTCACTCACGTTAATGAAACAATATCTACCACATCTCCTGATTGAGTGGACTTTTTTTAAAAGCAAGGAACCTGCTGATAAAACTTAGTTAATATTTTATCAAAATCCTATTTCAAATGTCCATACCAAAAGCACTTGTGTGTGCTATAGTATCGACAAAAGTGGTGAATTAAAATGATTATCTGTTGAAACCTTATCAGTGGGGTATTTTAAAATATTGCTTTCTCTTGCCAAAAGTAGAAGGTGGTTTTTGGCGAAATTGTACCAAATCCCATTTACTTTTGGAATATAGTAATTGCTCAGTATTGTGCGGCTCGACCTCAAAACCCAGTGCCAATTATCAGGTGCTTGGTCTTACAAGAGTTAGGAGAGCTTGCGGCGCTTCAGGTTTCTGTCTGTAAAACGAGGAACACAACTGTACTTAGTCAACGGCACTGTGGGAATTAAGGAGATGACACATGTGAAACATCTGAATCGTTCATGGCACCTGGGAAGTACTCAAAAAGTTTGCCTCTGTCATCATGGGTATGTGTATTTTCTGATCAATAACTGGTATAAGTATTTTAAATGTTATTATGGAAATTAATCCAGAAATGCAGCTCACTAATTTTAGGAATACTGTCATTGGATAGCACGACCCTTGGCTGAACATTTGGAAACATTGGTATAAAAAAATGTTTTCTTAAAAGCCCACATCCATGGGATTTCCCTGGTGGTCTGGTGGTTAACACTGTGGTGCTTCCAATGCAGGGGACACAGGTTCCATCCCTGGTCAGGGAACTAAGATCCCCCATGCCTCAAGGTGCAGCCAAAAAAAAAAAAAAATAGAGAGAGAGAGAGATCTATATTAAATAGTGATTAATATAAGATTATAGAAAGTGACTAAGTATGCAGAACAAATAAATAACAAATATGGTATATACATATGCTCAGTCGCGTCAGTCATGTTTGACCCTATAAACTGTAGCCTGCCAGGCTCCTCTATCCATGGAATTCTCCAGGCAAGAATATGGGATTGGGTTGCCACGCCCTTCTCCAGGAAATATGGTATCCTCGGGTTATATTAGAAGCTAAAGTTTTTTCAAACTTCCTTTCTTAACGGAGTGTTTATTGTTTTAAAATTCTCTGGGCCAAGAGAAGGAGAAATGGGTGGGGACCTGAACATAAGGAGTTTAGATTTCCTGAATGCCAAGGCCAATATCCAATCAGAACAGACTGGCTTACTATTAACTCCTTGACCATTATTTAGTTATTTTTTAGGGAGAGTAACTAAATAATGGTCAAGGAATTAACAGTAAACCTACTCTCCCTAAAAGAATAGGGCTTCCCTGGTGGTTAAGATGGCAAAGAATCTGCCTGCAATGCAGGAGATCCAGGTTGGACTCCAGAGTTGGGAAGATCCCCTGGAGAAGGGAAGGACAACCCACTCCAATATTCTTGCCTGGAGAATTCTGTGGACAGAGGAGCCTGGTGAGCCCCGGTCCATGCGAATGCAAAGAATCAGACACAGACTAACACACACCTAAAAGAATATCGATCTACTTTTAAAAATAGTAATAGCTACCGTTTGTTGAGTGCATGCCAAGTTGCTTCAGTCGTGTCTGACTCTTTACTACGCTACGGACCATAGCCCGCCAGGCTCCTCTGTCCCTGGGATTCTCCAGGCAAAAATCCTGGAGTGGGTTGCCATGCCCCCTTCCAGGGAATCTTCTCAACCCAGGGATCATATCTGTATCTCTTGAGTCCCCTGCATTGGCAGGGGGGTTCTTTACCACAGTGCCACCAGGGAAGCCCAATAGGTTAGCAATTATTTAATATTAAATACTATCCTGAGTGCTGTAAGCATTATTTCAAATTCTCTCAGCAATCCTCTGTAATGATTTTTAAAAATCATAAGATAAATACCATATGATATCACTTAAATGTGGAATCTAAAAGGATAATTCAAATGAACATATTTACAAAATAGAAAGAGACTCATGGACTTCAAAAACAAACTTTTGGTTACCAAAGGGGAAAGGTTGGGGAAGGGATAAATTGGGAGTTTGGGGTTAACATATACACATGACTATATATATATAAATATATATAAATAGATAATTAATAAGACCTACTATATAGCACAAGAGTCTCTACTAAATATTCTGTAATAATATGGGAAAAGAATCTGAAAAAAAAATGGACATACATATATATATACACACACACACACACACACATATATATAATTGAACCACTTTTCTGTAACCCTGAAACGAACACAACATTGTAAATCAATTACACTCACAATATAAACAAATGATTTTTTTTAAATGTCAGAAGTAAAGAGAAAATATAATTCATTTTTCATAATTAATTGGAGGCCTTCCATCCCCTGGTTAGCATGAAAAACTAAATGCCCAATTTAAATGTAATCCAACCTGATTATATAAACAGCTGCTGCAGGGCCTGATCTCTGGCTGGGGTAAAGCGTTCTCTCCTCCTGGCCTGTCTCTAAGATGAGGTAATAGAGGAGTATGTGGATGACATGACCTTGCGATTTTGGAGGGTGGCAGAATGCACTGACCTTGAGTTGTCATTTACTGGATTCCATGGCAATATTTCCTGTCACCTGTTGACTATTGAGGCTTCTGTCTTTGTCTGATGCATTCATGGTCCTTCATTTGGAACCTGGCAACACTCTGGAGGTAGCTTGAACTCCCTTCAGCTCTCCCAACTGTGGGCCTAGAAGCCCCCACCTACCCCAGGGTCTTGAGGTGCACCCAGCGTCTAACGCATGATGAATGAAAACATCTGGCAAGCTCACTGGCTTCCAATCAGCGTGCACCCCACACATGAGCTAAGAGATTGAAGGCCAACCAGATCGTCTCCCTGCCTGATGACAGGTCACACCCTTAACTAGATTGGGTTGCCTGAGATGTTACAGTTTCCTTCTAGAATTCCAAAAAGAGAAAGGGGAGAGGGATTTTTCTATGCTAGATACATCCCGGAACTTATCTAACACAGGTCCTCTTCAAAGAAAGGAGATTAAAACCACACTGACTTGTTTAATCCTCTCACATTCTCTCCCCCATCCTTTCCATAATCCGTCAGGACTGAGAGCTTCTATCTTACCTTTCCTGTATCATACACTCTATTCCATAGAATAGCAAACATTATGGCTTTTTATTAAAAGCAGAAAAGCTTTTATTCTACATTTTGGCAGAATATCTGCACCTAGGTCTCCTGCAGGTTTGGTTATTGAAATAAAAATATAACTACCATATGACCTAGCAGTCCAACTCTGGGACATATAACCTGAGAAAACCATAATCTAAAAAGACACACACCCCTCAGTGTTCACTGCAGCACTGATTACAATAGCCAGGGCATGAAACCAATCTTCAATGTCCATCAACAGAGGAACAGATAAAGAAAATATGGTACATATATACAATGGAATATTACTCACCCATACAAAGGAACAGAATTGTGTCATTTGCAGAAATATGGATGGACTTACAGACTGTCATACTGAGAATGTATTATAAATTGTATGTATTAATATTGTATATTAATGCATATATGCAGAATCTAGAAAAATTATACAGGTGAACCTATTTGCAAAGCTGAAATAGAGACACAGACATAGACAGCAAATATATGGACACCAAGGCAGGAAAGGGGGTAAGTGGGTCAAATAGTAAGAGTGAGATTGACGTGTATACATTGCTATACATGGAATAGACAACTGGTGCAAGTCTACTGCATAGCGCCAGGAACTCCACTTGATACTCTGTGGTGACCTAGATGTGAGGGAAATCCAGAAGGGAGGGGTTCAGTTCACTTCAGTTCAGTTCAGTCACTCAGTCATGTCCAGCTCTTTGCAATCCCATGAAACGCAGCACGCCAGGCCTCCCTGTCCATCACCAGCTCCCAGAGTTTACTCAAACCCATGTTGAGTCAGTGATGCCATCCAACCATCTCATCCTCTGTCGTTCCCTTCTCCTCCTGCCTCCAATCCCTCCCAGCACCAGGGTCTTTTCCAATGAGTCAGCTCTTCCCATTAGGTGGCCAAAGTATTGGCGTTTCAGCTTCAGCATCAGTCCTTCTGGTGAACACCCAGGACTGATCTCCTTCAGGATGGACTGGAAGGGAGGGGTTATGTGTACACAAATGGCTGATTCAGTCTGCTGGGCAGCAGAAACTAGCACAACTTGTGAAGCAACGATACCTTAATAAATATATTTTAAAAAGAGAATGAGGGAGAGGAATGGGTTAGTAAAGAAACACAGCAACATCTTCTGTCTCCACAAAGCCTGGGTCTCAAGGGTATTCATTTGTTCAGGGCTCAACCACCAGTCTCTCCCAGAGAATGTTGAGAAGCTGAAATAAAATATGGTCTAAAAAGTAAAACTAATTTCTGACAAAACTCTATCTACCTTTACACTTGTAACATATGTTATTCATACCAGGAAACCAAGACTGAAAGAAACTAAATAACTTAACACAGGTCGAATTTCTACTTTTGTCAACTGCATAGACGCCTCATTTGCCTTAATTAATAAGATGCTGATACCTTAGCTGAGCATGTAGTTCTCTCTCCTTTGCAGAAACACCCAGTAGTCTTTGCACAACACATTACCCTAAAGAACTTGACCAACATTCCTCTTAATGATCTAATGAACATTCTTTCAGAACTTTCTATAAATATGATGTAAAATGTAAACATAAAACATCATGAAATATATTATACTTCCATTGTCTCCCAGTTAGTTTGAAGGTAGAATTAGATGCTGAGTCAAATTAAAATTGTATCTAATGCTATAATGTTTAAGGATGAACACTTATCCTAAGGAAGATAGAAAATAACTTTTTAAAATCACGCTTGTAGTCCAATTCATTCAGTCAACAAATATTTACTGAATTCCCATTTTGTCCCAGGTATATTTTAGGACTGGAATTACTGCTCTGAATATAACAAATTTCTGATGGAGAGAGGTCTACATAAATTTCGAAAGGATTCCAACCCATGGGAGGAAGGAGATGAATAACAAGCAGATTAATACAAAAATATATAATATTTCATGTACTGATAAGTGCTATGAAGGAAAATCAACAGGTAAGATAGAAGTGATGGGATGTCTGTTTTACAGATGCTGTTGATGAAACTCTTCCTATAATTACATATGAGCAAAGTCATGAAGGAAGCCAGACACAAAGAATGCTTATTTCTAGGGAAAGTCTGTTTTAGGTACAGAGAACCACAAAGGCACCTAACTTACTGGAGAATAAACCAAATTTGAGGAAAAACACAGGCACCAGGGGAAGGGTTATGGCTGATGAAGAGCACAGACATGCAAAGCCGATTATGTAAGATCTTTAAAGACATCTCATCCTCTGTCATCCCCTTCTCCTCCCAACTTCAATCTTGCCCAGAATCACAGTCTTTTCAAATAAGTCACTTCTTCCCATCAGGTGGCCAAAGTACTGGACTTTCAGCTTCAGCATCAGTCCTTCCAATGAACACCCAGGACTGATTTCCTTTAGGATGGACTGGTTGGATCCCCTTGCAGTCCAAGGGACTCTCAAGAGTCTTCTCCAACACCACAGTTCAAAAGCATCAATTCTTCAGCGCTCAGCTTTCTTTATAGTCCAACTCTCACATCCATACATGACTACTGGAAAAACTATAGCCTTGACTATATGGACCTTTGTTGGCAAAGTAATGTCTCTGCTTTTTAATATGTTGTCTAGGTTGGTCATAACTTTCCTTCCAAGGAGTAAGTGTCTTTTAATTTCATGGCTGCAATCACCATCTGCAGTGAGTTTGGAGCCCAAAAAGAAAGTCTGCCCCTGTTTCCACTGTTTCCCCATCTATTTGCCATGAAGTGATGGGACCAGATGCCATGATCTTAGTTTTCTGAATGTTGAACTTTAAGCCAACTTTCTCACTCTCCTCTTTGACTTTCATCAAGAGGCTCTTTAGTTCTTCACTTTCTGCCATAAGGGTGGTGTCATCTGCATATCTGAGGTTATTGATACTTCTCCCGGCAATGTTGATTCCAGCTTGTGCTTCCTCCAGTCCAGCATTTCTCATGATGTATTCTGCATATAAGTTAAATAAGCAGGGTGACAATATACAGCCTTGACATACTCCTTTCCCGATTTGGAAACAGTCTGTTGTTCCATGTCTAGTTCTAACTGTTGCTTCCTGACCTGCATACAGATTTCTCAAGAGGCAGGTCAGGTGTCCTGGTATTCCCATCTCTTTAAGAATTTTTCACAGTTTCTTGTGATCCACATAGTCAAAAGCTTTGGCATAGTCAATAAAGCAGAAATAGATGTTTTTCTGGAACTCCTTTGCTTTTTTGATGATCTAACAGATGTTGGCAATTTGATCTCTGGTCCTCTGCCTTTTCTAAATCCAGCTTGAACATCTGAAAATTCACTGTTCACATAGTGTTGCACCCTGGCTTGGAGAATTTTGAGCATTACTAGTGTTGAGATGAGTACAATTGTGCGGTAGTTTGAGTATTCTTTGAAGCATTGCCTTTCTTTGGGATTGGAATGAAAACTGACCTTTTCCAGTCCTGTGGCCACTGCTGAGTTTCCCAATTGCTGGCATATCGAATGATGAGATGAGATGGTTGGATGTCATCACCAACTCAATGGACATGAGGCTGAGTAAACTCTGGGAGTTGGTGATGGACAGGGAGACCTGGAATACTGCAGTCCATGGGGGTCGCAAAGAGTCACACATGACTGAGCGACTGAACTGAACTGAACTTAGAGACATCTCCTTTCATTTTATGAATGCCACTGGAAGGTTTTGAGAAGAGTGTCATCAGTAGACTTTGTTATTAGTTCCTCAGCTGTGTCCAACTCTGAGACACTGTGGACTGTAGCCCACAAGGCTTCTCTGTCCATGGGGATTCTCCAGGCAAGAATACTGGAGTGGGGAGACTTGCCCTCCTTCGGGGGATCTTCCCAACCCAGGGGTCGAACCCAGGTCTTCTGCATTGCAGACAGACTCTTTACTGCCTGAGCCACCAGTGAAGCTCATTTAATTCTATGAGTAATTTTTTCACCACTTTATGGATATGCATTTTTTAAATATCATGTTTAATTTTTTTCTCCCTTAGAAAATAACATTTATTCAATACAGCATGGAGATTAAGACCTCAAGCTCTCAATACTGTCAAAGGTTTGAATCGTTCCTAGATCACTTCCTAGCTACCTAACCTTGGGCAAGGCATTCTGTTTTCTCTGGACCTCTGTTTCCTTATCTGCAAACTGGCAATAGTAATGAGTAGTCTGCAAAGTGTTAAATGTGCGTATAAGGTTATATAGAAATGCTTGATGAATTTTAGCTCTTACTACACCCCTTATTTTTGGAACTTTGGAAAATATGATAGTGCCCACTGATAAAAATGCATAACCTAAAAGTTGAGAATTATGTTTTATTCTGAAGCCACGCTGAGGGCTTAAACCTAGGCAATACACTCTGAGATCACTCTGAGAGACTGCTCTGAAGAGGTAAGGGAGGAGCCAGGATATATGAGAATTTCCGGAAAAAAAAAATACAAAACAGGTTGTTGAAACATCAAAAGATTACTGTTAATTAACAAAAAACCAGAGATGAATTAAACTAATGAATTTAGCACTTTTCTAGGTACGGGGAAATGCAAGAGTCTGGGCTTAATGAAATCATTCCTTTGATACGCGTCATAACCACCCAGGGCCGGAGTCCTGTTTCCTTCCATCCTGTTGCCCTCATGGTGCACAGTCAGGGCACCTGTAGTGGCTGGTGGCCACGACGTGTTTTTTAACTGATGCTTCAGGCGACTTTGGTCTGTTCACAGCAATATAAAGAAAGCAAAAAAGACCAAGGAGGATACTCTCCATGGCTTGCATGTGAGGGTTCTGAGTCACTTCAGTCATGTCCAACTCTTTGCCACTCTATGGGCTGTAGCCCACCAGATTCCCCTGTCCATGGATTCTCCAGGCAAGAACACTGGAGTGGGTTGCCATTGCCTTCTCCATGCCGTATGACTCTATTATTATAGTAGCAAGAGCTGAATGTGAGCAAAGTTACTATAGTTTATTTTCTTTACAGATTTCAGTGTCTTTGGGTAATAGAGCACTTTTTTGCCATCAATTTCATTTGTATTAATTAATTATTACATACACACACATGCACACACACTATATACATAAAGTCAGTAGCAAGCTAAGGTATAGATTTTGCCATAGCCAGAGAGGCTTTGCCTTGTTCCAAAAGGGTAGTAAAAAACGGATTTAAAGTAAATGGAGATTAAATGTAAACACAGCCTAGGCTAAATAAAATACAGAAATGAATTCTTCTCAAGGTGCTATTCATTCAAATAGAGGATTTGAAATTCGATCAAATGCCAATGCAAAGGCATATAATGCTTGAATGACATTAATTAGTTGAATGGTGAGCCCCAGAGCAAGTGAGGCTCATCCACTGAATATGTACATAAGATTTTCCTATCAAGGAGAACCACAGGAAAATATCTGGAGCGGCTTCCGCCTCTTATTTACATTCTATTTCCTATTAACATTTTCCTGAGAAAGAATTTCATGCAAATACAAGCCTTCCGACTTAATAGCAAACTGATAATAAAGCCAGCACTTTCTTTTGTGAGAAAATGCCTTTAAAAAGCATCTGAACCATGAAAGTATTTAAGAGACTATGATTTTAACCAGACTGTGTTTTAAGACATCAGCGTTTGAAAAGGAGGATTTCAAATATCCCCTTATATTCTCTTCTTAATTCCAGAGAACTTTATAGTTTCTAGCTCAACACCACTATTTGACAAATACTAAATCCACATTGCTTAAGCTTCCATCAGTTCTTTTATTAGCTTTGTCTGTTTTTGACATTTTTTTTCTTTTTTGTTTATGCAAGGTGAGATCATGAAATTTTACTCAGATTTGCATTTTCTCCCCCAAAATGTATATTATGAATCTGACCAGGTAACCAGTCTAACAGCTTTCATATCACAAGCATCCTTGATCTTTTTAAACAAGTTCATCTTCACCATCCAAATTTAAGAATGCATAAGCAATTTCAATATATTTGGATGTAAAAATGTTTTTTGTACTAAACATGTATTAATATTTACTTTGAAAGTTCACAATAAAATATGCTATTGTATTTTATCACCTAAAAAAGTTCATCCTTTTTGAGACTCAGAAATCCTTCACAGACAAAACAGCAAAAGGCCAGAAAAGAATCAGTATAGCAGGAAATAAACTGGAAATTTAAAGATCATGACCTCTGATAACTTTTTGACTATTAACTTATCATCTGACCTTTTGCTAGTCACTCACCCTTGCAATAGCCTCCTCTCTGCAGTTTGTAAAAATGAGAATGACAACATTTTGGTTCCCACCCAAAGAGATTGGGTAGGAAAACCTGGTCCAGCACTGGAAAACACTTTACAGGCCATAAAATGCTATGTCAATGCTTTATAATAAAACAGTTACAGAGTCCCTTGGTTTAATATAAAGCTAATTTTTCAGCTAAACTAAATTCCGGTAGAAACAACTGAGATCAAGTAGGAAAATTTGTAGAGTTTCAGTCATAGTAAAAGTGTTTATTTGTTTGAATTGATTTTATGGACTGATTGGTAAGTGTCTGCACAGACTGTTATCAAATGTATAGAATAATCCAGTCATCGCATGGTACTCTTAAAAAGTCAGTTCCATCAAGCAGGCTGAAATCAGAAGCTAGAAGGCATATCATTACACAGTCCCATGGGTATGTTCCACTTTCAGTGAGTTTGTCTGTGTGTGTTTTGTCTAATAGCACTGTTTTATGGTAAACAACCAGAAGTAGAGGAAATAGTTTTGACACATTTTTTACCCGCCCTAGTTGAATAGGTTCATTATACCATTTTTCTTTTGAAATTCTAATTTTATTTACTTAAAACTAACTTTATTTATTTCAAAGAATCTTCCCCCAAATTATGATTTTACTCTGAAATTTGATCACAACTAGATGCTGCCTGACATAATTTATATAATATCCAGAAATATCTTAATCATTTTCCAGTTTTGCCTTTTTGTTCCTCGGAATAGAAATGAGAACAGAGGATAGAACTTGTCACCTCTCACAGAAAGCTTTGGTCTTGGTCCCAGAATCACTTGTTAACTTGATATTTAATACTTTTTTAAAAGGTATAAGCCACCTGAAGAATAATAGGTCCTTAAGCAGGAGAGAGAAGACACATTAACTCATATAAACAAACTTTAATATGTATTATTTGCATGTAGTAAGTATTTTTACTAGAATTTATATTCCTCAGCCATCACTAGTTGAGGACACAAAGAAACACACTATAACTCTATCTTTTTATTTATCAACTAGATGTCCCTGGTAGCGTAGTGGTTTAAAAAAAAAAATCCACCTGCCACTGTAGGAGACTCAGCAGATGCAGGAGACAGGGTCCCACCCCTGAGTCTGGGTTGAGAAGGTCCCCTGGAGGAGGGAACGGCAACCCACGCCAGTATTCTTGCTTGGAGAATCCCATGAACAGAGGCTGGCAGGCTACAGCCCCTGGGGTCGCAGTCAGACCCGGCTGAGAACGCACACAGCATGTACGGTGTGTGGTATGTATGGTATATGCATGGTATACCCCTGAACAACCACCAAACTTAAAAAAAAATTATCGAAGTATACTTCACAGTGCTGCATTGGCTTTTGCGGTACAGCAAAGCAAGTCAGCTGTACGGATACATATGGCTCTTCTTTTTTTTATATTTCCTTCCAATTTAGGTCACCACAGAGCATTGACTAGCGTTCCCTGTGCCTTAGAGCAAGTCCTCATCAGTTATCTATTTTACACATAGCTGTGTATATATGGCAATCCCAATCTCCCAATTCATCTCACTCTTCCTCTGCCAGCTTGGCGTCCATACACTTGCTGTCTATGTCTGCGTCTCTATTGAGGTGAAGTGAAAGTAGCTCAGTTGTGTGTGACTGTTCGTCATCCGTGGACTGTATGGTCCCTGGAATTCTCCAGGCCAGAATACTGGGTTGATAGCTTTTCCCTTCTCCAGGGGATCTACCCAACCCAGGAATCGAACCATGGTCTCCTGCATTGCAGGCAGATTCTTTACAAACTGCACCATCAGGGGGTCTCTATTTCTGCTTTGTAAATAAGTTCATTTATACCAAGTTTTTCATATATATATATATATATGATTCACTAAACTTTTAAATTCACCATTTTCTTCATTTAGCAAAGATTTATTGAGTCCTGCTATATGCTATGCACTCTTCTAGGTACTAGAGATTCACTGAACAACAGAAATAAAAGTCCTCAGCCCTCGTGAAGCTTGTATTCAAGTACACATTGGAAATGATACCTACCTTGCCTACAACCAACGATGACTTATGGGAAGATGTTTTGTAAATTATTATGTTCCTGAGGAATATGTTATTCCCATGATTATGGTAATTATGTTATTGCTAGTATTATTAAGGGTTATATACAAAGCCAGATTTTTAAAGATATATAATAGATTTCTGGCATGAGTGGATTTAAAGGAAGAAAACAAAGCATCTAGAAATGGAACAAGAACAGATCTTGCAACTTTGTCAGATTTTCCAAGAGCAGCTAGGGGTCTTCTGCTTTTCCTGTCTGTACAATGTAAGAAATGTGAGTTTATAAGAAGTTAATTTGAGAGACTGATATTGGCAAGATGGCGGATTAGGAAGGACTAGCCCACATGCCCCTACAGAAACACCAGTTTTAAAACCACACATGGAAGAGAGAATATCTGAATGGCTGCTGGCAGAGGTAATGAGGGAAGGTCTCAACTCCTTTCTAAGTTGTATAGGTAAAAAAAAAATAATAAGTTGTATAGATGATCACGCTTTTTCCTTTCTCTCTCCTCCTTCCTCCCCAGTCTGAAGTTGCAGAAAACAGTCATGAATTCATACATACCAATTACTTTGTGTTGGACAGCCTTTGAATCTGAATGGGAGTGGAGGAAGTAGAAAAATGAAGGAGAAAAATACAAATGAAAATGTACAAATACCATCTGTACGTACTATTTTGAAGGAAAAGCAGTATTAATCATGTATTTATTATTCATCCTCTCATTCATTAAACAAATGTGTACTGAGAACCTATCTTATGCTAAGTGCTCAGAACAATGGAGAATATAAAAAGAAATAAAACCTGATCTTGGCCCTTGAGGAATTTACAGTTTAGAAGAGAGGACTTCATATTAGATTTTCTTCTATACTTCAAATCTGAAAGATAAGAGAATCTGAGAACTTTAATAATAGAAAGCCCAGAAGAGTAAGTTATGCTTTCAAATAATTTTGTCTATATTTATTCTAATCACAAAAAATAAAATACATCAAGATAATTTATTCAATGTGCATGAAAGAATTTCTGTTTAAATAGCACCAGTGTCAAGCTTTGGTTGGTTGGTTGGTGAGGTGACCTTCAAACCTCTTCTTAGTTCCAATCAAATAAACTCTTCATAGAATCCCCTATGACAAGATATTCAGTCCATTTCCAAAAAGCTAAATCTCTCCTTCATGTTGAATGAAATGGTACATTTTTTTTTTCTCATGTCATTATTTTAAATCAAATAATCCATAACAAATGACTGTTGCTGATTTATATATTTATATATATATATGCATATGTACATGTATATATTCCAATCCCAAGCTATAATTCTTTTATTTATAAGTGCTCATTCTAGCATCCTGGATTAGATATTTCAAATGCTACCTTTCAAGAAAGGCATCTATTTCCTTTCTGCCCTCTAGCATCTTTTAAAAAGAAATCAATTTAAAGGCTCATGATATTTAATTTCTCATTAATTTTCAATATCTTACTATAAGTATAGGCATGATATTCAAATCCACAGCATTCAACTGAGCTTTTAATAAACTGAGCTTTTTTTTCATTAGTCATATTTAAAAAATAATTGCAAGCTTTAGAAATGTCTGCATCGTCATTTATATAACATTTAATCATTGTTTTTAATTTTCTGGGATTTTCCACCCTTTGCATCCTTATGTCCTTCTCCTTTCAACTATTCATGAAGTTTTATCACCTGGAGATAAAGTCATTTAAGTTTGTTTTTTTCCAGTTTGCTCTTTTCTGTATTCACAAGTACGCCAGATTCTAAAAATCCATAATAATGCAACAAACATTCAAGCCGAGCATACTTTTGTGGTTCAGCAAAACTAAACATTTGCCAATTTCAAGATAGTTCAACTAACCCATTTTTTTCCATATGATTAGGGAAGAGTAGGTTCAAGTGAAATATTTTATTGAAAGAAAACAGGAAGACATGCCAAGGTGTGATAATTCCATGCATAATTCTACATTAGACTTGCATTTCAGAGAGCAAATGTATCCTTTCTTTGGCCAGACCATCATTAAAGAAAATATAAAACATACAGAACACTGTACCCTGTACTTGCAATGATATGGACACAAACAAGAAGCAAAATTTAAAAATAAGCATAATTTTCAACAGCCATTGTTAACACTGTCCATTTGAGCTCTGGAGCCTGAAAGATCAACATCAATATTAAAAGAATACTGTAAACAAAGGCTAAATGTCAACCCTTAAACCATTTCATTTTTATGTCTTTTTGTTGTAACTGTAAATTCTGTCACTTTGAAAGCAGATGATTCATTGTAATTGTGAGGCCATTTTCCACTGAACAATCAACAATAATGATGTGTTGTGAATAATACAGTTGAAAATTTGGTGTGAGTTCTTAGCAAGATATTTTTGCCATGTCCCAAGCTTCAAACAGATTGAGCTGTAGTGCAGATTATCTTGCTTTTCTGTAAACTCTCTTCAAGGGAGGAGATTATTTGAATACCACCATACTTGCACATTATAAACCAGCCTCAAACATAATTCCCTCCCTTTTTCATGGAAAATAGAGTATTAATTCATTGTATTGTATCAGATGAAATTGGTTCCTTACAGTAGGGCATATAAGCTGTATATAGATCCACACATGAAGTACTAGTCAGATTTAGGTCTGAAGTTTTTGTGTAAGAATGCTTCTCAAAGAATAATTTTCAAACAGTATAAAGACACTGTACTAAGTGTCAGGAAATCTGATTTTTAGTCTCAGCTTTACTGATGTCTAGTTGTGTGACCTTTGACATCCCAAATCCTTTGTGGATTTCTTTTTTTATCTGATTAAAAGGGACTAGCCCAGTGGTTCTCAAATTGGCTGCTCATTAAAATTAGTTGGAAAGCTTTTTAAAAAAAATATAGATGCCCCCAACCTTCCCCAGACAAGTTGAATCAGAATTTCTGAAGCTGGGGCTGAAGCATTAGTATTTTCTTAAGCTCCTGTGTGATTGTAATATACATCCAACAATCACTTTCAACTCTAAAATGCTCTGACATTTTATAAACCTTGCCGTTTGAGAACCTCAGCATGTGTTTCAAATGAGTTCTGAGGAGACAATTTCCAGTGTTAGGTGTTGGTGTTTGTTCTATCAGTTGCATTCATAATGTAGGCTGACAAGAAAAAAAAAAAAAACTAAGAAAAAAAAATTAACAGGGAAGGTAGACAGGCCATGCAAACGAGAGCTCAATTACAGAAGAGCTGTCTCCAGGAGACCAAAGTCATGCTCTTTAACATTCTAAGTGATTGGTTTGTGCAGTGAACCAAATCTGAGCAGTTCCAATGTTTGAAAATGTAATGACTTAAATAGAAATACTAATATACCCTTCAAGGTCATGAAACAGTTCCTTGGCCTTAGGAAACGTGTAACTTCTGGGAGCTCATGTAGGTCAATTTGACGGACCTCTTATAACCTTAAGATTCATCTTGCTTTTTTCTCTGCATTAAAATATGTTAATACCAGTTTTGGAATCAAATTCTTTTTTTTTTTTAAATCTGCCTTTCTTTAACTTCCTTTTCATTTGCAGAATTACCAAGGAGTTGTTCAAAATTACCATATTTTCTAACTCTGAATGAAATTAGCAAAGGATCAAAGAAGGAAAAGGCCATCAAAACAGGAGACTATACAAGAAATCTGAGAATAGCTTTACCTTGCTAATGATAGCTTAAAACTTAATTTAAGGTGAACCCTGAAAACGTGTAATGATTAAGGATTGAGTTTCAATCCTCAGACATGTTTATAGGATTTTCTGTGTCGGCTATCACAAACCAAATTAGTGCGGCTGGAAGAGCATGGGTAAAAACTCCCTAAGAATTTACTCACCTCTGGTTCTTTTATCTTTTCATTTAGGAGAGCAAAGTGTTAAATATATATATAGATATATATATAATATGGTACATAAAATGTGATTAATACTGAACCTAATACACAAAGTCTGCAATATATTGTAGATCTACTATGGACTGTAGATCTACTATGGCTCCATGTATCTATGTATGGATCTATGATTGTAGATCTATGTATCAGAATTAGTTGAGTTAACATTAATCCAGCTCCTAGCAACTGGTGCCCTATTGTGGCCATACCCACAATTCCAAACCCACTGCCCTCTCTTTAAAAACAAATATTTTTGTAGACCACCTTACCTCCCAAGTAATACACTCTATCTTCAACTCTAATTTTAAAATAAATGTAAATAAATTTAGAAGAATGAGATAGATGTGAGTATGCTTTCATAACTACCTGATATCCCTATGTATACACTCTGCTTAATTATAATGAGTAAGTTATGATCAACTTAATGAGTAAAATTATGACAAACCTAAACAGCTTATTAAAAAGCAGAGACATTCCTTTGCCAAGAAAGGTCCATCTAGTCAAGGCTATGGTTTTTCCAGTGGTCTTGTATGGAGGTGAGAGTTGGACTATAAAGAAAGCTGAGTGCCAAAGAATTGATGCTTTTGAACTGTAGTATTGGAGAAGACTCTTGAGAGTCCCATGGACTGCAAGGATATCCAACCAGTCCATTCTAAAGGAAGTCAGTCCTGAAAATTTGTTGGAAGGACGGATGCTGAAGCTGAAACTCCAATACTTTGGCCACCTGATGGGAAGAACTGATTCATTTGAAAAGACTGTGATGCTTGGCAAGATTGAAGGTGGGAGGAGAAGGGGATGACAGAGGATGAGATGGTTGGATGGCATCACCGACTCAATGCACATGAGTTTGAGTAAACTCCGGAAGTTGTTGATGGACAGGTACACCTAGCGTGCTGCCGTCCATGGGGTCGCAGAGAGTTAAGACACGACTGAGCAACTGAACTGAAGTCAGGATCAAGGAGAACAATATGAGTAGTCATCCCACATGAGAAGTTCAGCAAAAATCGAAAAGCAAAGGTATAGATGGACTCTAAGGTAGTAAAAGATCAGTCTCATCTGTATAAGATCACAGGGAAATGTGGGAAATGGGGGAAAAAATAAATTTAAGTATAGAAATGTGCCAACATAAATTACAGTCTATCAACATTAACCAAAAGTGAGAATGTGATATTCTTGTGAATAAACTGTTTGCAAATGTACTTTCAAAACATTTCACCATGTTATGGAATGAGATAGGGGGGGCAGTGAAGTGCCTCTGGAAACATACTTCTCATCTTAGAGCCAACCACATTACCAAAAATACATTTAGTCTGTGTCACTCAAGAATTCTCTGAGATAGTATCCTTCCCAAGGCAAAAGGGTAATTGAAGATGGACAAGAAATCTAAACAAGTAATGAAAGAGGCTATACAGAAATTATGCAGATTTTCTCTAGGGACAATTTCAGAATAAGACTGAAAAACATCTTATAAGTTATTTAAATAAATTCAATATATACTTTTAGTGTCATAGATTTCTTTAAAGTGTGCTAAAAACATTTTAAAATATAAGTGGTCTTTTTTTTTTTTATAAGTGGTCTTAAAATAACTTTCAGTAGTGTGATCCAATTAATTTCATAGTAGTTGGTTGGATGTTTTAAAAAGAATTTTACTACACCTCTTACATTTTTCCAAATAGTTCTGCTTTTGCTGACACTGTGCTACTAAGCTGGAATCTCTTCAAATTTGTATGTAGTTAAGTAGAAGAAAAAACTAACAGTAATTTAACTTATTTTTAAAGATGTGGATATGAAAGTCTTAAATGGATCCAAGATCCAAATCCTTTCATATTAGACTAATTAAATTGTGCTTTGGTCTAAAAATTGTTTTAGCCCAATTAACTGTTTTTCTGTATCTTGGCTAACAGTTTCCACAATCATTTCAAATGGATTAAACACCCAATTTGGCATTATATAATTCATTCAGATTTTTAAATCTAAACATCATATCTTATTTATTAGCAAAAATGAGAGTAATCTATTCCCAATTAATATCTCTAAATTGTTGAAAACACAGACACTTTGAAAATTCTCAGTAGCAGAGTCAGCTTTTTTTTTTTAATTCTGTTTTATTTTTAATTGGAGGATAATTTTTTTAAAAATATTGTGTTGGTTTCTGCCATACATCAACATGAATCAGCCATAGGTACACACAGGTTTCTTCACTCATGAACCTCCCTCCCACCTCCCACCCCATCCCATCCCTCAAAGGTGGTCACAGAGTGCAGGATTTGGGTTCCCCCAAATTCCCACTGGCTCTCTGTTTTACACATGGTAATATATATGTTTCAATGCTACATGATGAATCCCCTGATTATTCATTTTAAAGAAATTGATCTAGTTCTGGTACAACTTATGGTGGCCAAATATATGTTAAAAATATGTCCCATCCATTCACATATCCATTTAACATATCAATCACAAACTTTATTTTTGTTGTGGTTGAGTTTTAAAACTGAAACAGAATTTAACAGTAAACAGGATCTGTTTTCAAGTCTACTCTTCGAGAACTATCTTACTTTTGTGTCTTGGATAAGATGTTCAAACATCTTAGAGTACATTCTGTGTGGAGTAATCAATAACTCAATGATTTATTATTAATTGTGTTATTAATTCTGTTAAAAACATTTATTGATTTGTAGAGCCTTTCATAAAAATTCTCTGGGACTACATGTGGTTCATGAATAATGCAGTGAATTGCTAAAACACCTGGTACAATTTTTTAGGTTAGCCATAAACCGATATTGCCAACAACCCATGGCTGGCAGCACCATCTGTAGCACAGGCAATGACCCCAAAACTGGAATTATCCTTTTTCGTAAAATGATTTTTAGAGATTTCAAATATGGACAAGCCCTTCATATTTATTACCAGTAATTTTTAAAATAATGTTTCCTCTATGAGTTTTTCATTCCACATGAACCTTTTAAATGCAGGCAGTAAAGCCTCATTATCCAAAGGACTTGTTTCACCCACTTGTAATAAAAATTCATTTTGACTACAGTTCTACTCACAGCTAATTTTTGACATATTTCACCATCTCATCAATTATTCGTCAAACTATTCCACCTTACTCAGTGGAAGAGAAAAATTATTTCACTTGGATTTCTTTGGTCAGCATACCAAAAACATTTTGCATAGCTAGTAAAATCATTTTTTCCTCACTACTGTGAGCGTACCATCTGTAATCATGTATTCACATGTATGAAGCAAGCAGAAAATTATATTTTTATTAAAAAGATTTTAAAATCATTCCAGAGACAATGTTAATTTTTTCAAACTTTTTCTTTAAATCTTGGAAATATGATATATGCCTGCTAACTCTGTCAATATTTTAAAAAATTCTGTTTTTATTTTAACAGGCTGATTGCTTCATTAGAAAATAATGATGTGTGAACAAAGTGTACATTGGTTCATTTGCAGACCAATCTATAATATCTAATTTCAAACTGATATTTAGTACCTTTAAATGAGTTAAATGAATATAGTAAAAGTAAAAGAGAATTACTGTGAATGCAACAGCCACTAGCCAATGAATGTAGATGTGATGGATTGTTCTTAGCACTGAAGCATCTAGCTTTCTAGTGAAAGTATTAGTCTCTCAGCTGTGTCTGACTCTTTGTGACCCATGGACCCCACCAGGCTCCTCTGTTCATGGAATCCTCTAGGTAGCTTTTTGGTGCTGCCTCTAAATTCCTGCCACACCTCCAATCATTGTGGCAATAAGAATTGCCCACAACTTTTCAAAAAAATCTTTAGGGTATAGTATTATTCCTATTGAAAACCAATGCCCTAGACCTTGTTTATCAAAAATATCACTTTCTAGAGACATCTTGGTTTCAGCTTCAATGTTTGCTTGTGAATCTGAAGGAAGAACCTCAAGCTCTTTGGTAGTTCTACTAAATTTTATTAATCTGCTCACTTTTACCCTTCTAGACCATTTACCTTCTTTTCTTCCAATATCTAATGATGCTCCTAGTCTTCAAACTTCTGGTTTCACTGGAGCAAGAGAAGAAATCAGAAGAGAGATTCCACGATCCTCCAGCAGTGTCTCCCACCTTCTTAGAGGTGAGCTCCCTGCTCTGCCTCTTGCCTCCTGCATCCCTGAGAAAAGGCCGCACTCTGGCCTCCATCTAATCTCACTAGTCAAGAACTGTGTTCCCTATATTCTCTTCCCATTTGTTTCCATCAATTTTTACCTCTAGATCATTTTTATCAGCATTTTAACAAACTGTAAAAATTCATATCATTTTCTAAATAAACAAAATAAAAGTCTCTTAATCCCACCTCCCTTCTAGTTTGGGTCTCATTTCTCTGTTCCAGTTTATAGCAGATTTTCTTTCCTTCTTTCTCTTTCTTTCTTACCAAGCTTCTTTTTTCCTGTGTTTACTTATTTTGCTTTTTAAATATGTCACAATGGCTGTATCTTCTCTTTCTAGAGTATATTCAAGGGCTTCCCTGGTGACTCAGGTGGTAAAGAATCCACCTGCCAATGCAGATGTGGGTTTGACCCCTGATCGGGAAGATCCCACATACCACAGGACAACTAAACCTGAGCACCACAACTATTGAGCCTGTGCTCTAGAACCTGGGAACTGCAACTGCTGAAGGCTGCAGACCCCAGAGTCTGTGCTCTGCAACCAAAGAAGCCACCTCAGTGAAAGCCCATGCACCGCAGCTAGAGAGTAGCCCCCATTTGCTAAAGCTAGATAAAGGCCCATACAGCAGTGAAGATCGAGCAAGGCCAAAAATAAGAGAAAATAAATAAATATTTTTAAAGGAATATATTTTAAAACAACTTCATTAACCCAGTTAAATATAGTGCAAAATATATTGCCTTTGGTGTGACTTATTAGCTATAAGGCATAACTTAAATCGATAACCTTTGAAATTAGTTAATTCCATGATAGCCATTCTGGGTCTACTTTTACACACTCTGTCCTGTCATCCTCCATGATTCCTTCTTTTTCCTCCTGAGATCACTTCAACTAGGCTTTGTTTTTTCATCACGCCACTGGAGGTGGGCTTATCAAACTCAACGAATATCTCTCAGATTGCTCAATGCAATGCTCACTTCCCATTTGTCAGCTTTCTTGACCCCTAAGCAGCTATTGATACAGTTGATTAGTCTCTCCTGACACTGGGTTCACTTTGCTTCTCCTTGCTGTCTCTGCATCTCTAACTGAACCCACATTGTCAATTTCCTATGCAAGATGTCCTTCATCTTCCCAAACTCCTAGCAGTAGGTAACCAGGGCTCAATCTTTGGTTTGCTCCCCTTCAGTCCCTGTAAGCAATCTTATCGACTCCTATTTAAATGCCACAAATAATGGTACAACTATTCTGACATTTAAGAATCCTGCCCAGCTTTCCCTCCTAAACTCTTTAACCAATTGCCTATTTAACATCTCAGCTTGGGCGACTAACAAACATCTCTAATTTAATATGTGTAAAACTGGGCTCATAACTCTCCCTCCCTAAAGAGCTATTCCTCCCAGTTTTCCCGTCTGAGCAATGACAGCACCATTCTTTTTTTTTTTTTTTTTTTTTTAATTTTTTTATTAGTTGGAGGCTAATTACTTCACAACATTTCAGTGGGTTTTGTCATACATTGATATGAATCAGCCATAGATTTACACTTATTCCCCATCCCGATCCCCCCTCCCACCTCCCTCTTCACCCGACTCCTCTGGGTCTTCCCAGTGCACCAGGCCCGAGCACTTGTCTCATGCATCCCACCATTCTTTCAGTTGCTATGGCCAAGACATTAGAGTCATTCTTGTCTTCTCTATTTCTTTTGCACCTCACATTCATTCCATTAGAAAATGCTTTTGGCTCTAATCTCAAATGTATATTCAAACTGAATCACTTTTTATCACCTCTAAACATATAGTTCATCTCATAGAACTAAAAACTCTGCATCTCCATTAGTGCTGTTTACTTACATTAGAGAGCACTTTAAAACTTAGTGGCTTAAAATAACAGCCATTTATTGCAACTTTAAAAATCTGCAGTCAACTGAAGTGAGTTCTGACCTGTGCATAGTTCAGCTCATCTCAACCAGGCTACCAACATCTCTGGAGCTTTGGGAAGAATGAGTAGACAGACTTCTGCTCCACATGATTTCTCATCCTTTAGGCAAGTTAGTCTGGGCTTGTGATGGCAGCTGGCAAGGTTCCAAGACAGCAGAACTGTGTTAGGCCTGCTCAGTTCAGTTCAGTTCTGTCACACAATGTGCCCGACTCTGCGACCCCATGGGCTGCAGTGTACTAGGCTTCCCTGTCCTTCACCAATTCCTGGAGTTTACTCAAACTCAAGTCCATTAAATCAGTGATGCCATCCAACCATCTCATCCTCTGAGGTCTCCTTTTCCTCCCACCTTCAATCTTGCCCAGCATCAGGGTCTTTTCAAATGAGTCAGTTCTTTCCATCAGGTGGCCAAAGTATTAGAGTTTCAGCTTCAGCATCAGTCCTTCCAATGAATACTCAGGACTGATTTCCTTTAGGATGGACTGGTTGGACCTCCTTGCAGTCCAAGGGACTCTGAAGAGTCTTCTCCAACACCACAGTTCAAAAGCATCAATTCTTTGGTGCTCAGCTTTCCTTGTAGTCCAACTCTCATATCCATACATGACTACTGGAAAAACCATACCTTTGACTAGATGGACCTTTATTAGCAAAGTCATAGCTTTGCTTTTTAATATGCTATCTAGGTTGGTCATAACTTTTCTTCCAAAGAGCAAGCATCTTTTAATTGCATGGCTGCAGTCACCATCTGCAGTGATTTTGGAGACCCCAAAAATAAAGTTTGCTCCTGTTTCCATTGTTTCCCCGTGTATTTTCCATGGTGTTGGGACCAGATTCCACGATCTTAGTTTTCTGAATGTTGAGTTTTAAGCCAACTTTTTCACTCTCCTCTTTCACTTTCATCAAGAGGCTCTTTAGTTCTTCTTCACCTTCTGCCATAAGGGTGGTGTCATCTGCATATCTGAGGTTACTGATATTTCTCCTGTCAATCTTGACTCCAGCTTGTGCTTCGTCCAGCATTTCTATCACCTAAGTAATGAAATCAGGAATCATACAATGTAACTTTGCTGTATTCTATTCATTAAAGTAAAAATTCCTTTTAGATTCATTATGATGAAGAGTTACAAAGTAACACTACATAGACATGTGGATATATGGAAAGGAATGATTACTACAGCTTTGCATTCAATCTATTACACCATTTCAGGCTTCCCACATGGTTCAATGGTAAAGAATCTGCCTGCCAATGCAAGAGACGTAAGAGATGCGAGTTCAATCCTTAGGTCAGGCAGAACCCCTGCAGCAGGAAATGGCAACTCTCTTCAGTACTCTCACCTGGAATATTTCATGGACAGAGGAACCTGATGGGCTACATTCCAGGGGATCACAAAGACTCAGACATGACTGAACATCTGACCACATACTACATCATTTCAGTTTAAGGTCCCCAAATCCTATCTCTGGACTACAAAAGATTTTGTTGCTCTTCTTCTTCTTTTTTTTTTTTTAATTTTTACTTTTTGGCCAAGTCTTATAACATGCAGGATCTCAGTTCCCTGACCAGGGATCAAACCTGTGCCCCCTGCATTGGGAGCACAGTCTTAACCACAAGACTAACAGGGAAGTCCTGCAAAGGGTTTTGTAATCTGGATACTGTTACTTTTCCAAACTTAACTCTTAACCTCCTTTCGTCTTCACTGCATTCAAGCTACACTGACATCCTCCCATTTTGGTGTTTCTTCATTTTTTGGTCTTCCTCTCAGCTTGAAGTGTTCTTTTCTCAAATCTGGTGGACTCTCTCCCTCTCAGTGTTTATGTCTCTGCTCGAATCAGAGAGACGTACCCTGAATCAACTATTCAAAATGTCACCCAACCCCTCCACACTCTGAAGGTGCTTTATCATTTTTTGATAGCACCTGTTATTTCTTTGGTTTTAGGCTACTGTTTGTCTTCACTAGAGGAAAGTCTGCATCTGAAGACCAGAGGCTTTGTATTATGGACACCTCATCAACCAGTAAGTAGATCAGCACTGCCCAGTAAACATAGTATGCAAGACACACAAGTCATTTAAAATTTTCTTGTAAAGCACATGAAAAAAGGTAAAAAGAAGTAGGGGAAATTGATGTTAATAATATCTATTATTTCACCCAATATATCCAAAATATTATTTCAATGTGAAATCAGTGTTAACAAGGATTAAAATATTTTATTTTACATTCCTTTTTTTTTTTTTTTAAACTGCCTTTGAAATCTGGTGTAAATTTTACCTTTTTATACACATCTAAACTCAGATAAGTCTCAATAGTTTCATGTGATTAGTGGCTCCAATTTTAGACAGTCCAAATCCAACTTATTTTTAGTGCTCCATAAGTGCTTAGACATGATGACTTTATTTTATTTTTTTAAGCTTTTTAGTTTGCATTGAAGAATAGCTGAATAACAGACAATGTGGTGACCATTTCAGGTGAGCAGTGAAGGGACCCAGCCATACATACACAGGTATCCATTCTCCTCCCACCTCCCCTTCCATCCAGGCCACCATCAACACTGATCAGAGTTCCATGTGCTGTGTGGTAGGTCCTTGTTGGGTATCCGTTTTAAACATAGCAGTCTGTACATGCCCCTCCCAAACCCCCTAATCTGTGAGTCTCTTTTTGTTCTGTACATAAATTCATTTGTATCATTTCTTTTTAAATTCCACATATAAGGGGGTCATATGATATATTGCTTTCTCCGTCTTACTTCACTCAGTATAACAATTTCTAGGTCCATCCACATTGCTGCAAGTGGCATTATTTCATTTTTTTTTAAATGGCTGAGTAATATTCCATTGTCTATATGTACACACCTTTATCCAGTCTTCTGTCGGTGGACGTTTAGGTTGCTTTCATGTCTTGACTATTGTAAACTGTGTTGCAATGAACATTGAAGTGCGTGTGTCCTTTCAGATCACGGTTTTCTCCAGGTATATGCTCAGGAGTGAGGCTGCAGGGCATATGGTAGCTCTGTCTTTGGTTTTCTAAGGAAACACCATACTGTTCTCCACAGTGCCTGTGCCAGCATTCCCACCAACAGTTTAGGAGGGCCCCTTCTATCCACATTTTACTAGCCAGGATTGTTTTACCTCAAGCAATCTAAGCTCAGGTAGGCCAAATGCAATTGAAGGAAAGCCCTGTGGCAAAACTGAAACTACTCGTTTTCATAGCTTTATTAGTTTCAGGCAGATTTTACTGCTTTCTCTACTTCTTTATCAATTGTCCTTGAAGATTTTAAAGCTAGTTTCCCCAACTTGATCTCAATGTTCTTGAATGTTTTACCATTTCTCTATATTTCTTGATCTCATTGCTCTTAACCCTTTTAATGGAAGAGTTACATGTTCAGAACCACTGAAGAAAAGGTAGGAGGTTCACAAGAAGGAGCACAACACAAAATATGTCAAGTCAATTCATATCCTTGTTTCTCTGTTCACAGAAGTAGTAATTTTTTTCTCAGCATTCCAGTTAGTTGTTTTGGCCATATGTCTTTAAAATCAATACCTTGTCTTCTTTCTCATCTCTTTTCATTGTAGGAGTCTTGTGGTCAAAAACCCTGTTGTGGGCGGAGATTCCTCTGAGCCATAGTCACACCAGCAAATAGCAAACACAAGTCCTCCCATCTCCAGGCAATTACACTTGCAATTCATTTTGCCTGGAAAGCGTGCCTCCCCTCTCTCCATCCAGCTTCGCCCTTCAGATGTCAGATTAAATAACTCCTCCCCAGAGAGGTCTAAATTAGACCACCCTCTCTATTATACATGCTCATAGAACTCACTTTCCTTCATAGCACTCACCATGATGGTAAATACATAATCATTCAACTAATTATCCTTGAAGCACAGAATCATGCTGTGTCCCTGGTGTATGGTATAGTTATTGACACAGGGCAGATGCTGGGAAATCCTGAGTACCAAATGTAATAGGTGGGTGTAATAAATGTATAAATGTATAAATGTAATAAATGAATGTGGTGGTGGAATACAACAGAATGGGAAAATTTAAAACTAGAAAATTGTTAACATCAATGAATGATAAGCTCCTTCAAGACAACAATTCTAATGGTAACATTGGAAAATTCTTTAAACAAAGGAAGGAGTGAATGGATGAATGACTGAGCAGAGTATGTGTCTATGTCTATACATACATACCCACAGGTGAATGTATTTATTAATAACTTATTGGGCTGCTTATTTGTACTTGAAAAGTTTACTAACTTTCGAGTAAGTGTAGTGTAAGTGGGGAAGATGCCAGAGGGCAAGGTGCAGGGCACCGTAAGAAAAGCTGAGCAGATGGCAGGGGATATGGCTATGCTTCATTATGAAGCAATTGTGTAACCTTCAGGCACTCTGGACCTTAAGTTCATTCTTTATAAAATGACTTAAATGACTTTAATCTCCAGGAGCTCTATTTTATCAATTCTAAAATGTACTTACCCACACACAAACACATTTTAACCTCTCTGAAATCAAGATGCATCTTACAATCAATGGCATTTTACATCCCTGTCAAGTGTGGTTGGGAGTGACATGAACAAAATAAAGATCTTCCCCGATACCTTCTGGGAAGATCAAGAAAGCATGAATACCAAAGAATTTTAGTTTCACTGAAATATAGAGACTTAGAAGCATACAATTCTATAATTCTGAGCTATTTCTTTCATTACCCATTTCCTAAAATTTTAAATTAAAAAAAAAAGTATAGAATAGCATTTCTTGCTTGGATCACTGACTAGATCCCTGTTAATTATTTTGTAGGTCAAAATGCCTAGGATATTTAGGCTTCTAATAGACACAGAAATCTTTACAGTGTGTTTTCATATGTGGCTAACCAAAATGCTACTCAAATATATATATTCATCTGAAGACATACTTTTCCAGTTGAAGAAATAGTCCTCAACCAGAATCCTCCAAATAAGCAGCTTTATTCCCCTACTCAGTGTGATCAGCATGCACACTGTGAAAACTTAGAATTAAATGGCTTGCCACTTTTTATATCCTTTTACACTATGGTGGATTTTTATTTTTTATGGATCTAGCAGCATATATGTATTCTAACCATCATCGTATATCTCAATAAATAAACACCTCAGAAGCATTTGGGAGGCCTTTCACTGCTCATCATTTCTTTATTTATTTTTTAATTATTTTGTGTTTCAGCATTCTGGTCACCATTGATTTCAGTTAATTACTCTAGGAAACAATCTAGGTAGCAAAAGCAAAGCGAGAGAGAGAAATGTACACATTCTCCCAGACACAGAATTTTATACCCAGAGTCAACATCTGAATGCATCTGTACATGCCGCCCCCCCTCCACAAGGACTTTCTTCATTGGGCTTTTTTATTGCTTTGTCTTAATAGTTAATGCTTTTCTATAAAGCATATCGAATTCCCCCTCTTTGGTTAAAAATAGCACAATTTTTAATCTCCTCTTTATTCCTAGCATCAGTTTGTTTTAAAACATATTGATTTCATGTCAAATCTTCACTTAAAACTGGCTTTTTGCTGATTTTTGTTAGGCAGTGGCTATTATTTAAACAGAGGTGTTTGCACTTACGGCCAACTTGAAGGCACATGAGCAGTGGAGATGGTGCATTAGGGAGAACAGCTGATGGATTACAAATCTCTGCTTTTCACCAACAGATATGAATTTGAATCCATCAATTTTATTCCCTTCTGCCAAATTGAGGAAGTTCCGTTTATGCAGATCTGTCAAAATATTACATTAAACACCTAGATGAATGAGTTAAATTAATTTAATTTTGCAGCTTGCCTTGATTGGGTTAGGCTAGTTCTCTGCACAAAGCAAAAATTCCCAGGGAAATTGAGCCCCATCAGAGAAGTGTTCATGGCAGCGGCAGCTTTGCTCAGCTGAATGGTCAGACAAAGTGTTAGAAATCAGTGACCAGGGAGGGAGGTGCCTGGACTTTCCCTGTGACACCAACGCCTGTCTTTTACTTAACACCTATCTGATGTCCCCAAAAGAAAGTAACCACAGCAGTGAATAAAATTAAGATGAAAAAAGGCCACTGAGCTTGCAATGCAGAGCAGATCAGTCAGGGCGACCAAAATGAAAGAGAAAAGGGAACAATAATCCTGCTGTGTGGTTATATAGCACCTTTCATGGAAACAATGTGAGAATTCTCTATTTTTGCAGGCCAGCTCCCCAGAGGGCTTTGAAAGCAATTCAGGAGGGAAATAAAAGGATTGCAGAACAGATTTCAGGCTTGAATGATAAAATGGACATTCTGCAAGACAGATTTTACTGAATTGATAACTGGATGATTGAGGCTGTCACACATAAATAAATTGAAAAGGAGTAAAATCCAAAAGAAAGCAGAAAATTTTGAAAGGATATAAAAGTACAAAGAAAACCCGATGACCTTGAAAGAAGGTCAGAGAACCAGCCTCTATATTCAGAGACAGTCAAGAGGATTCAATCCTGGAAACCTAGAAGGCCACTGGCAGGTATGATCAGGACTAAAATATGAAATCCATACGTTCTCAACACACTACAGCGCTAATACTGCACTGCTGGTGAGGGTGAAGCAGTTGTCAAATCATGAAATAATTACACTGATTTAAGCAGTAGTCACTCCGTAGTCCAGTCTTCCTTTTTTATCTCTTCTTTTTTCTGGAAGGAGGGACCTATGAACAGACCACTACGGAGGGACCATCAGGCAGGATCTGGGCTTCTGCTGGAGATTTTCCCAGGTGTCTCTTCTAGGAAACCCTGGGCCCTACAGGATATGTATCCCATGGGCTGCATCTCATTTCCTAAGGAGTAATAGAAAGATGCCTGGCTCTGTGGCTCACAACTTAGACCCTGGAGAGGTGATCAATGGATGACTGATTACAACAAGAGAGTCTAGGAAGGGAAGGGGTCCATTGGAAGGCCTCTCTCCCCCTGCTGTTAGTAAATGCCCGTCCATTTTGGGGCATTCTCGTCTCATAAACAATGAGGAAGAGAAGTTGGAGGATGCTGGCTGAGATGTCCAGTTTATCATGAGCAAGGAGACATGCGCTGTCTCATGTGTCTTCTCTCCATATGACCCGAAGTCTTGGGGTCACTTTCTTCCTGGAAGAAGTGGCCTCATTCCTTCCTGTGGAGAGGCTGTTTTGCCACGTGGCTAGCTTTCCCAGGAGGCAATCCCATATACCCTTTCTCAGCAGTTGAAGACATCCATGAGAAGGAAACGCAACGGTGTCCCAAAATAAATACAAAATAGAATTTCAGTCCCCTCACATCATCTGCTTCTCTCCTACAAATTCAAAGATCGATGGATCAAAGTGCCTCATTATGTTTGCAGGCATTAATAGCAAAGATTACTCTGTTTCACCTTGAGGCTGAGCCTGGTTGTCACATTGAGGTAAGAATGACGAGCCAATTTTTAGAACAGCTTTCTGGATAGAACTATCTGGTAGAAAGTAATAATTTGTTAGTGCTAGTGATACCTTACACTTTCCTTATAAATGTGGTCTATGGGCATCCTCTGAAACTGAATTTCGTCCTGTGATGGGAAGGGAGTACATCCCTTTGCGTGGCTGTACATGGAGGTGTTCACGGACACACCAACTGTCATTCTGGAGTTGAAATATACTGCTACTTAAGAATAATGAAACGATGACATTGCAGGGAACTGTCTCTGGCAAAACTTTAGGACTGATTACAGTGAAGTGTATGTAGCCTAAATGAACAAAATATGATATTTAGGGGAAAAAAAAAAACAAAGAAAACACTCAAAAGCAGATGCAGTCCGAATCTTAACCCTACCAGTGAGCTTGGCTAAATTGAATTCTCTGTCTTCATCTCTGAAAGGAAGATATTAATACCCACCTATCTAGGTTAATGGCAAGATTAAAAATTATGTAAATATAGTGGCTTTCACACAGCAGGCATTCAATAAATTATAGTTACTATTATTACTAGGAAACAGCAGAGTGTAGAACAAAGAATGGGGGATTTCAAAAGAAAGAAACCGATTTGAAGTCCAGTTTGATATGTATTAGCTGAGTAACTTTGGGATAAATTCTTAACAACTATGACACTGTTGCCTCACATGTCAAATGGGCATAATAATAATTTCACAGGATTGCTGTAGGTAATAAAACAAGATGAGATAAGGAAAATGTCGACCTGGGATATAGTAACTGCTCAAAGAATGTGAATTCCCTTGGTCCCCTGCCATGTGACCAAATAGACCTACTTTTGCATAGGTTTGTTCTTCCATGGTAAAAAATGAAAAGCATTTCTAACCAGATACCCAGAGAGCCTTCCGATAATTACTCCTAAAATAGCCATGGTATGCCATCAGAATATTTAATTACACAGAGAGTCATTTTGCGAATTAGAGCTTCCAGACTCCTCAGGAAATTTCTGTCACTTATGAATCTTTTTTTTTTTTTTTCTTTCTCTTTCTGCCTGCTTGTTTGTTCACCTCCTTCCAACTTTGATAGAGTATCTGCTCTGTTTAAGGTGTGACGTGAAAGCTGGAGTCCAAGGGAAGGGACAACCTTTATCCAATTAATGTACACTTCCCTTAAGGTAAGATGCTTCCCTTCCCCGCCTTATAAAGCCTGTATTGTGCTATTCTCTGCCAATAACACCCTATTACTCTTCTTTCATCCATTTATTGCATTTCCATTGTCCTGTCCTGATACTGCGTTAAACCAAGCACTGAGGCCAAAAGGAAGAGTGATTATAGAGACGGATTCATGGCCAGAGATCCTTGCAGCCCCTCTCTTGACAGTCTGGCCAGGGTAAAACACAGTTTCACCAGCAGCTGTAGCAGGAGTTCACGGCCCTGTGAGAATGTGACAACTCACTCTCTCATTCAGAATGCTTCTCTGCTCTCAGCTTCTCTTAGATTTTCGTTTGCCTGCCTCTGGGACTCAGATGCTTTCATAAAATTGATGCAAACCCCTGGGAAATTTATTTGTCCTCTGATATCTTCCACGCTAATGCTCCCCTCCATTAGCTCAGATAATCAAGAGTTGACTATACATAGTGTGGGGGATTACAAAAGCACTTAAAATCTAATGAGAGTGGAAAAATACTGAAGGAATTTAAAAAAAAAAAAGAAAGAAAGAGAGGGGGAGCAGAAAGCAAGCCACAAATATCTCCATAAATCAACTTATAATGTCCCAGCCAAACACAGGAATTTAAGAGGATATGTGATAGAATTACTGGTATAAATGCCACTAAGATTGGGCCAGGGTCTCAGTGCCACCAGAGAATCACAAGTCAGAATTTTATGAAAGTGGGTCAGGGTTTAAGAAAGAGGTTTTGTGGCATTCTTGGGGAGGAAAGCCAGATGATTGTCATTCTAGTGGATTCTGATCCTTCTGAAGTGAGTTTCTTACTCAAAAACATGGCAAGTGTAACTCATATTGAGCCCATATGAAAATCAAGATACAAGGTAGGCCCAGGTGTCAATATTGATAGTAACCTAGACATTGTGTATCATGGGCAGCTCCATCTAGGAAATGAAGTTTTCGTGCCAGTTCACAATATAAATACACAGACCCAGACTATTTTGATAGTGTGGGTCCCTGGAAATGTAAGAATTGCCCCCACTGTTCCTGGTGGTTCAATCCGATCAAAATATCTTACTAGCAGAGTGAAAGAAACCACAGGTCCACCAATATCATGAAAGAGAAGGGATTTGGTAAATTCCAATTTCCCTTTTAATATCTGCTATTTTTTATATAACAGGATAGGGCATTGGAGTGGTTCACTGCAAATTAAAATAATGGTGCCCATGACAGCAGTGGTTAGGTGACCACAGAATTAGCATGTTGTTCAGATTCCAGGTGAATTTTTGTGATAAGCGACTTCATAAATACTGTTTTCTCCTTCCCTAGTCGTGGATACCAGCCAGTTCACATTCACTGGAAGGGTTGTAAAGCACGCCCTCATAACCCCTTTGGATCGTGCCAAAAAAGGATATATATGCTTATTTTTGTAAAGTCATTCACCTAAGATTTAGTGGAAGCAAACTTAATGCCTGATAAACAGGCCCATCATTTCAGCAATGACCTATTTACTGGAATCACCAGGAGGTGATGAAGGCCCATATATGGAAGAGAACCATTTGCAACAAAATTCTCAGGCATTAGTGTTTCAGTGGTAGAATTTTTGCCTGTCATTTTCAACAAAATCAAAGTGCCACTAACAACTGTCAACATCTGGTGATTCACTGCACAGAATGAAAATATTCAGAAAAGATGAAAAAAAAAAAAAAAGAAGAAGAAGCTAATCTTAGATGCACTTCACTTGTAAACAGGAGGCACTAAAATTTTAGATTCTCTGGATATAAGAAAATATAAATCTGAAAGATCTATCAGAGTCCTCATATGAAATTTAAAAAATGAATTTCTGTAGGAAGCTAATTACATTGTCATGTCTCCTTCAAGAAGGTTTAGGTAAATTCTTTCATTATCCAACCTCATGAGGCAAGATATGGCATCAAGTAAGAAAAGTAGGGTGATCTATCTGAATTATCAGAGAGTGTTCATTGTATTTTTATGGACACAAGATGATGTTTTTCTTAAATAAAGGAGAAATAGAGTATTCCTTCTGTTCTCTCATCCCTAAAAAAAACATCAAGTGGTGGGAAGACCCAGAGGTTCCAATCCAGAAGAAAATATGTTTAAGTAGCATAGTCTACTTGGCCTGAGACTAAGATAATGGGGCAGGTAGGGATAATTACAGAGGATTTGACAAGTAGGCAATGAGTGCAAAGAGAGCAAAAAGATATGCATTGTGCACTTGTAAACTTGCTGCAGACGGGGTATAATCCCTTAGCAAACATCACGCTGGAAGTCCACTGTTGTGCAAAGCAGCAAGTTTGTATTAGTCAAACTGATCCTCTCGGCAAAGATCCCCCCAGAGTAGTCTTCTTGCATTGTATCAACAGGACACAGAATGACCTCCATAGCTAGCTGGCCATGTGTGAGTATGCCCACTGGAGAAAGACTGAGAACACTTAAGCAACTGCTTGGTGGGAAGAGGGTAAATAACTCCGATGTTGTGATCTAAGGAGTGCAAAATGCATTAGCACATGCACTTCAGCAGCTTCAAGAGCCAAAGATAAACCCATGCTGGGTCTGGAAGCAAAACACTGGATCTTCTCAGAGCACAAGATGTTGTTCTCCTGGGATTTTTTTTTCCCACTAAATATGAGTTCCTTTTTATTTTTTTAGAAGATACTGGTATAGAATTGCATGGTAATGAATAGCACTTTTTGTGTTCTTGTTATTTTAAATGCTTCTGAATTTTTAAAATTAAATTTTGACTTTGAGATAATTGTTGAGTCATGTGCAGCTGTAAGAAATGATGCAGAGATCCCTGCACTGTTGCTTGGTTCTCTTCAATGGTAACATCTTGCAAAAGGGTAGTAAAGTATCAGACACAAGATACTGATAATGGTACAGTTAAGATACAGAACGTTTTCATTATCAAAAGGATCTTTTTCTTTTCTTTGTTTTTTGGTCATATTGTGCAACATGTGGGATCTTAGCTTCCTGACCAGGAATTAAACCCATGCCCCTGCATTGGAAACAGAGTCTTAACCATTGGACCACCTTATCCCTTTATAACTCCATCCTTCACCCTCCTCCTCCTCCTATCTTTGGCCCAGGCAACCATTATTCTGTTCTCCATTTCTGCATTGTCAACCTTTTAAGAATACTATAAAAATAGAATTATAGAGCATGTTATCTTTGAGGACTGGCTATTTATTTTCATTCATTCAAGATAATTCTCTGAAAATTCATCTGTGTTGGTGCATGGATCGACACATGTTCCATTTTATTTTTGAGAAGTGTCCCATGGTTCAATGTAATCGTCTAACTACTGGACCTTTGAAAGACATCTGAATCATTCCCTTTTCTGGCTATCACTAATAATGCTTCTATGAACACCTGTTTATAGGGCTTTGTGTGAACATACATTTTTCTTTCTTTTAGAGTAAATATTCCCAGGAATGAAATTTGACATTTTGAATGTCAATATGACAATTGCATATTAAGTTTTGTAAGAAGCTGCCAAACTGTTTTACAGACTGTCCATTTCATTTGACACTGCCAGCAACAATGTATTAGGGATACAGCTTTTCTGTATCCTCATCAGTATTTTTTATTTTAGCCATTCTTATAGGTGTATAGTAATATGTTTATGGCTTTAATTTTCTTTCTCTAATGATTAAGGATCTTCAATCTCGTCTCATGTGTTATTTGCCATCTGTATGTCCTCTTTGGTGAAATGTCTATTCATGCTTTTTGCCCATTTTCTAATGGCATTGTTCTTTTCTGCTAAGATTTGAAAGCTCTTTATGTATTCTGGTATCTGTAGACAGACTTCCCTGGCAATTCAGACAGTAAAGAATCCGCCTGCAGTGAGGATGACCTGGGTTCGATCCCTGGGTTGGGACTAATTTTTTTTCTAACAAACACTTTGCAAATATTTTCTTCTGGTCTTTAGCTTCTCTCTCTATCCTTTTAACAGAATATTTCATGAATCAAATGTTTTTAATTTAGTGACATCCAGTTTATCAATTTTTCATATAATGAATCATGCTTATTGTACCAAGTCTAAGAATTCCTTATCTTCCCCTAGATGCTACAGATTTTTTTCATCCTTTTACTTTCAATTTACCTATATTATAGCATTTGAAGAGAATGTTTTGTGATAACATTTAGCTGAATTTTCCCCCATTCTGCCAACCTCAGCTTCTAATAATATATTCAGATCATTTACATTTAAGGTAATTGTTGACATGTTATAGCTTAAGTCTGGCAATTTGTTATCTGTTTTATGAATACTACCTCTGCTTCTCATGCCTCTGCTTTTTTTTCTCACTTTCTCATTAGTTATTTTGACATTTCTTTAGCATTCCATTTTGACTTAATAATACTACTCTTGAGTATTTCTAATTTTCTTAGTAGTTGGTTTAGGTATTATAATATACATACATAAAATCATAGTCTATTACAATTGATATTTTACCAAAATTTATTGTACCTAATCATCTTGATAGAAATTAATCTGTGTCAGTCAATATATAATTAGTAACATATCAAACATTACATATCTAAGAATAGATATATGCCCTTCAAATAGTCAATATTCCAAATATATTCATCAAAAACCAGCAGAACTGGAATGAGAAATAGACAAATCTACAATTATAGTTGGAGATTTCAACACCTCTCTCTGTCTCAGGAATTGATAGAATTAAGAGTAAATCAAAAAAGATATGAAAGACCTAACTTTTTTTTTTAAAGACCTAACACTTTAAACAAACTTGACCTTATTGGCAGAATACAGCAGAAACCACATTTTTCTCAAGTATATGTGAAATATCAACATAGACTGTTGTCTGGCCATAAGCAAAATCTTAGCAAATTATAAAAACTATAAATAATGTAAAATAAAAGTTCATAAAGGCATTAGATTAGGAATCAAAGCAAAACTATCCTAGAAAATCTTTGAATATTCAGAAATGAAATAATATAAACTAAAATAATTCTAGGTCAAAAAGAAATGTTCAAGGGAAATTAAAAAGTATTTTCAACTGAATTAAAATGAAAATATAAGCTATCGGAGTTTCTGGTATACAGTTAAAACCATGCTTAGAGGAAAATGTGTACCATTAAATGCTTATTTTGGAAAATAAGTAAAGTTGACTGTAATTAACCTTAGCTTCAAAAACTAGAAAGAGAAAAAAAAATGAAACCCAAAGCTGAAAGAAGAAATCAAATGATAATCTTAAGAGCAAACATGAATACAATTATTTAAAATAAAAATAGAGAAAAGCAATGAAAACCAAACAGGTTTTATAATAATGTAAATAGAATTGATATCTATGTCCAGAGATTCAGCAACTTAAATGAATCAACCTACACCTTGAAAGATAAAAACTACCACAATTCACTCAAGAAAGAAGAAACAGAATATCTTGACATCTATAAAAGAATTTAAATTAATAATTAAAAATATTTCACCTAAGAAAACCTCCGACCCAAACGCCATCACACATGACCTCTATCAAGCACTTGGGAAATAAATACAACCACATCTACACGAACATTTATAGAAAACGAAGAGAAGGGACTACTTTCTAAAAGTTCAACATTACTCTAATAACAAAAACAGAGAAAGGCACTACAAGAAAACTACACACCAATATCCCTTATCAAGATGGATGCAAAAATCCTCAATAAAATATTAGCAAATCAAATCCAGCAATATATAAAAAGATTAATAGATTACAAACAAGTAGAGTTCATTTGAAGAATGCAAGTCTGGTCGAGCATTAGAAAATCAATCAAAATAATTCACTAGATTAACAGACTAATGAAAAGTCATATAATCCTCCCAATAATTGCAGAAAAAAGTTTTTGAAAAAATCCAACATTGATTCATGATTAAAAAAGAATCTCAGGAAACTAAAAAATCTCTGAATGCTTCCTTGACATGATAGATGGATTTTATGTAAAATTGAAAGTTGTCGTTATAGTATTAAAGATGAAAGACAATACATTCCCAATTAGACTGGAAATAATACAAGGCTATCTTGTCACAATTTCTATTCAACATTATATTGAAAGTCCTAGATAGTGGAATAAGAGATAGAAAGAAGAAAAGACACACAGACTAAAAGAGAGAAAGAAATATATCTGTACACACAAGTGACATGTCTATGCATAAAATCCTAAAATGTCTTTAAAAATCTTCTAAATCCCATGAGTCAGTTTAAAAGGTTTACAAGACACCAAGTCAGCATAAAAAAATCAATTCTATTTTATATATTATTGATGAATAATTGGAAATTAAAATATTAGTATACAGTAAAACTTACAACAGCACAGAGAAATGATATACTTAGGTATAAATCTAACAAAATATGTTAAGGATAAGTATGCTGAAAACTATAAAACATTGATGAAAGAAATGAAAGAATATTCAATAAATGGAGAGATATACAGTGTTCACAAATTTACAGAGAATATACAATGTTCCTGAGTACTAGTCAAATATAAAATTATCTCCAAATTAAACTACACATTCAATTCAATCCAAATTAAATACCAGGAGGCTTGTTTTGCAGATTGATAATCTGAATCTAACATGCATACAGAACAATGAAAAAACCCTAGGATTCCAATTAATTTTGAAAATGAAGAACAGAAAAAGGAAGACTACCACTGCTTAATTCAAGATTTAATAGAAAGTTCCAGTAATCAAGACAGTGGTGATATGTCACATAAGTCAATGAAACAGTGTCCAGACATACACCCACAACATCATAATTAACTGATTTTTGAGAAAAATGTAAATCAATTCAGTGAAGGAAACAGTGTTTCAACAATGGAGCTAGAAAAATTGTACATCTGTGTGTCCAAGGTAAATAATGAACCCACATGTTATTAACTCAAAATGTGTCATAGATCAAAATGTAAAACTACAAAATCATAAAACTTCTGGCAGAAAAGACAGGAGAAAAATCTTTGCAATCACAGGCTAGACAAAGTTTTTATATACTCTGTTGAGTGTTTAGATAAAATTCTAGCAGAATGAGAAGGGAAGGCAAATGGAATACAAATGGCAACAAGTGAACTCATCTGTATTACAAATGAATAAAATATCCACACTGAGGTGAGTAGGAAAGACAAGAACTAACCTAATCTGTTACTTTGGGAATCAATACTTTGACTGGAGACTGTAAGTCAATAAAAAAGGAACTATAAGAACATATTTTTACTATATTTATCAGATTGTTTCTCCTAGGAGTATTTTGGGTCAGCAATTCTGAAACTAATTTTTGTGCATACTAGGTTTGAAAAAATAAGTAAGAATATTGTACATAATGAGAGTAAAGTTTTATATCTATCTATCTATCTATCCATCTATCTATCTAGCTATCTATCTATATATCAGACAAAAAGGTTACAATTAAGGTATAGAGGAAGGACAGAGTAAACTAGTGGTATTGGATTAGAATCAGGGGTTTATTATGAACTCCAGTTTTATACCATACATGCTGACGGATACAGAAATAATTAAAAGTGTGGTTGTGTCTCAGGTGGCTTAGTAGTAAAAAATCTGCCTGCCAATGCAGGAGACAGCAGAGACACAGCTCTGGTCCTTAGGTCAGGAAGATCCCCTAGAGGAGGAAATGGCAACCCACTCCAGTATTCTTGCCTGGGAAATCTCATGGATAGAAGAGACTGGAGGGCTAGAGTCCATGGGTCACGAAGAGGCGGACGCAACCGAGCAACTGAGCACATGCACGTACGCACCTGTGTGCATAGCTGGGTTACTACTTATACATGCATTTCCAAGTTTTACCCACTGACGGGGTCCAGATGCAAGGACATTTTAGTAGCAATGGGTGCTCCTTCTATCCAGATTTTGATTTCTCAGTTCAGTTCAGTTCAGTCGGTCAGTCATGTCCAACTCTTTGCGGCCCCAGGAATCTCAGCACGCCAGGCCTCCCTGTCCATCACCTACTCCTGGAGTTTACTCAGACTCATGCCCATTGAGTCAGTGATGCCATCCATCCATCTCATCCTCTGTCGCCCCCTTCTCCTCCTGCCCCCAATCCCTCCCAGCATCAGGGTCTTTTCCATTGAGTCAACTCTTCACATGAGGTGGCCAAAGTACTGGAATTTCAGCTTCAGCATCAGTCCTTCCAATGAACACCCAGGACTGATCTCCTTTAGGATGGACTGGTTGGATCTCCTTGCAGTCCAAGGGACTCTCAAGAGTCTTCTCCAACACCACAGTTCAAAAGCATCAATTTTTCCGCGCTCAGCTTTCTTCACAGTCCAACTCTCACATCCATACATGACCACTGGAAAAACCATAGCCTTGACCAGACGGACGTTTGCTGGCAAAGTAATGTTTCTGCTTTTTAATACGCTATCTAGGTTGGTCATAACTTTCCTTCCAAGGAGTAAGTGTCTTTTAATTTCAAGGCTGCAATCACCATCTGCAGTGATTTGGGAGCCCCCCCCAAAAAAAGTCAGCCACTGTTTCCACTTCTCCCCATCTATTTGCCATGAAGTGATGGGACCAGATGCCATGATCTTAGTTTTCTGAACGTTGAGCTTTAAGCCAACTTTTTCACTCTCCTCTTTCACTTTCATCAAGAGGCTTTTTAGTTCCTCTACACTCTCTGCCATAAGGGTGGTGTCATCTGCATATCTGAGGTTATTGAGATTTCTCCTGGCAATCTTGATTCCAGCTTGTGCTTCCTCCAGCCCAGCGTTTCTCATGATGTACTCTGCATATAAGTTAAATAAGCAGGGTGACAATATACAGCCTTGACATACTCTTTTTCCTATTTGGAACCAGTCTGTTGTTCCATGTCCAGTTCTAACGGTTGCTTCCTGACCTGCATACAGGTTTCTCAAGAGGCAGGTCAGGTGGTCTGGTATTCCCATCTCTTTCAGAATTTTCCACAGTTTATTGTGATCCACACAGTTGAAGACTTTGGCATAGTCAATAAAACAGAAATAGATGTTTTTCTGGAACTCACTTGCTTTTTCAGTGTTCCAACGGATATTGGCAATTTGATTTCTAAACACCATCATTTAATTAAAGGAATTCTAGATCTTTGGCAAAATGTTTGATTCCAGGGCTGGAGCAAGAAAATACAGACTGGAGCATCCTGTGTTGGCATGAAGTAAAGAAGTCAACTTTAAAGTTCTTTCAACCTGAAAGAGGTCATTGACCAAAGCTGGACATTTTTGAGAAATATAATGAACAAAGATAGCTTTAGAGTATAACCTGTCTGCTAAGTCACTTTGGTTAGGTCCAACATCTTCTGACCCTATGGACTGTAGTCTCCTGGGGCCCTCTGTCTATGGGATTCTCCTGGCAAGAATACTGGAGTGGGTTGCCATGACTTCCAGCGGATCTTCCTGACCCAGGGACTGACTGAACCTGAATCTCTTATATCTCCTGCACTGACAGGTGGGCTTTTTTTTTTTTACCATTAGCGCCACTTGGAATGCAGGGTAAAATAAATACTAAGTATGCTATACCTGTATAAATGAATATTGGAACACATAAATAAGTAACAGGGGAAGTAGCAGCTCTTCTTTACAGAATATTTTGGGGTTAATAAATATGGAAAGAGTAAAGGAAATGGAAAATCACCAATATAAAATCAGAGTAAAAATTGCTGCAGGTAAGATTGAAAGATGAATGCTAAAAGTAGTGGGCAAAAATTGGACAAAAAGGTATTTTTCAGTCTTAAATTATCTTCTCCAGGATACTTATTAATTCAAAAGGAGAAAATAGTATTATGGTGAAGAAGCACAGGAGACACCACCTTAGCTAGGTGATAAAGGTGAAATGAAATATTAACTTTGTGTACCCTTCATGTACACTCTGTAAGTGTATGAATGATACACTTATGAGAACACACCATTTCTGTGGCATTCTTGCCAAAACTGCATACTCTTAATCTAATTATGAGAAAATATTGCACAAATAAAAACTATAAGGCATTCTGCAAAATAATTAACCAGTACCGCTCAAAAGCATCACAATCATGAAGGGCAGGGAAGACCACAGAGCTTTCACAGATTGGAAAAGACAAAGAAATCTGAAAGTAAATGCAATATGGTATCTCAACTTGGATCCTGAAATAGAAGTATGCTAGTAGTAAACTGATGAAATGCAAATAAAATCCATAACTTAGTTGGGTATTGTATTAAAGTTAATTTCTTACTTTTGAAAATTATACTAATAGTACACAAGATGTTGGGAAGCTGGGTGAAATATATATCACAACTTTCTGAATTAATTTTGCAGTTCTGCTCTAAGCCTAAAATTATTTCAAAATAAAAATTTTAAAGTTATATATTAAATTCTTCTTATATCAGCATCAGAGTGTTATTTCACATAACACTAGTTCTCAGACTCCTTTCTTGATCCCTAGGACAGGACAGTATTTTTCTTTCCCTACTACAAGAAAAGTCCTATGAAAGTGGTTGTCACAGGTAGAGTGATGATATTTCTATGTGAAAGAATTAATCAGCCCATTTCTTCAAGCTTAAAGTAGCATTGTGTGAGTACCTTTATAGTAAAAATAAAAAAAAATAATTTGTTTCTCTCTGACTTCCCCATCATTCTCATAAAATGGATTCTATGTAAAAGACCATGCCACCTGTGGGAGGAAAATCTGATTTATCCTGTATTCTATAAGATCACATGTGGCACAAGTTAGAATGAAAGTTAGACTTCAGGCCCAGGGTCACAGAACTAGTGACTGAGCACCCCTGGTCCAAGGCTCTTTCCTGCATCTTTCATTGCATCCCATTTTGTACATTTTATACAGCATGTTAAGGGTTTCAGTTGGATTGCTTTAATGAAAGAAATAATATTTGTAATTAATTTTAAATCTAGTAATTGAAGAACAAGGGAAATGGTCCTTCAGTGAAATTTCTTTGCATGATATCTCAGATGGTTTTGTCATCACCTGTTTCACTGAGAACATCACCCTGTTGGAAACTGCGATCTGCATAGATGAAGCACCTTTCAACCTGAGTAATTACCTCCCAGGGCTGTAAACCCTTTGTGCCCAACACATAACCAAGCCTTGTCATTAAAATATAAATTACCCTTCCCTTTTTGATCTATTTTAAAAGAGAATTGCAGACCTGACAGCTGACTGGGAGGCAGGGGGTAGAAGAAATCAGAGTAGAGAAGAATGTTGGCCTGGAAAGAAGCTTCACCTCCCCTGAAAATGAGCTCTGCTTTTAGGCTTGGCTTAGGAAAATTTGGGGGATTAAAGCAATAGATGGGGCTGGAACGAGGAAATCAAGAAACAATTAAAATAACAGCTGCTTCCCATCCCTTCCATTCTTTGGCTTTTTCTTATCCGCTCTCGATGATGAGTTTTGTAGCCCTAGTTGGCTACAGAGCAGAACAAACTAAAACAGTCACTATGGATTTTTTTTCCTCCAAAACATTTTTCAGTACAAATAACTGCAGGACCCACACACCTCAAACATTAAATTAACAATCTTTTCTCCTTTGCTGCCACCAAGATCCCCCAGTTGTATAGAAATGAGGATTGGAAAATATTGCCTCGTGGACCTCTTGGGCAACTTCTGAAAAACAATAGCTACAACAGATGTTTCTTTCATATGATCTGCGTTTGATCTCCTAAATAATACTCACTACCATTGGCAAAGGGTCAGGAAACGTGTATAATTCAAGGGGAAAACATAGAAAGCAAAGGAAATATCCCATGATACCCTACAACAATTGCTAGAAATTCCGCTGATCAAAATATGGGTTATGTTACAGCAAATAATCTTTATTTTAAATGTCTAATATCCAAAGATACTTAAATTTTCAGACAAAGGCAGGCAGCAGCCATTTTCAATAAAACCACACCAATTCATTCTGCAGACAGTAGTAAAGTCCTAAGACACATATGGATGTCAAAAGTCAGGTTCTCCCTAATACTGTCCACGGACCTTTTTTTTTCTGAATCAGTTTTTGGAAATCTATTCTATGACTTCTCCCATCAGACCTTCAGAAGTTTATTTAAATGTCTAATTTAACTTCCTTCTTCTTTATTCCAGGTATCCCTTTTGAGATAAGAATCAATCAATCGATTACTCATAATGATGCTACATAGACTTGAAGGGCACCACTTGGGTATTTTGTGTTAAAAAATCTCCCCTTCACACACACACACACACAGACAATTATATTGCCAGGTGGTGTTAGTGGTAAAGAACCCACCTGCCAATGCAGGAGACAGGAGATGTGGATTTAATTCCTGGGTCAGGAAGATCCCCTGTAGAAGGAAATGGCAACCCACTCCAGTATTCTTGCCTGGGAAATCCCATGCACAGAGGAGCCTGGTGGGCTACCGTCCATGGAATTACAAGAGTTGGACACGACTGAAGCAACTTAGCATTTATGTGACTAACTTTTAAACAATTATTTAAGAATCATTTTCTCTTTCCTGTGATCACTGTGAATATTAAAACCCACATTCTCACTCTTAAAAATATCCTGAGATGATATTTTCTTTTTCTTGAATAGTTGTCTATAACCAACTCCTAATAAACCTGCTTGTATTCTTCTTCCATTTTAAGTACCGTTAGCTAAACAGTTCTCTTCCTCAAATGTCAATTCAATTTCACCTTCTTTTGGTGTCATTCAGAAAAGTTATAACCATTAAAACATCAGCTCTCAGGGATCAGATTTCTGGAAAAAAAATGTGTGTGCCCATGGTTTGAATTGACGTACAGTGATGCCACACTTACCTTAGGAAAGGAATATACATGGAATCAATGTGGTCTGTCACGCAAAGTATTTAAACATATGCAATATGAAATTCAAGGTCACAACTGGGAAGAATGCCCAGTCTGTGAAATAGTGTCTTACCCGTCTTTGTATGACCCATTCACAATCATAGAACAAGCGCATGCAGTATAAATCAAACAGTGAAACAATTTATTTAAGATAACCATAGAGACACAAAGTTATTTCAGTTTAGAGTGAAGCTAATATGCCCCATACTCAAAAGTCCCATGTTAAATGTAAAATCGTGCTGGTATTCTAGAGGCAGAAATGGTTTTCCCTGTTTCTTTCATAGGACTAATCTCTCAATTTCATTGTTACATATTTGCTTTTTTAATTCAAACTCCTCAAAAGAACCTATGCTCCCTTAGGTGTCACGCCAAAGCACAATCTATTGCACTTCTAAACCATGGAACGTAGTAATCTTTAGCCATATGGCTTTTAGCATCTGAAATGAGATCCCAGGAGTGAAATTTCTTGTAATCAAGATCAGTTTCCTTCTCAAACTTTAGGTATAATAAGATTTGAACTTCAACTGATGGAAGTAAATGCAATTGTGAGAAAATGAATTTTTTTCAAATAGTGAGAAATTCCCTATCAAATAAAATCCCATAGGAATCCCTAAACTCAAAATAAGAATTATTGGTTTTAAAAGAATTCACCCGTCCATCTATACCCAAGTGAAAAATGGGGCTGTGTTAAAAGATACAAATGCTTGTTAGTTAAATTTGTCATCATATGTCACTGTTTTGTATGCACCATCTGTTTTTTGGTTGTTTTTTTTTTCTGTTTTGAATTGAGGGGAATATATTTTGAATGTGGCTCAGTTTGAACAGCATGCCTCCACTTAAGCTATCTTTGTTTCTTAGTGTGATTTTCTATTTAATAGTGAAATAAACAGATAGCCTTACTTTTATTTAAATGACTATTTTTAAAAAAGGAGAAAAGAATTTATTCACCTTCAATGTTTGATCTAAAAGAAAAACTTTTACATGGTAGATAAAGATTACTACATTTAATAAGTTTTCCCTTAGGTGTCAATTATTTTAAATCCAGATTTCACTTATTTCTATAAGAATGTGGTGGTTATTTAGACCATGAATACCTTTAAAGAGATCAAAGGCCTTTAGAAAACTAATGTATGAAGTAGAAATAAACTTTTCTTTTTCAGTGGTTATGAGAAGGTCCCTTTCAATTCAAAGGCAGCAGAGCCCACTACTGGTCTAGTTGTTGAAACTTTTCTCTAGTCAAATAATTGGATGTTGCTTGGGACTAAACATTTATGGGATAAAAGCAAAGTTTAAGAATATAAATAACAGATTTCAATTAGCTTACAAAACCTAGTGATTTACTGCAATACAGTGTGGTAGTCTGTTTAAAGATCAACCTAAGGATGCTACCATCAAATATAGAATTGTGAAGATACACTTCTGGGAATTTCTATTTCTTCTGGACAATGAAGGACTGAGATATAAGTTGCTGGAATAGAGCGTGTGGGGAAATTTTAAATGAAGGTTTAGGAGCTTTGTGACCCTCTTCTAGCTCCATGGACTATGTTTTACAAATGTAATAGTCAACATGGATTTAATCAACCAATATTTAGTTTTTGCTATCATTCCACAAAGAAAAATGGCAGAGGAATTTGCCTGAGCTTTGGCTTTTCATGCAGCACATCTTGGCTTCTTGTAGTGGCTGTAAAAATGACCACAAACTAAGTAGTTTGAAGCCATATACATTTATTCTCTTGCAGTTCTGGAAGCCAGAAGTATGAAATCAATAACACTGGGTCAAAATCTAGGTGTCAGCAGGCCGGTGCTCTGGGGAAGAATCCATTCTTTCCCCCTTTCAGCTTCTGCTGGTGCTAGCATTCCCCAGCTCGTGGCTGCATCACTCCTATCTACTCCTCTGTAGCCACATGGGCTGCTCCTTCCTTTAAAATCCCTCTCTGCCTCTGAAATATGAGGATGCATGAAACTGCATTCAGGACCTTGGCTCAAGGTCCTTACCTTAATCACATCTGCAAAGACCCTTTTCTCCAATAACGTAACATTCACAGGTTCCAGAGATTGAAGTGTATCTTTGTGGGACCATTTTCAGCCTGTCATAGAAAACTATAATTTATCTGCTAAAACTTCATAGTTTTGAGCTGTTCTTCATCTTATTTGTGGATCTGAAAAATACCCAAGCCAATACTTATCTTAGAATGATCTGCTTTTACTTCTACTTCCTCCTGCTGCCTTTCCCATCCCGTGTCAAAAAGCCTCTCTGATTCTTAAAGACTGTACTTTAATAAACAATATAAGTTAGGTTTAAAAAAATTGACACAAGGTAGCACATTTAGAGCTTGATGTAAATAAATTCAAATCCTTTTTAAGGGAATACACCCTTATACAGCAGAGAAAAACACCTAAATGAAAATAAGGTCTCAGGAAAGGAAAAAAATGTACAAGGAAGCAACATAATAAACAAAAATATTTTGAAAAAGCAAACATCAAAATCAGATCCACAGAAACTTCAATATAGTAAAATACATCAAAAATGTTTCCACAGTTCACACTTTAAAATACTGATTACTAAATCCTAGGATCCCAAAACACAGCAGGCTAGTTACAATGGCTCAACCTAATCATTTTATTAATTTGTAGTAACACAAAGCCAATTTTTCATGATAGGTTTTTGAGCACAACTCATAGTTTTATGGGCTTCATCCAACTAGAATTTCTAGACCCAGAACAAAATACACGTGTTGAGTATGGCTAGAGAAATAAAAATGGGAATCAAAGTCATGAGGAGAAAAAAAAATAACTATCAAGAATACTAGAGAATTTTTTAAAGTTCATGGAAATTTTGAAATAAAAATATAAAAGTACTTGAAATTTAAAAGTAAATGGATAGATTAGAGAACAGATTAATAGAGAATAACAATAGCTAACTCTTAATGAGGTTTACTATATGCTGGGTACTCTTTTGAGCATTTACATTAATTGAAAATTTTAATATTATAACAACCCATGAAGTATTATTATTTACTTCATTTTACAGATGAAAAGGGCTTCCCAGGTGGCGCTAGTGGTAAAGAACCTGCCTCTCAATGCAGGAGAGAGAAGAAACACTGGTTCAACCCCTGAGTTAGAAAGATGCCCTAGACGAGGAAATGGTAACCCACTCCAATATTCTTACTCAGAGAATCCCATGGACAGAGATGTATGAGGAGCTACAGTCCATGGAGTCGCAAAGAGTCAGACACGACTGAGCACAGATTAAAAAATAATAATAATAAGACAACAAGTTAAGACATCTGTTCAAATTGTATAACTACTGGGTAGCAGAACTAAGGTTAAAACCTCAGCAGTTTGTCTGCAAAGGCCACTCTCCTCTAAATATTCTGCCAACTTGATTAGCCACAGCTGAGGACAGAATTCCAGAACTGGGACACAATCCAGAATAAATTAACCAAATTATAGAAATGAAGAGAAGGAAAATATGAAAGAGAGATGAGAAACAGAAGATAGAGTAAGATGGCATAGCATATATCTAACTGAATTTCTAAAGGAGAGACTAGAGAAAATGGAGGGAAGATAATATTCAAGTAGATAATTTTCAGAAGTTCTTCAAATGAATAAAAGAGATGAAGCCATCTATTCAGGAGTCACAAACAATTCCAAAGAGGACTGGAAAAAAAAAAAGAACTAAAAACTCACACATAGACACTTGCTAATAAAATGCAGAGCATCAAAGAAAAGTATTATTCAAGAATAAAGGTGAAATAAAGGCATGTACAAGCAAAAAGAAACTTGAAGTGTGTAACAACAGAGAAATTCAGCAGAAGAAATTACAGAGGAGTTGAAAAATTATCCTAGAAATATTGTAGTTCTGAAGAGTGAGTGGGAAAGTCAGGTTTAAAAAAATGGAATATATGTTAGGTAATCCATACAAGCACTAGTTATATAAGCCAGCAATGAAAGTGAAAATCACTCAGCTGTGCCCGACTCTTTTGCAACCCCATGTACTACACAGTCCATGGAATTCTCCAGGCCAGAATACTGAGGTGGGTAGCCTTTCCCTTCTCCCAGAAATCTTGCCAACCCAGGGATCAAACCTAGGTCTCTTACATTGCAGGTGGATTCTTTACCAGCTGAGTCAATGATATCTAATTTGTGGTTTTAAACACATCAAAATAGAGCTGAGATACTAATCAACAATCTCTAACAACAACAAAAAAAATGAAATAAAACACAAGATTTTCTGATAAGTGTGAACTGTGACTTTCAGACCAGTCCTCCTATTCAGAATATATGGTAATTCAAATGTTGAAAGAACACACAACAACATAAATCAGTTTAAATTAATTGGAAAGTGTCTAAGGAAGAAAGAAAATGGCAACCCACTCCAGTATTCTTGCCTGCAGAATCCCATGGACAGAGGAGCCTGGCAGGCTATAGTCTGTGGGGTCACAAAGAATCAGACACAACTGAAGCAATTTAGCATGCAAAGAAGAAAAAATGTGCAGGTGCATAATCCAGGACAAAGAGCAGTCTAGAAAGATAAATTTGACTAGCTATGGCTTTCAGAGTTGGGGTATCTCCTCACAGCCGCTCCAGCACCTACTGTCTTTCTGGGGTTTCTCTGACCTTGGACGTGGGGTATCTCCTCATGGGCCTCTGCTCCTGACCTTGGACGTGGGGTATCTCCTCACAGGCCTCTGCTCCTGACCTTGGACGTGAGGTATCTCCTCATGGGCCTCTGCTCCTGACCTTGGACTTAGGGTATCTCCTCATGGGTCTCAGCTCCTGACCTTGGACATGCGGTATCTCCTCACAGATGCTCGCAGCTCCAGTGCCAAGCAGCCGCTGCTGGCCACTCCAGCACTGTGCAAAGGAGAAAAGGAAACATATTCCCATCTGAATGCAGAGTTCCAAAGAATAGCAAGGAGAGATAAGAAAGCCTTCCTCAGTGATCCGTGCAAAGAAATAGAGGAAAACAATAGAATGGGAAAGACTAGAAATCTCAAGAAAATTAGAGATATCAAGGGAACATTTCATACAAAGGTGGGCTCAATAAAGGACAGAAATGGTATGGACCTAACAGAAGCAGAAGATATTAAGAAGAGGTGGCAAGAATACACAGAAGAACTATACGAAAAAGATCTTCACAACCCAGATAATCACGATAGTGTGATCACTCACCTAGAGCCAGACATTCTGGAATGTGAAGTCAAGTGGGCCTTAGAAAGCATCACTACAAAAAAAGCTAGTGGAGGTGATGGAATTCCAGTTGAGCTATTTCAAATCCTGAAAGATGATGCTGTGAAAGTGCTGCACTCAATATGTCAGCAAATTTGGAAAACTCAGCAGTGGCCACAGGACTGGAAAAGGTCAATTTTCATTCCAATCCCAAAGAAAGGCATTGCCAAAGAATGCTCAAACTACCACACAATTGCACTCATCTCACACGTTAGTAAAGTAATGCTCAAAATTATCCAGGCTTGGCATCAACAATACGTGAACCGAGAACTTCCAGATGTTCAAACTGTATTTAGAAAAGGCAGAGGAACCAGAGATCAAGCTGCCAACATCTGACAGATCATACAAAAAGCAAGAGAGTTCCAGAAAAACATCTATTTTTGCTTTAGTGACTATGCCAAAGCCTTTGACTGTGTGGATCACAAGAAGTTGTTGAAAATTCTGAAAGAGATGGAAATACCAGACCACCTAACATGCCTCTTGAGAAACTTGTATGTAGGTCAGGAAGCAACGGTTAGAACTGGACATGAAACAAAAGACTGGTTCCAAATAGGAAAAGGAGTACATCAAGGCTGTATATTGTCACCCTGCTTATTTAACTTATATGCAGAGTACATCATGAGAAACGCTGGGCTGGAGGAAGCACAAGCAGGAATCAAGATTGCCAGGAGAAATATCAATAACCTCAGATATGCAGATGACACAACTGTTAATGGTAGAAAGTGAAGAAGAACTAAAGAGCCTCTTGATGAAAGTGAAAGAGGACAGTGAAAAGGTTGGCTTAAAGCTCAACATTCAGAAAACTAAGATCATGGTATCCGGTCCCATCACTTCATGGCAGATAGATGGAGAAACAGTGGAATCAGTGTCAGACTTTATTTTTTGGGGGCTCCAAAATCACTGCAGATGGTGACTGCAGCCATGAAATTAAAAGATGCTTGCTCCTTGGAAGAAAAGTTATGACCAACCAAGAAAAGCAGAGATATTACTTTGCCAACAAAGGTCCATCTAGTTAAGGCTATGGTTTTTCCAGTATTGTATGGATATGAGAGTTGGACTATAAAGAAAACTGAGTGCTGAAGAATTGATGTTTTTGAACTGTGGTGTTGGAGAAGACTTTTGAGAGTCCCTTGGACTGCAAGGAGATCCAACCAGTCCATCCTAAAGGAAATCAGTCTTGCATATTCAGTGGAAGGACTGATGCCAAAGCTGAAGCTCTAATACTTTGGCCACCTGATGCAAAGAGCTGACTCATTTGAAAAGACCCTGATTTTGGGAAAGATTGAAGGCGGTAGGAGAAGGGGATGACAGAGGATGAAATGGTTGGATGGCATTACTGACCAATGGCCATGAGTTTAAGTAAGCTCTGGGAGTTGGTGATAGACAGGGAGGCCTGGCGTGCGCAGTCCATGGGGTCGCAAAGAGTCAGACACAAGTGAGCAACTGAACTGAACTGAGTCTCTAGAATATATAAAGAACACTCAAAATTCAATATTAATAGAACAAACAGTCCAAATGGAATTTGAATATATTCATTGAGGCTCTCCAAAGAAATATAACTTTTGGGTTGATTGATCGATCATGGGAATTGGCTCACTCAATTGTGGAAGCTAAGAATTATCTGCCTTCTGCAAGTCTGAGAACCAGGAAAGCCAGTGGTGTAATGCAGTTTGAGTTTGAAGGCCTGAAAATCAGGAGCTCTGATACCAAAGAGTGGGAGAATATGAATGTTCCAGCTCTAGCAGAGAAAGCAAATCTCCCCTTTCCCCACGTTTTTGTTCTGTTCAGGCCCCCAACAGATTGAGTGATGCTCATTCACAAGAGAACAATTTTCTTTTTCTTAGCAATTCACGTGAAGATATCTTTTGAAAGCAACTTCACAAACATAACAGAAATAATGTTTTTCCAGATGGCATTCCTTAGCCCAGTTAAGTTGACACATAAAATGACCCATCATAATGACCAAAAGACATGAATGGGCATTTCATGAAAGGGATATGTAGATGGCAAACAATCTGTGAAAAGATATTCAACATCAGTAGACATGAGAAATGCAAATTAAAACCATAATATATCACTCATATACCTATGAGAATATATAAAATTAAGAAAAAAAGCAAAGTGACAACAGCAAGCTGGCAAGGATGTAGAGAAATGGATCACTCATATACAGTTAATGGGAATGCAAAATGGTGTAGTCTAACAAACAGTTCAGCAGTTTATTAGAAATCGAAGTATGCAGATACCATGCACTCTAGCAACTGAAATCTTCTGCGTTTATCCTGGTTAACTGAAAACATGCTTACACGAAAGTTTGCTCTTACTGATTTTATTTATCATAGCCAAAACTTGGCAATAAATTATAGATTCTTCAACAGTTGAATGGTTAAACAAACCAAAGTATATGTATACTCTGAAATATTGTTCAGCAACTAAAAGAAGCAAAGTATTGAAGCATGCAACAACTTAGGTAATTAAACTGGGTTAAGAAAGATAGCCCCCCAAAACTACATGCTGTGTCATTCTGCCTATATAAATTTTTTTTAATTATAAAATTATACAGATGGAGACTGTTACAGTGGCTGCAAAGGGTTAAGAATGAGTAAGAGAGGGAGGAAATCATAGCTACAAAAAGGCACACGAGGATTCCTTGCAGTGAAGGGACTCCTATATCTTCCTGTATCAATGTCAATATCCTGCTTGTGATATTGCACAGTGATTTTGAAAGGCATGACCATTGAAGGAAATGAGTGAATGATACATGGTAGTTCTCTCATTATTTCAGAAAGTTGTATATGAGTCTACAGTTTCTCCCTAAAAAGTTTAACTTAAAAAAAAAAGGAAAGAAAAGAAGAGAAAAGATAGACTGGGCAGGGGGCAGGGTGGAACTTAAACAGTAAGGGGAAAAGTAGCCCTGTCAAATATTAAACCATACTAACAAAGCCTTTGTAATTAAAATAGTGTGACTCCAATACACAGGTAGATTCATGACCAGTGAAACTTAAAGGAAATGCCAGAAATAAATGTAAGTACACATGAAAATGCATCGTGTGACAGAGATTCAATTTGAAATCACTCAAGAAAGGAAAGACTCAGGGAAAAATCATGTTTGAGCTGGGAACTAATGCACACCACACATCAAATAACTTCCAACAGGAGTAAAAATCTAAATGTAAAAGCTAAAATACAAAAACAAACAAGAAATCCGACAGTCACCAAAGTGCTACAGAACTGTGAGTAACCATTGTAACTTGGGTGTTGGGAAGCCTTTCCAATGAAGCTTCTATGTACATCAGACTACAACTAATTTTTTTTTTTAATTTCAAAAGAAGATCCATAAACAAGGGAAAAGATAAGTCATGAATTATGATATCCATCTAACAGTACATATAGCCAAAAAATATATAAGTTGAGTATGTACATAAAGACAATAAGACAAAATAGAAAAATGGCCAAAAACCAAGAACACGTTTTACATAATAGATAGGCATGAGAATGTGCAAACCTTATCAGTTTTCAGGAAAACACAAATTCAGATTACAATGAAGTAACATCATGTGAGATAGGCAAAACAGGGAAGTCCAGTAATATCAAGTCTTGGTGGGGATAGTCAGTTCAGTTCAGCTGCTTAGTTGTGTCCAGTTTTTTGTGACCCCATGGACTGCAGCATGCCAGGCCTCCACGTCCACCACCAACTCCCAGAGCCTGCTCAAATTCAAGTCCATCGAGTTAGTGATGCCATCCAACCAGCTCATCCTCTGTCATCCCCTTCTCCTTCTGCCTTCAATCTTTCCCAGCATCAGGGTTTTTCCCAATGAGTCAGTTCTTTGCATCAGATGACCAAAATATTGGAGATTCAGCTTCAGCATCAGTCCTTCCAATGAATATTCAGGAAGGCTTCCTTTAGAATTGACGGGTTTGACCTCCTTGCAGCACAAGAGACTCAAAAGTCTTCTCTAACACCACAGTTCAAAAGCATCAATTCTTTGGCATTCAGCTTTCCTTATAGTCCAACTCTCACATCCATACATGACTACTGGAAAAATCATAGCTTTGACTAGACAGACCTTTGTCAGCAATGTCTCCGGTTTTTAATATGCTGTCTAGGTTGGTCATAGTTTTTCTTCCAAGAAGCAAGCATCTTTTAATTTCATGGCTTCAGTCTCCATCTGCAGTGATTTTGGAGCCCCCCAAAAAAGTCTGCCACTCTTTCCACTGTCTTTCCATCTATTTGCCATGAAGTGATGGGACTGCATGCCGTGATCTTAGTTTTCTGAATGTTGAGCTTTAAGACAAATTTTTCACTTTCCTCTTTCACTTTCATCAGGAGGCTCTTTAGTTCCTCTTCACTTTCTGCCATAAGGGTTGTGTCATTGGCATATCTGAGGTTATTTATATTTCTCCCAGCTATCTTGATTCCAGCTTGTGCTTCATCCAGTCTGGCATTTCACATGATGTACTCTGCATATAAGTTAAATAATCAAGGTAACAATACACAGCCTTGACATATTCCTTTCCCAATTTGGAACCAGTCTGTTGTTTCATGTCCAGTTCTAACTGCTGCTTCTTGATCGGCATACAGATTTCTCAGGAGGCAGGTAAGGTGGTCTGGTATTCCCATCTCTTTCAGAATTTTTCACAATTTATAGTGATCCACACAGTCAAAGTCTTTGGCGTAGTCCATAAAGCAGAAGTAGATATTTTTCTGGAACTCTTTTGCTTTTTGATGATCCAACGGATATTGGCAATTTTGATCTCTGGTTCCTCTGCCTTTTCTTAATCCAGCTTGAACATCTGGAAGTTCATGGTTCACATATTGTTGAAGCCTGTCTTGGAGAATTTGGGGCATTACTTTACTAGCGTGTGAGATGAGCGCAATTGTGCAGTAGTTTGAACATTCTTTGGTGGGGATATAGAGCAATACAAGAATACATTAATTGCCTGTGGAAGTATCAGTTGATACAAACACTGTGAGATTAAGCATGTACATATTTTGATCCCCAGTAGTTTCTCTTTTGTATATGTGAGAGAATCTTTTGCTTGTGTGTATCAGGAGATTTCTGTGAGGCTGATTGGAGGACAATTCACTTAGAAATTGTGAGTGTGAACTTTAAGGCTAGATCATCTGGTTTCCAACCCAAATTCTAGATCTAAACTGTGGGCACATTACTAAAATGCTCCATTCTTCAGTTTACTTATGTTTGCAGTAATACTGGTACACGATGTTTTCCTCATGGGTTTACTCTGAGTATTACATGAGGGAATACTTGCTAAGTAACTTTGAAGTAAATGATGATTATGATGGTTATGGTGGTGATAGTGATGATGTTAAAAAAAAAGATCATAGCTCTACTGACCGAGAAAAGAGGAGCTGGGAATCGGTCAACTATTCAAGGACAGAAGAGTAGATGCGTGTGATACAGTAACAAAATGAATGAGCCATGACTACAGCATCAACCTGAACGAATTGCACAAAGAACTGAGTGAAAAAAGTCAAGTTATCAAAAATGAATAAATAAATAAAAGAATACTATCATGTGTACATAATTTTAAATATGCAAAGTTAAAGTATATTGCTTAGGAATCACGTATCATCAGTGCAACTCTAAAGAAAACTGTTATAAAGGCAATTTCATGCTAAATGATGGGGGAATAAGTAGGGGAGAATAAGAATGGAAAATGACATATTTGGGGAAAACAGGAAAATTCAGCAGTATTGAGAGTATTCTCTTTCTTATCCTGTGTAGTGGGTATGCTAGCATGCTTTACTATTCTTTATACTTCTATAATTTATACTGTTTATATTTATATTATTCACATTCTTTTCTAAGTGTGGAATATTTCATGATAAAATTATTATTTAATAAAAAGGAGTGAGTCTTTTTGTATTACCATCTTCCAGTATGCACTTTTATTTATTTCTTAGAAAATATATGATGACAGACTCCCTAACTTAAATTTTTCAAGTTTAGTTCTGATAACTGCTGTGACATGGAGATGGAACTACCAATATGTCATTCAGGAATAAAAAGTAAAAATTATGGATTCCCCAATGTTACCTACCTCCAAACCTTAAAATTTACTCTTAAATTGTAGTAAATTTACTCTTAAAATATATACCAGTGAACATTGCTCTTCCTCATGACCTTAGTTTCAATGGAACCCCTGGAATTTATGGGTTTTATTCCTCTGCTCAGATTCAGCTAATGTTTGTGAAGTGTCTACTACTTGTCAAATTCTGTACTAGCTGCCCAGAAGGGACTTCCTTGTACCAGACAATTGTGGATACTGGCTTCCTGGGATCTAGAGTTCAGCCAGGAAGAGCAGAGATAAACAGGTATTTTCAAATTTGATGCTTGTTCCTAAGCAATACGTAGCATGGGATCACAGTATTTCCCCTTGTCACAGTAAGTAGGATAGCATGGACCTAATGTAGGGGGTCTAGCCTTGTGATCAGGCACATAGGATCTTGAGTCGGAAGATCTGGTTTTGTGTCTCTGTGACACCATTACAGACTTTTGTCTCTAAGCAATTTATCTAACATTTCTGATCTCTAGGTTCCTTATAACAAAGTACCTAATGTGGTATAAACACTCAAATACTTGTTTAATTCATGAATGAATTAGTGATTGAGTGAATAAATAAATGGATGGTATTTTATACCATACATGTTAGAATGAATATTAATTGGTCACCAATTATTAATGGAATAACCAAAAAAGTCCTATTGTATGGCATGGGAAACTATATTCAATATTTTGTAATAACCTATAATGGAAGAGACTATAAAAAATGATATATACTTATATATACATGTACAATTGAATCATTTTTCTATATACCAGAAACTAACACAGCATTGTTAATCAGCTATATTTTAATACAAATTTTAAAAATAAAAAATAATTTTAAAAATATTAATGAAATAATTATAATAAAGACAATTTTGTCAAGGAACTTGGAATTATGTAATAATTGTTTTCCTGAAGAAGTTATGTACACAGGAAAATGTTGGTGAGATTTGAATATAATAGTAACAAAAAAAAATGTAATTGCTGAGACTACTCATATTTATCTTACAGCTTTATTTCTTTTTCTCATTTATGCAACAGAATGAACTCACAATCATACAAATAGGAAATAATTTTATTTTTCTCCATATTCTAATTCAAACATGAAGTCACCCTTCCCCCTCCCTTGTCCATAGAAATGACAGACTCCAAAGTTTCTCCTTTCTCCAGTTGAGGTTTAACCACTGACTCAGGAAAGGATAGTCATCTGCTTCTCTTTCTTACATCTTCCCTTTCATCCTGTTAGGACCTTCAAGGTCAGGAGAAGGATAGTAAATTAAAGGAAAATAAACACAAAGTCATTTATTAGTTGCTGCTGTTCTTTCTTCTCTCTTGCCTGTTGATACCATGTCATGGAGCTTCCCTTGCAGCTCAGCCAGTAAAGAATCTGCCTGCAGTGCAGGAGACCCGGGTTCGATCCCTGGGTTGGGAAGAGCCCCTGGAGAAGGAAATGGCAACCCACTCCAGTATCCTTACCTGGAAAATCTCATGGACGGGGGAGCCTGGTGCGGTAGAGTTCATGGGGGCGCAAGGAGTCGGGCACAACTGAGCGACTAACACCATCTGTCACAGTGGACTTCTAAATGACAGCTTCTTATGTTCCAGGATACTCCTTCTTGCGTGGACCCCACAGGCAGAGGAACGCCAGCATTGGACAGCTTCTGGAGTGGAGTGCGCTTTCTTCAGTTGACCACTGGGGGTGCACCATTAGCTCCTGCTCTGAATTCTGCTTCTACCTTCCTATAGGCAGCCAAGCAGTTTCTGAAAGGCCAGGCCTGAAGTGGGGAGATTTTTTTTTTCCGTGGCGGGGTGGGGGGGATCTTTTGAGAACCACAGGACATACCAGAGTAGAGGAAAGAATGGAAGGGGAAAGAAGAAAAGAAAATATGAGACATCTAAAAGACTGAATGGGGGAGTCTGAACCAGGATGTTTCTAAATTACAGAGAACAGAGACAGTCATTTTTTCTACAGATCAAGGAACTTGCAATGGGAGAGTATATCAAGGGTCTGGAACAACTGTCTAGAGTCAGCTTCCGTTAACAATGGGGTGTTTAATAATAGGATATAAAATGTCTCGTTTAGGATGGATGTAAGCCACCAGTTTATCCGGGTGATTCAAGGAAGAAAAGAGTACAAGGGGAAAATAAAGATATAAATCACCTGTGTAGTTACAATCCCCCAAATGCACAAGGTCACGGAACATTCCACTAGTATTTCACTTCATCTTGGTCAGATTTTTAGTGTTAAAAAGACAAATGCTCTTTGGATAATATATGGACTCTATTGAAATGGCATAGTTACCACAGAAACTCATAGGTTTTGTTAATATACATCATATTAAGAGAAGTGCAATTTAGGGAAAGCTAGCCTGCTACCTTTCAGAGGTTAACAAAACATTCATGGAATGTCAAGTGCATGTCAGTGCCAACACAGTCATAGCTGTGCCTTGGTATTCAAACTCTTGATGCATGACTTGGAAGCAATGGCCATATATGGCTATCCTACTAGGACACATGGTCACCTGTGTGGGGTGAGCATGGTATAAACATGTGAAATAACAAGATAAGACCCAAACATGGCAACAACCCACAGCACATGAGCATCACTGAAATAGAGACCCCTGTGATTTCAGCAGTGTTCCCTGAGGAAGCTGTATCTCTTGAATAGAGGTTTTTAAAATCCCATAAGGAAATTCTACTAAGGGCAGCAATATGGCTTCATCATTACTGAACTACTGGTAGGCCATTGACCTTTCCACATAGGAATGCAGATAGAAGCTCACTCCGTGGAATGTAGAATTCCCAGACACTATCCTTAATATGTGTCTTTCAACTGCAGCATATGAGCCTAATGAACCATTTGGTGCTGTGTTATTATTGAACATTTTGGATATGTGAGAGAACTGAATAAATCACTTATACAATAACATATTCCATGTGCAACTAACCAAAAGCTGATTTCACAATGATCCCTATATTTCAACATAGCATCACAAGCTCGTGAGGTTAGATAGAGCAAATATTACTCTGTTTTTACAGGGGTGGGAATCATGGCTGGGAGGTTACCTGCCCAAAGTTAAACAGTCTGTAATCATTAGAGTTAAAATTTGTTCCAAGTCCTGTGACTCCAATCTAGTACTAATTTGGTTTATAAAATGTTACAGAGGTAGGAAAAGTATTTATGTTTCTAGTAGAAAAATTAAGCCAATAAAATATTCTGTATATTTTGAGTATTTTCTCTATGACATTAAAATATGATTTATGGACAATTTACTTGCAAAATTGGCACAAATTGACACTAATTTTCCATTAAAATGACACTGTATGGGAAAATTACATTAATAAAATGAAGAAATCAGGTCTAATAGAGTTTCATAACAGATAGAAAGTAATGACTTCATTGTTTTAAAATCACCTTAGAAATGTCTTGTACTATTTTTCAGGAAGAATATTGCAGCTAAAGAACTCTCTCCTGAGGGCTCATCTTATCTGCACTCTTCTAAAGCAGCTTGAATTTTCCCTGAGAGTTCAGGGACCTCTGGACCAAAATATAGGCTAAGTGTCTTCTTTACAGTAAACTTCCAGAATAAAGAAAATTACAAGATATCCAGCATTAATGTGGGGCTTCCCTGGATGCTCAGATGGTAAAGAATCTGCTTGCAATGCAGGAGACCCAGGTTGAATCTCTGGGTTGGGAAGACTCCCTGGAAAAGGCAATGGCTGAGCATGGAGATATTCTTACCTGGAGAATTCTACAGGCAAAGGAGACTAGTTATAGTCTACGGGGTCACAAAGACTTGGACATAACTGAGTCCAGGTACCTCTGGGACAAAGTGAAAGTGAAAATCACTTAGTCGTGTCCTACTCTTTGCAGCCCCATGGACTATACGTACTTGGAATTCTCCAGGCCTGAATACTGGAGTGGGTAAGCCTTTTACTTTTCCAGGGGATCTTTCCAATCCAGGCATTGAACCCAGGACTCCGGCATTGCAAGTGGATTCTTTACCAGCTGAGCCACCATGTAAGACAAACTAGAGTCTCTGACAAAATAGAGGCTAAGAATCCTCTTTCTTTGGGATTGGAATGAAAACCAGCCTTTTCCAGTCCTGTGGCCACTATGAGTATTCCAGATTTGCTGGCATATTGAGTGTAGCACTTTCACAGCATCATCTTTTAAGATTTGAAATAGCTCAATTGGAATTCCATCACCTCCACTAGCTTTTTTAGAGATGCTTTAATCCCAAAGAAAGGTAATGCTAAAGACTATTCAAACTACCGCATAATTGCACTCATCTAACACGTTAGTACTCTTGCCTGGAAAATCCCATGGATGGAGAAGCCTGGTAGGCTGCAGTCCATAGGGTTGCACAGAGTTGGACACGATGGAGCAATTTCACTTTCACTTTTCACTTTCATGCATTGGAGCAGGAAATGCCAACCCGCTCCAGTATTCTTGCCTGGAGAATCCCAGGGACGGCAGAGCCTGGTGGGCTGCCGTCTATGGGGTTGTACAGAGTCAGACACGACTGAAGCGGCTTAGCAGCAGCAGCAGCAATGAGTTAGCAAAGTACTGCTCAAAATTCTCCGTTCAACAGTACATGAACTGAGAACTCCCAGATATTCAAGCTGGATTTAGAAAACCCAGAGGAACCAGAGATCAAATTGTCAACATCACCTGGATCATCAAAAAACCGAGAGATCCAGAAAAACATCTACTTTTGCTTTAGTGACTATGCCTAAGTCTTTGACTGTGTGGATCACAACAAACTGTGGAAAATTCTTAAAGAGATGGGAACACCAAACCACCTGACCTGCCTCCTGAGAAATCTGTATGCATGTCAAGAAGCAGCAGTTAGAACTGGACATGGAAAAACAGACTGGTTGCAAATGAGGAAAGGAGTGTGTCAAGGCCATATATTGTTACCCTGCTTGTTTAACTCATATGCAAAGTACATCATGCAAAATGCCAGACTGGATGAAGCACAAGCTGAAATCAAGATAGCTGGCAGAAGTATCAATAACCTCAGATATGCCGATGACACAACCCTTATGGCAGAAAGTGAAGAAGAACTAAAGAGCCTCTTGATGAAAGTGTAAGAGGAAAGTGAAAAAGTTGGTTTAAAACTCAACATTCGGAAAACTAAGATCATGGCATCTGGTCCCATCACTTCATGACAAATAGATGGGGAAACAGTGGAAACAGTGACAGACTTTATTTTCTTGGGCTCCAAAATCACTGCAGATGGTGACTGCAGCCATGAAATTAAAAGACACTTGCTCGTTCAATGAAAAGCTATGACCGACCTAAGACAGCATATTAAAAAAGCAGAGACATTACTTTACCAGCAAAGGTTCATCTAGTCAAAGCTATGGCTTTTCCATTGGTCATGTATGGATGTGAGATTTGGACTATAAAGGAAGGTGAGTGCTGAAGAATTGATGCTTTTGAACTGTGGTGTTGGAGAAGACACTTGAGAGTCCTTTGGACAGCAAGGAGATCCAACCAGTCCATCCTAAAGGAAATCAGTCCTGAAAATTCATTGGAAGGACTGATGCTGAAGCTGAAACTCTAATACTTTGGCCACCTGATGGGAAGAACTGACTCATTTGAAAAGACCCTGATGCTTGGCAAGATTGAAGGTGGGAGGAGAAGGGAGGACAGAGGATGAGATGGTTGGTTGGCATCACTGACTCAGTGGACATGAGTTTGAGTAAGTCTGGGGAGCTGGTGATGGACAGAGAAGCCTGGTGTGCTGCAATCCACAGGGTCACAGAGAGTCAGATGCGACTAAGCAACTGAATTGACTGAAGAATCCTCTTTACAGTAAACTTCCAGAATAAAAAAAATTACAAGATATCCAATAGTCAATGTGTAATCAGAAATACAAACCTGAAGCTTAGTAGAGAGATTTCAAACTCACTAATAATGATGAGAGAAAGTAATACAACAAAAAGATTTGAGATCATTAAGGTTTATGTGAATGAATTCAACACAATCATCAATCTTCACATATTCCAACACAAAGCAGAAAGCTGTCACACACAGTTCTGTCATTTTTAGATGAGAATTCTCTGAAGAATTCACCTCCGTCTAAAGCTGCAAGGAAAACTCCTTCCATGAAACAGAGAATCATCCAGTCAGTTGATACTCTTTTGAAGTTAGCAATAATGGATCTACCATACAATAGGGTTTAAACTGGGAAATTCTCAACCTGCTCCAATTCTGTTAATCTCCAAAGTGAATTTCATGAGTACTTAGATTTCAAATTCAGATGCTAATTTGTTCTCTGCTCTGTGCCTTAAATATATGGGTATTCCACATATAATATATCATTACTTCCCTGTGTTTTAAATACAGAAGATAGAATATTTATTATTGAACCATAAAGAAGAAAATAATAGGTTCCTTTACTGTGGAGAAAAATGTGTCATTACACAATTAAATATATAGTAAATTATCATAAAAATCAGAAAAAAAATACATCTGTCAATGTCAACAACAACAAAAAAGTCACTGCATAATATAATAGAAAAAACACTGGACTTAGGTTTAGAATATTTTATCCAAGTACCCACACTACTATTTATAAACTGTGAGAATTTGCACAAAGAATTTAACCTCTCCAAACTTTTTTAATTTTTATCTAAAATGGGGAGGAGGGGGGGCACCGTGGATTGTACCTGACTTGTAGGGTTGTCATTGTAATTAAATGAAAATCCACATAGAAAAGTAATGTGTAAGCCACATGCCATTATGCCATGTAATTTTGGTTAAAGATGGACTTTTTGACCAAGTGTTAATTAAATAGATAAACAGGAGAAAACCCTGACTGAAACAAAGTCCTGGACATGACTTGGGAACAACAGAGGATTGAGGGTATAACTATATCCAGTTATAGTTCTACCCAAAACTTGAGATTCAATAGCCTTAGATGTGCCAGGCAGCTAAAGACAGTTATTTCTTATAGACTTCCAAGTTAGATGGGGTTCTGGAAAAAAGAAGGGTGGAAACAAAAAGAGGACTGCAGAGCCGACCATCTCATTACCTGAATTATAATTGAGTAAGGACAATTTCATTCAAATAGCTTAAGCACAACAAGTTCAATGACAGATTTAAGCTGTGATTCCTTTAAGTTTAAGGTGAAGCTCTAAAAGCAGTAGCCTGAAATCCAGAACACAGTCTGTCTGAAATGCCTTATGTGCTGAAGCTCATAAACTACTGTTAATTGCTAAGAAAAGTCAGATGTTTGAATCCAGAAGAAAATGCTTTTCATGGAATATAAATGTTAGTTTATATTCTATATAGTTTTGCAAATAACCTGTACTAAAATCATATTGTTCTAAAAGGCGTTGACTACAAACTAAATGCAAAATTAGCTATTTTAAAGAATTAAAATCTCTGTTTTTGATAAATGAGGTGTGGTATCCAATAAAAAATTGAAAAACTAAAAAGAGAATTTTAAACTCTTTAAGTCAGAAGTTCTCAAATCTAGCTGACCATGAGAATCACCTGAGGAGCTTTGTAAAAGTACCACTTTATGGGTTTCAACCCTAGAGCTTCTGATTTAATATATGTGGGCAAGACCTGGGCAACAGCGGTTTTAAAAGCACCGCAGGACACTGAACATCTCTGATCTCCACATAAGATATATGGCCTTTACATAGATCCTAGAGCTTTAATGCATTTAGACCTTTCAAACATTATCACCAGAAGTCACTTAAGAGATAGAGTGGAATTGTGACAAATAATATTTTAATTTAAAGGGACATAATACCATACCAAGCCCTAATCACTTTACAAGTATTCTTATTTACTTTCTCCAGATATTGGCTTAACAAGTAGTAAGATTAATAGTCTCTTCCATTCTGTCAATCTTCTGACCAAATATTACTGTAAACAATAGCTCTACACCACAATTGTCAAAACTATTAAAATCATCATTTATTTCTCATTACAAAATCTCAGCTGATGAGGTTAGCACATTCATTGATTTGGCAGTACATTTTGAAGAATATTTAACCTAGGAGAATAATCAGAATGGAACCATCCTCAAGGGTGTTAGATTCTTCAGGAGTCAGGTTAAAGTCTTCATGGAAGTGATGAGCAATTGATTGTTGTCTTGCTCAAACTTTTTCATAACTTTAGGTCTTCTTAAGAAGACCAAATACTGGGTTGGCCAAAAAAGTTCATTCAGGTTTTCTGTACCATATAATGGGAAAACCCAAATGAAAAACTTTTTAGCTAACCCAATACTTTGCAAATTAGAGCAAAAAATTAGCAGTGCGTTATGTAAATACTGTCAATTTTGTCTTTAGGCTGTTTTACATCCACCATTCATGCAAACATTCTATAGCCCTCCATGGAGAATACATGTCCAGTTCTTTATCCTTGGTAACATTTGTTCACGCCTGCTATCTAAAAACAATAGTACAATACTTTAGGCAAAGCCCATTCCATATCACTTGCTAAACTGCTCTACAATTCCTGTCAAGAGCAGTGCTAATAAACTGATTTGCATAACACCACCTGAATTTTGGGACTTTGCTGGTGGCTCAGATGGTAAAGAATCTGCCTGCAATGTAGGAGACCTGGATTTGACCCCTGGGTCGGGACTATCCCCTGGAGAAAGAAACGGCAACCCACTCCAGTATTCTTGCTGGGAAAACCCCATGGACAGAGGAGCCTAGTGAGCTACAGTCCCTGGGGTTGCAAACAGTCAGACATGACTGAGCTACTAACACACCTGAATTTTAACTCACAAACTGCTTATTTATTTAGATTATAAAGTCTACCTTTAAACCAAATATTTGATAAGAAAGTCAAATAACTGGTCTACTTAGAAAGTTTCAGGTTATGTCATCACATCATCACATTAGCTTACAAGACAATAAAAGAATTTAAGCATATGTATGATTTTAAACAAAATAAATAGCATGTACAAAATAATATTACATAGCACATATAATATTTAAGGCCAATTTATTACTAAATTTTAAAATATTAAAACCAGCAAGATCCAATGGAACTTTCCAAAATAACGAGAAAAATGCAAATGTTCTCTTCTGTATGAATCAATGAAAGGGCCACTACACACGGAGCTCCATGGCTGCCATAATGAAGCCCAGGAGATTCATAAAAGCTACCACTTTATGGGCTTCTTGCACGTCCCACTTTTGACATGTGGCAAGGACAACTGAAAAATTTAGAGTTCTTTAATTTCCATTCCCTTACCTTTGATTTTAATCAGACACTTATGGCAGCTGAGATTTAGACAAACTTTGAATTTTTCAAATACAAAGTTATGAATGCTTTATTACTTAAATTATGTATTTAATATATAGCTTGATTTGTCAAGGGCTTACCGGGTATCTCAGATGGTAAAGAATCTGCCTGCACAATAGGAGACCCTGGGTCAGGATTATCCCCTTGAGAAGAGAAAGGCAGCCCACTCCAGTATTCTTGCCTGGAGAATTTCATGGACAGAGAAGCCTGGAGGGTAGTCCATGGGGTTGCAAAGAGTCGGATGTGACTTAGCGACTAACACTAACTCTTGATTTGTCAAGAAAAAACTATAAAATGACAATATGTACTCAGGATTTTTAACCAAATATGTATAAAATGTATAACATATTATGTGATAATATAAAAAGTTGATGAGAATATATATACATATATATTATTTAAAATATGGTATCTGAAGTTCCTGCATTTCATGGTTTGAAAGTCACTTGCATTCTTTTTATAATTTTGAGGTATTGTTTCTAACCTATAATTTAAGAAAGATTTGACATGATAAATCAAAGTACTTCTCAAATAATGAATTGAGGGATTTGTGAATAATCTTATTCTCAAATTGGATAAGCCATGACTATATCTTTTTTATTTTAACATTTTCTTGTTCTTTTGATTACCAGAGACACCCTAACATGCTATAAAGGAATTCTTATGAAATGTACAATATGTTGAAGTAGTAAAGAGAATCATAAAAGGAATTATCAGAATTAGTATCATTCATATACTCCTGATTAATTTATGCTTCAATAGCTGTCCCTAACAGTGTTTCACTATTCATGTTAATTGTTTAATTTAGGACCAACAATAAAACTGATTTAAAACTAATATACAATAGCCAGAATCATCATACTGGTTTAAAGAGCTTGGGTGAGTGATAAACTGATTGACTAAATTATGGATTATGCTTCTAACTATTTGTGATTCACTCAAAGATATCTCATATGGTTCCAATTCAAAGGAGAAATTTGGGGAGGAACATCCTTTTGTGTTTCTTTTTTAAAACAGTAGTTGCAAAAGCAGAATTTTTAACAAGGCAGTGCCCCAGGGGTCACCTTTAAGAACCTCTAGATAGTCTCTATTCACTGGTTAGGAAATGCTGCTTCCTCCGGGTTATGATTCACTCCGTTCACTTCCCAAGTCCCTTTAGGCGCACAGCACAAGAGCATCGCCAGGCGCTACGCAGCAATGTGCCAGGTCACAGTGGTCTTCCTTCTCCTTATTGCCCCGTGCAAAACCTAGGAAGACACATCCATGGCCACGGAAGCTTACCAGAATAGTTCTCACAAGTTATGTGACATGGTTTTTAAACATAACACAACACAATTTGCAATTTTTGCGGGGGGAGGGGGATTGTTTCTTTACACTAGTTTCAAGATTCTGATAAATCCTAGAATTGTTCCATGAGTGGTTCACCTATAAAAATAATTGCATCCTCAGGTCTCTTTTCTCTATAAAGTCAATAAAAATAAAGCAAAATCCTAGGAAATATGACCTCACCCAAGAGATACTTTTTATACTGAATAAGGAAGCTTTGAAGTGAAGATTTCTGGGAAGATGACAGATTGAAAATTTATATATATTTCTCTTTTTTCCAATTGCAATCAAAACACTCTCCACTTCTCCCTATTTGGTACTTAAAGTACAAAACTATTTCTATTTATCTAATCAGAGAAACCTAGAAATGGGTATAGACATTTTAAAGCCTTGTGGTGAGAGTCAGGAGTGGGCAGAGAAATTTAACATGTTAAATATCTAAATAACCTATTTAATTTTGAAAAAAGTTTGGCAATCAGAGTGCATTAGTTGAGTGTGGGGATATAGTTGGTTATATATATCCTTAAAATAAGAGATAATATGTGTTAGATTAAGAATATTATTGTACATAAGTAAGCACTAATGGAATAAAAGAACTTTCAAAAATTAATATAAATATATATGAGAAGTATAAATGATAGCTTGGATCAAATCAGCATGATTAAAAAGAATTAAGAAACAAAACCAAATAAAACATGTATAACTTAGAGACATAAATTAAGCACATCACTTGTTATAATAAATGTGAGTTGATAAAATTCCTAATTTAAAAAATTGCACTAGAGTTTCAGAGTGTTAATTTTAAATAAAAAATATATAATTTAAATATAAAACTTTTTAAATATAAATCTTTAAATGAGAGAATATTAATATTTGTTGTTCTCAATCAGATAACAATATAGAAAATTCAATCATTATTATACTGTTTCCATTGTATTTTCTATTGAACTACTATTGACAAAATATTATCTTAGATTAAATATTTATTGACTTAAATTATCTTAGTGCAGCATTGTGATTTGATACTTTTACGTATTACAAAATAATCAGCTCACAAAGTCTAGTTGCCATCTGTCACCATGCAGAGTTATTATAATATCATTGACAATGCTTTTCATGCTGTGTCTTACATCTCCTTGACTTATTTATTTACTTTATAATTGGAAGTTTGCACCTTTAGTCTCGTGGCCCATTTCAGTCATCGTCTCACCCTCCCCTCTAGCAGCCAACACCTTGTTCTCTGTGCCTATGAGTCGGCTTTGTTACATTTGATCATGTGTTTTGTTTTTTGTCTTCTACATATAAATGAAATCATATTTTCTTTTGTGGATAGTGTCCTTCAGTGTGCAAAAGCTTCCTAGTTTGATGTAGTCCCGTTTATTTTTGCTTTTGTTGACCTTGCCTGAGCAGATACATTAAAAAAAAAGTATAGCCAAAGCCAATGTCAAAGACCTTACTGCTGATGTTTTATTTGAGGAGTTTTATGGTTTGGGGTCTTACATTTACATCATGAATCCATTTTGAGTTTATTTTTGTGCATGGTGTAAGAGAATAGTCCAGTTTGACATTTTTACATGTAACTATCCAGTTTTCCTGGGGTCTTCCCAGGTAGCACTAGTGGTAAAGAGCCCGCCTGCCAAAGCAGCAGATGTAAGAGAGGCGGGTTCCATCGCTGGGTCGGGAAGATCCCCTGGAGGAGAGCATGGCAACCTATTCCAGTATTCTTACCTGGAGAATCCCAGGGACAGAGGAGCCTGATGGTCTAAAGTCCATAGAGTCGCAAAGGCCCAGACATGAATGAAGCAACTTACCATGCCGCACATCCAGTTTTCCCAGCACCATTTATTAAAGAGGCTGCCTTTTCCTCACTGCATAGTCCTGCGTCTATTGTCAAAGATTAATTGACCATATAAGTGTGGGTTTATTTCTGAGCTTTGTATTCGGTTCCATTGGTCTGTTTTTGTGCCAATATAGTTCTGTCTTGATTACTATAGGCCTGTACTATAGTTTGAAATCAAGGAGCATGAAGCCTCCAGCTTTGTTCTTCTTTCTCATGATTGTCTTTGCTATTCAAGGTCTTTTGTATTCCAGTGTTAATTTTAGAATTATTTGTTGTGGTTCTGTAAAAAATAAAAATGCACTTGTTATTTTGATAGGGATTGCACTGGAATCTGTGCCTGGGTAGTATAGTCATTTAAACAATATTAATGCTTCCACCCATGAACACAGGATACCTTTCCATTTGTTTGCATTGCCTCCAATTTCTTTCATCAATGTCACATTGTTTTCCCAGTTTAGATCTTTTACCTCCTTGATTAGATTTATTCCTAGGTATTTCATTCAGTGAAATTTTGAAGTCATTTTAACATTACCATAGTACTAAATTTTTGAATCAAAAACTCTCACATGATATTTAAAAGTTTGTCTATTTCTTTTATATTATATTTAGAGTATTGCATCTATTTTTGAAAATACATGTAGGTAGGTAGACTATGTTATCTAGCTATGTTAGGCTATGTTATCTATATTTAAAGGATAATAAAGAGGTTATTAGAATATTTTCATGGAAAGTAGACATTACATCTAACAGGTTTGAAAATTCTAATTTATATAATTAGGGAAAAAAGAAAAGCAAAACCTTTTTTATTGAGAAAAATAACTGTTTAAGTGTCTAAATAATTGATTGCAAATTGAAAGGATATATTTTGTAACCATTTGGCCTTTCCCTTAAGGTGATGAGGGGTGACTGGAAAATAATAAGGCTGATTTAAAGGCCCTGATAAATTCTGGATCAAGACTGTAGGTGGGTAACCACTTTTGATTCACTTTTCCTATCTTCCAACAGTCCTGCATTAAAAATATTTTGCAAGTCAGATACTTTCTCTCTGATTGAAATTCTCTAGCAAAATCACTCTATATTCCTAAATAATTACAGTTAGTAGGAGTATTAGAAATCATCTCATCGGCCTGCATATGAAGAAAGAGACTTAACATTTAATGTCTTTCCCAAGAATATATAGTTTCAAGGAGCAAAGCCATGATTCAAACTCAGAAATTCTATTTTCAGATCTACTGCTTTTTCCACTCCGCTGGACTTTCTCTTCTCGTGATGGCAAGCAAAGAAAAAAGTCAAAGTACAGTGCAGATGACAAATATAAAATAAGTTTAATATCACTCGTTATTTGTGTGTGTATGTGGGTGTGCTTAAGAAAAACTTGCCCCTTGAAAATAAGAAAGCACAAAGAAGTGAGTCTTGCTATGGCAGCCACTTAATTAACTTTTTCCTCCCGTACTATTTAGGATTTTTGTTTCTTTACTGTTTCTTGTTAATATGCTGCTTTATATCAGCAGTGACTTCTTATTCCATTTTGTCTTTCATATCAACTATTAAGTTTAGTTGTAGATACTTAATGAACAGGCTATTCAGATCTCATCTACATCCAATCTCAACTTTTCTGGATATGAAAATCCAATATATTTTGCTCTAATATCTGAGGTCCAATTATGCCTAACTTTAAATTTTAGAATGGCTACTTATCTACTGAAAACTGTATAAGATACAGGAAGAATCCTTGAAAGTAACTTAATTATCAGCAGTAATTGCACAGAAAAAAAACGCATCAAGTTTATTTTGAAAGGTAGCTCAGCACAGCACACGTGGCTGATACGCGCATTGTCTCTGCTCACCTGAACAGAGCTGTCTCATCTCTATACTTTACATCATAAAGCGTCCTCAACTCACAGCCACTGAGATACTTGCTGTTTTCATGCTGTCTTCCTTCAATTGCTTCTCTTGGAACATATATTTTCAACAAATAAAAAATGTATAACCCTGGGTAAATAATTAGAATAAAAATATGGGATCTTAAAACTGCTTTTCAAATGGGTCTAAGGACTGACAAAAGTACCGATGTACTTTTCTCTTCTCACTCCCTCACCCCTATGGGGAAGGATGTAAGATAACTTAATGTTTACTATTATAATTTGGATGCAAAAAATGCACACAGATGATTATCCTTACCTTTGAGTTATTTATGTAGATATATTTTATGAGTTTTTTCAAAGTATAATAAAAACAACACTTCAAGCAAGCTTTAGAACTGTGGGTATATGTTTACATAAATTCTTCTCAAAAGTAAAATGCTCAGAAATCACACAATCACTCTTCTATGAATAGTTAACTCCTAATTAGCTTTTTCTTTACGTGGTGAAGATGAAGAAATTCGTGTTTTTGTGTGTGTGCATGTGTACTTTGGCTTTGAGTTACCGTCATAGAAGCAGTCACAGGTATTTCGCAACAACGAGAAGAAAGGGCCTTGTATATTTGTTTTGAGTTAACATTCCATGTACGACTTTTGAAACTCCTGTCTAACCTTGTGTCCTAACTCTGATGCAGTTTTCAAACCAGTCTAAGTCCTAGGGTCAAAGGTTTATAGGCACTCTAGTAAGTATAGTAATTCTTTGACACCCACAAAAATGGATATAATATACTAGGTTGACAACATTTTAACAAACACACAAAACATGAGCCAAGCCAAGATTGAGGCAGAGATTTATTTTGTAAATCTTTTTCTCTTTTTTTAATTTGAGGAGATTTTTTTTCTACTCTTCAAATGTGTTATTTTAAAGATATACACATTCAAAAACAGGAGTCTCCGAGTACTGGCTCTACACAGATAAAATTAATAAAAGCATAAACTTTGTGCCATTCTTCCCCAGATTCACTTAATTACCCTAAGAGATCTGTGATGAAATTGTGGTTAAATCAACTAAGTAACACGCTGAATTTTGGAGATGGAATATTCTAGTAATGATTCCCATTGAGTTTACTATAAGTCCAGGTACATGTAATTTGTAAATGACTCACCCAGTCACATAGCAATCTCAGACACATAGTCAAAACATCTGTTTTCAAAATATCATTATCTTTGCATTTCTCAATCTTTCTTCCTGGGATAGTTTCCTCCTTGTAGTTTCTTTCAGTAAAATCTGAAAGGACAGAAAACATAATAAGAAGATGAAATGCTTTTCTTTAAAACTATTTTTGGTTTTTTAAGGAACTTCCATATTGTTCTCCATAGTGTCTGTGCCAATTTACATTCCCACCAACAGTGTAGAAGAGTTCCCTTCTCCCCACACCTTCTGCAGGATTTATTGTTTGAATTTTTTGATGATAGCCATTCTGGTTGGTGTGAGGTGATACCTCATGGTAGTTTTGATTTGCATTTCTCTAATAATTAGCGATGCTGAACATCTTCTCATGTGCCTCTTGGCCATCTGTATATCTCCTTTGGAGAAATATCTACTTAGGTCTTCTGCCCATTTGTTGATTGGGTTGTTTGTTTGGATACTGTTAAGCATCATGAGATGTCTGTAAATTCTGGAGACTAATCCCTTGTCAGTCACATCATTTGCAAATATTTTCTCCCAATCTGTGAGTTGTCTTTTCATTTTGTTTATGGTTTACTTTGATGTGCAAAAGCTTTTAAGTTTAAGCAGATCTCATTTGTTGATTTTTTTTTTAATTTCCATTATTCTGGGAGACAGATTGAGAAAGATATTGCTGCAATTTATGTCAAAGAATGTTCTGCCTATGTTTCTACTAGTTTTATAGTGTCTAATCTCACATTTAGTTCTTTAATTCAGTTTGAGCTTATTTTTGTGTATTGTATTAAAGAATAATCGAATTCCATTTTTTTTTCCATGTAGCTGTCCAGTTTTCCCAGTACCATTTATTGAAGATACAGTCTTTCCAAAACTCTGTAGTCTTGTCTCCTTTGTCATAGATTAATTGTCCATAGGTGCATGAGTTTATTTCTGGGTTTCCTATCTATTTTTCTAAAAATGGAGCTACTGTATGACCCTGAAATCCCACTCCTTGGGGTATATCTGGAAAAAAAACATGATACAAAAGGATCCATGCATCCCAACATTCATTGCAGCACTGTTTAAAACAGCCAAGACATGGAAATAACCTAAATGTCCATCAACAGAAGGATGGATAAAGAATACATGGTACATGTATACAATGGAGTATCACTCAGCCGTTAAAAAGGATGCAATAATGTCATTTGCAGCAACATGGATGGGCCTAGAGGGTGTCACACTGAGTGAGGTAAGACAGGCAGAGAAGGAGACCTATCACATGACAGCCCTTACATGTGGAATCTAAAAAAAAATGATACAAATGAACTTGCAAAACAGAGACAGACTTAGAGATGAACTTAGGGTTGCTGGGGGGGAGTGATGGGGGAAGGAATAAAGGAATAGTTAGGGAGTTCAAGGTGGATATGCACACAATGCTATATTTAAAATTGATTACCAACAAGGACCTACTGTATAGCACATGGGACTCTTCTCAATATTATGTGGTAGCGTGGGTGGAAGGGGAGACTGGGGGAGGATGGATACATGTTTACATAGAGCTGAGTCTCTTTGCTGCTCACCTTAAACTATCACAGAGCTGTTTGTTAATTGGCTATATCCTAATATAAATTAAAAAAATAATAAAAAGATAGACAACAAAGACCTACTGTGTAGCACAAGGAATGATATTCAATATCTTGTAATAACCTATAATGGAAAAGACTCTGTAAAAGGATATATATGTGTGTGTATATATATACACACACATATAATACACACACATATATATCACTGAATCACTTTACTATACACATGAAACTAACACAACGTTGTAAAGCAACTATATTTCAACTTAAAAAACAATATTAAAAAAAAAAAACTAAAAAAAAACCTATTGTCACAGACAAAATCTGAAGTGAGGATTTGCATGGGAGACCTTTAGCTGGGAGGGCTCTTGATCACAAACCTTGTAACAGAGTGAGGATTGAGCAGAGGAAAAGGGTGGATGGAGACACAATTTAGAGGGAGGGCTCAGCAGATTGCATGGCTTGCTGCGGAGCTGGGATCATGCCACAGAGATGTCCCAAGGAGCCACAGAGGCAGCCCTCCCAGCGCGCTGTCACTGAGCGTGGGCTGCCCCCAGTGAGAAGGCGCAGCCTGGAGGGACTGGCTCCGCTTGGGCGGGGGACAAGGGCTCAGCCGCGCTGCACCCCAGCAGCCGCTACGGTGAATCAGGAAAAACTCTGCAGTAGCAAGCTGGGTGCCATCAGTGCGTAAAGGAGTCATGGCTGAGTGCAAGCAGGAGGCGTTGAGCGTCTTCTTAAAGAGTCTTTTGGCATTGGAGTCCTTACCAGTTCTATCTTTGGTGACGGTGGGGGAACAAGTAAAATGAGACGTCTGGATCGGTTCTGGAGCCACTATTAGCTGACTTCACACTGTCTCTAGCTTATGCATAGAGGTACACCCCAATTATTATTCACTGGTTAATGCCCCTTGTTTTGTTTTGTTTTGATCTATGGAATTTTAATATATACAGAACAAAGAGAGTTAAATTAGAACCAAGAGAGTTAATTTAGAGTTAAATTATTTAGGAGGTGCAGGGCAATATACATATATATTAGAGAGTGCATTTATATATACATATGTATGTGTGCATGCTCACTTGCTCAGTCATGTCTGACTCCTTGTGACCCCAAGGATTGTATCCCACCAGGCTGCTTTGTCCATGGGACTTTTGAAGCAAAATACTGGAGTGGATTGCCATGCTATTCTCCAGTATATATAAAATGGACAGATAGATAGACAATAGCATAATATATCATAGCATAATAATAAAAATAAAAATGAAAACTGTGCTATCAAAATAAGAAGCAGACAAAAAGGAGTTCTATTCAGCATAACACACTTAGGATATGTTGACCTATTCCAATCAAGCAAACCATTTTGAGAAAGAAAACTGCTTGTCTTATGTCAAAGAGCATACTAAAATGAATCAATAAGTATCAACTACTATACATAATTTAGATTAAAATTGAAACCGACCACTCAAGGAATTTAGAGCTGCATTATCCTTCTCTTAGGATGAGTTGTCTTTAAGCTAAGCTTTCATTTGTTTGTGGGATACCCAGAGAGATAATGTGGAAAATTTTAAACTTATGAAAATTACATAACCTTGACTTTCATAAATGTCAAACTGGAGCATGCCTGTATCTCTTCTTTGATTCCCTCCTGTTATCTGACCAGAAACACCTGACTTCAGTCTCCTTTCCAACCTCTTTGTTTCCCACTCTATTCATTGGATTTTGATAGTTTCCAAGTTATTGAATGCTGGGTTTTGATTTGCTAACTATCAGGCACCTGGTGTTAGAAAAGAAGCAGAAAGAAAATGCAATTTCCTTAAGGAGAAAGTGATACATAAATTGAACCTGCCTTTCTGACAAGAAAAGAATAATTGTCTTACTTTTTGAAAACACAAACCCTATTATTGTTAGTATGGGTTGTCATATAACCTTTGGAATCAGGTGTAATATAAATGCATTTCAATAATAAATATTGTTACTATGGTTACAATATGATTGTATGATGAGAGACAATGTCCTAAATCAATTGTAATGAAGTAGCTCAGGGCTTTATGACAACACAAGCTGCGGAATTCATTAAGATGCCTTCCTCTCTTTCATACTCCATATTCATCCGTCACTAAAATCCAATGGACTCTTAATCTGCACTATAACTTACAACTATACCTTTATTTCCATCCTCACTGCTCTTAATTTAGTTAAATCTTTGTCATTTCTTACCTGGCCTTTTCAGTGGTCTCCTAATGAACTTTGCTTCTCATCTCTTTTTAATCCAAGGTAGCCCTCAAATAACTTAGTAAATGAGAGGTCAGGTGTCTTTTATTCCTTTTCTGCCCCAACATCTCTCAATCAATATTTATAAAATGAAGTTCAAAAGTTTTAAGCATAGAATTCAGTTCTGTGAATCCAGCTGATAGTGTTTCCCCACCATGTCCATTGTTGTCACTCTTTATCTGGATCCTACCAGGAAAATCTCTGACCCATAGCATTTTGTACGTGATCTCAAAACTGAGTATGGCTTTCCTCAACTCTATGTCTTTGATCCTGTTTAAGGTTCAAAACCTCTTTTCCATTCATTCTCTCTAATATCCACGAACAAGATTCTGATGCACTTAACTGTCAACTGACCACAACTCATTTGCTTTTTGAGTATGAATTTCATCATTCTGTCTGTAGTATAGATCATAAATGCTTTAGAATAATTATCCTTTTGTCTTAATATTTGTGTTCTTCTTTCTCTCAGAATCTAATATATTACCTTATATGTGAGATGTAATCTCTAAGCATAGTAAAGTACATGGATTGTGGAAATCAGATCATCTTGGTTCAAATCCTGAATCTCCTATTTAGCAGCATCAGATCTTGAATAAATTATATAACTCCTTCAAACCTAGTGAAATGGTTATGTTTACAGTATCTATATTAGAAGAATCTTATGAGGGTTTATTGAACACATATTTATTCAGACTCTTCTTTGGTCCAAATATAGACTGGGATATACAGTGGAGACAAAAATAGTTGTGGTTTATTCCAACGGTAATTGTAAAGATTAAATGAGATGGTGCATTAGATAAACACTTTATACTTATGTGTTAAGTGCTAAATAAGGATTGAGTGCGTGCTAAGTTGCTTCAGTTGTGTCCGGCTCTTTGTGACCCCATGGACTGTAGCCCACCAGGTTCCTCTGTCCATGGGATTCTCCAGGCAAGAATACTGGAGTGGGTTGCCATGCCCTTCTCCAAAATAAGGGTTAGCAATGAGTAATATTGTTGCTCAAAGGTTTTATTTGTAAATCTTCACCCAATGTTTATTGAAAAACTACACATGCCTGATTCTGTCATTACTCTAGAAAGAGAGAAATAAGGATGTCAGCTTTTGTAATTGGTGCATAATTGCTCCACAATATTATGTTAGTTTCTGCCATATAGCAGCGTGAATCATCTATATGTATACATACATCCCCTCCCTCTTGGACCACCACCAACCCCACCCTCATCCCACCCACCTAAATTATCACAGAGCACTGAGCTGAGTTTCATGTCTCTTAAACTCTACAGCCTAAAGCATGATAGGAGAGCTAGTTAGTATACAAGCTAGCCAAAGATGGGTGTTGATGTAACGAGTGCTATGAAAACATGGAGGTTGATATAATTCAGTGCCTGTGGAGGTGCTGAAGTTCAAGACACTTTTTGTCAACTCTTCATGGTCTGAGAGAAAGTTTCAGATGGAAAAAGACAGAAGTGACTTCTAGGCAGAGAGAAGAGTCTGTACAGAGGAAGGAGGCATGAGGGACCATTACATAAATAAAGATCTATATGTAATTGTATAAAACTTGGAAATATGGTAAGGGCAGGGAGGCCTACAGGAGCCAGATCATGATGAATTCTGAATGTCATGCCAAGAAATGTGCACTTGATCTTGAAATAAGTAAGGAACTATTGAAAGATTTTAATCAGGTTAATAATGTGAACGGATTTGCATCATTGAAAGATCACACACCCTCCAGTTGTGAAGTGGAGAATGAACCCAGAAAGAAAGGGCTAAAGGCGCAGAGAGAAGCTGAGGGATATCACAGTAATTCAGGCAAGGTGACTGTACCTGGGAGGCTTTCAATAAACGTTAGTTGCATAAACCAGCAATTTTAACAATGTGCACCCTTCAAATCCAAGAGCAAAATCTCTACCGTTATTTTATTATTTAGAATTGGCTCTTGCACCATAGCTGTCTGCTTTTAAACATTTAGGATGTATTCACTAAGGGCTGGCCATTGTTCAATATTTTATATGCTGATGTGAAAAGATAGAATTACAAAATACAGTCCCAGGCTTCCAGAAAGATGTTACCACAGAATACATAATGGCAAATATAAAAATAATAAATACATAAATATACACATAAATAGTAACAACTTGGGGAAGCCACAGGCTTTCCAGATGGCACCTGTGGTAAAGAATCCATATGCCGATGTATGAGACACAATTTTGATCCCTGGGTTGGAAAAATTCCCCTGGAGTAGGAAATGGCAATTTGCTCCAGGATTCTTGCCTGGAAAATTCGATGGACAGAGGAGCCTGACAGGCTACAGTCCATGGGGCCACAAAGAGTCAGACAGGACTGAGCACAGAGTAATAACAATAGATTTCCAAATGCCAGACCTATTTGGAATACTTATTCAGTGATAAACTGATTGTTAAGATTGGGCTAGTCAGGGAGGCTTCATGTGGACTGACCAAGAAGAAATTTGACTAAGCAGATTTAACTTAAAACATAAAAAGTAATTATTTTCCTCTTGTTCCCAGATTATTAAAATTGAGAGAATTTGGTCAAGAGGACCACATAATAGTTGGAACGAAGATAGTATTAAGTCATTGCTACTACCTTTGGCATTTGTAAGGCAGGTATTTTTGTAAACATAGTTGGGTATTTCTTCAAAATACCCCAAAATTAGTCACTTCAAAATACCAATTAGCCCTTGTAAACGTTAATAAGGTAAGCCATAAAGAACAGATGGCCACATGATCAGAAAACAGCTGCTGTTTTCCCGTCAAACCAAAAGATGTGAGCAAGGTTTCTAAACAAGGGTCCAGCAGAGAAATCGCGGTGATGAAATTTTCTGCTCCCAGCCCAGGCCATAGATCTTCTATCTAAAGCTGCTTAAAGGCATTTACGGGCGCTAAGGGCCCTAATGGCGTTGATGATCTCTGTGGTGTGGAGTGCTCTGAGATAACAGGCAGGTCACCTTCGGCCGGCCTGCCAGCCAACTTGGGGGATAATCTCCTCAAAGCTCAGGATAAGCTCCTGGGCATCATTCAGTTCTCTGCTTTTAGGATCTTCAAGAGCTTAGGAACCAGGCTGGAGAGATACTTAATCTAAATGCACTCCAGTGTTCCATACAAATGGGATCATCGCCATCAACAAAGACAAAAGGAGGCTTTTCCGGAGTTTACCTGGAACGGTCATTTATGCTCTGTAGGCTGCCTGCTCTGGAGGTTTGATTTTCATCTGCCTGATCCTCTTTCATTCCTCCCCTCTGTTCCCATCCTCCCACCTTTCTCCTGTGCCAGTAGGAACAAAACCAAGAGAAAGAATGTGTGTCCAATTCTTTAGCAATAAACTTGCTTGATAATGTTACAAGAATCCATTGTGCACAGTTGCTTTCTGAAACATTTTTTTTTCTTTACATTCATCTGCTATAAGTATGCATACAATTTATTCTGACTCATTTATATACACATGCGTACTCAGGCATTCATTGCTGTCTGACTCTGCAATCCCATGGACCTTAGTCCACCAGGCTCCTCTGTCCATAGAATTATCCCAGCAAGAATTCTGGAGTCAGTTGCAATTTCCTCCTCCAGGGGATCTTCCTGACTCAGACCCAGGAATGGAACCCCCGTCTCCTGTGTTGCCCTCATCAGAAGGTGGGTTCTTTACCACTGAGCCACCTGAGAAGCCCCCTTCTCTCTGGACCTATGGCAAATTTAAGTCAAAACAGCTGATATGCTGGTTCAGGAAAAATGAACTTTCTGGAGCCAACACAGTAGTATCCAGAATGACATCACTTAACAGAATATCGCTGCTCCTGGTTCCAAGGTCAGATGAACCATCCAGAGTAGATCATATTTTCTCAGGCAGGGAAGCCTTCCAACATCTCATCCTTCCTAGATACCTACAAGCTCTCCACTCCTCCTATACATACAGATCAGTTAATTGCACATCAGAGTTAATTCCATTTCTTACTGGCTTACAGTTAGATCGCATTTCCAAGTTTTGTGTGGAGCTCGATATGGACACGAGCCTGTTGTAGATAAGTGGGAAAAGAACACCAATAAAGTGCACTTCAATGCCTTGCTGTTCAGTCGATGAGTCATGACCAACTTTTTGTGACCTCATGGACTGAAGCACACCAGGCTTCCCTGTCTTTCACTGTCTCCCAGAGTTTGCTCAAACTCATGTCCATTGAGTCAGTGATGCCACCCAACTAGCTCATCCTCTGTTGCCTCCTTCTTTTCCTACTCTCAATCTTTGCCAGCATCAGGGTCTTTTCCAGTGAGTTGGCTTTTCACATCAGGTAGCCAAATATTAGAATTTCAGCTTCAGCATCAGTCCTTCCAGTGAATATTCAGGATTGATTTCCTTTAGGATTTACTGGTTTGATCTCCTTGCAGTCCAAGGGACTCTCAAGAATCTTCTGCAACACCAAAATTTGAAACTATCAATTCTTCGGCACTTGGCCTTCTTCATGGTCCAACTCACAGGCATACTGGACTGATAAAAGCCATAGTCCTGAGTATATGGACCGGGTTCTTACCAATTCCCGTGTGCGATCTTCATCTTTTTCTCTTTCCAGCTGCTTGATACAAACAAGCATGATGTCCTTGAGAGCCCAATGCTGAAGACGAAACAGACAGAAGATGGAGGAACCCTGGGTCCCTGAATGCCCTAGCTGTATTCTTTGCTAAGGTAGTTCTAGCTCACTTTGGTTCTCGGAGTTTTAGCTCCTAGAGTATGACCCTTACCCTAGGAGTGGTTCTTACCTGGCAGGTTTGGCTTTCTGGCCAGAATACTCAGTGAAGCCTCTCCTCTGCAGTTGTGACAGAACTCCCCCATCTCCCAACACTTCACACCCACTGCAGCTCTGATCAGTCCCCAGCTCTGCGGGAGTCTCTCTGCAGGGTCTAGGAACTCTCTCCCATTCATGTGGAGCCCAGTGCTGGGGTGAAACTTGCAGTGGACTAGTGCACACTCACAGAACGTCCTCCTCCACCCCCACTCCTCACACAGGCTATCACTTCTCTTTGCCCTGCCCTGTACACCCCGCCCTGCATGCGTGCTGTCTCCTCAGTCATGTCCCACTCTGCCACACTGTGGACTGGAGCCCTCCAGGCTCCTCTGTTCACGGGATCCTCCAGGCAAGAACACTGGAGTGGGTTGCCATGCCCACCTCCAGGGGATCTTCCCCAACCCAGGGATAGAAGCGGCGTCTCCTGCATCTCAGGCAGATTCTTACCCCTGAGCCACCGGAGAAGCCCATAAGCTCCTCCAGGAACCCTGAATTACAGTATCTGCCACTTACATCTCAGGAAAACTGTCACTTTGCTTCCAGTTCACTCACTGCACCAAAATTACTCAACAAATACTCTGAATGCTACTGAAGCATGTCAATTTACATTATTCTTTACCTCCACATCACTAAAAGTAATTCATTTCTGCCATTCTAATGATTTATCTTTTTTTATAAAATGTACATTTTCACAATTTTGTGTGTGTCTATTTTGCTAGCAAGTTACAAAAATCACTTGAGAGTATAAATTCAGGAAAAAAATAGTAGTTCCTTTAAAATGTCTATTGCTTGGAATATGATAAAAGCATGGTATAAACAATATGCTCGATTGGAAATCACAGGAATGTGGTTTGTTAAAGACATTTCTTGTAAAAGCAGGAAGTGTAGTGTCATTTCCAGACACAATTTAACTTGAGTGTGAGGGGAAAAGAAAGAGGCACTTTTGAAATTCAGAAAAGAATAAAGAAAAGTCCATAAATTTGACCTTTAAATTTTAAAAGTCAATTTAAAACTTGATTAAAAAACAAAATAAAACAAAACAGGAAAATAGACACCCTGAAAAAGAGATCAGATATAATTACTTATATGAATGTTCTTGTTAAAGATATATATTAGTATTGTCTGTCAGATACATTTTTACAAGGAATATGTATCATATAATGAATTTTTTTTTAAAAAAAGGGCATGCAGCAATATATTGATACTAGAAAACCTTTATAGTGAAAACAAAGGAAAAATAGTTAAGATATAAAAATATAGTGTGTTAGATTCCCTGAACAAAATTTTATAAAATTTCCACTGTCAAATTAATAACAATGGTTAGATGTGTAAATAGCTATTTATATGCTTTGATACATCATCAGATTATCTGGTATATGTTAAGTTAAAAATTTGTTAAACATATTGATCATGTGATAATTTAAAGAAAAGTATACTGAATTGATTTAAATTGACCAATGATGGAATTATGTTGAAAATGTTAAAATCATCCTAAATTTTGTTATTTCTCTCTGCCCTCATTCTTACAATAACCATGTTTCAATTAAGTGACAATTTCCCACAAAACATTTATTCTTATGTTTCAGAAATTGAACAAGATATTGGAACTCAAAAGAGGCAGATGAGCAAAGCTTGCATTTTAGGTGTCTTAGAGATTAGATTGAGAAAACTCAGCTAAATTGTATACTTTTTATGTCTCAGCTTTCAAGTCAGTCCAGACTCGGAGCTCCGGTCTAAATGCAAGGACGCTGGATACCTCCATTTCAAAGCTTTTCATTTCTCAGGATGAGGTGTTCAATTTTGAAATGTAACATTCCAATTCCCTCATGATCAAATGGTTTTTGAAAAAGAACAGAAGCTTCTGAAACATTGTTATAACCTCCAAAAAAGGAAAAATAACTACAAAAGAAGAGATTCTTGCTTAACCAAAACTAAAAGGCGAAAAGACATATTCCAAATAGTTCTATCCAAGGACAAAAACCAACAGAAAAACAGAAAAACCTTTCAGCAGGGGCAAAACACTGCAAATAAAAGAAGTATCCCAAGCGTGTGTGTCTCAAAGAGCTAAAGGTAATGTAAACGTTTTCATATAACTCACTGAGTGTAGAGAGCCACTTAGCAACGGCAATTGGGCAGAGGAAGTATGGACAGTTAAAGGCTCTCATTATTCTTGTATATATGTTAATAAAGAAAGGAAATAGCTAATTTCAGTTAAAACACTTCAAAATTTATAGTAAGAAAGTGCCATGCAAGATGGTACATATGTGTACATATGTATAAGTCACACACACATATACTTCTGTCCTTGATTAACTAAACCTAAAACAATCCATAGCTCCTGTGTTCAGTAAGTCGATCTTCTAGGAGCCAGATGCTGCATAAGGCAGTGAGAATACCTTGATGAATGCAACATATATGATGCCTCACTGATGGTTCCTAGCAATTTCTTGGGGAGATGGGCAATATTCACATAATCATAAAGACACAACAAGTGTTTAGCTAATTAAAATAAAGAATTATAAGTGCCACCCAAAATGAGAGTTTTCATAGTTGCAAAAGAAAAGTATCTACAGAAGAATCTCTGAGTCAGCTAATGCAAGTTCAGACCTTTCGAATCCAAGTGCATATTCTACACAAGTTGTATAAAGGAGAACAGTGTTTAGCTGGGAACATCAAATTTTCCCCGTCATAGTATTATAACTTTAAAATCTCTAGAGCTACCCTGATGGCTCAGCGGTAAAGAATCCACCGGCCGATGCAAGAGACAAGGGGTCCGTCCCTGGTCTGTGAAGTTCCCGCATGCCGCTGGGCAGCTAAGCCCAGGCTCGGAAACTACTGGGCCTGTGACCTAGAGCCAGGGGGCCACAGCCGCTGAGCCGGAGCGCTGCGAGGTCTGCCTGGGCGGCAAGAGCAGGCACTGCAGGGAGAAGTGTCCACACCACTAGAGAGGAGGCCACGCTGCCCGCAGCTACCGGAAAGACCACCAGCAACAAAAACCCAGCAGAGCCTAAACTAATAAATAAGTATTAAAAAATCTCATATTGAATCATAATACAAATACATTTAAATTCACAGTTAAACCTTTAAAAAAATAACTACATCTAATGTTCCACATGTACATATTCGAGGATCATTAAAAGTTATTATCAATACTATAGTCTTTTTAAGAATTGTTATTGTTACAATGGCAATGAAAGCATTGTCACCTTCTAGGGGCCAACATTCGCAGTGTGACTGTCAGACCAAGAATGCATAGTAAAAACTCATCTTCTGAATCCTGCAATATGAATTTCAGACTTGGCAGAAACAGCCAGTGAAACAAGTTGGCAGTTCAGAATCTGCATAAACAATAATTTCTAGTTTTTACTTGTGGGCATATCCTAAATAATTTATATTTAATAGAAAGACAATGAAGTTCATTGAAAGTCGTCACCATAAAAAGGCTTCCTGCTTCAGTATCCCCATGCCCTTTGTTCTGGAGTTAATCTTACAGAGTGGTTTCTCCTCCAAAGTCCCATATCCATAGTTCTCTCTCATTTTCTTTACCAAATTTCCTCAAAGGTTATTTTATTTTAAATGCAAAGGATGCTTAAGGTAAAATTTTAAACAGAATGGATAGGTAATAGGTGTGAATCTTGCATATTCCAGTTCACTTTGGCATGGGTTTGGAAGCCTTGGCTTTGACTCAGGAATCTGCTTTCATCCCCATTTGCAGAATCCAGTCCATGACTAGAATGGTCTTTTCAGTTTGGCTGTCAACTCCTTTGATGAGTGGTAGGTCAAGTTTCTTCTCTGAAAAAAAGAAAATAAAAACACGCTACAAATTCAAAAACATCCCAAGTCTTCCTAGACACTCTGGCTAGGGTTCTCAAAATGTCACCCCATCCAGCCAGGCAACAACATCAGTATCATCAGAGATTTTATAACTGATGCAAATTTTCAGGTTCTATCCTTGACCTACAGAATCAGAAACTCTGGGGTGGGATAACAGATCTCCCCAGTGATTCTGATACACATTCATGTATGAGAAGCATGACTCTAGGGACACAAACTATTTTCTCCCATTTCTGGCCACAAAGTTGCTTACCAACTCCCCTAACTTCAGCCACAAACTCTTTCAAGTCTCAGCATTCCTCTGAAAACATTCATTTCTTCTATGGGCTTATTTTTATCTACTTTTTTTTTTTTTCTGTATCCGTAATCTTTCTGAAAGTTCCAAGTTTGTTGGTAAATCTACCACAAGGAGATCAAACCAGTCAGTCCTAGAGGAAATCAACCCTGAATATTCATTGGAAGGACTGATGATGAAGCTGAAGCTCCAATGCTTTGGCCACCTGATGCAAAGAGCTGACTCATTAGAAAAGACCCTGATGCTGGGAAACATTGAGGGCAGGAGAAGGGGATGACTGACGATGCAATGATTGGATGGCATCACTGACTCAATGGACATGAGTCTGAGCAAGCTCCAGAAGATGGTGAAGGACAGGGAAGCCCGGTGTGCTGCAGTCCATGGGGCCGCAAAGAGTCAGACAAGACTGAGAAACTGAACAACTATCACAGGAAATCACATACCTGTGGACTACAGCCCACCAGGCTCCTCTGACCATGGGATTCTCCAGCCAGAAACACTGGAGTGGGTAGCCATCCCCTTCTCCACGGGATCTTCCCAACCCGGAATCAAACCCGGGTCTCCCCCATTACAGGCAGATTCTTCACCATCTGACCCACCAGGGAAGCTCCAACTTTCAGTACCACAGTGAATCACATTCCCCAGAGACATTCTTCTCCACCACAGACTCTTCCTGAGTCTCTTTAGAATCAAAAGGTAACGGCACCAAAAAGATCCAAAAATACAGTGGCCTTACCTTAAATCATCATAATCACAGTCATAATCATGATAGTAACTGTTTTCTTCCTTAAATGTCTACAGGAATCTCAGGCCACAAAGTCACTCAGGAGCTCAAGATTCTTCAGTCTTGTATCCCCACCATCCTCACAGCCCTATCCTCATCTCCATAGTTGAAGCCAGATGTGGGCACCTCCTTATTCCAACTCAAGAGAAAGGGAAATAGAAGTCAAAGGAAAGGGACTTCCTTTTAGGCAAGTGACCCAAAATTTGCTGCTCACTTTTCCTGACAATCAATTGTTCAGAGTTTGCTTCAGGGGAATCTGGTCAACCATGTGCCCAGGAAGGAGAGAGGCCTGAACGGACAATCAGCCATCAACACCACCTCTTCCTACCACTGTCTTTTTCAGAAGGCCTCTCTCCCAGATGTCCACATTGTATACTATCTTCTTTTCACAGACAAATTGCAGCTTGACCATATCTTAATCAATGATTTACTATGACCTAGTTATTTACAGATCTTCTTTCTGTGATTTCAAATCCTCAGGTGACTAGGTATAAGGGTAGAGCCCTCAATTCACAGATTCTAAAAGATCTGTCTGCAATGTACAGGAAAAAAATAGATGTCAAATTAGAAGCCAGAGTATTAGTGCTTTAAGATTACAAACATCCCTCTTTCTGTTCACAAATCATCTTCAGTTAAATTTATATGTATATGTGCACATGTATACATGTACGTGTGTGTGCATATGTATAAATACACACTTGTACACATACAAAATATATATATAAGCCATGACAAAAATATAAACTGATTTGTCTCACTACAATTAATCTTAAAATCTACTCCTTAAAATTTATAAAATATTTCTCTTTAGGAGAAAAGTGATTATAAATGAGGGGGAAAGTCCTTGACTATCATTCAAAAGCATCCTAATTTCTAACAAATTAATACATGCTCTGACTCTCAGTTGTGTCTGACTCTTTGTGACCCCATGGACTATAGCCCACCAGGCTCCTCTGTCCATGGGATTGTCCAGGCCAGAATGCTGGAGTGGGTTGCCATTTTGTCCTCTAAGAATAAATTAATATAGGGCTATAGCATTAATATTTATGAAGGTGATTATATGAAATACCATGACTAAATATATTTTTTATGAACTTCCATGGGGGTTTTAGAAACCTTTCCCTTCCTCCCCTCCCATCACCCCACCCACCGTAATGTGACTGGGGAGTGCTCATCACTCTTACTAAGCTTGTACCTGTGAAGCAGTGAGGACAGGGACCAAATCTGTTGCTGGGGTGCCCTTTGCTTTTGCCAGGGGTCCACCTGGACTGTGAATGCTGGAAGGGTTGAGAGTCAAGATTGCTCTCCAGGGAGCCCTGGCTAGGCCCTGTGGGTCAGAATTTCCTGGTAGGATAATATTTTAGGGAAAATTTCCAGTCTTCAGGGCCTTCTCATTTGTACTTCATTTCTCCTTCTGAGATTCCCAGGGATTGGCCCATTTGTATTGCTTTTCAATTCAACCCATATGCTGTTCACAGCAAGAGTTTTTATCTGTTCTATACTACAGGTGAACATGTATTTCATGATATTTATAAGACATGATGGCCTTTTAGAGGATGACACTGGTGAATCAATGAGGGCTGAGATTTTCTCATTTCATATGCCCTTCACTTTCTTATTTATATTCTAAGGGTAAAAGCCCAGGTGCACGATTGCTTCAGTGGGGTCTGGTTGGACATGAAGGATTCAGAGAGCTCTACATGCAGAGAAAAATAACTGGACTAGGATTGTCCTAGACATGTCACCATAGAAGTTAGCATGAAAAAGGCTGAAATGAGTTAAGTGGGGCAGAGTAGAGGAAGGGAATGCAGAGGCCACAAAAAAATGTAAGAAATCACTCAACAAAGGGTGAATGTCTTTTAAAATTAGTTACAGAAATACGTGAAAGTTTTATAAAGTACATGAATAATGTCACATAGGCATATTTTGCTTAATATTTACATTCACATGCTTAAAATTTATCCAGCATTGCATTGACATGTTCATATATTTGTGATAGCTATGTGGAAACAGCAAGCATACATATAAAATCATGTTAAAGAGGATAGGAAAGTGTGCCAAAAATAGAAGAAAGTCTTTTCAGGTTATTGAAATGGTTCTGATGAAAAAGTTCTTTAACAAGAAATATATACATTCATGTATAACTTGAACCACAATTTAGGCATCTTATTTATTAAACACCACTAGTTCAGAGGTTTTTACTATTCAATTAGATTTAAGTGTATCAGCATAATCTTTTCAAAGGAAATTCCCAAGTAAGAAATAATCATCAGCTATCAAAAAATGTCCTTACTCAGAAGAATAAAATATTATTGTGTAATGTAGGATTACCTATTTGCATGGAATCTATGAAAGAAAGCACTGATATTAAAAAGTCCTTTCTGATTCATAAATTCCATTGTTCAAAATATCTACTGAGAAATGTGAGCCTAATTATTTGTTTAGCATTATTTAAAAGTAGGCCTTCCCTGGTAGTTCAGATGGTTAATAATCTGCCTGCAGTGTGGGAGACCAGGGTTCGATCCTTGAGTTGGGAAGATCCCTTTGGAGAAGGGAATGGCTTCCAACCTCAATATTCTTGCCTGGAGAATTCCATGGACAGAGGAGCCTAGCTGGCTAGAGTTCAAGGGTTGGCAAAGAGTCAGACACGACTGAGCAACTTTCTCTTTTGTTTAAAAGTCAATACATTAAAAAAAAAAAAGTCAATATATTTATCAGTTAAAACTTCTATGACTTCTCTTATTGAACAAAATCAGTATCTTCTAGATCAGAGCTCTGACTTAACCTCAAGTCCACACACAGTTACAAAGATTTTCTATTGAGTGCCTAAAAACTGATTTAAGAAAATCAGCTTCTAGAGCCTCAAATTTCATATGTTCTCTTTGCAAAAGTGATCTGCTAAGATAAGGTCTGACCTCAAGTTCTTTCCTACTTCCCCTTTCAGAATTGTATTTCTCTCAGTCGGAAATAAAAGATGTATCCCTCATTCAGCTGCCATTTTACAATCATGTGAAAACCTCTAGAATACCAAACAAAAGAAAGATTTTCCAGCTTATTTAATAGAAACATATGCTTTAATAGTTTTTATTAAGAGATGCAGTCTAAATAAATTTAATTTTTATTTTTTAATCAAAATATTTATTTAGTATGCTTTGATCAAAAATATATTACTTACAATGGTTGTAATAATATAAACAAAAGGTTTTTAAAATGGCCTCAGGAAATTAAGAGAAATAATTAAATTTGGATCCACATTTTTGGTGTTTTTTTTAATGTATAGGGAGATGATAGATAATCCACAAAAACCTCCAAACATAAGAAGATATTACTTTAGAATAAAAGTCTGTGAAGGAGTTTGGAATTGAAATATAAGTTCAGGGAGAGAAAGGAAAGATATAAAAATTTCAACTATTTAAAACGCACTTGTTCATGAATTCTTTACATTGGCAATGGGAGACAGCAAATCACTGTGCTATCGGTACTTCATTTGAGGCACTTGAAATAAGGCAAGCTTTATATCAAATAAATGTTTGGTGCTTTCTGACCAATATGGGCTCTCCAGGTGGTGTGAGTGGTAAAGAACTTGCCTGCCAATGTAGGAGCAGCCTGAGACGCAAATTCAATCCCTGTGGGCAATATTCCCTGAAGGGGTTGGCAACCCCTACAGTATTCTTGCCCAGAGAATCCCAGGGACAGAGGAGCCTGGCGGACTACAGTCCACAGAGTCTCAAAGAGTCAGACATGACTGAAATAACAGCCCACACGCACAACCAATATAAACTTTAAAATAAAGTAAACCTATAATGAAAATTTTAAAATATCAACCTTAAACATATGCAAGAAGGTAAATAATGTTCAACAGTCTTTTACAGGATACACAAACAAAAAATTATTTGAGGACTACTTCCCTACATTATTCTGAATAATTTAGGCTCTAGTTTACTCATCACTTGCTCATTCATCCAATTCAACACACCCAAAGAACTAGTAAACACCAGTAACTGCGATAAATGTGAGGGATTGGAAGTATGGGGTTACCTAGAGATAAAATAGGAGTTCTTAAAATCAAAGAGTTCATAGTCTATAAGAAAAATAACAAAGGAATAATGTTAATTCATGACAGTGTCATAATGAACATAAACATAGCTCTATAGAAATAACTGGAGGACACAAAATTCAGGCTGGTATTGGGTGGGTAGTCTGAGAAGACACGCAGATTTCACAGGTCACATGGCAATCCCTTTGCTGAATATTAAAAGATTATTAAAAGTTACCCAGATGAAGAACATTACACATATGTGTATTGCAGGATGAACAATGGAAACAGACCAGCTAGAAACTGTAAGCCGGAAGCCAATGTTTGTGATGCAACAATAGTAATCTGGACTATTCATCTGTGGATTGTCAGCAATTCTTCTTCTAGCCCCACCCCAGCAGTGTCTCCCACTCAATACTTGTAGATTGGGTCACCCAGATAGGAATTATTAGGCTGAACAAATGCACCAGATTTCTATCTCCAACCTTAAGTGATCGTGAGAAAAGTGTAAAGCAGAATAGGTTTGAAGGAAGACACCATCAAGTTGAAAGAGTAATTTTCTGGCTTGCACACCAAAAGCAGCACTGTCCTTCAACCTGGGAGGAGAACCACCTTTGAAGAGGAGGACAAAGATTTAGATGTACTGTAGTAGCCACTTTGCCTCACTCTCGGATAACCTAGATTCATGCAGGGACATGGCAGTTATTCTCCAGTTCTCCATATTTGTTGATTTAGCAGAATCCGAATTCAGGGAATAGCATCTCTTTACTTCTGGAACTCGACCTCACTAATGCACCCCTTGATACAAGGGCATGACAAAGGGGTAGAGACAGGGTGGTATGCTGTGTCTAGGAAGAAGGAATTCCAGTCAGAGCCCTGCCTAAGTCTCTAATCCCTCCTTGATGAAAGAGCAAGGATATTGAACTTCCCAGAGGCCCAAAGAATGATGACGTTAATGGAGAAAAAGACTCTGTGGGACTTACTAAGGGCACTTCCCTGGTGCCCAGTCTTCCCTGGTGTCTGAGAGGTTAAAGTGTCTGCCTGCAATGCAGGAGACCCGGGTTTGATCCCTGAGTCATGAAGATCCCCTGGAGAAGGAAATGGCAACCCACTCCAGTATTCTTGCCTGGAGAATCCTCTGGGGGGAGGAGCCTGGTAGGCTACAGTCCATGGTGCTGCAAAGAGTCGGACACGACTGAGCACTTTGATTTTGACTTTCACTAAGGGCACTGCATAGCTTATTGAGCTTTAGCAATTTCAAATGTAATCTGGTAAAGAGGTTTGACCACCAGCTCCTAGGGCCCAAGATGGAGTGACGTCAGTAACACTAGGAAAGCCAGCTTGGAACCATTCAGGTCAGAACTCACACATGACACCCCCTGTATCACACTCACCCTGGCGCCCTTTGAGTAAGCCCCTAAGGTTGTGGTCAGGGGAGAAGACACAGAGGAGTCATCCTGATTACAATTGTATTTCAAACAGAAATTGACTGGAAAAATGCATGATTTGGGCAGAGCAACCTGGAAAGGGTCTAGATTAAGTTGTCTGTCATTGTACAGAGTTCCAAGAGTACGAAGATCAAATTGAGTTACTGAAATAAAGGTTACATTTTTGCACATCAGAGTTTGTAACTTGGATATTTATAGCTCCCACACATGAAAGGCATTGGATGTCAGGCTGAGGAGTTTGGGTTTTGTCCTGAAGGCAGTAGGAAGCAATTGAAGAATTTTAAACAGAAAACTGTGAGAAGCAGGTCTGAATTGTATAGAACCCATTCAGGCAGCAGTGTGGAGAATGGATTGGTGAATGAGGAGTTGGAGAGATGGAAAACCAGAGGAAGGAACCCAGCAATGGGCCTTTTGACCTAAACATGGGCAGAAATAAAAGGGATAAACCATAACTGTGGAGATGGAAAGCGGAGGCTTCATTTGGGAGTGTTTAAAAGACAGTGTCTCCTCCCAGCTCTGTCCATTCAAACTCAGCACTTGAGTAACTGGAACAAGATTCTGCCCACAATGCCACCAGTAACCTACCTCCGTTTAAACCAATTCCTTGCTCCTGTGCTGATCTCAACAGCTCCTGAATTCATGCCTATTTGCTACCACATTTTGATTTAATTTCCTTTACTTCTATTTCTTAAGAAGTGATTAAAAAAAAAAAAAGAAGTGGTGTACATTTACACCATTTTACATATATTTATGTCTATTGACCATATACTATAGCAAAAATCCAAGTGTAAAGTCTTTCAAATTAAAACTATAGAATTTAAAACACTATTGGTTGACTGAGTGTATCCTTGTAATCTTAAAACTCACTTGCTATTTCCATGTAAGCTTCCAGCAGAATAGTGTTTGAGTTCCAGTCACTGAGAGTAGAATTTCTAGTTCCAAATTCAAGCTCTAAAATGTATTTTAGAGCCATAATCTTTAGCAAGTTGGTTTATCCTGCTGTACCTCTTAGGATCTGTAAAATGAGGGTGATACTAATCCATTTCATTAGCCCATTTAAGGTGCTTAGTATAGGGCCAGGAACAAAGGAAACATACATTGATGATGACAGTTGATTCTGGGGCAAACCTGACATTCTTTAAATGTGCTTAAATTTTTAAGTTGCACATAGCCCAAAGACGTTTCCTCACCAAAATCTGTTTGATGTAGATATATAAACAAGACAAATTTCATGTTAAATCTATGGGTATGAAATAAATAATAAAATAAATAAAAATACATATTAAGAAAGGGACTTCTCTGGTAGTCCAGTGGCTAAGATCCCAAGCTCCCAATGTAGGGGGCCCAAGTTCAACCCCTGGTCAGAGAACTAGATCCCATTTGCCACAACTAAAGATCCCACATGCTGCAGCAGAGATAGAAGATCCTGTGCACCGCAAGTAAGATCCAGGGCCACCAAATAAATAATGAAAGAAATCTTAGAAAAAACAAAATCTGGGTGTGAAAGGACAAGCAACCACATAATTTTCACATTGTTCATGAGTCTTCACTTTGTTTTGGCCATCTACATGCAAATATCTGAGCTACGTTGGTAGCTCAGCTGGTAAAGAACTCACTTCCCCATGTAGGAGACACAAAAGACACAGGTTCAATCCCTGGCTCTGGAAGATCCCCTGGAGAAGGAAATGGCAACCCACGCCCATACTCTTGCCTGGAGAATCCCATGGACAGAGGAGCCTGGCGGGCTGCAGTCCCTTGGGTCGCAAAGAGTTGGATACCTGTGAATGGTGGAGCACATACAAACATACAGATATCTATTTATCTTTACACTGAGTCTAAAACCTTTTGCACAAGGGCAGCATAGGAGCTGTCCTTTGTGTTTTATGAGGTGCTGAGTTCAGATGTAAATGTTCAATTTACAACAATAATAAAGGCTAGATAAGAAATAATCCAAATGGAAAGACAATCTTGCCAGTTGGGTTATTTCTTGTGAGCAGAATGTTTATTTTTTCATAGAACAAATTAGAAGTTTTCCAGATGGTTTATCTAAAGTATTGTTCTCTCCTCCAGGCAGAGGATAAATTAGAAGTGTTCAGAAAAGGTCATTCCCTCCTTCCAAGAAGTACATTTTCATAATAAAAGAAGTAAAGTTCAACCACATATGAAGTGATCTCTACTCAACATAGGAGTTACATTTGTCTGTTACAGGTAATTGTGTACTTTGAAGTTTGTCAAAAAATATTTTAAAGCAAATAATCACCTTTTGTGGCCGTTGCTTTGTTGAAAGCACTAATCTTCATCACAACACTGGCAAAAGAAAGGCATTACACTAATTTACCAACAGCAACAAAGGGAGAATTTTTAAATTCTACTCGCTAGCTAGAAACATCTAGGTGGGCACAATGATTTGTCACATAACAACACATTGTCAGGATATTATCAGAGAGAAGAGGGGTTTTGTCTCTGGTACAGCATCTTCAGATTAGGTAAACAATTTATTTCTAACTCAGTCCTCCTGAGATGGTGAAGAGGGAAGAATTTAATATAGAGCTTTGCAGGGGAGATTTTATCACTTGTCAAATTAAGATAGCTACCTTTGTGAAGTGGAAAATGAATCAGAAAACAAAGCTGAGGCTCCAGCAGAAATTCATCTCAATGCTTTGATGGTTTGCAGAGGGATCTTCCACCAGCAGTTCCATAGCACTGTTGGCTCCGAAAGTCAGAGGAGACCAGGCTTTCCACGGCCAACCAAGCAGAAGTCAAGCCTCCTCGGGGCCCTAAGCTGACCGGCTTGCTATGAGCCTCTGTCCTGGTCATGAATAGATTGTAGACTTTTGGTTTTGTGCATGCATTTCAGAGAAAGGAGCAGCCACAATTCTGAGGCAGTCATAATTTTAATTAAAAAGATACCATGGAGGCATTATTGAGGCATGTCTTTGCTCTTCTTTGTTTGAGGGGGACAGTTGCACTGGAAGTAAACTTATTTTTGAATAGTGGATAATTATGGTTTAAAAGGGAATAAGGGTCAGTTGTGATGGAAGATGATTTAGGGTCCTCTCAATATCTTTGAGTCTTAGATTCAGGAGAGTGAATAAATAGCAGCAGCACCCATGGTCTTTAATAACTATGAACACTGCTCAATGAAATTAAGTTTCTAATGTAAGTTACTATCAATGTACCAATTCATTAAAATGATAGATGAGTAGAATTATTCAGTCTATGATTAGGGAGGACTAATCTGTTTCTCATTATGAAAGTTTCCCCTCTCTCCCTACAATGACTACATGTGGCAATTTATTGGCATACTTTTATGATTCTTGCTTTATTAAAAATAAACAACATTATAGTTGTAACATTTAAGTCCAAATGATCCAGGGGAATTTTAAAGACTATTATCACATCTCATGAATAAGTTCGAACATAAACTCCAAGTCAATAAAAAGACTCTGTAAGCCCCCCTTGCAATATTCCAGCTTGGAGGTGATAAATTCTTCAAGAGTTATTTAGTTCTTTGAGGAAAAAAATGATGTACTTTTTTTTTTTTTTTTGTATGTGAATAAGAGTCACTTCAAGGTTTTACCCCCTTCCCTTGATTTTCCTTTATATTCAAAATGAGAGAAATCAGAGTTTTTTAGCTCCCCAAATAATCTGGCATAAGCAGAACCATCTGTGTTTGTTCAGCATGTTGGGACACCATCTCAGGATGCCTTACTGGAATCCAAGCACCGAGCTTTCTGAGGAAGGCAGTGTGGCTGTGTACTTTTCTTATTCAGCAGCTTCCAGAACGCCAGCCCTCACCCCGAGTGAAAGTGAACATGTTAGCCGCTCAGTCCTGTCCCCCTCTCTAAGACGCCATGGACTGAAGCCCACCAGGCTCCTCTGTCCATGGGGTTCTCCAGGCAAGAATACTGGAGTGGGTAGCCATTCCCTTCTCCAGGGGATCTTCCCGACCCAGGGATTGAACCTGAGTCTCCCACATTGCAGGCAGATTCTTGACCATCTGAGCCACCGGGTAATAGTCTCTGTCCTAAAGCCATTTGGGAAGATGTTTTTTTTTTTTTCTTCAGTTCTTGTATTGCTTCTGTTTGATTTCTTCACTTTATGGTGGGATCCAGGGAAAATGCATCGGAAGGGGAAGTGGGTGGAATGCCTTTGTCCACACTCATCCGTAGGACTCCACCCCCACCCCAGGCAGCTCCAACATGCACTTGTTTGCATGTGTTTTATATACCATTTCATTTGAAGAAAGTACTCCCCAGCTGATAAAACAAACATATTAGTTCTTCTACATTGAATTTCAGAATCGGAAAGTTGCCAGAATTACCAGTGTAATATAGTATTGTCCCTGCTGAGAGGAGAAAAAGAGATCCCGGTGTTGAAATCTTAATATTATTGTGTTAGAGTTTAAGAGGTCATACTATTTTTACAGGGTCACCAGAAAAATGTTATTTGTCTCCACTGCTTTATGAGTTGTACTTACTTCATTGTTTGGGGCATGCTAGGTAAAATTTATACTTTGTATACAGTATAAAACCTATTCTATGTATGTACTTTAAAAGTTATATATTATGTTCTAAAAAGTTTGCTTTTTTAAAAAAAGGTTTATAATAATTTGCAAAACGGAGTTTCCAACAATTAAATTTTTACCTAGGAGTATAAATGAGATTCTCTGTTAATAATTTAATTTTAGATTATGTCACTAAAGATCCCGCATGCTACAACGAAGATAGAAGAGCCTTATCTCACTTTTTAGAACTTTAGCCTGCTACAATTTTGCAAATAGTCCAAGCCAAGTGAAAACAAGACTGGGGCCTTTCAATTTTGGCCCACTTAGCAAAAGGTGTAAGAGAGCCTATGACAGACTGTTAACCAGAATGAGATTCACTGAAGTTATCTGCTAAGTATGAAGCTAGTTTAAGATTTTTCTTAAGGACTTGCCTGGTGGTCCAGAGGTTAAGAATCGGCCTGGCAGTGCAGGGGACAAGAGTTTCATCCCTGGTCCAGGAAGATCCCGCCTGTCACGGAGCAACGAGGCCCTGCTCCAGAACTACTGAGCCTGTGCTCAGAACCAGGGGGCCGCACTCCCGAGCCCACAGGCTGCAACCACTGAAGCTTGTGCTCTAGGCTCTGTGCTCTGCACCAAGAGAAGCCACGCACTGAGCAGCCTGCACAGAGCAGCTAGGGAGCGGCCCCCGCGCTCCGCAACCCAAGAAGGCGTGCAGAGCAGCAAAGACTCAGCACAGACAATAAATAAATTTTAAGAAAAAATACTTTTGTTGAATAGACTCTATAATTTCAGGATGCTTCCTCCTACTTTTTTCCAAGAGATTTACTGTAAAGAGATATCGAATATTTTAAGTGCTTTTGCTGTATTTATGAGATAACCATGTGATTTTCTTTTTTAGGCCATTAATATGATAAATTATAGGTATGTGAATATTATCATGTTGGTAGATTAGTGTTTCGTGACAATAAATTTTTATATACATGCCTGGATTCATTCAGCTAATACTTAAGTTAAATTCCATCTGTGTTTAAAGTGGGCCTATAATTTTCTTTCAAGGGCTATCATTTTCTCTAAAAACTAAGGTGATGCTAGCTTTAAAAATGAGTTGGACTGTATTCTCTCTTTTTACTATTTTGTGCTGCAACCTACCTGTCTCTGTATAATTAGGTAGAAGATGCCTATACAACTATACGGGTATGAATGTGAAGAGTGGGTATTCTGGGGGATCTTGGTTTGCTGGGATTTTGTCTGCATGTTTTGTCTGGATTTTTTTACTGAGGAGCTCTGATTATTATTTGAATATTTCTTAATGGTTATTAGCAGACTCAATTTTTGTGTTTCTCCCTGTAAAACTGTTCTACTTTGTCTAAGTTTAAAATTTATGAAATTGCCCATATTTTTAATGTCTCATGTCATAGTCTTTGTTTTCTTTTTCAACCTAGATAATTTAGGTATTGTTACTTTTGTGCTCTATTCCATTGAGTTTTGCTTTTATTTTTTACTTTCTTACTTCTTGTTTCTTTGGGCTTATTCTATTGTCCTTTTTCCTCATGTTTTATATTGAATACATAGCTCATTTTTAAAATTTATTCTCCATTGTGTATTTAAAGCTATAAATTTATCTCTCAGTTCTGTATTAGTCAAGCCTCACAAATTCTGAAAAGTAATGCCATCACTGGTGTTTCTAAGCATGAATATTTTGTTGCCGCCTTTATAATTTTTTCTTTTACAAAAATGCTGACAGTTTTCAGTTTCTGGAGAAAAAAGACTTTTTAAAAAATTTTGTCACTTTCATGTTATTATTTATTTTTTAATGTCATTAAATTATGGCCCAAAACCATAGATGGTGATTCGTTCTTACTGAAACTTCCTTTATGATCTAAGAAATGGTTGATTCAACATTACATTAAAAATAAATATATTCTCTGTTAGGTTTAAAGTTATTTCTATAAATATGGATGCTGGTACAGATGTATTTCTAAGTATAAACTTAAGTATATTAATCAAATCTTCTCTTTTTTGTCTTCTAGATCTTTCAAATATTGATACAGTAGGTGTAAATTTCCAAAGACAATTTTTTATTTACCTACCTCTTCCTACATTCTTGGCCTTGTTTCTTTATTTGCTTTTATCTATTGTTTATATATATTGATATATCCTATATCAAAGATATATTGTTAATACATTTAGGTTTGCAATCTTTTTATTTCTTTAAACCATTATTTCTTTTCAAAATAGAAAGTCTAAGAAATATCCACTTTAAATGGAAATATACTGAACAAAGACTATTTTCCCAAAGAAGATAAGTGCCATAATATGTAACTTTTAGTAGTTTTTAAAAATTGTTCTTGTGCTCTTCCTTCTAATACAATCAATGTCATTGATGATATAAATTATTATAATGTTGGAGTGGTATCACCTCCCACTTCCTGGGGCTTCCCTGATAGCTCAGTTGGTAAAGAATCTGCCTGCAATGCAGAAGACCTGGGTTTGATCCCTGGGTTGGGAAAATCCTCTGGAAAAGGGAACTGGCTGCCCACTCCAGTATTCTGGCCTGGAGAATCCCATGGTCTGTATAGTCCATGGGGTGGCAAAGAGCCAGACATGAATGAGTGACTTTCACATCACATCACCTCCCAAGCTAATCAATACATATGTAGAACTTGACAGAGAGAGATGGACTATGAAAGTAATTCCAGAGTTAAATCCAGCACTGTAACTACTACACGGGGTTTTGAACAGTCCACAACACTTTTTTGTAACACCTTATACTCATTTCTAAGGACTATATCTTCCATCACAGTAGTTATCCTCATAAAAGAATCTTGCAAGTGCACTTGTCAAGGCTTCTATAGGCTTGGTCTGATGGCTTTGAACAATAGTGGCAATTTGCAACATAGCAGCTTCTTTCTCCAATACTCAGAAAAATCAAAGCATACAAAAGCTATTTCTACTGATGTAGTTTAGGATCAAATGAAAGGGAAAAAAAAAAAAAGAGTGTGGTCCAATCTAGGAAGACTATTACTTACCTCACACATTTTTAGTAAGAATAAATAAATAAATGTTTCTGAGGTTTATTTATATGTGTGTTCTGTTATATAAAGACAAATGAGAGAACATAAAAATTTTCCACTTTAAAATTTTATGGCATATTAATTTGGAGACTTTAAAAAATAAACTTTCTGCTGTTAATCAGACTATGAATTAACCAAGTACAACAGATTTAGTTTAACATTTATTCTAATCAAACATTTGGTTTCTATGGCTTCAGAGTGTATGGCTTCATACATAATACTTCAAATAACAGTATAAACTTGGAACATGTGTAAGTCATAAATATCAAATATTATTTTCAAAAATAAGATGAACCTTATGAAATGGGCTTTCAATAATAAACATATTAAATACCTGAGAGTTCAATCATCTTATAAAACTGAATTATTATTGGGTTCCATAAATCCATTCTTGATAGAATTTTGAAGACCTATAAATCTGAAGTTGAAGCTCCAATACTTTGGCCACCTGATGTGAAGAGCTGACTCACTGGAAAAGTTCCTGATGTTGGGAAAGACTGAGGGCAGGAGGGCAAGGGGGCAGCAGTGGGTGAAACAGGGAGGCCTGGTATGCTGCAGTCCATGGGGTGCAAAAGTCAGTCAGGATTTAGTGACTGAGCAACAATAAACCATAAACATGTAAACTCAGTTTAATATATTTACCAATAATTACGATTCACTTATCAAGCAATTGAATACCTATCATATTGCAACTTGCAAAAAGCTATTTGTTGCTTCCCTGTTCAGAGGAAGTTCACACTCTAGTGTTCAAGACATAATCCTGAATGGTATGCATATATTCGCCTGTGAAGCAAGATGTCTCATTGATAAACACCAATGCTCTCTCTTCAAACTTTGTTTTTCTCTTCTGTGCGGTAACCCTCTCCCCACCCCTCTATCACCACATGGCAGCAGGTAGGGTTGTCCTTTCCCACAGCCCCAGAGAATACAGGTGACAAGGAAAGTGTATAGTGTCCAAAAAACCCCGACGAAAGACCACCAAGAGCCAAACTCACGTCACAAATAATGAGCTTGGAAACACCAGTGAATCAGGTTTCTTTTTTTTTTTTTATACTCACTTTTTTTTTTTTTTTCCCCCAGTGGGTTTTGTCATACATTGATATGAATCAGCCATAGATTTACACGTATTCCCCATCCCGATCCCCCCTCCCACCTCCCTCTCCACCCGATTCCTCTGGGTCTTCCCAGTGCACCAGGCCGGAGCACTTGTCTCATGCATCCCACCTGGGCTGGTGATCTGTTTCACCATAGATAGTATACATGCTGTTCTTTTGAAATATCCCACCCTCACATTCTCCCACAAAGTTCAAAAGTCTGTTCTGTATTTCTGTGTCTCTTTTTCTGTTTTGCATATAGGGTTATCGTTATCACCTTTCTAAATTCCATATATATGTGTTAGTATGCTGTAATGTTCTTTATCTTTCTGGCTTACTTCACTCTGTATAATGGGCTCCAGCTTCATCCATCTCATTAGGACTGGTTCAAATGAATTCTTTTTAATGGCTGAATAATATTCCATGGTGTATATGTACCACAGCTTTCTTATCCATTCATCTGCTGATGGGCATCTAGGTTGCTTCCATGTCCTGGCTATTATAAACAGTGCTGCGATGAACATTGGGGTGCACGTGTCTCTTTTAGATCTGGTTTCCTCAGTGTGTATGCCCAGAAGCGGGATTGCTGGGTCATATGGCAGTTCTATTTCCAGTTTTTTAAGGAATCTCCACACTGTTTTCCATAGCGGCTGTACTAGTTTGCATTCCCACCAACAGTGTAAGAGGGTTCCCTTTTCTCCACAGCCTCTCCAGCATTTATTGCTTGTAGACTTTTGGATAGCAGCCATCCTGACTGGTGTGTAATGGTACCTCATTGTGGTTTTGATTTGCATTTCTCTAATAATGAGTGATGTTTAGCATCTTTTCATGTGTTTGTTAGCCATCTGTATGTCTTCTTTGGAGAAATGTCTGTTTAGTTCTTTGGCCCATTTTTTGATTGGGTCATTTATTTTTCTGGAATTGAGCTGCAGGAGTTGCTTGTATATTTTTGAGATTAATCCTTTGTCTGTTTCTTCATTTGCTATTATTTTCTCCCAATCTGAGGGCTGTCTTTTCACCTTGCTTATAGTTTCCTTTGTAGTGCAAAAGCTTTTAAGTTTCATTAGGTCCCATTTGTTTAGTTTTGCTTTTATTTCCAATATTCTGGGAGGTGGGTCATAGAGGATCTTGCTGTGATTTATGTCGGAGAGTGTTTTGCCTATGTTCTCCTCTAGGAGTTTTATAGTTTCTGGTCTTACATTTAGATCTTTAATCCATTTTGAGTTTATTTTTGTGTATGGTGTTAGAAAGTGTTCTAGTTTCATTCTTTTACAAGTGGTTGACCAGTTTTCCCAGCACCACTTGTTAAAGAGGTTGTCTTTTTTCCATTGTATATCCTTGCCTCCTTTGTCAAAGATAAGGTGTCCATAGGTTCGTGGATTTATCTCTGGGCTTTCTATTCTGTTCCATTGATCTATATTTCTGTCTTTGTGCCAGTACCATACTGTCTTGATGACTGTGGCTTTGTAGTAGAGTCTGAAGTCAGGCAGGTTGATTCCTCCAGTTCCATTCTTCTTTCTCAAGATTATTTTGGCTATTCGAGGTTTTTTGTATTTCCATACAAATTGTGAAATTCTTTGGTCTAGTTCTGTGAAAAATACCATTGGTAGCTTGATAGGGATTGCATTGAATCTATAGACTGCTTTGGGTAGAATAGCCATTTTGACAATATTGTGAATCAGGTTTCTTTTAGCGCGCTAGTTTGTTTTTTATCCTGCACTTGGTAAAACTTTGATGGTCTGAAACATGAAGCGAGTATTCTAAAGAAAGCAAAAGAATTGTAAACAACTGGGATGTCTGTGGTTGTTGAGTCACTAAGTCATGTCCGACTCTTTGAAACCCCATGGACTCTAGCACGCCAGGTTCCTCTTTCCATGGTATTTTCTAGACAAGAATACTGGAGCGGGTTCCCATTTCCTTCTGCAGAGGATCTTCTTGACCCAGAATTGCACCCGTGTCTCCTGCAGCGGCAGGCATTGGCATGCAGATTCCTGTCTGAGAATAAGTGATGATTACCCTCTAACATGTCAACAAAGGGCTAGTCTTTGTTAACTGGAGTTTATGGAAGGTGATATTACCAAACATCTAAGTTTTGAGAACCTTAAGGCAAAGATAGTTGATTTGGACCTGCTTCCCACCAGCAACACTGGAAGGTAAAGCTAACGCTTCCTCCCAAGTCTCTTTATCATTGTAGTCAGAAAATTAGAGTCGCATCAAAACACTGCATGGCATGTCAGGTGTAGAGAGAGCCCAAGGCAGCAGTTTCTTTGCTTCTTCATGCACAAAATGACTTTGGAAAACGGCTGAAGTTTTATGTGCCCTTCAGAAGGCAACGTAAGTTGGAGAGTGAGAGATTGTGTGTCAACAGACCTGAAGGTGTCTTAAGGAACTGACAAGGGGATGCCACAGAGGAACATGGTATGAACTAGAGATGAATTACATGGAACTGTGGACACTCAAGGGGTGTCAATAGTGACAAATGCAAAAAACTGAAGACCAGATTCTGCAACCTCCCTTCCCAACACTCCCTGTTCCATAATAGGATGCTGAGCATCCAGAAACATAGGCAGTATACTGGAGCCAAAAAAATAAAAAAGAGGAAAAAAAACCCAAAATGAATGCATTTAAACCTGAAATACATTAATATATTACTGAGAAACTCTAATGCCTGTGAAAATGGAATATACTAATCTTTCTTTCTTAGGGATGAGGTCTTAAAAGAAAAGCAAAGTTGAATTCTCAAAATATAACTTTTATGTTCCTCTAAAATTCATGGACATTTAGAGAGTTAAGTAAGAAGGATTTTTCAAAGTGTTTAACATAACGGTGGATCAGAAATTAGAATCTTTTTCTAAATTAGCTTGACACAGTTATGCAGATGGTAGAAGACTAGATTCTTAGCTCAGTGAGGAAAAAGGGTTTATTATAATAACAACAGTGACCGTGTGTGTTTGTGTGTGTCTGTGTGAGACTACAGTGTAGAAAGCAATACAATGTCAAAAGAATTAGAAATGTATTTAGATATCAGCTTCCAAACTGCATCATAGATTTTTGGATACTGTCGTACAAACTAAAGAAAACTAGAGTCACTAAAAATGGTGAAAAGTGAAAATTGGTTTCATAGTGTGTTCAACTCTTTGCAGCCCCATAGACTGCAGCCTGCCTACTCCTCTGTCGATGGGATTCTCCAGCCTAGAATACTGGAGGGGGTTGCCCTCTCCTTCTTCAGGGGGTCTTCCTGACCCGGGGATCAAACCCAGGTCTCCAGCATTGCAGCAGATTCTTTACCAACTGAGCCACAAGGGAAGTCCCAAAATGGTATTTACCTCCTAGTGTAATAAAACAAAGACTGCAACCATAATTGAATTATTCCTACCGTAATGAAAAGCCTTAGCACCATAGCAAACTTCTCAGATCAACAAAATATGTTTAGTTATAAGTAGATACAAACTCTATCAACACAGTCAAACATTTTTGTAATAAGGGCTTTCCTGCATTTCTGCCAGGAAAATTAAAATGCAGGCTGACTCACGACATGGTAATTTCGACAAGTGTTAGAACTTCAGCATTTCTAGCAAGTTTTTCATCAATCCAGTTGAAGTCTATAGCTTACCTTTGAAGGGAAAGTCTCTCAGTCATGTCCCACTCTTTGTGACCCCTTGAACTGTAGCCCACCAGGCTCCTCAGTCTATGGAATTGTCCACGCAAGAATATTGGAGTGGGCAGCCATTTCCTTTTCCAGGGGATTTTCCCCAATCCAGGGATTAATCCTGGGCCTCCTGCATTGCAGGCAGATTCTTTATGATCTGAGCCACTAAACATATCCCAAGTCTCTCTTTGAATAAATAACAATAATTAAGTTCTGAGTATATGCTGGACACATATATTATTGAATCTTAACAACATATAAAATAAAATAATTATATGAGATGTAGGTTCTATTATTATCCCTAAGTGAGAAATACTGAAGAGGACACAGAGGAGTAAATGATTCAAAATACAGGCAATGGCATATCAATGGGGGACATGGGAGATGGCGGAGGGGGGCAGTGCTGTCTGACTCAGCTCCATGTCCAATATGTACAATGTAATGCACTTTATATATGGGTAGAGATGTTTATATTACATATACTCACATATGTGTAAAAATGAGGGACAGTAACATATATAGAGATAGATGATTGATAGAAAACTGGATAGATAGACAATGAGGGGTGCATTACATATAGAATATTTGAGAACAGCAATAACTAAAAGCCAATCTGCTTTAAATTTATAGGTGATTTAACATCTTTCACAAGAAGAAAACAAGAAAAAAACCTTTTGTTAAAGAAAAATCTAAATAGTTGCTACTATTGCAGTTGAGATTTAGTTTATTTTGAAAATCATTTTCAACATAGAGTTGCTTTTTTTCCAGTTTTATTTTTGGCTATGTCAAGCCTTAATTGCAGCAGGCAGGATTTTTCATTGCAGCACATGGGCTTAGTTCTCCCACAGCATGTCAAATCTTATTTCCCCAATCAGGAATCAAACTCATGTCCCCTGCATTAAAAGGCAGACTCTTAACCACTGGACTACAAGGAAGTCCCCAGCTGAGATTTAAATTTAGCTTTCTTTTATCATTTGCTTTTTAATAAACATTGTAGCTTACAAGGTGATTTTAAAAGATGGAAATACTAATCATGTTTGGATGTGCAGTAAATCCAAGAGTACCATTATACCATGAATAAAGATCATATCTTACAAATTACTGATAGCCATTCACAGCCGCTGACCTGTTGGTCTTTTTATGAAAGCAGTTTTACTCTTTCTGAGAAACTAAGATTACAGTTATCTTCTCTTTCTGAGTCTGTATCAAGTGAGCATACATACATACACAAGGCAGGATTGGGAATTGGATGGAAGTTTGAGAGCATTTGGTATTATTTTACTATAGTATTTTGTATTACCCAAGCCATGATCTACAAAGCACCCTTTCACTCTGTAGGTACCTGAAGAAGATGCATGTATAAGAAAAGCTGGGGAAAATGAGGCACTTCTTTACTAGTTAGACCACAGCACAATTCTTCCCAATTGTCAGCACTCTTGTATCATGATGGAAGTAGGAGGCTCAGGGTCCTATCAAATACAAAACTACAAGGTCAATGTGCCTTTTTCAACTATGTGTAGGCTTTTCAAAGGTTCCAATAACTCTCTGCTTTAAATTTTGGTATTGTATGAGGATTACAGAGATGAGAGGTCTGGGAAGAGTCAACTGATCCCAAGATTAACTGTAGAGGCCACACACGGCAGAGGACCCCAGGGCTGCACTAGCTGTGCCCAGTGGTGATGAAAGGCCAGATTACTGAAGGGCTGGAGTGGAGCCCGCGTGGCTATAAAGGAGCCGCCTCCTGCCTCTCCCTCTCTCATTATCCTCCGCACGTGGGCCTCCCGAACAACCTCTGATATCTATAACTTGACACTCCCGGGCCATAGAGCTGATTGGTCTGTGTGAACCTTGTAATAAAGGCTTCTGTGCTTTTCTCAGGGTCTTTGACTTGCTTCTCAGAGCTGTGACTATTTATACTTACTCCCGAGTTATCCCCAAATGATGTCCCTGGACTCTCCAAAGAGAAAGGAACTAAGCTACTTTTGTGACTTACACCATATCTATTCCCATTGATTCCACTTTTGTCTGCTCTCTTTAACTCTCTGTGTCTCTGAAGAGGAGGACTCGTGCCGCAGAGCACACACTGGTGATCTATGGCCTGGAGTCCATTTCCTCTTGTTTTCTTTACTCACTATGCTGCACATTTGCATCTTAGCACTCAGCAGTTCACTCCATGTCGGGGCGCAGGATATCGCAAAGATGACCTACACAACTTCTCTTCCCTGATAACCTTGCCTCCCCATTCACACAGGAGAAAGCTCCTGGCAGATGTGTGTGTCCTGGGACGCCACCCACTGGGCACGCCTGATAAATGCAAAGTGGACAGCTGACCCAACCTGGCCAATCAATCAGAGCCTCTTCCTCGGAGACCTGTGGTTGGCGGGAAGAGATTGGACAGCTGACCCAATCTGGCCAATCAGAGCCTCTTCCTTGGAGACCTGTGGTTGGTGGGAAGAGATTGGACAGCTGACCCAATCTGGCCAATCAGAGCCTCTTCCTCGGAGACCTGTGGTTGGTGGGAAGAGATTGGACAGCTGACCCAACCTGGCCAATCAATCAGAGCCTCTTCCTCGGAGACCTGTGGTTGGCGGGAAGAGATTGGACAGCTGACCCAATCTGGCCAATCAGAGCCTCTTCCTCGGAGACCTGTGGTTAGCAGGAAGAGATTACATTCTCAGTGGGGAGTGTTTCTAACGTTTTAGGCTATGTGGTAAACTTATTTTCTGCGCACACACTGGGAAGCTCGGAAAGCTTCTCTTCAGGGACAAAAAAAAAAGAGAGAGAGAAAGAGAGAGATTGAAGCAGGGATGCAGGGACTTGAGTGAAAGAGAGAAGAGGGATAGAGAGAGAAAGTCCAAGCTCTATGACTGACCACGTGTACCTTGATAATTAATATGTACTCAGATGCTAACATAGCTCTAGCCCAGAAGAAGTGCTCAATAAATATCTATTAAATGAATGCATGAACAATTATAGAAAGAGTTCAAACAGCTTTCCAGTCCCCAGTTCCAATTATCTTCCTAAGGTCTAGGAGGTACCCATTTTATTCATATATAAGCTTTCTATTTCAACTAGGTCAAGTTTTTGTTTTTTCCAAAAGACTGAGAAAAAATATATATATATATACTTTATTCTTATATACCTACTAAAGTCACACTCTGCTTAAAAAAAAAAAAATCAATGTGATAACATTTTCAAATCTCTTTCAATTTCAAGTCCATGGAATTGACAATTTGCTCCTGTATGACTTTACAGATTAGCACCAAACATCCCCATACCTGGTACATTTACCTCCAGAGGAACCACAGTGAAAAAATACATACACACACACACACACACACACATACACCTTTATGATTTATGTATCCACTATTTACTCCTTGAGAAGCTGGAATGATACTGTGCAGATAAAGTGTGACACTGTGATCCTTGCCAAACTGAAGGTTTGTAAAATTGTAAAAATGATTAAAGAAGACAATTTAGGTGATACAAACAAACTGCAACACTTCATGAAGCAAACAGTCTTTTTTTGGAGAACTGCAAAATGGGGCAGGGGGCAGAAAGCTTTATAGGATAAAGAATAAAGAACAAGAGGGAGAAAAATAGAAAATATCTGATTGGCTGAGGCCACCAGGTCCACCTTGTCTTGGGTGAGAAAGCCCAGATTTTATTTGGTGTCTGGGGATTGGTTGACTTAATATATCCTGTTTCTGATTAAATGAAGCATTTATGAGACATGACCATTATCTAAGTTTGAGTTTGCTAATGTGACACCTTTGTCAGGAGCGGCTCCATCTTGAGTCTAGAAAGTTATTTCTACGATGATCACAATACTGTCTCCTTTTATCTCTGATTAAATGTTTTAGGCCTATAATAAATATTATATTCATCTTTTCACATCTTCATTCTTATGTATAGGCCATATGGAGCATCACTTGACAGACTAGGGTGATGTGTCCCAACTAGAGATGATTTTAGCTCCAAGATCACAATGGCCAAATTTTGAGACATTTTCGTTGTCCCAGCCCCTGGAGGGGAGTGATACTGACATCCAGTGGGTGGAGATCACACATCTTACTTGGCACAGGCAGTCCTCCACAACAAAATATGTTCTATTCCAACCTTGGTCCAGCACCACTTATTCTGAAGTCCTGGAATACAGTTAAGCGGACACAGATGTACATTTGTGACTTGAATAGAGATGAAATGGCTGGTAAAACCTGCATAGACAGGCTGAAGTGAGATAACCATTAGCAAAGTGCTCTGTCAATGTTTAAGGTCCAAATGAACAGTATAGCTAACAATGTGGTATCCATATAGATGATGGGAAAGTCAGATGGCAGACAAGACTCAAAACATGACTATTTCCAGTGCTCTTTGAGAGAGATTCCTGGACCAAATCCAACTGAAGTGTTAAAGCTTCCTGAAACTTTGACTTTACACATGCAAAGAAAGAAACACCACCAGAAAGGGTGGGGTGGAGTGGGGGGAAGGCTGTGAGCTATATCAGTGACTTTGCTCTCATTCAATGGACTACATTCTTCATCAGTAGCAGCATCTTCAAACATGAAAAATAAACCCAGGTGTGCTTGGGTTCAACCCAGCTAAAAATCAAGCAGAAAGCAATGGCCAGGGCAAGCTGAAATTGATTAGAATCCAATTGCAGACAGAAGCACACTGCATGCATTCTGAAAGTGTAAGCTTTTAAAAAATTCTTTACCTAATTACTTAAGTAATTGCATGGAAATGTGGCCAGGACCTTCAGGCTTTGATCTCAGTGAATTCTATAATGTTGTCTAAAGTTTGAGCACATGATTTAAAAATTTAGCATATCAACTTGTGTTAATTACTACAGATAGCTTCAGCTCAGAACTGACAAACAGCTGGATATAAAACATAATTTAATAGCATTCTAATCAATAAACAATTATTTTTCCTTAGTTCCAGGTTAATTTTTAGGTAATTAAACACACCTATGGTTTTTTCCCCCACAAAATATCATTAACCCATTTTCTTCATCTGATAAAAGTTTATCTCCACAATTTGACTACAAACTGAAAATAAAGTAGGTCTTTCTCTGCAGGCTGTACATCAGAGATTTTCAAACCGTAGTCCACAGGATATTGGAATGGATTGGTCAATCTATACATTTATAGAAAACAGTCTTTAGAATAGTTTATGTTCTTTACACCATTTTTTTTTCCTATATGTGGCTGCTGATGTAGTTAATATCTTCTTTGAATTATTTAAAACATGTATTCTCAATCAATAAATAGTAGAATTATAATTGTTATCAACTAGACATTTTTATATTTTTTTTAAAATGAGATTTTATCTTCAAAATACTAAGCACTCTCCCATGCTAGAAGAGCTGGGTTTCAGTTTTTATGTTCCTTGCATTTATGTAAAAAAAACTCAGTTAACCATGGGATATTTCTTCTGATTCTACATTTGCTCACTGTGGCATTCATAGCCCAGCTGTCCAAATCTACCTTGGAATTCATATTTTCCTTCAAGATCAAAGTTTAATGTAGTTAGCTGTGGGCTTTGTTGATCCATTCCTCTTGAACTTCATTTGGGCCCATAATTACATGCCCAATATAGAGAAAAAAATGTCAAGAAAGAAACAGATTTCAATTTCAAGCTTCAGAGGAGTTCTGATAATAAAAATGTGGTGAAAATGATGACAACTACCTTGACTGATGTACTCTTGTTTTAGGGACGATGTCCTGTGTGGTGGTGGAAAGGATATGCGCAAATTCTGAGATGAGGACTTTGTGGGGGGAAAGTTGTCATTTTCCAGAAGGAAATACTCTTTTTGACGTAGGAAAAATGTCCGGCCGTGCTACTTGCTATGCAAAAACAGTGGGATTGCTTTCTGCCTGCCAGAAGCAGGGCAAAGGTATAACACACCCACTGCCGGGCTCCATTAGCATCTTTTGTCATAATACATGGCAAATGGACCGGTAACTACCCACTGCCAATTAGAGTGATGATGAGCCAACCTAAAATGGGCAGGTGAGCAGACTAAGTACCCCTGTGGTTTGCCAATTACCTAAATTATCTGCAGTAGTTTTAGTGCACTGCTCCCGTGAATACAAATATACAACACTCTAGTATTCAGGGGAGTTAGGTGCCTCTCCATGTCAAAAAGCAGAGAGAAAATAAGCAGGATTTTTAGAAACTGAGTTCTAGCAATTGTGATAACCAGTGTCATCCAGATGAAATATTATCCTGCATTTTGTTTGACAATTCTGTCTCCTCTCGGAAGAGTTCTCGGAACGAGGAAACATCAATTCTGTTCTCAATGTCACCAATCAACTGCACAAATTGTTGTCAGTGATTCTCACTAAACGGACATCGGAACAGCTCTACAGTGCTGAATGAAGAGTTGGTATCAGAAGACTTAAAGGAAATAAAACTACTTTTGCCAGAGGGGGGAAAAATCATTCATGGTGGATATCGGGAAATAAAAAGAAAGAAAAGGCAAACAAGAGACTTGTGATTCCTGTCATTCTCTCAAATTATAAAGATCATAAAAAAAAAAAAACAAACAGCATCTTTGTCGCAAACACTTAACTGCAATCATGAAACCTGACTCAACGGCTTTGGGAAAAGATTTCATCTTATAGGACCTTGACTTGGCGATAGTCCCACTTACATTATCAATAGAAACTATTTTCAGTTTTCCTTTGTTTTCACATTTGCTAGGAAAAAGGTGCGCGCTCAATACTATTTTAAAGACAATGAGAGATTTTGTAATTGAAAAAAGATGCTAACTTATGTGCTTAGCATTTCACCATCTTTAGAAAAATTACACACATACTTGCATTTGAATACAACATTGGGTGTGAATACCAATCTGATGCCATTATATCCATTTTCACTTACACTCTATGATAGATTAGTAGGTCGTGAACGATTTCAGAAGAATGGCACCGTGCTCGGTGGATGATACGTACAGTGGCTGGGCTTAATGTTAATAGCAGCAGTCAGAAATCTGAGTTATATTGCTCCAGGACTGAACTAATATGTGATCTTTGACAAGCCACTTAATCTTTCATCTTTCTTAACTGTGACGATAGTTTATCTAAATTATAATAGCAGATAGTAATACCTTGCTTGGAGTAGTGTGGTAAGATGTGATTAATTGTCACGCGTGGAGCACTTTCAGGGCTTTGGATAAAATGTATTACTAAAGTGCACGGCATTAATATTATTCACCCATTAGCAATGTTTTTCTGTGTAATGGTCCAATATACTATCAGTTTAAGACACATTTGGGGATATTGTGAAGGTGGAGTTGCAGAATGATAAGAATTTTACTGCTCTCTGCATACATCTGTGTTATACAAACTGGTCTACTTTATAGAATATTCAATATAGTTACTAAATTCCACACTGACTGTTTTATTATGCTAATTGATAATCTAGTGTGCTCCAAAGATTAAAGAAAAATGAAATTAAACTGAAAAATCAAAGGGTAACAACTTTATAATGCCTCTTTAATTTAGCGAAATACAATTAAAGTCACACAGTGATAGAATTGACTGTGAATACTAAGATGACTGTAATTGACAAAGTAAATGTTACAGAACCAAGCTGAATAAAGGCAAAGGAAAATGCCAATAGAGTTCAGCGCCATGGGATATCTATGTAGGCGCACAAAAATGAACTGGAAGACATCCCACGATGCCACTGAAAAGAATCTTCTGAAGAATGCTAAGTCACTGGAAAAGGTTTTTCAAATTGGATGAAAATGCACATGTTTAAAAGTAACACAAAAATTCATTATTGTCTGTCCTGAGAGAAAAAACAGAGTGCGGAGAAAGAATCAGATTTGATTAAAGTTATTTGAGTTGATATTTATACACACACAGGACTCCACAGAGCCTGACTTAAATGGAAACACATGCACAAAAGGCAGAGAAGCGTCTGCCTGCTAACGCACGTGCACACAGAGGAAGTCTATGAATATGTGGTTTAAAAATCCAATTGAATTAGTAACTCTAGTGAGCTTCCCTTTTACAACCAACAGGATCGGGCTCTTCTTTTACACAGTTCTACAACCAAAGGTCTTTACATGATGCAGCTTGACTGAAAAAATCAAGTATACTTAGATACTGCTGAGGGAATGGGAAATTATTGCAGTCCTAGGTCAGCAATGCACAGTATCTTTAAAATACTTATAAAATTCCCCTTCTAGAGATTTACATTCCTAAGGCTGCATTCTTGCGTTCACAGATTTTTTTTCACCAAAAAACCTGGGAGGGCAGAGCAACCTTCATGAAAGAGAAATTATTTCTGAAGAGTAAGGTTCTAATTTTTAAATTAATGGAAACATTATAGTTTATTCTATATTAATGCTTTGTTTTAGACATAAGTAAAGTTTTTTCCCAAAACTTTGAGATGAAATTGATCAACTAAGATGGTATAACATATGGATCTTTACATCTGTCCGTAGCCCTCAGCAGCATACCACAAGCAAAAATTCAAATGTATAAGTAAGTAGAAATTGTGAAAAAAAAAATAGCATGAGGTAAATGAACAGTGACAGAGAGCAAATCATGAGGTATTTAATAGAAGGCCATCTTTGAGGGGCAAACTTGTGTGAGAGGGGGAAGAGGCAGGGATAAGCTGATTGAGACCTTTTCCTATAAATGCACACACACACATATATATATATATTATATATATTTCACTCTTAATTAGCTTATTTATTATAACTTAAGTTTTAAGAGTACAGGTTATGTTTTAACAGGACATACTGTGCCGATTTTCTCTGTGTGATAGGATTATGGATGATTTTTTAAAAATAAACTCCTTCTTGAGTTTTTACAATGTTTGTACTACTTTTACAATTAGAAAAAGAAAAAGGCTATTAGCATTTGGGGCAGAATATAGGATACTGCTGCTCCTTGAAACATTGAAGATTGTTCCAAAAATTCCAAAGTTTCTCTCATCACTGATAAAATCTTAAAATGTAGAACTTACATGATTAAAGTACAAGAATAATATTTATGTCTATGAACATTAGAGTACCACAAACACCTACTGTGTTTCATACATTTAATCTGCACATCTATAGCTCTCATGAGAATCATGAAAAAAACTAAAGCAACACTTAGTGTCTCTTGAATATATCTGTTGGAAATTATTCTGCTTCAAAGGGAAATTTCAGGGAGGTTGTTCCCAATGAAAGACAATAAAACATTCTAGATTCAGAACGACACTTTTTATAAAGTAGCTATATATCTTCTAAACCCAGGTGCCAGAAATAGCAGGAAAAGCATTGATAATGCAAAATTCCTCCTCCACACCTACACAAATGAATGTTCATCATACCTGCCAAGGACATCAAAGGGAAAATGAATTCCTACTCTCCTCATAATATTTCTAGAAGGGAATCATCATTAGTAACAGAAATAATGCATAAGAGTAGGACCATGACAGACAAGATTTATGTGCCAGTCTGTTTATATAGGTCTCTGCTCAGTTGGATTTCTTCAGAGTCTCACCTCCTCTCTAAAAGCTAATCATATTGGATAAAAAACACCCATTTGGTATAGGGCACCCAACCAGAACAACCCCAGGAACTCTATAATAGGTAAGCTCCGTGGACTGTGTACCACACTGTTTTCCAAAAGCTTAATCTCTCATAATACATTTCAAAATTTATATTATGAACTTCGGCTAAAGAAAAAATAAGAATCCATTCCTCTGTATGTGGCCTTGTACACTCGGCCAATTCAATACTGGGCCCATGGCATTTCTTAAAAATTACTTTCTTGGTTACATTAACCAGGATATGGTCTGGTTAGTTATTATTCAGGTTAAATAAAAGTATGAATAACTTTCTGGAAATGTATTATAGCTCTGTAAAATATGTTATTATGTAAAGAGATAAGGCAACATCCTAGCAAAGTAAGATATTCTTATCTTCAATCATAGTAGTCTTCATTTAACAAAACTGATCAACTTCCCAAGAATTCCTTCTATTCCTTATTACTGTGTTATTAGTTGTAACATTATTAGCACCCACTGTAGATTGATGAAGGATCCATGTGTCACTTTAATAGGCAATGAAGTGCATTTTTAAAAGCAAGGCACTACAATTGTTCACCTGGCCTCTTATTTCTGGTTTTACTATCTATGATCATGAGTAAATTAAATGGACTTCAAATGTCAATGTACCCAGTAAGATTCTCTTAGGAGTGTCACAATTAAGTAAGATAATCCAGAGGCACTAGTGGTAAAGAACCCACCCGCCAATGCCAGAGACAGACATGGGTTCGATCCCTGGGTCAGAAATATCCCCTGGAGTAGGAAATGGCAACTCACTCCAATATGGTTGCCTGTCAAATACCTTGGACAGAGGAACCTGGAGGGCTACAGTCCATGGGGTCACAAAGAGTCAAACACAACTGAAGTGACTTAGCATGCACACAATCCATGTAAAGCCATTACTATGTTGATTAACATATACTAAGATCTCATGTTGTAGCTATTATTAGAATTCATCTTCAAAAAAATAATTTTCCAAAAAAGAACACTGCCATCTTGCAGGCTTCAGGGAAACTGCCATTAAAGTAACAGAATAACAGAGTTTTCTAACTATAGAAATAAAATTTATTATGTTTTCATTGATATATTACTCTTAATTTAGTGTATCTTTTATTTCTGAGAAAAATAATCTAAATTATTAGGTTTCTGGATAAATCTAAGGTTTTGTCTTCATACATCTGACGAAGCTGGCTTCATCTGGCTATTCATCTGTACCCAAACTGATAAATGTAAGCTGTGCTTCCCTGAGATTTTCTGAGCCACCTTAGAAAATTGCCAAACCTGAAAGCTGGGGAGAGGATTATACGGGAACCCCTGACTCTGTAGCCAAGTTGGACGAAAGTGAGGGTTACCTGGGACTTCATACTTGCATCTGGTGTCTGAAGTGAGGGTAGTTTTGTGCGTGGAGTCCTTAGGCTTGTGGATTCTAATGCTAACTGTGAGTAGTCTTAGAACTGAATTGTAGAACACTCAGAATTGACTCAGGAACACAAAATAACCTCTCAAGACATCTTGATTTAATGCCTCATAAATTTATCTGTATTTAATTTTTTTCTTTCGTTCTGAACATATTTTCTCTTTTCTTAAAAATGTTAACTGCTTCAGTAAAAAAAAAAAATAACAAATTTTGTTGATATTAAGATTATTTGCATTTTTACAGTTTAGAACTTTTTTCTAAAGTCTTTAATAATCAAAAAAGCTTAAAATTCTTCAAGTCTTTGTCTCGAATAAGGAAAGCTTCATTTGTAAAAATTTAACCTTTCAACCTGAGATACTCAGGTGTCTCAATGAAATATCTTTTACTCCATTTGTTAATTCATATCTATTTTATACCTTAGTCACTGAAAATTTTTATTTATTCTTAAAACTTTAATAATCTTAGCATCAGCTCAATAATGTAACTCTATGATTTGAATTATTTATATCTATGTATAAACATAAACTTTATATATATGTATATAAAGGTAAGCAGAATTACCTTGAAACTTTTATATACATAACATTCAAAGGGAAACACCTTTTTATTACTTACTGTAATTGAAACAGTTACATGATAGAATTCAATGACTATGGCAACAAAATAATACGGCCAATAAAAAATTTATTTGATTCTGTATTGATTGATTAATTTGTAGCAGTTGTGGAATCAAATTTCTGTTTGCTAGGAATAGCAATAATCTTACAAAACTCTATTTTCTGGTATAGTTAAGTTAGAAATGCATGAGGAGAAAAATGTCCATATTAATTTCAAAAACTAAAACCAAAAGATAAGTGAAGAAAAGCAATCAAGCAAACAAGCAATTATGGAAAAAAAAAAGTCTATGTTAATTTGGGGACTTCCTTTACCCAAATAAAAATGTTAAGGATGCAATTTGTAGATTTTAAAAAACTCCTTTTGAAACAAAATTTTTGTACCTTATCTAAATCATTCAAACAGTAATTCTGTGTTTCAGATCTAAATATTTATGTTAAAGTTACTGAAAAATTAATATGTGGACTTTCCTCTCTAATAACACTGCAGTTTTTAAAATAAATATAGAGTTATATTGTTTAAAATATCCATAAGCATTTATTTTAAACTTATTGTATACCAGAAAATTGTTTCTTTCCTTTCTAGTTGCTCCACAAACTCCAAACTGATAATGACCCTTCTGAAATATGGTTACCACAACTGAACATGATTATTTTGGAATTTCACTGGGTCTGTAAGAGTTTAGCCAGCACACTCCTTCATGTGACCTTGATCCTGTTCTTCACCATAACATCATATTAAACTTCTAGCAGATGCATCACTTTGTTGGGGGTTAATGAAAAGCACAAGTCATTTTCACCTTAGCTGATATAAAATTTCTCTCATTAGAGACTTATGGGATTGATTTTTTAACCTAAATGCATAACTTTACAATTATCTATAAAGTCTTACTTTAGTCTATTAGGATGAATTTACATCTCAATTTTATCATTCACTGCACTGGACATAGTTCCCACTTTTGTGTCTTCTAAAAACATGAAAAGCATTATATTCTCATTCAATATTTTCAAAGTCCTGAGTTTTACTTATTGCCACTTAAAACTCTTCAAATAATTCTTGAATATTTCAAGACTCTTTAAAAAAATGTTCCTTCCACATATTTTTTCTAATATTGAGCAGAATAACCAAGGGCATCTGACTTATTAGTAAGTTCTCTCCAAATCAGCACCATTCTATTAGTCAATGACTTCTGAATATGAGTGCCTATAATATACAACAACAAAAGAATGTGCTCAGGACACTACTTGTTCTTAATGCATTCATGACTATTTCTCCCTACCATATATGTCATTGTAAGGTCACACAGACTTACAGCTTCATCCTCTGCTATTGAAAGATAACAAATATCAATAGCAATCTTTATTGAGTGTAACTCTATCCATTTATTAAATGATATAACTTTTTATCAGTTTTCACCTTCTGGGATTTCTCTTTTTCCTATGATTTTCCATGATTTCTCCAAAACCATACGCAAATTATACTTGAAAATATATTATAGTTGTTTCAGAAACCTGAAGAATTTAAGAGTCAAGGAATTGTTCAGAATTTCAGTGTAAAGCAACAAGTAATTCACAGAATGTGGGTTACCCATAACAAAATTCAGGATAATTAGAAAGTGCTTGGATAGTAATAGTCAGAGGTGATAAGAAGATGTCAAAGAGGGAGGGACAGGGAAAAGCTGGGCTTTGATGATTTCTTGAGACAGGAGGAGAATAGCTTCCATTGGGATAATTAGAGCAATAGATAATAATTTCAGGAGAGAGGAGAAAGAGCAGTGAATGTTCATGTCCCTGAAAATTAACTTGAGGCCTACACGTTGCCACGTTTTTCTCTGTAGTTTAGGACTCAGAAACCGAAACAGTTGTTATGGATCCCAAAGATAGTATGTGTGTCTCTGTCTGCGTGTGTTTTTGTGTGTGTAGCGGAACAGACTGAAATCAAGAAGAGTGATTCACCACAATTAAGCTGCCACATAGGTTTAAAAGGTAAAGCCTATCTCTTTAATTGAATAGTTACTTATTAAAGATCAGTGTGGGACAACTGCAGTAAGAAACCCTGACATCAAGGAGAGAACAGTCCTGGAAAGGAGCAGACGGGCAGGAGAATCAGACCGTTATAAGTCCACAATGAATGAAGGCATGTCTGTTAGTCGCCTTTTCCATTCACTTATTAATGACTGAATACGACAAGGTCAGGGATTTGTCCTGTTCGCCATCACATCCCCGTGTCTGAAAGAATCCCTGGCTCACAGTATGCCCTCAGTAAATGTTTATCCTAATCGATTAATACGCCATGAAATAAGTATTATGAAAATGATTTCAAAGATTAGGAAACTGATACTAAAAATGGTTAGGTAACTTGCTAAGAGTACATAGCTAACAGTAGGTGCCAGAGTCAGGATTCCAAGGCTCAGGACGCTTGTATAAAATTTCCCATCTCAGTCTCACATTTGCCTTTTAAATATCATTCACATATAAACACTTCGAAACTGATATGTGGAAAAACAGGTGTGGTCTTTACTTAATATGAGCCAATTTGAAATAGAGAAAAGCATTAATTGCCATTCAGTCCACCTAAAATGCCAATGCTCTTAAAAATAGGGCTATTAGTAATGCAAATATGTGGTCCCCAGGATTGTGAAAAGCTTGCTTAACCAAACAACTGGTCTCATGAGGCAAGACTGCTTCCAAAATTCTTTCTGACTTGGCTGTCCTCCATTTTCGTATAAATAGCCAGCCTGCCAGCCCCCAAAGAACTAAACATCTACAGTTTGTGACAAAATTTCTGCAGTGAAAAGACACTACATACTGTATATTCAAACTCTGCCACTTCATATTAGAGCATCTGAATGATCATTTAAATCTCATCCGTACTAAGTCTACAAAATACAGGCCTATTATTTCTTTTTATTGGAAATACATAAAGCAAGACATACTCATGTGGTAGAAGCAACTCTTCAAGTTGAACAAGATGAAATGTATATTTTCTTGAAATGGAAGTTTTCCAGGGCTCAAAGACATTTGGTCAGCACTTCTGGAAATCTATAGGAAACCAGTTAAATTTATGCTCTCTGAAAGTCTCATATTATAAAATGAGTTATAAATTAAACCCAAAATACCGATCACATGTTGTCATCTCCCTTTCTCTTGTTCCCTCATTTATTTGTTTTATTAATATCCTCTTGTTTTTAATGGCATTCAGAATATTTGTATAATACATCTTTCCATGATAAACATTGATTTTTAAAGAAAGAAAAATAAGTTAAATAAATGATACATGGAGTAACATTTTTCTTGTTTACAATGTTAAGTCAGAGAGATACATTGTTTCTAATATTGATTTAAATGAGGATGAAAAATGTCATAGGTTTTATATTGGTCCCTGACTCTCATTCTTATTGCCAGAATTAAGAAATGAATACTTATTCAAACTTAACTAGTAAAACTTAATGAAAAATGCATGTAAAACATAATTAGGGTTGTAATTAATTTCATAGTAAACAATTTAACTAATTGTGAAATATTAAAATATGTTATTACTGATTCTCATTTACTTTGGTTGTTAAATGGCATTGTTTAGTAAGTTTATGGGTATTATAAATGTTGCTATTCCCTAGCTCAGGGGCCACAAACTTTTTATATAAAGGAAGAGAAGTAAATAAGTTTGGTGGGCCACATATGATCTCTTTGTTATAGTCTCATTTTCCTTTTCTCTAAAGAATATCTTTTAAAACATTGTTAGTTCATGGACAGGATCTGGGCAGTGGCCTATAGTTTGCCAGCTTCTCTTTTCCTCTTCTAGCTTTGTCCCCAGAAGGCAAAACTCTAAACCTTCTGTTGATATTCTCAACTTGCTTGCATGGAGGAAATATTTGCTAAGAAGTGAGGAAAACAGAACTTTCCCAATTCAACTGCTTTTTCCCCCCTTTATAGCTGCATTCCCTAAGACTTACACATTCACAAGTATAGACAATTGCAGAGCCTGCTTGTGCCAGCATAGGGGCTCAGGGGTCCCCAAACCCAGTGACACAGAGAGCAAGTCCTCCATGGTACAAATACTCAGTTCTAATAACACGCGCGAGTGAAAGGGCTGGCTTTATAGTGAACTCTGAGTGTGTGAACACACAAAGTCAGCCTGGTCTGCATCTGTCTTTTCACTGGGCAAATTGTCACTAAGAGCGCGCACATCTGAGGCACCACGTAAGCCCTAGGGGATACAGTGGAGATCAAACTTGGAAGGCCTGTGCCCATGTGGCCCTTGAAGCAGAGAAAGGGAGACAGAAATAAGCATGTGTGCAAAGGAGTAAATAAAGCCAGGTGATGATGAGAATCAAAAAGGGTCAATCACCTTTTAAAGTACAAAATGTATCTATTGATTATTAAGTTCAAATATAGTAATCCTCTCCAGGAATACTCAATTCAGGTCAACAATATTTACACAAATTGAGGACTCATATGCGGAAAAATGGAGAAGGAAATGGGAACCCACTCCAGTATTCTTGCTTGAAAAGTTCCATCTGGAAAAAAAAGGATTTTTTCCATTTTGAATTAGTATATCTATTGCTTTCATTCTGGAGTGCTAAATTGAAAAGTCTGGGGAAAGTGCTGATTTGCTTATAAAAGTAAATGTTACCTTAAAAAAAATCAGTCTCTTAATGTGAAATTTATCAAGAAGAAATAACAACTGCCATGGAACATCAATAACTCTTTCTAATAATCTGGTAATCTTCATAACTTTCACAGAAAGGTCTTGGCAGATTATCCCAATTGTTAGCAATAAATGCAATACTCAATAGACAATTCTATTGAGAAATTTTTCTATTTTACCAAGTGTGCAATGCATTTACCAGTGCATTATGAAGCATTAGAAATAGGTAAATTAGTCCTTCAAGATACAAGATAAATGCAGAATATTTGATACTTCTAATTTCATATCCTGTGATTTCACATTCTTGCTAATAAAATATAATAACCTATAATAAATTTCACATTATTATTGCAAATTAGCAAGCTTCTATAACATTATATTTCATTTCCTTACCATAAGGACATTCAGATCATGCAACTTATTAAACCTAGCTTTCATTCTAAACTGATTTATTTTGCTTTTCATGACATGATTTTAAATTTATTTTAAATATAATTTTAATTAATCAAAACAACTAATAGAGCACACAGTTTTTCTGCCATAAATCCTGCCTTGGGGACTTTATGGAGTACTTGAGATATCAGGTTATATTTCGAGAAAGTTTTGATAAACCTCATAAGAGAAATAGTTGGAAAATAGCCACTAAAATCAGGTTTTAAAATGTGGCCTTCACAGAGAAAGCAAAAAAATAATAATAATAATTAAGACAGTTTGACAATAAGAAACAAAAGACTGGAACAAGCCAGGTCTTCTGAAGTACAATGAAGTTTAGAGAAAAAAGTACATGGTTTTATCATTCAGAAACTTGAATTTGTTATAAAATGGAATGGAAGAAGAAATTGTAAAAGAACTAGGAAAATCACCTTCTCTTAAATATACTGTAAAATAGATTCGTATTGATCATTATTATGTATGAAAATCGAAGAAGATTCACCTCCGAGATTTTTTTTAGTACATCATGGAGCTTTTCCTTTTTCTTTCCCTTCTGTTTCCTTGAGGAGGAATTTCCAGGAGTTCATATTTATTGCCACTTCTCACAGATTTCTGTTAATGGTAAATCTAAGGGAAGAAATTGAGCCTGTTCAGCTCAGCACCCACCCCCAGTCAGGATCCTTTTCTTGTTTCCATCCTCTTTTCCTTTTCCTTTTGGCGGCCCGTTGCTATGAAGTTGGCACTTCCTTCTCTATACGGTAGGATCACAGAGAAGGCAATGCCCGCACGGAGGCTGCTCCAGTTTCAGCACTGCCTGTAACTGGGTGAAAAATCAGGCTCATTCAGTGATGAAACAGCCAAATTCTCTAATCATTTCTTCTCCAAATGAATGTGTTTCAGTTGCTTCTAAACTAACAGAACTCAGTGAAGCTATGAGCCATGCCGTGTAGGGCCACCCAAGACGGACATGTCATGTTGGACAGGTCTGACAAAATGTGGTCCACTGGAGAAGGGGATGGCAAACCACTTCAGTATTCTTGCCTTGAGAACCCCATCAACAGTACGCAAAGGCAAAAAGATAGGACACTGAAAGATAAACTCTCCAGGTTGCTCAGTGCCCCATATGCTACTGGAGAACAGTGGAGAAATAAGTCCAAGAAGAATGAAGATGCTGAGTCAAAGTGAAAACAACACACACTTGTTGATGTGACTGGTAATAGAAGTAAAGTCCAATGTTGATAACAACAATTATGCATAGGAAGCTGGAATGTTAGGTCCATGAATCAGGGTAACCTGGAAGTGGTTAAATAAGAGATGGCAAGAGTGAACATCAACATTTTAGGAATCAGTAAACTAAAAGGGACTGGAATAGGCGAATTTAATTCAGATGACCATTATATCTACTACTGTGGGCAAGAATCCCTTAGAAGAAATGGAGTAGCCCTCATAGTCAGCAAAAGGGTCTGGAATGCAATACATTCAGTGCAATCTCAAAAATGACAGAATGATCTCTGTTTTTTCCCAAGGAAAACCATTCAATATCATGGTATTTCAAGTCTATGCCTCAACCACTAATGGCAAAGAAGCTGAAGTTGAACAGTTCTATGAAGACCTACAAGACCTTTTAGAACTAACACCAAAAAAGATGTCCTTTTCATCATAGGGGACTGGAATTCAAAAGTAGGAAGTCAAGAGATACCTGGAGTAACTGGCAAATTTGGCCCTGGAGTACAAAATGAAGGAACACAAAGGCTAACAGAGTTTTCCAAGAGAATGCACTGGTCATAGCAAACACCCTCTTCCAACAACCACAAGAGAAGACTCTACACATGGACAGATGGTCAATAACAAAATCAGATTCATTATATTCTTTGCAGAAGATGGAGAAGCTCTATACAGTCAGCAAAAACAAGACTGGGAGCAGACTGTGGCTCAGATCATGAACTTCTTATTGCAAAATTCAGAATTAAACTGAAGAATGCAGGGAAAAACATTAGACCATTCAAGCATGACCTAAATCAAATCCCTTATGATTATACAGTGGAAATGACAAATAGATTCAAGCAGTTAGAGCTGATATATAGAGTGTCTGAAGACCTATGGAAAGAGGTTCATGACATTGTACAGGAGCTGGTGATCAAAACCAGCTCCAAGAAAAAGAAACGCAAAAAAGCAAAACGCTTGTCTGAAGAGGGCTTACAAATTGCTGAGAAAAGAAAAGAAGTGAAACACAAAAGAGAGAAAGAAAGATATATCTACCTGAATGCGGAGTTCCAAAGGACAGATAAAAAATCCTTCCTCAATGATCAATGCAAATAAATAGAGGGAAACAATAAAATGGGAAAGACTAGAGATCTCTTCAAGAAAGTTAGAGATACCATGGAAAAATTTCATGGAGAGATGGGCACAATAAAGGACAGAAATGGTATGGACCTAAAGGAAGGAAGGACCTTCTTAATATCTTAAGAAGAGGTGACAAGAACATACAGAAGAATTACACAAAAAAGATCTTCATGACCCATATAACCACAATGGTGTGATCACTAACCTAAAGTCAGACATTTGGGAATGTGAAATCAGGTGGGCCATAGGAAGCATCACTAAGAACGAAGCTAGTGGAGGTGATGGAATTCCAGCTGAGCTTTTTCAAATCCTAAAAGATGATGCTGTGAATGTGCTTCACTCAATACACCAGAAAGTTTGGAAAATTCATCAGTGGCCGCAGGACTGGAAAAGGTCAGTTGTCATTCCAATCCCAAAGAAAGGCAGTGCCAAAGAACGTTCAAACTACCACATGACTGCACTCATCTCACACGCTAGCAAAGTAATACTCAAAATTCTCCAAGCTAGGTTTCAAAAGTATGTGAACCATGAACTTCTGGATGTTCAAGCTAGATTTAGAAAAGGCAGAGGAACCAGAGATCAAATTGCCAACATCCACTGGATCATAGAAAAAGCAAGAGAATTCCAGAAAAACATCTATTTCTGCTTAATTGACTATGCTAAAGCCTTTAACTGTGTGGATCACACACACAAAAAAAAAAAAAAAAAACTGTGGAAAATTCTTCAAGTAATGGGAATACCAGAACACCTTACTTGCCTCCTGAGATATCTGTATGCAGGTCCAGAAGCAACAGTTAGAACCAAACATGGAACAACACACTGGTACCAAATTTGGAAAGGAGTATGTCAAGGCTGTATGTTGTCACCTTGCTTATTTAACTTATATGCAGAGTACATCATACAAAATGCTGGACTGGATGAAGCACAAGCTGGAATCAAGATAGCTGGGAGAAATATCAACAACCTCAGATATGCAGATGACACCACCCTTATAGTAGAAAGTGAAGAGGAACTAAAGAGCTTCTTGATGAAAGTGAAAGAGAAAAAAAAAAGAAAGTGAAAGAGGAGAGTGGAAAAGTTGGCTTAAAACTCAACATTCAGAAAACTAAGATCATGGCATCTGGTCCCATCACTTCTTTGCAAATAGATGGGGAAACAGTGAGAGACTTTATTTTCCTGAGCTCCAAAATCACTGCAGATGCTGACTGCAGCCATGAAATGAAAAGACACTTACTTCTTGAAAGAAAACCAACCTAGACAGCATATTAAAAAGTAGAGACATTACTTTACCAACAAAGATCTGTCTAGTCAAAGCTATGGTTTATCCAGTAGTCATGTACGGATGTGAGATTTGGACTATAAAGAAAACTGAGAGTTGAAGAACTGATGCTTTTGAAATGTGTTGGAGAAGGCTCTTAAGAGTCCCCTGGACTGCAAGGAGATCCAACCAGTCCATCCTAAAGGAAAGCAGTCCTGAATATTCATTGGAAGGACTGATGTTGAAGCTGAAGCTCCAATACTTGGCCACCTGATGCGGAGAACTGACTCATTGGAAAAGACCCTGATGCCTGGAAAGACTGAATGTGGAAGGAGAAGGGGCAACAGAGGATGAGATGGTTGGATGGCATCACTGACACGATGGACATGAGATTGAGTAGGCTCCAGGACTTGGTGATGGACAGGGAGGCCTGTCATGCTGCAGGCCAGGGGGTAGCAAAGAGTTGGACACAACTGAGGACTGAACTGAACTGAACTGATATATTGCTAAATGGCTATTTACTAAATGGCAGCTACTTTGCTAAACATTTTCTATTCACTAGCTCACTTTTACTTTTCACAGCATTGCTATGAGGTATCAGCGTTCGCTGTTTAATCGCCAAGTCCTCTCAGCCTCTTTGTGACCCCAGGGACTGTAGCATGCTAGGCCTCCGTGTCCCTCACCACCATCCTGAGTTGCCTAAGTTTTTGTCCATTGAATCAGTGATGCCATCCAACCATCTCATCTTCTATCTCCCTCTGCTCTTTCTGCTTTCAACATTTCCCAGCCTCAGGGACTCTTCCAATGAGTCAGCTCTTGGCATCAGATGACCAAAGTATTGGAGCTTCAGCTTGAACATTAGTCCTTTCAATGAGCATTCAGGGTTGACTCCCTTTGGGAGTGACTGATTTGATCACCCTGCTTTCCAAAGGACTCTCAAGAGTACTAATAACTCCAGAAAGAATGAAGCAGCTGGGCCAAAGCAGAAGGTATCAGTCTTACTTTCTATAAATAAGGTATTTGAGTTTAGGAATCAAGCATATATCCCAAAGTGATATATCAATTAAAATGTAGATTTGGGATTCATCTAAGTTAGTGTGGCTTTAAAATTCACATAGTCAACTAACAAATAGCCTTATATCAAAGTTTCTTAGTATTAATATGTCTTTTATATATAAGGTAAATGAATTAAAATATTCTAACAGTAGTTGTATGATTTGTCCCCCAAAACCTATTATCAATTTTTCCTCTATATATTTATCTTTCACACATAATAATACAGTTTTAAAAATTCACAGGTATATATACTATATATTTTATATAATGTTATTTTATATACTACACATTATAGATTAATATATTTAAACTGTATGATATATACTATAATGTATATTATATATTGTGAATATATATGTATACATGTAAAGTTTTTTTAGGTTTCTGTATTTTCAATTTCTTATTTAATCAACATATAAAACTTCAAATTATGCATCATGGAAAAACTAGTAGATTAAAAACAAAGGAAAATAACTGCCCTTCATACTTTACTGTGGGTATGTTAAAGAAATGACAATTTAGATCACAGAAAAAAAAAACTGATCAAATAAAAAACTACTAATACTTTCTCATATCAATTTATCCTCCTGGAGTATTAAACATCTTTATGTATATATTTTTGTTTAAAAAAGATAAGACCTGGAATCCCCAAAATGACTAAATCTAGTAAAATTAGAGAAGCTATCAACCTCCACTTTTCGTAAGTAATAATTAAATTTCGCTCATAATTTTTAGGTTTTGCATGAGACACTAATTTTCTCATGCACTCCAAAGTCAATGAAAATATCCCCTTAAGAATTTTAATGTTTCCTAAAGCAATTAAAATATAGTACTTGAATAATGGCAAGCTTAATGTCCTCGAGAAAAGATAGAGTGACTTAGTTTATATTTCCTTTTATGTAAATCCACTTTGGATTTAAAGGTAATGTGATCTATAATTAAAATGCCTGAAACAAGAAAAGACATCATGAAAAGTTTTGTGAAGCATCAGTCTCCCAAGAATCATAATAGACTTAAAGGCAACAGATTTGCATTATCCGGAAGAAAGATACAATGTTAACAACAACAACAAAAACCAGGAAAAACAAAATGAAAAGCCATTTCAATACTGTGTAAAGCCAGTTGGAAGAGCAGAGCATTACACATCAGTCTCCCATTTTAATTCTGACACATGTTACATGTGTGACCTCCAACACTGGACCTCTGCTTGTGACATATTCCTTCCACCTGCCCACTCCAAAGGGTCACATGAGGTAACTGACACAAACTCCCTGCAACAAATTAACACAAAGAGCCCAACAAATCATAGTTATTATGTTAGTGAGGATGTAATATTATATTCATATATTTTCAAACAAATGCTAATAAAATCTACTTTTCCCAGATTATAAGAAGCAATCAGTGGGCTTTCCTGGTGGCTCAGATGGAAAAGAATCCCCCTGCAAAGTGGGAGACTTGGGCTTGATCTCTGGGTTGGGAAGATCCCCCTGGAGGAGGGCATGGCAACCCACTCCAGTATTCTTGCCTGGAGAATCCCCATGGACAGAGGAGCCTGGTGGGTTAGAGTCCATGGGGTCACAAAGAGTCATACATGTCTGAGCAACCAAACAAGGAGCAATCAATAGCTTGATTATTCACATGGCAAACATTCTTGTCTGTAAAAAAGCATTGATCCCTTGTCCTAAGCTTTTAAGTAGCTCTCTCTATGTATTGTTATAATGAAGTCACTCTTTAAAAATATCAAAAGTGAAAAATCCATGTTGTTGAGATGCTCCGTCATGTCCGACTCTGCGACCCCACGGACTGTAGCCCTCCAGGCTCCTCTGTCCCTGACATTTCCCAGGCAAGAATACTGAAGTCGGTTGACATTTCCTTCTCCAGGGGAATCTTCCCAACCCAGGGATCAAACCCATATCTCCCGCATTAGCAGGCAGATTTTTTAAAACTGGGCCACCAGGGAAGCCAAAAGCATCACTAGTTTACTCTGTGACCCCATGGACTGTAGCCTACCAGGCTCCTCCATCCATGGGATTTTCCAGGCAAGAATACTGGAGTGGGTTGCCAAAACATCACTAGTATTTCTTAAATATGAAGAATCAAACTTGGAAAATACAGAAATGAAACACTATAAATGTAACAGTGTACCACATTACACTGAAACATCTCTAAATATTCATGTGCTTAATAAATATTTTCAGATTAATGCTTGTTATGGTATATTGTAAGGTGTGGTAAAGCTGGGCATTGTTGTATAAACAATGGCTATGTTTCTCATAGACCTACATAAATTCATCCATTAATTAAGGTCTCTTTTATGGGCTGGTGTGAAAGATTTTGAACTTCCGCGGCAATAAGAAGGTTTTATATACATATATATAGCACATATATATATGTATATATACGTATACATTTCCTTGGAGAAGGAAATGGCAACCCACTCCAGCATTCTTGCCTGGAAAATCCCATGGACTGAGGATCCTGATAGGCTGCAGTCCATGGGGTCACAAAGAGTTGGACACGACTGAGCGGCTTCACGTCACTTCACTTCATATAGCACATACACCAGGGGAACACATGTTTGATATATACTCATCACTGACCTGACTATAAAAAAAAATAATATCAAAGTTTCAGTAAAGAAATTTAGGCTGATATTAGAAAGCTGTATTGAATTGTTATGGCCCATTTCTCGGCATGCAGGCTGTCTGATTTTACCCAGAGGGTGTTACATACCTGGGTTTCTATTTAGAATATACTGATGTTTACACTTACCAGACACACTTATGTCTTTAACTAAATTAGTAAACAGTCAGTAATGCTCCCTGTAATTTTTTGGACCTGAGAAAACCATATGGGTACATTCCACGATGGAGCACAGAGACATTTCAGAAACAGGCATTGCTTTGTAAGAAACCTTCATGTAAAAAAATGACTGAAATGTCTTTTGAAAGAGTCAGTGTAGTATTATCTTCTACAGTGAGTAGCACTGTACTCTGATGGTCGATCTGAGTTTAGTTTTTTGTTTTATTTTCCCCGCTTCCTTCTAGCCCTGACTTTCAATTGCCTGTCCACAAAATACATACCTAGCATATTTTGAGGCATGACACTTTATGGCAGAACAGAGATATTTATAATTTTAAACACCCAAGCCACATTCTTTGGTGTTTTATTTTTCCTTTTGGCATCTATAAAATAATATCTATTTTTCTGTTATTTTCACATATTCAAGCAAATTCAATTGTGTCCGCTTGGTTGTCAAAAAGTGTTCTGTTTTTTTAATTGATTAAGTAGCCTGTTTTGGATGCATATTCTCTTGGAGAGTCTCTGACTTTCTCAAATACTAGTTTGGTATATGTTGTAATATTTGGTATGCCTTCCACTGTGCATCAGTTCTCAGAGGGATAGTGAAATCTTTTATAGAATTGGTTGAAAACCAAGTGCACATGAAAGTAATTTGTAATCTAGGTGCCACCCACCACGAGGGAACACAATAGGTAACTTAATGATTAGAGAGACAGTGATGATGTTAAACCCAAGTTACTCTTAATCTTCAGCATTTAGTTCGTGCATGTGTGGTGGGAATGGGAGTGGGATGGAGGCGCTGCAGGGAATGAACATTGGAAAATGACCAGATAGATCATTTTTGCAGAAGTCTTCATGCTAGGGGAGAAAAGTCATAATCTATGCAGTCAGATAAACAAGGCTTCCATTGCCAGTTCTGCTGATCACTACCTACTTATTAGACATGTTACTGTATGTAGCCAGGTTTCACTTTTATTTTTTTTAGGTTTCACTTTTAAAGTAGGGATAGTCATTCCCACTTCAGAGCACTGTTGGAAAGATTAAATTTCAAGTATGTGTAAGGTTTCTGGCACATAAAACTTTTAGTACGTCGTTATCTTTCCACAATGTTCATGTCATTCAGCCTTCCTTCCACTTCTACATAATTTAAATTATTTTAAGAAATTAGTTACTAAGACTTTGTATGATAATACAGTAGGAGCTAAGAGTTACTGCCCTTTAGCAACTCAAAAGCTAGTGACGGGTAAACGTAGCCCATGCACTACATACATAACCAAGGACACATAACCAATGGCTCTTTCTGTTAATGGTGTCATTTTCATTCTTCCATTCCCTCTCTTCCCACAAACTGGACTCCGACTCGTCATCAATCGTCAGATCCATCAGATCTACTGCCTGCATATTTTTGTTGTTCTAGTCACTAAGTCATGTCCTTTGCATTCGTTTTACTCTTTGAATTCTCCTGCTGGCCACTATTCCATTCTTTGTGTTCCTTTAATGGCCACTGCCCTCACTTAGGCTCACAGAGATGTAACTATGAGAGTTTCTCAACGAAATTTCCTTCCTCAGCACTTTCAAATGAATATTTTGCAACACTAACTTGGTTATTATCATTTAACAAACTTACTTCCTTCTTCCACTTTCTAAAACCTTTGACCTCCCCATGCAAAACAAAGCCAATTTGTTTAAATCAGTAAAGGTCTTGACCTCTTCCTGTAATTCTATCTTCTTCTAACTGGCCAACCCAATCCAGGTCATAATGATAATAAATGTCCTTTAAGCATGACCTGCATTCTTTTGCCTTTTCTTTATTTCTCAAGTTGGAACTACCTTCAATGATACATCCTTCACCCTCCACAAAATATTGCCGTGTCAAATCTCATCCAAACTTCATGATACTGATCTGCTTTGTTGGCATGAATCTTTCTTCCCTGCTCTCATACCTACATTATGACCTTCATAAATATGAGCTCTCTTAGAAATATGCATGCCTGTGCCTATATATCTCATCCACTGGAATGTGACATCCTGAAGGGCAGGAAATATCAGACCCAGTTATGGATTTCCCAAGGCCTTAGAATAACACTTTGCTTTATTTTCAAGTGGTTTTTAAAAAAGTCTCTCAAATGGAACTGCATTCAGCTTCACTTAGGCTAATTGTTCTCACCAATTTTTCTTGTATTTCTCTCTCAATTATCCAGATATTACCCTCTTCAACTCTTTAACATAGTTCCCTAACCGTGACTAGTGAGATTCAGTCTCATACTTTCTTTTTACAGTTTAACAATGGCATATATAATTAGTCACCTTCCCATATTGATTACAGAGAAGCGGTGTAATGTTATTTGCCTAATCCAGCCTTTATGAGATCCTGAACTTAGAGGAGAAATTGCAGATACTGATTGAATGAATCGACCACAGCTTAGAATATACCGTATGTCCGCAGGAGGAAGAGAACACCATAAAGCAATCATCTGCAAGTCGAGAATTCCCTTCAACAAGCACCGCACAGAAAACGACCTCAGGTCTCGCTGTGCTATGCTTTCGCTCAACTGTGTCCAACTCTTCGTGACCCCACGGACTGTAGCCCTCCAGGCTCCTCTGTCCATGCGGACTCTCCAATCAAGAATATTAGAGTGGGTTGCCATGCCCTCCTCCAGGGGATCTTCCCGACCCAGGGATCAAAACTCATATCTTAGCAGTGGCTTAAAACAGTAGCGCTTATTTTGCTGGAATCTGGAATTTGTTTATGTATTATTTACTTTTGGCTGTGCTGGGTCTTCCTTGCTTTGCCCGCACTTTCTCTAGTTGCAGCAAATGGAGACTGCTCTCCGGTGTGATGTGTGGTCTTCTCATTGCCGTGGCTTCTCTTGTTGCAGAGCACAGACTCTAGGTGCATGGGCCTCAGTAGTTTCGACATGCAGGCTGGGTAGTTATGGCTCACGGGCTTAGTTGCTCTGCAGCATGCGGAATCTTCCTGGACCGGAGACCAAATCCTTGTTCCCTGCATTAGCAGGACAATTCTTATCCCCTGCACCCCTGGAGAAGTCCTAGAATTTATTTTTTTAAGCACTCTACTTAGCAGCTGGTGTGTAGTGTGAAGCCTGGGGGCTGGAAATCAAGGAAGGCTAATTCATTTATGTGGCTAATCAACGTAAGCCTGTGGTCAAAGCACCTGGAGATGGCTTTTCTGAGTGTCTTTCTTGCTGCGTGGAGGCTGGGTTCTAAGGGCAAGCATCCCAAGAGGAAGAGGTAGAAACAACAATGCATTTTATGCTAGCTTCAGAAGTCATATAGCACCCACCTTTTCAGCTACAGTTACAGGCCTCTCAGGTTCAAAGAGAAAGGCACAGAGAACCTGTCCTCTGGTGGAGGAAGATCAGCATCATACTGTAATGAAAGTATGTGCATGGGAGATACTGGCGTATAATCTTTGAAAAACACAGTCTACCATATTAGCCTTAAAGATGACATCTACAGGCATTAGTATTATCCTCCTGTCTCTTGATAATGTTCCCCAGTGCACATTATGGGATGTGGGTTGCTATGATATTGGTGGGGATAAGACTAATAATATCAAATACATTGCCCTATAGAGGTTATTCTCTGGAATTGGAAGTAAGATATCTCATAGCTATTAATAACACTAGATATTACCAAATTCTAGGGTACTTGTTTAAAGATGTAGATTTCTAGTAACCAGAGATATAAAATTAGTAGGTCTGATGTAGGGACAAGGATAACTGATAAGGATTTTCAGTGATTCCGAGGTGATTGATTTAGGATCACACGTATGTCTTCTATGATTTCAGCACATATCATATAATGCTCTATCCATATGAGTCTTTTCAATACACAACCAGCATTATGAAGTGGGAGAGAAAATGCTCAGCTGTGCTGATGTTTTGTTTTCTGTCTTACTGTCTTGGTCTTTAGAAGGAAGTTAGCTGGGATGTGTGTTCATGATTCCCTCTTTGCAGCTGCATGGATTGTAGCCTACCAGGCTCCTCTGTCCATGGAATTTTTCAGGCAAGAAAACTGGAGTGTGTTGTCATTTTCTACTCCAGGGGATCTTCCCAACCCAGAGATGGAACCCAGGTCTCTTGCTCCTCCTGCATTGCAGGCGGATTCTTTACCAGTGCGCCACTTGTGAAGTCCCGTTAACTGGGATGTAGGATGCCAAATGGGATGTGGGAAGTCAGGTCAGTAGCTCAGTCATGTCCGACTCTTTGCGACCCCATGGACTGCAGCATGACAGCCTTCCCTTCCATCACCAACTACTGGAGCTTACTCAAACTCATGTCCACTGAATCGGTGGTGCCATCCAGTCATCTCATCCTCTGTTGTCCCGTTCTCCCCTCCCGCCTTCAATCTTTCCCAGCATCAGGGTCTTTCCAAATGAGTCAATTCTTCACATCAGGTGGCCAAAGTATTGCAGTTTCAGCTTCAGTATCAGTCGTTCCAATGGGTATGTGGGAAATGGAAATTGTTAAATACAGTCAATATCTATACATATTTCTTTACCTCAAGCTTCAAAATAATTCTGTATTTTATGTAAAAATAAATAAATAACTGAAGTTTGGGAGATGAAATTGCATTTAGTCTGAAAGCTTGAGAGACTTAAGGGCCAGGATCCAAAGTTTCTCTGACTCCAAAGTCATGACCTCTTTGCCCACCATCCGTCTGTGTTCAGCATCAGTGGAACAAAATCTAAAGTTGACTGCATGTTCTCCATCACTTCTGTGAATAACTTACTCAAAACCAGACATCCTACGAGGATCACGAAAAGATTTTTCATTCCCAACAGACTAGAGATTTTCATAACACTTGACATAAATATGTTTCATCCTAAAGTCATCTTGTCTCTGCGATGCAGCGCTGAACATAGAGAGTCCCCCAAATACTCTTAGAAATGCTGGATGAGATACAACACTCCTCTCTCTTAAAAAGATTGGCACCCCTTTTACGTAACCCCGTTCCCACAACTGAAGATGAATCAAGTTGACCTTCTGTCTGGGCAAGAACATAAGTTTCTCTCTTAAACTTCCTCAAATTGGAAAACCACTTTTCCTTCTTAACTGTAAGTTTTTCACTTTAGCACACAATGTAGACGACCTGCGCTGCAGGAACCTGTGAGAATTCAGTCACCAGTGAACTGCCACCCAATGCCCAACACAGAACAAAGGCTCTCCTAAGACGTATGATGTTGGCAGGATAATGGGTGTATTAGCTTTCCCTTCTCCCAGCCTCGAGGCATCTCCCTCACTATCAAGGTTAATCATCAGAAAGTGGAAAATCTTGGCCATGTCCTCTTATCCGCTGCAGAAAGGCCTTCTCTGAGCACAAGTCAATGTTATGTTCTCAGCCTGTAAAGAGAATCAGTCAATACTACAGTGGTTCATTCCAACAGTATTTTTGTTTCTTGCAGGTGCTGTCCATTATTTTATTCAGCAACTTGTATATGAGGAACCTCTTGATAAATTTCTCCTAAAACTTGGTTCCAGGAAAAAGTTTGTTTCTACAGATGAATATGTTTATTTTTTCTGTCAGACAAGGAAAAAGAAACCATGTAAACCAAGGTGTTTATCTTCCTCTCTTTCCTGTTAAAAACCTTAGTAATGCCCAATTATAGTAATTCAACTTATACCAAGAGCCTGCTGACATCTGCTTGACTTTCTTGCTCCTTTTTGAAAATATCTTATCATGTTATATTTTTGCATTTGGGGGTTAACATTATTTTGGGATTAAAGAGTAAATTATAAAGAATGCAGAGTAAAATAAACACAGATAAAGTAACTTAAAACAGCAGCTCCCAAGACTTCATGATTCTTCACTCCAGAATTTTATAAATTTTCTCTCAATAAAAGTTGCGGTAACAGAATTTTCTGATTAGTTCTAACATACAGGTATTAGAAACCCAGAGTCTTTTTTTATTCAGAATTGCTCCTTTCAGCTCCTATCCACACATTAGGGAAATCATGTCATTATCAAGTGTTTCTGCCAGTCATTTGTCAGTTACCAAGATGATGGTAAGTAGTGTGTCATGTCACATCTGGACCACTTTTAACCTCTTTATTTCTGTAGCCCAAATCACTCTGACTTTAAAATAAGCACTACAATTCTCTAAATTTCTGTAAGAGACACTGAGGTAATAATGCATGTGTGCAAACCTACATTTTCATAAGTTCACATGCATTGATATGGGACTAGGACTGCTTTCCAGATTGTTGGCGTAAACAAGTGTCTCTTTTAGTGGATAAAGCAGAAACCAAAAACTGTGTTTTACACTGAAATTTATCTGGAAAGCTAAAACTATAAGTGAATCTGCTCATATTCTCTCCAAATTTGTGACACTATTATTGTAATGAATAATTTAGTTGCTTAGTCAGGAATTTCCTTTGTAACCAAGCTTTCATTTTAATTGGTCAGGTCCCTAAAATATTACAAATGTTTAGAAAGGTTATAATCCTTTCAACTGGGTCACTTGAAAGTACTTTACTGTTCACTTATGGCCCAGAAATATTTTTGCATATTTTGCTTGAATAAAGGTTGTTTTTTTCTTGTTTTCAGACTGTAAAGTCAAAGGAAACTAAAATCACCTTTATGGAAAGGTTTTTACCTTCATCAGCTCATTATATTTATAGGACTAAGAGCTCTAATTTTCAGGGTATGTGACTGCCCCCCACCTCTCCTACACATGCACGCACACACACAAACACACACACACACATATTTTCAGAGTGTGATTCTTTCCTTTGATCATGGTGCTTAATGAAAATTTGGTTGAGTGTCTTCCCCACAAACATAGATGTGAGCACTGATGGGAATTATACAATTTATGGACAAAGAATTTTATGGGGCTTCTGCGATTCTTTGTGAGGAAAAGGTAAACTCTGCCTGATGTGTCCAATTTCTTAATGAAGTTTTACAAAGAAACACTTCTTATAAACAGCCCTGGAATGAATATACACCACACATGTGCACACATTACATAGTAGGGAATTTGGGTTTTACATTTTAAATAAAATATCTCCATAAGCAGTGTGTGGCCTTGGAATCTTTTTAATGTTTTCTTCTCATCTCCGAAATATCAGGCCTTCATGTCCAGATGGATAAGGGGACGTCCCTTCATAACAGTCAGTTACGACCACTCACAGATTGACGAACGCTATTTAGCCTCAAATTCTCATTCAGAGGGAATTAATTCACATTGGTAAAGGTGGTGTTTAGCATGCATTATAATTCCCTTCCTAGTTGTATGACACTTCCATTTAAACACATGGGATAAACGACATGGAGGGAGTTCATATAAAAATAACCAGTCACTCTCTCCAGAAATCTGCTGAAGATGACCAGAGTTCTGAGGTGCTCATTAGACTCCACCCAGATGTTTAACTAACACAGGTAAATGAACAACATTACTTATGTCGTGGAGGTTAAAAGGCAAAACCACACCCCAAATGGCTAGGGATTCCCTGATGGTTCAGATGGTAAAGAATCTGTCTGTAATGTAGGAGACCCAGATTCCACTCCTGGATGGGGAAGATCCCCTGGAGAAGGGAATGTCTCCCCAATCCAGTATTCTTCCCTGGAGAATCCCATGGACAGAGGAGCCTGGTGGGCTACAAGTCCATGGAGTCCCAAAGAGCCAGACACAACTGAGTGACTAACACTTTAAGAGATTAGGCTGCACTAATCCCAACCTAGCATCCCTTTGCGTACAAAAAAGCAAAACCTCTATGAAGGACATTTGAAATACCTGCCTAGGGGTTTCATGTTGGTATACTTTTTATGCATTTATAGCAAAAAACAATTTACAAATAAACTATTATGAAAGTGGAAGGAAATAAACTTTTGTTGTTGGTTTTTTTAAACTTAGAGGATGAGCTACTGGAATCTTTGGAGAGCTTACATCTTTGAAAAAATACATATATATATATATACACCCTTTTCAGTTTTACAGCATGTCTTGCCCTACACACAGTAACACATCTCTGTCTCCTGTCATTCTGGGAAGCAAAACATAAACCATGTATAGTTTCTTTCTGGATATGTGAGATCAAGTTTCCAGTGTGTATCTTCTCATTTCCCCCTGAACATACAGTGATTCTGATGACAGTTATAAAAATACGTTACATTCATTTCTTTTTAGTTGTTAACTGACTGAGTAGTAGTTAAGGTCATTCTTTTTTTAACAGATAAATAGGAATTTATTTAAAAAAACATTGTCTTTAACAGTATAAAAATTAAATGTTAAGGCACATTTTACTTCCATCTTGGTATATGCAGCAAAGAGAAATGGTAAAATAATTCTTTAATTTAATGAGATTGATTTATTTTCCAGCTTGTAGTTCATGGAGATCCACACACAGAACTGCTCTGATGAACAATTCTTAATTTTGGGAAACCTATGCCCTCACTCATGAGCAAGACATGACTACAATTCAGGCAGCTTCTGAAATGCAAGGAGAGGTATAAACAAATGCAGAGACATCTTCATGTCTGCAAATTTGATAAAAATGTGTGATGGGCAAAGGGAAGACTTTCTGAATCAGTGTTTAATGGTTTAGAATTAAAGATATAAGCATCCATTTTCTTTCTAGAAATATAAAGCCAGAAAATGTTGTCAAGTAGACCTCTCAAAAGAGAAATTTCCTTTAGTTGGTAAAATATGCCTTTAAATTAGAAATGACAATATATTATAGAAATCATAGATGCTAGGAGTAGGAAGAGACCTAATAAGTCTGATTACAAAGGTTAACTGCTAATGAGCATCCACCATGGGCTGGAGAACCGTAGAGTTCTCCTTTAATACTCACAAGAAACATGTGAGGGAAGTATTATTATTGTTCCTATTTTATGGTTGATCAAATAAGGCTCAAAGAGGTTAAGATACTTGCCCAGGGGCACACGGTCACCATGAGAAGTGCTTGGATGGCTTCTAGAGAGCCTGGCTCCAGAGTTCAGATCCGGTCACTCCGGCTGTCTAAAATTAACCTCTTGTTTCTCTTGAAGCAGTCTGGGGAAATTACATATCCTAAACCATTCAGCCCCTTAGGGGCACAGCTAGAATTAAAACCAAGGTCAGTCTCTCACTTAAAAAAAGTACTTCCTCAAGAAGGAAAACAGACACAGAAAACTTACTCATGGTCACCAAAGAGGTAAGGAAGGGGGATAAAATAGGAGTTTGGGATTAACAGATACATATTACTATATATAGGATAGATAACCAACAAGGACCGACTGTACCGCGCACGGAACTCTAAGCAATATTTTGTAATAACCTAGAAAGAAAATAAAAACCTGAGAAAGAATATATCTGTGCAACTGAATCACTGCGCTATACACCTGAAGCTAGCAGGGCATTGTAAATCAACTACACTTCAATAAAATAAAATGAAAAGAGCCAGGACAGATGACATTACTTATGTGACCCCAAAAGCAGAAGTGACCCCTCTACAGGAGTTGTGGTTTGAGTCTCCCCTTTGGAACAGTTACTCCCTCCCCTCCGCCCCCCCACCCCCCCCCTGCATCTTCTCCCCACCCATTTTCAAGCCTCATAAAATACTCCTGGATGGATTACACTGGCTAAGCACACCACTGCAAGGTTGGCCTGGTGCGTGTAAATTGCCTCTCAGTGGGTGGCTATTATATTTATATTGGTTTAAACTGTTTCCATTGCCAATCCATTATGCTGGAATTCCCCCTTGCTGAGGGCAGCTGTGTTATTCTTTTCTTTGACTGAAGCCCAAGAACTATCTCTCCAACTCCTTGGGAACCAACCCTTTAGGTGTAAACAACTTGAGTCCAAAGGGGCCCCTTCTTTCCCCTTCTACCACTTGCTAAATCAGGGTCTTTCCCCTCCGGCCCCAACCAGTTCATATTGCTCATTTTTCAAGGAGATAGAAAGTGGAGTGGAGTGAGAAAGGGATGTGATGCCTATTTATTCAGAGAGTGAAGGCAACATACTGAGAATAACACTTGTGTGTGTAATTCTGTTTCCTTAGAAGGCAAAAGATTCAAGCATCATCACAAAGAGGGTCCAGATGGTCCTGGGTATATCCATATGAGTACCTTCAAGTAAAACATAACGTTGCAAGTGCCCCTTTCTGAACAGAGTCTCCTAGCAAGCGTTTATGGCTATTTCATCCTTAGAAGATCTTTGCTCAGCTGAGAATTCAACACTAGCAACTTAGCCTCTGGTTCATCCATATGGGGTACTGCCCATGCTGATCTAGAAGAGTCTTTTTGTTTCTCTTAATATCAGTCTTTGTTTTCATGTCATCTGTTTCATCTTAGAAAAAGAAGGGAAAAGCAGAGAAAAGCCACGAAGCAGTGAAGAGTTTGGCACGGTAGACTCTTAAAAATGAAAAATGCCACATGGGATAGATCTTTGATTAGAACATTGATTTTAGCTTCCACCAAATGGAAATGTGTTTCCATTTTTTAACTTGGCCATTTTCTTCAATTTAGGCCCAACGTAACTCTTCAAAATTGTCTTGATAACTTGAATAAAATATTTCTTTTGATGAATGAAAAAAACAAAAAACTAGTGACAAAGTCAAGAACTAATTGAACATTAATAATCAGCATTTCTATGTATTATTGAGCCCAATAATATGTGTTATGTTCAATAATACACATTTCTGTCTATATTTCCTAGTGATATGAAACAATTAGGAAGCAAGTTTATAAATTTTATTGTTTCTTTGCATGCCAGGCTTATTACTACAAACTGATAACCTCACCTATGTACATGTCCTATAAGCTCTCTGTTCCCTTTTCCTTAGACCATTTACTTTGGAAAACTTAAAATAATGATTACTTTTGTCTTTCTTTGAAATTTATAGAATTTTGTCATCCTTAAGATCCAAAAATGCCTTTCTTTAGGATTCAGGGATATCCCAGGGAATATTTCCCCATCTGCCTCTTTTACTATCTGCCTGGTGGAGGGAGAGGGAGGAGCCTAACTTCAGTGGGCACCTAGTTCAAGTTGCAAAACTACCTCTTCATATACAGATAAGAAAAATGTGTTTTCTGAGAATAAAGCCTATTAGCTAATACAGATCAAAGATAGTCATTCAAATTACCAGGTAAAATTGGGATGAACTGTGTGTGGTGAAGGAAATGTGCTGTCAAGTACTCTTACTTGAAGATCTTACTTGAGAACTAGTTATTGTTTGTCTTGAAAACATGTATAGAATGGTTTTTATCTGCCTAGATGTACTAGAGGGTAAGACTTACTTTTGCCTTTGCAGTCTCTTAGTGATTGCCTGTGATTGACATCACATTCTGATTTAATGCTTATTCAAAAATACAAATAAATTATTTTATTTTGTAAAATAAAATAATACTAGAATCAATAATTCAAATCATAAAAGTGAATAACATTTTCTTTGCTACTTTTGTAAAGAGGATTTCTTTGGGGTGGAAAGAAGATTTTGTTTTTCATTATAGTACCCCAACACTGTTAAATTTTGAAGGGAAGGAGGATTTACATGGACTTTGGAGGCCATGTGCAATGGAACAAGATTTTTTTGACTCGAGGCCCAAGATTCTAGTATCAGGTGCATGTGCAAACCAACCTCTGCTTCAGTCAAAACCACAGTCAGACATGAAGTGTTTGTTCTGCTTTTACTTGCATGTGTAATGTACTTTGGGTCCATTAAATTGACATTATCTTGTTATAACAAAGTCTCTAAAGCAAAAAAGAAAAATAAACTTTTCAAATGCTCATGAGAAAAGCAGATGAATGTAAAGTTGAAAATCATGTCAAGGAAACTTTAAGGAGACAAAAAATAGTTTGTTAAATATATGAAATTCACATGCATAACAAATTAAAGTACTGAGAAGGGTGATTTATTAAGACTCAATTTTAATGTTTGTGTTTAAAGTATATGCCAATTGTTCTCAAAATTTAATAAGTATTAGAGTCATGTGGGTGGTTGTTTTAATATAGTTTCAAAGAATCTACCCCTGAGATTTTACTTCAGGACATAGGTGTGGGTCCCTGAATTCTCCAATGTTTAGTATACCCCAAGTGAGCCTGATGCAGGTGATCTGGAGGATCTAAATTACAGAAACATGGTATGTACATTAAGTGCATGACATTCCAAATTCCAGCCACTGGAACTCAAGCCAACCTGGTCTCATTTTTTAATAAATAAAATATATATAGTCAATGTTATTATTTTATTCAAGGACTATTCAGTTGTCATACTATTTTTATATGCAGAGTCAGAAAAGGAAAATACTGATAATTATGGGAAAGCGTTTTTTAAAAATTGTTACACTGATGTCTTTCAATATTGCTAAGATAAAGAAGACCCAGAGTTATATTTTAAATATTGTATTAATTTGCAAAACCAGAAGCCAGAATATAAGGAAGGCAAAAACACATCAAAATAAAAATGAGTAATAACAATAATTTGGGCTTCAAGCTCTAGGCCAGAAGCTTAATAAAATAATAGAAACTTCATTTATCTTTGCTATAAAAGGGAACTCCATACCTGAAATGCCAAGGAGATAAGTTTTTAAAAAGCAGAGAGAGATTCACCTGCCCCTGGAGAGGCACTTTACCTGGATAGCTCAGGAAGGAAGGATTTCTGGGAGGTAAGTTCAATGGGAATTACTTTGGAAATTTTTCCTTAGGGGCACGAAATTTAAACTTACATCACTATGGAAAGATTAGCACTGTTGAAATTGAACTCCCTTGGTGAGTGTTGTAGCAGAACAGTATCTCCTGTTAAACTTGCTGTCGATTCCAGCTAACTCAATCTCAATTTCTTTGCTTTTTAAAGCCCCCTGAAGCTTTATAAAATGCCATTGATATACTTTCTCTTATGACACGGATCAGTACTGTCATAAAGGAAAGCATTCCTGACTCTTATCTCCATGAGATTTCCAATATCACCGCTGCCTTCTTTTAATATTTCAAATCAGTAAGGTCTTTAGTCATAGAAATCATAGGCTGCCCTGCTCAGCCTTACAAAGCGATAGGTCATTTTTCAACACAAAACAAAAACAAAACACAGTGAAAACCCAGTGTGTTGTAGAACTGGATTCCTTTTTTTTTTCTTTTCCTTCTCTTTATTTTTATGTCATTGTTGCACTTCTGCTTTTTTTTCTGCATTAATCTTTTATGCATTCTATTTTATATCTGTGTACAACTATTCAACTTGCGTTTTACATACTCAGTCTGTTGATTTATTTTATTTTTGTTGGCTTTTTTTCACATCCATTTCCTATATAAGATTTTCTAACTATACAAGAGTTGTTTTTTGTTTGTTTTTTTTTTAATACCTTATACTTTACACTCTTTTTTTCTCTCCTGATGCCATTTATCTTTGTGCTATTTGGTTGCTGTCATGTCTGACTCTTTGCAACCTTATGGACGGTGGCCCACCAGGCTTCTCTGGTCACAGGATTTCCCAAGCAAGAATACTGCAGTGCATTGTTATTCCCTTCTCCAGGGGATCTTCCCCACATAGGGATCAAACCCAAGTCTCCCACCTTGCAGGTGGATTCTTTACCCTGAGCCACCAAGGAAGCTCATCTACACCTTAATCATTTCCCCTTATTTCTCCTGTTATGGGCCACCCAAAATTCATTTGCTGAGTACCTACCAAATTCATCTGTTGAAGTGTTAACTCCTGGTAACTCAGAATGTGCCTTTGTTTAGGGATAGGATCTTTTAAAGTAAGATGAGGCCTCAGGGTGGGCCCTGGTACAATATGATGGGTGTCCCGGAAGAAAAGGAGATTAGGACACAGGCCACAGGCTGAAGGAAGACTAAGTGAGGACCAGGCCAGAAGGCTACCGGGTGAGCAGAGAGGCCTCAGAGGGTACCAGATGCATCAGAGCCCTGATCGTGGGCTTCTAGCCTCTAGCACTGTGAGAAAATAAGTGTCTGTGGTGTAAGCCCCTCTAAACCCACTCCAGGACTTCCCTGGTGCTCAGACGGTAAAGTGTCTGTCTACAATGCGGGAGATCTGGGTTCGATCCCTGGGTCGGGAAGATTCCCTGGAGAAGGAAATGGCAACCCACTCCAGTATTCTTGCCTGGAGAATCCCATGGAAGGAGGAGCTTGATGCAGGCCACTGTCCATCCAGTCAGTGTGATTTTTGTGATGGCAGTCCTAAGAAAACTCACATGTCCCATTTCCACCTTTCCTCCTCTTTACATTCTGATCAGAGCTCATCCTTGCTTTTTGAGTATTCAGAGCAGCAGGCATGCCCCGGGGCTCCCTCACTTTTCTTCCTCCTGTTTATTCACTTATCTTCTTCTCTATTAATTAACACATGAAATATTAAAAAGTATTCAAAAGTTCTTTTACTGTTCAGTGCATTGTTCTGTGAGGGTTTCAACTTCTCTGTACTATAGTTCCATTATCTGGAAAGCGGAGAGAATCAAAGTATTCCTCTCACACAGAACTGTTGTAAATAGTTTACTTATTAACACAGAGAATGCTGGGAATTCTGTCTGGCACATAACAAGCCCAAGTAAAGGCGTGTAGTGGTGTCGTTATCCCTGTTCTTTCATTCTGGAAGTATCCACTGAATGCTTATGCTGGGCCAGGAGCCAGATTCAAGATTCTCACAAAGGGGGAAACCAAGAGAATATGCAAACTACCCAATAGATAAGAAAGTACTGCTAGAGTTTGATAAAAGCTATACTCAGTCAATTTTAAAAGTTGATGTGATACCAAGTGACAAGGTGGCTATTCTAAATTGGGGGCTGTTTGTAGAAGTGACTTTAGTTATACAAAAATAAAAAAGCCAGCCCTGCAAGGCCAAATGGAGCGGAGAAAGACACAGTGGGAATGGTTGTGCAGAACCACATGGTGGCCGTGAGCCTGGTGATTTTAGGGAGATGGACGAGAGTCTTGCTATAGGACAGTGGGTAAGAAGGTGAGATAAAGGTAAAATGAAGTCATAGGGAAGCCCAAGTCACATTGGGCTCTGTAAGCCACTGGGGCTTTGAGAGGTTAAGGAACTTACTGACGTCAGTGCTGCCTGCCCTGTTACAGGAAGAACATGAGAAGAGTGGGACTCAGCAATGGAACCCAGGGCTCAGTGGCGTCTGCACGCCCTCCACCGCCCGCTCCACGCTGCACACACAGCTTGCGTCAGCATTGTTCTGCATCCTATCTTTATTCTCTCCTTCCCGTCTGCTGTGCTGTAAAAGGGATACTGCAAAGGCAGTTATACTCAGCCCAGACTGGGTCTCAAGTTCAGGACTGACCCGGTCACCACTCTGAGTCACTCATGTGTCTGTGTATCTGGGCTGATAATAGCTCCTTCCAGGATCACACGGTTTGAAGGAGTTTCTCAGAAGAAGGGGGCTGATAGAGAGAAGCAATACATTTTCTCTCCAGTCCAAAGGGAAGCAAATGTGGAAGTATGTGGGCTTGGTTCGTCCCTGGGCTACAGAAGGGAGCTGATGGCTTGGGAGAGAGAGGTGAGGGGGAGGAGACTGGGAGCTTCAGGACTGTGCATCCCTGGGGGAGGCTGCTCTTGGCAGTCCCTTCTTTCTTCACAATCTGAGCAGGTTTAATGCAACCAGCTTATTTTTTTAAGATTCTTTTTTAATGTGGACCATTTCTAAAGACATTGAATTTTTGTTACAATATTGCTTTTTTTTTTTTTATGTTTATGTGGTTTTTCAGCAGTGAAATATGTGAGATCTTAGGTCCCTGACCAGAGATCAAACCCACAACCACTGCATTGGAAGACAAAAATCTTAATACAGCTTGTGATAAAGTATCTTAAGGAACTTTTATTCTTATGTCCAGGCTTGGCAATTTCTTCATGACTAGCTTTGTTTTGTATTTTCTCTTTGTCAACTATTGTTTCAAAATTTGGGACTTTCCCAAACATAAACACTGTCCATTTTGGGGCTGATCTTATGGAGTGTTGAGGAGGTGGTCAGTGCTGGTGAGACTCTGAACTGCCAGGAGATCGTGGGCTTCCTTGGAGGAGGGGTGTTAGGGCGTATGTACTCTACAGAGGCAGCTATACCTGGGAGGCATACCTCTGATCGCAAACAGGTACCAAAATATACACTGTGCCTTCCTTTTTATTCCAGTTCTAGGAGTTCACCATGAGGAGATAAGTCTGTTAAAGGATATGCAAAGATGTTGTTTAGAGTAGGAAGAAATTTGGGGCGGGGGGAAAGGAATGTTTGAAGTAGGGAATTTGTTTAATGTGTTGTCTGCCTTAGAAGGAAGGTAACCCTCGTGCCTTCACTATTTATTCCCTCCTTCCAGGAGATAGCTACTGGTGTATCATCCCTTAGAACAAAATTCCTCTATGTTTAGGTCCATCTCTCCCTCCCAGTCCACAAAGATAAGCTTCCAACAGCTATCCAATCAATCATTCATTCACTCAACAAAGATATACTGCGTGCTTGGCTGTAGATGACAGTGACCAGCAAACCACAGCCCTCTTATTTCACTATTAAGTCCGTGCGGCTGCGAATAGTTTAAAACATATCTTTAGTTGAGGATGCATGCATGCATGTGCACTCAGCCACGTCTGATTCTCTTCGACCCCATGGACTGTAGCCCACCAGGCTCCTCTGTCCATGGGATTTCTCAGGCAAGAATACTGGAGTGGGTTTGCCATTTCCTACTCCAGAGAATCTTCTCAACCCAGGAATCGAACCCATGACTCTTGTGTCTCCTGCATTGGCAGAAGGATTCTTTGCAATCTATAGAGTATATACCTAGGAGTGGAATTCCTGGGTATCCAGTATGCCTATGCTCAACTTTAATACATTCCAGGACAGTGCTGTTAGGCAGAAATATGACACAAACCACAAATATAATTTTAAAATTTTAGTAGTTACATTAAAAAAGTAAAGAGTCACAGACAAAATTAGAGTAACATATTTTATTTAACTCAATATATATCCAAAATACTCTCCTTTTGACATACAGAGTTAATATTTAAACATATTAATGAAATACTTTACATTACTTTTTCACACTAGGTTTTGAAAAACCCAATATATCCAATATAGAACAGTGCATCTCAATTTAGATCAGCTACATTTCAAGTGCACATGTAATTAGTGGTTACTGTTTTGGACTGTGCCGTTTTAGAGGGAAAGGATTTTTAGTCTCTTTCATTTCCTACTGTATAAAAGGAAAATTTTACATTGACTCCAACACTTGCCTAGAACATAATAAAATTGAGTTATGTGTTTCATCACAACCAGTTCTAACAAGTCGAAGCTGATAGACCGCTAAGAACTTTGAGTGACCCAGAAATGCCAGGCCCTCACTCGACCTAAATGAAGACTTTCCCTGATCAATGGCCATGTTGCCAGAACTAAATCTGGTTCAGAACAGTAGGGAGGAATACAGATGACTCCACATGGTACAAGATAATGAGGCAGATGTGAGCCGGGTCTTTATGATTTTGTAAACTTTGGAGCTTTTATCATTTAGGTCAGTAATTTTTCAACATTTTGAGTAAACATGAATCACTTGGGAAGTTTCTTATAAGTGCAAATTCCAAATTCTGGAAGATACATTTTTGTCTGTGTGTGTGTGTGTGTGTGTGTGTGTGTGTGCTCAGTCATGTCTGATTCTTGCATCCTCATGGATTGCAGGCCAGCAGGCACTTCGCTACATGGAATTTTCCAGGCAAGAATACTGGAGTGGGTTGCCATTTCCTCTTTCAGGGGATCTTCCAGATTCAGGAATCAAACTCATATCTCTTGTGTCTTCTGCATTGGCAAGCAGATTCTTTACCACTCTGCCACCTGGGAAGCCCTGGAAGATATTTTTTAACAGTGATTCTAATGTAGGAGATCAAAAGTTCACACTGAGAGATCTAAGTTGTGTTTTGAGGAATCCTAAGAGAGTTTTGAAACAGGTAAAGGATATTCAAAGTTTGTTTGTTGTTGTTGTTTTTTTTTTGTGTGTGTGTGTTTTTTTTTTTAAATCTCTCTTGTAGAAACATTTAGCATAGATTTCACAGGGTGAGATCTGGAAGTAAGGAGAACCAAAGTGAAGCTGTTGAAATTGTTCAGGTAAGAAATAACAAAAGCCTGATGTGGGGCACATTTGGCTGGAGACAGGAGAGGGTGCATTCAGGAGATATGAGGACAACCTAAACCTAATATGCTCTGCAAAATAAGGTTGGGAGAGAAACATGGAAGTGGGCTACAGTTACTAGATGGACCATTGTGCTGTTGTTCATCAAGATAAGAAATTCCAAAAGGAAAGTGGAAGATGAATGTTCGTCCATTCCAATGCAGAATGAAAGTGTGCTATTTGAACAGGCTGTCTTATCAGTTTCTCTCAACCTATTTGCCCCTCCTGGCTGGCAGTGGGCACAGTGTGAGCAATCACAATACTAGAAATGAAGTGATTACAGTCTTAAAGAGCAAACTTATGGGTTACCAAGGTGGGATTGGAGGCAGAAAGGGATAGATTGGGAATTTGAGATTCACATGTTGTTTAGTCGCTAAGTCAAGTCCGACTCTTTTGTGATCCTATGGACTATTGCTGGCCTGACTCCTACATCTATGGGATTTTCCAAGCAAGAATATTGGAGTGGGTTGCCATTTCCTTCTCCAGGGGATCATCCCAACCCAGGGATCGAACCCGGGTCTCTTGCATTGCAGATGGATTGTTTAACACTTAGCCATCAAGTAAGCCTAGGATTAACATGTACACACTGCTCTATTTAAAATAGATAACCAACAAGGAACTGTTGGTTGCTGTATATAGCACAGGGAACTTTGCTCAATATTCTATAGTAACCTAAATGGGAAAAATAATCTGAGAAAAAAGATGCATGTATATGTATAATGGAATCACTTTGCTGTACATCTGAAACTAACACAACATTGTCAATCCACTATACTCTAATATAAAGTAAATAATTAATTAAAATAAAATAAACCAACTTGACACCCTCTGGACAAGAGACTTTTTGGACACCTGAGGACACATTCTGCAATTCCATTTTTAATGATGTTGCTCTCCTATCTCATTGTGAAAATTGGGAAGTACAAAGGAAGCCTTCAGTCCAAGTGCTTGTCTTCCTGCCTTACTCAATGATTGCTAAACGTAATATACAATAATTTAATAAGTAATAGGCCAGGCATACCAAAAGAAAAGAAATGGATCAATTAAACAGAAATAGCAAGAGCTAGTATTGCCTCAGAGATATCTGATACTCTGACCCAGAAGAGTCTAAAACACCATGCTTAATACTTGTAAATTAAAACAGATTTTTTTCAGTCAGAATAACTGTATATCTCCTTGCCTCAAAATTTCTCCAGAACTCAAAAGAAATCTGATTCCTCTGAGGGAACATGACCACCAGAGAGACTTCAAACAAAGAGTATTCACGTTAAATAGATAGAGAATGGCAACGTTATATCCCTCTTGGGCTTAACAAGAAACACTTCAGATTTATTAGGGATTAATGATAAGGATACTGAAGCCAGAAAAAAAACCTTTCAAGGTCAATCAGAGTCCTTGATATGCTGGAATGAGGTCTTTGTAACCCAGGGAATATGCCTTAGTCCTCTTTAGAAAGTTCTCAGTGAAAGAGCCTTTCCAGGTACAGTTTATTAGAGATTCCTCTCCTGGATGGATGCTGTTGGACTTTTAAAATCAAATTCTGACATTCAGAATGAGAAAAATTAGAGAAGCCATCCCTCTTTAACAAATTATATGTGCGTGCACAGTCCATTATGATAGCCTGTATTTCAATAATAAGTTATACCAATGCAATAGACTTTTGTTGAATTAAATTGCTTTCTTCTCTCCAACACATCAAACTGCACATAACAGAAACTTCCCTTATGACTGCAGAGAGTAACTGGGAATGGTATGAACACTGAGCTATCACTCTTTGTGAGCTTTCTATTTCTTGCTAGGATGGGATATGAAACCAAACTTCTCTAGTACTATAGTTTAGATTTTTCCATTGCAAGAGCTACTTTCCAGCATATTTGCTTTAGAATGCCCTGTTTTCCTAACGTGGTTGGTATTCCTGCTTGAATCTAGATTGTGGTCACCAAAGGATTCAGGACTGATATGTACTTGAAATACACACCATCAGCTCAAAGACAACTGGACTAGGATGGATTGACCATGTACTCTGTCTGGCTTCCAGATACCTACCCAAATCCTTTCTTAAGGATTCTCCAATAAGGGAAATGAAAACCAAAAGGAGAGTTGCTTGCAAGACATCAAAGAGCTGAAGCTTTGACATCTCGGTGCCAGCACAGAACAGGGGCAGCAATCTTTCCTGTGGGGACATTGTCACCTTTGAGATTTTAGAAATGAGTTCCAGTTTGGGGGCCCAGCAGTATTAGGACACATTGTTCAGTGAGACAGACCTGGGGAGAAGGAAATGGTGGTCTGTTTCTTCACTGGTCTTTCTCCTCTCTCTGATCTCTACATATCAAAGTACAGAGGGCTTTAGTCCTTAGAGCTTCTCTGATCGTTCCCTAGGGGACAATTTCTGGTCTGTGGTCTCAAATGGACCATACACTTGTTGTTGTTCAGTCACTAAGTCATGTCTGACCCTAATGACTTTCAAATTTATGTATCTAGCCTACATTTCTCCCTTGAACTCCTGGTTTGTACATCCAAATTGCTGTTTGATATTTTCATCTGAATATCTAATAGGTATTTCAAAATTACCACATCCAAAATCAGAATTTGATTTTTCCCTCTATATCTCCTCCTTCCACACTCTTTTCTTTCTTCCAGATGACTGCTCTATCTCTTGAGTTGTCCACACCAAATAGCTCAGAGTCACCATTGATTTTTCCCCTTGGCCCATGCCATATTCAGTCTGTCAGGAAGCATTTAACAGGAGGCTTCCTGTGTGCTGTGTTGGATCTGTCAGGAATCCTTTGGTCCTTATTAATTCCTGAATATTCAGGAATTAAGAGGAGAGACACGCCTTTCCCAGGGCTGAGGAATCCAGGCATTTCTTCTGTTAGTTTCTCATTATGGTGATAAGTACCCTCTTCTCTCTTTAATAGGGATCCCCTTGTGTTTTGTAAATCTGGAATTTTAATCTTTATCTTTGCTGAGAATAACTACCTTGTAGGATAGTATATATGCCTATGCCATGTTGATTAAAACACCTTTGCTCCATCAGAGCTTGGGTCCCTGTGTCTTTCTTTCTTTCTTTCTCTCTCTCTCTATCTCTCTATTTCTGGCTGATTCCCTGGAGCGTGGAAGCCAGCTGCGTAACCCAGGGAATATTAGCCTCTTTCCTTCTTTCACTCTCTCATCGTCGACTCCAGACCACCAGGTTCTGGTCCATTAAAGGACAAACACAGTCCATCCACAAACCCTCATAGTCTTTATCCCCAAAGTGTATCCAGTATCCAGTCCATGTCCACTACTACCACTTGATCCTAACTCCATCACCTCTGCTCTGGACCGCACTAGCTTCCTTACACGTCTTCCAACTTCCAAAGCTGCCATCCTTATTGGAATTCTTGATAGAACTGACAGAGTGATACGTCTAAACCATGCATGGATGTGTCCAGCCTCCCTCTCCATGGTTGAAAACCCTTCAGTGGCTCCCGTAGCGTCATGAGGAAAGCCGGAGTCTGCACACTCACCGCGTCTCACGGGCAGCCCCAACGCCCCCCACCTCCCGCTCACACTGTCAGCACCAGACACCCTGACCTCTTGCTGATCCTGGAATACAGTTGCTCACTCCCCACCCCAGGGCTTGGGACCTAGCTGCTCCCTCTGTTTAGAATCCCCTCCTGGAAAATATTTATGTAGCTTTGGTCCCCCGACTTCCTCAATCTCTGCTCAGATATCACATGATGAAAGTGGTCTCTTGAGCACCTTGAATCAAAAAGCAGCTCTGCTCCCAAACTGGCTTTACTTCCTTTTCTGCATCATTCTCTCCCTCACTTACTACATACACTTTTGCTTATCTAATTGTCTAGTGTCTATTTCCCCCAGGGAATGAAAAATTTAAGAGGTCAGAATTTTCCTTTTTTTCACTGCTTATATCCAACGCCTAGAACAATGCTTAGAACATAGTAGGTTGAAAATATATATGGAAAGAATGATCACTGGAAATAAAGTGGGGATTCACAGATTTGCTTGATCATCAATTGATGTACAGAGCTAAAGATATATGTATTGCTGGGCCCAGCCACAAATATGGTATTTCAAATTATCGGAGAGTGGTGCCTTAAAATCTGAGTTTTAGATAGCTCCCAGTAGATTATGAGACTTAAGAACCACAAAACCTAAAAACTAGTTCTCAGAGCACCTGGAAAATAACCACTTTGAGAACCACTGAAACTACTTGGAAGCTAGAATTCCCAAACATAAGTCAAGCCAGAGTCAGACAGGGTTAGGGTTTTATAACTGGTGTTTTGACCCTGACCTACCTCCAGACTGCCCCAGTTTGGGAAATGTGGGTAACAGTGGAAAGCGAGTGATTCTGACTAAACTTCACATTTTGCTAAGAAGCTCCAAGCTAGCCCCCTTCTATCTTTCTCTAGAGACTCCAGGACCACCCACAGCCAAAGGGGAAAGGTAAATATGCTCCTGATTTGTAAGAGAATTCTTGGTCTGCATGACCCTAAGCACAAAACCTATGGGTCATATTCCATCTAGACCAAAGTGAAGTAATTACTCCTGGGTGTATGATGGATGGACTCCTGGAGCAGGAGTCAGGACACCCTGCTTCTGGGGACAGATCTCTTTAACTGGACATATGACCTGCATCTGCTCTCTTTTCTCTAAACTGAGTTTTTCTGACTCCAAGGGCCTACGGAGTCCAGGGCATGGTCTCAGCTCTTCAGAGACTTAAAAGTCTTGCCCTAGAAGTGCTCTCCTCTCCTGGAAATGATGAAAAGGGGATCTGAGTACCTGGAGTAGGTGATGGCAGGAGCTTCTTGTGGATGATCTAAGCCAACTGCCACGGACTGCGACTGGGAATCTAGGAAAAGAAATAGGTGCTCACTTACCTAGGCCCAGCCTCTCTCACCTGGGATACAGGCAGAGAGGAAAAGGCTCACTTCCATGAAATACTTTGCTGCCACTTTGCCTTAAATTCATGAGGCCAGTTGCATTAGGAGAAGACCTGTCGAGCCTGATGATGTTCTTATCTATAGCAGAATGAGTAAAAATGATGTTCAGTTTGAGAGTGGCTTAAGTTCTATAATTATAATGCCAGTTTACTTGGATTCTGAAAACATCCTTCTTCTAAACCCACGTGGCTCTGAAAATGACTTGCCTTTCTCATCCCCCCTCCCGACCCCAGCAGACCAGATGAGCAGAGGCGAACTTTCACAGTGTTCCTCTGCGGTGGTAATGTGGACAAATATATGCGGCAAGGTTCTTTTCAAGAAGATTAAACGAAGGGGGAAGTTTAACACAGGGGCTCAGCAATTCTGCCAGGATCTCTCTTGCAAACAGTCATTAAAAAAAAAAAAATTACGTAGGAGGGAATGGGTTGATGCTTGCTGTTTGCTACAGGGCATCTCAGAAATAGCAAAGGACACCACAGACCAGGCCAAGGATTGCTGTGTCTTAACTAGCTTCCCTGGGGAAAGCAGCCCCCGATATTATCTGGGAGCTGGATGGAAAATGGCAAGCACATGACACTCCTTCCTAGGTACAAAGTGTTTTTCATATTCAAAGCTCTTTAATGCTTCCCTCAGGAGCCTTGTGAGATAAGAGCGGAAGTGATTATATCCTCAGTTTGTGAAAGGGAGAATCAAAGCTGAAGGGTCAAGCAATTTGCACAGAAAATAATTGGAGTCAGTGTCCAACCAACATCAGGCCTTAGGGGCTCCTGGTGTTGAAGCCAGAGCTCAGAAAAATGAGGCCCAGAGCCTGAGTTTGAAAAGAATATATCAAAGGAAGCAAGTACCCAAGTACAGCCTCATAATTAAAAGTGATTGGACAAAATTCAGTCACGGTGCAAAAGAATGCAGGCAGATTTAGAGCCGAAATGACAAATAAGTGGCACTTCACTGAAAATTAATTTCCTTGAGCTTATTTCTGTAGGCATGTTGGCATTTGATGGACATCAGTATGCATTGATAAGAAAGCAGAGATGAAAATCAAGAAACCTCTGGATGCCTGAATTTGTCTCTAAAGAGTCGTTGCAACATTTCAAAAGGAGCTTGAGTTAACTTGAATTAATAAAAGCTTAACTCAAAATCTCCTTTCCTCCATATCTAGCCTTTTCATTTCTTTCTTCCCTTTAACTCTTTTTTCCTGCAGTGCTGTTGGCAAAAAGAAGGAGATCTGGGGGGAGAAAAACAAGTTAGATCATCTTTACTCAAAGAATATAAGAAATTTTACAGAATATATACCAAGCACTCCAATTTCTTTTCTGATAGAAGCTCACACATGAACTGGAATGTCTTCTCCATTCACGCTTCCTTTGATATTTAGTTTTTAAGAACACGCTCGGGTGAGTCCTCCAAAATCACACCTGTAAGGATATATATACACACGTACCCGGCAACCAATAGGGGTGTGAAGAATGAGAGGTCAGAGGTCAGACTGCATGTGTTTAATCCTGGCTCCATTACTATGGAGCTGTATGTCTGTAGGCAGGTAAGTCTCAGTACTCATAGCTATTCCCTGAAGACACTACTTTAAAAGATTTGTGTTTTCATTGCTTTCTTGAAAATTATAAGGAATAATATGCATCAATAAATTGGTGAAGTAATGGATAGAAAGCAAATGTTAGACAAAAGTTAACTTAATTTTTTAAATATTTATTTGGCTGCGCTGGGGCTTAGCTGTGGCACATGAGATCTCCGTTTTCTGAGGGATCGTTTGTTGCAGGGCACAGACTTCTAAGTTGTGGTACACAGGCTTAGTTGCTCTGCAGCATGTGGGATCTTAGTTCCCCTACCAGAGATAGAATCCACATCCCCCACATTCCAAGGTGGACTGAACTATTGGGCCACCAGGGAAGTCCCAAAGGATAACTTTACAATCGAGCATTTTGGCCTCTTCCTTCTAGCAAACTACACAACCTTAGTGACTTAACATGGGCTTCCCTGGTAGCTCAGATGGTAAAGAATCTGCCTGCAGTGAGGGAAACCTGGGTTTGACCCCTGCGTTGGGAAGATTGTCTGGAGGAAAGCATGGCAGCTCACTCCAGTGTTCTTACCTGGAGATTTGTCATGGACAGAGGCGCCATGGACATGGACAGAGGCTACAGTTCATGGGCTCACAAAGAGTCAGACACGACTGACCGACTAAGCACAGCACAGTGACTTAACATAAACGTATGATGTTACAATTTGACAGGTTAGAAGTCTAAATAGGTTTGTCTCAATGGACTAAAATGAAAGTGTCAGTGAGGCTGCATTTTCTCAGGAGCTTCTACGGGAATTGGTTTCCTTATCTCCATTTTTGAAGCCAGTGATGCTCCATCTCTGTGTCTTTCTTCCATAGTGGCATCTCCTCTGACCCTCTCCCACATTCCTCTTTCATTTCAAAGGACTTTTGTGATTACATTGGACCACCTGGAAAATACAGAATACTCTCCCCATCTCAACTCATCCCCATGACTCAGTTAGCAACCATGTCAGGTAGAAGAATGGCTTTCCAAAGGAAACCCAAGTCCTAATCCTTGGAATACGTGAATGCTTATTTCTATGGCAAAAAAGACTGTGCTGATGTGATTAAATTAGGATCTTGAAGCTGGGAGCTTATCCTGGATTGTCAGGGTAACCTTTAATTGTCTCCTCTGTCTCTTGCATTGTGGACAAATTCTTAACCCCCTGAGCCATCAGGGAAGTCCAAATATATGTATGGTTGATACATCCTGCTTTGTAGTAAAGACTAACACAACATTGTAAAGCAACTATACTTCACACAAATTAATTAATAAGCAAGAAACAGTGGTTTCGAACAATAATCATTTGCTATTTTATAACCGCGTGCTGTGCCAAGTCACTTCAGTCGTGTCTGACTCTTTGCAGCCCTGTGGACTGTAGCCCACCAAGCTCCTCTGTCCATGGAATGTTCCTGGCAAGAATACTGGAGAGCGTTGCCGTGCCCCATTCCAGAGGATCTTCCCGACCCAGAGATTAAACTCGCGTCTTATGTCTCCTACATTGGCAGGCAGATTCCTTACCACTAGCGCCACCGGGGCAGCTCATTTTATAATCTTATAGGTTATCAATTTTGACTTGGCTTATTTGGACAATTCTGCTGCTTTCACTTGAGCTCACTTAAGAGGCAGCTCTCAGCTTAGCAGGCTTCATGGTCCCAGATAAGCTTCCTGCCGTGGTTGATGGCTGACGAGATGCCCACAAGTTGTTGAAGCCTTATGGAGAGTAGCCCAGGTTCCTGGGCATGGAAGTCTAGCCTCAGAGCTAGATCTGCATCTTCAGGCCAAGGCTCAAAACTCTCAGTTGTCATGTCTAGTACATTCCACTAGTCAAAGCAAATCCTAAGAACAGCCTGAGTTCAAGAGTGGCCAGAGAGATTCTACCGATGGATGGGAGGAATAGAACAGTCACCTTTCAAAGAGATGTGCAGAGATTAAAGGGAGGAATTTGTGGCCGTTTCTTGCAATCTACCACTGTGAGTTCTGGGAAAACAGTCCTGTATCTGAAATGTTGCCATTGCATGAGCTTGGGCAAATCACATAATCTCTGGTACAATAACAGCATTTGAGGGCCTATATATGTCAAATATTGTGCTAAAATATAGAGATAGTATGGGCTTTCCTGGTGGTTCAAACAGTAAAGAATCTGCCTGCAATCCGGAAGACCTGGGTTTGATCTCTGGATGAGGGAGATCTCCTAGAGAAAGGAATGACATCCAGGATTCTTGCCTGGAGAATTCCATGAAGAGAAGAGCCTGGCCGCCTACAGTCCATGGGGTTGCAAAGAGTCAGACACAACTGAGCAACTAACACTTACTTAAGAAAGACTGAGACATGTTCCCTCTTCTAAAGAAGGTAGTTTATAAAATCCAGGTAATATTTATCTTAAAGAATTGGTGTGAGGAGGAAACAGGTAATGTATCTGAAATGGCTAATTCAGTGCCTAGTAGTATCTAGGGATATAGTGTAGATACTCAGTAAATGAGAGTGATCATTATTATTTAATTTTCACAAGAATGTCCAGATTTCACTTATAAATGAGTATGGAAAGACATGTTATCTGTGTTAACATTAGTTTTCTCAGGTTGCCATAGCAAATATCATAAACTGAATGGCTTAAAAAACAAAACTGATTTCTCACAGTTCCAGAGCCTGGGAAGTCCATGATCAAGTTACCAGCAAAGCAGGTTTTACTCTGAGGCCTCTTTTCTTGGCTTGTAGGCACCCACCATCTTGCTGAGTAATCATATAACTTCTTCCTTGTGCGTACTTGTAGAGACGAAGAGAAAGCTCTCCACTCTCTCTTTTTCTAAGGACACTAATCCTATCGGGTGGGCACTACCGTCTTGACCTGGTCTAAAGCTAGTGTGTGTGTACACGAATGTGTGCTTGCTCAGTCGTGTCCAGCTCTTTGTGACCCCATTGACTGTAGCCTGACAGGCTCCTCTGAAGATGGGATTTTCCAGGCAAGAGTACTGGAGTAAATTACATTTCCGTCTCCAGGGGATCTCCCTGACCCATGGATAGAACCTGCATCGTTTGCATTCCCCGCGTTGGCAGACGTGCTCTTTATCACTACCACCACCCGGGAAGCCGATCTGACCCTGATTATCTACCAAATGCCCCATCTCCAGCTGCCATCACACTGGAGGCCAGGCCTTCCACACATGACTGTGAGCAAGGAACACAGCACACAGTCCTTAACACCACCCAAAGTCTTTCATCTTTTAGTACCGGAAGGTAAAAAGTTGGGTAGTGTGCTTTCTAGTGGACTGGAATTGATTTTGCAGCTTTGAATCAGAGCTATCTTTTAAGTAAACATTTGCAATCAAAACTAAAAGTGTGCCTTCAACCTCAGATTTGTTCTAGAAATACAATCATATGCATAGGGTGCAATTACCAGAGCTACAAATATAATGCACTAATTCACTCTTCAACAGGGATGGGTGTTTAAATGCCTTTCACTGTCCAGAGAGTGGCAAAGCCTGGATAATAACTTCAGTCTCAGACACAGCTTATTTTTTTTTTTTTTTTTTTTGTTCAAAGGCTTATTGCAAATCCTGGGTGTCAGAATCAGGCAGTATTAGGAGAGAACAGAACTGAGAGTCCCCCACCTGGCTTACACGTCCAGCATTAGCACTAACGAGCTCTGTGACCTAAAGTAAGCTTTCTAACCTTTCACAGCCTCGGTCTCTTAGCGTGCAATAAACGGAAGGACTGGCTCAGTGTTTCTGCACCTGCTGTGGAGCCAGGGACAGCTCGAGAGCTTTTCCGCATCCACATCAGCTCAGCATCTGTCTAAGCCTCACTAAGTCACTTGAAGAAAGGGTCCAGTGCCGGAAAAATGGCGACAGGCTGGAGATGAGTGGGCTAGATCAGAGAGTTCCAAACCTCAATGTACTTACAGAGCAACTGACGATCTGGTTGACTTCAGATTCTGATTCAATTAAGTTTGGGGTGGTGCATTTCTAGGAAGCCTGGAGCTGCTGCTGCTGCTGCTCCTGGCTGTCTCCAGGCCAAGCTTTCTGTCTAGTAAGAGACTAGATAATAGTATGAATCTCTAAGTCCAAAATTTTCATTTACTGAAATAAAAATATTTCTAGGACAGGTGCATGAGTATCATGTGAGAAACAAATGAAGCTTTGTAATCTTAGGGGTGTTCCAATAGATCTCATATCTAAGAAAGCTTATCCTCCAGGAAGAACAGATCTGAAATGACATTTGGAGGTCTGGGTCCAGCAGGATGGATTTGGGTGAGGTTGGTGGGTGCCTCCACTTCTTGGGGAATCCAAAACAGATCTCTTCAAGAGTTGAGTCCAATTCTATTACCCTTTCCATTTTTCTGTTCATTTCCTCATGCCTTTGGACTGCCTGTATTCAGGTGAGATGGGAAATAGAAAGACCAAGATACCAATAATAAGAAAGGATTTTCTTACAGTGTTTGTGGTCCAATTGGAATTGGGAAGTAACAAATTTTCACAGGCAAAGCAACTCTTGAGGCCATCCAATTTGGTGGATCCCTGAACGATTAAGAATATAATGGGGAGAATACCTAAAGTTTAAAGCCTCCAAAGGCCCTGCATCATTCATTTCAATACCAGAGATTTCCCATCCCCACACCTCTGGTTCCCCAACAAGTTGGGTAATTAGCTTGCTATCTGCCCATCAGGGAACTAGTCTTAACACTATTATGTTCATAGGCACACACCTCCCTGATGAACTGTATCATTAAAAGTTGCAAAGATAATCCAGAGATGAATAGTCAGCAAAGCCACATGAAAACTGCCAAAATGAATTCAATTACATCCCAGAGACTAAAAAATAAATTGGAAATGAGGTGATTTCTTATTCAAGAAGACTTCCTCCGGATTCTCTCCGAATGTAAACACAGGGCTCTCTGCTGAGGATGGGGTCACCCACTGCCTGGGGAAAGCAGCTTGAATTTTATTACCTTGGTGATCCCTGGCAGCATACACACTTCAGGAGGTGCACGCCCTGCTCCCCCGTACCTTGTCTCATGTGCTGGATTCCAGCTCTCATAACATTTTAATTAAATTTGGGCTTGTCTTTCTTGCTCACCTTACTCTCTGCATCAAAGGAGAAGCTTTTCACATGCCGCCTGGCTGGGGTCCCTGCAATTCTTCCTTTCCAGAAGCAGGCTGCTTTGCCAGACAAGGAGAGCGGCAATTAAATCAAAGCAGAGGTAACTGCAGCTTCTCCGGGAGATAGCTGCACAGAACTTCAATGTGACTTATAGGGGAAGGTAATGAATTCTATAATGCAAATTTACATACAGGTCAAATAAGAAATGGTTTTGCATTTGATCGTACATTGGGTATCAGGCAGTTGTCACACAATAAATAATTCATCTCGCATCGTCACTTGTTATGTAAATGATAGTCTATGTATATTAAAGCATTTAGCACTTAGAATAAAATGGACAGCTGGGGCCAAATGAATCTCTCTCAGGACATATTACCATTACTGCTCCCCGGTGAGTTTAACTCTTCGCTTTTGAGGATGGTAATGAGGATATTAATTGAATAGGGCACGGGATTCATTGGGATTCATTTTGATGAAGTCAGGGTTACTCAAAAACAAGGGAATAATTTTAGTACACCCTGATGGCATTAAATTTGGCACAGTCTGGGTTAACAGTCATGACACACAAGTCAATATGGTTGGGAATCAACAGAATTCAGGAGAATGATGAAGGTTAGCTATTTTCAAGTGGCAAACTCCACTTACATTCATTTTCTTTAAAATGCCACTTGGCCACCTGAAAAACACATTTAACCTTCTAACAATTCAACCAGATTTCTTGGTTTCCTCCAAAGCAGCTATTTTACTATCTAACTGGACTAACATTGACTATCCATTTGGATATCAAACCTATGGAAAGGAGAAGCCTTTTCTCACTTTGCTTCATAATCAAATCATAACAAAATTTCCTTGATAACTGAATTTTCAAATCATTATGAAATCCCAACCAAAAAAACAAAAAAAACATTTCTTACTGGTAGTGTTAGGCAATATCTCTCACCATATGTCTATTTATGTTGGACTCATAAATAGACATATGGTGTGTTTTTGACTCAGGTGTGTTTTTGAAAGTTATTTGAAAACTGTTCAGCTCCGAGGTTTAGATGATTAATGGAACAAGCTGGCCCAAATGCAGACAAAGTCCAGGGGAAGCACAGAGCAGGAGAGATGGCCCTGCGCAAGGACCCGCCATAGGGCAAACAGGGGCCATTGAAAGCCATACTCAGTCCCAGGACCAAAAAATAGGAAAAAGGAAGAGAGGTGGCTTCTAGGAATTTGTGTCAGTCTTAGTTCAGCCAGAGAAGCAGAACATCAGTAGGACACATATGAATTTACACGAAGAATGAGCCACTGTGACTAATCAAATACTAACATCCACCGGGTGCTAATGAGAAAAGTCTTGAGCAGACAGAAACCCAGGGAAAACAATCTGAATCTTCTCATCTGTTAGAATAAGTCAGGAAGAAAGCTCTAAAGGGAAGGAAGATTCAGTGCCATTCAGAGTCTCGCAACTCAGGGAAACCCTCTTTACAGGCCTAAGTCAGTCAGGCCCACCAAGAATAATGTCCCTTTTGATTCATCCAAGTAAGTGATTCACGACTATTCCCACATCTATAGAATCCTTTCCCAGCAGCACCTAGATTGGAGTTTGACAAGAAATAGATGTTTATGTTGCAACATGACCATTGCCTCCCCATAGCTTGCAGACCACTCTACCCAGATACATGTTAGAAATGAAGTTTTGGGGACTGTGTTGTCTTCTACTGGGGAGAATTGTGTAATTATAGAAATGGTAGAGTTGTGTTACCAAATGCTATAACACTTTGGAACTCAAGCAGATTTGCAGTGGAACTCTCCTGCACTTACTTGGCTGAGCCTCTCTAAGAGGGATTTTTCCTCCCAATGTTGCAAGATTAATGCAAAGAGGTAGAGCCACATGGACCCAGTTCTGCTGCCGTTAACTGGACTCTAGTTGAGGCAGACGTGATGTCCATGGCAACAGCAGCAACAGAAAGAGCTTTGATTTGACGGGGCTCCTCTGCACAGCCAACGAGACTGGAGGACCCAGCTCTCAGGGGTGGGCAGCGTGAGGAATTCATGAACATATGTCGTTAGCATACCTGGGATACTAAGCAAACACTTGACAGTGTAGGAACCATAAGAGACTAGACATTCCGGAGTCAATTATGTGCAGGAACTGGAGCCGTTACAATTTGAATAATTATATAACTGGGACCACTGTGATATCCTCTCCAGTGACTGACATCTCAGGTACTGATGTAGCAGCTGCATATTCCTATTTAAACACCAGAGTCCCTCGAATGTTCCAGGGTACTGAGTTATTATGACAGCGTGATACGAAGCCTGAGCCTGTCTAAGGCCTGGGCAATCAGAGCCGACGGACAAGCAATCAGAATCAGGTTGTTAGGGCAGGGTTGAAAATAGCATCAGCATCTCAGGAAAGGCAGACAAAGGAAACCAGATATATGACAGGATAATGGTAATATAACAAAACCAAACTCAAAAGCAAAATAGCAGGAATGTAGAAGCTACTCAATGGCCAGGCCAATAAGCTAGTCCCTGAAGGTCAAAGAAACCTTGTTCCATCTGGAAACATCTCCATTTCCCCAACTGATTTGGCTACAAAATAAGCTCTGTCTTTCAAGGACCACCTTGTTCCCTTTTAGAATTCTAACCACAACTCATCCTTAACTGCACATGTTCCTCATATAAAAGAAAATTGAGAGTTTTTAATGGAAATTTCAGAGACACACAAAGAATAATATAATAATCCAATAGGGAAGTGATTAACTTGTCATCACTTGAAAAAAGCTACCATTTGGCTAATTTAAGTTGATTTAGAAACTTAAATATCAGCATAATACTGACCTCCAACCTCCTTCTGTGGAAATTTACATCATCATTAATCATAACTATAAAATACTAGCAATATAAACAAGCAATTGAAAGACAAACAATGGATCACTTTGTTATTAAGATGGAAATGAGAAACCCAGAATCCTTTGAATTTCTTGGGAGGAGAGTAGACAGGAGAGACGGAAAACTCCCAAAATGGAAATAAGAAAGAAGTTTTTATTAAAATGGAGGTTATGAAAATTCCACCTAGGACTCAAGAAATCTGTGTGTACAACGTAGGAAGCACATATATACATTTCGTAGATTCAAATATGAATATATGGTTTGTATCTGTAATGTGTATTTGTTTTTCTTCTGACACCTCACAACTAGAACTGTCAGTAGGAAGGGAGAAGAGCATGCCACAGGTATACTCACAAGACAAAGATTGAGAACAGAGGGAAAAAAGACAAATTGAGAGTAAGTGAATGAACAGGGAGGGGATTGGGACAAAGAAAGAGCAGGAAAAGGCAAAATATAAGGAGGAGTCCCGCAGAAGTAAGGAAAACAAGGAAATAAAAAATGGGAGAGAGGAAACCAAGAAAGACAGAAGAGTCATGACGTAATTTGTTTGAGAATATTTCCAGAGAGCTCGGTTTGTGAGTGGATTGTTCTGTAAGGCTGAGGAACAAACTGGAATCTAACAAGGAAAGGAGGAGTAATAGAGGGCAAGAAATAAAATGTACTGTGATTAAGGTTGAGACACCCTACAATAAGTCTTAATGAAGAATTAAATGAACTGCTTACTGACCTCCTTAGACCTTTGATCTAATTATAAAGAAACCAAAGAAAGATTTTTAAACAGCTTGAACAGAGAAAAAAAGGATGCATTTTTGACCTAAAAAGTTGTTCTCCTGCAGCCCTTCTCCCCTCTAGTGACAAAGAGGAACCACCCACATCCAATCCCTAAGAAGCCCTTCCTGCTCGTTCTCAGAGTTTCTGAATCTTCCACTTCACTCTGCCTACCAGCTCCTTCCCTTCAACAGTCAAAATTCACTCTCTCACAGCCGCTCCAGCCATCGCCATATGGGTATACTCTTCAGGAGAAGGAGATCAGAGAGTTCTTTCAAAAGTGCATCCAATCACGCTACTCTTTCAAAACCCTTCCAAGCCTTCGCCTTGTCGTCTCAACGTCTCCAACATTTGATCTACAAAGCGCTGCCTGATCTGGCCCCACGCGCTCTGCCGGCCACTGTGCTTTAGCCACGTGGACCCTCTTTAAAGCTCCTTGAACAGCCAGTGCCCAGTTCAGTCCTGCCTGAGCTGTTCTCCCCTCTGCTGAAAGTCTTGCCTAGACTTTCATATGCCATTCTTTAACTTAAATGGCCTGTCTTCAAAGAGGCATTCCCTTTGACTAGAAAAGAAATTATGCTAAATCACAGCACCGTCTCCTTCTATCATGACTTTTTCAAAGAAGATGTTTTGCAAGTAGACAGTAGTTGGATGTCTGTCTCTCCCACCAGAAAAGTCATGGAACATTTTACTTACGTCCACATCTACATAAATAAATGTACAATGCAGCCTAGCAGCAGGTCTTATAAGTACAGAAGTAGGTGCTTCTACCTTCAGTCTAGGGATTTTTATGTTGAGAAGTTTAGCAATGCCTGGAAAATTCATCATCTGTATCAAATGTGTTCTGTAAAGGGCCAGATAGCAAATATCCGGCCCTTTGAGGTGGTAGGGTTTCTGTTGCAGCCACTCAGCTTAGCTTGGAGGGTGAAAACAGCCATGGATAATGCATGAGCAAATGAGTATGGCCATGTTCCAACAAAATGTTATTTTGGACACTGAAATGCGTATTTCACATGCCATTATTCTTCTTTGTAAAAACTATTTTTAGCTTTTTCATACTGTTATAGCTAGAGGACAGAGGACAAGATGGTTGGATGGCATCACTGACTCAATGGACTTAAATCTGAGAAAGCTCCAAGAGATGGGGAAGGACAGGGAAGCCTGGCGTGCTGCATTCCATGCCGTCAAAAGGAGTCACACACAACTGAGCAACTGAACGCAACTAAATTCTTAGCCTGGGGGCCATACAAAGGTGGCAGAGGGATAGATTTGGTTTGTGGGCTGTAGTTTGTCAGCCCTGACTTATGTTAGAACCACTTGCCATCTGCTCTTCCTCTTTCCCTTCACAACCTCTCCTCATTGTAAAACGAACCTAATGACAAAGACAACAGCAACAAACACTGCTTCCGGAGAGAAAACAATCTGATCAGGTCGTGGATACACACAGGTGAGTGCCCAGGCACACACACGCACACTCACACACTGCTTGATTTCCTTCACTGTCTTCCCAGTTCTCTTTCTCTGCTGTCGTTCATTCGCTTAGTCTTGTCCAACTCTTTGCAACTCCATAGACTGCAGCCCGCCAGGCTTCCCTGTCCTTTTCTTTATTCCCTGTTCATTTCTCTTTGATTAAAGTCAAACTTCTCAATAGGGTTTATGAGGCTCCTGGCGTTGCTGGTTGAGCCCCCCACCTCGAGCCTGTGCACTGGCTGGGCTGGGTGCCTCTCCCATCATTTCCCTGGTCCAGCTCTCTCAGCTCCAGATGTCCACGAGGCTGCCCTCACATTTTTCTCCCTGCCCTTCCCTAACTAGTGATCAGTGCCTTTGTAGGGAATGCTTCCTTGCAGGGGTGATGTCAGTTGCCTGTTCTGTGTTCCCTGGAGCCAGCGGTCCCCCATGGGGCAGATTCTCTAGGTGGCCAACCCAATGTCCCCGCCTCCTACCTCCTGTGACCTTCTTTTTCCTGGCAGGGCTCACCTTCCACCAAAAGTCTAGAAATCCACTTCCTAATGAGGTGTTGTTTTTTTTTTAATTCCTAAGTTTTTTTGTGTCTATGTGTGTGTGTTTTCTCATTGTGAAACATACTATTTTTTCCCCCATTTTTGATAGTTAACTCCTGTTATATAGAAATGGGACTGATTTTTTATTGTTGTATATTGAGCTGAGTGCGGGCCTTTTTGGCTCCACATCCAACTCCCCCCATCTCACCGTGCCCCACCCTCCCTATTCTCTTGGAACCAGGAGCAGAGTTTCTGGGAACGCTACTACTGGGTGATCATCTGAAGCCTGATTCTAAGTCACCAGCCCCTTGCTGTCTTCTTCCTCTCCCTGAAGACATGCTCTCCCTTCTCAGGAATGTCAAAGATGAGTAAGGCAGCAGGTGGCGCTATTGGTAAAGAACCCACCTGCCAATGCAAGAGATGCAAGAAACGTGAGTTCCATCCCCGGGTTAGGAAGATCCCCTGCAGGAGGGCGTGGCAACCCACTCCAGCATTCATGCCTGTGGAATCCTGGACAGAGGGGCCTGGTGGACTACAGTCCATAGAGAGTTGGGAATGACTGAAGTCGGGCAATGCCAGGCAACAGGGGCCTCAGGGCATCAGCATGAGTTGTTTGCCTTGGCTGAGACCAGTCACTTGTTTTTTCTAATCCAGGTATTGTCACATAATTGCTAGGCGATGGCCATGTGATCTTGTTGCAACCAATGAGATTTGTTAAGAAAAACTTCTTGCAGTTTTGTTGATATTTGTTCATAATCCTTAGCTTGAAAAATCAGATAATAATAGGCACAGATATAGAGATTTTCCATTCTTAGAGAAGCAAGTATCATTTGAGCTTCAGAATATCCGTGAGAGACTTTCAAAATTTTTAAACTGCTTTAAAATGTCAGATGCCTTCCACCAAATATTTGAAACACAAAGAAATGTAATTAAAGCCGTCTCCCACTTCCAGCCCAGAGCCTTAGCTGGTCCCCAACTCCACTAATGTTGACAATCTAATGGTGGTAGAAACTAGAAATTTACCTTCACTTGTTAACTGTGACAATATATATGTATTGTGATCCACATGAAGAAACTAGCTGATACTTAAAGGGCTGTTCAAAAGTAACAAAAATAACAGATGCTATTAGAAATGTAGGCTATTTTGCATGGTTGTCTTAGTTCAGGAATTACTATTGACTGAGTGGCTTATCAACCATGGAAATTTATTTCTCACAGTACTGGAGGCTGAGAGTCTAGATTATGATGCCAAGTTCCAGTGAGAACCAACCCTCTTCCAGGGCTGCAGACGGCTGACTTCTCATTGCACCCTCCTCTGGTGGAGCGGGAGGCAGAGAGGAAGCAAGCTCTCTTGTGACTCTAATTCCATTCGCAAGGGCTTCATCCTTAGAGCCTCATCTAATCCTAATTACCTCCTAATTACCATCACATTGGGGCTTCCCAGGTGGCACAGTAGTAAAGAATCCGCCTGCCAATGCGGGAGACACAAGAGACCCAGTTTCAGTCTCTGGGTGGGGAAGAGCCCCTGGAGGAGGAAATGGCAACCCATTCCAGTATTCTTGCCTGAAAAATTCCGTGGACAGAGGAGCCTGGTGGGCTACCGTCCGTGGAGTCACAAGAGTCAGAACACATACACACACATACTCCACACACCTTGGAGTATGATTTCAACAGACAGACTTTAGGGAGACACAAACACTCATTCCTTAACAATAGTTGAAAGACATTATGAATTTAAAAAAATGGGGGAAAGCATTTCTGAAACATTCAGATGTGTGAAATAACTTTTATGTTAGAAAGTCCAAAGAAAAGTTTTGCATTTAGGAGGGATTTGGCTAATGAAATAATGAATATAAAATGAATTGGAAAATTAAAATTTAGTCTTTGTCTTAAGGCCAATGTTATTCTTCTCTGTGTGTGTGTGTGTGTGTGTGTGTGAATCTCTGAGGACACCCACTTGAAGACTGAAGTGCATGCATTGGTGCTCCACACAGGGTCCGTCTGCAAGGCCCTTGTCCCCGTGCTGCATTCACAGGAAGAGCCACTGCTAGCTGGCTCACAGCTCACGGCTGGCCCCTCACTAGGAGTTGCCCTCTGCAGTCAGGCAAGTTCTATGTCCAGGGTCATGATCCCTCCCTTTGGGTACTTGTTGACCTGTGACTGTTAAATGCTGAAAGACAAAGGTGCAACCCTTTTGCCTAAATTTTCAAGATCATTCAAGTTCCAGAGTTTCTTCAAGAATATTGTTGGAGTCTAATTTGCAATCAGATCGTTGAGTCAGGCAGTTCCTTACTTGCTTAAAAGGATATCTCCAATCTCCAGGGAATGTATTCCAGTAAGCATTGGGTATGCAACTCTCCGTCTCAGATATATATATATATGTATGTATGTATATATATGTGTATATATATATATATGTATATATATATATATATGTATATATCACTCTGATACCGCTACTTGGTTGAAATTGAAATTTTTATTTCTCAAGAGATGAATAAAACAATATGCAGCTGCTGCTGCTAGACTTGGCTTGTGAAAGTGAAAATTGAAAGGCGCTCAGTCGGATCCGACTCTTTGTGACCCCATGGACTATACAGCCCATGGAATTCTCCAGGTCAGAATACTGAAGCGGGTAGTCTATCCCTTCTTCAGAGGATCTTCCCGACCCAAGAATCTAACCAGGGTCTTCTGCATAGCAGGCGAATTCTTTACCAACTGAGCTTATTTCTGAATAAATTTGAAAAAGATCACTGGTTGCTGAAGTAGAAGGCATGAAAATGAGGAAAATATAATATTCCATCAGATATTTTAAATAGTCAGTTTTGAATACAGAGAAAAAAGCAAATGTACTCTTTCTTCTCAAAGTTCATGATAATAACGGGCTTCCCAGGTGGCTCAGAGGTAAAGAATGTGCATGCTGAGGCAGGAGCTGCATGTTTGATCCCTGGGTCAAGAAGAGCCCCTGGAGGAGGAAATGGCAACCCACTCCAGTCTTCTTTCCTGGAGAACCCCTTGGACAGAGGAACCTGGTGGGCTACAGACCATGAGGCTGCAAAAATGTCGAATATGCCTTAGTGACTAAGCAGTGGCAGCATATCACCTCCATTCAGAGAGAGAAATCCTCTCCTCACATTTATACAAGAGACTCATCAGACTGTGATATCATCAGAGCTGGTTCTATGGGCCAGGTTTGGCTTATTTTAAAAAAAAATTGTAAGAGATATTCTTAAAATAACAATGCATAAAATTTTCCTGAAGGCCAATGAGTGAGAAGAAAATCTACTCTCTCTTTGAGAAAGATCAGATAGTTTTATACCTGAATGTCAAATGCAGACTAAAGTTATTAAATATCTATTACCCAGGAAGAATGACTAATTTTTCTTATTTCTGTTCACATTGGTATAGAAAGGTTTTTTTTTAAATTTTATTAAGACTATAAACCCTAATTAGTACCTTAAAAGTATACAGGGAGGTATTTGGTTCTATTCAACAAAATGTATGACATAAATTCAAACTATTATTACTTATAAAATGCGAGCAGTTATTGGCTGACCTGTGGGCTTTTATTTACTGATCAATTTTGCCATGGAAAGAAATAATACATTAATTTAATAAGTGTCCATTATTGAGACATCATCAGCCAGTTAGGACTCGGCAGAGATTTAGAGTTAAAGGTCTAGAGCACAGACTTTAGTGCACTAGAAAAAACAATGTTCTAAATGATATCTTGATGACCCATAAGGGTTAATGCATTTCCTAAGTAAGCACTTTAGACCACTGTTAGTGGTAGAAATGGCCCTACTAATGTATAGCCAGCAGAGCATACCATTTTAAAGATATGTGTCTTACTTGAAGCACTAAAGGTTAATTAAGGGAGGATGTATTTGAACTAGGAGAAGAATGCTGTTCTTTAAAAACAATATTAAGCATTAAATTGTCAGCATAACATTCCTAAGCAAGGCCAGCACACAACTGAGACCCCCAAACAGCTTCCTGCTGAAATATCCAGCCCAGAAGAGCAGTTTCTTAGGCACTGATGAGTCTTCACAATGGGATTTATGAGCTAGGGTCAGCACTTTGAATTATACTAACTAGCAATGGGAGCAGACTCTGGGATAATCTAAAGGCAAAGACCTCAGTGTAGTAATAACCTTGAACTCTTCATATATATGGAATCCAAACAAAAGCCATAAAATACACATGTAAAGATGACTGATGCTGATGAAAAAATAGTCATGGAAACCAGTACAAGAAACCTGAAACAGTGAAAAGTCACACCACCCTAGGACCCAAGGACCTAGTCCATTGAGGCTTCCCTGGTGGTTCAGAAGGTAAAGAATCTGCGGGCAGTCAGAAGACCCAGGTTTGATCCCTGGATGAGAAAGATCCCCTGGAGAAGGGAATGGCTACCCGCTCATGTTTTCTTCCCTGAAGAATCCCATGGACAGAGGAACCTGGCAGGCTATAGGTGGTGGGGTCACAGAGAGTCGGACATGACTGAGTGACAGACACTTTCACTTTAATATATTCTTCTCATTCACTTCTTGCTTTGCTTGCCATGTGCAACTTTATGTACTCACTTTATCAAGTTCTGGGTTTTAGAGAGATAGTTGTATGTTTTTTTCCTTGCTTTTCTTTCTTTCTTATTTTTTTTTCAGGTACTGTGTTTTTTATTAGTGTGGGTAAAATTTTATCTCTACTTCATGATTCCTGTTTTTATTTCATCGTTTCTAGGGTGTGCATTCTCCTCCTCAATGGCTCACTCTTCCGATCTCTTCTGAAGGCAGTTCTTATCGGTATAGTCTCACTGAAGTCTAGTGATAATGTTTTATTAAATGCTACATTGAGGCTGAAATTCCCCACAGCAGGTAGCCCAGAATCATTACCATTCTGAATATTTTCTGTTCTGAGATGATAATGATAAACACAAAGCCTCAGCTGGAGGTTTACCACTTATTACTTAATCTACCAACCCCCTGCGGGTATATTTTGGTGTCTTCAAATGCCCACCCAAGGGTTATACAAAAGCCTGAAGCTAAAATACATAAATAATTTTTAGAAGGTCCTATTATACAACATAAGCTTTTGGCTTTAGGGAGATTGTTATCTTACTAACAAGAAACCCAAAGTAACCCAAGTATTTGAAAAAATGTGCACACCACTAAACACCCCTTCTAAGTATTATGAAAACTCTTCCAAAAATATTTTCCTTCTTTTGACTGAAGAGCACCTGAAATGCTTCAAATCGCCTTTTAATGAAATGTCTAGATAGGGGTAGTAGAAGAGTTTTTCAAAGAGCTGTCTCCAGACATCTTGAACTCTGCAAGCCAGGCTGGCCTAGCATCAGTCAAGTTCTAAGGAGAACTATGCACCAGGCACAAGAGGCCAAAGGGCTGAACACAACCCCAAGCAAAACGATGGCGGGGACAGCAGTGTACCGGGGAGTGAACCACTGATGTTCTTAATGGCACGTGGTGTCTCCAAGCTGCAATGGTGAATCCACTTCTCATAACACGAAGATTCACCAGATTTGCTTATGTTAAATAAAAACACATATGTCCTGGGCGGTTAGGCTTTGAGATCTAAACAAAGAAGTGAGACACTGTAGATGAGTTGCAAGGTCCCAATTCTCCTTCCTCGCAGATGTCAAAGAGGGTTGACATGTAGCAGTCACCAAGTGAGAAATTTAATCAGCTGAGAATTGCAATGCGTTCCATGTTTAAACTCCATTTTCAGATGATTACAGGAAGGGGGTTTTAAAAATCATCTCTTTAGGCGGCCTGAATCGGAGGGGGTTTTGAGGGAGAGTGGATACATGTGTATGTGATGTCTGAATCCCTTTGCTGTTCACCTGAAACTATCACAACATTGTTAATTGGCTGTACTCCAACACAAAATTAAAAGTTCAAAAGGAATTAAAAAGGAGTTTTAATAGTGTAATCAATTTAACTGATAATTTAAAACATAAAATAAGTGCTATGTTGGATTAATTAGAAGCTAACTAAAGAAAATAAAGTTTAAAATCTTCAAAATCATCTCTCTAGATGACAACACTTTAACTTTCAAGTTAAAAAAACAATCCACATGCTCTTTGAGATGTGGTTCTCTTTATAAGGAGAGCTCACCCACAGGGAGTCACAGGGAGTCCTGGGTGATGGTGCCCAAGTACTTGATGCAGGTTGGAAGTGACCTGGGTGAGCAACGATTTGTACAAATCAGCTCTGGTAGGACACGTGCTCAACAGTCCCAGGTTGTGGCTGGTACTGTGCTAAAGGTCCATCCTCAAGAAACCAATGAGAGGAAAAAGAATTTATTGAGGAGAAAAGGAAAGACTAGATATAGCTATGATACAAAATAAAAGAAGTGTATCCCAAATCTCTTTTTATAGGAATGAACAAGAAAAGCCTAATGAAGGGAAGAAACAGCATTTGATCTGAATGTGAAAGCAAGAATAAGAGGTGTTTTTCTTTTTAACATTACTGATAGCAAAAGAAATACACATTCATGGTAGGAATTTAGTGACTATAAAAAGACAAGAAATAGAAAACTACAGCTCCTGTCAACATTTTGGTGTATATGCTCAAAAAAACTTAGTTAACACATATAGTTTAAAACATTATGTGAAATGCTGGGCTGGATGAATCACAAGCTGGAATCAAGATTGCTGGGAGAAATAACAGTAACCTCAGATATGCAGATGACACCACCCTTATGGCAGAAAGTGAAGAGGAACTAAAGAGCCTCTTGATGAAAGTGAAAGAGGACAGTGAAAAAGCTGACTTGAAACTCAACATTAAAAAAACTGAGATCATGGCATATGGTCCTATCACTTCATGGCAAATAGATGGGGAAACAATGGAAACAGTGAGAGACTTTAATTTTCTTGGGCTCCAAAATCACTGTAAATGGTGACTTAAGCCATGAAATTAAATGATGTTTGCTACCTGGAAGAAAAGTTATGACTAACCTAGACAGCATATTAAAAAGAAGAGACATTACTTTGTTGACAAAGGTTTGTCTAGTCAAAGCTGTGGTTTTTCCAGTAGTCATGTGTGAATGTGGGAGTTTGACCATAAAGAAGGCTGAACACTGAAGAATCAATGCTTTTGAACTGTGGTGTTGGAGAAGACTTTTGAGAGTCACTTGGACTGTAAGGAGATCAAACCAGTCAATCCTAAAGAAAATCAATCCTGAATATTTATTAGAAGGACGGACGCTGAAGCTGAAGCTACAATACTTTGGCTACCTGATGCGAAGAGCCAACTCTTTACAAAAGACCCTAATGCTGGGAAAGATTGAAGGCAGGATGAGAAGGGGATGACAGAGGATGAGATGGTTGGATGGCATCACTGACTCAATAGACATAAGTTTGAGCAAGCTCCAGAAGATGATGAATGACAGGGAAGCCTGGCATGCTGCAGTCCATGGGGTTGCAAAGAGTTGGACATGACTCAGAGACTGAACAACAGTCATTAAAATTGACGAGATGGATATTATTGACATGCAAATATGTTCACTATTGTTAGGTGAAGATATATGATTGAATTAGCTATTTATACCTTCATGTATAAAATATATACAATGAATCATATATGCTGTGATAGAATAAAAATTGTGTAGTATTTTTAAATTAACTACTTACATTTTTTTTTTTTTACTTTTGAATTTTTCTCTTTAAAGAGAATGGCTTTTAAAACACATTTTTAACTTAATAAAATACTTGACAAACTTTTAATGTCCTGGTTGGTTAAATATAACAAAAATCAATATGTAATATCTGCTTAATTATCACTAAGTTGGTCAGCAAATTCAAACACAGGAAAAATGTGGTTTACAACTTCTAGCAAATAAGAATTTTTTACAGCATTCTTACAATTGTGATTTCAGAGAATAAAACATATGTAGTCTCAAGGTTATAAGCCAACAATTCTTGAGGAAAAAAGCTATTAAAGCAGAACAGTGAATTTTATAGCAGACCCCTTTGTCCTTTGTGATAAACAGAAAGAAACTCAACTTTGTGATGACAAGATACAGGAAAAGTATAGATTTAACTTAATATTTATGGTAATGGAATGCAAATGTTCTTTAACCTTCTTTCTTATCTTTCTAAACAAAGGGTAATGGTCAAGTCACCACTTTGCATTCTCAGAGACTGACAATGTAAACAGATTATTAAAGCCAAAGTTTTCCACCAAGCACCATTTGAATCAATGTTTCTATGTTGTAATCAACATATGGTTTCAACTATAATTTCAATCAAGACTAAATCAAAGTATTTAGGGCTTTATAATTTTCTGTTTGCATAATGCATACTGTTGAACAAAATGGTGTTTTACCTTACAATATGGAAAAAACATCTATTCCTACCACAGATTAATATAGTATTATTTTAATGGCTGCATTATAGTCCATACAAGGATTAATCATACTTTAATTAACAATTATTGTTGGACATTATCAAAAATTTCCAACGTATTATTAATATGAATAATGCTTCTGTGACTATCCTATCATGAAATACTTTCTACATGCACACATATGGCAGTGGTTTAGTCGCTAAGTTGTATCTGACTCTTTCCACCCCATGGACTGTAGCCCACCAGACTCTCTCTGTCCTTGGGGTTTCCCAGGCAAGAATACTGGAGTGGGTTGCCGTTTCCTTCTCCAGGGGATCTTCCCGACCCAGGGACCAAACTAGAGTCTCCTGCATTGCAGGCTGATGCTTTACTGCTGAGACACCAGGGAACCTACATATATATTTGTGCATTTTCTCATGATTTATCTCAGATAATCTCTAAAAGGGGAAATTTTGGGCAAAGGGTATGCCCACTTTAAAGGTTATCCTTGAGTATTGCCCAAATACCTTCCTGCAAATTGTATACATTTATGCATTTTAAATACCCTAGAATGGTGTTATAGTTTCTGATTTTCTAGAATGGGTAGCCATTCCCTTCTCCAGGGGATCTTCCTGAGCTAGAGATCAAATTCAGGTTTCCTGCACTGCAGGCAGACTCTTTACAGTCTGAGTCACAAGGGAAGCCTGTCTGTTTTCTTTTTTTGTTTTTGTTTTGTTTTTTACAAACTTTTAAATACTGGGTATTATCATTTTTCAAAATCATTTCTCAACATTTGGGTGAGACGTGGCATCCTATTTTGTTTTAATTTGCATTTATTTCTAGTGAGGCTTTGTTATATTGAAGTCATATGTGGGTCATATTTGGGGTCGTTTGCACTCACATATGACCCCGTGTACGACAGGTTGGATTATAGTTTCCTGTATTCAGAGCTTCTCCCTAAGGTGCTTCTACCTATGAGAGAAGTGTGCGCCCCAGAGGGGAACTCACGTGTGGTGACATGAACCCTCTGAAAGAAACTGGAGTGGATGTGACATGCCTCTTGTCAGACGTTTGAAGAACGGGCCCTTTGCTTACATGTTCTCCTTCCTTCCGCCACTAGACTGAAAACCTGGAGAGAGACAATGCCTGAGGAGAGTTGCTCTTGTGGAGAAGCTGCTCCTGAGAAGAACAAAGATTGTCCCATAATGAGCAAACAATATGAGTGAGGAGTAACTTGTTACTGCTGTGAGACACCGATGGCAGCCTGATGTCACTTGTTTCCTTAGCTTAGCCTAGCCTTGGAGAGTAATTTCATAACTTTAGCTGAAGGTGAGAAATACTAACAAAAAGAACCCCAAATACATGGCATTCATTTCAGGGCTGATAAGTGGTCAGTAAATAAATTTTTATCAGAAACTGATGGATAGAATCCAGGTCTTATAATGGCAAAAGCATTCAGTCCTAACTTGGAAGTCAAACTGGACCAAAGGAGTGTATTACTCAGTGAAGTCTTGGAAAACAGAATATTAGCAGCATGCCTTGGTTACTATCGGGTTTATTCAGTCTAGTACTTATAAAACGAGACGAATTATTAAAAGAATTTACTTGTTTTCCACAGAGAAAAGAGAGTCTAGAAACACTGAGATTACAATGCTAGACAATGCAATGAGCTTCTATCACCAACCAGGGAAAGATATAACCCAGAAAGTATTTGAGTGACAAAGGATAATTAAAACTCAGCCTCTTGGCAAGGCCCAAATCAAGACTGTTGAAACTGAATTGATTTTAGCACCCAGTAAATTCAGGTAAAAGAGACTAGAGGTAAGGCTTTCCCAAATCCCAGCCTAATAAACTCAAGATACCCATAATTAAGTGTGGAAAGTCAAGTCCTGAAAACACTGTAGATGCTAAGTCCTGGCACATTATACTAATTAAAAGCAAATAAACAAGAAGCTTACTATGTTTTTTAATTTAACTGCAAAATTACCCTCAATCTGGCCTCAAGGGGATTATAACAATCTGAGAATTAAAATAACCTTAGGACACTTATCAGATTGATAAAGCTTATGGAAAAGATGTTCTGTACTGCAAACAAAACAATCAACAGAATAAAAAGAACCTACAAAATGGGAGTAAATATTTGCACATTGTATATCTGATGAAATGTTAATCTCTAAAATATGTCAAGAACTCACAAAGTCCAATAACAAGAACAACAACAAAAAACTAGTAATCAGATTTTTAAATGGGCTAAGGACTTAACTAGACTTTATTTTAAAGATGACATACAAATTGTCAACAGGTATATGGAAAAATGCTTAGTCGCTAAACATCAGGGAAATTCAAATAAAAACCACAGTAAGATAACATCTCACATTTGTCAGGATGGCTATTACTTTGAAAAAAAAAAAAGCATTAAAAGCACCACATGTTCATGAGGATGTGGAGAGATTGGGATCTGTACATACTATTAGTGGGAGTACAAATGGTACGTCAATGTGGAACACAGTATGGAGGTTCCTTAAAATGTGAAACCTAGAACTACCATGTGACCAAGCAATCTCACTTCTGAGTATGAATAACTGAATTAGGGTCACCAAGAGATATTTACACCCCCATGCTCACTGAGGAAGTATTCAAACTAGCTGAGATGTGGAAGCAACATAAATGTCAGGCAACAGATGAATGGGTAAAGAAAATGTGGTCTATACATGCAATGGATACCTATTCTACTTTTTTAAAAAATGAAATTTCGCAACATGTGGCAACATGAATTGACATTTATTGACATTATGTTAAGTTGAATAAATCAGAGACAGAAATACAAGTACTGCATAATTTACTCACATGAGATATCTAAAATATTTAAGTTCACAAAACTGAAGACTAGAACAGTGGTTCCCAGGGTCTGGCTTACTTGAGAAGGGGGAATTGCAAATTATTAATCAACCGAAACAGGCAAAGTGATGAATAAACTCCAAAGATGTGCTGTACAACGTCGTATCTACAGTCAACTATCATGGACACTTAAATTTTGCCAAGAAGATAGTGATCACGTCAAAGGCTCACACCACAATTTTTTAAAATGATAATACAAAAAATCTTCTTTGTAGTCTCTGTTGTCCTTTACAGAAATAATTAAGGAGGAAAAGAGAAAAGGAAGAAACTCCTAGAGAAAAGAATCAAGGGCCACAGAGAACAATAAGTTGCTGCTCCCAGAGAGGAAAATGAAGTTTTACGCAAGAAACAGTATGATATCTGTGCTGTGGCGTTTCCGCTGCGTCCCTCTTTGTTGCCTCATTTCTCGATGGGAATTGTACGGTGGAGTGATGCTATTCCCGCTCCATCAGTGTGCATATGCATGAAGGATAAGGATGGAGCATATAACTCATATTCAGTGTCCAAATTACCAGTTTAAGAGGAGTTTTCTCCAAGGCTGATACAGGGATAATCTGGCATCTCTCGGATATCTGAAGTTTCATTTTATTGTTGTAATTGGGTGAGTGTTGGATTTTCTCCCTTGGCAGGGGGTGGGTAGCAGACTAAATTAAGGTTCACTCATATTTTGTTACCCCTTCTCACAGGCAGATTATAAACTTCCACTCTCTGAAATTCTTGGATGACTATATGGCTTTTTCCATCCCCCTACTTCTGTGTGTGTCTGTGAAAGACAGAAACACAGAGAGAGGAGGTAGAATTAACAGGTTTTACCTCACTTCCATAGTGGAAATTAAAGCTACAAATACTACCTCTAAAATTTTATGGTCATTTCAAAAATATAACTGCCTTTGATTCTTCTAGGGAAGAGCCTAATAAAGAACTAAAATGATAGATTATTTAGTTATCCAACTGCGGATGTGTCTGGTGATGTCAAATACCATTTATGATTTTTTTCTCCCCCCTCTGATTTGAAATGCTATCATTATCATGTGCTACATTTCTATTTAACTTCAGTTCAGTTAAGTTGAAATTGAGGTTCTAGATTTACTGTTCTATTTCATTTATCTGTCTTCCAGCTACACAATATTTTAGTGACTGTGAATTTATGAATATTTTTACATTTTATATAGCCAACATCCTCATCATGTCCACTATTATTCTAGTTTATCAAAACTGTATTGCTCATTCTTGCTTTCATCAATTAATAATTATTTCACCAAGTTCCCTCCAAATTTCATCAAGAGAATGATTTCCCACACAATTTTTAAAATAATTGGGAGAATTGACATCTTAAATATGGAGAGTTCATGTCAAGAAGATATATGTCAGCTTACTAACTCAAGTCATCTTTTATTTTCTTCCTGTGTAGAATTGTCTATTCTTCTGCCCATGGAAAGTTAAAAAATATCTCAGTTGGGATAAATTTTTCTAGTTTTTAATTTTTTTAAAAAGATATTTTTATAGTCATCTAAGGTTTTCTTAGATTTTTTTTCAACTAAATCTTTTGGATTTTTCAGTTAGGCAATTTACATAATGTTGAATAACAATAGACATCCTTTGTTTTGTTTGTGATTTTAATAGTAACACTCCATCTACTGCAGTTTTTAAAATAACAGGGACTGTTGGTTTCTTAGTGAAACTCTTTTTATGTCAAACAACCATCTCTTGAATCTTAGTATATTCTGTTTTTATCAGAAGTGGATATTAAAAGTCTCATCATTTGAGAGGATTATAATGTGTTCATATTATCAACTTATAGGTTGATTATTTTAGCTACATTAAGATATATCCTAATATATTTGAATTTTAGGAGTAAATTCAATTGTCTATAATACATTATTAGTTTAATACCCAACTGGCTTCAATTTGCTACATTTTATTTGGAATTTTTTTCATTTTGCTAACATGTCAACCCCATGAGGACTAGGATCTTCTATTGTATCTTTACTACAGTTTAAAATTAATGAATGATCACTATATTTAGCTATGTGAGATTGTTCTTTTTATGTGCTTGCTCTGATTGTCAAACTATAACCTTCTATTACTTAAGGACTTAAGGAATATAGCTGAACATGGCAGATTAAATTGATGTAACCGATTCCATCATCCTATCTCTGTTGCAAAAAATGAAAAAAATAATGGATAAAACATAACTTTAAAAAAAATCCATTCCATTCCAAAAGAAGGAATATCTCTGGTTCCAGAAATAAGAAGAAGCAGCAAAGCATGAGAACAGATTACCTGGCCACTCATAGAGGTTTTTGTCACAAATGGGTTTCTAAGAGGTTAGAAGCTGGGTCCTAATGCCTAATGGAACTAAAAGATGTGGCCTCTGTCCAATGGGAGGACAGACAAGGAGCCAAAATTGATCCATCTCTATAAGCCAGGAGCATACAAGAGGTTCCTCTTCTGCTTACAAGTAAAGAAGGGGTGAGAGGACTTGACTATATCTAGAGTGTGAGTGAAAAGAAAAAAGTCGAAACCTCAACTTCATCAAGTTCATATGCAGGGTCCAAATCTATTGCACCATTGTAATTTAGCTATAGGCAGAGTAAGCAATATTTTTTTTTTTCTTTCTCTTTTTTTTTTCTTTTTTTTTCTTTTTTTTTCTGAGCTCAGATCAGTAAGCAATATTTTTAACTAGTCCAGGGCCACTGTAACTTTATGGGGCAGACTCAAGCTCAACAGTGCCCTGAAGGCACACATTGAGCACAGGTGGTTCACAAAAAAATCAAATCAACATCGAAATAAAGAGCTAAAGACCCAGGAACTCACTAGAGAAAAGTTACAAATTATGTAAGAAACAAGTTATTAAGTGGAATCAACAGATGCCACAAGTCATAATTAGCACATGACAAATGAGATTACAGAAAAATTTAAAAGAGGTTAGAAAATAATTATGGTTAGAATTCAAAAAAATAAGAGAATTGAAACTATAAAGAATATCACACTATTAAGAAAAATGAAGGTGGATTTTTTTAAATTGCTATATATAATTTCCAGAAATATAAAACAGAATTGCTGACCCTAAAAGCTCAGTGCACTGGTTAAATATCAAAATAGGCATATCTGAAGAGTAAAATTAGTGTATATATAATTCATGTATATTAATATATGTGCAAATATAATTTCCTCATTATATCTGATTTCTAGATATTTGTCATTTTTATATTCATTATATCTTTGCTATGAGTTCCTTCAATTAATAAAAATAGTTTGCATGATGTGTGAAATATTTAAATAATATATGAAAAGTGCCTGACATTAGAATGGGCTTTTGAGATGTTTGCTATCATTATTGTTTCCCTGTTAGCCCAGTTGGTAAAGAATCTGCCTGTAATGCAGGAGACCTGGGTTCAATCCCTGGGTTGGGAAGATCCCCTGGAGAAGGGAAAGCTACCCACTCTAGTATTCTGGCCTGGAGAATCCTATGGACTGTATAGTCCATGGGTCACAAAGAGTTGGACATGACAGAGTGACTTTCACTTTCATCATTATTTGATGAATTACCTAATACAGCAACCTTATGAGATAATAATTAATATTATTTCCATTTTTGCTACTGAAAGATAGTTAAATGGGAGGCTAAATGGCATTCCAAAAGTCATACGGCTAGTAAGAAGTGGAGCCTGGTCCTCGCCCCGACCTCTGGCAGAATAATTACCCTTTTCCTCCAAAGATGTCACACTCTTTACCACCACAAGTTACTTCATCATTACCAAATAGATCATATTTTGTTATGTCTGTTTTGTATGCTATTCTTCAGATACACCCCAGTGGTATTCCGATACACTCTAGCTTTGTTAGAGTCTAAGGACTTCGCTTATTCTGTTGCTTTTGTTTAGTTGCTAAGCCAATGAGCTGTAGCTCACCAGGATCCTCTGTCCATTGGATTTCCTAGGCAAGAAAACTAGAGTGGGTTGCTGTTTCCTTCTCCAAGGGATCTTCCCCACCCAAGGATCAAACTTGTGTCTCCTGCTTGATAGGCAGATTCAGTACCGCTGAGCCACCTGGGAAGTCCCCAGCTTATTCAATTACCAGTCAGAAAATTTTTCAGCACTTAAGAAATGTCATTTACATGACCTTGATTTCATGATATTATATATGCTGATACCTTATCTACTGATTTCCTTAGGTAACTTTTCAGGGAGTGTTTATGAGGGCTATAAATAATAATACCTTACATTATTCTGTGTATGTGTGTCTTCAAGTCAGTATTAATTGGGCAATAAAGAGAATGATGGAAATTCAGTCTTTGATCCTAAGAAAGCAATTTGTAGCACTGTTTCTTAGAGAGCTATGGTTTTTGTTGTTGTTGTTACTGACAGTCACATCTGTTCCTCCCAGGCAAAGCTTTACAAGTTTTCTGGGCAGTTGACCACAGCTATGTGAGTAATGGGCTTCCCAACTGGCTCAGTGGTAAAGATCTGACAGCAATGCAGGAGACAGGGGTTCAGTCCCTGAGTAAGGAAGATCTCTTGGAAAAGGAAATGGCAACCCACAGCAGTATTGCCTGGGAAATCCCATGGACAGAGGAGCCTGGCAGGCTACAGTCCAAGGGGTTGCAAATAGTAGGACATGCCTTCAATCTTTCCCAGCACCAGGGTCTTTTCAAATAAGTCAGTTCTTTACATCAGATGGCCAAACTACTGGAGTTTCAGCTTCAACATCAGTACTTCCAAGGAATATTAAAGACTGATTTCCCTTAGGAAAGAACTCTCAAGAGTCTTCTCCAACACCACAGTTCAAAAACATCAATTCTTTGGTGCTCAGCTTTCTTTATGGTCCAACTCTCACATCTATACATGACCACTGGAAAAACCATAGCCTTGACTAGAAGGACCGTTGTAAGCAAATGGACTAGAGACCGTTGTCTCTGCATTTTAATATGTTTTCTAGGTTTACCACAGTTATTCTTCCAAGGAGCAAGCACTTTTTAAAGTCATGGCTGCAGTCACCATCTGCAGTGATTTTGGAGCCCAAAAAAATAAAGGAGGTCTCCATTAATGACCACCATAGCAACTTGGAGGAGGTTGCCATTAGCCCTACCATAGAGCCACCAAGCAGATGACCCACAAATGGCAAAACAACTATACCAAAGAAATTCGTGCACTGTTAAGAAAGTCCTAGGACCCACAACAGATTTCCCAACTTGGGGATCCAGCAAAAGGACTGAGAACACCCAGGGAATTTGACTTTGGAGGCCAGTAGAATTTGATTACAGAATTTCCACAGGACTGGGGAAACAAACTCTTGGAGGACACAAACAAAGCCCTGTGTGCACCAGGAGCCAGGAAAAAGGAGCATTGTCCCCACAAGAGACTGAGCCAGACTTGCCTGTGAGTGTGTAAGAGCCTCCGGTGAGGTGTGGGTTGACATTGGCCTGCTGCAGGGTCAGGGACACTGAATACAACAATGCATACATGAGCCCTTTTGAAGGAGGTCTTCATCACCTTCATTGCCCCTACCATAGTTTGAGCTCAGGCCAAAGGCAGGGAACACAGCCCCACCCATTAACAAAAAATTGGATTAATGATTTTTGAGCATTCTGATGGCCTCACCCATCAGAATAAGACTCCATTTCCTGCACAACCTGTCTCTCCCATCAGGAAGCTTCCATAAGCCTCCTAACCTTATCTATCAGAAGTAAGACAGAATAGAAACCACAATCACCAAAAACTAACCAAACTGATCACATGGACCACAGCCTTGTCTAACTCAGTGAAACTATGAGCCATGCCATGTAGGGCCACCCAAGATGGACGGGTCATGCTGGAGAGTTCTGACAAAATGTGGTCCAGTGGAGAAGGGAATGGTAAACCACTTCAGTGTTCTTGCCTTGAGAACCCCATGAACAGTATGAAAAGGCAAACAGATAGGACACTGAAAGATAGACTTCCCAGGTCAGTAGGTGCCCAATATGCTCCTGGAGAAGAGTGGAGAAATAATGCCAGAAAGAATAAAGAGACAAAGCCAAAGCCAAAGCCAAAGCAACGCTCAGTTGTGGATATGAATGGTAACGGAAGTAAAGTCCAATGATGTAAAGAAAAATATTGCATAGGAACCTGGAATATTATGTCCATGAATCAAGGTAAATTAGAAGTGGTCAAATGGGAGATGGCAAGAGTGAATGTCAACATTTTAGGAATCAGCAAACTAAAATGGACTGGAATGGGTGAATTTAACTGAGATGACCATTATATCTACTACTGTGGGCAAGAATCCCTTAGAAGAAATGGAGTAGCCATCATAGTCAACAAAGAGTCTGAAATGCAGTACTTGGATGCAATCTCAAAAACGACAGAATGATCTCTGTTCACTTCCAAGGCAAACCATTCAATATCATGGTAATCCATGTCTATACTCTGACCAATAATGCTAAAGAAGCTGAAGTTGAACAGTTCTATGAAGACCTACAAAACTTTCTAAAACTAACATGCAAAAAAGGTGTCCTTTTCATTATAGGGGACTGGAATGCAAAAATAAGTCAAGAAACACTTGGAGTAACAGGCAAATTTGGCCTTGGAGTACAGAATGAAGGAGGACAAAGGCTAATAGAGTTTTGCCAAGAGAACGCACTGGGCATAGCGTACACCTTTTCCCAGCAACACAACAGAAGACTCTACAGGTAGACATCATCAGATGGTCAATACCAAAATCAGATTGATTATACTCTTTGTAGCCAAAGATGGAGAAGCTCTATACAGTCAGCAAAAACAAAACCAAGAGCTGACTGTGGCCCAGATCATGAACTCCTTATTGACAAATTCAAACTTAAAATGAAGAAAGTAGGGAAAACAACTAGACCATTCAGGCACAACCTAAATCAAATCCCTTATAATTATACAGTGGAAGTGAGAAATAGATCTAAGGGACTAGATCTGACACAGTGCCTGAAGAACTATGGACAGAGGTTCATGACATGTACAAGGAGACAGTGATCAAGACCATCCTGAAGAAAAAGAAACACAAAAAAGCAAAATCGCTCTCTGAGGAGGCCTTACAAATAACTGTGAAAAGAAGAGAAGTGAAAAGCAAAGGAGAAAAGGAAAGATGTACCCATTTGAATGCAGAGTTCCAAACAATAGGAAGGAGAGATAAGAAAGCCTTCCTCAGTGAACAGTGCAAAGAAATAGAGGAAAACGATAGAATGGCAAAGACTAGAGATCTCTTCAAGAAAATTAGAGATACCAAGGGAAAATTTCATGCAAAGGTGAGCTCAATAAAGGACAGAAATTGTATGGACTTAACAGAAACAGAAGATATTAAGAAGAAGTGGAAAGAATACACAAAGAACTATACAAGAAAGATCTTCACAACCCAGATAATCACAATGGTGTGATCACTCACCTAGAGCCAGACATCCTGGAATGTGAAGCCAAGTGGGCCTTAGGAAGCATCACTGTGAACAAATCTAGTGGTGGTGTTGGAATTGCAGTTGAGCTATTTCAAACCCTAAAAGATGATGCTATGAAAGTGCTGCATTCAATATGTCAGCAAATTTGGAAAACTCAGCAGTGGCCACAAGACTGGAAAAGGTCATAATGCATGTGTGGATGTGAGAGTTGGAGCGTAAAGAAAGCTGAGTGTGGAAGAATTGATGCTTTTGAACTGTGGTGTTGGAGAAGACTCTTGAGAATCCCTTGGACTGCAAGGAGGTCAAACCAGTCCATCCTAAAGGAAATCAGACCTGAATATTCATTGGAAGGACTGATGTTGAAGCTGAAACTCCAATACTTTGGCCACCTGATGCAAAGAACTGACTCACTTGAAAAGGCCCTGATGCTGGGAAAGATTGAAGACAGGAGGAGAAGGGGACGACAGAGGATGAGATGCTTGGATGGCATCACCGGCTCAATGAATGTGAGTTTGAGTGGACTCCAGGAGTTTGTGATGGGCAGGGAGGCCTGGCATGCTACAGTCCACGGATTTGCAAAGAGTCGGACACCACTGAGTGACTGAACTGACTGACTGTGGGCAAGAATCCCTTAGAAGAAATGGAGTAGCCATCATATTCAATAAAAGAGTCTGAAATGCAGTCCACGGGTGCACTCTCAAAAATAGCAGAATGATCTCTGTTCGTTTCCAAGGCAAAGCATTCAATATCACAGTAACCCAAGTCTATGCCCCAACCAGTTATGCCAAAGAAGCTGAAGTTGAACAGTTCTATGAAGAACTACAAGACCTTCTGGAACTAACACCAAAAAAAAAAAAAAAAAGATGTCCTTTTCATTATAGGGACCTGGAATGCAAAAGTAGAAGTCAAGAGATTCTTGGAGTAACAAGCAAGTTTGACCTTAGAGTACAAAATGAAGCAGAGCAAAGGCTCTCAGAGTTTTGGCAAGAGAATGCACTGGTCATAGCAAATAGTCTCTTCCAACAATACAAGAGATGACTCTACACATGGACATCACCAGATGGTCAATATCAAAATCAGATTGCTTATATTCTTTGCATGAGAAGATGGAGAAGCTCTATACAGTCAGCAAAAAGCAAGACTGATATCTGACTGTGGCTCTGATCATGAACTCCTTGTTGCAAAATTCAGACTTAAATTAAAGAAAGTAGGGAAAACCATTAGACTGTTCATGTATGACCTAACTCCCTCACGATTATATAGTGGAAGTGACAAGTAGTTCCAACGGATTAGATCTGATAGACAGAGTGCCTGAAGAACTATGGATGGAAGTTCATGACATTGTACAGGAGGCAGTGATCAAGACCATCCCCAAGAAAAAGAATCACAAAAAGACAAAATGGTTGTCTGAGGAGGCCCTACAAATGGCTAATCAAAGAAGAGAAGCAAAAGGCAAAGGACAAAAGGAAAGATATACTCATTTGAATGCAGAGTTCCAAAGAAAGCAAGGAGAGTTAAGAAAGCCTTCCTCAGTGATCAGTGTGAAGAAATAGAGGAAAACAACAGCATGGGAACAACTTGAGATCTCTTCAAGTAAATTAGAGATCCCAAAGACACATTCCATGCAAAGAAAGGAATGCAGCCCTGCTGGAAACTTTGATTTATCCCAGTCAGACTCATGTCAGATTTCTAACATATTGAACTGTGAGGCATTATGGTTGTGTTGTTCTAAACCATTGTGTCTGTGGTAATTTGTTTTAGCAGCAATAGTAAACAAACAACAAAAGTCCTGCCTGGCAGTCCAGCGATTAAGACTCTATGCTTCCACTGCAGGGTCTGCGGGTTTGACCCCTGGTTGGGGAGGTAACATCCCACCTGACACACAGCCAAAAAAAGGAGGGAAAAAACAAAACAAAACAAATACACAGGTGTCTGGTCATCTCAGGATATTTTATTGTGCTATATTATTATTGCTTTTCTTCTATAAATTCTATTGTCTCCTCTTCAGATTCAAATGGCATGTACTGAATCACATATCCTTGAAGTAAATATATCCTCCATTGCCCCTGTTTCTCTTATTACAGTCCATATTTTTTTTTTTCATCTGTATTCTGGCCTTCTAATGTGTTAGTTTTGTTTTACTGATAATGAAATTGCTTTCCTTGGGAAAAATTAAATTTTTTTTAGTTCAGTAATTATTGTCGTAAAGCTCCAAAACTGTGTCACTACATCATGATCTTTTTTCAGTGAAAAATTTTCTTCAATCTCATTGATAATCTCTACAAGCTCTAAAAAATGTCTCCAATTTCCCATAATAATTGGAGATCATATGTTCTGAATGCTCACAATGGTTCTCCTCTTTAGACTGCTAATTTTTTTCATGTGCCAACTTATTTTTCTCTGCTTGCTTGTCTTTCTGAAAATGATTATAATGATTATTTTTGGCATTTAAAATAAAAAACATGAGAAGAAAATACTTGATATGATGTGATTTTTTTCCTTGTCTTAGAATATCCTTGTCTGATATTTCCTACATGGTAGGATGACGTTGTAAAGAGTGGGAGGTATTTGAAAGGCATGGAGTTCACTCTTGTTTAGAACCAATTTATCCTTTTGTCTCTCTTAGCCAGCTGGATATGGAAACCCTCTCCAGTGGCAACGTGGCAGGATCTACTGGAAGACTGCTCAGAAATCCACTCTTGAATACCCACAGGCCCCCTACTCTTCTCACTTTAGCAGTGAAAATAATCAGAGTTATTGAATGGAATTGCCCTCATTTTGATCTGAGGACATTGAGGAGAGGGCATTTTAGGTGTAAAGAGAAGAATTCTTTGTAGTAAAGGGACCAACAACATACTGAAGCAGTCCAGGCTCTAGGTTTGATTGGCATCATATCACATTATTTTATGCCTCAAACAACTATTTAAAGATCCATGAATTTTCCTTCAGATTTCTGATGTACTACTTGTAATGATCATTGTTGGTTAAAGAGGAAATAATACAGTTAGTGGGAATGGCATTTTAAGAAATACTTATTTCTCATAATCAAATTATATTATCAGAGACCTGGACACGTCTTAGAAGAAGAATAATAACATGTAATGAACAGCACTATGAGAAATGATTTTACAAATATTATCTTATTCATTCTTGTTTAATTTAATTAAAAGGCTATTGAATAAATTTTATAAGATGTATTACCGAGAAGATAACTGAAATTCGGAGGATTAAGTGTCATTCAAGAAAACATAGCTATAAATTAGCAGAGCCAGGATCAGAATTCAATCACAGATTGATCAACTCCAAATTCAAGTTCTGAGGTTGAAGTGCAACTATATTTAGTGGTAAACAGTCTCAGGATAACATGTGATGTCTGTGTATAAAGGTAACCTCAAATGTCCTGAGACATCCATGGTATAAATGGTGTCAGTCTGTCCTGCGTATCCCCAGATGCTATCAGAGTGTCATGTGAAGCTACCTATATCACAGAAGTAATGTGATTGATCAAGAATCCTTTGCACTTTTTAATATAAATTACATTTCTGTGATTTTTCACAATGTAATTGCTTCTGTGCGTAGTGCCTTTTCATGCTAAATTTCACATTTCCTTGATGTGGTCAGCTCCTACGAATTCGAATCAGTGGAATTCAAACGGGATTACATTTCTTTCATCTAAATAATTTATCTTAAAAAAATGGGTGTGAGGAGAGTGGCTTAGAAATGTAAAGCATTGGATACACAGAATCTGCTCTTGGCTTCCAGGAGTAAGAAGGAAATTGTTCAATAAATCAATTTTTATGGATGCTATTGACTTGCAACATTTGCTGCTTTTAAAAATTAATAGCTGAAATAATGAACATTCAAAAAACTCTCCCCACCATCAGTTTGATTAATTCCTTGATATGAAGTACAGATGACAGATACAGTATTTGAAACTAGATTTTCCTGCAGTTCAATCAGAGGAAATCCAGGTAGAGACCAAAGTGGCCAATATGGCCTTTTAACTTTTTTTTTTTTTAATTTGTGCAAAAGAGCCCCTGCATAGACATGCTCTATCCAATAAAATGAAAGTTTAATTATTTGTATAAATATTATTGTAAATGCACAATAGTGCCTCCACAGTCCAAGTGTCATCATTTTCTATTAATATTGCATTACAGTAAAACTGGTAATAAAGTGCTGCTCTGAAGAAATTGTGCATGGATTTTTAACACGGTGCTCAGCCAGTAGACGAGTTTATTAAAGTTACTGAATTATGCAGTGGAAAAGATGGAGTTACTAAAATCCTACACGTGGAAACTGCAACAAAACTGAGACAACGAAGTGGTTACAAGAAATCAGAGGCCAAACTTGGAGGGTTTTTTTTCTTTTTACAGTAGTATGAAATTCATTCAGCTGTCTATAAGCCAGGCACATATAGCCAAATTAATTTCCAGTGAATTCACACAAGCTCATGAAAACAAGTGATAACAGAAGGCAAAAATTGATATTGATACCAGAGCAGCAAACCCAGTTAGGACTCTAGAAATTAAAAAGCTCACAGAGCCCCACTCGAGTATCTTAAAGAATCTCAAAGGCAGGAGGAGAAGAGTGCAGTCGTCATTTGTGTAAGTCATCTCAGTCTTGTCCAACTCTTTGCAACCCTATGGACTGCAGCCTGCCAGGCTCCCCTGTCCCTGGGATTCTCCAAGCAAGAATACTCGACTAAAGTGTCATGCCTTCCTCCATCCCCACCCAGGGATGGAAACTGCATCTCTTATGTCTCTTGCGTTGGTAGGAGGGTTCTTTACCACTAGCGCCATCTGGGAAGCCCTGTTCTGATTTAGATCTTATCAAGAAGGGCACTGGGCATTTTGGTAGCTCAGCTGGTAAAGAATCTGCCTGCAGTGCAGGAGACCCTGGTTCAGTTCCTGCGTGGGGAAGATCCCCTGGAGAAGGGATAGACTACCCACTTCAGTATTCTTGGGCTTCCCTGATGGCTCTGTTGGTGAAAAAAATCCACCCACAATATGGGAGAGCTGGGATCGATCCCTGGGTTGGGAAGATTCCCAGGAGGAGGGTATGGCAACCCACTCCAGTATTCTTGCCTGGAGGATGCCCATGGACAGATGAGCCTGGTGGGCTACAGCCCATGGGATTGCAAAGAATCGGACACAACTGAGTGACTAAGCAGAGCACTAAAGGTCACTTGTCATTCATCCATTGTTGTATAAACTTGAATGGCTGACATACTACTTTTTAAACCCCTGGACTTACACTGAGGTTGTTATTTTAAAGCACAGCATTATGAGAGCATCTAGATGAATGTGTATTTTATTAAAGTTACTTCAGTTTGTCGTTTGGTCTGTGTGAGTGTAGAGCACAATGATTGAGAACTTGGCTTTGGAGATAGTCCATCCTCAGTTGGTTTTGCAAACCCACCATTGGCTGTGTGTGCACGAGTTAATTAACATATCTGAGCTTCTCGCACCCTTGGAGGGCTCATGCAAAAAAAAAAAGAATTATCCATGTAAAGTAGTTAGCAGATATTCTGGCTTAAAATGCACACCATAAATATTAATTATTTTCACAATGTTTTATTATAATTTTAGTTGTTTCTACATAACATCACTGTAAATCCAGAAACATAAGTTGGCAGTTAAATATATAACAGGAGAACTTGAATTTGAGAGGAGGGAAGAGCATCCTTTAATAAGTAAATGAGATTCAAAATCTTTCACTATTCTTCTCTGGTATTGGAGTGGCTTTTTATAAAACATAATTTTTTCTATGTTTCTTACATAAGCAATGTTTCAAACTGGGAATTCATGAAGAACTTTCCCAGTCCACTCCAGTTAGAGTGTTCTTATTTACAGATCTGTTAAATCCTTTGTGACATCTATAGTTTTTAGCCTTTTAAAACATGATGGAAATGATAAATGGCAGTATAAATTTAAGGACAGTTTTGTTAGTAAGTTATTTTGGTTCCAAATTATCACTTCTAGTAAACTATACCTACCAAAGGATGTACAGAAGAAGCACAATCTACATTCCATTCTCTGACTCAACTGTAAATATGGAACAGAAAGCTCCAGCCTCAAGAGAAAAAAATGAAACAAAACTGCCACTGAAATTGCAGGCAAATCTTGTCTGTCATATTTCCATGGTGGCTCCACAACCTATGCTAGATATTGTAAAATGATTCCAAGAAGTATAAATCAGGCTGTCTTTCCTTGAACTTTCAAATCAATATTGTTTGGTGTTAGATGTTGATAAGCTAATGGTCTACAAATAGTATTTCATATTTGATGCCTAAGTTAGGCAGCCTAGATAGAAAAACTAGGAAATATAAACAAAAATCAAGCTTAAAAAATAAAAAATTTTAATCTGTTAATAAAAAATTCAAGCATTATTAGAGGATAATAAATACAAATTATTTACCCTTTAGGGATGTTCAAAGAATTTAATGAAGATTTACAGAAATCATTTCACTAATATTAAAATCATAAGCTGTCAAAATAGATTTTAATATGCAATTCAAAATACTTGCCTTAAAACAGTTAACATCACATAGCAGTATCAATACTTTAACTTTTCAATTTGCAAATTCAATCAAATATTTTTGACATTTACTGAGTAGAAGTAAGAATATTAAAACAAATGTGCTTTGATGATAGTAAATGCCTAGAATATGTTGGTACCATTTTAAGTTTTGATTTAAATTTTTGAAATTGCCATAAACAGTCTGTACTAATGTGTCAAGGGTCTCCAAGACCACCCTCAGATTTGATGATTTGCTAGTAGTATCACAGAACTCAGAAAAGTTGTGTCCTGGTTATGCTTTATTATAGAGAAAGAATACAGATTAAAATCAGCAGAGAAAAAAGGCTCCCTTGTGGCTCAGAAGGTAAAGAGTCTACCTGCAATGCAGGAGACCTGGGTTTGATCCTGGGGTCAGGAAGATCTTTTGGGGAAGGAAACGGCAAACCACTCCAGTATTCTATCCTGGGAAATCCCATGGACAGAGGAGCCTGGTGGGCTACAGTCCTTGGGGTCGCAAAGAGTCAGCCACCACTGAGCGACTAACACTTTCACTTTCAGACTACAGTCAGGAGAAACCAGCCAGGAACTTCCAGTTGTCCTCTCCCAGTGGAGTATGTAGGGACAGCTCTTAAATCTTCCAGCAATGAGGTACAACATGTACAAATCACTAGCAACGAGGGATACTTGCCTGAACCATGGGGTCCATGGTTTCTATTGGAAGTTAGTTATGTAGGCACAGAGCCCCCGCACGACTGCCCTTGGACACTCAGTCTTCATTCTGCAGATGTCAAACTGATACAGCGTGGCCCAGGATCCCACGTGTACAAAAGCAGACGTTGACCATAAATCACAATGTGAGCAGAAGCTATCTGACACGGCTCAAGTCTCAAGGTATAGAAATGCCCTCTTCTCACACAAAATAATTCAAGGACTTAGCGATGTTCCTGCAGAAGTTGTCTTGTAACATAGGGGTGCCAGCCACAAAGCAGGGGTCATCCCAGGAAATGCGCATCAGCAGAGAAAGCTTAAGGAAATGCTTTCCTTCTGCGGTTTTGCTCTAATGAAAAAGCCGTGGATGGATGTAAGGGAACTAGACTGTTGTCAAATTTCATAGAACCCAGTCCACAGCTGAGCACCCACAATTATTCACTGAGTTAAACCCAGGAATAGCATCAAGTTTGAACGGAATTCTCTTGAAAAGTGACTCCATCACAGTGACCATAGCTCCAGGTATAGTATACAGCAGTTAATACTGTGCTTCATAAAGGAAATCAGTCGATAGCCGCAGTTTCAGATAGTTTGGTAAATGAGGGGCTTGGGAGACAGTTGATAAAGAATTTGTTGAATCTTGGACTGTGTGCCTCCCTCTTCTGTCCTCCTCTTCCTTTTTAAAATTTCGCTCAAGAAATTCCCATGTTTATTCAGAGTAGGCTGTATAATGGGCACCCAGAGACTTCAGATCCTAATCTCCTGTGCATGCTGCCGTATTCTAAAAGAAGAGGCTCTCTGTAGGTGTGCTTTAAGACCACAAGATGTGGAGTGTTAGGGGTTGTACTGTGTCCCCTCAAAGTTCATAGGTTAAAGTGGTAGCCCTTCAATATCTCAGAATGTGACCTTACTTGAAAATAGGATTGCTGCATATGTAATTAGTTAAGATGAAGTCACATGGGAGTAGGCTGCTTGAGTGCATGCTCAGTCATGTCCGACTCTTTGAAACCCCCATGGCCTATAGCCCGCCAGGCTCCTCTCTCCGTGGAATTCTCCAGGCAAGAATACTGGAGTCAGTTGCCATTTCCTCCTCCAGGGGATCTTCCTAACCCGGGGATTGAACTCACGTTTCTAGCATCTCCTGCATTCACAGGCATATTCTTTACCTCCAAGCCACCTGGGAAGCCCTCGTACTGGAGTGGGGTGGTCTGTAATCCAATATGACCAGCGTTATCCAAAGGGGAGAAGAAAGTCATGTGAAGACATTTCACCCAGAAACCAGGATGATGTGTCTACAAGCCAAGGAACACCAAAGATTGCTAGCAAAACACCAAATCTGGTAACAGAACCTCCCTCACAGCCTTCAGAGGGAACCAACCCTGCTGACACCTCCATCGCAGCCTTCTGGCCTCCAGAATTGTGAGATAATATGTTTCTGTTGTTTTAACCACTCAGTCTGTCATCCTAGTTACTGCAGTGCTGGGAAACTAACCCAAGGAGATCTCCCTGGATTATCCAGTTGGACTCTAAATGCAGTCATATGTATTCTTATAAGAAAGAGGCATGGGACGATAGATATAGAAGAGAAAACACAGCCAGAAGAAGAGGTGATGCAACCACAGAGGCAGACAAAGAAGGAAGAGTGGCATCTACCCAGAGCTAGACAAGACATGAAGACGTTCTCTCAAGAGCCTCTGGAGGGAGCACAGCTCTGCTGACACCTTGACTTCAACCCAGTGATACTAGTTTTGCACATCTAAGCCACTAGGATTGTGGAGGATACCTTTCTGTTACTTTAAGCCACAACGTTTGTGGCAATTTGTTGCAGTAGTCATGGGAAAATAATGCATCATATATTAGCTGTAATACATTAACATAAGACCTGCATAACCTTATGTTTTCTGGAATAGAACCTCTGAATTTAGCTATGGCAAAGGTCATCCCAGGGCACTCCAGTGGATGGCTCACGTTTCATCTACAGGAAATTTTATACTTACATATTTAAGACACTTTATCAAGTACAGGAATCAAATTTTAGCAACTATGAAGTCAAAGATTTTAAGGATATTTTATCCTATGATCCTGGTATAAAATATTTTGAAGGATCTTAATATGTTTTGTTGCTATAAAGATGCAAGCATTTAGACCAAAAATAAGTCATGATCATTGGGAAACAGCATGGATTTGCTAATCACAAGTTACATAAGACCAAACACATTTATTTTCTCTGCCAGCATAGTAGACAATACATGCTGAGAAATAGGATAGATCTGGAACATCTGGATTAAGACCTTCGAAAAAATGGAGAAAAAGATGGTCTGGGTGTTAAAAAGTAATACAGTAAATACATGTAAATAGAAGTGTGTCTATAATTTGTTAACACTACCCTAAAAGGTGCTGTGGGGCTTCCCTGGCAGCTCAGCTGGTAAAGAATCTGCCTGCAATTCAGGAGACTCCAGTTCAATCTCCTGGGTTGGGAAGTTCTCCTGGAGAAGGGATAGGCTACCCCCTCCAGTAGCTCAGACTGTAAAAATCCGCCCACAATGAGGTCAGCCTGGATTCAATCCCTGGGTTGGGAAGATTCCTTGGAGGAGGGCATGGCAACCCACTCCAGTATTCTTACCTGGAGAATCCCCATGGACAGAGGAGCCTGGTGGCCTACAGCCCATGGGGTCGCAACGAGCCGGATACAGCTGAGCAACTAAGCAAGCACAGCCCAGCAAAGGGTGCTATCGGTCAAGGTCAAGGTGAAAGGAGGTTTCAGGCAATAAGAACAAGCATTTCCAGGGCTCTTTCTATGGGTCAAACACTATTTTAAACCCTCCATCCTGGTTTTAAACATTATCTTTCATTCTCTTTAGGATTTCTCCTTGGTCAACATTTTCCTGCTGCTCTATGCCCTTCCTCCTCTTCCCTTCTCTCCTCTACTTTCTCTGCAATCCAGTGTTTCTGCTTACTTCTTAGGTAGATTTAGAGATAACTTCAGTTCACTTCAATGCAATAGGTATTAAACATTTTAAATATGACTGACTCAATTCAGAACACTGTAAATATAAGATGCATACTAGATTTTAAAGACAATATAAAAATATAACAGCTCATCAATATTTTTTATATTGATTGCATGTTGAAATGATAGTATTTTTGATATATTATGTAAACTATATTATGAAGATGTATTTGCTTGGTCTCTCAGGCATGTCCAACTTTCTGTGGCCCCCACCGGGCTCCTTTGTCCATGGTATTTTCCAGGCAAGAATACTGGAGCAGGTTTCCATTTTCTACTCCAAGGGATCTTCCCAGCCCAGGGATGGGACCTGTGTGCCTTGAATTTCCTACATTGGCAGGCAGATTCTTTACCACTAGCGCCACCTGGGAAGCCCATGTTATGAAGATAATTTTACCCAATTGATATGGCTACCAAAAATTGTAAGTGACAGATGTGGCTCCCATTTGTGGCTTGAATTATAATTCTGTAAAGCAGCCCTGCTCTAGATGAAAGCTTAGGGGATTTGCCTTTGCAGCATAACAGAGAAATTTCATTAAACAAAAGGTCATCTACTCTAGAAAGACTTTTGTGCCACTACTTTAGGGTTAAAAGTTGGGTACAGACAATTGTGATTAAAAAAAAAATTATCTTTTATCCTATCCAATGACAAAAACTACTTCATCAGTTTACAGAACTTGTTGGACACAGTTGTGTGATTATCCAGAGTACCTCCCTCCTCTCTCACACTCTTTCCAATCATGTCTTGTGAAGTTGATCTTTCCTACCCCTGGCTGAAATTGCCAGCAGTTCCCAAAGCTTTTCTGATTCCTTTCAGAAAGAATAACAATCTCATTGCAAAAATTTAAAAATCTCATCAAGTCTAACAGTACAGTTTAATCTATTATACAATTTAAATTATCTTTCCCCAGCTGGGGCCTGCCTCAGCTGTGCATCCTGCAAAGAGCAAGAAGAGCGTGCTTGGAGTCTAAATTCTCAACACCAGCCTCTCCACTGCTGTCCTTTCCAAAGCAATGGGTTACAGGGGGAGGGGTGACAGGGGGAAAAACTCCCAAAGGCCACCTGACTGGCATAGTTAGCACATGGCTTCATGATTCTCTGGGCAGCAGATGGACACCTGTTTTTTCTTCCCTGGCTTGGTTAATGCCTCTGAGATCTTCCTGGTACAGACCTCCAACCAGGGCTCTCATCTCTCTTTGATGGAGAGCACATCTATTTCTGGAAAACTTGATCTTTCTCTCTCCTCCACCCCCAACCGCCCCGCCCCACCCCCAACCCCAACCATGTGCTCTGCCCTGGGTTTTATTGTTTTTAACTTTTTATTTTATATTGGGGTATAGCTGATTAACAATTGTTATGATAGTTTCAGGTGGATGGCAAAGGGAACTCAACCATACATAGACATATATCCATTCTCCCTTAAATTCTGCACCCATCCTGGCTGCCACGTAACTAAGCAGAGTTCCCTGTGCTTACAGCAGGTCCTTGTTGGTGATCCACTTTAAACACAGCAGTGTGTATCCGTTCATCCCAAACTCCCTGACTATCTCTTTCCCCCATCCTTCATCCCCCTAACCCCGACCAGGCAACCATGCGCTCATTCTCCAAGTCTGTGAGTCTCTTTCTGCCTTGTAAATAAATTCATTTGTGTAGTTTATTTCTAGATTCCACATATAAGGGGCATCATACAATATTTCTCCTTCTCTATTTGACTTACTTCACTCAGCATGTGATAATCTCTAGATCCGTCGTGTTGCTGCAAATGGCATTATGTCATTTGGAGTCTCTCTGCGTCCCCAGATTCAAGGAAACATAAAAGAAGCTTTTCAAGTGATTTACTCCACACACCCCCTTTTTTGACCTGAGATGGTACATCCTTTCCCAACCGTCCCATGAGAAACTAGAAAGAAGAACTTCTAAAGCACTCCAACACTCGTTCCGAGAGAATTCAGGTCTGCTTTAGTTAGGGTAGGCTAGACAATGATACCAAAGAGAAGACCAAATTTCAGTAACTTAAAAAAGGGTTTATCTAGCACTCACGTACCAGTGCTGGATGGGATTTAAATAAATGGCAGGTTTCCAGGCAGCTCATCATCTGGGGACTCTTTCTGTCTTCAGCTACACAAGCCCCAGGGCCTCATCACCTTCTGTGGTGGGACACAGCCGCTCTCACAGAAGCCCTAGTCTGGAAGTGGCACAAATCTCTTCCATTCACCTTCCATCAGTCACCTGTAACGCACGAGAGCCTGAGTGTGTGACTCAGTCCTGAAGGCTGGGAGAAATAGTTCCACAGGGCTTTACAACACATCCCCCATCAGGGACCACGCAGGGGTGCTGGTACCTGTGTTATTTATTTTTCCTCCTTAGCATTTTGAACTGAGACAAAATGTGCACTTGTAACATTGCTTACTCAATGATCCATGGAGTATCCATTCCATACCATGCATTCTCTGTTTGCCAGCTCATTTATTCTTACTATTCTTTGATGTAGGTATTAGGCTCAGAGAGGTTATTTGCCTTATTTTAATTTAATTAAAACAGCCAGCACAAAGAGGAGCTGAAAATCAACCTCCAGTTTCCTTCCTCGTATGATAAACGACCTCTTGGCTGCCCCATTTCAATCTTAACATTTTATCATATTTGTCTATTTTGGGCACTTTTAATTTCCCTTTTAAATTCTGACATCAAGGATATAAGTAACAGAAATATAGATATGCATAAATACATACAATGTTTATATGCAATACATATGCAGTGTCATGATTGTAATTGAAGGGAAATGGAAAAAAGCACTCTGACATTAAGATTTTTTGATACGGAGAGTTATTTTTTCAAAAATACTTACTATCCATGTATTATATCTTAAAATTTATTATTGAATGAGAGACTTGTACAAAGGAAAGCATTATTCTTAAAATAATAATTTGTCAATTAAAATAAAAGTAATTGCAACTCTGTATAAAAAAATAGCTTGACCCAAAATTTCTAATATATTCAAACACTTAAGAAGATTTAAGAGAAAAAAATACTAGCATTTTAGAATGATTTTTGACCTGCCAGGGAATATTAGTCAGGGTTCAGTAGCTCGAAGGGCTGGGGAAACAGATTCGATACTGAGCTTCAAGGATACCCACCGAGGGTTTACAGAACTGTCATGATCTGCCATGATCTGGACAAAGAGGGGTTTCTGAGCGAACCCCACAACTGCTACTTCCAAGATACCACCCCCTCCCATGTGCTCTGAGCCAGCACATGGGGTCAGGGCCCCCAGCCCCCCGTACCCATGGATTCAGAAGGTGGGCGTTCAGACCTCTGCGCAGCTGGTGCCAAAACCCTCCACAAAGACACTCGTCGCAGAAAGAGAGGAAAGAGCAGAAGCGTGGCCTCTGCTTCAGGACACAGGCATCTCCTTTTCAGGTTTCCCCGCAGGCCCCCTGCTTAGTGAAAGCCCCATTCTGTTCAGAAGCCGGGCCAGAAAGCCGGCTGACTTTAGCTTCAGCCTCCATAGAATTCATATCGCAAGGAGTGGGAATGAAGGTGGGGAAAGAAATGTGCTATATTTCCCAAGGGTGGGGGGAAAGCAGTTAGTAGAAACCATCAGGCTGTAAAAAAATAAAAATTTTTGATTTAAATATCGTTTTCACGTGGAAAAAGGATAATTACTGTCGGGTATTTTACAAGCAGGCACAGGCATTCTGATTGTGTGTTTTAAATGTACTGCACTCTTGCTTCAGATGAAAATATTATCCCTGTTTGGAAAAGTCTTGACATGATAAATAAGGAGTTATCTGATGACTTCAATTACAGCCGTTTTTATAAGGACCCTTGAATGGGTCATGCTAGGATGCATTATTTTTTCCATTTTAAGCAAAGTAATTAATTGTATTCATTTGGGAATAGCTTTGTCTGGATGAAAAATATGATTCTATTTAGAAAGTTTATTTCCCTTCATTTAAATATGTGTTAGACACCGAGATATCTCTTTTAAACTTTACAACAACATTCAAAGATAGAAAATAGGAGCTCTATTTTGTAGCTATGAAGTTGAAGCTCAGAAAAGTCAAGTGATCTGTCCAGAGTCATATCACTAGGAAAAATGTCCATACTAGGGTGTGAGCCTGGTTTTCTTGACTTCTCTTTAATATTGGGAGATTGCAACACACTTGGTGTTAACCTGTGTGTTTAATAACTGCCCGCAGATTTTCTTTACACCTGTGTTCTTCACCAGTCTTCCACATAGACAATGGCATTTGCGTGGTGTGACGCCTGATCTGGTCTTCTAGCTACTGAGGAAGAAAATCACAGCTCTGCCATTTCATTAAGAAGACAGTTAGATGCATAGATCTAGAATCTAGAGAAGTGATGAGCCTATTTGCAAGGCAGGAATAAGAGCAGATGTAGAGAATGGATTTGTGGACATGGAGTGGGGTTAGGAGAGGAGCATTGACATATATACACTGCAGTGTACAGAATAGATAGCTAGTGAGAAGCTGCTGTATCGTGCAGGGAGCTCAGCTGGGTATTCTGTGACGACCTAGAGGGGTAGGATGGGGCTGAGTAGGAGGCGGCTCAAGAGGGTGGGGATGTATGTATACTTATATCCTTGTGTATAGATATGAATATATGGATACTTATTTTTGGTTTTGTACAGCAGAAACCAACACAACAAATTGTAAAGCAATTATATTCCAATTAAAAATAAATTTAAAAAAAGAAGACAGTTAGAGAGGGTGGTAGCAAGGATCCTTCCTTGCCGAGACAGGATTTCTCTAATGGTAGCATAATCAGATAGAGAGCTGGGATGTAGGAAAACCAAAGCTACCTATACAAGAGTGGGAAGAGAGTTAAAGAGGAATGAGAGGAAGGAAAAAACCCTCCATGTAACTCCTAGAGCTGACATCAACAGAAATTCTACCACAACGGTTAGGAAAGGAAATCAAGCAAAGAAGAAAGGGCTTCTATGTAGAAAAGGGCTGACATTCATATCTAAGTAGATATAAGCCAGTGAGGTGAGTAATTTTTGTTATGATGAGCTTGTCAAACAATAGAGAAAGTCAATAGCGGGAAAGATTATTGAATCATGAGTTTGAATTCTTAGAGATTAATAATAATAAATAGAAATATATATATATCATGTCTCAAGCTACACAGGTAATTACAGTTTTAATAAAAATGTATTTATGTAAATTCATGGAGAAACCACTTTATATTAAGATAAGATGGAGAACTGTATCCTAAATGAAGCATAATTCAGCTGATTTTTAGGATGCCTAGATAGAATTCAGAGTAGAAGTAATAAGTGTCATCAAACATAAAGATATTTTAAAATAGCTTATAATTATGATGTAGATATATCAATATATAATTTTGGTGAAATGAAGGGTTTAATCTTTCCATGTCGATATCTTGTCATTGTGACAAGTATGAGCAATGTAAATAAAGGGAACTCTTTACCTGGTATCGTCAATATATTTGCATTAATTCATTTTCAATAATTTTTTCTTGTATTCTTGTTCACTTATTCAACAAATATTTATTGAGCACCTCCTTCACATAAGCCACTTCTAAATCAACCAAAATAATCCAATCACAATGCATGGAATTCTAATCAGAAACTTTATTTTAGAAAAGAGTATTTCCAGTAATTCTGATTTTATAACACACATAGTATCTGTGTGTAATAAGAAATCAGAAGTATATATTATACCAGTGTGACAGTATAAACTTTTCTGCCCACAGAGAAAAAAGTCTCTTCACATTCAACACTCCCCACATAGAGATATTTGATCATTCATGCCTTCACATTTTTGTTCAGCATTATTAGTGCAAATAAAATTATATTGCTACACTAAGCCAATCTATCTGCATATAAAGCCCAAGACAGCTAACTGTAGGCCCATATTCACTTACAAGTAATATGAAATACTCTAACAGAGTTTAACTCTTGACTTGGTACATTGGGAATTTGTTTTTAAAAAATTGAAGGGCCATCCGTTTTTATCATGAAACAATGAATCATTGAAAAGTTGTTTTATGACATTGCCAGTTCAGATATTTTTCAACCAAGCTTAAAAATGCCACCTTTCCATGCAAAACAATTGTTCACTTGAAATAATGTGTAATCAATCATTGTAAGCAATAATCAAGTAATAATCGATCACAAGTAATATTAATCACCTCAAATTTATTTCAGATTTAATTTAGCATTATCTCTGATATCAGAATAATCAAATATATTTTCTAATTACCTATGTTTTTTACTGGGTGCCTGGTTTTATTGGTTTATAAATGACAATTTTAGTCAGCTAATGTTATTAGAGGAAAATAGAGAGTCTGAAGAGCTATATTTCCACATGGTTTCTGGTTATGAACTGAAAACTAACCCAGACATAAACTGAAAAATTATGGACAGTGAATCCATCTGTAGGGGGATTTTACTGCATCCCTAAAGGTCTCATCTGTATGAGAGCAAACTTCTTCCTGCACGGTAATGAGACTCAGTGTAAAACTCTTCAGGGTCATGTTGAACAGTCTCTGCCTATGGAAATCATAAGACTCTCTGCAACACTGCTCACTTTCTTTCTGTTTCCGGCTGAATTAATTCTGCTCTGTTGCACAGTTGAGCACCTGAATGATTTCTAAAACAATAAATACGATGATCCTCAGGCTCTGAGAGGCTGACTTTAACTTTCCTGAAACTTAGAAAAATAGGGTATGTTCATCATAAGGGTAAAAATTTATTAGACAGTTATTGAAATGAAAAGAAAATAGTTTAATGTCTTTACAAATCCTACTCTATACCCTGCTGACTCGAGCTTGGGTCAGCAATGTTTAATAAATATGAAGATGCAAGAAGCCAGCCAGTATCACTCAGCCACCAAAATAGAATAAAATCATGCCATTGCTGCAGCAACATGGACGGACCTAGAGATTATCACACTAAGTGAAGGAAGTCAGAGAGAGAAGGACAAATACCACACGATACTACTTTCTTTAGACGTGACATCTACAAACTGATACAAATGAATTTATTTACAAATCAGAAAGAGACACACGCCAATAGAGAACAAACACATTTACTAAAGGGGGAAGGGTGAGAGGATAAACTGGAAATTCGGAATTAACAGATACACGCGATGCGCTGTGCTTAGGCACCCAGTCGCCTCCGACTCTTTGTGACCGACCCCGGGGACTGCAGCCCGCCGGGCTCCTCTGTCCATGGGGATTCTCCAGGCAAGAATACTGGAGTGGGTTGCCATGCCCTCCTCAACACGTACATACTATTCTGTAAAATAGATAGACAAGGACCTAACATATAGCACACAAAACTATTTTCAATATCTTGTAATATCCTTTAATGGAAAAGGATCTGGAAAAGAATACATACACACACACACACACACACACACACACACATACATACAACTGACTCACTTCGCTGTGTACACCTGGAACATTGTAAGTCAACTATACTTCGAATAAATAAAGGCAGATTTTTTTTTAAAGCTAGCCATCTACAAAGCTTTACTCAGCCTTTACTCTTGGATATTATAATGCTAATAATGAGAATGTGGAAATCACATTTATACCAGAAATGAGGTAGTGAAAGGAAGTATATAAAAGAGGAAAGAGTTATATTTTTCTCTTTGAAGCAATATAAACAGCTGTGGAATAGAGAAATATTGAGACAAGAAAACTCTAGGTCTATATCTCTTACTTACTACCAGAAACATATTATATTCAGACAGTCATAAAAGGTAGCACATAGAAAACCAAACATGCTTTATGAAATGTGTTTGATTGAGCAATAGAATATGCATCAAGAAATGTATACGCACACACACACTCAAAATATATTCAGCTAAGTAATAAAACACAGAGGTACTATATCATTTTTAATTGATAACTACATAACTATAATTTCATACTACTAGTACTTGAATGAGTAAAAACTATAAATGTGATCACCAGAGAATAAGAAATATTGCTTAGAATTTGCTCTCTACTCACTGATAAGTTACATAAGTGAAGCATTATAAATAACAACAATAAGTTGCATGACAAGTGAGAAGAACTTTATTTGTATCCCATGTCATCTAATTGGATCTATTATTCATGAAAGACTCCAGATGGACAGAAGTAAGGACGGAAGTAATTTACAGAGAGACAGGTACAGGTCAGCAGGCAGCACGTGCTCACAGCTGTGACTTCAGTGACAGCCCTGCTCCTTCACGCAATATGTGCTCTGCTAATATCTGTGTCCACACCATGAGATTCAAAATAATACCCCCACCCTTTTCCCAGCAGATGGTCTAAGGATAAACATGAAACATTCGCTAAGCAATGTGAAGAGGTCAAATCTATAGTAATCTAATTATCCCTGTAAACTCACAGCCATGGTCAAGTTAGTGAAAACTAGTAATTTTCTTTATGGATTTATTATTCATGTTTAACGTAAGGTCTCAGTTCTCACAGAAAGCTGTTTCAAAGTGTTTTAACTTTCTTTTGCTTATTTACTTGATTTTTCCCCAATCTACTAATATTACTGGTCATGCTGAGTTTACAGAGAAAGTAGTAGACATTGATGACCTTGATCTGACAGGTCAGAGGAATACAGAAGAAGAGAGCTGGATTTGGAGCCCACATTAATATTCACACTCTGACATCATTTGTATTGTCCTAAGCAAGTTATAAATTGGTCAGAGTCAGTCTTCTTGTCTACAAAGTAGGAGTGACAATAGCTACTTCATAGAGTTGCTGTGATGAACTAGACCAGGTATTCATAGGCCCTTGGCTGCATCATTTTGGGAGCTGAATTTGAAGATAATGCAACATTTCTGTTGTTCAGTTGCCCAGTCATGTCTGACTCTTTGTGACCCCATTGTCTGCAGTGTGCCAGGCCTCCCTGTCCCTCACCATTTCCCAAAATTTGCCCAAGTTCATGTCCATTGCATTGGTGATGTCATCAAGCCATCTCATCCTCTGATGTCCTCTTTTCCTTCTGCCCTCAATCTTTCCCAGCATCACGGACTTTTCCAATGAGTCAGCCATTCATCACAGGTGACCAAAATATTGGAGTTTTACCTTCAGCAACAGTCCTTCCAGTGAGTATTCAGAATTGATTTCCCTTAAGATCGACTGGTTTGATCTCCTTGCTGTCCAAAGGAATCTCAGGAGTCTTCTCCAACACCACAGTTCGAAGGCATTAATTCTTTGGCACACTGCCTTCTTTACGGTCTAACATTATATTATAACATTATCAAGACATAAACCAGTGAATGTACCCAAGGGTTTGAGTGTTCTGTCCTAGAAGGCCATATGCTATCTTTCATGTATGGGAAACCTGGAAAATATCTCCTTAGTCTATTTCTCCTTCTCTATAGAATCTATGATAATTTTTTAATTTTTAAAAGTCTATGATAGGGACTTCCCTGGCAGTTCAGTGGTTAAGATTTGCCTTCCGATGCAGGGGGTAAGGGTTTGATCCCTAGTTTGGAGGCTAAGATTCCACATATCTCATGGCCAAAAAACCAAAACTTAAAACAGAAGCAATATTATATCAAATTCAATAAAGACTTTAATAAAAATCAACCACATAAAAAAATCTTTTTAAAAAATGTCTATGATAAACATAGCAAATCCAAGTCAAAATGGAACTACATGTTTACTAACTCGTTTCACAGAGCACTTTACATTTACATTAACTTCTCGTCTGGCACTGTATCCTTTTTAGACAGCTATGGACAAGCATAACTCTCCAGTAACCAGGGGAAAATGAAGCATGAAAAGTCTGGTCCAGTAGCTTTTATATTCGCTTACGCAAGGGTTGATTCAGAATTGAATCACTTTTCATCCACATGAAATCTCTGGTCAGCGCTAGTCTCAGATTAATTTGCAAATGTTCAAATTCATATGTAAATGTTGTTGTCAGTGTGACAGTTGATATAAAATTATTAATTTTATGTAAAAAAGTATGAAAATCTTGAAGGCACAGATTGTGTCTTGTGAGTGTTTTTTTTTGTGTGTGTGTGTGTGTATGTTTGTGAGTGTGTACATGCATACTTTAAACACATTCCCATTCTGTGAAAGAATAAGCAAGAAGATATAGGTCAATTTATTTTTTATTGTGAAAAAAAATGGTCAATCATGGAGACTGACTGAAAGTGTCTCAAAAAAAGAATCCTTTGCTCCATACCCTTGAATTTTCTTACCAAAACCATAAAAGTGTCACAACTTCTGTCTTTATCTGCAATCTCCATGTGCATGTCCAGACCCCTGCACCCTCCCGCTCCCCCTACATACACACAGTGATTTCAGGAAAGCATACAGACTTACTTAGGAGCACCCTTGCAGCCACCACCAGAGCTGTGAGCCCAGACAAGACACAGGCAAGGTTTTCCTTAGTCATTCTTTGTCTTTCCATCCTAACATTACCTGAATGTACACCTACGTTGAAGTCATCCTTGGATGGGCCATGTGCCTATATGCTTCTTGCTGCTTCCTCAGCCTGACATATCTCTTAATAGCTTAAGATATTACTTCTCCAACTGGAAAAGTCTTGGATAACTTCTAAGTCAACTTTTGTATGTCCTCTTTCAGAAATCTTTCTCCAAACACCCACACACTTGGTGCACACTTGATCCTTGCTCACTTCTTTGTACACCCACTATTTTTTCCACATATCCCCATTACTATTTCTATTCATTTATGTCACAATATTTTTTAATTAGTTCAGCACTTCTCACAAATCAGTCACCATGTTTTGTACAATCGGTGAGACATGAAAGAGAAATAGTCAGAATATAAGTGAGCTATGAAAGGCACTTTTTATAATAAAGTTCTGAAACCAGAGTGGAGACAAAATCCACCTTGGTATCTCTCTCCATATATATATGAACATAAGTATTCATACACACATATAATTCTAACTCAAAGAAAATATGAGCCATGCTGTGTAGGGCCATCAAAGAAGGACGGGTCACAGTGGAGAGGTCTGACAGAATGTGGTCCACTGGAGAAGGGAATGACAAACCACTTCAGTATTCTTGAAAAGGGAAAAAGATAGGACACTGAAAGATGAACTCTCCAAGTTGGTAGGTGCCCAACATGCTGCTGGAGATCAGTGGAGAACTAACTGCAGAAAGAATGAAGAGACGGAGCCAAAGCAAAAACAACACCCAGTTGTGGATGTGACTGGTGATGGAAGCAAGGTCCAGTGCTGTAGAGAGAAATTTTGCACAGGATCCTGGAATGTTAGGTCCATACTGCTGCTGCTAAGTCGCTTCAGTCATGTCCGACTCTGTGCAACCCCATAGAGGGCAGCCCACCAGGCTCCCCCATCCCTGGGATTCTCCAGGCAAGAACACTGGAGTGGGTGCCATTACCTTCTCCAATGCATGAAAGTGAAAAGTGAACGTGTAGTCGCTCAGTCATGTCTGACTTGTAGCGACCCCAGGGACTGCAGCCTACCAGGCTCCTCTGTCCATGGGATTTTCCAGGCAAGAGTGTTGGAGTGGGGTGCCATTGCCTTCTCCAGTTAGGTTCATGAATCAAGGCAAATTGGAAGTGGTCAAACAGGAGATGGCAAGAGTGAATATCGACATTTTAGGAATCGGTGAACTAAAATGGACTGGAATGGGTGAATTTAACTCAGATGACCATTGTATCTGGGCTTCCCTTGTAGCTCAGTCGATAAAGAATGCGCCTGCAATGCGGAAGACATGGTTTGATTCCTGAGTCAGGAAGATCGCCTGGAGAATGAAATGGCAACCCACTCCAGTATTCAGAACCTGGAAAGCCACAGTCCCTGGGGTCACAAGAGCTGGACAGGACTTAGCGACTAAACCACAACCACCACCGTTATATATATATTACTTTGGGCAAGAATCCCTTAGAAGAAATGGAGTAGCCATCATAGTCAACAAAAGAGTCTGAAATGCAGTACTTGGATAAGATCTCAAAAATGACAGAATGATTTCTGTTCATTTCCAAGGCAAACCATTCAATATCACAGTAACCCAAGTCTATGCCCTGACCAGTAATGCTGAAAAGCTTAAGTTGAATGGTTCTATGGAGACCTACAAGACCATCTAGAACTAACACCCCAAAAAAGATGTCCTTTTAATTACAGGGGACTGGAATGCAAAAATAGGAAGTCAAGAGGTACCTGGAGTAACAGGCAAGTTTGGCCTTGGAGTACAAAATGAAGCAGGACAAAGGCTAACAGAGTTTTGCCAAGAGAAAACACTGGTCATAGCAAACACCCTCTTCCAACAACACAAGAGACGACTCTACACATGGACATCACCAGATGGTCAATACTGAAATCAGATTGTTTATATTCTTTTCAGCCAAAGATGGAGAAGCTCTATACAATCAGCAAAAACAAGACCAGGAGCTGACTGTGGCTCAGATGATGAACTCCTTGTTGCCAAATTCAGACTTAACTTGAAGAAAGTAGGGAAAACCACTAGATCATTCAGTTATGACCTAAATCAAATCCCTTACGATTATACAGTGGAAGTGACAAGTAGATTCAAGGGATTATATCTGATAGACAGAGTGCCTGAACACTATGGACAGAGGTTCATGACACTGTAACAAGAGGCAGTGATCAAGATCATCCCCAAGAAAAAGAAATGCGAAAAAGGCAAAATAATTGTCTGAGGAGGCCTTACAAATAGCTGAGAAAAGAAGAGAAGCTAAAGGCAAATAAGAAAAGGAAAGATACACCCATTTGAATGCAAGATTCCAAAAGATAGCCAGGAGAGATAACAAAGCCTTCCTCAGTGATCAATGCAAAGAAATAGAGGAAAACAATTAATGGGAAAGACTAGAGATCTCTTCAAGAAAATTGGAGATACCAAGGGAACATTTCATGCAAAGAAGGGCACAATAAAGGACAGAATTGGTATGGTCCTAACAGAAGCAGGGGATGATAAGAAAAGGTGGCAAGAATACACAGAAGAACTATACAAAAAACATCTTCATGACCCAGATAACCATGATTGTGTGGTCACTCATCAGACATCTGGAATGTGAAGGAAGCATCACTACAAACAAAGCTAGTGGAAGTGATGGAATTCCAGTTGAGCTTTTTCAAATCTTAAAAGATGGTCCTGTGGAAGTGTTGCACTTAATACACCAGAAAATTTGGAAAACTCAGCAGTGGTCACAGGTCAGGAACAGGTCACCTTTCATTTCAATCCCAAAGAAAGGTAATACCAATGAATGTTCAAACTACCATCCAACTGCACTCATCTCATATGCTAGCAAAGTAATGCTCAAAAATCTCTCAGTCAGGCTTCAACAGTACATGTAGCATGAACTTACAGATGTTCAAGCTGGATTTAGAAAAGGCATAGGAACCAGAGATCAAATTGCCAACATCCATTGGATGATCAAAAAAGCAAGAGACTTCCAGAATAACATCTACTTCTGCTTTATTGACTACACCAAGCCTTTGATTCTGTGGATCACAACAAACTGTGGAAAATTCTTAAAGAGCTGGGAATATCAGACCACCTGACCTAACTCCTGAGAAGTCTGTATGCAGGTCAGGAAGCAACAGTTAGAACTGGACATGGAACAGCAGACTGGTTACAAATCAGGAAAGGAGTACATCAGGCTGTATATTGTCATCCTTCTTGTTTAACTTTATATTTCGAGTATATCACGTGAAATGCCTGGCTGGATGAAGCTCAAACTGGAATCAAGATTGCCAGGAGAAATATCAATAACCTCAGATATGCAGATGATACCACCCTTATGGTAGGAAGCAAAGGAGAACTAAAGAGCCTCTTGATGAAAGTGAAAGAGGAGAGTGAAAAAGTTGGCTTAAAACTCAATATTCAGAAAACTAATATCATGGCACCTGGTCCCATCACTTCATTGCAAATAAATGGAGAAACAATGGAAACAGCAACAGACTTTATTTTTTGGGCTCCCAAATCACTGCAGATGGTAACTGCAACCATGAAATTAAAAGAAACTTGCTCCTTGGAAGAAAAGCTATGACCAACCTAGTCGGCATAATAAAAAGCAGAGACATTACTTTGCCAACAAAGGTCCCTCTAGTCAAGGCTATGGTTTTTCCAATGGTCATGTATGGATGTGAGAGTTGGACCACAAGGAAAGCTGAGCACTGAAGAATTGATGCCTTTGAACCGTGGTGTTGGAGAAGACTCTTGAGAGTCACTTGGACAGCAAGGGGATCAAACCAGTCAATCCTAAAGGAAATCAGTCCTGAATATTCATTGGAAGGGCTGCTGCCGAAGCTGAAACTCCAATATTTTGGCTACCTGATGCAGAGAGCTGACTCATTTAAAGAGACCCTGATGCTGGGAAAGATTGAAGGCAGGAGAAGGGGATGAGAGAGGATAAGATGGTTGGATGGCATCATTGACTTGATGGACAGGAGTTTGAGTAAGCTCTGGGAGTTGGTGATGGCTAGGGAAGCCCGGCATGCTGTAGTCCATGGGGTTCCAAATAGCTGGATATAACTGAGCAGCTGAACTGAACCTATATTTGTTTTTAATCTCTGAACAATGTAGAACCTAAACTAGAGCCTTCCAATGAAATATAAGCCCCTTGTGCTGGGATTTGGGTTCTGTTAAATAATTGTAGCAGGATTAGCTCACCTCTCCAAATAGGAGTCTGATTTTTTTATGCTAAATTTTAGGGAGGATATTCAGTTCAGTTCAGTTCAGTCACTCAGTCGTGTCTGACTCTTTGCGGCCCCATGAATCGCAGCACGCCAGGCCTCCCTGTCCATCACCAACTCCCGGAGATTACCCAAACCCATGTCCATTGAGTCAGCGATGCCATCCAGCCATCTCATCCTCTGTCATCCCCTTCTCCTCCTGCCCCCAATCCCTCCCAGCATCAGGGTCTTTTCCAATGAGTCAGCTCTTCACATCAGGTGACCAAAGTATTGGAGTTTCAGCTTCTGCATCAGTCCTTCCAATGAACACCCAGGACTGATCTCCTTTAGGATGGACTGGTTGGATCTCCTTGCAGTCCAAGGGACTCTCAAGAGTCTTCTCCAACACCACAGTTCAAAAGCATCAATTCTTCGGCACTCAGCTTTCTTCACAGTCCAACTCTAACACCCCATACATGACCACTGGAGAAACCATAGCCTTGACTAGACGGACCTTTGTTGGCAAAGTAATGTCTGTGCTTTAAATATGCTATCCAGGTTGGTCATGACTTTCCTTCCAAGGAGTAAGCATCCTTTAATTTCGCAGCTTCAATCACCATCTGCAGTGATTTTGGAGCCCCCCCAAAATAAAGTTAGTCTTTGTTTCCACTGTTTCCCCATCTATTCCCCATGAAGTGATGGGACCAGATGCCATGATCTTAGTTTTCTGAATGTTGAGCTTTAAGCCAACTTTTTCACTCTCTTCCTTCACTTTCATCAAGAGGCTCTTTAGTTCTTCTTCACTTTCTGCCATAAGGGTGGTGTCGTCTGCATATCTGAGGTTATTGATATTTCTCCCAGCAATCTTGATTCCAATTTGTGCTTCCTCCAGCCCAGTGTTTCTCATGACGTACTCGGTATGTAAGTTAAATAAGCAGGTGACAATATATAGCCTTGACGTACTCCTTTTCCTATTTGGAACCAGTCTGTTGTTCCATGTCCAGCTTTAACTGTTGCTTCCTGACCTGCATACAGGTTTCTCAAGAGACAGGTCAGATGGCCTGGTAGTCCCATCTCTTTAAGAATTTCCCACAGTTTATTGTGATCCACACAGTCAAAGGATTTGGCATAGTCAATAAAGCAGAAATAGATGTTTTTTTCTGGAACTCTCTTGCTTTTTCTATGATCCAGCAGAGATATTGGGCTCTTGCAAATGTCATTGATGCTAAGATGCCAGGAGCTCCAAAGTAAACCTCTCCCAGTGGGAATGGATAAGTACTCAGTAGTATACCAAAACATATCATGTGTTCTTAAACATGCAAGATCACTAGATTAGAACTTCAAATTGAATGCAATTTTCTCTTTTATGGGTCACTTCTATTTCCCATTTTAATATTCTGGCTTTTACAATGGGGTGTAATAGAAAGTTGATATGGAAATAGACCTTGGAAAATGGAGCAATGAAGGAAAATGTTTTAACCCATAAAGTTCCTTGTCATAATACTTATTTCAACTTTGAGGCATTATATTGCTTAGTTCTACATTGCTGGCAAACATCTCACAGCCTCTAATACCTCCTAAGATTATCTAAACCAAAGACAACTCCAGTTGACAGAGAGTTCTGAAAGTCTCTCAGTCATTCCATGAAGTGTATAGTATATTCTTTCCATTTTATAGATGGAATAAACCTGAGATGATAAGAGATTACTGTGGATTACCTGATTCCCAGTGTTAATAATAGTACCAACATTTCAACATGTATCCGTTTAGTTCAAAGCCTGTCTTCTTTTCTACTTTTTAGTTTTTCACTCAATAAATGTACCTGACATGTCTCAACCACAAGCAGACCCTGAAAATGCAATGGTGGGGAACCTGTAATTGTTGTTTATAATTTGTTATGATGGACTGTTTAAGTTGTGAGACTTGCTCTCAAAGGGTTTGCAGTCTCTATTGAGGCTTATTGAAATCCTAATTCAAATATTATTGGTTCAAAGTATGATTTATGTAGTTCAAAGAGGTTGACCAATTGCCCAAGATCACACAACTTGTGATGTGGCAGTAAGGTAAGAATTCTGAGTTACTCCAGGTTTTCTATTATTTCATTATATCATGTTGTATACCAGATTATATTTTAAAAACAATAAAATAAGCACATGTGTTTTTCTAGATTTAAGTTCCAAATGTTAAATACAAAATTTATTCTGTACGTTCATGAGAGTTGTTAGCTTTGGGAAGTGCCTCCTTGATGTGAAATATAGCATAGAATACAAACCTAGTTTGGATATGCAAACAGTTTCATTTTTCAAAGGGCAATAATGGCCTGTAATCAAACTATAGCTTGTTAGGTAAATAAACAATTACCTTGTTAGTTGGAAATTTAAACGGGCTAATTCATTAATTTGTAAATTGTTCAGTCAGTTTCCACCAGCCCACATTGTCTTAGGCTGTGTTTATGCATATGCGTGGGTAAGGGTGTGTTGGGGATCTGAATAAATTCAGGTTTAAGACTGGAGATCCACTCCACCCTCAAACAGCTCTAGGAGCCAGTGATAAGGTAGCTACCTAGCTCAGAATTGAGAGAAAGATCATTCAGGTAACCATCACCCAATGATAGGTGTTTTTTTGTTTGTTTGTTTGTTTGTTTTGTTTTGTTTTTTCACATGTGAGGCAAGCTTCTGGGAATTTGGTCTTTTTGTTTTTTAGTTCTTTTATTTTAATAATAAGATTCTTACTCTTCAAAACACCATGACTGTTCTATACACATTTGCATATACCTGTTGGCTCCTAAATATGCCACTCTTTAACCACCATCGTTAAAAATTCACACATCAGAGCGTTAAATTTGCATTATTTGTTGTTGCTATTCAATTGCTAGGTCAAGTCTGACTCTGTGACCCCATGGACTGCAGCACGCCAGGCTACTCCATCCTTCACTATCTCCCAGAGTTTGCTCAAATTCATGTACATTGAGTCAGTGATGAGTCTAATCATCTCATCCTCTGCTGCCCTCTTTAACTTTTGCTTTCAATCTTCCCCAGCATCAGGGTCTTTTCCAATGAGTTGGTTCTTTGCATCAAGTGGCCAAAGTATTGGAGTGTCAGTTGCAACATTTTTACACTATATGTAAAAAAATTAACATTAATATCAAAAACGGCACCTGGAGACTAACAGAAGTGATAAAAATAGAAATAGCATTCTGTTGAGAACTTGAAAATGTTATTTTCAAGTGAAAATTTTACAGTAAGTGAAAGAAATATACCTTGATTGTGATTGTTTTTAAGCTTTTTTTCCATGTGGGTTTCTGACCTGAAACTATGAAAACATTAGTTTTTAAATCTATTTTACCAGGACCCAGTGATGTCCGTGGATAAGCACTTCTGTATGGCTATCAGGTCTTCCCACTGGTCAGGCACCACTCGTGTCTTCTCACCAAGTGAGAAGTGACTTTATTTTTGGCGTTTTGAACACCTTGTGGCAGGAAGGAGAAAAGAAGAAGCTGTTTATCTCCTCAAAACAAAAAAAAAAAAAAAAAGAGAGAGAGAGAGAAAGTGGAGTGAGAGCAAGCTCAGTAAAATTAATGAATGGGAAAACAAGCAGACTAAATCCAATTTTTTCATTAAATTGCCTAGCATCAATTACTCTAATTGGGTTCCAAGTGTCCTAAATATATTTGAAAAGGGACTGCCAGTTTCTCTGCTTTCAATGTGGCTGAGGTTTTTTCCAAGCCTGTACTCTGGGTGAGAGCTCTGCCCAGCCCAAGTATCTGAGGCCCAAACAGGAGAACGTAGAAGAGACTCTGCTTTCGGTTTCCCACAACTGGTCCCAGCTCTATTCGCAGGAAGGAGAGATGGTACTAAAAAGAACGGAGCAGACAGGTGTCTACAGAATTCATAGTATGGAATTTAAGCTGCAGGATGATATTCACAAATGCTAGGAAGGATTTGCACACAACTGTTAGAACCTATATTGTTTGCTGTAGGAAAGATTTTTCTACTTGGAACAGTGATTGCTTTACTTCCTCCCAGAATTGTAGTAAGTGATCTGTTGATGGAGTAAAATACTCTTCTCTTCCCTTTGAAAAAGGTTGTTTTTAATCTATTAAAAAAGATGGCTCTTGTATTTTCATGTAAAATAAGGCCACTGCTCTGTCACTATAAACTTGATTCACATGAGCATTTTTACGGGTCTCCATGTTCATAGTCAAGGAGCAAAACCTATTTGGTGGGAGGCACTGACATTTTGATTGTAGAAGAAGGAAATGGCAATAATTTCTCGGAAGCTGGGCAGATTATAAAAGAGATATAGAAAATGCAACCCAGGCTGATACTGTAACACCTTTAAAATACAGATGGTTGGCAGCACTCTGATAAGATGTCCCCCCACTGCATAAAAGTACAAAGACTGAATAAATCAAATGCCCACCATTGCGAACCATCAAGCACGTGGAACCATTTTCCCTGCATTTCATTCCTTGTTCTGTTAGGATGACCTCAAGCAAGATGAAGAAGCTGTATGTGATAACCCCCCAAACCCTCTAACCTTTTCAAATTCAGTAAGGTATTTTATGATAACTGTTCTCCAGTTAGATATATACAAATTTCCTGAAGCACCAAATAATTGTTCTGACTAGCTGCACACTTGTTCTATTCTCGCAACTCCAACCTCTGAAAAATATAGCAAATGTGGCACTAGAGAATAAACATAATCACTGTTAAGTGTCCCAAAAGTCATCCTCGAAGGTGTTACCGAGGAAAGTCTATCTCACAGGCAGCAAAGGGATGGACTTATTTGGTTTTTCCTTAAAATAAGAGACCAAATAACTAACCAGCAATAATTATATGTTAAGGTTGTTTCACAGAGGATGAGATGGTTGGATGGCATGTCCAACTTGATGGACATGAGTCTGAGCAAGCTCCAGGAGTTGGTGATGGACAGGGAAGCCTGGCGTGCTGCAGTCCATGGGGTCGCAAGGAGTTGAACATTACTGAGTGACTAAACGGAAGGTTGTTCCAATACAATGATAAATTGCTGCCATCCATTGGAAAAAAGTCTCATTTTACATCCTTCTAGTGTCTTCAGGATTCAGTGGTCTCTATTATTCTCTGTTGTCCTCACTTTTGTCTATAGACCAAATACAAAGAACAATCAATATATCATAACAATTAGGAGCATGATTTGAGGTCAAACAGAGAACTGTCCAAGTTCTAGTGGTACCACTAATTGCATGTACATGAGCAACTTACTTTACATCTCTAGGCCTTGGTTTCCATGAAAATGTAAATAATATTAGTACCTTTCTTGTGGGTCTGTTGTAAAGAGTAATTGGAACATTACATGTGAAGCATAGCACATAATGAGACTTTCACAGTAAGCCCTCAGGAAATACTAGTTACTAGAATTATAACAGAAATTATTATTATTGGATGGTTGATGTAATGAAAAGTACTGCTGTCAATACAGATTATTTGTTAAAATACCACATATTTTCCCACTAAAATCAGAACTGTTTAATTTTAAAACTTAGTCTGGGTGAGGAAGAGAGGGAGTTCCTCACTGAACTCGGGTTGTGCTGTCAGTCTAGCTATAGAAAGGACTCAAGAAGTGTTAAAAGCATGATAAAGAAAGGAAGAAGAAAGTGAAGTCACTCAGTCGTTTGACTCTTTGCGACCCCGTGGACTGTAGCCTACCAGGTTCCTCTGTCCATGGGATTTTCCAGGCAAGAGTACTGGAGTGGGTTGCCATTTCCTCCTCCAAGAGGATAAAGATATTAAATAATAAACCGTTTTCTCTGTCTTCCCTGCTGCTGATAAATTCCACTACAGTGGAATGCACCGTTCTGTGGGGACAAGGCCGCCGTAAGGTTGTTTTGTCTTTTGTTTTTTTAATTTAATTTTTGGCCCTGCGAGGTGGCATGTCAGGTTTTAGTTCTCTAACCAGGGATTGAGCCTATGTCCCGTGTCTTCAAAGCGTGGGGTCCTAACCACTGAACAGAGAGGGAAGTCCCCCACCGTAAGTTCTTATTGCACAAAATCAAGCAGCACTCTTATTTCCCTCTTCTCACTCCCTCACTACACCTGTCTTGGGTTCCTGGCATCGATCTTCCAAAACCCTTGCCTCGTCCTGAGTGGTAGGGGTGGCTTTGTTATACTAATGAGGTATCCCTGGGGAGCATCTAGAGAACTCCAGGTTGGGGGTTGGGCACCAGAAACACCAGCCACCTGATTTTCAGAAGTTTGGAGCATTCAACCACCTGACCTCTGAGGAGAAGTTAGGGTCTGGAGATTGAGTTCAATCATGTGACCAATGACTTAATGAATCATGACCACATAAAAACCACATACGATTTCTGCCACATAAGTTTAGCAAAATAGAAATATAATCACACACACATTTTGTATTCTAGCTAATAATATTTGTATAATCATAATGCTGTAAATGCAACTTGTAAGTGCTACTTACTGGTTTTCAATGTTTAGACTAACCAATACACATACAGTATTTAATGTTGGCAGCACATTGGAGTTGCTTGGAAAGAATCAATAATATATAATGTAGATAAACAAAGAAATAGAAGTTGAAGAGCATTATTTAAAGTTATGAAGATAATCACCAATAGTATTTAAAAAAAACAAAAATAGGCTAATTAGGAAAATCTCTAAGTATTAGGGCAGCAAAAGAGGTAGAAAGTAGACTAAGTATCTAAAATCAATTAATCAAGAAATTGAAGTAAGATATCAGCATCCCCATGTTTATAGCAACATTACTTACAATAGCCAAGATGTGGGACCAATCTAAGTGTCTATCGATGGATGAATAGATTAAAAAGCAGTATATATGTATATACATATATACTAATATATATATATATATATAAAAGTGCTATGTACACATATATACACATATAAGTGTATATAATATAAATATATTAAGCCATATAAAGAAGGAAATTCTGTCATTTGAGATGACATGGCTGGACCTTGAGGTCATTGTGCTAAGTGAAATAAGTCAGACAGAGAAAAACAAATACTGTATGATTTCACTTTTATGTGGAATCTAGAAAAACAAAAAACAGTACCTCGGGAAAAAATGAGCTCATAGATACAGACAATAGATTGACTGTTTCCAGAAGTGGGGATGAGGAATGGGTAAAGATGGTCAAAAAGTACAAACTTCCAGTTATAAGATAAAAGTTCTGGGACTGTATGGTGACTATATCTAAGAACACCGGTTATATATTTGAAAGTTGCTAAGTGAGTAACTCTTAAAAGTTCAGATTTCATACACATACACACATACACACAAATTTGTAACTGTGTGGTGATAGATGTTAACTAAACTTGTTGTGGTAATCATTTTGCAATGCACACATATTTCAAATTATTGCATTGCACACAGAAAATTGTCTGTTATATGTCAATTAGATCTCAATTAAAAAAAGAAATAGAGGCACAAACACCTTAGAATAATATCTGTACTCAATAGAACAGCTAAATACATTAAAAAATATATATACCCACCCCTAGAAAACGATCCTGGGAAGAGGTGGTATGGAGAGAAATTTTTGCTTTTAATTTTATACCTTCAGTGATGTGGAATGATTTTAAAACTAGGTGCATGATCTTCATTTAAAATTATTTTATTAAAACAGTATTTCTCAAAGCTGTTTTCGAACTTTACAATTAAAGGTCACATGGAAATTCTCTAATACAAAGTAGGGAAAATATCAGGCACAATATTATATCAATCTTTTCTTTTGAAAGCCAAGGTCAGAGTTTAACCATCACTTCATTCGCTTTGTTAACTCACCAAGTTAATATGGCATTCAGTTATTCAGTTAACTTGAACCAAGAAATATATACTATAATTACATTATAGCACTTGTCCCAACCCATTCTAGATAAGCTATTAAATACTTTATGTACTCAGTAAGTGAAATAGAAACTCATTTTACTTAAGCTGTCAGATTTTCATAAGGGATTTTTAAAAGAAATCAGTGTTATTTAAGTTACCTATTCATTGATATATAATTTCTATAGATCAACTCCACACAAATGAACATGTTTTTTCTACAGTACAGTACTGTCTGTTGTTCATTCTTCCTCTTTCAGTCATTATGGTCTAAGACTATTGTCTGTCTTTAAAAGCAAAAAAAAAAAAAAATGTATGATGTGCATTTGAGTTGACAAGTACTGCAGACTACAGTAGATCTTCAATTGATATGGACTAAAGTTCTTTCAAATCAGACAGTTTGCAAGGTTATAGTAGGGAGCTCACATCTGAAATGACATAAATCTAACCTGGATTTTTTTTTAAGTATTACCTTATTAACACTGGCTGTTATTTTTATTGTTCATAATCGCAACCTATGGTAACAAGGTGTATTATAAAATGCTCACAAAGAACTTTGAAATAGATTACTTTAGGTAAGCTCACAAATAGTACATAAGATTGATATTAAATCCCCATTTTAGAAGTGCTGAACCTGAGACTTAGCATAATAATTTTCTAAAATTTTACAGCTTTGTATGAGAAAACAGGACTCAGCCAGTTCTTCTGCTCCCTCTCCTCCACCTCATGCTTCTTGCTGGAATTCAATGGCTTGAAAGAAGTCACCTGTTTTGTAATTTTGGTATATAGATCATTGAGTAGTTTAGCCAAAAGAATATAAGACTGTATTACCTGTCTTCATTAAGCATTTTACAAACTAGAAGAGAGCTATATCCTTACGAATGTTCCATCTCAGAATGATTTGAAAAATAAAAATGACAATTGAACCTCCTATTTATGCAGGAACATCTAACTTTCTTAGATTAACTGTAAGGTGACTTGCTTCACATTATTTGGAAAGACGTTTCAGTGCAAAAAGTATAATTGTTAAGCACTAACAGTAAGCAAAGCATTCAGCTAAATATGTTTTTTATGGAAAATTGGTTATGTTTTGTCCTGCTGCTTCATAGGACTCCACTCATTGGCTGAAGCATCCAGTGATTGGGTGATTATAATTTCAAGGTTGAATTGCAAGATGAGTATTAAAAATTATTTCGGCTGCAATGGTTGTGACAGTCAAAGCTTTTCTTTGCAAGAGCCAAAATTTATGAGAGATATTCAAGAAATTTCTCTTTAAATATCAAGAACCAGAGTCTAGCAACCCAGAAGAACAATGTTTTCCTATAAATACGGATTAATGTAGATACTGGATGCAAAATACTTGCAGCTTTGTCTATCCTAGGAGGACATTTAAAAATCCTTTCCAGAATGGGTTGAAGGCAAAACTGATGGGAAGAAGGTGGTGGGAGAGAAAAGGAATCAAGAGAGCTCTAATTTGTGATGTGCTGAGGCCTGTCTTTGAACCTCTTCTTGGACTTGAATCTCCAGCCTAGTGGTGGCATGGAGAATAAGACTCAACTCCCAGGAGAGACATGCTCCCTTATGGGGAGCAACTGACTGCTGTCAACAGAAACCAACAAGGAGGCGTGATCGGCATAAGGAAATGAAGGGGCTGGTAAGAAGAGGTAACAGGACACAGGTTAAACCAGAACCAGGACAGCAGCAAGGACGTGGGGAGGACAGCGACGGTATGTCAGAGTCATCTGCCCTGTGGGGAAGAGAAAAGAGGGCAACAGCCTGAATTCAAATACTTACACAAAAGATTCAATATACAGGATTACAGTATTTTAAAACTATTTATATTTTTTGCAGTCATTGGGAATAATAAGAGTAAGTAATTTGACTTACTCTTATTAAGAGTAAGCGACCAGTCAGTAATTTGAATTGAGTTCTAGAAAATAAAGTTGTGTTTTTGTACATCTCAAGGTGGGAATTTTTTACCCATGGAAATACAGGAAAAGTAGGCAGACATTAAATTAACGCCTATCTGGAAAGAATGATCAATATTTAATTGTTTTAAATAAACTGGGGTATGAAACATCAAATCCAAAACTTACATATGAGGAAGTCAAAAGTGTCAACCTGTGGAGACCAAGGAAAAGCGACAGAGAAAGTTTGGGGCTGCATCTCCTGATTCAATTTCTTGTTAGAATCTAAAAATAGATAAGGGCTTCCCTGGTGGCTCAGATGAAAGAATCTGCTTGCAAGGCAGGAGACCTGTGTTCAATCCCTGGGTCAGGAAGACCCCCTGGGGAAGGGAACGGCAACCCACTCCAGTATCCTTGCCTGGAGAATGTAATGGACAGGAGAGCCTGGTGAGCTACTGTTCATGGGGTTGGAAAGAGTCAGACATGACTGGGCAACTAACAGTCACTTTTTCATCTCACATTATTATTAACTAAAATACAGATTTTTTTCAAATTTCACATTTCATACCTTTACATATAAGCTGTATCAGAATTCTGATTTCTTTAATGGTTCTCTGGTTTAACAGGGGTTTTTGTTTGTTTGCTTTAAAACTTAATTCTTTCAATATTTCTCTTCCTGAGAGTTCAATAGCTGAAGGACCTATTGAGCTAAAACATTTGAGAAGGTGTGTATGTCTACATGTGTCCCACTCTTTTCCCTGTAGCTCATTTGTCAATAGCAATACTTGCCTTGTGGTTCTTTAAAGAGACTCTTGCCTTAAAGTCTTTGTGCTCACTCTTCCTTCTGCAGCCTGGAATGCTCTTGCCATAAACATCCACAGAAGTCATCTCCCTTACCTCTTGCAAGTCCTTATTCAGATTCTGCTTTGAGTGTGGCAATCTGACCCTCCATGGAGCACAGCTGTTGCCCCTCACACTGCTTTAATATCACTCATTACTGTCTAAATATTATGCAATTTACCCATTCATTACTAGCTTACTGGGCATTTGATGCTACCCACACCGGAATGTAAGTTCAAGGTGGACAGAGAACTTTGTCTTCCTTTTTTATTGATAAACCCCAAGCACCTTGCACTTTGCATTCAGAGAAGGCAATCAATAAATGCACATGGAACAAAAGTGTTCACATTTCACATCCAATCTCAAATATTTCTTATGTTGTTTAATCTTTAAAAATAAGATAGAAGAGGTAATCTCTCAAATTCTGAAGATCAAAGGGGCCTGACAGTCTCAGTGTCTCCACTAATTTCTAGACTGATTCTTTCAAAGCCAGTGAGCCCTCACTTTGGAACATTTGTTCTAAGAGTCTTTACTGTCTATCTCAAACCACCTGGGTTTTTCTCATTCAGGAAGTGCTTTTTTGCATGAGACCTCATGCTCTTAGTTCATCACTTGCACAAACTCTGAGTTCTGACCAGAAATTAATGCAGCATCCCAACATTCCTAAGCTCTTAGGTGCTCTTGCCCATTTCATTTCACACCCCTTAAAACTCTCACATCCCTCCCCCAATTTGGTCTGTTGACGGTCAATCATCCTGCAATAACCAACACTGCTTGATCTACACCTTTGGATGACAGTTTTATTCCCTTCACCCAACAATTTGTACTCCCCTAACAGGCCCCTTCATTCCCTATTTTCTAAGGAGGGGTTTGCAGCAGATATGTTCGTGTTCTTTACAGCATCATACTGTACTTCCATCACCAGTCACATCCACAACTGGGTGCTATTTTGGCTTTGGCTCTCTCTTCATTCTTTCTGGAGTTACTTCTCCACTCTTCTCCAGTAGCATATTGGGCACCTACTGACCTGGGGAGTTCCTCTTTCAGTATCCTATCTTTTTGCTTTTTCATACTGTTCGTGGGGTTCTCAAAGTAAGAATACTGAAGTGGTTTGCAATTCCCTTGCCCAGTGGGCCACATTCTGTCAGAACTCTCCACCATGACCCGTCCATCTTGGGTGGTCCTACCCAACACGGCTCTCTTGTTCTGATGGGGGAGGAGGCGGTGCTCAGTAAATCTTTAATCCAATTTTCTGTTGATGGGCAGGACTGTGTTCCCTCCCTGTTGTTTGACCTGAGACCAAACTATGATGGAGGTGATGTAGATAATGGTGACCTCCTTCAAAAGGTCCCATGCTTGCACTGCCCCTCTCAGTGCCCTTGACCCTGCAGCAGGCCACCGCCAACCCATGCCTCCACCAGAGACTCCTGGACATTCATGGGCAAGTCTGGGTCAGTCTCTAGTGGGGGTCACTGCTCCTTTCTCCTGGGCCCTGGTGTGCACAAGGTTTTGTTTGTGCCTTCAAGAGTCTGTTTCCCCAGTCCTGTGTAAGTCCTGGCGGCTCTGTGTTGGGGTTAACGGTGACCTCCTCCAAAAGGGCTTTTGCCACACTCAGGTCTGCTCTATCCAGAGCCCCTGCCCCTGTGGCAGGCCACTGCTCATCTGTGCCTCTGCAGGAGACCCTCAAAAGGCAAGTCTGTCTCAGTCTCTCTGGGGCCTCCTGGAGTGCAGAAGGTATTGTTTGAGCCCTCCAAGCACCTCTGGCAGGTATGGGGTTTGATTCTAAATGCAATTTCACCCCCCTAGCAACTTGCTGGGGCTCTCCTTTGCCCTTGGACATGGGGTAGCTTTTTATGGTGGGATCCAACATTCTCCTGTTGATGGTTGTTCAACAGCAAGTTGTAATTTTGGAGATCTTGCAGGAGAACATGAGTGCATGTCCTTCTACTCCACCATATCTTCTTTACTTTATATCTGAGGTAAAGCCCAATGCTGTAAAGAACAATATTGCATAGTCCAATGCTGTAAAAAACATTACTGCATAGAATGTTAGATCTATGAATCAAAGTAACTTAGAAGTGATCAAATAGGAGATGGCAAGAGTTAACATGGACATTTTAGGAATCAATGAACTAAAATGGACTGGAATGGGCAAATTTAATTCAGATGACCATTATATCAACTCCGTGGACAAGAATCCCTTAGAAGAAATGGAGTAGCCATCATGGTCCACAAAAGAGTCTGAGATGCAGTGCTTGGGTGCAGTCTCGAACAGGACAGAATGATCTCTGTTTTTTTCCAAGGCAAACCACTCAATATCAGAGTAATTCAAGTCTATGTCCAGACCACTAATGGCAAAGAAGCTGAAGTTGAACAGTTCTATGAAGACCTGCAAGACCTTCCAGAACTAATACCCAGAAAGGATGTCCTTTTCATTACACGGGACTGGAATGCAAAAGTAGGAAGTCAAGAGATACCTGAAATAACAGGCAAGTTTGGCCTTGGAGTACAAAATGAAGCAGGGCAAAGGCTAACAGAGTTATGCCAAGGGAGAACACTGCTCATAGCAAATACCATCTTCCAATAACACAAGAGAAGACTCTACACATGGACATCACCAGATGGTCAATACTGAAATCAGATTGATTATATTCTTTGCAGCCAAAGATGGAGAAGCTCTATACAGTCAGCAAAAACAAGTGCGGGGGCTGTCCTGGCTCAGATCATGAGCTCCTTATTGCCAAATTCAGACTTAACTTGAAGAAAGTAGGGAAAACCACTAGACCATTCAGGTATGACCTAAATGAAATCCCTAATGAATATACAGTGGAAGTGAGAAATAGATTCAAGGGATTAGATCTGATAGACAGAGTGACTGAAGAACTATGGACAGAGGTTCATGACATTGCACAAGAGGTAGTGATCAAGACCATCCCCAAGAAAAAGAAATGCAGAAAGACAAAATGGTTGTCTGAGGATGCCTTACAGATAGCTGAGAAAAGAAGAGAAGCTAAAGGCAAAGGAGAGAAGGAAAGCTATACCGATTTGAGTGCAAGGTTCCAAAAAATAGCAAGGAGAGATAACAAAGCCTTCCTCAGTGATCAATGCAAAGAAATAGAGGAAAACACTTAATGAGAAAGACTAGAGATCTCTTCAAGAAAATTAGAGATACCAAGGGAACTTTTTATGCAAAGATGGGCACAATAAAGGACAGAATTGGTATGGTCCTAACAGAAGCAGGAGATGTTAAGAAAAGGTGGCAAGAATACACAGAAGAACCATACAAAAAAGATCTTCATGACCCAGATAACCATGATAGTGTGATCACTGGACTAGAGCTAAACATTATGGAATGCCAAGTCAAGTGGGCCTTAGGAAGCATCACTACAAACAAAGCTAGTGGAAGTTATGGAATTCCAGATGAGCTTTTTCAAATCCTAAATGACGAACTGTGAAACTGCTGAACTCAATATGCCAGCAAATTTGGAAAACTCAGCAGTGGCCACAGGACTGGAAAAGGTCAGTTTTCATTTCAATCCCAAAGAAGGCAATGCCAAAGAACGCTCAAACTACTGCACAATTGTACTCATCTCACACGCTAGCAAAGAAATGCTCAACATTATTCAAGCCAGGCTTCAACATTATGTGAACCATGAACTTCCAGATGTTCAAGCTGGATTTAGAAAAGGCAGAGGAACCAGAGATCAAATTGCCAACATCCATTGGATCATCAACAAAGCAAGAGACTTCCAGAAAAACATCTACTTCTGCTTTATTGACTACGCCAATGTCTTTGATTGTGTGGATCACAACAAACTGGAAAATTCTTAAAGAGATGGAAATACCAGACCATCTGATCTGCTCCTCAGAAATCTGTATGCAGGTCAAGAAGCAACAGTTAGAACTGGACATGGAACAGCAGACTGATTCCAAATCGGGAAATGAGTACATCAGGGCTATATGTTGTCACCCTGCTTATTTAGCTTATATGCAGACTACATCATGCAAAATGCTGGGCTGCATGAAGCTCAAGAAGGAATCAAGATTACTGGAAGAAATATCAATAACCTCAGATATGCAGATGACCCACCCTTATAGTAGAAAGCGAAGAAGAACTAAAGAGCCTCTTGATGAAAGTGAAAGAGGAGAGAGAAAAGGTTGGCCTAAAACTCAACAATCAGAAAACTAAGATCATGGCATCTGGTCCCATCACTTCATGGCAAATAGATGGGGAAACAATGGAAACACTGACAGACTTTATTTTGGGGGGCTCCAAACTCACTGCAGATGGTGATTGCAGCCATGAAATTAAAAGATGCTTGCTCTTCAGAAGAAAAGTTATGACCAAGCTAGACAGCATATTAAAAAGCAGAGACATTACTTTGCCAACAAATGTCCATCTATTCAGAGCAATGATTTTTCCCATAGTCATGTATGGATGTGAGAGTTGGACTATAAAGAAAGCTGAGCACCAAAGAATTGATGCTTTTGAACTGTGGTGTTGAAGACTTGAACATCCCTTGGACTTCAAGGAGATCAAACCGGTCAATCCTCAAGGAGACCAGTCCTGAATATTCATGGAGGGACTGATGCTGAAGCTGAAATTCCAGTACTTTGACCACCTGATGTGAAGAACTGACTCACTGGAAAAGACCCTGATGCTGGGAAAGATTGGAGGCAGGATGAGAAGGGGACGACAGAGGATGAGATGGTTGGATGGCATCACTGACTAGATGGACATGGGTTCGAGCACGCTCCGTGTATTGGTGATGGACAGGGAGGCCTGATGTGCTGCAGTCCATGGGGTTGTAAAGAGTCAGACACGACTGAGCAGCTGCAGTGAGTGACTGACTGATATCCATGTTTCCATGCCAACAAGGGTCACCCACAGCCCTTATCTCTTTGTCTCCTGGAACCTTAGAATCAGTCTTCTGTTACTGAACTGTTACTGTGACAGCTAATACAAGACACATTTCATGACTAAAGAATTTATTTTGTTTATCTTACAGCCCCATGAGGCAAATTTGTAAAATAATTTCAACAAAACAATTTTCTTCAAATGTCAATTACATTTAAAATTTCAATGGTTCAAATCTTGACCTGTAGGAAAATGTTATGTAAGTATGAGAACTCTATGCCCAATTTTTTCTTGTCTATAGCCAGTGAAGACTGAACTTTAAAAAAAAAAAAAAAAAAACCTCTAAATTCTAACTTTTCAGACACTTTTTAAATATAGTCTCCATTCTAACTTCTGTGCTCTCAATAATCTCACTGTTGGGAAATTTCCCCTTCAGCTTAGTTTATCAGCTGTTTCATAATCCTTCTAACTTCCTTTGACCCTGAACTACACAGTTTCATCATGATCATTTCAATTGTTCAGCTACTCTTCAACCACTTATGGAGCAGAAAAATAATTTTTTTTCACAAGAATGCAACATATCAAATATCTACACTAAGGTGCATCATATATAAAAAGTCTTTTTTTTTAAGGAAAATTCTATATGGTCTTGATGATAACAGAATGATATTGTGGCACCTTACTCTATAGAATCTGAAATATTAAGTTAAATGAAATTAATCAAGTAATATATATATTAGATGTATATATATTATATGCATATATATACACATATGTGTGCTACACACACACACACACACACACACATGAAGAAGGAGTAAGGAAGGAGAAAGTCTTCCCTGGCGGCTCAGCAGGGAAGAAGTTGCCTGTAATGCAGGAGATGTGGGTTCATTTCCTGGATCAGGAAGATCCCCTGGAGGAGGAAATTGCAATCTGCTCCAGTATTCTTGCTTAGAAAATTCTATGGAGAGAGGAACCTGGTGGGCTACAGCCCACGGAGTTGCAAAGAGTCAGACACGACTTAGTGACTAAACAGCAACAGAGGAAGGAAAAGACAGGAAGGGAAGCTGTGTTGTATTTTTCATTATGATATGATGTCCTCATGCTACATGGTGAAGAATTTTTTTAAATGAATGAGTGGGATGAAGAGAGCAGGGCTTTGCAGCTGTAATTTATTTCAGAGACAGAAGGATAATTGTGCTCTCCAGCTCCGTAAATCTCAGTCCTAGTTGAGTTATAGGCAGGTCTTGACAGGACAAGCCGAATAGTTGAATGCAGGCAGTATAAATGATAAGAAAGACATTTGAATACAAAACTATTAAGTTCAAAGATTTGCGAAAACTAACATGGCAATGTGCTGGCTCAAACATACAATCAGACCTGTGAGCTTTCACAAAACACAATTTCTTGGTTGTTACTTGACTATTTTTCATACTGATAGATGTTTTGCCCTTGGGGTGCACTGCTTTGCACATAAAGAATGATTCTTCTTTGTTCCCATTAGTCTGAAAGAGAAGACAGTGACGCTGTGTGGAACAGAGTCCAGTATGAACACTGCATTCAGAACAAAACCACTTTCAAAAGCCCTATTCTGACGATAAAGAAACAGAGATGATATTTTTGTGTGTCTGAATTTGTGATCCCTGCAGTATGAGGGGAAAGACGTCGAATGTGTCCCTTGAATAACAATGAAGTATCGGAAAGCAGTGACATTCTAATCACTGCCTCAAATGTCAGTGCAAGGATGCTGTGGGTAGCAGCCCTGGTACATAAGTTAACAGCTTTACTGTAAAACCACAAGGGAGCAATTAATGGAAAGCTGCTACTAAACTTCATGAATTCCATTGCTCAAGTGTCTAGAGAAAAAGATCTAATTATAGTTCTAACCTTTCCCAATGGGCCATGAATGACTCTCTAAATATAGGATGTTGTGTAAGAAAAACTAGGATGAAGATATGAAATTGACATATAATTGAATTTTCTAATTCAATGCACCCATGATAGAACAATAAGTAATATTGGTAACTTGATTTTTAGTAGTTTCTCATTAAAACAAAAATGAGAAAGTTTGTGAAAAGATATATGATTGAGAAAAATGGAATAGTTAAACATATACAATTCATGTGAAAGATATAGTAGATATGCTACCAGAATATTATACTGTATCTTAACTAAAAATATAATAATTTAGAAGGCAAAAATTATATCCGAAGGAATAACTAGTACAAGCAGGGAATGTGAGACTTAAAAACCCATTCAAAATGTGATTAAAGGGAATCTGGTTAGCCAAGTATTTTCATTTCACAAAAACATTTAACAATTATAAGCAAAGTGAAAATGCTTGCTTACAGCAAAGAAACATTAAAATCCGATATCACTTTCTGATAGTCATATATTTCAAGGTGATGGTACATTTATTTGACATTTGTTTTAGGTAAGATGTTTCTTGCAGTGTAGAAATTGGTATTTTTATAAAGTCAAGAAACCTTACTCAATTAAAGAGCATTCATTGGGTTTTTTGTGCAAGGTAGCTCATATCAAGGATGACAAATCGCTACCTTCAAGAGATGTACAATGTATGAAGAGACGTTACTAAATAAATGTATAAAACAAGGATGTAACAGAAGTTCTGTGAGTATCTGGCAAGTCTAGTGATACATGATATAAAGAGAGAGTTAAGTCCAGAGGATGGGGTGATCAAAAAAGCTTCCTGGAGGAGCTAGGGCTGATGGCCTTGCTGGACATTCAATGAGGAAGGGGCCAGTCCCTAGGTGGTCCTTACTTATTATGCTCCTTGAATACTGGAGGGAAGAAGTTTTACATCAAAGAAAAAGCTGTAGACGTTACAGCAGCCTAAAACGCCTGACATGCTCGCCTCTTGCTCTTTTCCTCCTATGCCTCGCTCCGCCTCCCCACCCCACCTCAGCTTTGACTGCTTTCCTCTTTGCTCACCCTGTTCCAGTCCCATTGGCTTCATCCATAAACACCGCAGAAACTCAGGCACCACCGCTGTTCCAGGACATTTGCACAGCTCTTTACTTTGCGTGGACCTTTTCACTCTTCCACTAAACACGGGCAAGGCCACTCAATGCTCTTTCTCAATACATTCTCCCAAGACTATGCTATTAAAGTTGCAACCAGACCTCCCAGCACTGCCTCACACCCAGCCTCATCACCTTGCTCTTTCATTGTTTACTTAGCACTTATTATCTTCTATTATATGTGCATGCGGACAGAGGAGCCTAGAGGGCTACAGTCCATGGGCCGCAAAGAATTGGACACAACTGAGTGATTAGCACACACATGTGTATATATAACATACATGTTACGTATGTATATGTGTGCATAATCAGTTGCTTCAGTAGTGTTTCACTATTTGTGACTGCATGAGCTGTAGACTGCCTGGCTCCTCTGACCATGGGATTATGATCCAGGCAAGAATACTGAAGTGGGTTGCCAGTTCCTTCTCCAAGATAAATGTATATGTGTATTTATAATATAATTCTAACACATATATTAGAATATATATGCACATATACATTTATTTATACATATATGCACATTTTACACATATATACACTTAGATTATTGTTAATTTTCTCCCTTTCCTGCTGAAATATAAGCTTCACATAAACTTTTTTCAGTGACATATATCAAACCTCTCAAAAAATTTCTGGCATAAGATGGATGCTCAGTAAATATTTGCCAAATTGAATGTTTTAAAGTAGTGCCCAATAAGCAAATTAAAAATTGTAGATCCATGTTGTGATAGAAATGGGTGAATAATGCATTTTCCCAAATTGAAAAACAGTATCTTTTCTCTTTTTCATATGTATAATCTGGAATCACAGTCATCTATTTTTAAACTGGCTTGCAAACAAATTTAATTTTAATCTCAGAGTTTTTTTTCTGCTAAAAATATTAATTAATTGTGGTTATTTTAAAAGTATTATTGGGATAAGAGCAACTGGAAATGGTAGATGGGTAAATACTTGCCAATGCTTTCTTTGCTTTACTTTAAATTTCTCAAGTCAAATCTACAAATATGAAGTATGCCTGATAATTTGAGAACAAGATTGTTTTGAGGAAAATTTTAAAACTATGATAATATAAATCTTTTCGAATTCTTCATTAACTTTTAACAACACAATTATACTTAAAAACTGGTATTATTGTAAATTCTTTGAAAATGTCTATACATTTTGCATAGAATTAGTATTATTTCTTCCTTATGGTAGCTAGGGCCAAACATAAAAAAGTACCAGAGACTGGATGGCTTAAATAACAGACATATTTTCTCACAGTTCTGAAGTTAGAAATACTGGATCAAGGTTTTAATTAGCAGGATTGATTCCCTTCTAGAGCCTTAAGAGATGGATCTGTTCTAGTCCTCTCTCCTTTGTTTGTAGAAGGCTATATTCCCACTGTGTCTATATTTACTTCCTTCTGTTCATGTGTGTCCAAATTTTGTCTTCATATAAGGATATGAGTCATATTTGATTAGTGCCCCCCACCACCAAATTACCTCATTTTAACTTGTTTAATGAGTTCAGTCTGGAAAATTCTTAAAGAGATGGGAATACCAGACCACCTGACCTGCCTCTTGAGAAACCTGTATGCAGGTCAGGAAGCAACAGTTAGAACTGGACATGGAACAACAGACTGATTCCAAATAGGGAAAGGAGTAGGTCAAGGTTGTATATTGTCACCTGCTTATTGAACTTCTATGCAGAGTACATCATGAGCAGTCCTGGGCTGGATGAAGCACAAGCTGGAATCAAGACTGCCAGGAGAAATATCAATAACCTCAGATATGCAGATGACCCACCATTATAGCAGAAAGCAAAGAACTAAAAAGCCTCTTGATGAAAGTGAAAGAGAAGAGTGAAAAAGTTGGCTTAAAACTCAACATTCAGAAAACTAAGATCATGGCATATGGTCCCATCACTTCATGGCAAATAGATGGGGAAACAATGGAAACAGTGACAGACTTTATTTTGGGGGGCTCCAAAATCACTGCAGATGGGGACTGAAGCCATGAAACTAAAGGCCGCTTGCTCCTTGGAAGAAAAGTTATGACCCACCTAGACAGCATATTAAAAAGCAGAGACATTACTTTGCCAACAAAGGTCCATCTAGTCAAAGCTATGGTTTTTCCAGTGGTCATATATGGATGTGAGAGTTGGACTATAAAGAAAGCTGAGTGCCGAAGAATGGATGCTTTTGAACTGTGGTGTTGTAGGAGACTCTTGAGAGTCTCTTGGACTGCAAGGAGATAAAACTAGTCCATCCTAAAGGAAATCAGTCCTGAATATACATTGGAAGGGCTACTGCTGAAGCTGAAACTCCAGTACTTTGGCCACCTGATGCAAAGAACTGACTCATTTGAAAAGACCCTGATACTGGGAAAGGTTGAAGGCAGGATGAGAAGGGGATGACAGAGGATGAGATGGTTGGATGGCATCATCAACTCGATGGATGTGAGTTTGAGTAAATTCCGGGAGTTGGTGATGGACAGGTAGGCCTGGCATGCTGCCGTTCATGGGGTTGCAAAGAGTTGGACATGACAGGGCAACTGAACTAAACTGAATGAGTTCACTTTATATAAGTGAACTTATATAAAGACTCTGTCTCCAAATAGGGTCACATTTTGAGGTACTGGGAGTTGGGACTTCAGCATATGAAGTGAGGGGTGTAATTAGCTCATAACAAGCATTCTGGCTAGAAAGTGCCTGTGTATGTGTCAGTCATTCAGTCGTATCCAACTCTTTCCAACGCCATAGACTGTAGCCCACCAGCCTCCTCTGTCCATGGAATTCTCCAGGCAAGAATACTGGAGTGGGTAGCCATTCCCTTCTCCAGTGTATCTTCCCGACTTAGGGATAGAACCTGGGCCTACATGAATTGCAGGCAGATTCTTTATTCTCTGAGCCACCAGGGAAGCACCAGAAAGTGCCTGGGTATGTTCTTGTCTAAGCTCTTTGGATCTGTAATTCATTCTTCCATTAATTTTGGTGAATTATTAGCCAGTGTCTCCTCTAATATTTCTTCTGCCCTGATTTCCCTTTTCTCCTTCTGTGACACCAGTTTCCTTTTCACTATATCATTTTGTGTTTTCCAACAGATTTAGATGCTCTTTTCTTACTTTTTCCTCCTTTTGTTTTAGTCTGCATGATTTCTATCAAAGTATCTTAAAGTTTACTGATTTTTCCCTATTCTGTATTCAGTCAGCTAATAAGCTCATTGAAGGAATTCATCTCTGACACTGCATTTTTCACTTCTAGACTTCCTACTTGACACTTAATTATAGTTTGCATCTGTAGGCAAAAAAATCCCCATCTCTTCATGCATAGCTTTTCCACCAGGTACTTTAAAATATTAACCATAGTTGTTTTAAAGTCTGTGTGTGAATGTTTTAATATCTGAGACATCTCTGGGTCTCATTCTGTTGATTGATTTATTTCTTGACATGGTTTATTTCGTTTCTTTACTTTTTTCATACCTGACAATTTTTGATTAAATGCCATATAATAGAGCACTATAGACTGAGGTAAATAATTTACACCAGAAATGAGCATGCCAGTCAGACTGTTAATGTGGGGAGGGGAAGTGGGAGGCTGAAGAGCTGAATCAAACCGGTCAACAGTGGTTCTGACTTTGGGTTTTGTGGTTGCCGTAGTCACATCCACTGCACCCCTGATGTCAAATCTCTCTACAAATGGACCCTCGCTACCATGGAGTTAGCCAGGCAGAGCATCTCTCAGCGTTCCTGCTCTGTCCTAAACTTGCTGCAGCTCCCGCACATCTGAACAGCAGAGAGGCTGTCTCGCACATTCTGTCTTTTCCCTTTAGGCCTAGACTGCTTTTCCTCATTTCTCAGTTTAAGCACCCTGGTGGAAACAAAGGGCGATTTTCAATTCTACCATTTCAGCTTCAGTCTTGAGCACGTCCTAGGCACTTGAGCTTTATAGAGAGAGCTTTCTCAGCATTCCCCACGTGCTGCCTTAATGCCAAATGCTTTTAACCGCCGAGGAGCCTCAGCCCAAGAGGAACTTTGCTTCTCTACCCCCAGAGGCAGGACAACTGCCATTTCTTTGTGTGTAAAACGCTGGGGGTGCGTGGGTCCCCATTTCTCACCTTCACTGGCAGAAAACCCTGTCTCTGGTCACTGGGGGAAGCAGAAGAGTTTCCTTCCCCTTGCCCAGCCATAGGCAACTCTTGCTTCATGTAAGAGAAGGGTCCAGAATATAAGTGGATTCCACGCCTATCCACCAGTGGCAGACCACCGCTGGGGAGTATTACTGCCCACCCCACCAAAGAGGTTTCTCTGAGGTCTCTGCCTTACCCCCCATCCTTTCCCTGAGTATTCCTTGAAAGTCCATGGAAAAGGGGAGTGAAGAACTACAGACTCTTCTTGTGCTGAGGTGTCCACAGATTCAAACTGTCACGCTACCACCCTCAATCTTCTAAAATTCGTTAAAATTCTAATTGTTTCCTCTTTGCTTCATCCTTGTGTGGCTGCCATCTCCTCTTCCTGTGGTGCCAAAGGTTAAATTTTGTGTCCTACTCTCCTCCAGGAATGTTGTGGAATTCAGGTCACCTAGTTGCCTTGCAACCTCAGCTGGATGACAGGCTCAAAAAAAGTGAAGATTTTCTTCTCATCGTTGGAGGAGAAGTAACTTTCTCTGTGTCCCCCTACATCCTAAAGAGAAGTCAAACATGTTCTCCTCATATTTTAAAGGGACACTGACAAATAACTCATCTAGCAATGATGAAGGCAGAAAAACAGTCATTCTTCTACCTTTTCTTCTTCTAGTTCCACTGCGCCTTCCAGGTCAAGCCACCAAAATAGTCTCCACAGTTCAGTTCAGTTCAGTTGCTCAGTCGTGTCCGACTCTTTGCTACCCCATGAATCGCAGCACGCCAGGCCTCCCTGTCCATCACCAACTCCCGGAGTTTACTCAAACTCATGCCCATCGAGTCAGTGATGCCATCCAGCCATCTCATCCTCTGTCATCCCTTCAGGTCTCCAATTCCCAATTCTTCTCCTTAAACCAGTCCACAAACAGCAGTCAGAATAATGTGTCATTTGAAATGTACATCAGATCATGCCTTTGGACCACTTAAAATTCTTCAATGACTTCCTATTAAACATCAGATATAGTATAAAATCTTTACCACGATTTATACAACCTTGCTGATTGGCTCAGTTGGTAAATCAATGTGAGAGACCTGGGTTCAATCTCTGGGTGGGGAAGATCCCCTGGAGAAGGGAACAGCTACCCATTCCAGTGTCCTGGCCTGGAGAATTCCATGGACTGTATAGTCCATGATGTCGCAAAGAGTCAAACATGACTGAGCAACTTTCACTGTTAATTTTTCCTCTGGTTACTTTCCTTCCCACTTACCTTAGACTCTTTCTTGATGTTTTATTTTTCCTTTGAAACATTACAATCTACTACCCTGTAGCCTCAACACACACGCGCACACACACACACGCGCACACACACGTGCACGCACACACACACACACACACACACACACACACACAGGCTTTACATGTTTAAATAACTGGCATCTCATCCTTAACATCTCAGTTGAAAGTCTGGGAGGTACTTTCTAACCATCTTTTCTCTCTCTGTCAAAATTATTCTACATTTTTGCACATTGCTTCTTCTTGACACTTAGAAAAATGGATTTGTATGGCACTGTGCTCATTTGCTTTTTCACTCCTTTATGGATTTTCTTCTCCATGGTAGTCTTCAGGAGGACACAAAACATTTATGTCCTTCTGACTAGAACCTGTGTTGAACTTACAATTAGCTTTGCATACCACTCATTCAATAAATGCATTTTAAGTGCATATAAAAATGTGATATCTGATTATTATATATTACTAAAGATTATATTATATATTATTGTATGTTAAGTACATTCAAATAAATTATTGTATTATGCATGCCCTCAGTCACTCAGTTGTAGCTGACTCTTTTGTGACCCCATGGAATTTAGCCCACAGGTTCCTCTGTCCATGGAATTTTCAAGGCAAGAATACTGGAGTGGTTTGCTGTTTCCTCCTCCATGGGCGCTTCCTGACCCAGGGATAGAACCTGAAACTCCTGAGTCTTCCCGTATTGGTGGGTGGATTCTTGACCACTGAGCCACTTTGTCTGCATAAATTATTGTGTTACTATATATGAAATATTGACCATAAAATAACTATATGAATTTAATTTAGCAATGTAAGTACTAGTGAAGCTAGACAAGGCTTCAGCCAAATGATTGGACAGAATCTAAAAAGCTAATCCCTTTGAATCTAGGTAGACTGGTACTTAAATTACCCTAAGTGAGTTTCTAGCCATTCCTTAAAAATAGAAAATATTTTATGTAAAGAAATAGGCAAAAAAAAGAAATAGGCAGGTGAATGCAATTTTCTGAGAAAAAATATCCAGGGATACAAATGAAAGTCAGTTGCAACCTCTATTTCATAAGAGTCTGTTCTTCAGGGATTTTTCAACTTCATTTTGCAACATCAAGTAGCTCAATTATTTTGAGTAAGCATATGTACTTTTAAGTGGTTTTTCAAACTGAATTGGCTGAACCTTTTAAGGTTTAGTGCTCACTAAACGTTATATGGAGCCAGGGAAAAAATGGATAGTAAAATTGTAGGGACTCCCCAAATTATTAACATTTCATTCTTCTGTGAGCAAGAAAATAGCATCAAGTATATTTATATAAGGTAGAATGATGTCTTAGAATACATAAGTCATCCACATGCTTGAAGTGTGCTCAGGGATATTGAACATTTGGTTTAGTCCTGCAGACATGCCATAAAATAGAAGGTTTTTTGCTGACTAATACATTGAAACAAGGCATTCTTATTAAATTGGTGCAGTGGCCCAAAAGATCTTATATATCTATAATTTTATAGATATAACTTTATTCTGTGACATCATTTTAAAGTCTTCCAATAAATAGAATTTTTTAAATCCACCTTCAAAACATCTTAGAACTTCATTTTTCATTAATGCTATGAGTAAGCACGTAAAATTTTATCTTCAAAGGATTTTTTCCATAAAAAGCTGAAAAGAGTAAGAAAGAGGTGGTTCAGAGACCTGTCCTTTAAGAAGACTAACTTCTGTGAACATATAATGGAATACGAGGCAAATCCCACGCTTGACCTAGTTTAGACTATTTAAATCATATTATTAAAAATAAAATAAAAAGTCTAAGTACAATTTATCTGGAATGTAATATTTCTGAAATCAATAAAACGTTTGAGTAAACATCAGATAAAAGACACTCTCATAGTGAATTAACAATTGCATGCTGTCTTTTTTGCCAAAAAACCTATCAAAACTCAATCAGAAAAGCTCTATTAAAAAATGGGCAAAGAACTTGAATACATATTTCTCCAAAGAAGATATACAGATGATCAATAAGCACATGAAAAGATGCTCAACACCATTAATCATTATGCAAATGCAGATCAAAACCACAATGAGATACACCCATTCGGGTGGCTGCTATAAAATTATAATAATAATAAATAATAATTAGAAAAAAACAGAAAATGACAAATGTTGGTGTGGATGTGGAGAAATTGAAACCCTGTACATAGTTGGTGGGAATGTAAAACACAGGGCTGCAGCTATGGAAAAGGGTATATATGTCAGTTCCTTAAAAAAAAAAAAAAAGTAGATTAACAATATAATCCAATATTCCCACATCTGGGTAGATAACCAAAAGTATTGAAAGCAGGGTAAGGAAGACATATTTGCATCCATGTTCATAGCAGCATTACTCACAATAGCTAAAAAGTGAAAGCAACATAAACATCCATCAATGGATGAATGAATGAATAATCAGTGTACATATCCATACAGTGGAATATTGTTCAGCTTTTAAAAAGAAATTCTGACACATGCTACAACATGCGTGAACCTTGAGGACACTATACTAAGTGAAATAAGTCACAAAAGGCCAAGTCATGATTCCATTTATGTGAGGTTCCTACAAGAGTCAAATTCATAGAAACAGAAAGTAGAATGGTGATTGCCAGGGGCTGGGTGGGGAGAGAAATGGGGATTTATTGTTTAATGGGGACAGAGTTCAATTTTGCAAGATGGAAGATTCCTGCGGATGGATAGTGGTGATGGTAGCCAACAACACGAATGTACTTATCGCCACTGAACTGTACATTTAAAAACGTTTAAGGTCATAAACTTTATGCTATATGTATTTACATAATTAATGAACAAAGAACAGAATATATATCAATATCATTTTGGGTATAAATTCTTCAGACTTAAATAAGTTTTAAGACTGTGTTCATTTTACTCACCATCCTATCTCCAGTTTCAAGCACAACTGTTGCTGCTGCTAAGTCACTTCAGTCGTGCCCGACTCCGTGTGACCCCATAGACGGCAGCCCACCAGGCTCCCCCGTCCCTGGGATTCTCCAGGCAAGAACACTGCAGTGGGTTGCTATTTCCTTCTCCAATGTGTGGAAGTGAAAAATGAAAGTGAAGTTGCTCAGTCGTGTCTGACTCTTAGCGACACCATGGACCACAGCCTACCAGGCTCCTCCATCCGTGGGATTTTCCAGGCAAGAGGACTGGAGCGGGGTGCCATTGCCTTCTCCGTCAAGCACAACTAGGCATTCAATAAAGAGTCTTCACTTAATTTGAAGACTGAAAGGATCCCATATGACTCTCCCATGAGTTGTATAATTTGCTATCACTAGTACTTAAATAGAAAAATTTGATGTTACAATCATACCTAGAAGTTTATTAACATCAAGTACTTTCAGAGACACAGCAACAACTTTCTATATCGTTGCTTCTCTATTTCAAGCGATTATGCACAAATAAAGATGACAAGCAAAGACCAGAATGATGTCTATGGTGACCCATATTTAGAATTAAGATGATGGCCATCATGTGACCTTCTCAAATGAGCAACCCATAAATAATACAGCTTTTTAGAGTGCCACACAGTAGACCTACAATTTAAACTTTCCAGGAACTTCAGATATCAAGGTACAAGTTGAAAATGGGGGTGCAGAACTAAGAAGAGATTCAAAGGGAAGGATAATTGCTAGCGTAAAGAATGCGCCTGCCAATGCAGGAGATATGAGATACGTGGGTTCAATCTCTGAGTCAGGAAGATCCCCTGTAATAGGAAATGGTAAACCACTCCAGTATTCTTGCCTAGAAAATTTCATGGGCAGAGGAGCTTGTTGAGCTACAGTCCATGAGGCCACAAAGAAGCTGAGTGACTAACACACACACACACACACACACACACAAAATAATCATAATAAAGAAGTATCAGCAAAGCACAAAGGTAAAAGAGCTTATAGAGCTAATATTTAGAAAGCGTCTAAGTTCTGGGATCATCTAGTCATGTTTCTATTATGTCATCTCATCTCATCCTTACATGAACTCTGCTCTTACATGAACTGTCAATTTTACAGATCAAAAAATGGACATTCAGAGAAGCTAAAAGAAAAGGGTATTATCTTTCAGGTGACAGATTCAGGAAATGAACACAAGTCTCAATGATGTAAATCCATATTGTTCCACAATTATGTGAACAGTTCCACTTGATAAGTGGTGGTAAGAGAGCTGAAAGGACTTTGAAGATTTAAAGACATATGGAAGAGGGGTTCAAATTATTTGATTGGTTTTTCAAAGCAGTAAGTGCCTTCCATTTGTTCCTGCACTCAATTACCATAGTGATAAAAAATAAATATGCTGCCCATAAACATTTATACATGTATATACAGGAGGAAGAGAACCTTCATCCCATAGGATGCCAAATTCTCTGCTATGTGCCAGCAGAGATTATAGGACAAGCCTTTGTGTAGAAACCTGATTGTTACAGAGCAACTCAATCTTTAGACATTTAAAAATGTTGTCCCTAAAATCTATAAGGTGACACATAATTCTCTCTATGGTAAGATTTTGGTTCTTCTCTCATCTTTCATTCATTCTGAGTTGACTTTTTATTTCCTCTTCCTTCTTTTCTTCCCACTTTACTTTTACAGAAGAACAGCTTCACATTTGCAGAACTCCAGCAACTTCTCTCCACACAGAAGTGGCAGCAGGCGGCTTTACCACCAAGTGAGGTGGAAATTTTCTAATGTCAAACAGGCTGGTGGGAGAGGCCCCTGGAGCCTCACAAGATGAACGAGGCCTCTCTGTGTGCGCCGCCTTGCTTCACAGCAGCTCATGGAGGAAGCATTCGTTTCCTCCAGGGGCCCTGCTACAGAGCACACTTCCGGAACATTCTTAAGTGTTCAAGTCAAACCTCAGTCTTCCGGCAAGTCTGTCTCAGGAGTGGAAAGATGAGTTTAAGTCATGACAAGCAGAAAACTGACTTTGAAGTATTTCTCACTTACGTCTCCTCCTTGTCCTTATTTGTCTTTTTTGAAGTGGAAAGTAAAAAGGAAGCCACAACTATTAGTGTGACTATTACAGGAGAGCTTGGAGACAGAAGGTCTTGCAGGGGAGAGACACTGCAGTCAGGCAGAGCAGAAAATGATTAGCCTTCCAGCCTGCGGACACAGGCTCACTTACACAGACTCGCTTTCCATTCTACCCAGACCCCTGCAAGGATCTGCAACAACATGATGTCTTGATCTTGCCTCTGTTGCCCTTTGCAATGGAGGAAATGGTATGTGGACTTTTCCAAAATGCCAACCATCTACCTGGTAGAGTTGTCAGAATGCAAAGCAGAAATAGAAGCACAGATGCAGAGGACAAGCGTATGGATCCAGAACAGGAAAGTAGGGGTGGATACACTGGCATATTGGCATTGACATATATACACTACTGTGTATAAAATAGATAATTAATGGGAACCTACTGAATAGCACAGAAGCAAAAAAAGGTACAATCTGTTTGGAGGACATGCTAACCTCAAAAATGCATTCCAACATACAGTAGTTGCAGACAAATACTGTTTGATTCCACTTATATGAGGTACCTAGAATAATCAAATTCATAGAGTCAAAAATTATATTGGTAGACGCTAGGGCCTGAGGGGTATGGGGGGATGGAGAGTTAATGTTTTAATGGGGACAGTCTCAGCTTAGGGTAGTGAAAAATCGAGGAGATGGATGATTGTGAAAGTTGTGCAGTGATATGAATGTGCTTGCTGTCACTGAGCTGTTTCCTTGAATATGGTTAAAATAGTGTGTTTTACATGACTTTTACCACAATTAAAGAAAAAATGTTTTAAACTATAATGATAAAAAAACTGAAAAGTGGGATGACACCATATACTGTCTTCCTACCTGGTAATGACATGAGTGTATTTGAGATGGTATTCTGGATTTTCATGAAATCTTGTAGAGTTTTAGAACTTTAATGATTTAGACTATTGGCCTGATAGACACAGACAGTGAATGGCTTTTAAAGGTAAATTGCTTTTCCAGCAACTGAAAAACATGAAGGTAATTTGTCCTGGTCCAATGTGGTTGTCATTTTTGATTTGTCATAGGATCTGAGATAAAATTCTTTATGTAAAAATATGTAATGATAACACCCTGCACTTTAACACATTCACTTTGAAATCTCCGTTAAAGTTTCTATCAGGAACTTTCCTAGTATCCAGTGGCTACGACTTCACTTTCCAATGCAGGAGGTAGGGGTTCAATCCTTAGTTAGGAAGTTAAGATCCCACATGCTTGTGGCCAAAAAAAAAAAAAAAGTACAAAGCACATAACAGAAGTAATATTGTAACAAATTCAATAAAGACTTTTAAAATGGTTTACAGAAAAAAAACACCTAAAATTTTTCTACCATAACATAACCTATTGTATATGATTTTATGAAAACATTTTTTATAAAGTGTGTAATTTTGGAAGAAATGTATTAAAAATAATAGTGAGATGGTGTTTATTGGGACATTAACATGTAACAAATTTTAAAGCTATTATTTTTGTTTAGGTTACTTAACTGATAAATTACTATAGGTTACTATGACATATAGCATATAAATTAATTTCCTATAGCTGTTGTAACAAATAATACAAATTCAGTGGCTTAAAACAACAGAAATGCATCATTTCAGAGTTTTGTAGGTTAGAAATCCAATACAGACTTCACTGAGCTAAGATCAAAGTGCTGGGTGAGCTGGGTTCCTTTGTAGAGGCTCTAGGAAAGAACGTGTTTTATTGCTTTTCCCAACTTCTATAGGCTACCTGTATTCCCGTGCTCGTGGAATTTCATTTTCAGGGTCATTTTCAAAGTCAGCAATAGCAGGTTCAATCTCTATCAAACATGATCATCTCTGTGATTCTCTATTCTGCTTCTTCTCCACTTTTAAGTAGTCATGTGATTAGATATAGCCCACCCACTAATACAAGGTAATCTCCTCATTTTAAAGTCAACTGATTTAGCAATCTTAGTTGCATCTGCAACCTAATTCTCTTTTGTGTTATGAAGCAATATTCACAGATTCCAGGGACTAGGATGTGGACATTTGCAGATAGAAAGTATTATTCAACTATAGTATTTAATTATAGCAGAATATGATAGTTTATTATGACTATTATAGGTCTAATATACTGCTCCTGTATCTAAGACATGGGCTAAATAACTCATGAAACATAGGATTGTTTTCCATACATTATGAAATAATCATTATCAATTTGAAATATGCAACATTATTTGTGCATTTCTCTTTGTATCCCAGTCGAGATCATTTCTACTAAATGATGTATTTATCAGTAGGAATATAAAACAGAATAAGACAAAGAGAAATAAGTAGAAGTCTTAAATTATCAGTTTCAAAGGGCTGAATGCTGCCTGACTGAAATCACTGCCAGGGAGTAAACCGGCTGTCATGCAGTTTGGGACAAATCACAACGTCACTGTGCTTGCCAATCTGAGCTCCAGGACAACCTCATCAAAACCAACTGAGACCGAAGGCTGGAACTGGCCCCAGGCTTTTGCAGGAAACCAGACCCAAAATCTGTGTTGCATCAGCTCTGAAATTCCCCAGATCATATCTGGCCTGCAGAACGTAGTAGTGCTTTAATATCCCTCTTTATATGCTGAGCACTAAGAAGAGAGACATTCGCCAAACAGTTACCACGAGCCAGGTACTTCTCATAGGAGTTACATAGTCTATTGCTATTAATACAAATATTACAACATTTTACTTGCATAACTTAAAGAATTTTGTCTCTTCCACAGCCCTCACTGTAAAAATAAAGAAACTGAGGCTCAGTGAGTAACAAAGCTGGGATTTGAATACTGGTCATTTTGATCCCAAAGGTCGTAGTCGTTTCTTTACATCACACTAAGTCTTCAATCCAAAATCATAACACATAGCCAAAAACAGGAAACAGGAAAAGGAGTTACTTAAAATTTACCTGTAAATTTAAGTTGTACTGAATATAATTTTTAAATAACAGTTAAAATAATGCAATTCTCAGGTTCATGTAAATGGAAATTTTCATGGTAATCCCAAGAGTTAACCTCATCCCTATTTTACTTCCAGTCTCTAATAGGGGGTAAGTCAAATAATAGCCTCCCCAAAAGGTCCACAACATAATCCCGGGAACCTGTAAATACACTATTTACAGTCCAGGGAAAGGGAAAACTGAAATTAGCAGACCAGATAGAGATTACACTGGATTATCTGGGTGAAATCACAAGTGGCCTTCAGTGGGGAAGAGGGAGGCAGATGTGTCAGAACCAGAGAAAGACTTGCCTGGCCATTACCAGCTATAAAGGTGAAGGGGGTTCATAGACTAGGGAATGTGGGAAGTCTCTAGAAACTGAAAAAGGCAAGAAGACAAACTCTTCCCTAGAGCCTCCAGAAAGGAATGTAGCCTTGCCGACCTTTAATTTTAGTCCACTGGTGCCAATGCTGGACTTTTAACCTCTAAACTATTAGATAATATATTTGAGTTGTTTTTAAATCATGATAGGTTTGTGGTGGTTTGTTACAACAACAATAAAATACTAATACAATGGGTATTAATTAAACCCACTCAGGGACAGAAGAACCAGGCACCATAAAGGGACTCTGGAGGCTTGTTACTATTTCCATGACCTAGAAGTTCATTTCTGAAAGAGAAAAGAGCATCTATGTGATGGTTCTAGATCTGGTGGAGGGAAGGAGAAAGGAGACTTAGAAAGACATCAGGTGGACATTTGGGAGATTTTTAAAATGATCTTCCTTCAGATGTTATCATTTACTACTTTGTTTAGTCTTTTTAAATTTGTCATAATCCTAATTAAAAGAAAATATAATTTGCTCTGCATCTGTCATAACCAAATAAGAAGAGATGATTACTTGAAATACAAAGCAATTTTTAAAGCTGACTCTTCCACATTTAGCATTTCACTTCTCAAATCTTCATAAATGCTGGATTTCCAGTTTTTATGCATTCTTTTATCAAAAATAACTCGACTAGACGTTAACGGTAGAACACTGAACGGTATTGCAAAAATCCAGTTCAGGTTCTTTCTTCCTATATTTCTCCATAAAGGTGTATTTTCTGTCTTCAGAGAAATCTTGAATTATTTTAAAATTATCCTAAACAGAAATTGTTTCAGGAAAAACACTTCTTACTTTAAATAGAAAAATAATATTTGAGCAATGTTTGTCTCTAAATTACTGACACAGACAAACACTACAGGCTGTTCATCTTAAAAGTACCATTAGTGGAATTAAGCAACTGTAAGGCATTGTCGCCCAAATTTTTAGGTTCAACAATTAGGATGGGGGGGGGGGGTCACATTGTGGCAAATCATTGATGAAAATAACTGAAGATGGAAAAGGATGGGTGGTTTTAAGACAAAAGAAGAGCTCATAAAAATAAGGGGGTTAGAAAATAGCCTCCCGATGGAGATGTATCTGGCAGTGCTAACAAATATCTCCACAACCCTGATTTCCCTCGTGGTGCTTTCTGAGCGCGAGGGCTGGGCAGCCGAACCAAAATGGATGGCAATAATTAGATTCTGATGAGTGAAGGACCCACATGAGGGCCAATGTTTCTGGAAGAGTTAATGAAAGGAGAGGAAATCGCCGGGCTTCACTAGGAGGTAAAATGGATGCAGAGCCTCCAAAAGTATTTTAAATGACTGGCTTCTTTTTCCCACTCATCTAACAGCACATTTGATGGGGGAAGGGGGATGTACCCAGAAAATGGATCACCAGTGGAGAATTTTAATATGTGCACACTTCCAGTGTAAGATTCAGGGTCACCAAGAGCTATTATTCAAAGTCAGTATCAGACCATTTAATTTTCTGCTTCAGTTCCTTCCTGCTTCTCCCCCTCCAACCCCAGTCTTATGGTCACACACCATCTTCTCACTTTGCTGTCCTTCTGCCTCTTCGGAGCGCTGCTTGGATCCTGAATGGAGTTTTATGACTGATGTCTCCAGGTACTGTATCTATTCTTAATGAAATCCTAGGTGCTGTGAGGGCTAATAGCTCAACAAGCATTTTTATAACCCACAAAGAAAGCGTGTAGCGCAGACGTGGGCATAGTTAGCACTCAGCTTGGTAAACAGAAAGCAGGGCATGGGTGGTACCGTTAAGACGGTAAATGATTTGTGTGGCCTTTCACAGCAGCTGGCTTTTCTCTTCCGCCCCTTACCGGAAGCCCAAGAATCCATTTTAAGTTAATTCCAAAAGCTAAGTCTGAAACGAATTGTATAGTGACAGGTGAAAAATGTAAGTGAGAAAAGACTGCCAGGGCCTTTTTGCCAATGCCTTAATCCTTTCGGACAAAAGTCTCTGTAAAACGTCTGAAATCACAACCGGGCGCCTTTAACTGCTTGGATGGTTTTCTTTTTGCTTCTTTTGATAATCATATCCTGGTGCATTTGATATTGCAGTTGCTCCCCAAATTGCAATTGCTCCCTTCACCATTTCTTCTTACACACCTCAAATCCAATTGAGAGACTTCTTTTTCTCTCTCATTTCTTTGGTCTTTTGACAGGCTCCGTTTCTGATTTAGCATTTGTGCCTAAGGATCAGACTCGGGTTATAGATGAACAGACACAGGTATACGCACTAACTGAACTAATAATATGGCAGCTGTTTCTGCTATTAGTCCAGCAGCTCAGTTCATCCTGGTGGGAAAACTAATAAGCCTTACAAGTTAAAAAAGTGAGAGAATGAAACAGAAAAAAGAGGAGGGGAGGGGGAGAATGAACATGCTTTTAGAGCTACTGCTCTGGGAAGAGATTGAACAGAGGATGGTTGAGATCAAAGAATCATTTGTTTGGACTGTGAAATCTGGTAGCGGTCCATTTCAAGGACAATGTGACCTCTGAAAGGGAATTGGTTGTGTGCTCCTCAGGTGCAGAGGCACTTTCGGAATTCTAAACTTTGGTGGAGCTTTTCAGTCCTATTGAGTAGTTCATTAGCTTTTCAACTGCAAACAATTGATCCATTTCAACACATGAATCACAAAAGAACATGACTTTGAAGTAAGTAGCTAATCCCATGATATAGCTATCATTTTGTATCAAATAGAACTCAGCTAAGGACAAGCATTCAAGTACAGGTGTCAATTAATAAAGGATGAATTGAGATTGTGAGTCCCACAGTCAAGATTACATGGAAATGATGACATTAATAGTAATTAAATTAGGACAGCTTAGGTTACTCAAATTCTTTTATGAAACATTAGGGTCGTCTTTAACACTATATTATTTTCCTAGCAATAGTAGAATACTGCAACATACACCTGGATCATAGCAGTTATTTACTATGATGCATATGATAATAATTACCTGAATGATAGTTATCCAAGTAATAGCTACCACTTGAGTGCCTAATGTTTTATTTAACATTTACAAAAACCTAGTGAAGTTGGTATTCCTGCCCCCATTATACAAAAGAAGAAATGGTACCTCAAAGAGTTGAAATAACTGGAATTCAGTCACAAAGAAGTGGATGACAGGGCTGGGATTCCAGCCTAATTCCAAGAGTCTCAAAAGCCCAGGTTCCCTCCCTTCTGCTCTTGGACCTCCTAGGATGGTATTGTTATGAGTTGAACTGTGGCTTCCCTAAAAATAAATGCTTGACTGCTACTTCTCAGACCCTCAGTATGTAACTGTATCTGAAGGCAGGGTCTTTGCAGAGGTAACCCAGTTAAGATGAAGTCATTAGTATGGGCCTTAATCCAGGATGGCCAGTGTCCTTATAAAATGGGGACATTTGGACCCAGAGACATGCACGTAGGAACACCACGTGAAGATGAAAGCAGAGACCAGTATGAAGTGTCTGCAAGTCAAGGAACTCCAGAGATTGCTAGCAAACCCTCCCAAAACAGAGTCATTGGATAGATTCTTTCTCACAGTCCTCAGAAGGACCCACTCTGTAGGTACGTTGATTTCAGACTTCTAACCTCCAAAATTGTAGGAGTACTTTCAAATGCATGCGGGGCACTTCTGACGACTGCTACTTCTACCCCTCTGATCTAAGCCACTCTGGTCTTTCACCCACTTCTATTGTTCAAATAGCTTCTTAACCCCTTTCCCTATGTCCAGTCTGTTCTGAAAGGGACAGGAGGAGCAACCCACTAAGAATGCAAGTCAGATTGTGGCCTCTGTCTGCTCACCGTCCCACACAGCCTTCAGATCTTGCTGATGGGAAAACTCAGCAGTTACAGGGGCCCTCCAGACCTTACGAGCACTGCATTTATGGTTCTCTGATCCGTCTCTCTAACTTTATCTGTCACTCAGCAATCCCAGTCACTCAACTCTGGCTGTAGAGCCCGATCATGAATCTGTGAACAGGAATACTCCAAGTATGCACCTGCAGCAAGGCCTTTGTTCCTGCTAATTCCTCAGTCTGGACTTCTTTTCCCCAGGCTCCTACATGTCTTGTGTTCGAATGTCCAAATTCCTTTCAGGTTTCTGCTCAAATGTCACCTTATCAATGAAGCTTTTTTTTTTTTTTACCCCCCTATACAAATATCAGTTCCCACCCACACCAGTGCTCTCCAGACCCTTTCTCCTGCCTTCTGTTTCACCACAACACTTATTTTTACCGCCTGTTATACCATATATTTTTATACATTTTCTCAACAAGGACTGCCTTTTCCATAATTTCTAGTTTCCATGGCAACTGTGTGACACACGACAACAGTTATATTCTTCAACAAACTTTGATGAAGTTCTATGGTGATATTCACAACGTACACCTTCCTTTTCAATTGAGACCACAGTTCTGAAAAGAATGGGAACCAATAAATTGTGATAGTAAGTAGAAGCAAGCAGAGAATTTACTAAAAGATGAAATTAACAGATCAATAATTGAGCACAGTATTAAAAATTCAGCTTTTAAAAATTAAGTTGGTTATATAAGGAAATGTTCTCTCTTTTTTCATATTAAATTAGATCAGTAAAACAAAATAATTTTAAATAAAATATAATTTTATAATACCTGGATTTTTCCTCTGGAACAAATCACAATCAATGAAAATCTAAATTTGATAAACAAAAGTGTCCATTATTAATATTGCAATATACTACATAAGTTTTTCTTCTCAGATTGACTTTAAGGAGTAAAGTCACTTGCATGAAAGTGGTTTTATTTGTAAAATATTTTTAATACAGAAACACACCTATTGTATAACATTAAATTGCTGCAATGACTAAAGCTAAAAGAATATGATTCACATTAATAAAATATTATGGAGAAACTCAAAGTGAAACCTTTCTTAAACAAAATAAAAACCTAAATTTAAATATAAAATCTGACCAAGAACTAAGTAAAAACTTAATTAAACAGAAATGCATGTTTGTTAATTAACAATTACTGAAATTCACTTCATAGATTCTTCTGTGTACTCTATCATCTCCTAATATACAGTCAACTACTAAATCTTCTTGATTCTACCTTCTAATTGTCTTTTAAAACAAAAACCTTGCAGGAATTTTCCTTCTACCAAAGAATGGAACCTCTTAATTGTAGAAAATTGGAAATACACAGACTAACACTTTTTATGATTCTATAGGCAAATTTTTTGTTAATAAATTGAAATAAAGATCCAACCACCCAAACGGAATATGTGCTGAATTTTCATCGCCCCAAAGGGACAGCTGTGTCCAACTCTTTGTGACCCCATGGGCCATACAGTCCATGGAATTCTCCAGGCCAGAATACTTTTTTTTTTTTAATCTCTAAATACCCACATAATTTATTTTTTTCTTATTTATTTATTTATTTTATTATTTTAATTGGAGGCTAATTACTTAACAATATTGTGGTGGTTTTTGCCATACATTCACATGAATCAGCCACAGGTGTACATGTGTTCCCCATCCTGACCCTCCCTCCCACCTCCCTCCCCATCCCATCCCTCTGGGTCTTCCCAGTGCACCAGCCCTGAGCACTTGTCTCATGCATCCAACCTGGACTGGCGATCTGTTTCACATATGATAACATACATGTTTCAATGCTATTCTCTGAAGTCATCCCACCCTCGCCTTCTCCCACAGAGTCCAACAGTCTGTTCTTTACATCTGTGTCTCTTTTGCTGTCTTGCATATAGGGTCATCACTACCATCTTTCTAAATTCCATATATATGCATTAATATACTATATTGGAATTTTTCTTTCTGGCTTACTTCGCTCTGTATAATAGGCTCCAGTTTCATCCACCTCATTAGAACTGATTCAGATTCATTCTTTTTAATGGCTGAGTAATATTCCATTGTGTATGTGTACCACAGCTTTCTTATCCATTCATCTGCCGGTGGACATCTAGGTTGCTTCCATGTCCTGGCTATTATAAACAGTGCTGCGATAAACATTGGGGTGCATGTGTCTCTATCAGTTATGGTTTCCTTGGTGTATATGCCCAGCAGAGGGATTGCTGGGTTGTATGGCAGTTCCATTTCCAGCTTTTTAAGGAATCTCCACACTGTTCTCCATAGTGGCTGTACCAGAATACTGGAGTGGGTAGCTGCTCCCTTCTCTAGGGGATCTTCCCAACTCAGGGATCGAACCCAGAGGTTTTGATCTCCCGCATTGCAGGCAGATTCTTTACCAGCTGAGCCACGAGGGAAGCCTAGAGGTTCTCTTTCCTTTGAAACCACCTTCCACTTTGACTTTATTTCTCCTATAGAACTTACAGATCACAAACACCTATAATGGACTTTAGAGGTAAGTGTTAGACAAGCACCAGAGTCTACTAAACATATAAAAGGGAATATTCTATTTTGCCTCTTATCTCAGAAATTAGGGCTAATTCTGTCAGAATAGCAACCTACAAGGTTGTTCCTGAATCCTTCCCTACCCCTTCAAGTCTGGATATATGCATCCTTAATTGTCTGCAGAAATCTCTGTCACAAAGCTCACCAGATGGCATTGCATCTCCTGCTGGTTTCCCAAAGCTTCCACTGGTCCAAGGGCTTCTGAATATCTTCTGCTGGACACACAGAGCTTCCCAAAGTGATTGACAAACAGAAGACACTCAATAAGTGACTGAGGAATGAATTTCCTTATTCCTCATTTATTCATAGCATTTATTCATAGCATCTGATTCTTGAATCACTCTCAAAACCAGTTTCTCACAAATATGCCTCATTTAAATAAAATTAAAATGTAGAATATCTCCCCTTAGATCAGAATGTACTTCCTAAAACTGGAAAAAAAATATTTTGTGGATGTCTATTTTGTTCCTTTTAAAAATGCAGAAAATTTAGCTGATGACCCTGTAAGTCCTCTTTCTTCCCACAGTAATTTTTGCCCTTACATCTAACAATAGGTGCCAAAAGAAAGTGTGTGTGGGTGAAGGAGTGGGGTGGGGTTTACCTTTGGAAGCATCACCAGAAGCAGTGCAATCAGTCAAAAATGGCTGTTACACTTGCCTAGACATTTTTAGGGCCAGGCACTTTGGGAGGCTCTGTGTGTGCAGCAGAAGACATCCAGAAGCCCCTGGACCAGTGGAAGCCCTGGGAAGCCAGCAGGAGATGCAGCGCCATCTGGTAAGCGCTGTGACAGAGGTTTCTGCAGACAATTAACGATGCATATATCCAGGCTTGAAGGGGTAGGGAAGGATTCAGGAACAATCTTGCAGGTTGCTATTCTGACCGAATTAGCCCTAATTTCTGAGATAAAAGGCAAAATATAATATTTATATGTTTAGTGGACTCTGATACTTATATAATACTTACCTCTAAAGTCCATTAGAGGTGTTTGTGATCTGTATGTTCTATAGGAGAAAAAAAAAAAGTCAAAGTGGAAAGTGGTTTTAGAGGAGAGAGAAAAATAGAGAAGGAAATATCCACATTTGAGATGTGCTTGGAGAATGAGGTCAGATTTCACAGATAGCCATGGGATAGGATGCTTCTTGAAAGAACACAGTCTGAATCAAGATTCATGGCGTTTAGTAGCAGCAGAACATGCTATATGAGCAGCATCGTCTTTTCTTAAACAAATCAGATAAGTTTAGGGGAACTCTGAGACAGAATGTGTGCAAGGGCATCACGGAGTCATATTCCAGACGGCCTTCACCCAGGCTTGTACTGCAGTTCATGAGCTATGAAGATTTATTAAAAAGAACCAAATGTGCAAAGATTTTCTTTAGAAATAGCACCTTAAACACATATGACCAAATCACATATTTTTATTTTCCCAGGATAAATGATTAGTGAGTTTGCTTGTAAACAGGGCACTCCTGTTCTTACCGGAGACTACTGGAAGAAATCTCTGACTACGAAAAGCTGATAATCTAGCTAGAGAACAAACTATAGATGCCGAGTAGGTGAAAGAACCAGAGTTAAATATACATAGCATTTCTTACAGAGTGGAATAAGTCAGAGGAAACAAATACGGTATATAAATGCCTATTTGTGGAATCTAGAGGGGAAAATGGCACAGACATAGAAATAAACAATTGGATATCAAAGGAGGGAAAGGAGGGGGTGGGATGAATTGGAACATTGGGGTGGACATATATTCACTATTGATGCTGTGTATGAAATAGATTAAATCACGAGAACTGACTGTATAGCATTGGGAACTCTACTTGGGGCTCTCTGGTGACCTCCATGGGGAGGAAATCCAGAAAAGAAGGGGCTTGTACACATGTGCACACAAGGCTGATTCACTGTGCCATGCAGTAGAAATCAGCATAACAGTGTAAAGCAACTATACTCCAGCCAAAAAAATAAAATAAAACTACACGGCATTTTTGTACAGCTACACATCACTGTATGAGCTGGAAAAGACACTGTGTGTGTGTGTTGTATAGTCCCACATCATGTCCGGCTACTTGAGACCCCAAGGACTGTAACCCGCCAGGCTCCTCCGTCCACGGGTTTCTCTAGGCGAGAATACTGGAGCAGGTTGCCACTTCCTTCACCAGGGAATCTTCCAGACCCAGGGATGGAACCCGGGTCTCCTGCATTGAACGTAGATTTTTTTTTTTACCATTTGAGCCACCAGGGAAGCCCTGGAGAAGACATTAAATGTTCCTAAGTATTACTTGTAGGAGAAACGTTCTAGAAAGTCTTCAAAATACTGACTAATCCCACTCATGCTGTATATCCCAAATTGTTCTAGAAATTTATTCATAACCAGAAATAGAAGATAACTTGAGATGATTTAACTTCCATTTTATTTTACAGTTCTAAGTAAATTGATCAAAGACGAGGGAGAAAGCAATATTTTTGTCTTCACATTTCTACTGTTTGACTGAAGTTTCATCTAAGTTATTTAGCTTAATCTTCATTACAATAAGTTAGGTGTACCACATCAATTTTCATACAATTGAAGTCTAGAATCGTTACGTGATTTGTCAGCAATGATATAGCTGCAGAGTGGATGGGGAAGGTTCAAAACCAGGCCCACTGCCCGCCCACCCCCGGCTCCTGCAGTGCTCTCGCTCGCCACGCGGGTCTTCCCCGTGTCAGATAAACGGAGGTTTCGTTTTTGCTGATGTGATATAAGCCCTCTAGAAACCTCAGCCACTTGGCTCTATAAGTCTCTTTTACAGTAGATATTATTTATATGAGTACAATGTTAGCTACATTTCCCAACCCATAGAAAAAGCAAATTGTATAGTATTAACTCACATTAGAAAAAATTAATTTATGGCACGTTGAAAACATAGTAAAACCCACATTTGTTCTAATATGTTGTGATTGTCACTTTTGGGATTTAGACATTGGCCAAAGTGCTTACGTTTTCCCAAATGCAATTTTACCACACTATTTCAACAGTTGTGAGTTTCACGTATTTTAAAGTTGTTTAGTGTGATGCTATTTGTGGAATAGACTTCCACTTTAAAACATAACAGTCTGTCTTCAATTTTATCATGTGGCCATTTATTAATGCTATTTTAAGAACATTATTATTTAACTTTTCATATACATTTTATTTTAGAGAGTATCTCCCAAGTTTTTCTTCCACTTGCAAGTTTCCTATTTAGAAAAAAATTCTAAATTTGGGGAAAGTCAGTATCATTTAGTAGAGTAGATTATTGCACATAAAATCTAAGATGGGTGGAAATGGGAGACTGAGATTTAATTTTTTTACTTGTTATACATTTAACATGTATGAAGTATAGATATCGTAATTTATTACGGAGGGGAAAATAAAAGAGATTTTTCTCTGAAGCTTTTTGTTTCATATCCCCAAAGCGACTTGGGTAGCTTGTACTCTGACCTTCATATCATTATAACAATGGCACTATGCTTTCAGAGGCAAAGGTAAAAACACTAAGCATTCTTTAAGATTGTTACTTTTACAAAGCTCCCATTCTGGTAGAAACAAATGCAGTATAAAAACAAAAATAGTTCCACAAGTCTAAGTCAGCTGGAAACTCCATTCTGAGGCTCTCGGGTGTCTTCAGCCCACTTTCTTCACCTACAGATAATAGTACTCAGGTTTCAAGGTTACAGTGAAGATTAGAGGTAATATCTGTAAAGCATCTGGCACAGAAGCTTGCTCATGGCAGGTATTCTTGTAGCATCTGCTATTCCTCTTTCTGTTTGCATTCTGCATATTAGGGTGGAACCATAGGTCCTGCTGCATCAACTTAGGTTCACAATAAATGGCATTTCTTTTTCTTGTTCAGTTTGATAATGACTCCTTGACTGTCCTGTCCAGATCAGCAGGAAAGCCACTTTCCTGATGTCTTTGCCCCATGCAAGTAAAAGCACAGGTGCACACCCCACCACCGTGACCCAGAGGACCCCGGCATAGATCACTGCTCCAAGCTCTTGGCCCCAGATTGCTCATCATCCGGAGGATGCTAGTTAGCTGCGCTCGCTTACCGATAGGCGTACTCTCCCCGCAGCTGCTGCTGTCGCCAGCACGTAACAGCGGCGTTTGCAGGATGGCTGAACACCTGCAACAGCTGCCCTGGGGTGAAGAATGAGGTCGAGGCCAGAAGGAGCCTTTCATCAGAACTTAATTGAGCCAAAGAGACTGCAAAGGCAAGGACAAAGGCACGACATGTGTCTCAAAGGGCACATGTATGTGATAAACGGTGGAAGAGGGGCCACATGACTCCATCCCCAACAGTGCCAGACCAAGGATAACCACATATTCGATCAAACAAAATCCAGTCACTTTACCTGCTTGTATTGTGGCTTCTTAAATAATAATGTTCCAGAAACAATATGGGTTTTGCTCATCAATGTGCCTGGTTGAAAAAGCAAAGATCCTGTACAAGTGATTCTTCAGGCAAGAATACTGGGGTGCCATGCCCTCTTCCAGGGGATCTTCCCAACCCAGAGATCAAACCTGGGTCTCCTGCATCCCCAGCAGATTCTTCACTGTCTGAGCCACCAGGGAAGCCCCATAGACTGAAAATAATCCCTCCATAATCCTCAAGGGCATTGTGTTGGGTACTAGGTTTCTGAAGTCCCATGAGATACGGATTTGAGTATATTGTATTTGGTGGCTCAGTGGTAAAAGAATCCGCCTGCCAATGCAGCAGATGTCTTCTCTCATAGCTCAGTTGGTAAAGAATCTGCCTGCAATGCAGGAGACCCCAGTTCGATTTCTGGGTCAGAAAGATCCTCTGGGGAAGGGAAAGGCTACCCACTCCAGTATTCTTGGACTTCCCTAGTAGCTTAGCTGCTAAAGAATCTGCCTGCAATGTGGGAGACCTGGGTTTGATCCCTGGGTTGGGAAGATCCCCTGGAGAAGGGAAAGGTTACCCGCTCCAGTATTGGAGAATTCCATGGACTGCAAAGAGTCGGACACAACTGAGCAACTTTCACTTCATTTCACACAGGAGATGTAGGTTTGATCCCTGAGTCGGGAAGATGCTTTGGAGAAGGGAACAGCAACCCAATTCGGTATTCTTGCCTGGGAAATCCCATGAACAGAAGAGCCTGGTGGGTTGGTTCATGGGGTTGCAAAAGAGTCAGACACAACTTAGCAACTAAACAATACTATATTTAAATATTACCCTGAGCAGTTTAGAGACAGGCAGGTGATCTCTCTCCACAAACTGGTTGATCAGCCATACTCTGGTTGACCATTAGCCAGGGAGAATTAATAAAGATCTTCAGAATAAATGGATTATGGTTTAGACTAACATTGATTCTTAAACTTGGCTGTTCATCAGAATTACCTAGAAAATATATTTAAAATAGATTTATTGGCCTTAACCATGGAGATTCTTGACAATGTAGGTGTGGGTTAAAGCACCAAAATTTGGTATTTTTGACAAGAGTTCCAAGTATTTCTGATTCCATTTGGAAACAGTTGGGTGAAAGTTCAATTCAAAAATCTTCCATCACTGAGGTTCCATATCTCCTCCCAGAGACCAGAGGACTCCAGGCAACACTGAGTGTCCTTGGTGTAACCCCCAGTGCTTCAAAGACAGGTTGGGAGAATCAGTTGCCTCAAGCTATTCTTGGAGAAGATTAAATTATCTTCACTCATTTATTTGGTAAAATCAAGTTAGGAACCCAGGAATTTTCTACAGCTGATATTCAATGTCAATCCCCTAAACATTGGGTGAAGATACATTGTTACAATATAAAACACTTCCATTGTCCATTTTTACAGACTAATAGTAGAATACCCTATGTTTGAATATGTCTACACATAAGAGAGCAAAAGCAGTAGGAGTGTCACACCTTTTTATGTTTTACTTTTTCTTCCTTCTCAAGAACAGTAAAAGTCAAATGTAATAGGGAAGGAAAAAATTCTCAACTGTTTCTACAACTTTGTGAAATGAGAGATGGAAAAATGCATTTTTATTTATGCCTATTTATCCCTCTGAGCTTAAACTAATCCTAAAGGGTTTGAGCAAAGAGCCAGCAACACTAATGCACTGGACCAACAGGTGATTTTAATTTACTTGCTATAAATTGTTGAGGATAACCTATGCTAAGTCTGTTCTCATTAATTCATCTACCATCTCCTTTGCTGGAGTGAAAGTTGCTGATTGCACAGACAGGATCCAGAATGAAAGGCTGAATGAAGCAAAGTATGGAACGTCAGTTTTTTGTGAACACAACAGGGATGTTCTCCCATTGGATCCAATACATCAAAAATCCTCAGGTCTACAGAAACCATAAAATAATGCTGAGGGAAATTAACGTGGTTTCCAACATTTTGTCCAACTGAAAAAATATATATTAAATGATATTAAATGTATTCATTCTTTTTCAAATGTTTCTTAATAGTTAAACTTTATTCTGAAGTCTCCAAAACTTAAGAATACGAGGAACCGTCTCCCATTATGTAGCGGGTGTCAGCAGCAATATGTTCCTATCAAGCAGTCCAGTTCCGCCCATCTCGGCTAGCAGGAATTCATTCCATAAACAATTATTTCCCATTGTATTCAAGACACTGTATTATTTAGTACTGGGGACAAGAATGAATATAATAATGGTCCCTGTAAGCTTGAAGGACCCCAAAAGAAGTAATGGCCTGAAGAAATCCCATAGAAAAATCTCAAAACAAAAAAGTATTCTGTCTCCACTGGATCACCCATATGGGGCTTAATCTCTCTTCTCATTTATCTTCAGTGGGGTCAAACGGAGAGCAGCCTTAGGGGTGTTTGTTGCCTTAACTAAGGGTATAATCCCTATCTTAATGGACAAGGGAACTCTTAGGTATAGAGGAATGTAAAGCTTCAGAGTTCATTAGGAAAAACCAGAGTGCTAAATACAAATTCGGAGTTAGCCACAGTACAAAAATGTGCCAAATGCTGCCCCAAGTCCTCAGCTCCAGCATTTATCTTACCAGAGTGTAATTTCCCACATCCATCTCTGTTCATCCCAGTGGAAGACACAAAGTCAGAAACAAGCCCAGGTATTAGAAGGATTGAGAACAAATCTTGGCTTTGCTTCTAACAAACTGTGATACTGGTCAAGGGCTTAACCCTCTCTAAGCCTTAGTTCCTCACCTGTAAAATGGAGATATTAACAACTACTTAAAAATTTGAGGATTAAATGAAGTAATGACTCTAAAGTATCTGCAGAAGCCCTGGTACTTAATCAGTGGTTAGCGCATGGTAGCTAATCTTATTATAGGTGCCTTTGGCATGTTTTTATCATGTGTACAACAACTTATTCCTGCAAGCCCCATCATAAGTCCTCAACTTCAACGCATTTTATTTCTAACTTTGAACCAGGAGGTTTGGCCGCTATTATCCTTGCCCAGGTGGCCATGACTGTAATCATTGCTCCAGAGGTTTTCTGATCCCAGCACAAGTCATGAATCTGCATCCTTTGAACAAAACTTGCTGCAATGATAACCATCCCCAGAGTTTCCTGCTCATCAGAGTAGTCTGTGCTTTCTTGAAAATTATAATCTAGGAGATAAAAAAGGATTAGAATTAGGAAAGAAAGAAGTGGGAAAGCCCAGCTGGAATGATCTTGGAGGCAGTGAGTGGCATTTTAACTTGGTTCTCACATGGCTGAGTTGATAGAACTGTACAACCAGATTCAGGGAGTAATATCAGCAAAGACAGTAAAGCCATAAATACTCGGAACATGTCTGAATGGTAGGAGGGACCACGTGTTTTGTTAAGAAGCAGTCTTTGGAACAGTCTCTATTCCTTAACTGAAAACCCTTGGGGTCAGATATACTCTTGCAATTCAGAATTTTTCAGATTTTAAAAAAAGGATGCAGTTCACAGACTCTATAAAAAACACGCCTGTAGCCTCTGGGAAGCAACTGGTAACCAAACACAGTAGTATTTCTACATCTACCATGCAAATATTTGCACAAAGTGATATACGTAAAGGACATAAATAGTCTCATGTCAGTTCAGATCAACTTTGGTCACCAAATGTGTTATGAAAAATAGTGCTTATAAATTTTAGATTTCTGTACTGTTGAGGCTGCAGAGGGAGATGCAGCCTGAAAGTTGGGTTAGGAGCATATTATAAGAGATACGAATGCCTGTCAGGGGAGTCAGCTTTCATCATAGGCTGGTGGGACAGCCTTACAGATCACTTCACACATCCAATTTTTGGTAATTTTTAATGTCTTTTTTGAAAATATAATTGTTGTTTGTACTATATCTTATTACATCAGTTTTTCTTTTAGATTTTACTTTAATGTGTTAATCTGTCAATCAAATCCCTCTTCTTATTCTTCTCTGACATGCAGCAGAACTATTTTGAACTGAAATTTAACTATAATTCTTTCCATTACTACTTTTAATTTCCATAGAGTAAAACTGATTCCTTTTGATGTACAATTCTATGTGTGTTAGAATGTGTAGAGTGTCACATAATCATGACCACAATGAAGATACAGAACTGTTCTATCACCTTGCAACTTCCTGGTGTAGTAGTTTTTAATTACACATCTTTAGGAACACGTGAAAGGTCCACCATCTTACCTCCTTGAATCCCTCTGCGAGGTAGGAAAACCGTAGCTGTGGATTGCATCTAGAATCAATGTGTTGTTGGCCAAGATGCATATGACCTCTGTCCCTTTATTGTAATGGGTCCCATTTCCTGAAGGATGCAGCTCAAAAGGGCATTCATTTTCCAAATGTTTATTGTTGCAGTTGCTTAGTCACTGAGTCGTGTTGTTTGAGACCCTGTGGATTGGAGCCTACCAGGCTTCTCTGTCTTCTGCTCCAGGCAAGAATGCTGGAGTAGTTTGCCACTTTCTTCTCCAGGGCCTCTTCCTGACCCACGGATCAAACCTACATCTCCTGCATTGGTGGGTAGATTCTTTACCACTGAGCTACCAATGAACTGAATTTTTTCAAAAAGTTGCTTGAAGTATTCCCCACTGCATTTTTGAAATACAAATGCAGTTCTATTCAGGTGGAACCTCTCGTGTGAGTCCTGTAGCTCTCAGATTTTTAACACGCACCTTCCCCCATCAGATCTCTATATTCATGTGTTGTTTAGCTTCAGATACAGCCTACAGAATCCCATGGACAGAGGAGCCTAGTGGGCTCCAGTCCATAGGATCGCAGAGAGTGGGACAGGACTGAAGCGACTTAGCACACACACACGCACAGCCTCTACAAGTTGCTTAGATTTGACCCACACTATCTAAAAAACTGCCACATGCCTTTAGGGTAAATGGATGCTTAATCTACACCTTCAGCTGTCAGATAAGTGGTATCTGTATTGTAGCTCCAAAATTGATGTGTGATGGTCCTGTGGGTCTGTAGGCAGAAGAGAAGAACTCAGACATGAAAATACTGAGCGACTTGCTGCTATGCTTTAGTAGCTCAAGGCTCACAGCTGCATAGAAATCAAATGAAGACTCTTCTTTGTATACCCCTCAACTCACTGTGTTCTAGTGCCTGGCATGTCAGTTCCAAAGCTATTCTTTGCCAGACTGCTCTGTCTTCACGGCTCCTTTCTTTCATCCTAGATACTGCACATCTTAGGAAATGGCTTAAACATAAACTTTAGAAATAAAGGTGCCCAACTCAACCTTGTGGAGTTTGAGGAAATAACAGAAACAAACCAAGTCAAAATACAACATAGAACCTCCAGTCAAAAAAAAAAAAAAAAGTGTGAGAATTTGGGAAGATTAAACACATTTCTCCTTTTTAGAAATATGTTCAAGCTTCAGAGTATTCTTTTTTTCTTTTCTGATGTAGTTAAAAATAACTCAAGAAAGAAAACATTCAGTGAATTTTTGAATTTCTGTAGGAGGGTATGTGAAGGAGTCCTTTCAAGGAAGGATAGCTGAAAGGGAGACACGGATTGAATGAACTTATCTCCTGGTAAGTTGACAAGGCTTTATTTCCCTTAAGCAGGACAAAATGACACTAGAACTGTATGTTCTCTACCAGTAGAGTTCTTGTTATAGATTTTATATAAACAAAAACCCCACATATTTTATAGGCTGTGAAATTATCCTGTTTTACTTCTACAAGGCAACTGGGAGAGGAGTTTACAGGTGGAGAGGATATCATAAATGAATACTGGACTGGAAACATCACAATTAATTCAATAATTGTTTTTTATGAAGTGCTTGCAGAAATGACTGCTAGATGAAATGAGCCCCAGTAGTGCAGTAGAGTTAGCAATGTCATCTCTAAGAGGGGGAAGAATGTAAATCTTATAACAGTTTACAGATGTTTTTACTGAAGATTTGTAATCCAAAAGTTCTGACACAAACGTGGCCACCCTGGAATTGTACAATGGTGGTTTCTGCCAGGCAACAGCTTCCTACAAGTAGCAAATCCCCATTAATCCCTTTGGAATTCATTGTAATGACACTAATCATGTCGAACTCATTGGGTATTAATATAAATGTTTTATGTAATGCCATAGGAATCCAGAACAAAACTCAAGTAGCCTGCATCTATCCTCCTGAACAATTGAACAACAAAAATTGGGTTACAGCCTAAGTACCCAGTTATTATGCATAAATGTTACTCATTATAACTTCTCTGATTGAATATAACTCATTTACACCAGTGGAGGGGCACAGGTATGCAAGAAATGATTAGCAATTTCTGCTTTTCGGGGAGAGCTAGTGGACTCAAGAAAACAAAGTAATTCCATACTGGTTCTAAGTCAAGTCTTTTGATATTCTGCCCTTCTTTCTAAGGCACCAAGAATAATATTTCTGGCAATGATGAATAAGCAGCAAATGTTCTTTCAGTGAAAATCCTTGGAGTGTGAAACAAGAGAGATGCCTTGTTTCTCCAGTGATCAAACTTACTACGGCTCCTGGTCCTGCGTTAGTGACTGAGTGTGACCTCCTTTCAGGGCTGCAGCCCATTCCTAGCGGTCCCTTTATAGTTTGAAACAACAAGAACAACAACAAACTGTTCCTCTCCATCGGGGTACCCTGAGCTTCCCAAGCATAGTGAAAGTATTTAGGGCTACTTAGGAGAAAAGTGTTCAAGAAAGGGAACAGCAGCCACAGAGAGAAATATGGAAAAAAAAAGAGGCAACTTTCACATAAATGTGTCTAGAAGGAGCATTATCTCAGAAAAGCCATCATCGGCTGCTTCTCTTTTGAGATGGCTTGATTTTAAACACTGCAACTGTGGTCGTCTTTGCATAGCTATTACAATTAACAGTGACATTATCCCAGCGACCCTCTGTGGGAAAAACCAATCACATGCTCACTATGCTCCATTATGGAGTATTAAGTTGATGATGTCATCCTGTTAAAGAGAATTCTATGAATTCTTTTATGTAACAAATAAATGTTGACTAAAGTGAGTGATCTACTCGCCACCTCTCTTGACCAATGCACAGCTCAAATTTATGGATTTGTCCTCTATCTTAGCAAGAAGTAGAGACATGTTACATAAAGCTCCAACAGGAATTTTGGAGTCACGGTATGAGTCACAGTCAAAGCATGGGTCCCAGAAGACAGGCCAGAAACTCTCTATTAGACTGATAAAATGAATGGAAATCTCTGGGTGGACACATTTGCACTGCACCCACAATATTATTCTTGGTTTGCTAAGAAGAAAGCAATTTATTCTGTCACTTTCTGGGGACTTAGAGCTAATTGGCCTTTCATAGTTATGTGATTCTGCAAACGAGCATAAAAGTGAAAGCTGACAAAAATTCAAACAGGAAATCTGAATCTGCCTATTTTCATAAGTATCTTATAATGGTTTGTAGAAAGGGACGAGATTTTGATTAGAATAGCAAATTTCTTCATGCAAAGGGAAGTGCTCCAAATTACCCATCACTGTAACAAACAGAAAGATTGCTCTTCATTCAGCCTCCTGGGTGAAAAAAAAAAAAAGGATGTTCTTTCCTGAATCCCACCTCCACCCGCCTCCTCCAGACCATCCATTGTGGTCCATCAGCATTGTCATCAGTGGGCGTTCCTCAGAGCATATGACCTGTCAGAGGCTCTTCCCACCCCAATCCACTAGGAAGGACATGCATAATACATCACGTCTTAGAGACAACGAGACAGTGTGTCTACAAATGCAGCAGCAGGAGAGAAGAAAGAGGGAGAAAAATAACGGAAACTGCCACGCAAACTTAATAGAAAAGAAGCTGAAAAAGATGAAGTTCAACACTAAAGAAAGAGATCGCAAAGCCTGAAAAGAATGCTACGGAATTTTCAGTGCCTGGCACAGAGGGCAAAACGGACGTCGTTGAAGGGAAAATGAAGAGAAGCAAACCAAGGCAAACCCAAAGCACCATTTTTTCGGGCATTAAAATCTATGAAATGAATTTGCTGAGGCCAACAGATCGGGGTCTTGAATGAAACTGAGTCCAGCCTAGGCCAGAAGCTAGTTTGTCTTTCAGATTTTGGGGGTTGGAGTAAACTTCTCCTTTCTTTCTCTTTCGTTCCTTTGCCTCTAATGACCAGGCTCCCCTCTCCATGGCCACCATGTGAGAAAATCTACAGGAAAGGCTGCGCTTCAAGCAGACCTATTTGGGATGTACACGATGTGGTTATGCATTTTGTAGAACGGGGCGGGCACTGGGTAAAAACTGACATTTCAAAAAAAGCAGCTCTTCTGCTTTTCTGACTGCCGGTCGGTTTTGCCATATTGAGGCACTAAAGCTCCTTTTTTGTTTTTTTTAACCTCCCTGAGCTTGAGCTTTCAAAGTTATTTTCCACTCTGATGATTACAGACAGCTCGACAGACAAAGAAAAGGGAGATTTAAAACAGGCAGTCACTACTAATATGTACTTTGCTCTTTCTGACCAGGAAAAAGAAGCCCGGGTGTCATATTGCCATTTCTTAATCATCAATGTCAAAAAAAAAAAAAAAAAAAAAAAACCTTCTTCTGGAAATGCAGACATAAAAATACACTTATATGGAAGAGATCAGGGGAGAAAAAGTGACAAGTCTTGCTCACAAACAGTGCCCTGGGTTCCTACAGGAAAATGGGGATTAGAACAAAAGAGAATGATGGTGAGTGTGAGATTGAACTTGTAATAAGAATAATATAAAAATAAGGTGAGAAATGTGTTTAGAATAAGTTTGCTGCTGCAGACTGTACTCTGGGAATTGATTATACAGTCAATACTTTCCTTTGCAGACCTTCAGCCTGTCAGCTCCTCTGTGTTCTAAGAAATCTCTGTATTGGTTTCCATCCTCATATTTTAAATTTCTGGTCTGCTGGTTCTCTTTCATTCATCCTACTTTACATCAAGCTTGTCATATTCAAACACCTAAAACTTCCAAAAAGCGACGTTAAAATGTATCCTATCTTATTTCAGAATATTGTGAGGGGTAGTTGATGGACGGCAAGGTGAAGAGCCACCAGTATCAAATTTTAGTAGTGAAAGGAAAATAATAAGGTAATTCTAGATTCATCCATAGTGAACTAGTTTCAATGGTCATCTTTCCTCAAATCATGTTATATACGTTTTAGATGTGTTTATTAAAGACATAGTGTTTTAAGTGTGACTTTACATACATTAATGGCTACAACTTATGGGGTGCCCACTTTGTGATAAACAGAATGCTGTGTGTTTTATACGAATAGTCTCTGCTGTTTAATGTGTTCTGCAGAGTCTGTATGTCTCTTGTTCACTTTCACAGAGGGAAACAAGGTTCATGGAAATTGCATCTGAACTGAGGCCACCCCCATAGTGATTGGCGTCTGGCACTGAAACTGAAGATTCTCTGGATGCTAAATTGATATTTTTCTCTTTCCTCATTTCATCTTCCCCCAGTTCACTTCCAAGGAACAAATTATTCTGCAGGGTAAGGGACAGTTAATGGATTTATTCTTGGTAGACTAAACCACAGAAGGTTTCAATAACTGGCCTGTGATGTCCCATAAATGAGTCAGCAAAGAACCAGACAGCAGGACAGAAGTGCTGGATCACGGTCTAAAAACAACCATAAAGGTTTTCTCAAAAACTCACCACACTGGCTTGAGACATGTAGGGGAATATGAAGTCACCTATCCGCCAATGAGGAACTTAAATTCTCACAGGTAAAACTAGCCTAACACAAATATTAAAAAAAAAAAAAAAAAGCCTAGATACAGTAACACCTAAAATAGCTGGCCTGATGAGAGAATAAGAGGATTCATACGTTTGTAAACTAACACGTCTTTAAGCACCAAAAATGATTGTTTCTTATTTGATGTTTCATGACATTCTAAACTCTATTACACACTTCCCTGGCTTCATCAACATAGCTTACTGCACACCATTTTTCCTTTCCTTGATGACTGGGGATCTTAACTCTGTGTATCAGCCCCTGTTCTGAGCTGTGGAAGCACAGTGCTTCTAGGAGTTACTGAGTCCTGGCAAGACATCTGCCTGGGCACCAGTTGACCCTTGGTTTTAGGACTCCTAAGGTTCTTTTACCAACACATCCTTCCTCCCCATCAGATATCCGCCCCCCTTGTTACTCTCATGATGACTTTACTAATTCCTATCTGCTGTTTCCAGGTGTCACATGCAAGACCTGTCATGACCACATCTCTAGCTTATTTGTTCAGCTTTATCTCCTAGGTTATTTTTCTCCTCCCATGAGTCTTATTCTCTATAATTATATCACAAGAATTCGGAAGTCTATTTAGGTTCTAAGCACAAATATATGCTCTTTCACACTTCCGCCACTCTGCATTGAATGCCTTTTCCTTCACTTGTCCGCTTAAAAAACAACAATCCTTGTCAATCTTTGAACCTAACCTAGAAATGAGAATCTCCAGAGAGATTTACTGATGCCATTTCTTGAGTCCAGAATAGAAATCATCAGACTTGTTTCTGGGCCACCCCAGCACTGGGTGGCTTTCTCTGTGTACTGCCTGGAACAGAACGTAATTTTTTTGTTTATAAATTTGTTCTCTCTACTAAACTAGAAACTGTTTATCCACTTTTGCCTTCATGGTGTCCTATAGAACAAGTATTCAATAAATGCCTGCATACCTAAGAAAAGTGTCTTGGTTTTTACACACACGTCCAGACTCTCCTCTGCCATCGAGCGAGTGTGAGATTGCCTTAGCACTGCTGGTCAAACTTTGGCATGAAGAATGCATGGCTATTTCTATTCTGATTAATTGTGTGCTACAGAAAACAAATACATTACAATGGACTTTCAGTATGAGGAGACGTTTCACAAGCATCTTCCTGAAGCAGGGAAGGTTTCAGGGAAGAAGTGAAGCTTGAACCAGCCCCTCTCACCTGATGGGCACAGCTATTTGCTGCAGCGCTGGTAGGGAATGACTTGTTTATGGGGCTTACGTAAAGTGAATCCCTCCGTATCTCTGTAAAGATGTTATATTGCCTTGTTGGTCTATTAAAAATAAAGTGTCTACCGTAACGTTAAAGCTTCTTTGACTTTAGCTGAGTCCCTTGGATTTACTGAGCGGCAGGAACAGGGCCACCAAGGTTGGTCAGAGATGAGCTGAAGCAGAGGAACAAATAAAATCAGCTACAGTGGGGACTTCCTTGGTGGTCCAATGGTTAAGAATCCGCCTTCTGGTGCAGGGGACTTGGGTTGGATCCCTGGTTGGGGAACTAAGAGCCCACATGCCATGGGGCAGCTAAGCCTCTGAGCCACAACTACTGAGCCTGGAGCCCTCGGAGAGAGGAGCCCACATACCTCAACGAAGGATCATGCATGCCACAACTATAAGACCCAATGCAGCCATAAATAAATAAGTAGCTAATTAAATAAATATTTTTAAAAAGTCAGCTGTGGAGAAAAAATGTTGGGGTCATTTGCAAAAGCTGGGATCTTCTGTCCTTGATGTCCAGTGGGGAGGAGAGGAAAGCTCTGATTCTTTTTCTCCAAGCAGCTCTCACAGCTCTGGTGGGAAGTCTAAGATGCTGGGATGTGAGTCATTTTGTTCCTTAAAAATGGCCAATCAAAGCAACCTAGATGCCCATCAGCAGACGAATGGATAAGGAAGCTGTGGTACATATACACCATGGAATATTACTCAGCCGTCAAAAAGAATTCATTTGAATCAGTTCTAATGAGATGGATGAAACTGGAGCCCATTATACAGAGTGAAGTAAGCCAGAAAGATAAAGATCAATACAGTATACTAACACATATATATGGAATTTAGAAAGATGGTAATGATAACCCTATATGCAAAACAGAAAAAGAGACACAGAAGTACAGAACAGACTTTTGGACTCTGTGGGAGAAGGTGAGGGTGGGATGTTTCAGGAGAACAGCATGTATATTATCTATGGTGAAACAGATCACCAGCCCAGGTGGGATGCATGAGACAAGTGCTCGGGCCTGGTGCACTGGGAAGACCCAGAGGGATTGGGTAGAGAGGGAGATGGGAGGGGGGGTCGGGATGGGGAATACGTGTAACTCCGTGGCTGATTCATGTCAATGTATGACAAAACCCACTGCAATGTTGTGAAGTAATTAGCCTCCAACTAAAAAAAAAAAAAAAAAAGGCCAATCAATAAAGTCAGACTGGATTCTCTTGACCTTGGCCTCAACATCTGGCCACACACTTTCAACTTCTAGACAATATGTATCTCTTGTGCTGTGCTGTGCTAACCTGCTTAGAGTCCTGTCTGACCCTTTGCAATCCCAAGGACTGTAGCCCTCCAGACTCCTCTGTCCATGGGATTTCCCAGGCAAGAACACTGGAGTGGGTTGCCAAGCCCTCCTCCAGGGGATCTTCCCCACCCAAGGATAAAACCCTCATCTCTTATGTCTCCTGCACTGGGAGGCAGGTTCTTTGCAACTAGCACCACCTGGGAAGCCATGTGTATCTCTTACTAAACTGTATTATCTTTCTAGAAATTGAAAACTTCCAATTACTTTTCTCAGTAAATTTTTCCTTGACCCCAGATTTCACAGTATTACAAAATTAACCAATGCCCATTATCATCTAGGCAAAACCAATACAATATTGTAAAGTAAAATAAATTAATTAATTAAAAAAAAAGAATATAGGAGGAAGAAATAGAAAGGTTTTGTTTCCTTTATCTAACCTTGACTTCAGCTTCCATCTTGATGCAATTTTCTCTTATGCTATGCAGCATTTGGAGAAATATTTCATGATACAGAAACCTCAAAAAAATTTTATGAAGTGAAAAGCAGTTCATCAAAAAGGACAGTCAGAGAGTCCACGGCAGCAGGTTGTAAATGAATTCCCATCAGTAAGGGCACAAACATAGAAACCACTTATGTAAAACACAAACTGAAAGCAGGAGACCTTGGAATTGCGTGTTATAACACTCAGAGCGATTTGCTTTTTGTTTGTGTGCCAACGTGTCATACGAAATGAAGCCACAAACCACACTTCTAAGTGATCCATTTCATAAAGCCATTCTATTTAGGACCATAATGCCTGTTTCCTTTAATCTTTTCATAAGATGACTTCCTTAGTATTAAAAGCAGGACCTGATCTAACATTTTATTTACTTTATCCCATTTTAGTGATACATTAGCACTGTGTTACCAACTTGCAGTGGCTTTCATTTGGAACCAACTGCAAAATGTTTTTATTTTAAGCCTCTCACCTTCACATTTCTTGTCTACATTTCCTTCTTTGCTTTTCCAAGGGAACAACTCTCCACACCTCCCTGATCAAGACAGACAACCTAATGGCTGAGTGGGCTTTAATTTCTAGCTTCGGGCATTCAAACCTGATTTGCATTGTCATATGGAATTATTTGGTATTCAGTATAAAACACTATTTCTTTCTCTCCTTTTCTCCTTCCTTTTCTAGACAACCAACCACTGGGAAATTATTGTCAAAGTCTTAAAGTGATTTCTCAATGATTGCTTGTTAGTACAACAATTTCTCTCTCGGTTCCGGTTGCTCTCCAGCTCCCTTCTGGGGACCAGGGGCCCCCCTGACGCCTCCAGCGGACGCGGCAGACACACTCCAAACTCACACACCTCTCCATCCTCCCTGTGGCACTCAGCGGGTATCTCAGGGAGCAAACTCGAGGGGTGCGGGGGGCAGGGGTGAAAAGACAAGGGTAAAGGAGGAAGGCTGTGAATGTGAAAAGGAAAAGTAAGATGATTCTTCACAGAGTTCAAAGAAGAGTTTTTCATCACCTGAAAAAGCCTGCAATGTTGGAAGATAGAGCGAAGCAAATGGAACGCTGGCCCTCAGGACACCCCCAGTGCAGTCAGAGAGATGGACTTAAGTAAGCTGCTGTTGTTCAAGGCCAACAGTTAAGGGCTGTACATATGAAATGGGCTAAAATGAGTCCTATGGGGACGCAGGCTAGAGGCAATTTGTTCTGGGGGGTGGCGGTGCAAAATGGTAGGGGATGTCAGCACTGGTCCCATTTCAATAGGTGGAAGATTTGATGGAGGGAAAGAGAAAAGTGAGCAGATCGTAAAAAGAGAGAAGGAAAGGATCTGGGGGTGAAAAGAGAAATGGGACTGCAAAAAAGGGAACAAAATGGCAAGAAACAGGGCCAGGTTTAATTTCCAGAGAATTAACCTGGGAAACACGTCTAACTGAGGAGGCTGTGAATCTAAGGACTTTCTTTTAAGTGCCAAAGGCATAAACTAATCTATTTAATTAGAAAAATATGCGTGTATTGCACTCTGAGTAATTTCCCAGAGGACAACTTGTTTCTTTTACAGCTAAAAGTTTTGTTTAAAGCCTCCCATCCCCCACTCTCCTTTCTCTGCCTCGGAGCCCACACCGCTTGGGCAGGTACTCACTCCTACGCAATTATCGTCAACGGGGATGTGGGTATGACCCTTCTGAGATCTCACTTTTGTTTTTTTGGGTACTGAAATAGAAACACATTAACCTAGATATACCTGGGCCCTCCAGCAGGTACTTTATAATCAGAAAGAAAAAAAAAAAAAAACTCAAAAGGCAGTTTCTTCAATGACTCACCAAATTTTCACAATGGCAAATAATTCAACAGGGTAATTCAATAGATCTTAGTATCTTAAATGGTAGTGAAAATACTCAAAATAAAACAGAACATCCCTAGTCAATTCACAATCCCCTTCCAATAAGTGAGTAGTCTAAGAATATTTTCTCTGATAGCAGTAAGGCAAAGTACTTAGTTTATCTTGTACCTGTAATAAGAAGAAAATAGATTCTGAAGGTGGCCTGCAAATTGAGTCAAGATAAGCTCCTATTTTAAAAGATGCTACAGGCAAGACTGCAAATAGAAAGTTGAATATTTTATCACAATTTTGCTCTTGAGGAAGGAAGTTTGATCACATTAATTGAACAAATACAATCATTTATTCAAAGAAGATTAAAATGCTCTAAATATGCTTCTTGTGTTTTTCGGTGAAAAAAAAATCAAAGGGGCAAATATTCATTTCTAATCCATTTCTGCCTAGTTTTGTACTTCTAGCTCTTTCTACATTTACATATATGGTATAGCCTCAGATAATAAATAGCAAATGGAATGTGATCAATTCAAAATAAACACACTTACCTAAGAATGAAACCAAAGCAGGACAAAGATGCAATGGATGGGAAAGAAAAGAAAGTGCGGGTATGCTGCTGAAACCCTGCAAATACCAACACTTAGGAGTTGAGAAACATATTTTTAGAATCTTTGTGGTTCCTAAACAAAGTTAATAAAAATTTCAAAACCAGCACAAGTTGTATTTTCCTTTCCTTTAATTCTAAAAACAGAAATGGGTAATCTTGGGACGCAGGGTAGAGTGACCTACACCTGCTCTTGAGCCTAGTGAACTTTATTATCTGGAGACGCTGAGTCCGCAGTCAAATCCATAACATTATTAAAAACTGTGACCAAAGATTCATTCCAGGTAGGTTTCCTCACATGCAAGTGACCGGAGCTTGAACCTGTGTTTTGGTGGCTAAAGGCAAAGTATCTCATTATAAATAAAGTATGGAGTTTAAATGTCAAGGAAAGCTTTCTTAATATCTATTTTTGCACTGAATATTAAATACACTTCAGCTTACTTTTATGAACCCCTATGACTTATGGTTTCAGGAACATGTGTATGTAATTGTTCTGTTTTTATAGGTTCTTTGAATGCATGCCCCATAATTCTTTACACATTCTGTATGCCTATGTGTAAGTAACCCAAAAACTCAATGAATGTATTTCTAAAGGTTAACAAAGGCATGATGAAAGCTTTATTTTGATCTGTCTTTACTATTATTTACTGCTTCATGCAAACCATAAAACTGTTTTTGTAACTAACAACTAGATCTGCTAAAATGATCTTACCCTAGGAATTAGACAAACACAACTTGCAAGTTATTTTGATATCAAATCAACTCCGGTTTGAAATAGTTTCCCCAATTACTAACAGGCATGCTTTGCTCACATAAAAGGATTGATATCCCACAAACGCGCTGCCGTGCGCTTTTTCTTGGAAAACTCAAAATAGGATCTGTCAGGTATATCCGCTAGCATAACAAACATGTCGCCCAGATTTGCATTGGGAATTAAAACATTCTGTAGCCTGACAAAAGGCTGTGTGTTTTTAGCAGCCGTGACGAGAAGAAGGCATTGCAGTACTTACATGTCGTGAGTTAAAAGTCCCTCGCCAGTCAGCTTGAGAAAGCAATGGCATCCCATGATGGAGCATCCCTGATGCAGCCAAGAACGGTGGCTGCATCCCCACCCCAGCCATCATCATCGGGCAAGTCTAATTCTATCTCCTGCAAACCCGACATTGTCTTCTATTCTTGTATTTATACACCGCTTATGTTGGAACCAGGAATGTAAGAAAATGCATGTGTAGATGGTAAGAAATGTCATTGATATTAAAAGTCCAACCCACATTTTCTCTAATGTCAATGTGAAACCATGGTATTTATAAAATAATACTACATCACTGTGTGATAAGCAAACAAAAATATTAATTAGCTTACAGGACAATACCATACATCTTATCTCTATTATTGTAATAAAAAGAAGAGTGTTACTAGTTTAAATGAGAAGCAGGGCTAAGAGTTTCTCCATTTATATCGTATATTCTTTATGCACTGACTTAAATAATTTCACATTATTAGTCTATTTTTTAGTGTCCAAAGAATGCCCAGCAAATAGCTCTAACAATATTTTGTACACTTCAAAAGGGACCTGCACCTGTTTGAATCATAGATAAGTGACAATCAAAAGGAAATCTCTTCTGCGTAAACGAGCAGAAATACTGTAATTCACACAGTTTTGTTTAAAATGCCACAGGCTTCCCTTGTTTATCAAGCCATTAATGGAAAACAGGTGTCAACTTATTAGCAGTTTCATAAAGGCAGTCTTTTAGAAATATTTCTTATCACTTAACTCTCTGTGTAATTCGGTCATGTCATTAGTTCCACAAGTAAGACTTTTCTGTAGAAAAAATGTGAGAGAAACCAAATAAAGTGCTCATCACCAAGGGATAGACTTTAACTTGTTCAAATGAAGAACAGATTGCCCAGCGAATGTTCTAATAACTTTACATATTAAAACACAGTGTCCATTAAAGTTATTTATTAAAAGCGTTCCTTTATTGAGTAAGCGTTAACTGACATGCTAGATTCAACTCTGAAACATGAAATACAGTTTTTGCCTAAATATTTCTACACCGGCATGATAAAGGTCAATGAACCACATTCATCATAAAGAAATATTAGTACTTACATTCTTCCATTTTTATAAGCCAAAAAAAAAATACAAATCATGAATTAACATAGGCTACCATTCCCAAACTATAATTTAACATCTTTTGGGCCATCTTATTATATGAGACTACTGTTTTCATTTACTCCTTAATAATGCCTATTGTTACATTTAACAGTGCTTGCTGATGTGTTTAATAGTGTATATTGATATGCTAAGAATATAAGTACATCCTTAAAAATCAGAAGTCAGACATATATTCACATTCTATACCAAAAAGCAAAAATGAATGAATGCACTCTTCATGACGGACACTTACCTTCATGAATTTAATCTTCACCTTCAAGTGTGAGGGCTGAAGTTCATTATCCCACTTCCAGATGAGTAAAGTGAGACCAGAGAAAGTAAGTCGTATATCCAAGTCATACAGCTAAGACTGTTAGAGAGTTTGAAAACAGTTCTGAGTGACACCAAATGATACTGCCAATGCTTGCTCTCAATGCTATAGCTAATTCTTCACTAGCTTTCTCCAAAATATTGATATGAGTAATGTGAAAGGCGGCTGTACAGATTAACATTCTTTGGTGTTCCTTGAATTTTTTTTTCTTCTATACCCTTCTTATTTAATATTCAAAAACTAAACATCTATCCATAGACCTGTGAGCCCTCCCCAAGACACAGGTGACTCAGTGCTGCCCCCTTGTGGGGGATGGGGTGAAGTGGCGTGGCTCAGCCGTGTCCGCCTCTTTGCGACCCCCATGGACTCGAGCCTACTAGGCTCCTCCGGTGGGATTTTCCAGGCGAGGGTGCTGGAGTGGGATGCATTTATGGGAAGGGATACAAACAAACCTGCGCGCCATCTTTCCTGAGGGAGTTCCATTTTGTCATTAGCCTTCCCAGAGGGGACGCTGCTTTGCAATCCACATTCAGTTACCATTTGTCACGGCCATCACCCCAAATGCCATCAAGATATGTTTTATTATTTTCTGTAACAGGATTTAGGAATTTAGAAGTTCATTAAACAGCTTCTTTTCTTTCTCATTTTCATTTATTCTTCCAGACAGAACAGACGTAAGACAGAGGCGATGGTGGAGTCAGTTGCTAGACTAGGGTCTGGAGAGAAGTGGTTTTCACTGAACTTAATTCAACACTCGTTTACTGATGGAAGTTACCGAGCTGATGGGTCTCCGAAAGAGGAGGCATTCTCGGGATCTTTATGGGAAAAGACAGGTGACTGGAAAGATGCATAAGGAATTGTCATTCCAGAAGAGAGGATAAACTGAGATGTGTTAAGAGAAGCTGTGCCTAATCTTGGGATAGCATCCTTTCTTTTATCATTCTTTGTTACACAGGAGACATCCCATGTGTGGCAAGGAAGGTGGGAAAGAAGTTTGTGCAACTGAAGAGAGAGCTAAAAGTGGAGTGGTATACTAACTTCTCTTACCTTTCACTTCCGTGATGATTTTTTAAATTATTAAAATACTGGTATTTAGCATACACATTGTTACCGATAATAAAATAGAAAGCTGCTCACAAAAAGCATCTTTGACCTTTTGAAAATTTCACCTAAATCCTCTCACAGATAAATAGTGAGTAGTTGTACTGGTTTAATACAACCTCAGTCTGAACTTTTCTTTCTAGCTCTGTGAAATGGCAACTCACTCCAGTATTCTTGCCTGGACAAGTCCATGGACAGCGGAGCCTGGCAGGACAGAGGAGCCTGGCAGGTAGGGTCACAAGAGAGTCGGACACGACTTGGCTGCTAAACAACTGTGAACTTGTTACAGTCATTTGCCTTCTGGGAGGTTTTTTTTTTTTTTTAATATTTCATATAGAAATCATTCTGAGAATAGGATTCTGTAAGGATTAAATGAGTTAAGATATGTAAAATTCTTATTTGGCACAAGGGATGGCATTTTAGGAGTTATTAATAATTGATAGATGTGACTTGTTGTTTTGGTTTATTGGCTGGTTTGTTTGCTTGCTCTCTGACAAACATATGTCCAAAATGCCTGCAAGGAATCTGACTATTCAATATTTTTAAATTAAATGGACAAATTAGCTTAATTCCTAGGTTTTTTTTTTTCCTCAAGTGAACTTTCTTGTCATTTACATGGCAGTTTTATTTTTAATAAATGCAACAGAAAGCTGCCATCTAAAAGCACTGAGAGCTGATGAATGGAACCAAAAAGTATGTTTTCCTAATGTTAGTACACAATGGCTCTTGCTTAAAATTGATCTCTTCAGTTTCAAACTTTAAGAAGCCTCAAAGGCTATCATGTTAGACCATTACTATGTACTAATCATAGATTTCATTCTTGAGAAAGCCCTACTAAGAAAGAGAAATCACTGGGATTTTTATAAAACAATCACAACAAATTTCTTTCTGCCCTCTTCCTTCCCCAGTGAAAATGAGAAAACAATATTATGATGAAAAGAAAAGAGGCTGGATTCATAGATAGACATGCTCTGAAGAACAAAAGACAGCTAACAGTGAAAGATAATTCAAATAGTGGGATTTGATGTTCTTTTTCAGCTGTCCTATTAAATACCTTTTTTCTTTTTTCACATTTCAATTGCACCGAATATGAAAAGCCCGAATACAAAAGAAACAATAAAATGCTTGTTAATCTAATAACAGAATGCCAAGAACAGAAAACCTATCTTACCACAAAGTGTAATTGAGATTGCCTGCAACACAGACAGTTTGTGATCAAAACCTTGGGGAAAAAAAAAAAAAAGCCATCAATAGAAATGATGTTTCCACTGTGAGCTCATGGTCACAGCAAGGCTACAAGACCAGGGACATAAAGCCCTATTAATTGTACCTCCCAGGGGTCACCAAACATCTCTGTTTGCCTGTAAGAGTCCTGATTTATGCCTTTTATCCAGTGTAATTATTAATAGAGTTCCTTTAGCTCCAAAAGTGTCCCAGTTTGGACAATAAATTATATAGTTGCCCTCAGCTTACCCCTATTGCTTTTTGCTTCCTTTTCCTTTCCAAAAAAAAAAAAGAAAGAAAAATATCCAAAGCAAAACACCCAAGGGGCAAGCTATTTTAACTCTTCAGGTTATATGAGAGCCAAGAAAAGAGGTATCTGTTGCTTAAGCTCAGCTATTCATTTGACTACCTTTCATTTTCTTGATGAAAATAGGGCTTCCCTAGTGGCTAAAATGGTAAAGAATCTGCCTGCAATGCAGGAGACCTGGGTTCAGTCCCTGGGTCAGGAAAATCACCTGGAGAAGGAATTGGCAACCCACTCCAGTATTCTTGCCCGGAGAATTCCATGGTCAGAGAAGGCTGGCAGGCAACAGTTCATGGGATCTCAAAGTGCTGGACACACCTGAGCGACCAACTTTCTTTTTTTCACTTTCATTTTCTTAAAGCAGGGAAGATTTCTAGTCTGAATTAACTTTGATGTGGTCCCACTCATCCATGAAATATTTGGGGGCAGAACTAACCCTATCTTTTTCCACCACCCTCTCTCTCTCTTATGAATTTCTGCCTAACTCTAAGCTACAATGTTGAGTTCACATATTAAATCCGGTTTGAAATTTTAAGGAGTTACACCTCATGTGAGCACTCCTTAATATAATTGCTGTGTGATTTAAAAAAAAAAAAATCAGATGTTCAAGCTAGGTTATATAGCAGCCAAGAATAGTAGTTCATATCCGCCTCAAGAAAGGCCGAGCACCTTAGTGCATGAGCCCTTTAATCAAAAAGCAATCTTCAGGGATGAGTTAGCAGTGCTTTGCCTCTGGCACTAACCAGATCCCCTAGTTTCATTGTATATTTCCACAGGAGTCTAACGAAGACACACATTAGATCTTCTCACAGGTGCAGTAGAAAAAGCGTTGCCTTCCAAGGGTCACATGGCCCTTCTAAAAACAAGGGGGTGAAGGTCAGCAGCAATAAAAGCATCCAAACCAACAATGAGTTCTGCAGCTGAAGTCTTGACGAAGAAGGGGAGAAATTCCCGCTTTCATAGGAACGTTCATGGCAAACTCAGGATGTGCAATTGTGAAGAAGAGCAACGGGAAACAGTTTGTTTTTTTCATGGGAGGGGTTGGGGTGCAAATCTTTGTTTAAAAATTAAAAACTTACCCTTTTAGTTAGGAGGATATCCCTGATCTTTATCCAGAAAAGCTTCAAAACTGTAAGGAAAAAAAATAAAATTCATTTGAGGGCAAAATATTCTGGTATTGTAAAGATTTACATTGATCCAGTGGGTTTTATCTGTGGGACTAGATCTATAAAGCAGCCTCATTTCGTGGGAATGTGGTTCTTTCATCATTTGCACAAAGAAGGCATGGATTGCATCTAATTGAGTTATTTTATTTATTCGTATTTTATTTTTTTTCACATAGGCATAAAAAGAATGCACACACATATGCAGAAACAAATATCATAAATTTTCACTTTTCATATATATATATATCTGTATGTAAACACAGAAGCACCCTCACACACATCAAGTTTTCTAGCACACATGGAAGATGCAGTAACTCTCCTCCCCACATTACGGTCTCATGACCGCTCCCCCAACATGGGGTCGTCCCAGAAACAGGACAGCAGGTAATGTCTTAGATTTGCTTAGATTTGAAACAGCTGCCTCTTCCTTGGGTTCTGCAAGTAGCCTCGAGTCAAACAGGTAAGAACATGTCATGAATCAGGGTGAAAGGCTATAAATATGCCATATTTGTGTTTTTCTCTTGGTTTTGTGTTTTGTTTTGTTTTGAACCTTCACTGCTTTGGGGGAAGTAATTAAGTGCTTTGGCATAAAAGATCTCATGCTGGGTGATAGGCTACATGGGAAAGAGAAATTAGACAAAAGGTATTGAGTAATAACCACAAATGACTTTATAGACCATTCTGCTTGAATGTCAATAGAACTCAGAAGCAGAATTTGCAGATCATCAGCAACGACTCCCCCAAGTATAATCAGGAATTGACTATATAATTTGCCACTTGTAAACTCTTACCTGCCGCTATGATTTCTTAGCTGAGTGGGGAAAAATGGCATAGTGATTAAAAACTCCATATTATCAATGGCAGAAATTCCCAACTATAAAAGACACTTACTATCTTACCAAAATTTATCAGCATTGAATTAATTTGGCAAATTCTTGATGATTTTGCCCAATGATGAAGTACACATCTTATAGCACTGTACGTATTATTGTAAGATGCTTCAAAGCTTTTGAGGAATGAGAGGAGGGCAAAAAATAAAATAAAATAAATATAACTGCACATTGTTTAAATAATGGTTGTATAAAGAAAAATCATACTGGAAATAACTGAAGAATAAAAAATAATTTGAAGTACAGCAAAAATATATAGTCTGTCATGCTAGGCTTTGCACCAGAAGATGAAAAGTGTGTTTGGATGTATTTCTTTAATAGTGAAATATTCACTTAGGAGAAAGTGAAGCCGATAAGAAACAATAATTGTTTTATACAATATTAATTTGGTTACAATGACTTTCCCCCATATACCCAGGCTAATGAGTGTAATCAAAGAAGGAGCTGCTGAAAACAGACTAATGGTTTTGAAATTACAAAACCCTGCCTTCCAATTTAGATATGGAGTTCTTTAAAGGGTTTTTTTTTTTTTAATTTCAAATTATAATCCATAAGAAAGATTTTTTTGGTCTATCAGAAGTGATGTTTCCTAAGGCAGGCTGCACCTATATGTTATCAAAGCGCCTAAAAATAAGTTTAAAAAAATTGGTCATAATGGATTTTAAAAAAACAGTCACTTTACCCACATTATATTTACCACACTACAATTCCTGGGTGTGCTGGGCATTAGGAAACCCCAAGTAAACCACCTCAATGGTTATTAAGATACTATGCTAAAGAAAAATATTTCCCAACAGGAGGTACTAGTTAGATAGCCAGTAGCATAAGAAAAGAATCAACATGAAAAATACTAAAAAGACAGCAACTGTGTCCAATCTGGATGTTCCTATTTAGCAGCTAAAACATTGTTGAGCTACAATGATCTGTACATTGAAAGTCCAAGGGTTTAAGCTGGTGACAGAGAGAATTCAAAATTTTATTCAGTGCAATTTGACGAACACCTATTGTGCATCTAAAACATGTCTAGTTATATTCAGAGGAGTCTAAAAAGAAATCAGTTCTAAAATAAGAGGACTCACCCAAACCAGGGGTTCTAGATAATTGGAAACAGAAATCATCAGGTTCAAAAGTGTGTAAATAAATGTTTTAGGGGGAAAAAAAGCAATAATGAATATTTAATGGCAGGCCACTTTTGGCACTGATTTAAACACCTTATTAATAAATACTAGAATTTTCTAGATACCAGACTATTTTGAAATTTCACCTAAGACCAAGACCGCTTTAGCAAAAAAATAAAAAATAAAACCTGTCAAGGGGTAGTAGCACAGACAGAGGTTCATTGACTGAATCAGTGACTTAAACAAAACCTTTTAACTTGCCTCGGAAAATATCGCTACTTACATGAGGACATAATTCATCTAATTCCATATCTTTAACAGCCATGATCTCTTGGGTTTCTTAGTGGAAAAACTGGGATCCAGGGTGAGAACACAGAGGAGAAGTTTGGGAAAAACCCCACTGCATCTTCCCTGAACTGGGCTTGCCATTTTTTTTTAAATCAAAATTATTACCCCTTTGTCCAAGTTTGTAAGCCGAGGGAAGAGAGCCTGCAGGATGTTATTAATAGTAAGGGTGGTATCAGTAGAGATACAAGAAGGTCCGTGAAAGGGTCAGCTCTGATCAGCGGGGTCTCCCTGACAACCTACAGCCTGTGGTGTGATGAGTTTCTCTGGCTTGTGAGAGAGACAGTTGCCTTAATGTTAGGAGAATTGTCTCTAGGTAAATATTTATTCTAGATGTGGAAAGCAATTAAGCATCACCACATTCTCATGAACTTGTCTTCTCCTTTTAAAAATAAATGTTCTCCCATGAGGCTGCAAGAAAGCCCCATGAGATGGACTTCAGTTCCCTCACAGAGCGCTAGCCAGATATATGACCCATGTTGTATGTTTCATCGTATCATGTTGAATTACTGGGCAGAATCACATCAGACATGAAGTCTGTGTCTCTGTCTCACGAGGAATGATAATAATTACCCATCCGCACACAATGATAGATCACTGTATCCGAGGAGGAGGGTAGGCCTGCCTGACTGCAAGAGGCATTCAGCTTTGCTGAACGCTTTGCTATTCAGAAACTAAATAACGTGCTATCTCACTTCAGTTCTTGGGCGAGAGGAACATCAGCCGAATGAGAAATGCTTGACCCAGAATCTCACATCTGGGAGACAAGGACGGCAGAGAGCTTGGGGGTGTGGAGGTGGGGCTCCCAACAAAGACTGTGCAAATAACAGCAATTCATCAAAGACAGTGGCTTCTCTTCCACAGCTTAGTTTCTTTAAACACACTCACACAGGGAGCTAATGGCAGCCTTAGTGCAATTTCGTCAAATACAAAGATAACAGAGCACCCCTGAAAACACTTCTGACTTAGCCAGACTGAAAGCTCAGCCCCTGCCTGAACTTGCTGCCGACTGGAGCTGCTTCCTGCCCATCCTCACCTTCAGGAAGGGGGCAATGATGCTAAAATTGCACTGGGCAGTTATAAAATTTTACTCAAATGCACTCTGCAAGAAAAAAAAAATACACTTGGAAATATGAAGACTTCCACCAGTGTTTGAGTTAATACATTTATGCCACTACCTCATTCTAGATAGATTTTCCTATAGGTTTTAAGGCAGTGAAATCGGTGTATATAACATGCTTGTCATTTGGCAGACAAAAGACCTGGACAGTGGACTGCATTTTTCATGTTTTATGTTTCATCCAGATGTTTTGGCACTTTGGAGCCAGAATAATTTTTTTACTCCCGATGTGTCTCATTTCTGTTAGGACTGCCAGAATTCTGGCTGATGACAATAAGTCACATTAGCTCTTATCTTTTTCGGTTCAATTAATGTATCTATTGAAAAATCAAAGAGCAATTATGAATTTCTCTTCCAGTGAATTCTGCCCATGTATGAGGTGATGGTAATGATGGTGTGGGGGTGGTGACAGAGTATAACTTCAGAGTAGCTCTTCTGCAAATAATGAAGGCATGGATCAAGCATGGTAGAAAAAAAGCAATGAATCAACTACAGATGAAACGAGGGACTTGGTAAAAAATATAAAAACCTCAGGTGGAAAGAGAACAGGATTTGACTCTCTGTTCAACGACAAATATGCATATAAAGTAACTGTCCTTCATCCTAGAAGGCTAAGCTGCTAAAATGTCAGTTTCCGTGGCTAAAAGCCCCAGGCGCACAAATGGAAACCGTGCCTTGGTGGGTGGCCTCAGTTGCTATTTACATTCTGCCGTCGCCTGGGGCCCGCCTGCCCTCCTCCTAGGGTGCATGCCACAGTTGCTCGCAGGGCAAAGCCAGAAGCCAGGTCATCTGTTGCTGGCTGTTTCCCCGCCCACGGTAGCGGTTCCACTGGGCCTCTGGAATGCTCTGTTCTGGGAATTCTTAGAGTTTCCTATCTGCCTCCTTCCAAGCTTTGCACTGTCTCCCATTTTCAGCACAAAGTAGGAACTCAATGTGTATTTGCTGAACTGTGTAGTGAATGAATGAGTGAAAACGTTATACCAACATTAAATATGACTCAGCAGTTGTGTTATAGCTAGCATGATATCTAGTGAAAACGTTATACCAACATTAAATATGACTCAGCAGTTGTGTTATAGCTAGCATGATATCTGAATGAGCAGATCTCAAAGCAAGGTTCTCCTCTCCCGCGCTTCAGTGGTACTATTTAACATGCCTTACTACCTGAAAACAATTCAATGCATGTAAAATTTAACAGAAATTAGACTTTTAGCAACGTTACGGAGCTTCCCAGGTGGCTCAGTGGAAAAGAATTCTCCTGCCACTGCAGGAGATGCGGGTTTGATCCCTGGGAGGGAAAGATTCCCTGGATGAGGAAATGGCAACCCACTCCAGTGTTCTTGCCTGGGAAATCCCATGGACGGCGGAGTCTGGTGGGCTGCAGTCCCCTGGATCACAAAGAGACGGGCACAAGTGAGCAACTGAACATACCCGAATGTTCTCTCTTTGTCATTCTCTCCTTTGATAATCTAACACTGTCTTAAGGTACGTCAGTAGGGTTATAAAGCTCATTCAGTTCTCAGCAAAAGAAGAAACCAGGGAGCAAAGCAGCCAATGGCCTTGGCCAAAACTTGGGCGAGACACAGTTGAGTTTCACAGAATTTTCCTGATAACGATCGCATTATTTTGAACTAAGGACACTGTGATCTCTTTATATCTAAATCAAACCACATTTCTATCTTTTCCTGGTCCCCAAGCATTTTTGAAGATATTGAGCAATGTCTTTAGCAACAGCAGTGATAACTGTATTTCTGACCTGATCTTGACTTTAAGGGAAGATAATTCAAATGTTTCCATTAAAAATGGTAATAGCGTGTGATTTGTCTTGCGAGTGTGTGTGTGTGTGTGTGTGTGTGTGTGTGTGTGTGTGTACGTGCATGCTCAGTCGCGTACAACTTTGTGAGCCCATGGACTGTAACCTTCAAGGCTCCTCTGGTCATGGGATTTTCCAGGCAAAATACTGGAGTGGGTTGCCATTTCCTCCCCCAGCTTTTTTGTCATATACTTTCTTAAAATGATTTTGATGGAGAAATGATGGAGACGGCATGATTATGAAAGGGACTTTAGATTCTAGGATCAAATAGGTTTGTAGATGGAATTCAGACGAAAAATATGTCACCCTCCCTCATCTTGCCAAGGTCCAACAAATTCTGAATGTCCAGATATATGGAGCCCATCCTTACAGACACTTTAGGTCTCCCTGTGTTTTTTGAGACCTGGAATCCTTTAAAAATCAACACTAAGGGGAATGTCGTGAATATATGATTTGATCTTTCAGCTCAGCCAAATGGCTTACGAGGCAAGTAACTGCTATGCAGACCTTTGCAGCAGAACCTGGTGAGAACTGTCATTTTAGTCTATTATAGAGGAGCAGGACTCACCCTGCCACTCGCAAGTGAAAATAAGAAAGTTGGCATGTCAAAAGATTATCATAATATAGAGCCTTTCAAATCACAGTGGAGATTGCAAATCTGGCCACTTGCTTTCTACTCAATCAGTAATAAAACAGTTCTCATTTTCCAAACTGGGACTGGTTTTCTCCGTTAACCCTCGGGAAAAAAAAAAAAAACATGATGCTTGGTGGGATATCCGAGACGGCACCTCCCAGCGTGGCCCCTGATGCCATGCTCCCACCAGGTTGAGTCGAGTTGGTATAAACTCGTTTATTTCCAGAACCAAACAGCTTATTGCTGTTAATGAAAAGAATGCCTGATCCAGACAAAATAAAAGCAATTTAGGTCTCTCCCATGACTTCTGGTTGCTGGGCTGTTCTTCGTATCTCCTCTCTCCCCGCTTAGAGCCAAATAAATCTCTGTGGGTTACAACTGGCAAAACCCAGAAAAAAAAAGTAGTTATAATACACAAGTGGTCAATGAGGCAGCCTTTAAGGGAAAACACTGCTGATAAGATAAACAGCTTGTGATGTCCTTAATTATAATATTTCATACTCATTTAGCCATCTCCACATCACAGAGCTAACAAAGTGGATTTCAAACAGGAAATAAGGCTCCTTCCCACCAGCCCAGAGGCCTAATTATAAAATAGCAACCTACTTTTTCTGTAGTGGATACAGGGCTCTTTTTCTTTTTTTCTCCTCCAACAGAATTTATTGAGCTCATTACCAGGCTGCTTATGAAGTGATTTGAAATGAGGCAACATTAAAGCATTCCGCAAATCCCTTGTACTTAGTCATCCTGACACTTTATTTGAACTCGGAGCACTGATATGGAATAACTGCCGAAGCCCCACACTTCTGACTCTATTATCTGACAGGAGGTCCAGAATCCAAAAAAAGAGAGAGATATCATCGAACTTTCTTAATCATCACAATAATGTGTCGGAAAGAACCAGGTACAATTCAGGCAACACCAGAGGGGCTTGGCTGCTAGAAGCCAGGCGAGTGTAACGTACATGCCTTACAGGAACAGAATCACATTAATCAGGCAGCGCTAGAACCCAAGGCCGTGTATGTACGTGTGTATTTTAAGAAAAATTGACAGATAGGCTTCAAAGCAGCAAAGCCCTGAGCTCCCTGTGTGCTATTAGTCCAACTCTAACTTCTGTTCCCGGGTAATCTGAGAGGCCGCTGCAGCCTGGCCCTCCCTGGGTTATCACTGAAGCTAATAAAGCACATCTGTAAAAACTGCATCTGCCAAAGTTTCAAAGAGGGGGGAAAAATCTGTGAGGAAGGACACAAAAGTCTATGGAAGTTGACTATCTGTTATGTGAAAATGGTGCTCATTTTTGCCTTTTATTGCTTCTTTCCCTAGCTTACTGAACCAGTAATGAGTATCACTGAAGAAATATCACCTGTTAAAGAGAAATTATGTTTTATATCTCACTGGATCCTACATGTATCCTAAAGTGCAGTCTGTCTTCGAAAAATAACCATTTTAGGAGAAGATTCATGGAGGAGAGGGGATGAGTGTTCATGGGTGCACGTGTGTGTGTCTGCATGGGTGAAGGGGGAACAACCTAGCCTGCAGGAATAATGGGTCCCAAATGCAGTTCTAGCCTTAGAGAGAGGCCGTGTCTTTTCAGCTATAGCTACTCCTAATCCCTTCTATAGTCCACAATCCAGTGGCCAGACTTAAATGCAGTTGTATCATCAAGGAAGAATTAAAAGAAACTTTTGAGCAACAGGAAGAACTTCTGGTTTTTCTAGTTTAGGTTTTGAAGTAGTACCATAGCATGATAATATGTTCAGGGGAGCCCCATTTGAAGAGAGTATCAGAACATATGGTATCTCCTGTTACCCACGACATCTTCAACCTTGACAGTTAAAATGCCACGGCAAGTTCATTACATCTGAAATGAATACATGTCCTTCAAATGACTTCCTATAGGAAAACTATTCATCAGCATCCCTTAAGAAAGTATAAACAAATGAAGGTGTAATATCTTCCTCAGAAGAGAGAGAAATCTGCCACTTGGTACAGTCTCCATCATGTGTACATATACTGAATGTTAATTACTCGCAAGGCTTGGGATTAAGTTCTGTAAAGATTTTTTAAAAGTAAATCCCATAAATTCACATCCAGAAGAACTTCTTTTAACTCAAAGCTCTATAACTGGAAGAAGCAATCATGGGATTTAACATCTTCCATATATATAAACTCCAAGAAGCTCATACCTTATCATGTGTGGACCATTAATATATAACATGTGTATCACGAATAATATTGAGACGCTGTACCTGGATTAAAGAACTCTCCTTTACCTAGGTTTGTGTCATGGCACTCTCCTCATTCAGCCTCTTAACACCTTTGTCTCATAGTTTTAAAATACTCAACATTACTGACCTCCATTTCTGCTCATTTTCAGTTATCCAATTACGCATCTCAGATCTCAGCATCACTCCACACTGTTCCACTAAGAACTTGAACTACCCTCCATTTCTAAGTCACTCTTATGAGACCTACTATTATTAATCATCAAATGCTTTTATTATTTTATCTCTTTTCTCCCAGTTTACCAGATCTCTTTTGTTTTTTGCTCATTCCCTATCTAGGCTCAATCCCATAGGAGTCAAGGCAAACAAAGTAATTTAAGCTAATGTTACACAGTGATTATGAACAAGGGCTCTGAGAGTATCAGAGTGTCTGCTTTACTCTTGAAAAGTGAAGTCACTCAGTCGTGTCTGACTCTTTGAGACCTCATGGACTGTAGCATACCAGTTTCCTCTGTCCATGGGATTTTCCAGGCAAGAGTACTGGAGTGGGTTGCCATTTCCTTCTCCAAAGGATCTTCCTGACCCAGGGATTGAACTCGGGTCTCCTGCATTGTAGGCAGACCTTTACTGTCTGAGCACTCTTATCTAGGTCTGAACTCTTATCTCCACCACGAGTAAGCTGTGTATGATCTTGGGCAAAGTACTTGACTTTTGCGTTTTGTTCTCTCCATCAGCCAGAAGGTAATAAATACTTCAGTTTGCCAGGCACTGTGGAAGACACTAAGGATTAAATATTAAAGTTGTTGAAAAATTTTAGGTAGAGAAATGACTTCATGTATCCTAGCTTCTTTCATGATCAGTTATGTGAATTTCAGCTAATATTAATCTCTTGATGCCTCAGTTTTCTCAACTTTAAAATTGAGATAGTAGTAGTGACTCCCTAATAGGATTGCTGAGAAGATGGAATGAGATCATAATAAGCTACAAATAAATCTTAGCTATTGTGGTAACATATGCCCATGATATAATCTTTTTGCACTACTGCAAATGTTGTAGAAAAACAGTCTATATTCCCTGATTTTAACTGTTCCCAATTCACTTATTGAACCTTCAAGATTTAATTTTAATTATTCATTCATTCATTCATTTATAGAAGTATTTACTCAATGGCTCATAAATGTGAGTCCTCTAGCAAGTGATGATGCTAAACAGTAAAGAAGACAAACATGATTTTTACCCTCCTACTTCTCACCAATCAGCTCAAAATATGCATTCCAATGATTATTCATAGTCTCTTCCTGATTAACCTTTAATAAAATATTCAAAATTACTGAACAGCCCACTTTCATGGAAAGATTATCAAGTTCTCCCATTTCTTGGTACCCATAACACTATATTCCTTGGGGTCTTTATTTGCCTAATCCTGCCTGCTAGCCCCTTTCTGCAATCTCAGTTGCCCACAGCCTCTTACTATGAGAATATATTGGGTTGGCCAAAACATTCATGAGATCTTACAGAAAAATCCAAAAGAATTTTTTGGATTTTTTGTCCAACTCAATATATCCCTCTATCCCTACATCATCTTTCTCATCAAAGTTCTCTGTTCTTGTAGCTCCTATTATTGCTTATTTGCAAATGACTCTTTATCTTCTAACCACTTTATTCTCTTACCACTTTCCTGATTTTGTTCAATGCATCTTGGTGTCTGCTTGCCATCCCCATTGGGGTGCCCTGACAAGTCTTCCAAGTCAACATATGTTAAATTAGGTTTCCATCTTTACAAACACTCAATACCATCTCCTAAATTTCCTAATTTTTGTTTCATACATTTCATCCATAGATGTGCTCAATAAAGGACAGAAATAGTATGGACCTAACAGAAGCAGAAGATATTAAGAAGAGGTGGCAAGAATACATAGAAGAACTATACAAAAAAGATCTTCACAACTCGGATGATCACGATGGTGTGATCATTCACCTAAAGCCAGACATCTCAGAATGTGAAGTCAAGTGGGCCTTAGGAAGCATCACTATGGACAAAGCTAGTGGAGGTGATGGAATTCCAGTTGAGCTATTTGAAATCCTAAAAGATGATGCTGTGAAAGTGCTGCACTCAATATGCCAGTAAATTTGGAAAACTCAGCAGTGGCCACAGGACTGGAAAAGGTCAATTTTCATTTCAATCCCAAAGAAAAGCAATGCCAAAGAATGCTCAAACTACTGCACAATTGTACTCATCTCACATGCTAGCAAAGTAATTTTCAAAATTCTCCAAGCCAGGCATCAGCAATACGTGAACCATGAACTTCCAAATGTTCAAGCTGGTTTTAGAAAAGGCAGAGGAACCAGAGATCAAATTGCCAACATCCGTTGGCTCATTGAAAAAGCAAGAGAGTTCCAGAAAAACATCTATTTCTGCATTATTGACTATGCCAAAGACTTTGACTGTATGGATAACAATAAATTGTGGAAAATTCTGAAAGAGATGGGAATACCAGACCACCTGACCTGCCTCTTGAGAAACCTGTATGCAGGTCAGGAAGCCATAATTAGAACTGGTCGTGGAACAACAGACTGGTTCCAAATAGGAAAAGAAGTACATCAAGACTGTACATTGTCACCCTGTTTATTTAACTTAAACGCAGAGTACCTCATAAGAAATGCTGGGCTGGAGGAAGCACAAGCTGGAATCAAGCTTGCTGGGAGAAATATCAATAACCTCAGATATGCAGATGATACCACCCTTATGGCAGAAGGTGAAGATGAACTAAAGAGCCTGTTGATGAAAGTGAAAGAGGAGAGTGAAAAAGTTGGCTTAAAGTTCAAATTCAGAAAACTAAGATCATGGCATCTGGTCCCATCACTTCATGGGAAATAGATGAGGAAACAGTGGAAACAGTGACAGACTTTATTTTGGGGGGGCTCCAAAATCACTGCAGATGGTGATTACAGCCATGAAATTAAAAGACGCTTACTCCTTGGAAGGAAAGTTATGACCAACCTAGACAGCATGTTGAAAAGCAGAGACATTACTTTGCCAACAAAGGTCTGTCTATTCAAAGCTATGGTTTTTCCCGTAGTCATGTATGGATGTGAGAGTTGGACTATAAAGAAAGCTGAGCACCAAAGAATGGATGCTTTTGAATTGTGGTGTTGGAGAAGACTCTTGAGAGTCCCTTGGACTGCAAGGAGATCCCACCAGTCCATCCTAAAGGAAACCAGTCCTGGGTGTTCATTGGAAGGACTGATGTTGAAGCTGAAACTCCAATACTTAGGCCACCTGATGAGAAGAACTGACTCATTGGAAAAGACCCTGATGCTGGGAAAGACTGAGGGCAGGAGGAGAAGGGGATGTCAGAGGATGAGATGGCTGGATGGCATCTCTGACTCAATGGACATGGGTTTGGGTAAACTCCAGGAGTTGGTGATGGACAGGGAGGCCAGGCATGCTGCGGTCCATGGGGTCTCAAAGAGTCAGACATGACTGAGTGACTGAACTGAACTGAACAACTGAGATAGAACCCTTAAAATCACATTTCATTCTTTACTTAACCCACTATCCTCATTTTTAACTTATTTCATAGATTCTGTTCTACAGAAATTTTGTCTACCCTCAGACCTTTTTTAAAAAATATGATGGCCACTGTCCTGGTTGACTCTACTCTTTACCTCTCACTTTAACCACAGGACCAGTCTCCTCGCTGTCCCATACCACACTACCCAGTCCCTTTATCTCTTGGCCCATCACACAAGCTACTGTGAGATCCAACTTCCTCAAGATCTACCTGGGTTTTGCATTCCCTTTTATGAAAAATTTAAGGGTTCTCCATTGACTAATAAAGTATTGGGCTGGCCAAATGGGTTATTTGGATTTTTCTTTAAGATGTTATGGAGAACACAAACTTTTTGGTCAACCCAGTATGTCAACACTCATAAGCCTAGTGTTTCATGTCCTCTGTATTCTGGCCACACACTACCTTCAAAAATAAGGTCTACATTTATATAACTCCACAGCGTTTGAGTAGCATTTTGTATATATTATCTTATTTAATATACTACTCATAAGATGTCATATAATGTAGATATTATAACAATATAAAAGCCCCATGTTATTAATAAACCTTAAAAGCCCTACAGATGGGGACACTAAAGATTAGAGAGTTTTGAGTTTTTCTTAAGTTACATAAGCATATCTGAACGAGAACATGGGCAGATTTGATGAGAGGATTTTGACCTAACAGTGCAATCAACACACTTTACTCTTGCAAATAATGATAATAATAATGATATCTCTCATTATTCTCCTTTGCGAAGCACAAATGTGGACTATTAGAAACCGTGGAAAGAAGTTGATTAAAAGGAATTAAAAGTCAGTAAAGCTGGGTTTAACTTTGGACTCTGTATTAATTTCCTAAGTCCATTAACCACTGCGTGCTTTATTATATTTGTCTGCAAGACAGTCTTATAATTCCTGAAACGCATTTGCTTCACAAAGAAATAATGAAGAGTAATGGAATTACAGCCATTTTAAGTATTTAATTCTAAAGCATGTAGTTATCTTCTTTCATATGAGGCATCAAAGCTTTTTATAATCATTAGGCATCTGCGTTATCCCTATTTTTACAGATAGGCAAATGTAAAGTCAAGTACTTTCTTTAAGGTCAGATACCATGCCATTCACTGTTGGATAAAGACTCAGAAACCTCAGCCCATGCACCCAGGTAACATTTTTATTTCAAAGTAATCTATAGAACAGCTTTACTTGAGAGAAAAAGGACAGCTTCATAATATCAGCTCATAGTTTGTGTTCTTAAATAAAGCAACCATATATTTCATGTGGGTAAAGAAGACACAGAGTCAATGACTCAAAACCTCAAAATATAATTTTTAAGAGCAATTATAATAAATCTTTGGAATTTCTAATGTAACTAAGTCTTTTAGTACTCAAATCTATGTTCCTCACAATTCACTGTTTTCAAAAAGAGAGAGAGAAAAGGGGGAAAGTCAAGTAAAAATAAAAGAAAGGGGAAATTAAAAGGAAACAGCTTTAAGAACTGGATGGTGAACAATCGCCATGGTAACACACAATGCCCCATCATCACTGCTCTTCACTAGAATGGGGAGGGCGGTTGCATTCTCAGCTCTGTGGTCGACAGAGCCAAGCAAAGGAATTTTGAAGAAGCAATGAAAGGCTACAGCTACTCCTTTCAGGATCAGCTGATCACGTTCTAGTTAAACGCTGTAAAACCTTTCTCAGCTCAGGAAAAAAGGCTCCGGAAAGTAACTCCCCAGCTGTTTTCTGCTGATAACTTGAGAGAAGTAGAAGAAAACTGTACCTGTGTCTTCTAGGAATTTCTGACGACCAGCCCACACAATGCTGAATGCAGAACTCAAAAAATCACTTTTGGTTCACAAGTATTCGAGATGGCTTTATCTCTTTGTGTAAAAAGGTATATGCTTTACAAAGACTCAAAGGGGCCTGTTGTTAGTCACAATCTGAAAAAAAAAAAAAAAAAGGAACAAGAAGGGAAACCAAACTTAAGAGGATTCAATGATAAATTTCACACAAAGCTAGTATAATCCAAAAAGGAGGAATATAGATGATTCTTTGATTTGTGTGTTTGCATGTGGCTTATCATGCCTTCCCTGGTGACTCAGTAGTAAAGAATCTGCTTGCCAATGTAGGAGGTGCAGGTTCAATCCCAGAGTCTAGAAGAGCCCCTGGAGAAGGAAATGGCAACCCACTCCAGTATCCTTGCCTGGGAAATCCCATGGACAGAGGAGACTTGTGGGCTACAGTCCATGGGGTCGCAAAAGAGTTGGACCCGACTTACTAACTGAACAGCAACCACACAGAGCTTATCACAGAGCATTACTTACTGTGCTCAGTGTGGATCTAGGTTTGATAATACTGTGTAGATCAATCATATATTTAATTTAATTAAGAATGAAAACACGGTGCTTAGTAAGTATTTAACATGTATAGGTTTTCTTTCCTTAACTTACCTCCTTCGAAAATGTAAAGTAGAAGTCAGTTCATGACTCCAGTTTTTTTTTCACTCTTTGAATCTAAGTTTAATTTAATGAATGTCTAATCACCACATATGGAGTTGTGAAAGAATAATTCTTTTTCCCACCTGGTCCCACATATTTTACTTCTCATCTATTAGGTCATCCACCACCATTCTGAGCCAGATATATGTCAAAGAATTTTTTCTGGTTTATTGAAAAATAGGAATATTAGTTCAACAAACTATTTGAGCCATTGAAAGAGCTCATGGGAAGTTTTTAAATTTGGTCTAAAAATTAGAGGAAATAAATTCTGCTTCTAAAGAACTGCATTATTCTTCAGTTGCGAAAACTAGTTCATTGCCCAATTCCAGATATGGGTCTGCCAACATTTATAGTGAAAATGCATATTCTTTAAAATGAGACATGTTGCGATAGAAACATTATTCCAGTTTGACACAATAGCTAACAAAACTTCAGTCCAACTGTGACATTCTTTACAACAGCTGAAAGAAAATATGTTTGCATTCAAAATAGTCTCTTTGTTGTTCATAGTGACAACATAGGTTCAGAACGCATTTTCTATTACTACATTTTATTTCATGCTTTTTTTTAACTAAGAGAAGTCAGAGCCCTGAATATAAATTTTAGCTTTTGGTACACGGGTTTCTTCTGTCTGGTAATATAGAATCATTCTTCAGACATAAGCAATATCCATCAAAAAGACATAGTTAGGAGTAGATGTTTCATAATGTTTGACAGTTACAGTGTACTGCTTAATCTTACTTGATAAAGCGTAAACTTGTTACAGCAGTTAATTTGAGCTTTTCATGGGTTTAAACACTTATCATAACTACTTTATTAAATGGGAATTTTTTGTTTAATTAATGCGTTTAGATCTTGAATGTTATTAATACACATGATTTTTCGTAATTTATAAAATTATTATGGAATATTGTTAATAGCTATATTGGGAAAAATACTGGAAAAGTAGTAGAATTTTTTCTAATTTTAGGACATGCTTTTAAATGTGAACTACACTGCTAAGAGCTAAGAAATGTGAAATTATATAATGGGTGTCAATAGAGCTATTAGGTAATTTTTTTTGTTTTTTTTTTTAAATCAATAGATTAAAAATCCATCTACACAGACAGGCCATCAGCAGGATTAATGTGGTGAAATGTCCTTCTGGCAAGAAATCAACAGCTGGGTGAACAAAGATAGGTCCTTGGGTAACTCAATGTCACTGCAAAGATGCTGAGATGCGCAGATGTCTCTAGCATTATGGAATTGTGTGCTTTTTAATTCCAATTGCCATGTATTCTCAACTTACTGGGGGTCAGCACAGAGGAAAATGCTTGGCCACTATAGTTTTTATAAAAGATTGAAGCAGTAAGAGTGAAAAAGAGATGGTGAGTTTAGCGGGTAGAATAAGTAAGTAGAATGATAAATGCAAAGGCAATTTTTATTTCTGACAGTGATAAATCACACATGGGGTGGGTTCTGTCCAGAATTACTGCTGTGCCTGAACCAGTGACCCATTCGCGGTCTACCTATAGGAATAAAGATCACTTACTCTTCCTTCATCTCCTTTCCCCAGGTTATCTTCCTAAAAGTTTAAACTCTAGCAACCACGCATGCTCTATTGAATTCCCTTACGCTTTCCCAAGTCTAAATCACTTCACAGTTGGTCTGGGAAGCGGTCAGGAGTGTTGATCAAACTAACTCCAATAGCCTTGATTACAGCAGGTCCCGCTCTTTAAAGGGAGGAGGTTAGAAACAGGCAAAGAGAAAGGAAAGCTTGCTCTTCTAATGGGTCACAACGTGTTCTATCTATGATGTCAAGCCCTCGAGCCCTAGGCATGAAAACCTCCGGTCCTTGATGGAATCCACAGTGGCTGCATCCTTGACTATACAGTAATGACATTGTTCAGAGCACTGATGCACCCACCTTCCCTTCTTCGTCATCGCTCTGCCCAACTCTGTCAAGATCTTAATTGCTATTCAGCCAAGCTCATTTTCCAGCTTACAGCAGTAGAAAAACAAAATTCCCTTATTGTGGGAGGGAGGGCCATTGGAGAAAAGGGCTCATTTTTATATTCAGCTAAAAGGGCACCCTGCGAGGTACTTCTCAAGGAATATGCAAAGAACTGGTCTTTTGTTCACTGACAGTACGGAAACTTCAGCATAACTTTAAAGCTGGTGGAGAAAGATGAGTGGCTTTGCGGAGGGAGGCGAGGCACCAGTGCAGAGGGGTTAGAAGAAGGGGCTTGGAAGTTTGGCAGATCTGGACTCCGGTTTCACATCTGTGCTCTTGGGTATGTTACCTAACTTAACCAACAAGATGGCGAGAATGGAATCCAACTCACTGAAAGATTTTATTAAATGAATATAGAGTGTTTAGCCTTGTTTCTGACAGCTATTGCCAACCAAAGGAGATCGAAAAGAAGTATAGTGCTCTATCAAGGGTTCAGTAAAAGCGTTTCCATTGGAGATGGATGTTGAGTGAGTTATCGTTAATTAGCCAGGCATTTTCTTCCCTGAAATATGTGTATCTTTGCTGAGTAAATGGAATACGGGCTTCGTCAAATCAGAGCAGACGATGTAATTCAGGTCAGCTGAATTTCTTTGCCCGTCATTTCCAATCACACTACATAGTAGGTGCCCTGAGAAGAGCCTTGTCCCCGGGCAGCATACATCTCTGAGATCACTGAGGCGCCAAGCCCTGTGACCTTGTTCACACAGCCTGACTCTGCCTTAAAGACAGATTACTTGATACTTGTAGAACTGATGCCTGGATTTAATGTTAATACAAACTACAAGAGCCTTTGCTCTGCCATCAACTAAATTTATGTGTCCTGCCCTTTTCCCCCAGACATTTAAAAAAGGGAACATATAGCTAAGAAAAACAGGCCAGACTAAATTTAAACTCTAATCATGGTCTCCATACAGTCTTCTTCTGTATCTACTGTTATCTTTTACATTTGTTTTCTGATACAAGAATACAATTTTTCTCCTTTGCACCTCTGAGAAATTATGGAAACAAATGCTTATTCGCTTGTGTGCACCATCAAATCCCTTTCCATGTGGTCTGCACAGGACCCAGACTGCTGACAGCCTCTGTGTACAGACCCTGGTGTGTTTATTTTGACATTCTCTTAAGTGCCAAGAGAAACAGCAGGGTGATTACTACATTTCTCCTTCCCTTCCCACTCTCCCACGCCCAAAAGTCAGCTCTAAATTTTTCATGATAACATCTCCATCAGCTTAGAACTTTTGTGTGTGTGTGTGCTTTTTTTAACAAAAATCCAATGACTATGCTATATTTATTATTAGTCCTTAATGTGTTTTAAATGTTAATGAAATGGGAAATGCCCTCAGCCATCTCTAAATCTAGCATTTCTGACTAGTTTCTTGGTATCACCAGCTTTGGAAGGCCAAATTTGGAAAAACTTAAGATCTCAAATTATTGATTCTTTCAACAGCAGATGTATGTGGTCCCATTATTTATAAATAAGCTTAAAATGAAACAGATCGAGGGGTTAAAAAGTAGAAAGCAGGAAAGGCATGTGACTGAGTTGAAGACCAAAACACAAAGCTAAGTAACTTGTCCAAAGTGTAATTCATTGACCAGGGTGCTCTGATGCTACCATAGTCCTGAATTCACTGAGGATTTTGTTTAATGTATTTCTCACTTTATTTGTTTTGGCCAAAACAACCATTTACTGAGAAGCTCAGAAATTAAAAGCAAAAGCTTATTTTTTTTTTCCCATTGTGAAGGAGAGATTATCACTTCTCTTCATATTTTATTTCTTTCTCCTTTAATCAACTTATTTTACATATCTCAGGCAATACAACTACCATTGCTTTGGGAACAGTATTTTGCATTTTAACAAGCCTTATTTTAATATATTAGTTGAGCAGTGTTATAAATAGACATTTTATTCCAGGGGTAAGGGTATAAACTATGATTACCTGAAGAAAAAAAAACAACCAGAAAGAAGTGGTACAGACAACATTTCAAAAAGAGCCCATGGCAAAGTGTACACTGGTACAACAATTCACTTCCATAAGTGAGGGTTGTAAAACAGGACCAAAGGAGAGTTTGCAATCATAGACTCCTGACACAACATTTGTCATGATTGTGTGGCTCAAGATTGACATTATCTGGAAAAATGCCCTCACCCTAATTGTCTTCTAAGCTGTGAAGTTTCTGTTGTAGTGTGTGTATTGACAGCCCCTCCTCTTGGATATGATGATTGTAAGTGAAAGAAATGGCTTTTCCATAAGTAGCTTTGCATTCAAAGAACCTCCTATGTATGATTCAAAGAAACTTGGTCCCTCTCGGAAGACAGTTTAATAGCCATGGAATCTACACAATTTTTCCTTCTATCAAAGAGCACAAAACATAGGGCCCATGTCAGGCAAAAGCAATGGAGGGAATATAAGTAGTCAGTTATGTCTCTTAGCTCTTCAAGGCAGGTCCAAAATGTGAAGGAATGAATATTTAGAGACTCCAGGGCTTCAGAAGAGGCAAGCAAAGCTTAACTACTGAATGGTAGAGAAATACAAGATAATATTCTGCTAAAACAATTCTCAAGACCCATAACAGATCCAAAGAAAGAAGTGGCCAAACGTCATTGCATTTGGCTATATTATCATGTACCTAAATCTGTACAATTGTAGAAAAACTGACTTTCACAGGACAGTGGAGTTTGTGCATTAAAAGAACTGTGTGCCTAGAGGGCAGAGATATTTGGCAAAGTCCAGCCCATCTTTTTGATCGTGAGTGCAAGTGATGGGTGGCACAAGAGAGTAGATACCAGCTAAATGTTGGAGAGTAGAAAGACAAGAATGTGTGTGTGCACGTTCAGTCACCCAGTGGTGTCTGACTTTTTGTGACTCCATGGACTGTAGCCCACCAGGCTGCTCTGTCCATGGAATTCTCCAGCAAGAATACTTGAGCAAGTTGCCATTTCCTACTCCAGGGGACCTTCCCAACCCAGTGAATGAACTTGTGTCTTCTGCATTGGCAGCAGGATTCTTTACCACGGTGCCACCTGGGGAGCAATAGAAACAATACTCAAAGCAATAAATTAAGGACCATACACCATATAGACTAAATTGGGTAAAATAATTACAGCCCAAAGGCCAAACATAGGCTCTGCCTCTTGGGTAAGCAAAGTTATACTGAAGATCAACCAGGTTCATTTGCTTCTGTGTTGTCCACGGCCGCATTCACATCACAACAGCAGAGCTGGGCCACAAGGCCTGCGAAGGCTAAAATGTTTGCTGTCTGACCTTTTCAGAAAAAGTTACTGATCCCTAAACTAAATAAATAGGGGGGATAAATGGGTAAGGCTGACAAAGAAAGTGATGAGTTACTCTACCCAGAGCCTTAAAACAAAAGGAAAAAAAATAATACCATGTCTAATCAGGAGAATACAGAATGCATGGAGGAGAGGCATCAGATGGTAAAGATGACTTCCCCGACAGCCATGCCAAGATGACCAGGCTGCACTCTCAGAAGTTTCAACAAACACATTGCAGGATGAGAAAAGGCTGTTCCCCAGGAAGCCATACAGTACAAACACACAGTCATTTCACAAACATCGGTTGATCCCTATTGTTCTAGGCCCTGGACTGAGAAGGCACTGGGGATCTGAACGGCTGTGACAGATTTCTGATTCTGCAGAGCTGGGTGGACAGTTGCAGAGTGGATTCAAACGGAACATGGACCTGGCCAGGCCAATGCGCCAACAGTTTAAGAATTAGTGCAAAGAGCGTGCTTCCTCTTTCAGACAAACGTCTTCATTCTCGCCGCTGTCAGCAACCTAGTACTGGCTCGGCAAGCTCTTCACCGCAAGGGGCGTCACTCAGACAAGAGATCTACATTTTCTTCCCTATGTATACAGTCAGAAAGTGCCAAGAGGTCATCTAAAACAGAATAGATTTTCTTTTTTCTTATTGGAGCATAGTTGCTTTACAATGCTGTTAGTTTCTTCTATACAATGAAATGAATCAGCTATATGTATGCATATACTTCCCCCTGCTGGACTTTCCTCCCACTACCCACACCTCATCCCCTGCTCTAGGCCACCGCAGAGCCCCAAGCCCATCTCCCTGCTCTATGCAGCAGGTCCCGCTAGCTGTCTGCTTTACTCATGGAAGTGCACATATGTGAGACCCAATCTCCCAGCTCATCCCACCCACCTCCCCCTACCCTATCCACCTGTCCATTCTCTGCCTCTGCATCTGTATTCCTGCCATGCAAATAGGTTCATCTGTGCCATTTTTCTAGAGTCCACATTTAACGAGCGCTTATTAAATAACTGACTTTTCAGTTGAAGTCACTAATTTTATTCTCGTCCTTATAATAGAGCTCTCCGAAAGATCTTTGGCTCTATGAAAAAGAAGTATCTGTTGCCTTGTGTTTTCTTCACCCTCTAATACAAAGAGAAATAATGAGTGGTTGGAAGACATAAGATGGGGAGGGAATGGCAAAGTTTTGAGATATTTGTAAACTCATTACTGAAAAGTCACTTTTTAAATCATGGACTTCCTTTGATATTTCACTTTCTAGAGCTACTTTATTATTAGGTGTTAACTGCAATTCAGCTGGTAGAATCACTAGGTTCTGGAATAGACCTGTGCTGTTTTCCCACTTATGGTGGAAGTATCAACTCATACTATTGCAAGATAACTTTCCCCTCAAATTCCATTTTCATGGACTACTTCCCTGAAAACAGTTAATGACTCTGTGATACTTATTACATTAAATGTATAACCTCAGTGTCACATAAGACAATCTGCACTAATCTGTCTTGCCCTGTCCTCCAAGTTTGTCTCACACTATATACCCCTGTGCCCTGTTCAAGCCGATGGCCAGGCATAGCCTGAGAGAGAGGTTCGGTTCTGCCCCTTGACCTTTGCACTCTCCTGCATGCTTCCCAGCTTCTCTTCTGAGGGCCCTTCACTCCTTTAGAATCTGGCTTAACACTAGGTTCTTTCAAAAGCTTGGTGATACTCTGCAAACTTCATCTCTAAAAATCCCCCTGATTTTCTTCTCTTTTCTACTTGAGGACTTACTAATATGTGTGTGTGTGTGTGTGTGTGTGTGTGTGTGTGCATGCGCGCTCAAACATTCAGTCCCGTCCGACTCTGCAACCCCATGGACCATAGCCTGACAGGGTCCTCTGTCCTTGGGATTTTCCAGGCAAGAATACCAGACTGGGTTGTCATTTCCTCCTCCAGGGGATCTTCCCAACCCAGGGATAGAACCCACATCTCTTGCATCTCCTGCATTGGCAGGCAGATTCTTTACCACTGCACCAGCTAGGAAGAAAATATATTTTCTATATTACATATTATAATACATTAGTAATTATATATAATAAGATATTAGTAATTTTATGGACTTATGGACTACAGGGATAGGGGAGGAAAGGGTGAGATATATGGAAAGAAAGAGTACATGGAAACTGACATTACCATGTGTAAAATAGATAGCCAATGGGAATTTGCTGTATGTCTCAGGAAACTCAAACAGGGGCTGTGTATTAACCTAGATGGGTGGGATGGGGAGGGCGATTGGAGGGAGGTTCAAGAGAGATGGGACATATGTACACCTATGGCTGATGATTGACAAAAAGCAACTAAAGTCTATAAAAAATTAACCTTCAATTAAAAAATAAATTTTTAAAAAACAAAAAATAATATATTGCTAATTTTATAGAATCAGCAATATATCATTATATGTAATTACTAATGTACTATTATATATACATATGCATGCATATATATATACATATGCTGTCCTGTTGCTAAGTAACTTTAGTCCTGTCTGACCATTTGAGACCCTGTGAACTGTAGCCCACCAGGCTCCTCTGTCCATGGGATCCTCCAGGCAGGACTACTGGAGTGGGTTACATGCCCTCCTCCAAGTGATCTCCCTGACCCAGAGATTAAACCTATGTTTCTTACATCTCCTTCATCGGCAGGAGGGATCTTTACCACTAGCTAACACATATTAGCATATGCATGGGATGCCCCACTGTTCTCGTTCAGCCACTCAGTCATGTCCAACTCTTTGTGACCCCAGGGACTGCCGCAGCACACCAGGCTTCCCTGTCCTTCACCATCCCCCGGACCTTGCTCAAACTCATGTCTATTGAGTTGGTGATGCCATCCAACCAGCTCTTACTCTGTCATTCCCCTCTCCTTCTGCCCTTAATCTTTCCCAGCATCAGGGTCTTTTCTAATGAGTCGACTCTTCACATCAGGTGGCCAAAGTATTGGAGCTTCAGCTTCAGCATCAGTCCTTTCAATGAATATTCAGGATTGATTTCCTTTAGGATTGACTGGTTTGATCTCCTTGCAGTCCAAAGTACTCTCAAGAGTCTTCTCCAACACCACAGTTCAAAAGCATTAATTCTTCAGTGCTAAACATTCTTTATGGTCCAACTCTCACTTCCATACATGACTACTGGAAAAACCATAGCTTTGACTAGACAGAACTTTATCAACAAAGTAATGTGTCTGCCTTTTAATATGCTGTCTAAGTTGGTCATAGCTTTTCTTCCAAGGAGCAAGCATCTTTTAATTTCATGGCTGCAGTCACCATCTGCAGTGATTTTGGAGCCCAAGAAAATCAAGTCTGTCACTCTTTCCATTGTTTTTCTGTCTATATGCCATGACGTGATGGGAGCAGATGCCATGATCTTTGTTTTTTGAATGTTGAGTTTTAAGCCAACATTTTTACTCTTCTCTTTCACTTTCATCAAGAGGCTCTTTAGTTCTACTTCACTTTCTGCCATACGGGTGGTGTCATCTGCGTATCTGAGGCTAATGATATTTCTCCCAGCAATCTTGATTCCAGCTTACGCTTCATCCACCCCAGCATTTCGCATGATGCACTCTGCATATAAGTTAAATAAGCAGGGTGACAATATTCAGCCTTGACATACTCCTTTTCCTATTTGGAACCAGTCTGTTGTTCCATGTCCAATTCTAACTGCTGCTTCTTGACCTGCATGCAGGTTTCTCAGGAGGCAGGTAAAGTGGTCTAGGAAGCTCCATAATATATAAGAAATATACTATGTATTCATGCCTATTGTGTATATATATATATTATTATTAATGTATATATTAATTACACATATAATCTAATTATCTTACTCTCCCCAAACAGGGTGCAATATCTAAAGAGCAAGAGTCCTAACACTCATAATCCCCACCCATCACCTGGTACCCAGGACAAAGGCCTGCAAATCCCAGCCTGAGTGACCGGCAGACAGGATGGCCCATATTGTATCATTTCTCCATCCCCACTTCTCCTGAGTGTATTTGCTGTCTGTGCCTCATTGTCTTGTCTATTTAATGTTCTGTTGTGCTCTCTCAAGGTCCTAACTCATTGCTGAAAAAGAGACATGGCTATGAAATCATCATCATAGGAGCACTTAGGCATTTTGCTGCAGGAACTGTGATTTAAACAATTTTTTGAGCGTGTATGTGCTGTTTTGTCTCATTATCTATCATGTTTGAAAGTAAGCCATTGCCTCTGCCTTTTCCCGATTTGCACAAGAGCTCAGGATGATATTCTGAGCCCAATAGAGATATTCAGGGTCTTGAAATAAATAGGTTCCATCAATATTGGTGATTGCAGACTAATTCAGATGTGTTTTCCTGCAAAACATAGCAGGCTTTGTTTGAGCCTCATGTCAGATTATCCACGTTAGTGTTGATCTGCGGCAGAAACGGGAACTGGCTTCTCAAAATATCTTTTAGCTATTACCTATAAATGCTTGAAAGAATTCACAAATGCAGATACCTTGTTATGCATGCTGCTTTCTGAAACTGCCTCTGAGACACCAGATGGCACAGGGAGAGCTGCACCAGTGACAGATGATGAAGTGTATCAAGCCACATAAATTAACCTCATCATGGCCGTGGTATCAGATGCCACCGGGAAAATCAGGAGGACTGGGGAGCAGTGGCACTATGTTACCCATAGGGATGAATTTACAATCCATCTGGGGTCTCTTATGTGAGGATACAGGAACCCCAGATGGCCTGTGAGTTCTGAACATTTGTATATGCAGGGGTTGTTTAATCTTTCTGAAAATGCACTGACACTTTGGTCAGGAAGAAGGCTTTAGCCAGCACCAAAGCCATACTTCACTCAGCTCAGACAGCCTCTGAATATCATTAGAGGGAATACCCCCAGGCTTCCCCCACCAGCATGCTATGACGGTTCCAGGCCAAAAGGGTTTGGGAGGGAACTGTTTCCTGGATGTGCTTCAACCCCAAACTAATGAGGCCATTCTGTGTGATAATACTGAGCTTTGTGAAGACACCAAGGGACTTTCTAGGAGACAGAACAACTGTCCACAAACGAGTTATGAGAGTATGAAAGCATTCAGAACCAACTGGAGCAAGAACAGAGAGAATCCCTGAAAGGGTCATCTTACTCAGGCTTGTAAACTGAGATTTAGATCTCGACTGACATCACTGCTTCTAGAAGGTGAACTGCTTTCCTCTGAGCAGTTCTGTAAAGAAGCAATTACTCAAAATCATGCTTGCAGTGGGAATATAGAACAGCTCTTTAAAATGGACTGTCTGGATAGCAAAAGAGAAATAGAGATAAATTAAGAAAGCATGGTCCTTCCCTGGTAACTCAGCTTGAAGAATCTGCCTGCAATGCACGAGACCTGGGTTCGATCCCTGGGTTGGGAAGATGCCCTGGGGGAGGGCATGGCAACCCACTCCAGTATTCTTGCCTGGAGAATCCCCATGGACAGAGGAGCCTGGCAGGCTACAGTCCATGGGTCACAAAGAGCCGGACACGACTGAGCCACAAAACACAGCACAAGAAAGTATGACAGGAAAAATGTTCACAGGAGTCAGTGCAGGGATGGCCTGGAAGCAGATGAGCATGTGATGTCAAATCGGTGTGGTCCAGAGAGCCTGCATCTGGAAGGAGGTCTGTGTAGGGCGGAGGGCAGCAGCAGTTGAGACCTTGGCAGCACACATCAGTCTTTAGATACTAAGTACCAGGATAATCCCCCATGGCTCGGCAGGTAAAGAATCCACCTGCGATACAGGAGACACGGGAGATGCTGGTTCAATCCCTGGAGAAGGAAATGGCAGCCCACTCCAGTATTCTTGCCTGGGAAATCCCATGGACGGAGGAGCCTGGCAGGCTACAGTCCAAAGGGGAACAAAGAGTTGGACACAACTGAGTAAGTAACACACAAGGACAAGTAGAGAGGCAGACCCAGGGGATCACACAAGGAGGGCGGCAGGGTGGTGAGGATACTGGGATTGCATGAAACCACTGATATCAGAAGCGGGGAGGAAGACCGAGAGAACAGCTGCATGATCCAGGCACACAGTAGGGGACAGCCTGAGACTGAGGCAGGATCCTTGTAGCCAGAGGCCAGGACTTCTGAGGAAGCTGTGCTTCAGCCCAGAATTGGCCCTGGGGTCTTGAGCTAGGGCTGAGCCTGCAAGCGAGAATTCAAGTCAGCTTGTCAGGACAGACTCCTTTAACCACCCATGTTCACTTTGATTCTCCCCCATAGACATCGGTGCTCACCCTTATCCTGCCGTTGTCCATTGTCTCTGCGTCTTTTTTTCTCCCGCATCTGTGACTTCTTGAATGCAGGAACTAGTATTTGTATTCTAAGTGTCAACGGATGATCAGGGACTGATGCAAATTCCCCAAACCAGAATCACAGCAGCAGGGCTACCAGAAAGGCTGGAGGACCACGTGCAGCCAGGACCTACGAGAGGCTCAGCACACCACGGCCACCTCGGGTCCACAAAGCCGAATATCTTACCATGCGGCCCTTTAGAGGAAAGTTCAGTGACTCCTGACCTGTGGAACCTGTGAAAATGCCGTGACCTAGGCCAACCCCTGAGACTCGGAAGTAGGGTGCAAGCGTGAGTATGAGTGTGTGTGAGTGTTTTCAGGTATGTGTGTGTGTGAGTATGAGTGTGTGTGTGTTTTCAAGTGAATATGTTTTTAAAAGCTCCACAAAAAAAGTTCTGGTATATAGACTTCACAAAAGAGAAACACCCAATGACAGCCTAGATAGAACTACTTCTTGTTTAAGTTGGAAGTTTAAATAAACTAATATCATTCCAGGGACACTCAAAGGTCCTCCAATACTCCAAGTTCCTACTGGACTGACCCCCATGACTGACCTTCCAGCTGGAATTATTCTGTGCTAAAAGGCAGATGTTTTACTTCTTGGGGGCATTTTATATGAAATCATTGACATTTCATGGAAAATATCTTTAAAAAATTAACTTTGGTTACTCCACAGGGTCAGGGGAGACTTGAAGGTATAAGAAGTAATTACAGGAAGGAAGTGGATTCAGAAAGAAATGGAGCATGAAGTGCTGCTGGACGGTTGCCCAGCAGGGGTCCTCCTTTGGTGGCAGAGGCGGTACAGAAAGGAGAATAAATGAAAGGCCAAAATCTCCAAGAGCATGCACTGCCAGGGGCGATTCCATGGTTTTAAGAAGCTGTGGTGCCGGTGGTTCAGTTGCTAAGTCGTGTCCGACTCTGCGACCACACAGACTGCAGTCTACCTGGCTCCTCTGCTCATAGGGTTTTCCAGGCGAGAATACTGGAGAGGGTTGCCATTCCCTCCTCTAAGGTATCTTCCTGACCCGGGGATCAAACCCAGACCTCCTGCACTGCAGGGAGATTCTTTATCAACCGAGCTTTGGAATCTAACAAAAAATGACACAAACGAATTTTTTTACAAAATAGTAATGGACTCATGATCTCAAAATCAAATTTATGGTTATTAAACAGGAAAAATAAAGGAAGTGATAAATTAGGAGATTGGGGTTAACATATACACACTACTATAAATTGAAGGAGGAAATGGCAATCCACCCCAGCATTCTTGCCAGGAAATTTCCATGGACAGGGGAGCCTGGTGGGCTGCAGTCCATTGGGTCACAAAGAGTGAGCTATAACTGAGCGATTGAGCATGCACTACTATATATAAAGTAGATAACTAACAAGGACCTACTGTATAGCATAGTATATTCACAGTATATTCAATATTCTATAATAATCTATATGGGAAAAGAATCTGAAAAAGAATATATATACATAGTATAACTGATTCACTTGCTATACACCTGAAACTAAAACACCATTGTTAGTTACCTATCACTGTATTGTCCAGTCACTAAGCTGTGTCTGAAGTGTCTGACTTCAGTCCCTATGGACCGAAGCATGCCAGGCTCCTCTATCCTCCACTATCTCCCAGAATTTGCTCAGATCCATGTCCATGGAGTGGGTGATGCTATCTAAGGATCTCATTCTCTGCTGCTTCCCTCTCCTTTTGCCTTCAGTCTTTCCCAGCATCAGCTTTTTTTTCCCCCCAATACTTGCCTATACTATAATTTTACCTATATTTTCCTATGCTTTAATATATTTTTTTAAAAAGTTGTTAGATCCCTTGCTGCTGTTTTATGGCTGTTGTTATTCTAATCCATGAAAAAGTCTGTTTAACTCAACCCCAAACTGTATCTTAAATATCCCCTTCTCTCCATGTACACGGAGATGCCCTCACCTGCCCCCCTGCCAACCCTGACCTGGGCTCTGAGCCATCCTCATCTCTCAGATGGGTCTGCAGTGTTGCTTTCTCCCGACAGACTGCCTCTCAGATGCAGCAGCCTGGTAACTGTTCTCCCTTCTGTCCTTTCCACTTTCACCCACTGCCCACCCTGTGGCCTGGCTGATTTTTCTAAATACAATTCACGTCATGTTTCTCCTCTGCTTAAAATTTCCCCTTGGCTTCCCAGGATGCTTGGAATAAAATCCAAACTCTTCTTCCTAGCTCAGTGAGGGTAGGTACTGCCCAAAGTCACATAGCTAATTTGAGATGGAGGCCTATTTAGGTATTAAAGAGCTGTTTTCTGGCAGGAGACCAACAGATACTTTGCTCTGCTGGCCGGGAACCTGCTTGCTCTGGCCCCTGTGCCCACACCTCCCTCCGCTCTCCAGGCCTGTCCCCGACCCGGCACCCCAACGCCAGCTCCTGCCTCAGGTTTTATCTAATCTGTTCGTCCAACCAGAGTGAAACAGACCCTGCCTGCCCATTGTACCAGAGATGAGAGGGAAGTAGATAAAATGGAAAACATAGAGAGAAATAAACATTTCCTCATGATAGTAAGAGCAAAATTCAATAGTACAAAGTCCCCCTAAAATGAAGGATGACATCGCCATGATTTTTATTGAGATGTGAAAGACAGATCTCGGTGTGTATATACTTCCACACTGTTCTTCTTATCTACCCATATATGGCCATTTAACAACAAATCTTGAATATTCACCAGTCAATTAGATGGCCATGATTTGGGTCACAAAACTGCAAGTCTGGCCACAATGAATCAAAGCCCATCCCAACCTGACATGTGGGAGGCCAGTGGTCCATTATAGGGCCTGGCTTAAGGACTCTGTCCAGCAGGACAGGTGTATGCTGAATAAACTCTCCTAATCAGACCCTTTCTTGGGAGTTAAGATACAAGAACAATAAGACATTATATGGAAAAGCAAAACAAGAGGAGCAGAAAAATTCAGAGAGAAGGTGGTACATGTGAGTCATGAGACTTTGAGAACAGAGACACAAAGGAATTTATCAAAGGCGCAAGAATAACAGATGTTCAGAGGTTTTGAGGGATTCTGAATAAGGACCCAATTCTCCAGGAGGCTTGCATGTTACAAGGCTTTGCACACTTTCTTACTTCCAGTCCAACACATAAACATTGCCTGGGTCATGGAGGTCAAATGATGATGACTCTGTTTCCTGAACGACCCCAAGATAGAATTTCCCAACTTCCCTCTTTTCTTAGACACATCACATGAATTTTCCACAGGACTGGTGTGTTTCATAGGTACTGTTTCTTCATGTTTCCTTGTTGAGAAAAATGGCTCAGAAAATAAGTATGTAAATTTTCAAGTATAAACAAATTGTGTGGATGCTTAGTCACTCAGTCGTGTCTGACTCTTTGCAACCCATGGACTGTAGCCCGCCAGGCTCCTCTGTCCACTGAATTCTCCAGGCAAGAGTACTGGAGTGGATTGTCGTTTCCTTCCCCAGGGGATCTTCCAGACCCAGGGAATGAACCCATGTCTCCTGCTTTGGCAGGCGGGTTCCTTACCCCTGAGGCACCTGGGAAGCCCCACTTACCTGGTAACTTCCGTGTCTAAACCTTTAAGGAGCAAGTCGGGCTCCTCGTGTCTTGGTCTGTCAGTCAGCTGCTATAACGAAACACCACAGGCTGAATGACTTAGTAACAGACATGTGTTTCTCACAGTTCTGGAAGCTAGCAGTCCAAGCCAAGGCTGTCAGAAAGGTGGTGTCTGGTGAAAGCTCTCCCCTGAAGTTGCAGATGACTGCCTTCTCCCTGCGTGAGCAGAGAGAAAGAGAGAGAGGGGGTCATGGTGTCTCTTCTTAGAAGGATACTTGTCCTGTGGGATCAGGGCCCCACCTGGATGACTTTATTTGACCTTAATTGATCTCCTTAGAGGTCGCATCTCCAAACACAGCCAAACACAGTGGGGGTGAGGACTCCAATGTAAGATTTTGGTGAGGACATATACACTAAGTCCATAACATTCACTGCAAAAAAAAAAAAAAAAAATGGAGGGATTATACCTTTGTCTAAGATAATTTATATCTTATGCCTTTTGTGCAAACAATAATTTTTAAAGAAAAACAGTATATTAGAGTAACTTTTCAGTGAGTCCTCCATTATTAGTATTGCAAAAGATAAGCAACTTATAGAAACTAGAGTTCGAACAACTCTTAAAACAGACTTCCATCCTGAGATCTTTTTAGCATCAGTACAGTGAAGATTCTCTCAGAGGTAACCTTGTGCTAATGTGACTGCTCTAAAAATAAAGGAATCAGAGGTTTTGCTTTCATCAGACCTTTTCTAAGAGCTCCTAAACCTGCTGCCTTCACTCAGCTGGACATTTTGCTCAAAGCCAAGATTATGTCAGGAGTTTTTTATGTAAATTCTGGAATTTTGTTCACAGATTTAATGTGCCAAACCCCATTCCAACTGATGCCTCTAGTTCTGTGTCTTCACCCTCACAGAGAAAATCTCAGATGTCTATTTTCTCAAACAGAGAAAGGCAAAATGCTCTATTTCTTTTAGAATGGAACAAGATTGTCCCCATTCATTTCCAAGTGTTTTTCTCCCTCTCAGTTTGGATAAGGCACTTGACTGCTTCTCCTCTTCCTACCCCACTCCGTGTGGATCTTTCATTACAGTCGTCGTTATAAGAGAGCCTTTGCCCGTTGCCTGGCTATTTTCAGCTAGAGTTGCTCTAAACGTAGACGTTATTTTTCATGTGTTCATGAGGGGAGGTGGGCTCATCCTTCTACTCCACCACCTTGACCTCCCTCCTCCCCCAGCATCCACTTTTAAGGGAAAATATGACAAATACGCCTGCTCTCTAGTCAGGCCTCTTTGCTTACCAGCATCAGAGACAACTTCAAGCGACCTTCAGTCGCAGACATTTGTTTTCAGGATGTGTACAAACAGGTGCAGCTTTCCTTCACTCTCAGGAAGAGCTCAAACTGGAGGGTGTTTCTCTGGCTGTAGGGACAGTGGCTCCAGGAGGCCACGGACTTCCACTCTAAGCTGGCCGCACCTTCCTCTCCACATGGCTGTTCCCCTTGCCCCGTAGCCCACGTGTGTCTTATATGTTCACTTATTCCCAGTTTTGGCTCGCCTGTGATCTAGTTGCACACATTACCCAGAGTAACAGGATGAGCAATGCTACCAAAAGATGCGCATGTCCTAATCCCTGGGGCCAGGAACGTTACTTTATATGGCAAAAAGACTTTGCAGGTGTGATTAGACTAAGAATGTTGAGGTGGGAGATTATCCTGGATTATCCAGGTGGGTCAAACATACTCATGGGGATCTTTATAAAAGAGAGGCAGGAGATCAGAGAGACAGAAGATTATCCTGGCAAGGGAGCAGAGCGGGATTTAAAGACACTGAGGAGTCACAGGCGTAGAAAACAGACTTGATACCAAGGGGGAAGAGGGGAAAGAAATACAACGGGATATTGGGACGGACATATATGCACTACTATATATAAAATGGGTAACTAACAAGGACTCGTGAATAGCCCAAGGAAGTCGTCTCAACACTCGGTAATGGCCTATATGCGAAAAGAAACTGATGAAGAGTGGGTATGCGTAGGGAAGGAAACGGCAGCCCACTCCAGTGTTCTTGCCTGGCAAGTCCCATAGACAGAGAAGCCCAGCGGGCTAGAGTCCATGGGGTTGCAAAAGAGTTAGACACAGCTTAGCAGTGAAACAAACACAAAACAGTATGAATATGTGCAACTGATACACTTTGCTGCATAGCAGAAAATAACACAGCATCACAAATCAGCTATACTCTGATTTTTTTAAAAATAAAAATAATAAGGTACTGGCTTCAAAGATGAGGAAGGGACAATGAGGCAAGAAATCCCAGGGATGCAGCTCTAGAATCTGGAAAAGGCAAGGAAAAAGATTATCCCCTGGAGCTTCCAGAGGAAACAAGTTCTGCAAGCCCCTTGGTTTCAGCTCAGTGAAACCCGTTTGGGACTTCTGACCTCCAAACTGTGAGAATGCATCTGTGCTGTTTTAAACCACAAAGTTTGTTGTGATTTGTTTTCAACAGGAGAAAGCCAATACCTTCAGCAAAACTTCACCTGCTGATTGCTATACAAGAGATTTCTGCCTCAGTATCCATTGCTAATGAGCTCCTTGCCTTGGTGTTCCTTGGTTTAAATTCACAAGAGAGTTTCTTCCAACAAATTTAGTTTGTTGTGTATGTGTGTCTGTGTACACAGGTATGCCAGGTATCACAGGAGGGGGCTGGCCAGCCCAAGAATTGACTGGGTTTGGGTATGGAATGACTGTGCATCAGCTGTGGCTAGGAGAGAAAAATCTTGTGATTACAAAACATGACTGCTCAATTACTTCCCTTTCATCAAGGGCTGGTGATGGAACATGGCCATGTAGAAGGGCTGAGGCAGGAAGAGCAGTTCCTTTGTAACTCAATTCTTATTTAAAAAATAACTTGTTAGCCTTGTGTCTCCAACATAGTTGTGTCTAATTGATTATCCTTCACTTAATTTGAGAAGAGACATGTTCACTGAGATAAGATCCCAGGAAAAGACAAGTCCCTGACTGATTTTTAGTCAACAACCCCTTCTCCCTGAATAAAGTCTGAAAGCCATGATCTTCTGTGAGCCCACCTATCCAAAAGCTTTCAGCTCACAGTTGTGGTTGAGAAGCAGCCTCGGCTCCCAGAGCAAGCTAGAGGTTTCCGCGCAGAAATTGTTGGTTGTATTTCTCCAATAAATTTGGGAGAGGAGCCCTTATTCCATCCAGAGTGTCCTCAGGGAGCAGAGAATGCTGGAGGCTCGGAAAACAAGCCCCCACCATGGGAGTTAAGTCACATGCCGGTTCAGTGATTCACTTCTCAAGGGAGAGTGCTGATCTATTTCCTGACTAAGTAAAGACTGTTTTTATTTTTGTTTATCAAAGTATCTAGAGCAAAAAGAAAATACCCTTGAAAGGTCACAGAGGAGATATATTTTTCCTAAACGTAAAAGCCAGCCTGCTACCTTCTCTTCCTACTTCTTTTCCTTTAAGATTACACTAGAAATACTCCCTTTCCTGGGTAATATTTAACACTATATAATTGGTCAGTCTCTATGGTGGGAAAGCAGAATGTGAGATTATAGAAGCCTATAGATCTAATCTTTTAAGACAGTTATTCCTTTCATTATTTCCAATTGAATAACTAATAAAGTTAGTACAACCAAATGATCACCATTTGCTCATTTATTAGTCATTATATTATTTAAGAAGACAGCTCCCTACAGGATAGAATAGCAAATAATTTAACTTAATGCAAAAGATACATTCCCATTACACTTCTTTTTACTATGATTTTAAAGAACTGTATTTTAAAATTACATCTGGGTAAAGTTCCAATAGGACAATCAAGTGAACATGAAAGTGAAAGTGAAAGTCACTCAGTTGTGTCCAACTCTTTGCGACTTCATGGACTATACAGTCCATGGAATTCTCTAGGACAGAATATTGAAGTGGGTAGCCTTTCCCTTCTCCAGGGATCTTCCCAACCTAAGGACTGAACCCAGGTCTCCCACATTGCAGGCAGATTCTTTACCAGCTGAGCCACAAGGAAAGGCTCTCAACTGAAAATAGAATAAGATAATTGAGAAATATACATATTTCTGGAAAAACTCCATATCAAGCCAAAGCATCAAGAATATATTTTACATGTATATAAAACTGCCTAAATATGCACATTTAGTATACTCATGTGTTGTATATCTTTGTGTATAAGTGTTTATTTCTGTAAAATAATATTTCATTCAGATTTATATATATCCAGAAATAAATATTAAGTATAATAAATATGGTCATTTGTCTGAAATTTTGTCTTAAATTATGAATTTAAAAGAATATATTTTTTCACTTTAGGTCACTCGGTGGTGAATTTCTTCTTTGTATTATGATAACATAGTAGGGTGGTAACCTGAAATTAGATAATTTCCAAATTGCAACTTTTTAATCCTTTTAAAATTTTGCCCTCAAAATAAATTTTTAAACTATGCCTTCTTCATAATAACCATTTAAGTTTCAACCCTCATCATTTTTCCCTATAACCTCAGATCAGTGCTGGCTAATGATGCTTAGAAGTGTAAAAATTTCTAAATGAGGGCTTGTGGTAGGAAAAGATGCAATGGGCTCTAACAGTAAATTCATAGATAGAAGTGAGGTTAAAAGAGAGCCAGTAAAATTTTGTTGAAGATTCAATATTTTGGAAAAGTGATGAAGTACATAAATTTAAATAATGATTTCAACTTCTGAGTGATAAAATATTTTTCTGACTTCTTAAGGAAGATTGACTCCTACTGTGTTCTTCTTAGTAACTTAGATTTATATTTTCTGAATACATAGTAGCTAGTTGAGATAACTCAAGAATATGATGTCAGTCAAGAGAAACCAAAAATCTGCGTACTGGGAGTTAATTGTTCCCATAGTCACGGAATAGACATGGGCAGGGTAACTCATTTGTGCCATATTTCAGTTTCCCAATGACATGAGTATGGATACAAATTTACAAAAACATTGTATTTCTGGCATTTGGAAAGATAACAACTTAAGGCCATAAGAAAACATTATGATATTCACATAAGCCATTACCTACATTTCAGTTAATAATTGACTTCTGCCGCAAAGCAAGTTGTTTACTCATTTATAGCCATGTCCTTTCCAGTGTTTTCTATCCTAATTTTTAATTATCCCCATCTGCTAATATTTCATTTCACATTATCTTTACCCTGGTGTCTCAGAAGTTAAAGAATCCACCGGCAGTACAGGAGACCCAGGATCAATCCCTGGGTCAGGAAGATCCCTGGAGGAGGGCATGGCAACCCTCTCCAGCATTCTTGTCTGGAGAATCCCATGGACAGAGGAGCCTGGAGGACTACAGTCCATGGGGTCACAGAGAGTCAGACACGACTGAGCAACTAACACACAGCAACCGTCTATGAGAACGGCCTGAAGATTTTCCACAGCTAGAAGAATTTCCACAACTAAAAACATGAAGAAGGAACCCCAACAAGGTAGGCAGGCAGGACAGAGATGTGATACCGTCAGGAGCTACAACCCCCAGTCAGCAAACCACAAACGCGAGCAGTAACGCAGTTGTAGAGCAACTCCTCAAGGGGCAGAGGGTCCAGGTCCCACCTCAGGCTCCGCAGCCTGGTGGAAATGCACCCAGAAGATGACTCCCCAGAACAACTGACTTTGAAAACCAGTGGGGCTTATGTTTGGGGCAGCCTCAGGGCTCCAGGAAACAGAGACTCCATTCTTAAAGATGCACACAAAATGCCGTGTACTCCAAGCCCCAGTGCAGAGGAAGCAGTTTGAAAGGACCCTGGGTCAGATCCACTTGCTGATTCTAGAGCGCCTCCTAAAGAGGCAAAGAGGACTTGCCCTGGGGACAGAATCTGGTAGCAGTCATTTGGGGAAGCTCATTCTGAAATGAAACACTGGGTCTGGCAAACACCTTTTTGGGATCCTTGTTTCAGTCTATTAGCTCTGAGGAGCTGGATCCACCCACCAGCTGGTCTGCACCAACCCCCTTGCTCCCTTAAGCCACAAAATGCCTTCCAACGGGTCCACACTCGCGCTGAGCACAGACAGTCACATGGGAAGACCCAGCCTCACCCTCTAGCAGGCTAGAAGCCCCATATCCTCCCAGGTCATGCAACCTACCACACAGGAAGCCCCTCCTACCTGCCAGTGGATGAAATGTTTTCCATCCATTTCTATTCCATTCCAAGAAGATGGAATGTTTTATGCAAATCCAGTGAGCATAAGGCACAGCTTCAAAACCATGCAGGCCAGGGCCCAGCCCCACCCACGCACCAACATGCCCACAATATGCTGACCTGGACGTGAAAGAAAAGTACATGTATCCCACATCGGGAGTGCCCCTAGAGTATATAGCTCAGACAATCAGAGGGAAGCAAGATATTGGACCCTATAGGTCATCTCCTACATAAGACCACTCCTCCAATATCAAGAAATGTAACTGACCTTCCTAATAGAGAGATGAACACAGAGAACTGGTCACGATGAGGAGAGACAGGAATATGTTTCAAACAAAGGAAAAGACAACTTCAGAAAAAGAACTAAACAAGTAAGCAAAGTGGAGATAAGCAATCTACCCAATAAAGAGTCCAAAGTAAGGATCATAAAGATATTCTCTGAACTCAGGAGAGATTGGATGAACACTGTGAGCATTTAAACAAGAGGAAATAGAATCAAACAGAGCTGAAAAATATAATAACTGAAATTTTAAAATACACTAAGAGGAATCAGCAGTAGATCAGCTGATACAGAGGAACAGATGGATCGGTGGTCTAGAAGTCAGATTAGTAGAAATCACACGAATTAGACAGGAAGAAAAACACTTTTATAACTTAGAATAGTTAAAGAAACCTCTGGGACAATGTCAGGTATACTAACATTTACTTTATAGGGTTCTCAGAAAAAGAAGACAAACAGAAAGGGGCAGAGAACTCATCCCGAGAAATACTAGCCGAAAACTTCCCTGACGTGGGGAAGGAAAAGGGAAATGCAGACCAAAATCACGGTGAGACATAGCATCACACCTGTCAGAATCGCTATTATTAAAAGCACAACAAATAAAAGTGTTGCTGAGGATTTGGAGAAAAGGAACCCCCATGCACTGTTGGTAGGAATGTAAACTGGATGCAGCTTTTATGGAAAACAGCATGGAGATTTCTCAAAAAGTTAAATACAGAATTACCATATAGTCTAGCAATTCCACTTCTGGATATTTATCTGAAGAAAACAAAAATACTAATTAAAAAAATACATGCCTTTCTATGTCCATTACAGCATTATTTAAAATAATTACAAGATATGAAAACAATCTAAGTGTCCATTAAAAAATGACTGGATAAAGAATATGTGGTATGTATATATATATATATATGATATATATGTACATCATATATATAATGGAAAATTACTCAGCCATTAAAAAGAATGAATTTTTGCCATTTGCAACAACTTGGATGGACCTAGAGGGTATTACACTAAGTGAAATAAGGCAAAAAATGAAAGACGAATATTGTTTGATTTCACTTTATGTGGAATTCAAAAAGCAAAACAAATGAACAAATATAAAGCTGAAACTGAGTCATAGATACAGAGAACAAATGAGTGTTTGATGGAGTGGGGGGAGAGTGAAGGGCTAAAATACATGAAGGGATTTGAAGTGGGATACAAACCTCTCATTATAAAATAAGTAAGCCACAGGGATGTCATATACAGCACAAGGAATATGGTCAGTAACATTGTAATCATGTTGTGTGGGAACAGATGGCTACGAGACTTATCATGGGGATTATTTTTTAATGGAAGCAAATGTTCAATCACTAGGTGGTATACCTGAAACTAACAAAACATTATATATCATCTGTTTAAATATAAAAATTTTAATAAACTTTAAAAATAAAATAGAAAACTTGGTATTTGAATGTTTAAAAATGCTGCTGCTGCTGCTGCTAAGCTGCTTCAGTCGTGTCTGACTCTGTGCGACCCCACAGACGGCAGCCCACAAGGCTCCTCTGTCCACGGGATTCTCCAGGCACGAACACTGGAGTGGGTTGCCATTTCCTTCTCCCTATTTAAAAGTACCATACACCAATTAAAATGTATGGGAAGTGCAACAGAGGAGACAAAAAAGGATGTTACCACATGTCTCATAAAATAGAATAAGCCAAATGAATACATGTCAGGCCTGTTTTGGTGGTTACGGGGAAAAGGCAAAAAATATATAAATGATATATCTGAAACTAGAGGAAAGTAAATAATTTTATTTTTCATAAAGTGTTTCAGAGTTTACAAATTATAGCAATTACAAAGGAAAAATATATTTTTACACATTTTTTGGTGCCTTATCCCTCTGGTTTCTTAAAATTCAAAGACCAATTTCCCAAGTTTACTGAAAAAGTGTTATTAGTATGAGATTCTGTTGTTCTAAGTCTCTGCCATTACTGTTAAAATAAATTTTTATTATAATAAACACTTTAGCATAAAAAGTCTATTGGAGAAAAAAATTTCCATATGTGAGGAAAGATTCTTAGTAATTTTTCTTTGGGAATAAGTTTTCAACCATTCTTCTAGAAATAAAACAAGTATCTTTTCAGTTTCCATCTTTTAAAATGTCAATCCTTAAAGAAGAGTGTGTGATTGTGAAATATTTATGCTACAGTCCAAGAAGAATGATTTAAGTTGACTCTGGAATTTTAAAAATTTCATTTCTAACAGCTTGATATCATTTCACTTAACTATCTTCTGTTCTTCCTCATTTCTAGAATGCCTTCTCAAATTACTAAAACCATAGCTCTCACAAAAAATTTTTCCCAAGAAAAAAGTATAGAAATGTCCATACAGGACACTCCATTTTATCTCCTACAGAGTGGAAGTTGTTTTCATGCAGTAAATGACCAAAGACATATTTATTCAACTTTTGCATACTGAAAATATGACATTATTAGAAAATGTCACTACAACGGGACCCATGGAGGCCTACAAATACAACCAAGTAGACTCTCATCTGCATACCATTTAGAGAAATATTTAAATCTCACTCTTTTTACCACTAAATAAGGAAACCAGAGCTTCTATTTCAGCCTCACAATTTACAATACTTAGTTTGTCTTCAACTTAGAGAGCAGTAAATCCCTTTCTTGAAACAAGAATTAGTCTAATGTAAAGAATATTAATTTGGAGAAAATCACTGAAAGTCGCTGGGAGTCTCACCCCCAAGGGACTCAATGGAGAATGGAAAAATGATTTCTCCACCAGCCCCCAGAGAATCATGCAATCTGGCGGCTACTTTCTATCGCTGGTCTACTAAATGCCAACCAAGATCTGACTTGTTGAAACCAGATGTTTGAAATGCTGGGATTTTTTTTTCCCCCCAGGGGAAGCTATGAGGGGCAGAGAACTCTCCACCTCAGCAAGGCTCTGAGGGAACAGCACAAAGAATACTCATTATCCTGAGTGGAGCGTTAGCAGATCAGAAGATCTGCCATCTGCTCAAATGTGACCAAATGACATTCCGTAGAAATGGTGCTGGAACCAGGACAGATAAGATGAAAAATGGTAAAGGCGGCAAGCTCAACCTGAAGAAGATGGAATGTTTTATGCAAATCTGTTTTAACACATTGCTTAGCTGTTGCCTTCCCATCTGATACAATGTTTCACAGATGGACTCTGGAGAGATTATCATCAAGCTTGTGGATGAATGGATGATGGCTATCACCATGACATCTTGGAGATACTGAGGATGCAAACCAGTTCAAGGGCAGAGTGTCTCCAGATTTCAATTGCTCAAGCACATATTCTCAGGAAAAGAGCAAAATAACTGAAAGTTCCTAATATTTCAAACTATTGTGACCTCAGAGTTCATTCTTCCATTGTGTAATAATGAGACATTTAAAGTTTTATTAGTGTTACAATTAAGAGTTGTTTCTCCCTGAATGGTTATCAGACTGTTGTGTTTTCTTTTCATAAATCTCTTTATTTCCCAATTATTTTCAACCTTTGAAAAATCATTCACTAATAATTTAGCTATATTTTTTCTACTGTCACCAATTAGCCTTGGGAATCTGCAAAATAAAAAATATATATCAAAAAAGCCTAGAGGTCAATCATGTGTAATATACACATAAGGAAAGAGCTAAGTAGACGCCAGATAGCAATTTTTCAGCAGTTAGAATGAGTTCTAAGTGTGAGGTGGTTGGATAATTAAACACTAACAGGCAGTGGGAATAAATTGGCCAGCTTATAAAAGGAGCCAAAAGAGCTCTTGGCTTTACAATGAAGGAAGACCCTTTGACAGTTCAGGGAATAAAAGAGGAAAATCTCATGGGGATGATTTTACCCAAAGGAGACAAAAAGATGTATTAAGGAGTTTGAATTGTCTTTTGCCTGTTCCCCATTTCCTTGACCATGAAATATTTTCTCTATATAAAGGTTGTATGTAAGACCCTGAGAGGGTTGCTGTTGACAAAATTTCACTGTGTAACAAAAATAGGAAGAACATTTCACCAGAACTTTCTCTCTAACTATCTCTATTTATATGGACATATTCCTATTCCTTATAGAATAGAAACCTTGTTAGTGGAGATAATGTTTTCTTTTGGTTAGTTTGATTGAGTTCAAGTTGCTCTACTATAGGAATATTCTTTTAGCTTAGATTGAGCTCAGTTGCGGGAGCATATATGAAACAGAAGCAGGAAAAAATATATATTTTCCTCAATAAAGGAATTTCTGAAATGTATGGCTATAAGTTTTTCCAGTAGTTATGTATGGATGTGAGAGTTGGACCATTAAGAAGGCTGAGTGCCAAAGAATTGATGTTTTTGAACTGTGGTGTTGGAGAAGACTCTTGAGAGTCCCTTAGACTGCAAGATCAAACCAGTCAATCCTAAAGGAAATCAGTCCTGAATATGTATTGGCAGGACTGATGCTGATGCTGAAGCTCCAGTACTTTGGCCACATGAATCAAAGAACTGACCCATTGGAAAAGACCCTGATGCTGGGAAAGATTGAAGGCAGGAGGAGAAGGGAACAATAGAGGATGAGACGATTGGATGGCAACACCAACTCAATGGACTTGAGTTTGAGCAGGTTCTGGGAGTTGGTGAGGGACAGAAAGGCCTGGCGTGCTGCAGTCCATGGGGTCACAAAGAGTCAGACACGACTATGGCTATAAGTGGACTTATTAAGGTCAGGCAAAGCATGTGAAACTGTTTAAGTGTAACATTTCAAAAGGTCTCACCAGTATAGTTGTTAATACTGCCGACATTGCCTCTTCAGGCTTTTAAAGCAGGCAATCTGATGAAATACAGGGCAAAAATTGCTGCTGTTAGTCAGAGTCCCGCTCACAGCCCTATCTAAACTCCCCAACACATACACGTGCACACACACTTACACGCATTACATGCTCATGCTCACATTCTCTCATTCTGTCTCTCTCTGACTCTCTCTGTCTCTCTCTCTGAGTCACACTCACATGGCATCTTCACCTCTTGAACTCTAGCTAAAATGCTAATATGTTGACTAACAAGTAAGGGCAGAACCAACTCACATCTCTCAGGCTCATAAATATAACTACACTTAGATATAGAAGCAAAACCCCCAAAGTCTATTTTCCCATTGTTCTGTAGCATAAAGGAATATTTCTAGGGCATCTCAGGAGACCAATAATCATAAACTCATCCTTCTTCCTCCCTACAGATTGGTCTAAGAATAAGTAGAGCATTGCCCACTTACACAGCAAAAGATCTGGAGGACAATCCGCTGGGATCACTGAGTGGAAAATTAAAATCTACAGTAATCATTTAACTAGAGAAACATATGAAGTAATGAGAATGAAGTGTCTAAGTGTAAGCAGAGGAATGTACTGGGATTTTTTTAGTAGAAAATATGTCAAATAGAAGGGTTTAAAAGAGACAGAATACAAACTGCAAAGAACTCAGAAAGAGAGGCGCATATTGAAACCAATGAAGCTGTTAGGAATGAATTCAGTAAAAAAAAAAAAAAAAGAAAGAAAGAAAGAAAAGAAAAAAGAGGAGCCTCAAAAAGAATCAGTGAGTTATCCATATATGTTCAGCATTCCGTTCATTTCTCTGTTTGGGAGATTAGTGTGGGGGATTCACAGGCAAAACAGTTTTCCTAGAGATTTTTAATTTTTTTAATTTAAAAAATTTACAATAGTAAATAGATAATGGCATGGCAGTTGCTATTGTGAAAACTAAGTAACCCCCATATAGCTGATCTGGGGACCAAGATTCCCTTGCTTCCTACGGAACTTGAAACAACTCCAAAAGGATGCATAAATACAGAGTAATCCAAAACAAAAACATGTGACCTATGATTAACCTTTCCTTTATTGTTCCTGAGGAAGAATAGTAATAAAAGGAAATAGTCACAACAGATACAGAGTTCTTCTTAAGCCATGAAAATAGTAATTAGTGGTATCATTGGTTAACATTTGCTGAGTCCTTTCAAGGCGCCAGGCACTGTTATGCCTTTTCCATGGATAATTATTTTAATGTTCACAACAAGCCTATGAAAAAGACACATCAGTCAAGGTATAGTCAGTAGACAGAAAGTACATTGTGTATTTTAACAGGGAGAATTTCATAAGAAGAACTGCTAGGTACTGAACTGAAGACAGAAAGGGACCAGAGTGTAGTTGTTACTGAAAGCTGCTCTTACCATTAAGGCTTGAGGAACAGATGATGAATTTACAATCATTAAAATTTGAAAGCTTAAAGGAGTATTCTTGTGGAGCTAAAACTGAGATTGACGAGAAAGGTCACACCGCTTGGCTCAGTTCAGTTCAGTTCAGTCGCTCATTCGTGTTGACTCTTTGTGACGCCACGAAGTGCAGCACGCCAGGCCTCCCTGTCCATCACCAACTCCCGGAGTTTACTCAAACTCATGTCCATCGAGTCGGTGATGCCATCCAACCATCTCACCCTCTGTCGTCCCCTTCTCCTCCTGCCCACAATTCCTCCCAGCATCAGGGTCTTTTCCAATGAGTCAACTCTTCACATCAGGTGGCCAAAGTATTGGAATTTCAGCTTCAACATCAGTCCTTCCAATGAACACCCAGGACTGATCTCCTTTAGGATGGACTGGTTGGATCTCCTTGCAGTCCAAGGGACTCTCAAGAGTCTTCTCCAACACCACAGTTCAAAAGCATCAATTCTTTGGTGCTCAGCTTTCTTTATAGTCCAACTCTCACATCCATACATGACCACCGGAAAAACCATAGCCTTGACTAGATGGACCTTTGTTGGGAAAGTAATGTCTCTGCTTTTTAATATGCTGTCTAGGTTGGTCATAACTTTCCTTCCAAGACTAAGCATCTTTACTGCTTGGCTAGTGCTAGTATTTTTTATTAGGCTCAATGAAGCTGTTTCTATCTGTGCTGGAAAAACTTAAATGTAAGTATAAATCTCTGCCTGCATGCTTAGTCATGCCGACTCTTTGCGACCCTTTGGAATTAGCCCGCCAGGCTCCTCTGCCCACGGGGTTTTCCAGGCAAGAATATTGGAGTGGGTTGCCACTTCCTTCTCCAGAGGATTTTCCCAGGGATTGAATCTGTGTATCCTGTGTCTCCAGCATTGCAGGCAGAGTCTTTACCCACGGAGCCATCGGGGAAGCCCATAAATCCTTGAAGTGCCTACAAACAATCTGTGATACAAGTTGTAGTAACTCTAGCCTACCAACGTTACACAAAACAACTGCGTTTGGAAATGATTCCCTGCAGTTACCCTTTCTTTCTTGTTGATGGTGCTGAGATTCTTCCTCCATTTGGCTCATGAGCAGTTAGAACGTTTAGCCACAAGACAGAGAAACAATGGATAGAATTCTTGTATTCTCAAGCTTATTAAATCTCTATCATGTGCCACAATGACTAGACATTAAAGGCAGAAAGACATGTTCCCTTCCTTCAGTGACTTTGTAATCTGACAAGTTCGGGGAAGCAAACCAGTGAGCAAGTGTTTGTAACATGATGTGACACAAAGAGGAAGCTATGAACCGCTGGGGCACCCAGCCAGGATTGGGGTGGGATGGCTAAAGGTGGCACGCCCTCCTACAGCAGATGTCTTCTGAGTTGAGTTCTGAAAAGACAGAAATGAGTCAAGTACAGAAATACGGTGCCGGATCTGATCAGAATTGAATGAGAGCATCATAAGGGGGTTCAAAGCCATGGAGCTTTATTACTTATACTGTATTAATATTTTTATTAGAAAAGGCACATTGGAAGGGAGAACATTATTCACTTGGAACCTGCAAGGTGTTCAGTATTGCGAGAGTAAAATGCCGGGCTAGGGCCGGGAGGAGGAAGTCGATTGAAGCAGACGGACAAATGGGCAGCACTCGGGTTATTAAAGGTTCATATGTTGAGTTAGAGTTTGGACTTTCTTCCCTGCAGTGCACTGATGCACAGGATTACTAGTCAGCAGCGAAAAGGGTCAAATCACTAACACATGCTACAGTGTGAATGAACCTCAGTAATTACACGAGGTGAAAAGACCAAAATATTCTATGATTTCATTTATGTGAAATTTTATAGGAACTAAAAAACAGCAGATCAGTGGTTGCCTGAAGCTAGGGTTCAGCGTGAAACTTGACTGCGAATAGCACTAGGGATGGAAGATTGACCGCAGCTCTTGGTCCAAGGTCAGGTAAGTGAGGGTGCACAGCATAAAACAAAAGGATGGATGCAGCGGAGTAGGTTCAGTAGCTAGCATGTCTTTCTGCAAACCCAGCCTCGCTCCCTAAATACCTCTGGATTTCAGGCAGGATCCTGTGAGATGGTGCAATAAAAATGGTGTTTTACAGTCAGTGTTATGCTCTCGGAGGTCTTTCAACAAGTCAGCTTTGAGGAACATTTGTGCACCTGCATGCTCAGTTGTGTCTGACTCTTTGCAACCCCAAGGACAGTAGCCCACCAAGCTCCTCTGTCTATGGGATTTCTCGGGCAAGAATACTGGAGTGGGTTGCCATTTTCTTCTCCAGAGGATCTTCCCGACCCAGGGATTGAACACACATCTGCATTGGCAGGCAGATTTTTTACCACTGAACCACCTGGGAAGCCCTTGAGAAACATCTTCATATAAGGAAAAGAATACTGTTCAGATTTTAAAATTCTGAGGTTTGAGTTCTTGATCGAGGCCATGTTCAAGCTGCTTTTAAAAAATGACTTAATCTCTCTGCTTCCAAGCCATTAATTTATAGGTGGCAATAAGCATCTTACCCCATTCAGGAAGCTGTTTTGAGTAAAGGATCACGTAGGTGACTATCCAGCAAAGAGTATATCCTATTTTAAGTTGTACTTTAAGTTTCCATGTCAGTATTTTTATCTTAACCTCTCAGGCCTTCGGTTTCTTATCTACAAATGGTCCCAGCAACTTAGGATTTGCTTTCCAGTTCTAACATTCTATTCTGTCAGATCATCAGCAAAATGTTAGGTTTCCCAGAATCTTTTATTTCTGTGAGATTCTCACAGAAGTGATTGCACAAAAAGGATGAGCAGAATGGCTCTTTCATTCAACACAGGCTTATCTAATGCCTACACTCAGGTTATATGGTGTTTGTGGGGTGGGTGTAAATACAGCCTGGAAAAGGGAGATGACACATGGATGCTCCAGAATGGAATCTCCAGATGCTCAGAGAAGATAGAAGGCAGAGGACAGCCTTGTGGTGTTCTAGACAGAACGCCCCTTGTATCTAGGTCAAGTACACACATGTATCACCAAAATCTATTCAGGCAAGGGCTGAAATTCTAAAAATAACTCAGATCTAGCCCTAGTCAGGGCTTCCCAGGTGGTGCTACTGGTAAAGAACCAGCCTGCCAATGAAGGAGACATAAGAGATGTGGGTTTGATCCCTGGGTTGGGAGGATCCCCTGGAGGAGGGCACGGCAACCCTCTCCAGTATTTTTGCCTGGAGAATCCTGTGGACAGAGCAGCCTGGTGGGCTACAGTTCATGGGGTTGCAAAGAGTGGGACATGGCTGAAGCGACTTGGTCCACATGCCCAGCCCCGGTCACTGATTCTCAAACTCTCTCCATGATCTTGCCTTTGTTAACCAGCTCTCTTAACACAAGTCACTTCACAGTCTACACTGGGAAGGTGGGAGGGGAGAGTTTGAATGGAACTGATTAATTCTTTACTTAATCACACACTATCTTTCCAACTGACCTTTTCCTATTCTCATTATTCCAGTTCCTTTTAAGAATGAACTTGTTCTGTGGAACAATTAGCCTTCTCCTCTGTCTTGTTATATTCAAGTAACTCTGTTTTATAACAACTCTGTAAGAAAAATGGTCTTCCCCCTTCCTTTGGTAAACTAAAGACAAGAAAGTGAATTAAGTTTCTGAATACAGAATAGTCCCAGCACAAATTACAGCTGCCCAAACTCTTTTCTTTTCTCTGACATACACGAAGAGAACATTCTGCCGCATTTTCTTGGGTCTTCAAGGGGATACCAAGACAGTTCTGAGAAGCCATTTTTCTCTGATTAAAAACTCCTATGACCTCTACCTCAGATGTTAGAAGACTTATCTATTTCTCACCTCATTCTTCAAAAGAGTGAGCCAGCATTGGAATCTAGCAAGTAAGAGAGTAAAATACATTCCATTAAAAAATAATTTTAGAGGCAGAAATTATCTCTTTCCCTTCTGAACTGGCCCATCTCATAGAAGGAAAACACGTCAGAGGCCTAGACTTGAAGACAAGCCATTGAAATCCAGGAGAAAGTTAAGGAATATGCCAGTGTGGCCTTGGAGGTGTAAGTTTAAAGCAAATCTGCATAAATGCTGCATAATTGATAATGAACCACTTACTGGTCTTGCAAAAAGCACTAATGAAATAGCTACTTTCTGCTGCATTGACTATTCCACTATTGTTAAGCGTGAGCAATTTAACTTTTTCAACTTTACTCACCAATAACACCTAATTATGTTTTGGAGTTGGTAAAAGCACCCTTGCAGTGCCAGGGGCTAGCCTATGCAGAATGATGAGGCTGGCACTTAGTCAATCTCTAAGACCTCCAGTAAACACTTTTAGGGGCTGTTTGTTTGTTAATTGTTGTACCAAGATCTTCATGTTCTTTTACTCTAACTTTATCAAAGTTCGCTTTAAGAAACAGACCCAACAAATTCAATTTTAATAAGATGCTTATAATTAATAACAGCTTTGAAGTCCTACCCTTCTAAGGGTATTTTTGTTTTAATAAAACTATCATCTTAGACCACAGTGATAGTTGTTAAACAGGAGGGAACATCAAAATCACGTATGGAGACCTGTCAGTGTGATCTCTCAGCCTTCAGCTCAGAGGTTATGATTTCAGAGGTTTTGACTGTGGCCTGGGGAACTCTGTGTGTGTGTGTGTGTGTGTGCGCACACGCGTGCACATGCACACATATGCATAGATATTCACAAACTTCCAAAAATGATCTGATGCATTCTCTCAGTGGTAAATTACAGGCTAAAGGAATGAATCTCTAATGGTAAACTTCCTATCACTAATCAGTTTGAGGCGTAACTTTTGTTGAGCAGCTGATGGTGCCTTGACAACCCACAAATTATAGAACCAGCTCTTCTACCTGTATGCTAGACTAACTTGCTAAATAAAGAAAAATAGAGAAATAGATTAAGGATAGAAATTCACATTCCAGCTGGTGTTTCTCCAAGCAATTCACATCACACAAATTGGGATCTTCCAGGGTGATGTATAAATCACTGTTTCAAGAGCTTCATTCAGACCTCGATTCAGAATATTTGAAGGCAGAACTGGGAAATATACCTTAGAGAAAATGCTCTTTAGATAAAGTTGAAGAACTTATATAGGAGTTAATGTTTTTCTCAATAATGATTCTTATGGTTATTATAAACAAAGCATAAAATGTGAAACAGTCACCCAAATATAACCTATTATTAACATTGTCATATATTTTCCTACTTTTCTTCTTTTCCTATGCAATTATATGATTTTATATCTATTATGATGTTAACTGTCGGGAGCCGCCAGGATGTGCCCAGTCCGTGACAAGTTCATGGGACGAGAAAGGACCCTGCAAGGCAGCTCTTCCCTCGAGGTTTTCCCAGGGGCCCGGTATGTCCCTTTCTTCCTTCTGTCTACTGTTGTTGGGCTTTCTGTTAATTTTTGGAAATAATAATATATAGTAATAAGGCCTCGCTGGAAAAGTCCAAGCCTCTTTGGAAATGCTCAAGATTGCTCTGGCTCAGGACACGACCATAAACATCAAGTCATAGAAGAAAAGGCCGCAGGTATAGTTTGGCTGCTTGCTTAAAAGATTATAATCTTCTAGAATAGAAAAGAGTAGAGGCATTTAGATTTAGAAGTAGATGTACTGCTTTAGTTTACTTGCTCCTTGGTTGAGAGGGTTTTCACTATTGCTATTTCCTTGCTGCTATTTGTTCATTGTTTCCCTTTCTTTAAACAACATGGGATATTATGGGTGTTTTTGTAAAATTAGAAAATGGGGTATATAGGATTTTAATAGAAGATTTACATTAACCAGCTTTTCTGCCATTATCTCACTATTAATAGAGGTGTTTTGCTGCTTTAGAGGTGTTTTTGCTGTTTAATAGTTAATCGTTGTAAATTGAGATTTTGTGGTTTCAGGTAAAGAAAAATATCAGGTTTTTCTCATGGTACTATTTTCAGAAATGTCAAACATGTTACTGTGACCCTTCCCATGTATTGTTTTATTGTCCAAAGAATTTACACTCTACCTGAGATTTGTGGAACATTGTTTTTGTTAGAGTGAGAATGTTAGGCCATTGAGGCAAGAAGACTATGTATGGGACATTTAAGTATAAACCCTGTAATGGGAAACTTTCTAGATGAATGCTTAGGGGAAAAACATGGGGAAAAAAATATTGACGGAAGCACAAACCAATATCTGATGTAATATGTGTGACTTAAGGGGGAGGTAACGTTCATTCTATCAAAACTGAGCTATCCAAAAAATGAAAAAAAAAGCTACCTCTTCTACGCAACCTTCCCTGTGTGTCTGTCTTCTTCCTCGCCGATGCCACTCATCACTTGGGTATTCCTGGTCCTGCCAGGGCTCGACCTCGGCAGTTAACACTATTTTTAAAAGCTTTTCCCATATCATTGGATAGCTTGCACAAAAGTAATTTTAATGGATATACTCTTTCCCTTATATATCAATAAATAGAAGGAATTTCACTAAATTAATCCCCATTGTGTGGACATTTAAGTTGATTCACATTTTTTCCTATTAAAAATAAATAATAATGTAGTGGATATCTTTATATGTACATCTTTGTTCTCCCTCTAAATCCTAGGAGTGAAATTGCTATGACGGGTTGTGGTACGTTGAATATTTATCCTTAAACTGAAAGAGTACTGTGTCCTACTCTTTACAGTCATAGTATCAGCAAGAGTTAAGCATAAGTGATCAGAATGGAATAAAGATCTTGGAAGGACAAACTATAGTATTTCTAATTCCAAACGACTTGCCATAGCTTTAGTGATGGTCCGGCAGGACTGAAGCCCGGGAGCATGCCTTAAGGTCGCCAACTGTCCTGGTTTTCCTGGGACTGAGAGGTTTTCTGGGGTGCAGGATCTTCAGTGTTAAACCCAGAAAGTCTTAGGAAAGCTGGGATAATTGTTCACCCTAGTCATCCTCTAAACTTTGAGTTTACAAAGAATAAGTAGGAATTTTAGCTGACTTTGGCATGAGTATATTAGGATATGGTATGAGTACTCTTCATTCTGCTCTTCTTCAACTAGTAAACTGAAGAGAATCATGTATAACTGTTCATCTTTTATAAACTGTAGAACTATACAGGTAAGTTGAAAAAACTGAATTAAGACCATAATGTTACCAACTGAGATAGCAACACCACCTGTTTTGTTGCCAAGCCCATCTAGAATTTTCACCACAGTAACAATAGCTCTTAAAATGCCAGCGATCTTTCACTTGACTGCTTCTTATTAGGTATCAGGTTTGAGAAGAACTCGCAAACTCTTCTCTTCTCCTTACTGGGCTGCTGCCTTTTCAACTCTTTTGAGTTCTTCACTTCTCATCTGCTCTTTATACAACTGGAAATTCACTAATGCCAGGCAATGAGGTATAGCTCTAACTTTAAAAAGATAAAATAAAATAATTAACTGGCAGGATGATGGAATCACTTCACTGACTCCATCTACTTCCCTTAATGCACATTGCAAATGCCTTCATTTCAATTAACTGTGAGGTCAGGATAGGGGGTAAATGTTTCCTTACATTCTGCCTAACACTCCAAAACGTTAAAGACAGCATTATCTCTTTCAGAGGCAATAATGCCCAGAATGTCTAACACCCAGGTAGCATATTCATATATAATACCAATCTTTACCTTCATGTTTCATGACGATAAGATCACACAGTAAACACAATATATTGATGATTAAAATGACATAAATTTTCAATTGTGGAAAGAATAGAAAATGCATATTCAATTCCAATTATCTTGACTTTTTTCAGAACTGGATCTGTCTATAAATTAGGAGTAGATTTATTGCATGTAATTTTTCCAGCAAACATACATGTTTAGAAGAACTTTAAATAATGTAGAATGAAAATCTGGTTTAGATTATTGTCCTATTATATCTCCCTCTTTACTTGGAGAAAACTAAATGTTTTCCTTTGAAATTTAATTAATTCATTTATTAAATATTAATTGATCACCAAGCCGATCCATTTCTGTTTGTTTTGCCCTCGTGGACTCGTTTCCTTTTTTTTAGTCTCTCATCGTCACTTCAGGGATAGAGCAGAGATAAATGCACATGTTCAACTGGCCATGTTTATGCATAAGTCACTCAGACAATAATCAAAATAAGCCAGTGATTCATGAAGGTAGTGAGATCCCCATTACTTGATAGGTATTATCAGAGAGGGAGAATGTTTTTCGAGAAAGTGATGTAAGGGAATTACAACCTCACTAGGAAAATCTTAGAAGATAATTGTATAATCGTTTCAAACTCTCACTATGATACCCTGTTCAACAGCCATGTGCTCCTGAGTGTGCAGTGGAATAGCAACATTTGTGTTTACTTTCTTGAAAATATCAGCAGCTAAACTATTTACTAAAAAGTTATCCATGATGCCTCATTTGTCACTTAGATCTGAATGATACTCGGATTATTATAACTCTTCATAATTCTGAGTACTGGACAAATTTTCATTAAGCATGCTTAAATTTTGGACATATTTGAGCCATATATGGTAGGATTACCCCGTTGTCTTTTCCTCCTTCAAGACTTCTTATTTAAAACACCATGGTTTATCTATGCTTGCCAAGCAGGTTAACTATTAGCCTATCCATGTCACAGGACCTTAAACTTTACTGTTACATATTATGGCAGACAGCTGCAAGGAAATAGTATTTTGAATTTCATACTTACAGCGTATGCTTGTAAAAACAGAACTTGTGTTACTCTTGCTGTCGTAGATTGAATAATGGCTCCCAAAGACGTCCACATCCTAATTCCCAGGACCTAGGAGTTATTTTATGTGGCATAAGGGAATTAAGGCTACAGGTGCAATAAAGTTTGCTAATCATCTGACTTTAAAGAGACTTATTTGGATGAGCCCAGTGTAATCATAAGGATCTTTAATCAGAAGAGGCAGAACTAGAGAGATGGTATCATGAGGAAGACCTGAATAGTCATCGTTGGCTTTGAAGATGATGAGTTTCCTTCCATGAGTCAAGAAATAAGTCAAGAAACATGAGTCAAGAAATGCAAAAAGTTTTTGGAGGTGGAAAAAGTAAGGAAATAAAGAAAAGAAACATAGAGCATTCTCCCCAAAGTCTTCAGACAGGAACCCAGTCTTGCCGATACCTTGAGTTTAGCCTAATGTGATTCATTTCAGACCTCTGACCTCTAGAACTGCAAAATAATTTTTTTTTTTTATTGTTTGAAGTCACTAAGCCTATGGTTCAATACAGCATCAATACAAAACTAATACAGTTGACTAAGAATTAGGTTTTTTAAATATAAATAACATGGAGATCTGAAGAAGGACAGGTACAATTCTGTAATAGTTACACAACATCATCACGATTCTCCATTTTGTATCTGAGTCCCTCAGTAACAATGAATATGAGTTTGAGCCAACTCCAGGAGATAAAGAAGGAGAGGGAAGCCTGGCAAGCTGCAGCTCATGGGTTCACAAAGAGTCGGACACGACTTAGCCAGTGAACAACGCTCAGCATCTGTTACTCAAGCGGTGGCTGATTACTTCTCTTCATGCTCAACAAGAAAAGAGCTTCCATTCAGGTTGACCACATGCCACCTCAGCTTAGGGTGCCCCACCAAGACAGGACTCTTTAGGTGGAACCCCTCATGGATCACTGACTAACTTGTAAGTGGCTTCCCTGGGTCAGCCACGTGTAGGTAGCTTCCATGTAGTCCTTATACAGATAGCAAGGACCATAATGGAGAATCATATGGTTCAAGCATGATAAAAAGCCAATGTAAAAGGAAAACGAGGTGATGCATTGAACTCACATGGTCTCCCACATAAGCATCTAAAGCTCATCTGCTAGTTTATCCTTTGAACTTCCAATTCAACTACATATAAACCATCTAAAGCACAAGAATGCTACTCTTTATCTTAGTCTTAAAAATGTATTTGTTAAAAGGAATTTTTCTATATCCACTCTATCCCAATTCAGCCTTCAGTAATCCTTGGTATAAAGATGTGTTTGATGACTTTTTATAAAATAAGTCACAAGAATTATAAGGTCACTTGCTATGAAGAATATGAGTCAGCATTCTCCTTACAATAATATATTCTGTACTTAAGAGAGAATTAATGATATGCCCCTTCTTTTCTCTCCAGATTAGAGAGTCCAGTCTTTTTGACTTCCCTGTCATGCCTGTCTGAGACCATTCACCATATTGCTTGAGGTCAGACCTCTGAAGTAGATTCTCTGGGTTCATATTTCAGCTTCTTATTTTACTAATAGTATAATCCAGGGAAAGTCATCTAATCTGTGCCTTAACACTCTTGTCTATAAAATGAAAATGCTAATAATAATACTTTCCTGTAGGATGCTTATAAATTCTAATTAATAATTTATTTATGAACTCTTAGAACATTGCAGAATCACAAACAGAGATATACTGTTTAATCCATTTTTCTATTTTGGTTTTTCATCTCCAGCACTTTCTCCTCTTTTATCTTCCAAAGGTAACTAGTTCATTTCAATGAAATAGAGGTGTTCCAACTTCTCAAATGTAAAATTCAATGATGCTAAAATTCCAGGATTAGGATTAATTATCATTGTGTCCTAAAAATAAACGTTGTATGACCAAAGACTAAACAATAAATATGCATTGATCAGTCATCTGAAAAAAAGCATTTTGATGATCACAAAAGTAAAAGTTTCAATGTTTTAGTAATAATCACCATGAATATTAGAAAAAAGGGGGGCTACCTTAGTGGTAAAAATCATAATGTTTGAGTCACACAGATTGGGTCTAAAAATTGTCCCCACCATTGAACAGCTGTGTGACATATCAGTTGGGGTAATGCCATTTGCCATAGCAAATAGACCTCAAAACAGACAAGAGGTTTATTTTCCATTCACATGACAGTCCTAGGTAAATGCCCCTACTTGTTGGGTGAGGGGCTTTCCTCCTTGTGGTGATTCATTTCCTTCCATCTGGAGGTCTCAGAAAGCTCAGGGCTTGTTCTCGCCTGTACCTGATTGCTGGAGCGTCCCAGGTGGCTCAGTGGTTTAAAAAAAAAAAATCTGCCTGACAGTGCAGGAGACACAAGAGATGCAGGTTCAATCCCCGGGTCAGGAAGATCCCTAGGGGAGGAAATGGCAGCCCACTCCAGTGTTCTTGCCTGGATAATTCCAAGGACAGAGGAGCCTGGCAGGCTACAGTCCGTGGGGTCACAAAGAGTCAGACACAACTGACCACATACACACACACCTGGTTGTTGAAAAGGGAAAGAGTAAGTACATAGGACAAGCCTACTTTTAAAAACCTTGCTAGACAGATGGCATAATTCAATCCCACTCTCATTCTATAGACTAGAATGCCATCACATGAACACACCCCACTGCAAGAAAGGTTGGGAAATGTAAAATATCTTTTTTTGCTCCCCAAAGTGGCATTTCTAGAACAACTAGAAGTTTCTGACATGGTGACTGGACAAGTTACTTTATTTGTTATAGCCTCATCTTTGCTGTTTGTAGTAACAATAGTTATACTAATAATGGTTCTTGGTCCACTGGGTTATAATGAAGCATAAAGTGTACCTGGATCAGGTAAACTGCCTTAAATATAGATAGCTATTATTTTCAGTATTATTTCAAAGTAAAAGTACTAATGATTAGAATAGTATTAGTATGTAAAATTTGAAATTTGCATGTAAATCTGAAATTTGTATGTAAAAATAGATTTTTTTAATGTCTTAAAATTCTACTGTCTTGACTTATAATCTGGATTTTGTCATGGCTCACTATACTGTTACCAATAAAACACTTATCAGATCAGAGGTTATTTATTACTTCGTTTCTACTTTTCAAGAGTCAACCATTCACTATGAGATTTATTATCCAAGATTTTTTTAAAAATAAATAAATAAATAAATAAATAAATAAAATATATGTACAGAAAGTCCTAAAAAATCAATCTGCTGACATAATACTGTGTTTTTACTGCCTGAAATAAGAAGCTTAAGAATTGAGGCATCAAAAATTTGTTTTACATCGATTCTCATTTTAATATGAAATTTTGTAAAAAAAGTCACAAAACCTGTATGTTTTAAGGATCTGATCATCTCATCCTGCACTTATTTAACTAAGGCCGCACCCATGTCCCTTTACAAAGTCTCTGACAAGCTCCCAGTCGGTTTAGACCTGACCACCACTGCTTCCCAAGGGCACACAGCCATTCCTGGACAATACTGACTGTAAGAAAGTGTTTCCTTACACTGGGTCAAAATTCTGCAACCTGGTTGTGTCTACACATTAGATCAAGTTTTGCCCCTTGTGACACATAAGTACTCTTCCAAATATCATCATTTTAAATGTTTAAAGACTGTAGTAGTATTTTAGGAATCTTGTATTCATCTTAAATGCTTCCCATTCTTTCATATTTGTCTTACTAGAAGGCTTAAGGCCTCCTCTTCATCATAGTGTTTTCCATGGAATTATTCCTGTTTGATGTAAACCTCTTACAATCCATTCCTCAGGACAGATAGAACTCTTTGTAGTGTTGAACTAACATATAATAGTATATTCTCATAGCTTCCATGAGTCCACATTAACATTTGACTTCATCACTCATATGAAGTAATGTTAGCAGACACTCTGTGATGTCATTCTATAATTTCATCAAGGGCAAAATGTAGAAGGTCAATGTTTAGGGAAAAGGAAGAAGTAATAAGTCAGTAATTTGAGAATTGTATCTATCATATTATGTCTCAAAGTGGCATATTCTCAGAAGAAAAGGTCCAGAAAACTTACATGTACACTTCTCCTAATAAATTTAGGAAATAGAATACATTATACTTATTTCTTGGAAACTCACAAAAAAAATGTATTGAATATTAAATGCATTCAGCAAACCTGTTTCACTTAGTTAAAACTCATTTGATAATGAGACCCCTTAGAGGTATTTAAAGCCAGTTAGTATCTCAGGAACATTGTTTCAAGAAATCTGAGCACATTACTGGTGCACTCAACACCAGCATTAATACGTCGAGAGGGACTAGGTATTCTAAACTTTCCACGCACTCACTTGCTGCTTCTACCCATTTAAGATCACACCAGCCAAACAGATACAAGTCTATGAGATCAATGAAAATGGTCAAATTTAGATTTTTCTTACTTGTCAGGAAGATATCTTGAATAGTACACTTCATAAAGAGAATTGATGATTTTATATGCCATATCTAGGATTTCCTTCCTTACTCATTCACAGAAGAAAGTCAAAATTTTCTGAGCTAAATTGCCTTTACATATTTAATTTGAATTATCACTGCATGTTGTGTTGCATGGGGCTGTTGAATGAATGTGTGGAAATTGTGATTTTATAAACTCACTTTAACAGCTGTGTCTCTTAACTTTATCTGACAGGGAAAGAAAAACAGATACTGACAACAACTTTTGTTTCTGACATAAACTGGCTTTCCCTTTAAAGCAAAGGTCAGAATAGAAAGAAAAGACTAATTCACAGAATCCTGGAAGATTACACATTAAAGGTAAACCCAGTTCCTCCACCGCTGAAATTTGAAAGTTTATTGCATTCCCCTCACAGTCCCTTCACATGTAGAAATTGTGCTTCCTTTACCTCTCAAGTCCTAAGAGCCACAACCAACCCATGCACAAAATATCCCTGTTTATTTATGAGGCCAGGCAGGCTAAGATGAAAAACACTGCCCCTTTTATGCTATGGATGGCTGATCTTTGATCTTTACCCCCTAAGACAGTCCTTCTGCAAATTCCTCTGAAAGAATTTCCATGACCTGCTGAGCTCCCATATCATTCTATTTTTAAACGCTTTGCTAAACTCCTTCATTTTTAATAAAATGTAACTGTTTCCACTTTGGACCAGTGAAGGGCCAAAAGTTCTTCCCAGGTTCTTCCTGTTCTCACATCTGATTTCACATAAAAGTTAGACAAGTTAAATGGATGAGAGCAGTGAAATTCCACCGTCCTCAGAGGAATAATGCCTCGGGCAAATTGAACTTAGAGGACAGTGTCGGACATATGGTGTTTGCTAATCAGAATTGTTTGGGTCAAGGAATAGGGTTGTGAATCTATGGAGAAGGATCTACGTTTGTTAAGGGAGGAGTCTCACTTTTCTCATCCTTCTATCTCCATCATCTAGTCTCTAGTCTGGAGAAAAACACGAGCTTGGTAAATGTTTGTGGAACTGAATTGCTCTGTCGTAAAAGCAATTACAGTGCTGAATGACAGAAATGTGCCAACTATCTGACTGAAGAAAGTCAGGGATGCCTTCAGTTGGAAATCACAAAAGACACTGGATCTCTTTTTGAAAAATGATAGCCATACCATCATACCGAAAATAGATTCACTACTTATTCCATAGTGTTTTTTAAAAAGTGTCTTATAGAGAGTTCTAAGAATGTTTTATACATTCAATACAAGAACTCTGAAAGATAAGTAGCATCATTGCCGTTATCACTGGAGAACGCCGAAATTCAGGTGAACTGTGCTGCTCACAGAAATGGCCCTAGATCCGGGATTGAGCTAAGCCCCGACCGACTCTCACGCTGAGAACCTTCCCACAGTCCTACGCAAATGTGGCGTCACATGGCGTTTCTCTTCTCTAGCATTCAAGCTAGATAGGCAGCATTGTCCACACCATGCTCCAAGTCTCTCCACCTAACTGTGCAAATGAATGACCTCAAAACACTGGGGTGGGCTGATCTGAATTCCTGTCGTGGATACTGTCAGCTATTTAATAGAACTGAATACTCAGAAATGGTTCAGCAGCTACCAAGTGAGAAACCAGGTGGAGAAACTGACTCAGAAATGAGGAGTGCAAGTTCTAGCTCAGAAAGTGCCTTTCTTTTCACCCTGTCTAAACACGCCTTCCTCGCTGTATAAATGGTAGTTCAGGATAAGAATTCCTTCCTTCAGTCTAGCCATTTATATGAAGATACTGAGATGCTTTTTTGCCCCTAAGTAAACTGTTTTATTTCATATACCAACTCCATAATCAGTTCCATTTAATGCTTCTCCAATTCTGTAAGAACAACAAAAACGCGAGTTGTTTATTTGTAAACATATTTATTTTGTCCTAAGAGTAATCACCATATTTACATATTCATTAGAATTGGCACTCTACATGAAATGGGAACAGTAGTTAATGGCAAAATTTTAACTTTCTGGATGGCCAGTTTTGCATAAATAAAATGAGATTAACATTAAATTTGTATAGCAAATCTAAGTAAGAGAAAGAAAACACAGGCATATTTCCTTAAAAAGTTCTTTTAAGAAAAGAAACTAAGGAGTACTGTCAAAAAGCAAATATTCAAAAATGCAAATAAATCAAAGCAAATATTCTAACTTTAATATTTAAAAAATAAGAGCTGGTTTTTAGGGATAAAAAAGAGGCAAATGTCTAAAATATCTAATTAATATAAAAACAAATGAAAATTAAATTACTATAGGGTTACAGTATATAGAGAGAATTATAAATCATAAGAGGAAGAGAATACTACACACAGAAGTTTAAAAATTGGATTAAATTTAAATTTCTAAGAAAACAAATGTAACCAGCAGTTTAGGAAGTAGAAGAATGTCTTGAGACAAAAATAAATTTTTAAGACTGTTTTTAGAGTGGTTTTAGGTTTACAAACTTATAGTTGAGTTTTAAGGATTCTCTGCATATTTCATGATAGTCCTTTATCAGATGTGTATTTTGCAAATATTTTTCCTAATCAATGCCTTGTCTTCTAATATTCTTTACATTGTCGTTTATGGAGTTTCCCTTACACATTCTGTCCCCACACGTGTATAACCTCCCACATCATCAATACCACTCACCGCTTTTCACCAAGGATGAATCTACATTGGTATATCACAATTACCCAAGGTCCATCGTTTACCTTAGGGTACAGTCTTGGTATGTTACATTCTATAGGTTTGCACAAAATTATAACCATCATTGCTATATCATACAGAGGATTTTCACTGCCTGAAAAATCCTCTCTGCTCTGACTATTCATCTCCCTACTTTACCATGCTTGGAAACCACTAATCTCTTTATTGTATTCATAGTTTTGTCTTTTCTAGAATGTTATATAGTTGGAATCATACAGTATGCAGACTTCTCAGATTGGCTTCTTTCACTTAATAATATGACTCAATTAATCATATGAACTTAGTAATATGAATTTAAAGTTCCTCCATATTTTTCATGGTCTGACAAGTCATTTCTCTTAGGTGTTGAATAATATTTTATGATCTTCATGTACCACAGCTTATTTAGGAATTAACCTACTGAAAGACATTTTGGTTGCCTCCAAATTTTGGCAATTATGAACTTTTGCATCTATGTTTATAAAAGATATTCATGTATATAGTCTGTAATTTTATTTTTCTTGTAATGCTCTTTTCTGGTTTTGGTATTAGAGTAATGCATGAGTTAAGATGTATTTCCTCTGCTTCTCTCCTCTGAAAGGTAATGCAGAGAACTGGTATAATTTACTTCTTTAAGGGCTGGTAGAATCCATCAATTAACCCATTGAGGCCTGTTGCTTTCTGTTTTGGAAGGTTATTGATTAGCAATTCAGTATCTTTAATAGATACAGGCCTATTCAGATTGACCATTTATTCTTGCATGAGTTGTGGCAGGTTGTGTCTTTCAAAGAATTGGTTCATTTCATCTAGATTATCAAGTTGCAGATGATAAAGAATCTGCCTGCAGTGTGGGAGACCTGGCTTCAATATCTGGGTCTGGAAGATCCCCTAGAGTAGGGAATGGCACCCCACTCCAGTGTTCTTGCCTGGAGAAATCCATGGGCAGGGGAACCTGGCAGGGTTACAGTCCATGGGGTTACAAAGAGTTGTACACAACTGACAAACACTCTTTTAGCATGCCAGTCATACTTCCTTGATGGATTTTTTTTTGTCATTGTCCTAGAGTTTGCAATATACATTTACAAGTAATCCAAATCTACCTCACATAACACTGTACCACTTCACATGTGAAAGTGTTTAGTCCCTCAGTCTTCACATGGAGTGTGAGTATCTTATAGTAACAAAATAATTCTAATTCCTGCCTCCCATCCTTTGTATCTTTCCTGTCATTTATTGCACTTAGATAAAAATATCAGAAATATACATAAACATGCATAATCAAATATGTTGTTGCTATTACTATTTTGAACAAATTGTCTCTTAGAGACCTTAGCATATTCATCACAGTTGTTTTAAATTCCCAGTCTGATAGTGCCAACATCCCTGCCATGTCTGGCTCTGATGCTCTGTCTCTTCTAATGCAGTTTGGTTTTTTTGTTTGTTTGTTTTTTGCATTTTTATGTGTATTATAATTTCTTTCTTGACAGCTGGACATAATGCACTGGGTAAAAGAAACAACTTAAATAGGCCTTTAGTAACATGGTAATGAGGTCTGGGAGAAGCATTCTTTAATTCCATGATTAGTCATCAGTCTTTCAGTGAGACTATCTGTGGACTGTGAACTTGACAAGTGTTTCCAGGATTTTCCTCTTCCCTTCTACAGCTCAGAATGGCTAGAGTGGGCTAGAATTGGGTACTTCCCTCCTCTAGACCAGCTAGGATCTAGGAATACACCAGTGGGTTAGGCTCCGGTTAGCTAGTTTACAATAAGGGCAGGTCTTTTTAAGAAGAGCGTGGCCTGGGGGAATTCTCTCACAGTCCAGTGTGTAGGACTGAGCACTTCCACTGCTGATCTCTGGTCAGGGAGCTAGGATCCATGGCCAGGCAAAAAACAAAAAACCAGGAGCATCCTCTGGCATGTTTCAAAATGACTCCTTTTCCCCTCCCCCTGCCGGAAACCTGAGCATATTTTTCTCTGGAGATAAATCTCACAGTGTTGTGAGGAAGGGGCTCCTTACAGGTAGGACTCCTGGGCTTTTATCTTTTGGAGTTTTATGCACTAAGCCCTCGGCAATTCATCAATTCCACTTCAGGTGTTCCTACCTCAGCATCGGTTCCCACAACATTCTCCTCATTCTTCTCTGCTCTGATAAGCCACGAGCCCCTATATTTACCTGTGCATGCATGTGCATGCTCAGTAATGTATGACTCTTTGAAACCCCAAGGACTGTAGCCTGCCATGCTCCTCTGTCCGTGGAATTTTCCAGGCAAGAATACTAGAGTGGGTTGCCATTTCCTACGCCACAGGATCCTCTCCACCCAGGGATCGAAACCGTGTCTTTTGGGAACTGAAGCAGGGGTCCAATCTCCACATCGGGGCAATTGTCTGAGTCAGAGGCGAAACATTTAAGGATGGGAGTGAAACAGCTGATCTGGGGCAGCCTAAATGGGATGAGAATCAGACAGTCCTTGCCGCAGCGGTACATACCCGGGACAGGGACATAGATCTCCTGGAAGGTGCAGCGGCTGGGAGCTGGAGTTTAGGGATTGTGGAGCAATCCCAGGGCGAGGGCTGCTGTTGACTGCAGAGAGACAGATCGAGGGGATGTGAGGGAGGAGACTGTGGTGGGAAATGCCTGTGGAGGAAAGCCGGGCAGCCAGGTGATACTGCTGAGTCATGCGTAGGGGGTGGAGCATCACCCTAGCGTCTCTCCACCCAAACGATGGCACTGGCAGCTGAACAACAGAGAGGCTGGCCATCAAAGGCCTGACGCACTGAACTACACAGTAGGACCCCACCCAGGATGCCCCTTAAGTGCCTAATGTGCCAATTTACAGAGCAGGACCCCAGCCAGGGGGCCCCTTAAGTGCCTAACGTGCCAATTTACAGAGCAGGACCCCAGCCAGGGGGCCCCTTAAGTGCCTGACCCGCTGACCTACACAGTAGGACCCCACCCAGGGCGCCCCTTTAAGTGCCTGACCCGCTGAACAACAGTGAAGGACCCCAGGCAAGGGAGATCATTAAGTGCCTGAATGGATGGAGCTATGAAGAAGACTGGCCAAAGAGGCCGTCTGACCGCCAGCTACAAGAGACTCGAAAAAAGACCCTGATAGGCCGTGACTCCTGCGGCGGGGGCAGTCCATGTCCCTGCACACTCGGCGCCGCAGGGGTCCCCAAAGCCAAGCAGCTGCGCCGCCTTCACGCTCAGCTCTCACGGGGGCAGGGCTGCCCCAGGCAAAGAATGTCTTGTGTCTAGGTGCACCGGGTCACTTCGGTCATGTCTGAGTCTTTGTGACCCTGTAGACTCTGGCCTGCCAGGCTTCTCGGTCAGAGAGGGGGTTCTCAGGCAAGAACACTGGAGCGTATTGGCCAATCCTGGTTGCCACACCCTTCTAGAGACTATATTTCCTGCCGCCCTTGCCGCCAACCCCCCTGAGCACCTGGTGCTGCCAGAACCCCTGCGACCCAAGCAGCTGCCCCACCTCCACGCCTGGCCCTCACGGGGGAGACCCAAGTCCTCCAGGGCAGCCTAGGAGCAAACCTCAGTGGACGACCCACATGCAGAGGTGGGAATAAAACCACAAGTGAAACCCAGGGGCAGTGTGGCCAAGGAAGAAGACCCAAAATCCTCCCACCAGCTGCACAAGCTGCCGATTAAATCCGCACAATCAACTAGGCAGACTCTGTGTCTGTGAAATATATAAAAGGTCACTGAGAGCTCCCACAAAGGAAAATGCACTCGTTCTGATAGCTGTGGACGTTGGAGGCAAGAACACAGAGGAGCAGGACCAGATTAGACTCTGAGCTACCCCCACAGCAGGTCCAGAGATCAGCAGGGTTGGAGGGCATCCTAGGGAGGTGAGGTGGACTCTGACTCCCAGAGAGGGAAAGGGCTCTGACAGCCGTGACTCGAGAAAAACATTTATTATAATTATGTTTTGACTTGCTCTCTAGATTCTTTTGGATTTTTTTTCCTTTTTTTTTTTTTTTTACCCTCTATGGTAATTGTCGCTTTTATTGGCACTGTGAAAGCTTATTAAGCTTTTGAGCTTTTTTTTTTCTTTTTTTCCCTCAGTCACATTTTTTATTGTTTATATAAACCCCTGCCTCTGTGTTGGGCTTTTGCTGGTCTGGGGAGTTTTCCCTATTTTTTTTTTTCTTTCTCTTTCTTTAATTTTAATTTTTTTAACCTATTATTTTTTTCTACATTTATTCCTTTGTTTGCTTTTCCTACTGTTCCTTTCCTCTTGCAGTTAATCTCTAATGCATATAAATCTTCTTTATCTACCTCTATTTAATTTTGTATATCTATTCTTTCTTTCTTTTCTTTCTTTCATTTCCTCTCAACGTATCTGTTAGTTTTATTTTCATTGCTTTATTCCGCAATTTGCACCTTGCTTTTATTTTCCAGTTTGTGCTTTAGTTAGTTTTTGTCTGGTAGATATAGTTTTTGGTTTCCTTTGTTCGCTGGATCAATCTACTGTACTTTATTTTTGTTGGACTGTTTTGATTTTGCATATGGGTGTATATGTATATGTGTATATACAGTCACACTATTTTATGTTGTTATAAACCTCTGCCTCTATGTTGGGTTTTTGCGGTTCTATGGAGTTTTCCCTCTTTTTACTTTTTTCTTTCTTCTTCCATTTTTTTTCTTTTCTCATTTTGTATAATTCTAATTTTGAAATTTTTAAACCTATTATATTTTTCTACATTTATTCCTTTGTTTGCCTTTCCTACTGTTTTTTTTCCCCTTGCACTTAATATTTCATGTATATAAGTCTTCTCCATCTACCTCCATTTAACATTCATACCTATTCTTTCTTTCTTTGCTTTCTTTCCTTTCCTCTCAACATATTTGTTAGCTTTGTTTTCATTGTTTTATTCCCCAATTGGCACCTTGCTTTAGTTTTGTTTTCCACTTTGTGCTTTAGTTATTTTTGTTCTTAACTGGCAAATATAATTTTTTATTTCCTTTGTTCCCTGGGTCAACCTATTGTACTTCATTTTTGTTGGACTGTTTTGACTTTGCTCATAGCTGTATATGTATATGTGTATATTCCATTTTAATTATTATTTGTCTGATTTTGTAACTGCCATTTATCTGGGGTTCATCTTTGGTTTCTCATTTTTAGATATTTGTTTCAGTCTCAGTGTCATAACAAACCACTTGTGGAATCTTCAATTCCTACCAGAGATCAAGCCCTGAACCTTTGGAGTGGGAGCTCTGACTCCGAAGATTCTAGACTACCAGAGAGCTAACCCTCAGTTCAGTTCAGTTCAGTTCAGTCGCTCAGTCGTGTCTGACTCTTTGCACCCTAGGGAGTATCAAATAGCAAGAACTCACATAAAGGAAACCACTTGAATTCAGGACCAAGCATCACCCAACCACCAGTAACAACCTGTGCAGGACACCTCATCTAAACAACAAACAAAACAAAACTACAAACCCAACCATCAGCAGACAGGAGTATCACCTCACTCAGCCTTGCCCATCAGAGGAAATAGCAAACAAGCAAACAGGAACTCAGCACAAATCTCATCCTGTATGCAGCTGACACAAACCACAGGATCAACCTTAGGAGGGCAGAAACCAAACGAAGAAGGAATTCAACCTTGAAGCCTGGGGAAAGGAAACTTCAAATACAATAAGTTAAAGAATTAATAATGGAAAGGCAGAGAAATACTAAACAAATGAAGTAACAAACTAGAAACACAGAAGTCCAAATAAATGAAGGGGAAATAAGCAAACTATATGCAAAAGAATTTAAAATAATGATAGTAAAGATGATCAAAAACCTCGAAAACAAAATGGAGAAAATGCAAGAATCAATTAACAACGACCTAGAAGAATTAAAAAATAACTATACGGAGACAAACAACACAATTACTGAAATTAAAAATACTCTAGAAGGGATCAATAGCAGAATATCTGAAGCAGAAGGACGAATCAGTAAGCTGGAAGATAAAATGGTGAAAATAACTTCTGAAGAGCAGAATAAAGTAAAAAGAATGAAAAGAACTGAGGATAGTCTCAGAGACCTCTGGGGCAATATCAAATTCACCAACATTCAAATTATAGGAGTCTCAGAAGAAGAAGAGAGAAAGGGTTTGAGAAAATTTTTGAGGAGATTATATTTGAAAATTTCTCCAACATGGAAAAGGAAATAGTCAATCAAGTCCAACAGGCACAAAGAGTCCCATACAGAATAAACCCAAGGAGAAACATGCCAAGACACACACTAACCAAACTAACAAAGACTAAATACAAAGAAAGAACATTAAAAGCAGCAAGGGAGAAGCTGTAAGTTACATACAAGGGAAACCCCATATACTTAACAGCTGATCTTTCAGCAGAAACTCTGCAGGCAAGAAGGGAATGGCAGGATATATTTAAAGTACTAAAAGGGAAAAATCTACAACCAAGATCACTGTGCCCGGCAAGGATCTCATTCAAAATTGATGTCGAAATAAAAAGCTTTTCAGACAAGCAAAAATTAAGAGAATTCAGTACCACCAACCAGCTTTACAACAAATGTTAAAGGGACTTATGTAGTTAAGAAATATAAGAGAAGAAAAAAGATTTACAAAATCAGCCCCAAACAATTAAGAAAAGGGAAATAGGAATACACACACACACACACACACACACACACACATATATATATATATATATATACACACACACACATACATACATACATACATATGTATTTCTTTGAGCCCCATTTTTTGGGGGGGGAGCAAGAATACTGGAGTGGGTTGCCATTCCCTTCTCCAGGAGATCTTCCCGACCCAGGAATTGAACCTGGGTCTCCTGCATTGTAGGCAGACGCTTTACCATCTGAGCCACCAAGGAAGTGTATATATGTGTGTGTGTACATATATACACAAACATATGTATGTACCTATATATATATACATATATATATATATATCAATAATTACTTTAAATGTAAATGAATTAAATGCTCCAACCAAAAGACACAGACTGGCTGAATGAATACAAAAACAAGACCCATATATCTGCTGTCTACAAGAAACCCACTTCAGACCTCAAGACACATATAGACTGAAAGTGAGAGGATAGAAAAATATTTTCCATGCAAGTGAAAAGCAACAGAAAGCTGGAGTAGCAATCCTTATATCAGAAAAAATAGACCTTAAAATAAAGAAGATTACAAGAGATAAAGAAGGACACTATGTAATGATCAAGGGATCAATCCAAGAGGAAGACATAACAATTGTAAATATCTATGCACCCAACATAGGAGCACCTCGATACATAAGACAAACACTAACAGACCTAAAAGGAGAAATTAGCAGCAACACAATAATAATAGGAGACTTTAACACCCCACTCACACCAATGGACAGATCATCAAAAGAGAAAATTAGTAAGGAAACACAAGTTTTAAATGATACATTAGATGAGATGGATCTCATTGATATCTTCAGGGCATTCCATCCAAATGCAGAATAATACACTTTATTCTTAAATGCACATGGAACATACTCCAGGATAGAGCACATCTTGGATCACAAATCAAACCTCAGTAAATTTAAGAAAATTGAAATTGTATCAAGCATCTTCTCTAGCCACAATGCTATGAGACTAGATATCAATGACAAGATAAAAACTGTAAGCAACACAAACACATGGAGATTAAACAACACATTTCTAAATAACCAACAGATTACTGAAGAAATCAAAAGGGAAGTCAAAAAATTTCTAGAAACAAATGACAATGAAAACATGACACTCAAAATCTATGGGATGCAGCAAAAGCAACTCTAAGGGGGAAGTTTATAGCAATACAATCCTACCTCAAGAAACAAGAAATACATTGAATAGACAGCTTAACTTTACACCTAAAACAACTGGAAAAAGAAGAACAAAAACAAACAAACAAACAAAAAAAAAAAACAAAATCAGAAGAAGGAAAGAAATCATAAAGATCCTAGCAGAAAGAAATGAAAGAAACAATAGTAAGGATTAATAAAACTAAAAGCTGGTTATTTAAGATAAACAAAATTGACAAACCTTTAGCCAGACTCATCAAAACAAAAAGAGAGAAGAACAAAATTAGAAATTAAAAAGGAGAGGTTGCAACAGACAGTGCAGAAATACAAAGGATTATAAGAGACTATTATGAACAACTATATGGCTTTAAAATGGATAACCTAAGAGAAATGGACAGATACTTAGATAAGTTCAATCTTCCAAGACTGAACCAGGAAGAAATAGAAATTATGAACAATCCAAATACAAGCACTGAAGTTGAAGCTGTGATCAGAAATCTCCCAAAATCAAAAGCCCAGGACTAAATGGCTTCACAGGAGAATTCTATCAAACATTTAGAGAAAAGTTAATACCTATCCTTCTAAAACTCATTCAAAAAATTGCAGAAGAAGGAACACTTCCAAACTCATTCTACAAGGCTACCATCACCCTGATACCAAAACCAGACAAAGACAACACGAAAAAAGAAAACTACAGGCCAATATCACTGATGAACATAGATGCAAAAATCCTCAACAAAATTTTAGCAAACATAATTCAGTGACACATCAAAAAGCTCATACATCATGATCAAGTTGGGTTTATTCCAGGAATGCAAGGATTCTTCAGTACACACAAATCAATCAATGTGATACACCATGCTAACAAATTGAAAGATAAAACCCATATGATCATCTCAATAGATGCAGAAGAAGCATTTGACAAAATTCAGCACCCATTTGTGACTAAAACTCTTGACAGAATGGGCATAGAAGATACCTACCTCAGCATAGTAAAGGCCATATATGTAAAAGTAAAAAGTAAAAGTAAAAGCCTACGGCAAACATTATTCTCAATGGTGAAAAACTGAAAGCATTCCCCCTAAGATCAGGAACAAGAGAAGGGTGTCCATTTTCATCACTATTATTCAACATAGTTCTGGAAGTCCTAGTAACAGCAATCAGAGAAGAAAAAGAAGTAAAAGGAATCCAGATCAGAAAAGAAGTAAAGCTCTCACTGTTTGCAGATGGCATGATACTGTACATAGAAAACCCTAAAGATAGTATTAGAAAATTACTAGAGCTAATCAGTGAATTTAGCAGAGTTGCAGGACACAAAATCAATACACAGAAATCGCTTGCATTTCTATATACTAACAATGAAAAATCAGGGAAATTAAAAAATCAATCCCATTCACCAATGCAACAAAAAGAATTAAATATCTACGAATAAACTTACCTAAGGAGACAAAAGATCTGTACACAGAAAATTACAAGACACTGATGAAAGAAATCAAAGATGACATAAACAGATGGAGAGATAGTCCATGATCCTGAATAGGAAGAATCAATATTGTGAAAATGACTATACTATCAAACACAATCTACAGATTAAATGTGATCCCTATAAAATTACTAATGACATTTTCACAGAACTAGAACAAAAAATTTCACAATTCATATGGAAACACAAAAGACCCCAAATAGCTGAAGCTGTCTTAAGAAAGAAGAATGAATCTGGAGAAATCAAGCTTCCTGACTTTAGATTATACTACAAAGCTACAGTCATCAAGATAGTATGGTACTGGCACACAAACAGAAATATAGCCCAATGGAACAAGATAGAAAGTCCAGAAATAAACCCATGCACCTATGGGTACTTCATTTTTCAGAAAGGAGGCAAGAATATACAACGGGGCAAAGACAGCCTTTTCAATAAATGATGCTGGAAAAACTGGACAGCTTCATGTAAAAGAATGAAATTGGAACACTTCCCAACCCAGGGATCGAACCCAGGTCTCCCACACTGCAGGCGGATTCTTTACCAGCCGAGCCATAAGGGAAGTCCCCTAACACCATAGACAAAGATAAGCTGAAAATGTATTAAAGACCTAAATGTAAGACTAGAAACTATAAAACTCTTAGAGGAAAATAAAGGCAGAACATTCGATGACATAAATCAAAGCAAGATCCTCTATGACCCACTTCCTTGAGTAATGGAAATAAAAACAAAAGGAAACAAGTGGGACCTGATTAAGCTTAAAGGCTTTTGCACAGCAAAGGAAACTATAAGTAAGGTGAAAAGACAACCCTCAGAATGGGAGAAAATAATAGCAAATGAAACAACTGACAAAGGGTTAATTTCCAAAATATACAAGCAGCTCATACAACTCAATGCCAGAAAAACAAACAACCCAATCAAAGTGTGGGAAAAAGACCTAAACAGACATTTCTCCAAAGAAGACATACAGATGGCTAATAAACACATGAAAAGATGCTCAACGTCACTCATTACTAGAGAAATGCAAATCAAAACCACAATGAGATATCACCTCACATTGCTCAGAATGGCCATCACCAAAAAATCTACAAACAATAAATGCTGGAGAGGGTGTGGAGAAAAGGGAATGCTCTTGCACTGTTGGTGGGAGTGTAAATTGATACAGCCACTATGGAAGACGGTATTGAGATTCCTTAAAAAACTAGGACTAAAACCACCATATGACCCAGCAATCCAACTCCTAGGCATTTACCCTGAGGAAACCAAAATTGAAAAAGACACATACATCCCACTGTTCATTGCAGCACTGTTTACAATAACTAGAACATGGAAGCAACCTAGATGTTCATGGACAGGTGAACAGATAAAGAAGTTGTGGTACCTATATACAATGGAATATTAGTCAATCATAAAAAGGAACACATTTGAGTCAGTTCTAATGAGGTGAATGAACCTAGAACCTATTATACAGAGTGAAGTGAGTCAGAAAGATAAAGATAAATACCGTATTCTAACGCACATATACAGAATCTAGAAAAATGGTACTGAAGAATTTATTTACAGGGCGGCAATGGAGAAACAGACATAGATAATAGACTTATGGACATGGGGAGAGGGAAGCAGAGGGTGAGATGTATGCAAACAGTAACATGGAAACTTACATCACCATATGTAAAATAGACAGCTAACAGGAATTTGCTTTATGGCTCGGAAAAATCAAACAGGGGCTCTGTATCAACCTATGGGGTGGGCTGGGGAGAGAGATGGGAGGGAGGTTCAAAAGGCAGTACGTATGTGTATACCTATGGCTGATTCATGTTGAGGTTTGACAGAAAACAATAAAATTCTATAAAGCAATTATCATTCATTAAAAAATAAAAAGAAGAAAAAGACTAATTATAAAAATTAATTGTACTGATAAGTTCCCTTAAAGTTTTGGTGACACAATGGTAAATAATCGCCTGCCAATGCAGAAGACACAGGTTCGATCCCTTTGTGGGGAAGATATCCTGGAGAGGAAATGGCAACCCATTCCAGTATTCTTACCTAAAAAATTCCATGGACAGAGGAAACTGGCATGCAGTCCAAGGAATTACAAAGAGTCATACATGACTGAGCACACACACATAATTTCATCACCACAATTTTGGCAGAAGGTATGAGAAAAATGGAAAACTACCAAGTTTATTTTATAAAGCCACCATAATGCTGTAACAACCTAGCAAAAAAAATCACAAAAATGATAATTATAGACTCATCTTGTATGTAAAAATAGATGTGAATATTCTAAATAAATACTAGCCATAAAATTTAAGCATATACTGATGGAACATCAAGCTCTGAAAAATGTTTATCTTATGAATATGAGGATCATTTAATATTAGTCAAGTTTATTAATAATTTGTTTCAAATCAACCAAATAAGAAAAGTATATCATCTCAATAATGAGGAAAATATATGGATACTGTGCAAAATTCTTTCCTCAATTTTTAAAAAAGTGTTTTATATAAAACTAAAGTTTCTTCTAATTATTTTTGTATAACCATGGTCACGCTACAAAAATTAAACAACACAGAAATCTATGTGTAAGAAGTGAAAGTTCCCATCCCTAGTCACACTTGCATCTCCCACTTGTCACCTCCCCAGAGAAGAGCACTAACAGTGAATTGTGCATATCTTTCTGAAACTCTTTCATGAAATAAATAACTAGCTGTGTAGATACACATACATATGTCTATATGTTTTACTTTTGTAAGTAAAACTTTATGTACGCCCATTTACAAATAGAGACTGAATATTTTCAAATTACACACCAAGTACTTTACAAACAATGCCTCAGTGTAGAAATGTCCTTATGTTTTAATAAGAACAAGAATTGGTGACATGAAGGGTAAACGCACTTTAGGTCTTACGTGTTTCTCTTGCTGTTGTTTAGTCGCTAGTCCAACTCTTTTACAGGTCCACATGCTGTAGCCCACCAGGCTCCTCTGTTCATGGGATTTCCCAGGCAAGAATTTGCAGTGGGTTATCAGTTCCTTCTCCCGAGGATCTTCCTGACCCAGGGATCAAACCCATGTCTCCTGAATTGGCAGGTGGGTTCTTTACTGCTCAGCCACCAAGGAAGTGTTAACTGTTTCTAACGATTACCAAGTCTTTCCAAAAGTTGTGTTGACTTAAATCCCCACATACACTGTGTAAGAAATGTGCTTTTCTTCCAAATTCACCAACACTGGTTCGTTTCTGTGTGCAGAGTGCAGCTACAGAAAGATTTCCTGAATTGAAATTTAAGCTTCATTATGTTTGAGCCGTGTGAATTTGAACCTCTCTGAGCCTCAGTTTCTCATCTGTTATAATGATTAAGAGATTATTTATAAAAAGTTCTTGTCCTCATTTTTAATTTAATTACTCTGTGGGAGAGCTTCGTATATATAGGCTGTTAAGCCTTGGTTTATTAGGTATGCTCTGTTTTTTAATCCCTGTTTTATGTTTGACAGACAATTATTTCAAGAGTGTTTACTCATTTATTTGGTGGTCTTTATCTTCCCACTGATTTGGAAAGCTAACATTGTCCCCTCTCTCTCTGTCTCTCTCTCTATATATATATACACATACACATATATATAAAAATGTATATATATATATATATATATGTATTTATATATATATATATCAGTATATACATATATATGTTTTTATAAACACCCACACATGCAAAGCAATGAGACATGAAATAGGAAGGGAAAAAGCAAAGTTCCAATGAAAGGATCTGGGTGGAACCTCCTCCCACACATGAGCATGGCATCCCTTGCCTCGGGCTCCAAGCCAAAGGTGAGGAAGGGCTGAATTGCAGCCACCACTATCTGGGACACACTGGGTCCTCTTCTTGACACATGTGTCTTCTAACAACTTCACCCCTATAGGGTGAAGTTGCATTTGGCCTAAGGAAATTTGTTCTACTTCATCAAGGATCTCTACATGGACCAAGCCAACTGCCCGTGCAGAAACATCTGCTTAAATAAGGTACTTCTTTCTTTTATTTTGGCACAAAAGTTACTTAATAATGCCATTTGCAGCAACATGGATGGGCCTGGAGATTATCGTACTATGTAAAGTAAGACAGCGAAAAACAAATATCACATGTCAATTATGGAATCTAAAAAAAGAAATGATACAAATGAACCTGTCTACAAAACAGAAAAAAACTCACAAGCATAGAAAACAAACTATGATTATCAAATGGGAAAGCAGATGATGGAGAGATATATTAATTAAAAGTTTGGGATTCAGAGATAAACAAGACTATAAGTAAAACAGATAAAAATACAAGGACCAACTGTATGGCACAGGGAAATATATTCAATATCTTATAATAACTCATGATGGAAAAGAATCTGAAAAAGAATGTGCGTGTGTATATATAAATGAATTACTTTGATGTAAACCTAAAACTATGGCAAATAGATGGGGAAACAGTGGAAACAGTGGCTGACTTTATTTTTCTGGGCTCCAAAATCACTGCACATGGTGATTGCAGCCATGAAATTAAAAGATGCTTACTCCTTAGAAGGAAAGTTATGACCAACCTAGACAGCATATTAAAAAAGAGAGACATTACTTTGTCAACAAAGGTCCATCTAGTCAAGGCTATGGTTTTTCCAGTGGTCATGTATGGATGTGAGAGTTGGACTCTGAAGAAAGCTGAGCACCAAAGAATTGATGCTTTTGAACTGTGGTGTTGGAGAAGACCCTTGAGAGTCCCTTGGACTGCAAGGAGATCCAACCAGTCCATCCTAAAGGAGATCAGTCCTGGGTGTTCATTGGAAGGACTGATGCTGAAGCTGAAACTCCAATACTTTGGTCACCTGATGTGAAGAGCTGACTCATTGGAAAAGACCCTGATGCTGGGAGGGATTGGGGGCAGGAGGAGAAGGGGATGACAGAGGATGAGATAGTTGGGTGGCATCACTGACTCAATGGACACAGGTTTGGGTGGACTCCGGGAGTTGGTGATGGACAGGGAGGCCTGGCGTGCTGCGGTTCAAGGGGTTGCAGAGAGTTGGACATGACTGAGTGGCTGAACTGAACTGAAACCTAAAACTAATAAAACATTGCAAATCAACTATATTTCAATAAAAAGTTGTTTGCTTCAAAACAATTAATTAAAAGAAAATAAAAATACATAATTTTTAAAAAGCCAATGCTATCCTGGAAATGAGAAAGCAAATTATCATTTTCCAATGATATAACAGAAAATCCAAGAGAATTTACTGAAAAAGTATCTCCATTAATAAAACATGTTTAAAAGCCATTGGAAACATGCTATGTAGCTATTTATATATCTATTTCAGTCAGCAAAATGTTCAAATATATCACTTTAAAAAATCACTCACAATAGCAACCTTAAGCACAAAATTCACAGGAACATATTTAGTAAAGAATATGAGGGATTTAAGTAAATTAAATTGTATAAGGCCACTGAAAATATCAAAGAGGTTTTGAGTGAACAAAAAATAACAACTTTATATACATCTGAAAAAAATACTAGAATAATGTAATGTGAAATGACACCAAAAATAAAATGTAAAGGGCATTTTTGAAAAGACAAGGCCAGATGCTACTCTGCAGACTGCTCTCCATCATCTTCTGACACCATAGTTACACATAGGATCGGGGAGGGGCTAGAATTTTCAAGTTTGAGCAGGGCCAGGGGAAGAAAAATGATGAAGATAATGCTTTCTCAGCTGGCCCCTTGAACTCAATTTGAGCTACCAAATTTAGAGCCATGAGAACCAAAACAATTTTTCAAGACCAACTTTGCAAATATCTGAGCAATGAATGATGGTCAGAAGTTAATCTCTTTGGGTCTCTGGCACAAACACAGCTGCCTATGAGTCATGATGACCGTAAGGCGAGCACTGAGGATTTGAAGAGATACTTCTGTCTTTTCTTGGGTGACTGCCTGGCACCGGCGCTCTGCAAAGGCCGAGAGGAGTGGAGATCACACCCCCGGCAAGAGCAGCCATTCCTCCGTTGGGTAGAGACAGCAATGGAGAAGGCCTCTTTGAGGAGCCTTACCAGCTGTGGTGGCCAGTGGAAGGATGTGGATATGGCCCCCTTGGCAAGAGCAGTGGTCTTACCTTCAAGAGTAGAGAAGCAATGGAAGGAGACTTCCCTTTGAGGCTTCACAGACTTGGGAACCTCTCCAGAAAAAAACAGAGGAGGAAAAGGAAAGATGTCAGTTAGGGTTTCTGACCTCACCACTGACATTTTGGGTTGGATAATTCTCTGTTGGGGTGATGGGCAGCAGGACTCTTGTATGTACCGTTAAGAAATGTAACAGCATCCCTGGCCTCTACATATTAGATCCTGGTAGCACTCCCACCCCAATAATGACAACCAAGACTGTCTCCAGATATCACCAAGTGTTTCAGGGGGTTTGTTGGTGACGGGGGATGCTGCAGAACTAACTCGACTAAGAACTGCTGATGCAGATTGCTTGGTTAAGAACTGGACTGAAACATTTAGACAGTCTCCTTCTGGAGATTCTCAGAAATAAATGAGGGAGGGGCTTTGGTAAATACTAATTTTGATATGTACACACTTATTCCTAAATTCACATAGCAATGGGGAACTGTATATGTCTTCCCACAATGTTAATGATGCTGTTTAGTGGGTTAGAATGAATGGATGACTTTTATTATCGTATACATTTTTTTATATTCTACAGTTTTCAGTTTTCAAAAATGAATACACTCTAGTTTGAAACTATTTTAATATTCTCAAAAAAGTAGTAAAGATGCCAGAAAAATCACTGTTCTCTTTGAATCTATATTATCTGTTCTTGGGGGACACAAAGTGAAGGGGAGGATTAAAACTGATCATTTGTAAATAAATGAAAACTAAAGGATAAAAAAAATAATAAATACACTCCACATATTCACTTAACAGTTCTTTTGGACTGCCTCTTATGTGCCAAATAGACTAATGATGGTAGAGATCAGGGTTGGGAATTCCAGGCAGAGGATGTAGTGGTAGACAGTCATAAACAATAAACCTAATAAATAATTATATGTTACAAAGTGATAAATTCCACTTTAAAAAAAAATGAATGAAGAGGCAACAACTCTAAATAAAAGCCATTCTTAAAAACACAAAGAGAGCCAAGCAGATGTGGAAGTACTCTGTCCTCCTACATGACCAGCCCGTCATAGAGTCTCCATTCCAGAGTGTCTCTGACCTTGCCTACAAAACGACTTTGCAGCTTCTGGCTGCTGTGCCTTTGGTCCAACCCCTGAAGACCTCGTGAGTCAAATGGAGCTTCTCAGTCTAAGACAATAATCGGCCTCAAACAGCTTTATCAATAGCCTTTCCAGTCATTAGGACAGACACTGACATCTATTTTCTGAAACCCTTATGGTCCTCATGGCCATTTCATTACCTGAGGCACAGATTTGCTGGAAACTCCTGCCATGATAGCTGGAGCAAAACTGCCTCATGCCCTTCAGGAAGGCTGGAGCTTGGGGTCCGATCCTGGTTGAAGCAGTTAACAACCGTGTGAGTTGTGGCTGCCAGCTGGTTGCAACTTAACTTGCTGTGAACAGGGGTTATTAAGTGACTCATTTAAACCTGAGCCAAACACCAAATAAATGGATAATGTATTCAAATGGGCTGGAGGAGAGGAATGGATGATATGATTGCTTTCATCTCAGTAATTAGGTGGATCCGGTCTTAGGTAAACAAGACAGCTACAGTGCCGGCAGACTTCGGGAAACAGCACACCTTCTCTGAAGTGCGTAGAGAGAAGACGCTGTAATGTTCATTTCACTAAAGCCTATCACCCAGAATCTGATAGCCTTTTCCATGACAGCAGCAAAACAGGTTTGGGGGAACTGGGTTAAGCAAATTGTCTCATGATCATAATTGTACTGAGAATTTTCAGCAAGTCCTCTTCAGTCTCTGCCCAAAGAACATCCAACTGAAAATACTTCTAAACATTTTTCTATCGGTGCTGGATGAAAAGATAAAATAATAAAATAATACCGAGGCTTAACTTCATTGTTGCCCTTGCTGAAACCATTTTTTTTTTCAAGTAGTTTCAAGTATGTTTGCAAACCTCAGAGAGGTCTGGTCCAGGCTGGCAGCCTTTGCAGGTTTTGCAGTAGACAAGGTCCTCATAAGCATGAAGATGCCTTGTTTCTGGTAAACTCTATTTTGAAAAAAAGAAAGAAAAAAAAAAAACACTGACTTTACTTTGAAGACTTTGCATCAGTCTCTAGAGGCACACAGGGCAGCAGTCCAGAATTTTCTTGGCCGTCAGCACAAAGGAGCTTGCACATCAATAACAAGGAGATAATGGTAAACTTCAGCAAAAACAAAGGTCTGTCCCAGTTTTAAAGGAAAGACAGAAAGACAGGAAACGGGAAGTGATCACCTAAGTCAGCTGCCAAATACGTGAAGGAGCTCCAGAAAGAGGGTAATGTTCCACTGGAAATGAGAAACTGTAATGACGGTTAGGAAATCGGGAGATAAGCTCATAGACCTGTTGAGTGCTCAGTGGTGATGGGAGGTGGAGCAGAGGCCTTTGAGTAAAGACAGGCCTGGAGTCCCGGCCACAGGGCCATGCCGTCATCACCGTTCTCAAGACCAGACCATCTTTTTAGGAGCTCTGTACAAAGATACCAGGTAGTACTGGAAGCCAGGCCTTCCCAGGAGCATGGAAGCAGGAAGAAAGCCTTCCAGAAGTGACTGTCAGATGCCCCTGAACTGGTTTAACCCATTTGAATTTCCCCTAAAGGACCTGTCGACTTGAAAGGAAGACCAAAGCGCTGTCCCCCACCTACACAGGCCACAGGAGCCAATCGCGATGGGAGAGCAGAGAGCAGGCCTGCAGGGCTGGGAGTGTGGGGGAGGAGGACTGCTCCCAGAGCATGTTCGGCAGATGTGGAAAATGGTTACGTTCTGGACCAGGTACATAAACTTCCCAAACATGTTATCCAGTCCAACAGTTAGGCAATAAAAAGTCACTCTGTATTTCACATTTCTGTTACATTTTTATTTTTTTTCTATCTCATTGCTCTTGGGGTAAGATGAAACTTCTAAGAGCCATCTTTATAGCCTTTGTTTGTTTTAAGGTCCAAATATTTGATATAAGTCAAAGTCATGTTTCTCTCTTGTTCACAAAAGATCATTCATTTCACTGGATACAGGAGATCCCAAAAGCCTGCTCTTGATTTATTCTGTGGAGAAAGCTAAAAAGAGAACTCTGCTATAAGACTTCTTTCTTTTTTGCAGTTATATTGCAAGAAAACCTATATGAAGCATTCTGATGATGATTACCTTTGTATATTATGAGAGTATTTTAGGAGTTAGAATGGAATCAATCTTTTCAGATTTTTTTATGCCTAAGTGTCCCCATCTTAACCTAAACAAAATAATGTCAAAGAGGAACTTGGCAATGTCTGAGTATTAAAAATAAAAATAAAAAACAGTATCTAAACTGTGAAGCCATGACTCAAGAAAAGAATCAAGGTCACCTCACACTTTGAAATAGGACATTTGAGCAGTCTTGGAAACAGAAGACTGTCCCTAGTTTGATGACTTAAAGAATCATTGATGGAACTGTTGATGAAATTAAGAATGAGCACAACTAAACTGCAGGAGCCAGCGCTCTGCCACAGCCAGGCCTGTGGGGAATCTCAACAGAAAAACAACTGTCACTTGCATCCGCAAGAAGATTGCTTGGCTCACAAGGTCAAAGCCAGTCAAGAAATAAGAAACCATCACAGATCAGCATGACCCAACTTATAAAATATTATTGCTCACTGAACGTGATAGACTATAGAAAAAGAGAGTGAAAATTAGTAAAAATCACTATCATTTATACTGCCTTTTCATAATCACAGTTCTTCAAATGCCCAACATAAGGTATACTTGTTCAAGAAAAAAAAAAATGGCTATTGTCATGCTTTAGATATTTTGTAACCACCATTTGCATATCTGTTCAAAGCAGTCTGTCTTCAAACCAATTACTACATCCTGCACTTGGGGCTGTGCTGGAAATCAGGGTCCTCTCTCTGACATCTAATGAAGGCTGTGGACGTCCCTCCCATGGTCAGGGACACAGGCCCCTCAGAACACATCTGCGTTAGCTTTCAGCTTTTAGTTGGACACCTGGTAGGTAGGTTTACCATTAACTACAATAGGACTAGAGGAGGAACAGCACATTTGGAAGAGAAGTCAGGCTCATTAATCGTGAGACTTCCACATAACCTACCTGCAGAAGGGAATGGTTACACACTCAAGTATTCTTGCCTGCAGAATTCCATGGACAGAGGCGCCTGGTGGGCTGCAGTCCATGGGGTCACAAAGAGTCTGAGCAACTAACGCTTTCACATAACCTACACTTCAAGTCACACCACTTAAAACATAAGTGGTTGCCATAGTTGCTAACATGAACAATCTTTGTTCATGTGATCCACTTAAGAATAAGAAACTTAATCTTATTCAGATTCAGTTCAGTCACGCAGTCATGTCTGACTCTTTGCGACCCCATAGACTGCAGCATGCCAGGATTCCCTGTCCATCACCAACTCCCGGAGTTTACCCGAACTCATGTCCATCGAGTTGGTGATGCCATCCAACCATCTCATCCTTTGCTGTCCCTTCTTCTCCTGCCCTCAATCTTTCCCAGCATCAAGGTCTTTTCTAATGAGTCAGTTCTTTGCATCAGGTGGCCAAAGTAATGGAGTTTCAGCTTCATTCATATTCCAATGAATATTCAGGACTGATTTCCTTTAAGACTGACTGGTTTGATCTCCTCACATTCCAAGGGACTCTCAAGAGTCTTCTCCAACACAACGATTCAAAAGCATCAATTCTTCGGTGCTCAGTTTTCTTTACAACTCTTGCATCCATACATAACTACTAGAAAAACCATACTTTTGAGTAGACAGTCACTGCAAAATTGATATTTCAAAAGATTCTTCCATGTGATATATTCATCAATCAATGGAAAAACCAAGTCAAATCATGAATCACTGGCAAAATGTTCTATTGTATTCAAAATGACAACTGTTAAAGATACAAACCTTAGAGGATTCCAGTTATTCTCCTCTCTCTTTCTGTCTCTGTCTCACTCTGTCTCTCCCTCATTCCTCCATTGACTCCCTGCCCCCATCTTCCTCTCACCTCTGCATCCATATCTATCTCTATATTTATCTATCTATAAGTAATGGATGACATCCAAATTTATTTTCACAAATACTGTTATTTTATAACATGAAATCAATCACATGCTTTGTGCCTTATTTATTAAATTTTAAAAATACTAATTTGAGAAGAGAGATAGTTTCTCTTAAAGTGACCTTAAAATTACAGGTGAATTTAGACAGTAGCACTGGGAAGTGGAAGGCCAGCCCATTTGTACTAGGGTTGAATTAAACCTTTTTGTTAAACTTCTTTTTGTTTTGTAACAAAATTCCTTATTGGACTCCATGGAAAGACCTGTAATTTCACTTCCTGGATGAGAGCTCAACTTTTAAATTAACATATAAAATATGCAGCACAAAGCATTCTATATATAATATAAGCAAATTTGAGCTATAACAAAGGCTTCATTATGTAGGCTGATTTTAGAGGATTTTAGCTCCAGGGGACATTAGAGATTTTGAGTACATTTAAGCTACTATAGCACCACTGTCCTCAGATTTAATTTTCCAAGAGTCATAGACCTGAAAGGAACTCACTAATTCACTTTTTCTAATTAAAGCTGGACTCCATTCCTTTGTTATAGACATTTATATTTAGTTATATGAATAGTTGATAAACACACTATTTCAAAGGACTACAGAATGAATCATTTATTCCTCACTTGCTCTCCCAGAATCTTACCTTATCATAGCATCATTTTCCAAACATACAAACTCTTTTTAGTATTATTGTGTCACTATGATACAGTAAAAATTGCAAAGGCCCCTCTACCAAACCACACATATGCATATTTTTCTTCTTCATATTTAGAAGATTCCAATGCAGTTGGACACAACAAAGAAACAAGATAATACCCTGAAAGCCCTCCTAGGATATGCCTCTGAGGTGTACAATTTCACTTCTCCAGGACTTCGTCCAGTCTCCTTATAAATTGTCCAGTCCTTGAAACTTCCATCAGCTCCCTTGGGTCGCCACCTCCGGATCTGTTATGCAGCTTAACATACCTTACTCTTCAAAAACTTCTCCTGACATTCAGCCCAAATGTTCTTTAGTCTCACTCACAATTAATACTCCCCAGGACTGACCTTTGTTGGAAGACAATAAACCATTCCTTTCTCTCCTGAGTGCTAACACTCTTTACACCCTGCGATTCCTCCCTAACTTAGATGTCAGTGGAAATATTAAAGTGCACTCAAGATACACATTTCATTGCAGCTCAGCTCTTGGATGATAACAGTTCTTAACTTTCAGAAACCAATTCGATCATTGAGCCACGTGTTGAACAAATATTTTTTGAGCACCTACTGTGTACTCAGCATTGTGCTAAGCGCTGAGCCTGAGGGACATAAACCTGCCACCTACCCTCATTTACACTCTTCAAAACCCACTATGGTCATCCACCACACAGCTCCAATCATAGGCGCAGCATGAATATTAGTTTTCCTTTGCTGAAAACTTGATTATGTCTTCAGGTAGCAAGTATTGCATTTCAAATTATGAGTGAAAACTAGACCATTTTAATCCATTTGGTGCAAGACCAGGCCATTTAGAACTTTTATTACAGAAACCAGAGACGTCTTTTGTTCTCTTGACTGACTAGGAACTGCGGCATTCTTTCTTTACAATTTTTATTGAAGCATGGTTGCTTTATATGTTGTGTACGTTTCCACTATGTATGCAGCCAAGGAATCAGTCTTAGGGACACATACGTGAAGGCGGAAGTGTTAGTCGCTTCAGTCGTGTCCGACTCTTTGCAACCCCATGGACTGTAGCCCACCAGGCTCCTCCGTCCATGGAATTCTCTCTGGAAGCATACTGGAGTGGGTTGCCATTCCCTCCTACAGGGGATCTTCCTGACACAGGGGTCAAACCCAGGTCTCCTGCATTACAGGCAGATTCTTTACCATCTGAGCCACCAGGGAAACCCAGATACACATATATCCCCTGTTTTTTTTTTTTTCTTTCTCATTTAGGTCCATTTTCAGAGACAGGGATGGACCTAAAGATTATCATACAGAGTGAAGTAAGTCAGAAAGAGAAGAACAAATATCTTGAATAAACCCATGTATGTGAAATCTAGAAAATGGGACAGACGAACCTATCTGCCAAGCAGACACAGAGACAGAGTGAACTGCTGCATTCTTTACTTCAAACACATGCAGACAAATTATTTGGGAATGCTTTTGCTATGAGGGAACAGAAAGTTAAAAAGAAATCCTTTTCTTTTTAAAATCATTGTCCTAATTTCTCTGACTGATTTTATAATAGATGTAATTAAAGCTCTTAAAATGTATTTTTCAAACTGAATTTCACAAAATGGGAAAAAAAGAAAAAAGAAAAAAAATCTCCCCCTAAGGCAGAAAATGACTCAAAATAAGAGGCCACCATCCAGGTTCCCTTATAAAAGATATTAGTTTTTACCTAATGCTGAAAAAAAGATTTTGGTTCAGAAGTTGGTAAATGAAAATGAAACAGAGAGACAGAGAGGGACAAAAGGACATGTAAGAGAAATGAGAAGGAAAAGAAAAGAGTAAATATTTGCAAAGCCCAAAGAACCCCCTGCTCACTAGTAGGCACTGCATTAGTGCTTATTAAATAAGGAAGGAAAGGCTGTTTGAGTGAAATATTTTTTAAAACAAAAACAAAGATAACATAGTTTAGGCTCTTACGCTTCAGGGTAGGGGAGGAGTAGTTGCTTTTCCTGCCTAAAGCAGCAGGAGAAGAACCAGTGGAGTTAAAGACCATCCCTTGACCCTCGTAGGCTTGGTAGCATCAAAGCTGTTTTTGTTGAATAGCCACACTGTCTGGAAAGCTAAGATAGTTCATTCACGGTTCTGTAGATTTACTAGTGTGTAGGAAGATTAAAACAGGGGAAGGAAATGTTGGAATTTTAATGAGGTATTTCATCCCCCTCAATATGGAAGGAATTAATGTTGCATCAGTTACAAGATTATGTATTTCCTTTGTAACTTGTACTGACCTAAGAGCAACCATCTGAGTTATAATTCTTTCTGTCTTCTGTACACAAATTCACTTGTTTTGGCTCATTAATCAAAACCACCTGGTAATATAAAACAAATTGGACAATTAAAGAAATGCTACAGACTCACAGGCATGAAGACCGGAGCACGTGCTACCAAAAGATGGCCTATCCTCCCTGCCAGTGTGTCCGGGACTCTGCCAGAGAGACGCAAACACCATGTTCTTCATTAGCATCCATCATCACAACACCTAATCATCCAAATAGTGTTCAGTTTCTATAAGAAACAGTGCCAGATATCTGTTTCAGAAACCGCTATACCCTAAAAAAATGACTGAAACATTATTTGCATTTTTCTATATACATATGCACTTACCAATTTCAGGCCATATATAAGTCCCTGATGTTTAATTATCCATAGAAACTCACTCCTTTGGAATGAACATTTGGATATTCACAATTAAGACACATTGAAGATTCATATAATGTCATGTATAATTTCCCACACATGTTACCAATTATTTGAAACACACTTAACAGAAAGCATAATATAAACAAAATGCCATGAAAGCAAACATTTTCTGAATAATCATGAAATTTCTTAAAAATCATAAGTTCCCTTAATATCTGGCCAAATGATCCTAAATTATCAAATGAACTTAATGGTAAGACTGATGCTGTTTTTACAAAAACAATATTCTAGGAGATAGCAAATGAATTCCATTAAGTGAGTTGGTCTAAATCCATGTTCAGTATCAGGAAGGCAGGAAAATCCTGGGATCAGAAGAATCAAGATGGCTAAATCAGAGACATGAATGAGAAGTTGATATTGTCTCTCTAATGTTAATGATTATTTTTCATGGAAGTCATGACGTTAACACACTGACACTTGAGCTACCACACCAACTAAGGTCACTTCTGTTTCAAACCTTCAAAGCAAAATTTGTGTTCTTTGAGAAATAACAGAAGGACTTGCAGGTGTCTGTGAAAGTGAAAGTGCTAGCCACTCAGTCATGCCCAACTCTTTGCGACCCCACGGACTGTAGCCCACCAAGCTCCTCTGTCCGTGGACGTCTCCAGGCAAGAATCCTGAAGTGGGTAGCCATTCCTTTCTCCAGGAGATCTTTCTGACCCAGAGATTGAATCTGGGTCTCTTGTATTACAGGCAATTTCTTTACCACCTTAAGCCACCAGGGAAGCCCAGATGTCTATAAGGGTCTCCAAATCAGAGCGCTTCCTGGTCACACATGGAACATGTTACACACCTCATCATCAGAATGAGCAAAATCACCAACTTTTCTGGCTTTTTAAAACATGGTATATACAGAAGGTCCAGACTCCCTTACTGTGTCGGTAACTCTGTGCTAGCTTTAAAAATATATTGAAAAGTTTTTATTCCATTCACTTATCCACAAAATATTTATGAAGTACCTACCAGGTACCGGACACAAGTCTAGATGCTGGAGCCACAGCACTGAGAAACAATAAAACAGATTAAGGTCAGTGCATTCATAAGGTCAGCCTAGAGAGGCTCGAGAGACTATAGAAGGTAAACTGTATGGATAGTATACAAAATAGTGATGGGGAAAATGAATGGAAAAGAACAGAAAATGTGGGAAGAATTGCAATGTTAAATAAAATGGCTCGGGAAATGGCAAGTGCAAAGTCCTTGAGGTCAGAACATGTGTTCAGATACCAGCAAGGAGTCCCAAGTGACTGGAGCTGAGTGAGGGGAGGGAAGACAATGAAGCCTAAAATGGGGGCGGGGCTGGAAATAGGGAGCAAATCTTACAGTCATGTAAGCCTCTATATCGTCAGTCTAGTCCCTGCACATGCGTGCCTCCCAGGGCAACAGTCATACACAAGGTATTATGGATTATGACCCTGGACTTTAGAAACCTGTGATCCTGGCAGCCATGATAAGGTCTTCATATCTGTGCATTTTCCAGCGGTTGGAAATAGTTATCGAGATCCTGTACGACTGTGGAAGCACTTTGGAGAGTGCAACATGTAAATAAAATATCACTTCTGACTCAGAAAGGGTCACAATTTATATCTTAGCCTGAAATTGCCCTTATCAAGCATAATACTTTACCCTTAGGTTATATAAAGGCCCCCTTGAAGTCACAGTTTTAATTGTCTGTGCTTTAATTTAAATCTTAATGTGATTATCAATATGAAATCCTCTCACTGTTATTTTGCCTCTACATCAATATAACCTATTTAAATTCCTGAGTATATCCTCTTGACATTAGAAAACGACTATTTGATGTGGAACACCATCAAGAGGTGATTAGAGTAACTAGTTTGGTCAATGGAGATGAGCAGCTGAGTGGAGACTCTCATCTAGCATAGCTGTGGAAATATCCTGGGTAAATCAGGTCATACAAGACCCATACTCCTCCGGCCGTACTCACGGTTGCAGAAAATAGGTCTAAGAGCCATCTCGTTCTGGCCCTTTTCCAACCCAGTGATGAATCCGTTTATCAAAATCACTGTCAGGTAAATGTTCAAATGTTCTGAGACCTTGACCAGGGTATTCCTTAAACTTTAAGAGATGGAACACTTTGTAATGTATTTTCAAATTGAAAGTCACTTATCCTCTTAGCACCCCAAGGAGGTTTATGAACCAAATTCATGCTAAGAAATATTTTGAAAAGAACCAGTTAGGCTTAGATGGAAAGTGTCAACACAGTGGATTGCAGTGTATTTCCAATTCTATCTAAAATAGGTTTTCATAATTTAAAGTTTAGGGTTTTATTTACTCAGGAAAAAAAAAAGTAAATCTGAAGTACTGGAAACGGGATGCAATAAAACTCTAGGATTTCATCCAACTATTGCTTGGAAATGAAAATTCCCCAATGGGAATAGGTCTTTGAAATGGGACATCTGGGTTTTACTAAGTGGGTAATTAAAAGTTTGAAGTCTTGCCTGGAAAATGGGACAAAAGCTCAAATTACCAAGATAGGTGAGACATTCCCCACTGCCTTTATCATAGGAATGGCAGGGGTCCAGGCTCTAACAAAGCAAGGCAGAGAATGTGTGGAGTGTTAAACCACCCAAGGATAAAGAGAACTTTGAAATCTGATTTCTAGGGGATATTTTTCAGAAAGCATGCTATATTTCCCACAGCTAACGACACATCCTCTGTTCCAAGTCCAGGATGTAGTGACTAATGCACAGCCAGGTAAACCGTCATCTTGAAACATCCTCTGCGCTTTACTGACTCATGGTCAAGACCTGGGCTTTCCAGGACAGTGGCCAGGCACCAGCTCAGAATGAAAGTCACCAGCTAGCTGTTCGCCTGGATAGTCTCCTAAGGCATATAGATGCACCTCAAATTCAAATAGAAGCTGTCTGACTGTGCTTTATTCTAAGAATGGATAAGGCTACAGGGTCCAATATTGAACTTAAATGAGAATCAGACTATGTATGGACTTTGAGTGGTCTTCCCAAACCAGCTCCTATAGGTCTTCTCCCTATATTCTTTATAACTTACTTAATTTTTCTGTGACATTTTTGTTTAAAGAACATTGGGTAGCACATCTAGCTGGGTTGAAGGATTAGCAATAATAGACCCAGAAAAATGCTCAGGAAAAATTGTCACTGAATCATCACAGTTCAGGATGTGCCTCATAGTAATGACATTCTACTCAGCAGGTTATTCCATCCAGGAGGACAGTTTATAATATCATCTGACAGTGAACATTAGTATCTTTAGTGTCTTTGCATCATAGTCTTCCAGGAGGCCATGAAGAACCATGGTTCAAAGCTTGAAATATTTCACTTCTCATACAACTCTGTAAAATAGTAGGAAAAGTGTAAAGTATAATATTATGGTAGAAATGTGAGCACTGTGCCATGCTAAGAAAATGTTCAGTTAGTTAGTAAGTGTAAATTAGTTTAATTTGGCACCCAAAGTAAGAATTTCCCAAGGCTACGCACTAATGTCCAACATTAGTGCTTCACAGTTAGAATTCAGAAATGTTCAGCATTCATTCATCCTAACGGTGCAAATCTTCTAGAAAAAAATTATTTTTCACAATCAAGTCAATTTCAGTCTTATGGTAAGTTCTAACAATGGTTCATTCTTTTCATCATACACTAAAAGGGATCTATATAGCCGGAAAGAATAGATCAGAAAACAAGGCAAGATGGTTTTCCAAGTTTGATTCTGTCCTTTCTAATGTTTGTGACCTTGAGCAAGATTCTGAAGCTCTCTGGGCTTCAAGTTTTCTTCATACAGGAAAAATCATGTGGCTATTTTATTTCAATCATGTTAAAATTTTGATTAGAATCTGTTCAATATTTTACAGAAGGCAGTACAATGAACAAACCATCTCACTAGGTCAAGGGCACAAGATCCGGTTCAACCATCTGCCATTTTGCCGGATGCTCTAGTCCTGCTTTTTAGGCCAGAAGGTGCTGGAGGCAGTCAAGCAAGACCAGATTTTTTTTTTTTTTTTTTTGCTTGCTTTCATATTTATCAGAACCCTCCAAACATCACAACTGCTACCGTTTGTCAGTTGATCGGGTACCCCACTGAGCTACCCTTGACCTCAGGAGCAAAAGGACAGAACGATAGAAAGGGTGGCTACTCACCTGGTGTCCAAATACCATGCCCGCTGTGGATATGGGCAGTTGAGGATGAATCTCTGGATCTGCTGGCCCTCACGCTCATGGACAATGAGATTACCATAAGGTACCACCTCACTGGTAATTCCAGTGGGCATGTGTCCTCACTCTCTGCATCCATTTCATGACCCCACCACTATTACCACATCTCCACCCGCCCCTAATCCCATCCTCATTATCCCTCTGGTCATCTCTTTAAAGAGTCTAGTATCACAGGGCTTCAGATCAAGAGCAGAGAGACTAGTAACTCTGGATTCAGAGGTGTGGGCTAGACCAAAATGATATTTATTTTGTGTCCTCTTTGCACTAATTTTAAGCCATTTACTACTATTCCCACACATGCCTTAAATATGGGACAAAGAAGAAAATGAGGGAAGAAAGAGCAAAAAGTGAGAACTTATACTTTCAAATAGAAGTATTTTGGTGTCAAGTTTTAGCCACTACCTCAGATGGATATTAAGGATAAAATCTTATTGAGCAGCTAGAATAAAAACTGTGAATCATCAAAGTCCATTCTTTTGCTTATTCTGACTTTCTGCTTGATTAAATTAACATGTAGCTTTTGAAACCAGTTGTATAACTCTTGCGTTATCTCTTAGATTCTGGATTTTTTCAAAATCCTTATTATCAAATTGATCAACTTTGTAATTGAATAAAAGTGGTTGTACTTTTCCCCTCCACTGAAGGTATCAAAGATACGAAAATAGTTTTTACTTTTAAGAAAAGTAACCAAACATAACTTAACAGATGCTAAAATTCTACCTGACTAGACTGTGAACATAACATCTTAAACATTCTGCTAAATAAAACAATAAGATACATAGAATAATTATGAAAACTCAGTAGTTATAAAATTTGTCTCATAAGGCTCAATGCTGATATCCTTTGGGGGTTTAAAAATTCCAGAACTGAACTACGGTATAAAATGCAAGGAGACTATAAACAAACCTTTTGAAGTGTTTTGTGTGTTTTTTTTTTAATATAACTGGTACAACATGAAATAATCATAACATGTCAAAGCACAAAATGTGACTCCAACACGCACAAATAATACAGCCAAGGACAGGATCTTGGAGTCCCCCATGATGCCACTGTGAATTTCCTGGTGAATCACGGCTGCAATCACCCCCGGCTCCAGTTTTGAGCACAACAATATAAATGCTGAAGATTCACGTGGTGCTTCGTGAGTTTAGCTCATAATTTAAAGCGCTTGAGGAAATGACAATGAAAAGCCAGAACCCCCTTCTTCAACTCACAAATGAGTGGCTTTGCCTTCTTCTCTGCTTTTATTCATAAGAAATTCCCAAAGAAACCCATGGCACTCTGCTGGTGCCCCCTGCAGTGAAACAGGGAGAAGCGTGACCCCTATGGAGCATCCCTGGGGCGTTCCCTCGGTAGACTTTGCCTAAGTTCACAAATTCTCTCTTGTACTTCCGCAAATATCAGGGAGAGGTAAACATGAAGAAAGAAAAAAGTCACCAGCATAGGATAAGGATCTTAATGAAGGAAAATAGACTGGAATTAAGAAGAGGGAAGTTTTAGCCTAAATATCAAGGGGGGAAAGAACTTCCTGATGATAAACTCACTGGATTAAGGTATTGAATGATTTTTAAATGACATAATAATTTCAAACCCATTTAAAACTAGATATCTACAAAAAATACAAAGGATTTTTTTTAAGCCTCCATTAGCTCCTAGAGGAGGATTTATCTGTGATTAGACAGATATTTTTATAATTTAGCATTTTCTAGGATATTCTTTGACACTAAAAATTCCTAATATTTACATAGTTTTTATAATTTGACAGCATTTTCTCTAAGCACTTTGGATACCTTGACTTATCCTCACAATAACCTTATTAAGTTATTACTATTACTAACCCCATTTTATGGATGAGGAAACTGAGATGCCAAGAATCTAAGTAACTTCCGCAAAGGCACACAGATTGAGCAGCAGAAAGATTCAAACTGGGGATACAGCTCCAATATCTCTTGTGCAGAGAGCGGCATAAAAATATCTTGGTTTAAAATATCAACTTATTAAAAATACAAATAAATAAATAAATAAAATACCAACTTATTACATAGCTAATTCATCCTTGAGCAATTATCATCATTCTACATGGTCAAATGAGGCAAAATTATGAAACAGGTAAAATCTATCAACTTTGTACCTTTCTATGCTCTTTTCCTGAGCCTCATCTTCTCTTAGGGAATTGTTCCTACAGCTCCTAACAATTGAGATTCTCTTTTTTTTTTTAACTTTCCTCCTAATAAAACCTGCTGATAGTTGTCAAAATGATTTAATAAACCTATTCTAATGAAGGGCAAGTGCCCAGAAAGTGAAAGTCACTCAGTCATATCTAACTCTTTCAGTCCATGAGATTCTCCAGGCCAGAATACTGGAATGAGTAGCCTTTCCCTTCTCCAGGGGATCTTCTCAACCCAGGGACCGAACCCAGGTCTCCCGCATTGCAGGCAGATTCTTTACCAGCTGAGCCATAAGGGAAGCCCAAGAATACTGGAGTGGGGACCCTATCCCTTCTCCAGGGGATCTTCCTGACCCAGGAATCAAACTCAGCGATGCAGGGGTCTCTTGCATTGCAGGCAGACTCTTTACCAGCTGAGTCATCATGTAAAAGAACCCTCTAAATTTTTTGTTGTTGTTTAATCGCTAAGTTGTGTCCAGCTCTACAGTGACCCCAAGGACTACAGACGACCAGGCCCCTCTGTCCATGGGATTTCCAAGTCAAGAATACTGGAGTGGGTTGCCATTTCCTTCTCTGAGTGACCAGAGCCTCCTAGTAAATAGTCAGTGCCCAATAAGTAGCTATTGAATGACTGCTGAATGTTTATGCACTGCCTCTCCCCAAAATTGTCTGAATGACTTTCCAGCACCAAAAGTCCTAGGATTTAGCAGCCAGGCTTAAAAACTTTACATTAGTCTTCACGTAATTGAAATAATAACTTCAAATTATGTAACACAGTTCCATAAACCTAATCTCACTTGCCTATCTGCAAGTCAATTCTAATGAGAGAGAGGGAGAGAGAGAGCAAGCAAGCCTGAATAGTATTGCCAAAGACTAAATCAAAGGTTAGTGTACCCTTTTACAGGAGTTGGGGGAGTAGAGGCAGTGTTTGGGGCATGGGGTGGAAAGTGTGAGAAAAGACAGTTCTACACCCTGGAATTTCAACACCTTGGTATTCCACAAAAACCAAGAGCCAGCTCAAGGGAGAACATCTGCCAACGGCTTCCAAATGAAGGAGAGTCATTCTTCCAACAAGAAAATGGTGACGAAGGGTCATCTTAGACTGAGAAGAAAATTGAATTTTCACAGTGCCAACATCAGGCTTATTTTTAAAACATTCCCTCGACATTTGTACATGCACCGGGAGAAAGAGAATCAGGAATGTGGTTCCTCAGAATTAAAAGCATATTGGAAAAATAGCTCTATTAAGCATGGGCCTAATTTAAAATACAGAAGTTTTATTAGGTTGAGATATATAAAGCTGACATTTTTGTAAACCAAAAATGGTCGAATAGAGGCAATTTCATATGGTTTGACCTAAAAGAGTATGTCATATTAATCGGCAGGTGGCTGTAAATCACAATAATACCTAATACTTTTAAGTTGTGTTGGCTCTAAAGTGACTTTCCGATGGTCACATCGCTGGCAGATGAAAAGTTTTATGACTGGCAAAGTCCTCCTTTGAATAGGCCTGCCCTCGAGCGTTTATTCATTCCACAAGTATATCTGAGCATTTACCATGTGCCATGCACGGCGCTCAAGGTCATTTTTCAATGTAGAAGAGTCACCTACTAGCTCCTGCTCAATTGTTGGCCCCAAGAGCCATCAACCGCGAAGCCCTGAGCTTGCACTGTGAGTCAGATCAAAATCACAGGGGGATGAGTGGTGATAAGAAACGACAGAGCAAAGTTGCGGACCTGATAATGAGATACATCTGCTTTTTTCAAGGGAACAAATGTGCATTTTAGACCCCATGACAAGCAGAGAAAGGGAGGAGGCCTGGGGAGAACACAACTTTAAAGAAACCAACCCAGCCCTGACTTGCAGCCACAGCTTTCTCCACCAAAAGAGTCATCTCAGAGAGCCGGAAAGCAAGGTTGAAACAGCCCTTTCCAGGCCCACCGGACATGGGCCTTGGGCCTCTGGCAGCATCACCTGGGCGATTGTTAGAAATACACACTCCCAGGCCCCACCCTAGGCCTTCCGAACCAGACACTCGGGCTGAGACCCAGGAATCTGAGTTTTAACAAGTCCTCCAGAGGGGCCAGGGAAGGGGAGCTTGCAGATTCAAGAAGCTGAGGATCTGTATTTTAGGGGAAAGGAGAGATCCTGCCAGGGGAGTAAGAAGGTTAAAGCAGTGAGGGACTCCACAAGGTGTAAGAACACAGGCCTTCCAATCAGAAATACAAATCCTGCTCAATTTCCCATTTACACATGAAAATGTGAACGCTGTGTCAGTGAGCATTTAGTCAATGAAAAACAAAAATAGAAAATAAAAATAAAGCAAAAACAGTCACTGAGTGTTTCTTAGGTCCCAGGATCTTGGCTAAGTACATCACAAAGATTTCATTTAGCCCACAAGGCAATCTTATCATAAAGCAGGTATTTAACAGGTACAGAAACCCTTGAAATCCGTGAGAAGTGAAACACTGGGAGGTTAAATAACTTTCCATTTTCCGTGCATCTCACAAGTCACGGACTCAATTGCAAGTGAGGCCTCCTGACAGCACTCAGCTATCTATCTGCTGTATTTCAAAAGACACCCTAAAGCACCATAGCCCTCATTCCCATTATGAAAACATGACCGTTTATCCATACATTTTTCGATCAAAATACTGTAGCTCCCACGACAAGGTGAGAGGAACGAAGGACCGACGCTCTCTTTGCGGACTTCCAACCCAAACCAAATCCTTTCTAGCTTCATTTAGGGAGAAAGCATCCACCGGAGAGCAAAGGATGTAGCGCCACCTAGTGGATAAATGTTCCTGTTTATCTCGAAAGGCTTTTCGCTGGTGCAAAGAGCAGTGTAATGAAAATAGAAACTCCTCTGGACAAATGACTACAAAGCGAGCAAGCCCCGCAAGGAGCGGAGAGTCGGTTCAAGAAGCTGGCTCAGCTGTGTTCCTCTTCGGTCATGACCTCCTGTGAGTTGTCTGCGCCGCCGCCCGTCCTAGAGGAACCAGGACAGGACACGCCCAGCTAGCAGCCCTGTTACCCGCCATCTCTGCGCACCGAATCTTGACGCAGAGAATGCCACTGTAGGAATCTCCAAGAAGGATTAAGCTTGTACAACAGAAATGCTAATTCTGCTTAACTACGCGGGCCAGCTAGGCTTCACTGAAAAAGACACCCCTTTCATTGTCTGCACATTCTCCTGAAAAAGCCAGAGGGCAAGTGAAGAAAAGGAACTCGAGACAGTGAAATAATTTGACTAGGTTCCTTTAGTGGCAGGGAGATCAAAATGACAGATTTTGCCAGGCTTAATCTGACTCTCCACTCAGAGCCATCAAGAAAGGGGGTATTGCCTCTGACACGGGCTCCAGAGGTCGTCCAGATTGTTCAGGGAAAATTTCAACTTCCTGCTATTTCGTGATCTGCTCCAAATAGATAAAATTCCAGTCTGTTGCAAGCCACCCACGGCAGCAGCATTTTCCAAAGTGTCGGAAATATTTGCTGTATGGCAATGGGGTTCTACGTTTATTCACGCTTAGAAGACATTGGATTAAAAAACAAACAACAGCAAAGTCTACTGACTGAATCCAGAGCCTTCTCCGCCTTTACCTGGTAAATCTCCAAATGAAAGGTATGTCCCCTCCACTCCCTCAGGGATCTGGACAAGGACTCTTTCCCTCTTTTTCTGGCAGAGCACCCAGTAGATTGGGACACACACAGAAAACCCTCACCTAAAGTGGGCCTATCACGCCCCCTGCTTTCTTAGGACACAGCTTAAAACGAGGCAGCCAAAGAGGCTGCTGGGGTCATTGTGGTGACTTTGGTAACGAGTCTTTAAGATAGCCCAACTAACGTGTCTTGGAGAAAAGCTAAATATCCATTGTCATTTTCCAATTTAATTACAAGTAGTTTCTCTTTATTTGGCTTCCCAGGCGGCACAGTGGTAGAGAATCCGCCTGCCAATGCAGCAGACACAGGAGGTGCACGTTTGATCCCTGAGTCAGGAAGATCCCCTGGAGAAGGAAACGGCAACCCACTCCAGTATTCTTGCATGGAAAATCTCCTTATTAGCCAGCTCCATCAATCCTGGAAAAGGAGATCTCTACTCAACCTTTGTAGACAAGAAAGAACCGTCTCTTCTTCCATCTCTGCCTTAGCACACATCTTTAGGTCTGAGTGTACTGCCTGCCCTCTGCCCCTCTTCAGAGTTCTGGAAGCCCCTCCTAATGCTGATTAGGAGAGTCTGATTCTTCCCATTAGCAATTAGGGGACCCTTGGTGGTAGACAGAGGACAGAGGCGGCGGAAGGCACAGTCTCTGGTCTCCAGGAGCCTAGATTCTGATCTCTGGGCTTGCTCCTGTCTGCTCAGCCTTGGCTTTATTCTCTGGTTCTAAAGACGGAGGCTCATGAGCTGATTTGCCTGCCCCCTGCAGCAGCACCCAAGGGGTCCTGCACGGCTCTGCCCTGGATCTTCCCGTGGTTTCCCAGCACGCCTGCAGCATCACCTCCGCCCCTAGTCTCTCACTGATCCGAGCGGAGGCCACTGTTGGAGCCGCTCTTGGAGATTTTTGCTTGTGTTTTGCATTGCATCACCATGCTCTCTTCTAGAAATGGCAAAGACTGCTTTTTACGGCTTTTCCACTTTTTGTAAAAATAAGTACCAGAGAGAGAGACAGATAGAGAGATGGAGGCCCCAGGAACCCGCATACTATCAATGTTCTCTTCAGTTCTGGAAAGCCAGGAGACAAAGAAGCCATCACCCAGTCACTTCAAACACTCTGAACAGGCTGGCAGAGCTGTGGGACCATCCTAACTACAGCCCGAGGCATGGTCTCACAGCCTTTCCAGGCTCAGCTCAGCCAGTCACCAGCCAATGGGGAGGTCCTCCCCTGGAGAACCCCTTTCAATATCAGAGTGTTATGTTTATCCTTGCAGCACTCCTTCTTCCCACCTAGCACCCAGACAGGATTTCCTTTTATCACTCTAATTTGACACAAAAGTGCCTCTCTTCCCAAATTACATGCAGGAGAGACAGAAAGAAATTCTCTTCTTTCTTTCCTCTCTTTTGAGCAGCGTCGTCCATTTTCCCTGGGCTCAGACGACTAAGTTGTTAATGCAATCTCGGGCTTGTGCAGAAACAGAACTGCCATTTATTAACCTCACTTCTGGGAAATGGCCATGCCTAGGGCCCAGACTCAGGCACCCAGGGAGAGAGGCCTATTCCATGATTGAAGGCGTAAGTCCAAGGGTCACCCTGCCTTCTGATATATAAACTTTCAAAATGGAAGTTTATGAGTTGGGGACTTCTTTCACTTAGGCATTGACAGAATGATCCTCGAAAGCCATTGAAAATAAAAGATTGGGGTCTGTTGGAAAATAAACCTTGCTATACAAGACTGCAAATGTGAGATGGGGGCAGGAGAGGCAAACTACAATTCCCAGGAGATAGGTGGCAGAAAGCCCAGTTCAGAGGATGCAGAAGCTGACCTCTGACATCCTGAGTAACTACCACTTCCCATCTTGCCCTTAATAAGGCTGGTCCTTCCTCTATGTCTGGATAATAAGAAGTGCGAGTTTCACACTTTGCTTTGAAAGGATGCTGACTCCTGCCTTAGATCTTGGGGGAGGGGTGGCAAAATCTCCAATCTAAATTCCAGGGGAAAATTAGATATTTACATCTCAGGTTTTTTGTTGTTGTTTTTTTTTCCTTTGCTACCATTTACGGGGACAGAGATAAAACACCATTCAGTGGATGTCAAGAGTCTGTTGATTTTAAGAACAAATACTAAATTATTTAACATGATCATCAAGGTCCTGTATGACCCCCTACTTCCTGCCAGCCTCCCAAACCTTGGTCATATCACTGACCATGCCAATTTGGCTGGTCCTCCTTCAGACCCTCCCAGGTGCCTGGTGCTTCCTGCTAAAAGGTCTTTACCCAACTGTACTCTCTGCTTAGAATTGACTTATCCCTTCAAAAATTGTCCACAGCCCCCTTCACCCAGTGAAAACCTCCTCGTCCATCAGTTCTCAGCTCAAATGTCTCCTCCTCACCAGCTCCCTCCCCAGCCTTTAGTTGAGTTCTCCCACCTCACCCTTGCTGGGGACTTTCACAGCCCTCTTTGCTCCCCAATGCTTTTCAAAATGAAAAGTGAGCAATTGCTTAGATAATTGGCTGATTAGGCCTGTCTCCCCCCGCTCTCCTAGCAGAAAGAATTGCGAATAGAGGCAGCCAAATCGTGATATGAAGGAAGACACTACAAGCCTTTGAAACAAATCTGAAAGAAACCTCCCTTAGGTCACAACTTCTGCAGAAAGGCAGTATCTCATAGAATCAAGGACACAGATGCTAGAGTCAGACTGCCTGGATCGTCATCTCAGCTCTGCCACTTGTCAAGTCTGTGACCTGGGGAAATTTGCATAACCTCTCTGTCAGATTCCTTCTTTGTAAAAATGAACTATTTGCGCTCTGTGACCTCCAAGCTCTGCTGTTTGCTCCTGGTCTGGGTTTATTGTGGTAGGTATCTGAGGCCCTGTGAACTTGTACTTCTTATGGACCAGACAGGATTCTGCGTTCATGGTTTGGGTTGTGGGATTTCGTTTCAAGCCTTTAAATTAAGTGTAGGGGAGCACTGTGATTTTAGTGACCATTCAGTGCTGTACATAAAGCTGATGGCCTTGGACCGAGCTCCTTGGCAAATGTTTTGGAATATAAGCTCTTTTTTCATTGCCAAAGTTGTGACCACAACATAATTTTCCCCGAGCAGAGATTATGGATTTTTTTGGTAAAAAATTATTTACAAATTATTCTGGAGTCGTGATTGAAGCTCATTATTATATTTCCAAGTTGGCTGTCTCCTGCTCAATCTGATAAGAGGGCAACCTGGCAATGTGGGGTGTCTTTCTTACCGCTTATTGCCGGTCTTCTCTGCACTTTAAAAACACATAAACATGCATAAATATATAGAATGAAAGGCAACAAGCTATGTAGTTGAATCACTAGAAAAGCAGGGAGACAGTATGGAGGCTTTCTCTGGGTGCTCAGCCCAGATGTTTTAAATCAACCACCATAGGATCAATGAGGGTATGACACCATCTCATCTTCCCCTTGACTGCAAGGAATAAATTGGCCATGTGACGATTCAGGATGGCCCGGGGTCTCAGGCGTCCTCAGTCCATAAATTCTTCGAGCCTGCCTCCCTTTACACTTGATGCACACCTTTCTAGCTGCTGAGAGGCTCCAGAGAAGGGCGGGAGCAGAGGCTGGGCATGTATTTGCTAATCAAAATTGGCTTCAATCTGAGTTTGGCACTTGAATTATGTCTCCTCCAATGAATGATTCCACCTGATACGACTGCAAATAACATCTGATTGTGTTTGTTTCTAGTTTTCTACCTTAGAGTTTAAATGATTTTCCTTACATTTCATCCCCAAGTTCATGAGATAATTTACGACCTGATATCTACAAAGTGACTCCATTTACTATTATTATAACCATGTCATTCCTCCAAAGCTTCACTCTGGAATATTATGACAAAATAGCAAGAACATAATTTTAACACACATAAAAATTATCACCATGCAGCTGCGTAAGTATTTCTCTCCCGTATGAGGTCCGCAATCAATTCTATTTGTGCATATGACACAAAGAGAGTAATAATTTAACACCCCTTGATGGTTTTTTTTTTCCCTCCTTTTCCTGAAATCTATTTAGGAGGTAGTGAAAGGCCTCCAAAACCTAAGCTTTCTGCCAAATATCTGCAACAGTCCTCCTGCACAAACTCGACCGAAATAATTAAGAAGCTGCTTAAGTAACCATTTGCCACAAACCAGATTGAGGGATTTGAAATATGTACAAATATTTTTAAATAACCCTCCAAAGGGGAAATTCATACTAATAAGTGAAGGCTGAGACAGTGCCTGCTGCCAGCTCTGCATCCTGGGAGTACATGTGAGTAAATATAAACAGGTTCCAACCTTTTTTATCTTCCCTAAGGTATCTGAAAGAAAGGCTCCGATTTTAACGGCTACAAATCTGGGGCAGGGCTTTTTCTAATAAGATTTCATAATCTTCACAGCACAATACTCTTTGTGAGAGCAATCCCAGGACGCGTAATTCCCCAGCAGTTAGTGTACCAGGGTGAAGTTCTGAGTCTCAGATAACACTATGGCTGTGGTTTATGCCCTGATTGATAACATAGTCGATGGAAGCAACCTGTCCCAGAGAAAGGATCCAAAAAGCTTTGCATAGTGTTTACGATACAGATAACCTCCCGGCTGACATCCGTGGAGGAAAACCTTTGATGGATGAAAGAGGCTCGGAGATCCTGTGCACCCAGATAGCGCTGGTGAGTGTCTCGTATATCACTCTTTAGACAATTACAGCACTTTAGTCATTTTATTTAGTTACAAACGCTTAACTGATTTTTATAACAATATGTTTTGCCGAGAGTATTTGATAAATATAATGAAATCATTTTATGCTATATCCCAGGGGACAGGCCAGGGAAAATGCTGTTAAAAGACACTATTTCTTTGTCGTGCATCATATTAAGTCTGTACTGTTACTGGAGCCTGAGTCTGAATGTTTGAGAGCCTCCATAACCAGTACCTCCTCTGCCTAATTCCTTGCTGCTTAAAAGGTGATGAGTTGACCCCAGCTTCAGCACTACCAGAGAGCTTGTTAGAAATGCAGAATCTCGGGTCCCATCCCACACTTAGTGAAGCAGAAACTGAACATTAACCAGATCCTTCTGTGTTCCTATACACGCTGAAGTCTGAGATGCACTGGTCTGTTACATCTTAGAGCAAGCTGCAGCCCCAGATTGGAGCCAGTAATAAATAGAAGGGAAAAGGATGTGGACACCAAGTAACCAGGTTTTTTTCACATCCCCCCACCCAGCATCCTTTCCATGGGAGTTTGGCATTGACTAGCAGTTCTAAACTGCAACTTAAATGGCTCCAGTGGGCCATGGATTCCATGTAAAGTAGTAAACACATGAGTGTGTTATGCAAAAAAGGAAGAGAAGGCACTTCTAGAGAACCTGATAAAAGAATGTGCATGGTTTAGACTGAAACTTGTTAAGCTGCTTCAGGGCACTTTAATGAGTGTGGAGTGTGTAGAGTGAACTCTACGTCCTCTGAAATCTATCAGTTTCTCAGATGCCTTACCTGCATTCACAACTTTGATCTACCCTGATTCATTTCATTCCTAATAGGTTTCACTAGTCTCCCAGAGTATAGACAACTTAAAGAATGAGTTATGGTACACAAAAGGCTAATGGGGCATCCTTAAAGCAAAGAGAAACAACAAAAAAGAGAAAAAATATGTTATTTGGACTCTAACTTCTGATGCACTTGTGAAGTTTCTGGTTATAGAGAATTCAAGATCAGATGCCATGTGCACCCTCCTTAGAGATTAATCATGACTTGGAGAGGCTCTTAGCTGATTGAAATGAACATTAAGTTTTTGAACTGCCAAAGGGACTCCTTTAGACAACTTGAAAAGATCAATAACCAGTGTAAATAGCATGCTGACTACCTCTCCTAAAAGCTGAGGTGAAGTGCCATGTGCAGAATGCTGGAGTTCAAATTGGCCAGCACCATGAAACCAGATGCTTCCAGAAAGCTTCCCAAAAAAGAAATGGCTTTACTGAAGAAAAAGTCTTTAACCTCCAAGTTGCAGGTTTCTGGAACAGAAATTATTAGCCTTTTCTGTTGTTGGCTAAAGGGATGATTCAACTAGATTGTCTCCTTGAAATAGCAAGAGAGCCCCAAAGTTATCAGCTTTCATGTTTTGCAGGAAATAAAAAATAATAGAACCAGCTTATTTTGTTTTTGAAGTTCTTGGGTCAATCAAGTACAGCTCTGGGGTTCTATCACTATTTTGCATTCTACCAGGCCAGCTGGCAGCCAAGCTGGATACAGCAGAGTGCTTTTGTAAATGGATAGAAATGTCTAACATGAATGATAGGGCTCAAATCTTTTCAAAGCTATTATATTAACATACCAAAGATCCTTCAGCCAAACGAGGTCATAGGGCCGGGCCATAAGCAAAAACCCCAAAGAAATATTGTTTGTTGTCTTTTGTCTTTTCCTCTAGCATTGTTTTACTTGATGAAATTGAATAACAACATCTACACTACAGCTTTATGATGTTTACGCTTTACAAAGCACTGCCACATATTCTTTTATTTAATACTCAGAGCATCCCTGTGAGAAATATGTTAACATCCCTGTGTTATAGATGAACAAACACAATTCCCAAAGCTCTGCCCAGCATCTCATGGGTAACAGGTGAAAGAGCTGCTTTGTTTCCTTAACAGAGCGAGGTCAACACTATACTTAATTAAGAAGGAGATATGTCAACAGTCTCTCCCTAATCTCACCAGGAGAAATTAAAATTTTACAGAAAAGTATAGAAAGGCAGGCAATAAACAAAGGATTCAAGCCTTCGTGCAGGGTCATTTCCTAGAGTAATATCACTGCAAAGAGTTTTATTCCCTTATCTTAAAATGCAACGCCTTGCTCTACACTGGCAAGCCCTTTTCATCACTCAGAATCCAAAATTAAGCCCTTCCTCCTTGAAGCCTTCCTTGCATACCAGCCAAAAGTGAATATTCTTTCCCTCAAATTAAGATGGCAGGGGTTTTGATTACACATGAATTGTGATACCCTGTCTGTGTGATGGTGGCTCATGTCCATGGCTAGCCTGACTATTTGATACATGGGCTCTAGAGCAGGAACTGTTATCGTATGAGTGGAATAACACAGTCTCCTGTAGACCCCACGGACTCTGGAATCAGGTGTGTCTAGATCCAGATTTCTGCATCTCCCCTTCACAACCATGAAGTATTCCTCCCTTCCACCTCTCTCAGACTGCTTAATATCATAATGTCTCTCATTTTCACTACAGCACTTCTGAGTATCACCATGAAAATATGTATGTCAGTGCCAAAACATTTGCTTCAGTTGGAGGCATGGACTGCTAGCATGGACTGCAAAAGGAGGAAGTCAAGAGACACCTGGAGTAACAGACAAATTTGGCCTTGGAGTACAACATGAAGCAGGGCAAAGACTGACAGAGTTTTGCCAAGAGAACTCACTGGTCATAGCAAACACCCTCTGCTAACAACACAAAAGAAGACTCTACACTACACATGGACATCACCAGATGGTCAATACCAAAATCAGATTGATTTTATTCTCTGCAGCCAAAGATGGAGAAACTCTATACAGTCAGCAAATACAAGACCAGGAGCTGACTGTGGTTCAGATCATGAACTCCTTGTTGCAGAATACAGACTTAAATAGAAGAAAGTAGGAAAAACCACTAGAACATTCAGGTGTAACCTAAATCAAATCCCCTACATTTATACAGTGGAAGTGACAAATAGATTCAAGGGATTAGATCTGATAGACAGAGTGCCTGAACAACTATGGATGGATGTTCATGACGTTGTACAGGAGGCAGGGATGAAGACCATCTCCAAGAAAAAGAAATTCAAAAAGTCAAAATGGGTGTCTCTGGAGGCCTTACAAGTAGCTGAGAAAAGAAGAGAGGCTGAAGGCAAAGGAGAAAAGGAAAGATATACCTATTTGAATGCAGAGTTCCAAAGAATAGCAAGGAGAGATAAGAAAGCCCTCCTCAGTGATCAGTGCAAAGAAATAGAGGGAAACAATAAACTAGAGATTTCTTCAAGAAAATTAGAGATACCAGGGGAACATTTCATGCAAAGATGGGCACAATAAAGGACAGAAATGGTATGGACCTAACAGAAGCAGAAGATATTAAGAAGAGATGGCAACTATACACAGAAGAACTATACAAAAAAGATCTTCATGTCTCACATAACCACAATGGTGTGATCACTCACCTAGAGCCAGACATCCTGGAATGCCAAGTCAAGTGAGCTTTAGGAAGCATCACTATAAACAAAGCTAGTGGAGGTGATGGAATTCCAGCTGAGCTATTTCAAATCCTAAAAGATGATTCTGTGAAAGTGTTGCATTCAATATGCCAGCAAGTTTGGAAAGCTCAGCAGTGGCCACAAAACTGGAAAAGGTCAGTTTCATTCCAATCCCAAAGAAAGGCAATGCCAAAGAACGTTCAACTACCACACAGTTGCACTCATCTCACACGCTAGCAAAGTAATGCTCAAAATTCTCCAAGCCAGGCTTCAATATTATGTGAACTGTGAATTTCCAGATGTTCAAGCTGGATTTAGAAAAGGCAGAGAAACTAGAGATCAAATTGAAAACATCCGTTGGATCATCGAAAAATCAAGAGAGTTCCAGAAAAACATCTACCTCTGCTTTATTGACTATGCCAAAGCCATTGACTGTGTGGATCACAACAAAATGTGAAAAATTCTTCAAGAGATGGGAATACCAGAGTACCTGAACTGCCTACTGAGAAATCTGTATGCGGGTCAAAAAGTAACAGTTAGAACTGGACATGGAACAACAGACTGGTTCCAATTTGGGAAAGGAGTATGTCAAGGCTGTTTATTGTCACCCTGCTTGTTTAACTTATACACAGAGTATATCATGCAAAATGCCGGGCTAGAGTCAAGCTTGCTGGGAGAAATATCAATAACCTCAGATATGCAGATGACACCACCTTTGTGGCAGAAAGTGAAGAAGAACTAAAGAGCCTCTTGATGAAAGTGAAAGAGGAGAGTGAAAAAATTGGCTTAAAAAAAAAGCATCCAGTCCCATCACTTCATGGCAGATAGATGGGGAAACAATGGAAACAGTGACAGACTATTTTGGGGGGCTCCAAAATCACTGCTGATGGTGACTGCAGCCATGAAATTAAAAGACGCTTGTTCATTGGAAGAAAAGTTATGACCAATCTAGATAGCATATTAAAAATAAGAGACATTACTTTGCCAACAAAGGTCCACCTAGTCAAAGCTATGGTTTTTCCAGTAGTCATGTATGGATGTAACAATTGGGCTATAAAGAAAGCTGAGCACTGAAGAATTGATGCTTTTGAACTGTGGTATTGGAGAAGACTCCTGAGAGTCCCTTGGATTTCAAGGAGATCAAATCAATCAATCCCAAAGGAAATCAGTTCTGAATATTCATTGGAAGGACTGATGCTGAAGCTGAAACTCCAATACTTTGGCCACCTGATGTGAAGAACTGACCCATTGGAAAAGACCCTGGTGCTGGGAAAGATTGAAGGCAGGAGGAGAAAGGAATGACAGAGGATGAGATGGTTGGATGGCATCACTGACTCAATGGACATGGGTTTGGGTAGACTCTTGCAGTTGGTGATGGACAGGGAGGCCTGGCGTGCTGCGGTTCATGGGGTCGCAAAGAGTCAGACACGATTGAGCAACTGAACTGAACTGAATGTGTGTGTATGTGTGCTTAATCACTCAGTCATGTCCAACTCTTTGCGACCCCGTGGACTGTAGCCCTCTGTCCTCTGTCCATGGACAGGCTCATCTCTCCATGGGATTCTCCAGGCAAGAATACTGGAGGGGTAGCTACTCCCCTCTTCAAGGGATTGTCCCAATCCAAGAATCGAACCTGGGTCTCCTGCGGTGCAGTCAGATTCTTTACCATCTGAGCCAGCAGGGAAGCCCAGTAGTCCTACACTGTACATTAGATCTCCAGAACTTATTCACCCTGCACAAGTGAAACTTTGTGCTTTTTGACCAACATTTCCCCATCTCCCCCACTTGCCAGCCCATGACAAATACCATTCTACTCTCTCTTTCTAAGGGTTCAGCTTCACTTGTCCATTCTTGGGATGCTTTTTTCACTTAATTTGAGTTGCCACACATTTAAAACTGTCCTTCTACATCACTGGCCATTCTTTCCCCAGATCCAAGGCTGATTCTCCCTCTTTCTCGACCTATGTGTGTTAAAATGGCCCAGATTCAAGCCTACCATCTTCCCTACCATCACTCCCTCCCTGCGAGACCCGATCCTATCCCCTCCTTGATATGCTGAGAACCTCCCAGACTTGTGTCTCCAGGGAGACCTTCTCCTTTGAATCTAGGCTCACTTCTTCCATCCGACTTGACATCTTCTCTTAGCTGCCTAGTAAGTGTCTCAAGTTGAGCATGCAGAGCAGTCCAGCTCCTCATCCTCTCACCTGTCCTTATGGCAGAGGAGCATCTCCGTTTTTCACAACTGCACAGGCCAAAGGACTTGAGGTCATTCTTGCCATTTCTTCTTCCCCTACACCCTATATCCAGCCCATCAACCAGTCTTTGGACTTTTACTTCAGAATCCTGCTTTTCTTGATGTGAATCACCATCATCCTATCTTTAACTGGATCCTAGGTTATCCTAACGTCTTTTGGCTGATTTCCCTGCTAACTTCCTGGCTTCTACAGAATAATTTCTCTACACAGGAGGCAAGGTGACCTTTTTAAAAGCTAAATCCAAACTTGGCATGCCTCTGTTCAGAAACCAAAAATTCTGTGTCCCATGAGGCCCTAGAATTGACCTTATCATCTCTTTGCCCAGTTTCCTCGACCTCATCTCCCCTCCATCCCCTCTCTCATATTGCACTGACCTTCTGCTGTTCTGACAAGCCCAACCCACTCTCCCCTCAGTACCTTGTGCCAGATCATCTCTCTCTCTGAAAATGTCTTCTCCCCGATTTCCCCATTGTTTTCCTCCTTGGGTGTCAGTGATGATCACTTTATTCATCACATGACCATGGAGGCCTTCGTTAAATCTCCTGTATAAAAAGTCTCAACATTCTGCATCCCTCACTCCCTATTTCTCCAAACCCTTCATTATCATCTGATATGAGTTATACTTACTTACTTATGGTTTCTCCTTGGAAGGAAAGTTATGATCAACCTAGACAGCGTATTAAAAAACAGAGACATTATTTTGTCCACAAAGATCCGTCTAGTCAAGGGTACAGTTTTTCCAGTGGTCATGTATGGATGTGAGAGTTGGACTGTGAAGAAAGCTGAGTGCCGAAGAATTGATGCTTTTGGACTGTGATGTTGGAGAAGACTCTTGAGAGTCCCTTGGACTGCAAGGAGATCCAACCAGTCCATCCTAAAGGAGATCAGTCCTGGGTGTTCATTGGAAGGACTGATGCTGAAGCTGAAACTCCAATACTTTGGCCACCTAATGCGAAGAGCTGACTCATTGAAAAAGACCCTGATGCTGGGAGGGATTGGGGGCAGGAGGAGAAGGGGATGACAGAGGATGAGATGGCTGGATGGCATCACCAACTTGATGGACATGAGTTTGACTAAACTCCGGGAGTTTGTGACGGACAGGGAGACCTGGCATGCCGCAGTCTATGGGGTCACAAAGAGTTGGACACGACTGAGCAATTGAACTAAACTGAACCAAACTGACTTATGGTTTCTATTTCTCCTCATTAGAATATGAGCCTTATGGGGCTTCTTCACCATAGCACTGATATGTAGTATGTGCTCAATAAATGTTGATCAAATGAATGAAAAGCAACTTCTGTGAACACCTAGAAGGAAGAAGAGACTTATGTTTATCATTGTGCATTTGTGATGTGTATGCCATCAGCAATGAACCACCACAGATGTCAGTCCAGACTAAATTTCTTAGCCATAATAGACCTCATTTTACCCACTTAACAGTTATTGAGGATGAGGATGATATAATGATTTTTAAGGCAAACAGAGAACAGTACAATACACTGAAAAACACATAGGGGAAATGATTTTCTTATTCTTCAGATACTCTGTAATAGTTACTTGGCTTGAAAATGGTGAAACTAAAATTTTGGACCCTAAAATATAGCTGCCCAATATGCCAGCATCTTTTTTATATTGTTCCCTACAAAAAATACAGTGCTTACAAAGAACAGTTACTATCCCCTCTGTTCTAGCTCCTGTTTGACTGTTTCCTATTGTTAGAGCCCATTGTGAGAAATAATACAAACTTTTCATCATCAGCTATTAATCAACAGTTACTTCACTCAAGATTTACTGGTTCACAACCCTTTTCTAGCCATTTTCTGTCTAGAAATATTTGCTTCATTTTCATAAAGTCCTATTAGTAAATTCTTCAGCATCCCAAGTAACCATAATGATTAAACACATAATAATTGTAAATTGAAAATCTACATACAGGATTAGCTCAATTACTCATTTTGTGAATAATCAAATCCCCAAAGAAACTCACATTCCATTGCTGTGTAATTTATTCTGGAATTGTAAATACAGCAACACTTGATGTATGTGGGCTACACCAATTTGGAATTTGAAGACATTCAGACAAGGTGAGCAATGAAGGTTATCTTTGATTAGGATGTTCTTCGTAATAAGGTTGAATAAATTAATTTCATAGCAAAATATAAAGGGGAAAATACTTGGGAATAAACACACTTTCAGAACTCTTCAAAATAGGAATAAGGTTTCTGTTTTGCTTTGGTTTTTTAAGGTGAAAAGTGCTTAAATGTTCATTCAGTTACTTCAATTTCATTTAGTAAAGTTCTAACCTAATAGCAGAATCAACTTTGATACAATGGTTCCCTCAACTCTCTGATTTTATTATTTTAGGCTATAAATTCTTCTACTGAGCACTAATCCTGTAGCCTACACTGAGGTATAATTATTGTCTGGGTTGTAGTAGTAGCTTAGAAGTAATAGACTAAATCTGAAGCACCATTACATAAATACTGAAACCCAACATGCTTGCTATTTTAGACTTGTTTTTCCCCATCTAGTCTGAGTTAGTAATGTTTCAGTACATAAGAATACTCTATGTGGTGAAACCTTTTAAGGATCACTAACATTTTTTGAGCAAGACAATTTAGGTGCAATTTACCTTTGATGAAATTTTTCTCAATTTAAAGCAAACATATTTTGGTGAATTTTATTTTTTGTCTTTGAGACATCAAATTGTTTTCTCAGTTAACTTTGCTAATACAAAATTAATTACATTGTCTACCTGCATAAAAATTGCAAATTTTATGTTCCACTATAAGAATCATTACCTATGTATATGAAGTCAATACTCAGGTTGAGTTCAACTGGGTTTGAAAGACTTTCAAAACTGGTAACTAAGTTGGAAAACACAGCTTTAACCTTCTTGTGCTAAAAAAAATGCAAAATATTTCTCCTTATTGACACTGAATATTTATTAGCTCACTATTTATTGGCTTGCTTGTTGTTTTCATTACTTGAAATGCCTCAAGGAACCATCAGACCCACAGATCAGATAATTCGGGCACAAATCATATGAATTAAAACTATCTCAGCAGACACCATGTTGGTATGTGGGAAAAAAAATTATATTTTGCACCTGATGGTCTGCAAACTAGCAGTTTGCCTTCCAGAAGGGGAGGGAATTTCAGTGACAAGGGTCTTCTGAAACCGTCTGTGTCTGCTTCCCTGAGATTCAAAAATGGCCTTGTACATTCTCTCCGAGCCTCAAGGCTTGAAAGTCATCCAAAAGCTGGGGACCAATCTAAAGTAGATTGGCTTATACCCAAATTTAATGAAACTTCCTTAGAGGAAACTGATTTCCCTCATTATCCTTTATGTAGATAATATGTGGAATTAATTCTCCTTCACTAAGTTATCATTACATTGAGCAGACAAACACAGATATAATATTATTAAAAGTAATGGAATGAGTTCATCCACTGTTAACTTTAATGGTTTGTATCTTCTCAAGTGTCCCAGAGAAATGCCTCTGTCTCATCGCTTTAGCAGATTAAAGGTCAGGGCTAAGGTTACCACATTTCATGCTCACTAAAGAAGGATCTGCACTCTCTCAGGCCTTACTCCTTTGGAGTTTAGAATGAAGCTGACCTAAGAGCAAACATAACTCTTCTAAAGACTTCTTTCCAACCATAGTGGTAACAGACACAGAATTGTATTTCTATATATTTATTTTGCAAAGTAATTATAAAATATTTCATTTTTATAATGAAATTATAAAGAGACATATATGAGATATCTAACCTTTGTTATAGATTCTTCCTTTCCGCATCTTGGAAGTAGTATTTCTTAGTTAATATTCAACAATCATACGTATATGCTCATTAATATTCAGAGTGAGTAAAGGCTGGGCAGGTAACACCTTTACATTTTAAGCATCAATCTTGTTGTTCATTTTGCTGAAGTGAAACCTAATCAACCTTTCTTTGCTGCAAAAAAGCTTTTACTAAGCATCTCTCAGCTGTGTAAAAAAAGAGAATTCCAGAACTGTAAGTGCAATGGAAAGAATATACACTTACACACACATATTCATACATATACACCTGCATATATATAATATAAAATATGTATTATATACTTATATGTAAAATATAGATTTTACATATAATATATATATAGATTACAATAGATTGTCACAGAAACATGTGCTTACTCTATTTTAGTTTCATTCATTCTGCAAGTATTTATGAAACCTCTGCTCTGCATTAGGCATTGTGTTAGTACAGAGAATATAAAGACAAACATAAAAGTTTGTGCCTTTTAGAATAATTGAGAAGGTAGACGTAAATAAATATTGATAACTGTTATTACATGAGAACCACTCAACATGTCAAAAACAAAGTTGTTGGCATAAAAAAATATTAAGAAAAGCAAGACTTCTGGATGAAATATAGAAACAGGGATCAAATTTACCATCCTGTTTGAAGAAAATAACTAAAATACCAGACAAAATATGTAAATACATAGTCATCAACACGTTAGAAATAAAGGCGAGTGACTGCCAAAAAAAAAAAAAGTCATGAAACAAATAAGGGGAGCCTTATCGTTGCTCTAGCTTACTCCTCAGAGAAAGTTCCCAGTTTGTGAAGCAGAGAGAGGAAATTCAGGCAAAGTCTATTGAATATTCTGAGTTGAGGAGACGAGTAAGGAGTTTAGAAAACCCAACGTGACTGGTGTTTGCAGGGTGGGATACTTAAGAGGAGAAAATTGCACAGAAAGAGAACTCCTAAGAGTTGCAGATGGTTCTGCTTAAAGCAAGTAGAGACCAACTTGCATTTGTTACCAACATGCCTTCCCAGCAGTAAAAGGAAACCAAGTTCGGTTCAGAAGCCACACGCAGCTTTATTCTCTGATCAACGAATGGAGAGGCACACGCCCGTGATCTAGAGCACATGCTCTTCATGCAAAGCCGTCTTGGGGCTGCATCACGGAATTCTCCTGAGCAAGGAGGGGCAGGATTCTTGCAGGTTGGGTGCGGCTCTGCTGCTCACACTTCAGATCTCAGCCCTGGATGCGGCATCTCTGTGCAAGGCCCGTAGTCACCACACTGAATTGCAATGCTCTGCGCAGCACTTCTGCACACACCCGATGCCGCTATTTTGCACTAGGAGCTCTGGTTAGAAATGTCAGGTGTGAGGCCTCTGCGCGTGGCACCCTGTGAGCCGGTGAAACTAGACTAAGCACAGAAGGAAAACAAAGATTAGACTTTTTTTACCCAGATTCTATTTTTATTCTCTGGGAATTGTTAATGGGCTTTGCCAGTGACACATTCTTGTGAGGAGACTACCTGAAGCCAGGAAAGGAAATAGCCGGAAAGATTAAAGATAATACCACCAAGGAAACATATAAGACCAGGAAGCATGCCTGTGCTCAATGACCAAAATGGGAAATTTTATAATCCTTGGCCTCAGAGGACTAAGAAGAGTATTGCCTGAAGCTTGGGGTGGGGCGAGTAAACACTACTGTAGTCTCACATAACAAAGCTTAAAAAGAAAATAAGAAAAAAAAAAAGATTTAAACTATTACCAAGTACTTTAACAGTATTTGAGTACAAAGTTCAAGAATATTCTTTCAGAAATACAACAATACCCAGAGTCACAATGTCTGACACCCACAAAAAAAGTGTCAAGTATACAAAAATGAAGGAATACATAATATAACAGAGAAGAAAAAAGTTAACCAATTAAGCTAGACCAAATATGATATAGATGGCATTAAAAAGTAATTATAACTGTATGCTATATATCCAAGGCTAATGGCAAGGATGAACATTTAAATAGAAGATATAAAAAAGACCCAATTTGAATTTCTAGAAGTAAAAGTTAAAATTTCTGCTTTGTAAAATACATAGGATGGAATGACAGATGACATTTCAGAAGAAAAGAAAGTAAAGTTGAAAATATAGGAGTGTGAACTATCCAAAGTGAAGTACACAGAGAAGAAAGTTCCTAAAAGGAAAAGGAGAGAAAAAATATTTGAAAAAATAGTGGCTTAAACCTTTGCAAATTTGATGAAAAATACAAACACACGTATCAAAGAAGCTTAATAATCTAAGCACAAAATATATATATAAATAAAACTATAGCCCGGCACATAAAAGCCAATTACCTAAAACCAGTGATAAGAAGGAAATGTTAGAAGCAGATATAAGTAAAGAATTATGCGCAGAAGAACACATATATGGATGAAAACAGATTTGTGGGAAATAATGAAAGCAAGTAGACAATAAATCAAATTCCTTTAATAAAATTATTGGAATTTTGTTTCATACAAAAATATTTTTCAAAAGTAAAGATAAGTTACATGTTCAGTCGCTCAGTCGTGTCGGACTCTTTATGGTCCCATGGACTGTAGCTTGCCAAGCTCCTCTGACCATAGCATTTTCCCAGCAAGAATATCGGAGCGTGTTGTCATTTCCTACTCCAGGGGATCGTCCTGACCCAGGGATTGAACCCACGTCTCTTGTGTCTCCTGCATTGGCAGGCAGATTCTTTACCACTAGCGCCATCTGGGAAAGCAAGAATACTGGAGTGGGTTAAAGATAAGTTAAGGGCTTTTAAAAAAATTAAGACTTTATTTTTTAGAGTGGTTTTAGATTCCCAGTAAAACTGAGAGAAAATTTCAGTGATTTTTCCGTATACTTCCTGACCCCAGGTATGCATAGCATCCCCTGTTATCAACAGCCCTTTCTAGAGTGGCACATTAGTTACAATTGATGAACCCACATTGATACATCATAATCTCTCAAAATGCATGGTTTACATTACCATTCACTTTTGTTGTTGTACATTCTAGAGATTTAAACAAATGAATAATAGCATGTATCCATCATTATGGTATCACACAGAGTATTTTCTTGCCCTAAAAATCTTCTATGATCTGCCCGTTCATCCTTCCCCTCCTACTTTCAATCTCTAACAATTACTGATCTTTTACCATGCAGGACTTTTTCAGAATGCAAAAACTGAAAGAATTCACTATAAGCAAAACTGAACTATAATAAATATCAAAGGATATCCCTCAAGCAGAAAGAAAGTGATATCATATAGAAACATGGATCTTCACAAAGAAATAAAAAGCAATGGAAATGATAAATGCATGGGCAAATATAAAGGCTTTTATGCTCATTAAATATCCACAAAAGATAATTGCTTAAAGTAAAAACAGTAACAGTATGTTGTGGTATTTGTAATATATATATAAAGTAAAATATACCATATTAATAGCCCAAGATGTATACTGTAAGAACTAAAGGAAGTTTGCATATCAAAATAAAGTTATAGTTAATAAACAAAAGAGTCAAAGAGGAATCATAAAAAAAAATTTAAAAAGAGGGAAAGGTGAAGGGGAATACATGAGGCAAATAGAAAACACGTAGCAAGATGGAGTACTTAAACTAAACCATAAAAATAATGACATTAAATGTAAATAATTCACACTCCAATTGAGGCAAATATTGTAAAATTAGATAAACGAGTGAAATAACTATATGTTAACAAGCATAACGTGTGCATGCATGCTCAGTTGTATCTGACTCTTTGTGACCCTATGGACTGTAGCCTGCCAGGCTCCTCTGTCCATGGGATTTCCAAGGCAAGAATACTGGAATGGGTTACCATCTCCTCCTCCAGAGGATCTTCTCAACCCAGGGACGGAACCCAAGTCTCCTGTGTCTCCTGCACTGGCAGGCAAATTCTTTACCACTGAGCCACCTGAGAACCCAAATATAAAAATGCAAATAGGTTAAAAGTAAACAGCTGGGGAGAAAGTGTCCCATGCTAACGCTAATCATGGGAAAGCACTAGTAACTATCTTGATGCTGTTGTTTGTTGGTGTTGCTTAATTGCTAAGTTGTGTCTGACTCTTTTTCAACCCCATGGACTATAGCCCACCAGGCTCCTCTGTCTGTGGGAATTCCCAGGCAAGATTACTGGAGTGGATTGCCATTTCCTTCTCCAGGGGGTTTTCCTGACCGAAGGATTGAACCCGAGTCTCTTGTGTCTCTTGCATTGCAAGAAGATCCTTTGCGGCTGAGCCACCGGGGAAGTGCATCATGATATTAGGTGACATAAAACAAAGGTGATGGCAGGAACAGATAGGAATGGATTGTAATGATTTTTAAAAAATCATCAAGAAAACGTAACAAACTTTATCACTTACACAGAGCTTTGAAATATTTAACACATGAAGCATAATATGAAACTGAAAGCAAAAATAGACAAATTTACAATTACAGTCAGCAGTTTCTATACCTCTGCCTCAAAAATAGCAGGAACAAATAGAAAATCTGTGAATGTATAGAATACTAGAACAACAACATCAACCAATCTGTTCTCTGACAGTTTTATAGCTGTTCAGTTGCTCAGTTGTGTCCGACTCTTTGCAACACCATGGACTGAAGCACACCAGGTTTCCCTGTCCTTCACCATCTCCCAGAGCTTAACAAACTCACATCTTTCTCAGTGATGCCATCCAACCATCTCATCCTCTGTTTTCCTCTTCTCCCCCTGCCTTCAATCTTTCCTAGCATCAAGATCTATTCTAATGAGTCGGCTCTCCACATCAGGTGGCCAAAATGTCGGAACTTCAGCTTCAGTAACATGCCTTCCAGAATATTCAGGATTGATTTCCTCTAGAATTGGCTGGTTTGATCTCCTTGCAGTCCAAGGGACTCTCAAGAGTCTTCTCCAACACCACAGCTCAAAAACACCAATTCCTCGGCATTAAGCCTTCTTTATGGTCCAACTCTTACAACCATACGTGCCTATTGGAAAAGTAATGTCTGCTTTTTAATACACTGCCTGCCTTTCTCATAGTTTATCTTCCAAGGAGCAAACACTTTTAATTTCGTGGCTGTAGTCACCATCTGCAGTGATTTTGGAACCCAAGAAAATAGTCTGTCACTGTTTCCATTGTTTCCCCATCTACTTGCCATGAAGTGATGAAATCAGATGCCATGATCTTCATTTCTTGAATGTTGAGTTTTAAGCCAGCTTTTTCCCTCCCCCCTCTCACCTTTATCAAGAGGCTTTTTAGTTCCTCTTCACCTTCTGCCATTAGGGTGGTGTCATCTGCATATGTGAGGTTATGATATTTCTCCTGGCAATCTTGATTCCAGCTTGTGCTTCATCCAGCCTGGCACTTTACAAGACGTATTGTACATATAATTTAAATAAGCAGGGTAACAATATACAGCCTTGACATACTCCTTTCCCTATTTGGAAGCAGTCTGCTCTTCCATGTCCACTTCTAACTGTTGCTTTCTGACCTGCATACAGATTTCTCAAGAGGCAGGCCAGGTAGTCTAGTATTCCCATCTCTTGAAGAATTTTCTATAGTTCGTTGAGGTCCACACAGTCAAAGGCTTTGGTATATCAATAAAGCAGAAATACAAGTTTTTCAAAAAACTCTCTTGCTTTTTCAGTGAGCCAGTGGATGTTGGCAATTTGATCTCTGGTTCCTCTGCCTTTATCTAAAACCAGCTTAAACATCTGAAAGTTCATGATTCACATACTATTGAAGTCTGGCTTGGAGAATTTTGAGTATTACTTTACTAGCATATGAGGTGAGTGCAATTGTGCAGTAGTTTGAGCATTCTTTGGGATTGCCTTTCTTTGGGATTGGAATGAAAACTGACCTTTTCCAGTCCTGTGGCCACTGCTGAGTTTTCCAAATTTGCTGGCATATTGAGTGCAGCACTTTCACAGCATCATCTTTCAGGATTTGAAATAGCTCAACTGGAATTCCATCACATCCACAAACTTTGTTCATAGTGATGCTTCCTAAGGCCCACTTGACTTCGCATTCCAGGATGTCTGGCTCTACATTGGTGATCACACCATCGTGATTATCTGGGTCATGAAGATCTTTTTTGTACAGTTCTTCTGTGTATTCTTGCCACCTCTTCTTAATATCTTCTGCTTCTGTGAGGTCCATACCATTTCTGTCCTTTATTGTGCCCATCTTTCCATGAAATGTTCCCTTGGTTTCTCTAGTTTTCTTGAAGAGATCTCTAGTCTTTCCCATTCTATTGTTTTCCTTTACTTCTTTGCATTGATCGCTGAGGAAGGCTTTCTTATCTCTCCTTACTATTCTTTGGAACTCTCATTCAAAGGGGTATATCTTTCCTTTTCTCCTTTGCCTTTAGCCTCTCTCCTACTCACAGCTATTTGTAAGGCCTCCTCAGACAACCACTTTGCCTTTTTGCATTTCTTTTCCTTCGGGATGGTCTTGATCACTCCCTCCCATACAATGTCATGAACCCCCGTCCATAGTTCTTCAGGCACTCTGTGTATCAGATCCAATCCCTTGAATCTATTTCTCACTTCTACTGTATAATCATAAGGGATTTGATTTAGGTCATACCTGAATGGTCTAGTGGTTTTCCCTACTTTCTTCAACTTAAGTCTGAATTTGGAAATAAGGATTTCATGGTCTGTGCCACAGTCAGTTCCCAGTCTTGTTTTTGTTGACTGTATAAAGCTTCTCCATGTTTGACTGCAAAGAATATAATCAATCTGATTTCGGTATTGACCATCTGGTGATGTCCATGTGTAGAATCTTCTCTTGTGTTGTTAGAAGAGGGTGTTTGCTATGACCAGTGCGTTCTCTTAGCAAAACTCTGTCAGTCTTTGCCCTGCTTCATGTTGTACTCCAAGGCCAAATTTGCCTGTTACTCCAGGTATCTCTTGACTTCCTACTTTTTCATTCCAGCCCCCTATAATGAAAAGGACATCTTTTGGGGTGTTATTTCTAGAAGGTCTTGTAGGTCTTCATAGAACCATTCCTCTTCAGCGTTATTGGTCAGGGCATAGACTTGGATTACTGTGATATTGAATGGTTTGCCTTGGAAACCATTGAGATCAGGAAATGAACAGAGATCATTCTGTCATTTTTGAGACTGCATCCAAGTACTGCATTTCAGACTCTTTTGTTGACTATAAGGGCTACTCCATTGCTTCTGGGATTCTTGCTCACAGTAGTAGATATAATGGTCATCTAAATTAAATTCTCCCATTCCAGGCCATTTTAGTTCACTGATTCCTAAAGTATCAGTGTTCACTCTTGCCATCTCCTGTTTGACCACTTCCAATTTACCTTGATTCCTGGACCTAGCATTCCAGGTTCATATGCAATATTGCTCTTTACAGCATTGGACTTTATCTCCATCATCAGTCACATCCACAACTGGGTATTGTTTTTGCCTTGGCTCTGTCTGTTCATTCTTTCTGGAGTTATTTCTCCACTGATCTCCAGCAGCATACTGGGTACCTACCGACCTGGGTAGCTCATCTTTTGGTGTCCTATCTTTTTGCCTTTTCATACTGTTCATGGGGTTCTCAAGGCAGGAATACTGAAGTAGTTTGCCATTCCCTTCTCCAGTGGACCACGTTTTATCAGAACTCTCCGCCATGACCCATCCATCTTGATGGCCCCACAGGGTATGACCAAGTTGGGGTTTATCTCAGTAATGCAAGGTCACAAGTTTTTTTTCATATTTAAAATTTGATAAATGTCATTCACTTTGTAGACGTACTAAAAAGAAAAAGCAATATGGTCATCTCTATAGATCAGAAAAAGTTTTTTGAGAAAATTCAAAATCTAACATCTATTCCTGAACTTAAACAGAAATAAAATTTCTCACCAAATTCTCTATAAAAGTTAACTTCCCCAGTCTGATAAGGAGAATTAAAAAAAAAAACTACAAACCAATAGCACAGTTAATTATGAAAGACAATGTTTTCCCCCTAATATAAGGAATAATGCAATCATTTTCTTTTTCACCATTTCTAGTTGACATTGTACTAGAGATCATAGCTAGAGAATAGATCAGAAAAAGAAACAAAAATCTTTCACATTGGAAAGGAAGAATAAGACTAACTTTATTCAGAGATGACATGACATTTATCTAGAAAATCCTATGGAATCTACAAAAAAGCTACAGAACTAAAAATGAGCTTAGTGGGTTACATAGTACAAGATCAACTTACAAAAGTCAGCCATCTTCCTAGCTAATCTAACAAGATGTGGTGTGCCTGTGTGCTCAGTTGCTCAATCGTTCTGACTCTTTGTGACCCCGGAGACTGTAGCCTGCCAGGCTTCTCTGTCCATGGGATTTTCCCAGAAAGAATGCTGGAGTGGATTTCCATGCTCTCCTCCAGGGGATCTTCCCCATCTTCCAGGCGATCTTCCCAACCCAGGTATTGAACCCACTTCTCCTACACTGACAGGTGGGATCTTTACCACGAGCACCACCTGGGAAGCTCATGAGTCTCCTGAGCATGATATCAAAAAACAATGCCATTTACAACAGCAAAAACAATCTGAAGTACTGAAATAAATCTGACAAAGAATTTACAACATCTGTAAGCTGAAAACTGTAGCACATTGCTGAGATGAAGAATACTTAAATAAATGGAGAGATATTCATGACTGAGAAGATGATCTAAAGTTCATGCAGGAATGCAAAGGACCCAGAAACCACTTGGGAAAAGAAGAACGTACTTAGAGGATGGCACCAGCTGAGCTTAGGACATAAAAAGCTATAGTAATCAAGAGAGTGGAGGGCTGGCATTAAGATAGACAAATAGGTCAATGGAACTGGATGGAGAAATATATCCACATATACATCATCAGCTAATTTTCATTAAGGAGGCAAAGACAATTCAGTGAGTAAGGATTCAACAAACCATGCTAGAATGTTCATATTCAATATGCGAAAGATGAACTTTGATCCATACTTTACATTATAGATCTAGTCTAAAAATTTAAAACAGTCTATCTGGAAATGATTTGGTAGTTTTTAAAACAGTTATACATACACTTATCACACAACCCCGCCATTTCAATTCTAGGTATTTACCAAAAAGAATAAAAGGAAATATCCCTATAAAGACATACATGGCTATATATAGCTGTGTTATTTGTAATTGCCCAAAATGGAAACTAACTCAAATGTTTATTAACAGGTAAATGTATCTAAAGATTGAGATAGATCCATAAAATGGAATACTACTCAGCAATGAAGGGCAATAGACTGTTAATACAGACAACAATATAAACTAATCTTAAAATAAACAAGCTAAATAAAAGACCCAAAAATGCAGATATGCTATATGTACGAATTTATATAAAATTCCAGAAAATACAAAGTATCTGATAGTGAGAGAAAGCACATCAGTGATGGCTTGGGAAGGTCGGGCAAGGGAAGAGTCAAGTAAGGTCGGGAAATGTTTAGTGATGATGAATATCTTTTATGTAATCCAGTGATAGTGTCATAAGTTTATAAATATTCAAACTCATTAAAATGTCAATTTTAAACATATGTAGTTTTATGTCAATTATACCTCAATAAAGCTGTTAATAAAAGAGAAAAGGGTTTTGTAAGTCCAAAATTTAATGTAAAATGTAGATCAGAAATGAATCGCAGAGTTAAGCAAGGAGAAGTCAGTTTAAAGAAAAAAAGAAAAGATAAAAGGGGAGAGAAACTATAGAAGGAAGTGTTTTTCAAAATATTGCAGGGCTTAGATAAGTCATTCAGAAATATAGTGGAGAAAGTCAAACCATTTGACATTTCTTGGGCACTGGTGATTTTTAGAAACACAGCTTGAAAAGAATAATGTGAAGTCATGTTAAAGTCAGTCTTAGGATGTAAATGGAGATGTTAGAAGAGACATGGTCAGAACACTCTGATGAGGAATGAAAGGAAAGGGATTAGGGAACAGGAGTCCAGGACTATAAAAAGAGGGTGTTTTGGGATGTGAATCCTCAGGAGTGTTTGACAGCTGAAGGCAAGCAGCCTGCAGAAAGGAAAACTGGAAGACTTAAGAAAGGAAGGAAGGAACAGATGAAGCAAAATTTTAATTACAGGTTGGTATGGAATTAAAGGGCTCCCCAGGTGGCACACTGTTAAAGAATTCACCTTCCAATGCAGGGGACGCAAGAGATAAAGGTTCAACCCCTGGGTCGGAAGGATCCCCTGGGGTAGGAACTGGCAACCCATTTCAGTACTCTTGCCTGGAAAATCCCATGGACAGAGGAGCCTGGTGGGCTACAGTCCATGGGGTCACAAAGAGTTGGACATAACTGGGCAACTGACCACACCAGCACATGGAATTAAGAGTGAAAATTAATCAGGACACTTCAGAAAAGAGAGATGGATAGAAATCCTGGGCAAAATAGTTAAAGAAGAATTAGTAAAGAGGGGTGTTCATATAATGAGAGTTCCTATCTTCTAAGTGAAAAAGAAGGTCAAGGTAGCTAGCCAGGTTATGCTAGGCACGTTAGAGGACAGTTAGAAATTTAGAGTAGTTGCAATAGAATCATCCAGAGATAAGTAAAATGTCGGCAGGTAATACTGAAGGCTCAACCAAGTTTAAAAAAAACACAAATTACTATAGAGAGAGCCAGCAAATAAAGAGATATGGTTTTCTTTATTCAGAGAAAACAAATGGTTAGTTCGACCCAGAGTTGGAGGTTAGCCAGTGACTATAGCCGAAGGTCAGGAGGAAACAGATTGTGGTTGCTTCTTAGTGTATTCAAAATGGTTTCCTTGGCTCTGACACATCCATCCATTCATCACAAACAATATTTACTTAGGATCTGGTAGACCTGGGTTGTGGAGCATGCAAGAACAATTATCTTCAATGAAGGTTAACAGTATATAATCAGTAGGAGAATAAATACATTTATTGATTCCTGTTCTTTGCCGTGGACATTCGCCTGCAATTGAATCACAGCATCTAAGGGCCAGAAGAGATTTTAAGGGTTATAAAGTTCAACACCATCATTTTATTGATGAGGAAACAGACATAGACTATGCTGGAGATTTTTCCAAAGGTAATAAGAAATAAAACAAGATCCTTTAGATCCTGGTATTTTAACCACTCACCAAACTTATTTTGCAAAGTTGCTAGTCAACTTTAAAGGCAGTATAAAGGACATTATACCTGGAAACACCAAAATATGTGCATCATTATGGAGGAAAATTTTCTTAGGGAACCCTGCTCTAATGATGACTATAAGAATGCACTAGGCAGTTGCCATATCTATATATTCAAGGAAACTGGATAAAGTAAATTTTAAACTTGGGAAAATATCATATTAGATTATACATATTCTTAGCATACTCCAGCTATAATACTGTTCTTTTACACTTACAACTGAAAATATGTGACTGTTTCTAATAAAACTATTTCACTGCCCAGTTTTTCCAATTTCTAGCTAGTTTCTTCACTATAAGGAGTTTATTTGGACTAGAAATTCTACATTTTCAGCAACAAAGAACAGGATCAGAAAGTTATTCCCAAATGGGAAATGAGATTATATGTTCCTTGAGGCCAGGTATCATGCTTATTTTATTCACTGCTGTATTATGCAGCACTGAGAACATTATCTGTCATATATTAAATGCACAAAAGTATTACTGAATGAACTCATAAAGTGAGACAGATGGACACAATTGATCCTACTGGATTAAGAACATGGTGTCCAAAGTAAAGGTAAATGCAGACTTAACTCATGGAGACACTGAGGGATGCAGGGAGGTCTAACCTAGCAGGTGTAGGTACAGGCAAAGAGAAACTTCACTAGTTGGTACAGCAAACACAGCCAAGAATATCCAAAAGCAGAAGAGGTAGGAGTTTTTTTTTTTTTTTTTTTTTATGATTCAGTGGCATCATGGGTCATGAGGACTAGTCTGTGGCACACAGAATAATCTTTGTAAGATACAGGCGACAAGGATAAATTAGGGGAAAATCAGTAAGGTAGAAAAAGCACTGTATCTGAAGTCAGAAATATTGGGTTTGAATTTTATTTTTGTTTTTAATCAACAGTGTGGACTGATCAATTTGCTTGGCCCGCTGCTATTCTATATCCATTTTCTTGCTAATGGACCAGTAGCCACCTAATTGTCAAAACAGGGATAGGGTGGCTTGAACAACAAACATTTACTTCTCACAGTCACGGAGCCTAGGAATGCTAAAATCAAGACTGGCAGATTTGGTGTCTGGTGAGAGCCTACATCCTGTTTCCTAAGACAGTCCTCTCTCTGTGTCTTCATGTGGCAAATGGGGAGAGGAAGCTCTCTGGGTCTCTTTTGTAAAGGCACTCATCCCATTCATGAGCACTCTACCTTCATGACTGCATCACTTCCAAAGGCCCCATCTCCAAATATCATCAATCAGGGATTATAGTTCAGCATACAAATCTGGGGGAACACAAACATTCCACCTATAGCATCATTCCAAACTTCAATTCCTTCTCCATTTTTCTGTGTGTTGTGTAACGACACTAGCTAGTAACCCAAACCAGGATGGTCCTGGATGCCTTCATCTCCCTCACCCTTATATACTCAAGCAATGATTTCATCTTTATTTTCCATTTCTTAAACATTGTCATGCATATTCCCTTCTTTCTTCTATAGGCACTGCTGCCCGGGTTAGACTAACCTCTTCTTCTTCTACTGTTTCCTACTGTAACTGTAATGCAGGAGACCCCAGCTGGATTCCTGTGTGGGGAAGATCCACTGGAGAAGGGACAGGCTGCCCACTCCAGTATTCTTGGGCTTCCCTGGTGGCTCAGCTGGTGAAGAATCTGCCTGCAATGCAGGGGACCTAGGTTTGATCCCTGGGTTGGGAAGATCCCCCGGAGAAGAGAAAGGTTACCCACTCCAGTATTCTGGCCTGGAGAATTCCATGGACTGTATAATCCATGGGGTTGCAAAGTTGGACACTATACGTTACATATATTTAACCACCCTACCCACACCCTAAAGGATAAAGTCCAAACCCATTATCATTGTATGCAAAAATCTTTCATGACCTGAACCTTATTATCCCTTTAGTCTCATCTCAACACCTTCCCCTCTGTCCCAGTCATATTGAATTACTTGCTGCTTCTGTGCGTACTCCCCTCTTTTGTTTCATGGAGAAAACCATCCCTACCAGAGTCACTACATCCCCATTCTTCCTTTAGGGCTCAAACCAAAATTTTCTATGATGCTTGCCTGGGCTCCGTGACTTCTCTGGAAAGAACAGACCACTGTCTCTCATGCATTTAATTCTCTTACAGGAGCCACATACTGTCTTTCTTTCTTTTAACCATGACTTTGAGATTCCTCAGAGGTCAGGAGCTATGTCTTCGTTACCCTTAATTTCTCAACACAATGCACAGTGCCTGGCACATAGAAAGTACTTAATAATTGTCAGAAGGACAGATGATTGGATTAACAAATGTGTCAGAAATTTCTAGAGGATGAGAAAATGGACATGAGCAGAATTTTAAGGTCAAGGCTGTGAGTCAATATGGCAACCTATGTTGGCTTATTTCACACCCTGTGTCTGCTTTAATCTCCCAATTCAAATCCATTATGTATAGAAGTCTTGGTTTTGAAAAATTACACCAGTGAAGCTGCCCTCTGGCACTACTGGATCACACAAAAGGAGAGCCGGGAACCAGCTGCTGGTCGGAATTTCTTTTTTTTCAAGATCAATTTTCAATTAAAACAGCAGGGAGCTTCCATCTAAATAATTTTTTGCTTTGTTAAAAGCTTGCAACCTGGAATGAGTCAATCTCAAAAAATAAACAAATACTATCAATAATTTGAATTAGGAAGCTTCACTTCCACCCACATAAACTGCTTGTTCCTCTAGGAGAAGTTCACGATTTCCTTTCCCAGTGGTTTATCTCATTATTTTAAAGTTCTATAGGCCTTATTCCAGGAAGATCTTGGGCTTCTTAAATACAAGTCAGAGAATCTTCAGAGCTGGACTGGTCCTTAGAGATATCTAGAACAATCCCTTCATTTTTACAGATAAAGAAACTGAAATCTAAAGACTGTAAGTACCCAACACCACACTTCCTGTGAATTCAGGTCTTTCAATTCTCACCTAGTTACATTTATCACCCTCATCATATTAGAATCAAATAAAATCCATTCAAAGGAGGCAAGATGAATATCAAACCCCAAACACTCCCTAACTCTGCCATCATGGGAAATCTTGCGTTACTAGAAAGTTTCTCAATGTTCCGCCAGTCGTTTTACAACAGGCTAGTTTGTAAAAAACACACATCCTTTACCATATGTATTAAGACTGGTGCAGAAGTAATTTCAGTTTTGCATTGTTGACATTTGAAATTTGATATTGGAATACATTCTTAAATAAACATGGTTATATTATACATATATAATGCACATAATACATAATGTGCATTATACATGCACATTTCTTGCTTTATATTTTTTGCTAATGAATTATTATTTGCTCTTTATTTTATACCTATTTTAGACTATGGAAATGATGTTAGACAAAAAGCAATTTTGAGCTATTTTTTAAATTTGTGTTCCAAATGGGACAAAAAGCAACAGAGTCAACTCATAATATCAACAATGCACTTGGTCCAGAAACTACTAATGAATAAACAGCACAGTGGTGGTTCAAGGAGTTTTTGCAAAGGAGATGAGAGCCTTGAAGAAGAGGAGTGCATTTCCTAGCCGTCCGGAGTTAACAACAACCAACAGAGAATCATCAAAGCAAATCCTCTTACAAATACACAAGAAGTTGCCCAAGAACTCAGTGTCGACCATTTTGCAGTCATTTGGCATTTGAAGCAAACTGGAAAGGTGAAAAAACTTGATAAGTGGGTGTCTTATGAGCTGACTGCAAATCAACGAATAACTATCTTTTTGAAGTGGTCGTCTTCTGTTATTCTACACAACAACAAACAGGTTCTCAATTGGATTGTGATGTGCAATGAAAAGTGCATTTTATATGACAACCAGCAACCACCAGCTCAGTGTTTGCACAGAGAAAAAGTTCCAAAGCACTTCCCAAGCCAAACCCTTTCCCAAAAAAGGGTCATGGTCACTGTCTGGTGGTCTGCTGCTGGTCTGATCCACTACAGCTTTCTGAATCCTGGCGAAACCATTTCATCTGAGAAGTATGCTCAGCAAGTCAATGAGATGCACCATAAACTGCAACACCTGCAACTGGCCTTGGTCAATGGAAAAAGCCCAGTTCTCCTCCCCAGCAACACCTGGTTACACACCAAACAACCAGTGCTTCCAAAGTCGAACGATTTGGGCTGTGATGTTTTGCCTCATCTGCCATATTTACCTGAGCTCTAACCAGCCAATTACAACTTCTTCAAGCATCTTGACAACTTTTTGCAGGGAAAACGTTTCCACAACAAGCAGAAGGTAGAAAATGCTTTCCAAGAGTTCATCAAATCCTAAAGCATGTGTTTTTATGCTAAAGGAATAAAACTGATTTCTCATTCGAGAAAATGTATTGATTGTAATGGTTCCTATTTTGACTAATAAAGATGTTTCTGAGCTTAGTTATAATGATTTAAAATTCAGCATCCAAAACCATGATTATTTTTGCCCAGCCTAGTAACCTGCATTCTTATCTCCCTCTTTCATGGAATCCTCACTAAAGAATGGCACTTTCTTCCTTTTCATCTATGAACTGAACTGACAACTGAGAAATGACTCAAGGAATCTTATAGTCCTTTGGTCTATGAGGCATCATGCTTTATATGAAATATTTGCTATTCTTTGAACTTCACTACCTGGATTCTACCACTTCTCCCTCTTTACGGTGATAATTATAGTAATGACCTCACCATCAGGTATTTCTTGGGAATTAACAATCAACTGAGGTTAATGGCCCACAGAATAGCCATGGTCCATCAACTCCACCCAGCCTGTCATTAATCCCCAGGAAATGTCCTGCTTCCCAATTGTTATTGCTTAATTTAGACTCTTTTCATTCTCATCAAGCCTTACAATATTGCTACCTCCAACAAGAAGCTTTGTGTTTTATTAGTCCGTGTCCTAATGGTTCAGCAAGGGTTATTTCCCTAACTGGTGATCACATAAAACTAGAATGTACCTTATTAAAAGTTACCTTAATAACCATTACAACATCTCCAGACTTTATAATATTTTATATGTTTTATATATGACTTTTAAATCAACAAATGAGATAGGATACTGTATCCTTAAGGTTAAAACCTCCAACTCGTTCTCCAAATCCCTCTTAACCCTCTCCTCTCTCTTTACCTTACAAAATAAATCTAATTACTTTATTTATTTTTACAAGTTACTCTCCCCATTTAAGTGGTTTTAAACTTCAAATGGTGTCATAAGTTGTCTACAACACTACATGTTACATACCCCTTACAAGCAATTTCCAGACATTACACAGCCCACACCACGGCCACCTCTTTTACTTGCTATACAATTCACTGCAATGCTTCATTTCTTTCAAAGATGCACAAAGCTTTGCTGGCCCTCTTTCTGGTTCATTTCCTTCTTCACTTTGATGAATGGAGCTACAGCCAGGCTAAGAGAGGAGAGAGTGTGAGGCACAGAGAGAGAAGTCTAGGGATAATATGTAAATATCCAGAGCTCTTTCAGCATCAAAGCATCAAAGTCAACTTCAAAAATACAGCTAGATCCCTATTATGAAAAATATATGTTGTCAACAAATAGTATTTAATAAAAATGGGCTACAATGATACCAATATTGTCACATTTTTATATGTGTATGAAGCAGAGCAAGAAAAAGCTGGGGGTGGATGAGGGACAGGGACCATGATTTTTGTTAATTCCATTAATAGTTCTTTTCATACAACTAGAAGACAATAAAAATATTAAGGATTCAGAAACAAGTATGGTAAGACATAAATGGGTATCAAGAGACCCAGGAGATAAGAGCTTCAGTCTTACATTTGCTGGTCATTAGTTGTATGACTTTTAACTGGTTGTTTATTCTCTCTGGATCTCAGGTTTCTCATCTAGAAAATAAGGTATTGAACTACATGATGTTATCATTTCTTCTTAACAGCAACTCAGTTCAGTTCAGTCGCTCAGTCGTGTCCAACTCTTTGGGGCCCCATGAACCACAGCACGCCAGGCCTCCCTGTCCATCACCAACTCCCAGAGTCCACCCAAACCCATGTCCACTGAGTTGGTGATGCCATCCAACCATCTCATCCTCTGTTGCCCCCTTCTCTTCCTGCCCTCAATCTTTCTCAGCATCAGGGTCTTTTCAAATGAGTCCACTCTTCACATCAGGTGGCCAAAGTATTGGAGTTTCAGCTTCAGTATCAGTCCTTCCAATGAATATTCAGGGCTGATTTCTTTTAGGATGGACTGGTTGGATCTCCTTGCAGTCCAAGGGACTCTCAAGAGTCGTCTCCAACACCACAGTTCAAAGGCATCAAGTCTTCGGTGCTCAGCTTTCTAGATAACTAGATAACAACAGCAACTAGATAAAGTTTATCATTTCTTCTCTTGGCTTCCCTGGTGGCTCAGACTGTTAAAAAACTGCCTGCAATGCAGAAGACCTGGGTTCAATCCCTTCATAAGGAAGATTCCCTGGAGAAGGAAATGGCTACCCACTCTAATGTTCTTGCTGGGAGAATTCCATGGACAAAGGAGCCTCAAGGGGTACAGTCATGGGGTCACAAAGAGTTGGAAACAACTGACTGACTAACACTTTCAACAGAAACAGTTTATGATTATTTTAATCCATAATCAACTGTTTGAATAATCAACTGTCAGAATTTAATTATATCTAGCACAGATTTTTATCAAAATAATTATTTTCTTCTACTTCAAGCTTATATCTGTACTTATGTGTTTACTCGTTCATCAAATAGTAGATGACATCCTATTAGAATACATACTAAGCCGGGTAAGCAGAATATGATACAGTGGTGTAAAAAGAAAAAGTACATGGAAGGCAGTAGGTGATTCTTGCTCTTATACCATTTGCCTTACAGTTTAGTGGGTAAAACTTTAAATGATACTAATGATAATAAGTGGAGATAGGTAAGAAGAGAAGAAGGTAAAAAACATAAAACAAAATGGGCTAAGACAGATAGTAGATAAACTGAGAACAGAAGAAACTGGTTGTGTATTCAAATCCAAGGTAGCCAAAATTGCTGGGAGAAGAGGTGAAGTTGGCAGGCTAGATGAAGCTGGATCTCATAGTTCATAGTAAGGAGTTTGAGTCCTATTTGAAGTAGAATAAGGCACTATTGGTGACTTTTAGTAGACAATTGTTAACTAGAAAATTCACTGCTGACCTTTCCAAAAGGAATATAAAAATAGTTTTATTCCATCATTACATTAGCAATAGAAAGTATTTCACTTAACCAGGTTTGAACACAACTTTTTAAAATTGTATCTTTTAAAAAACCTGTGAGCAACTATGTTAGGTAAATGACTATGATGATTAGTTAAGTTATATCATTTATGTCAAATTTTTACTTATGCAAAGAAACCCAAGTGCTGCTTTTACCTCCAAAATGTGAAATAATTCTCACTATGATACATTTTACAATTATTTGGAGAGGATTCAGAATTCCATACAAGTCGAATGGATTTATCAAGGGAGAAGGGACTTAATCTATGCAGATATGTAACTAATAGAATGTTTAAAGACAAGGCCAGAAATTAACAGCCATTGAGGACATTAATGAAAGAAGGAGGGAGCTGGGTTTGGGCAGCCAGACCTCACTAGTGACAGCAGTAAATGAGCTTACTTTGAGTTTCAGAACTGCTTGGCATGTACCAATCTACTATGTGAGATATAATCTTCAAAGGGAATTGATAAAAGCCTAAGCATTGGGGACATCTAAACTCAGACTGACTAACACATTAGGAAGGATTTTCAAGGAATCAGTTCTGCACTAGGAAGAAACTGAACTCCACGACATGCTTCATCCTTATACTTTTCTACTGTTCAATAAAACTTTAAAGAATAGGGGAGGGGGAATTATTCATAATTCTTTTTATCTTCACATATACACAGTTTTTTCAAGGATAACTGTACTAGTACAGCTAATAAAAGTGAAAATATAACTTGCGTTATACACTGCAATTTTAGATGTACAGTGGGTTGGATGACAGAAAAGCAATAGATGCAATTTTCAGTTGACTGGATTTTAAGGAATCATGATTCTTTAATGAGACCTGAGGAAAATTATTTAGCTTTTTTACCACTCAGACTTTTCAACTGTAAAAATGGGGGGAAGTAAGGGTGAAATTCTATACAGCATGTTTACATATCAGGGATTTTTGTCTGTGTTGCTCACTTAAACCCAGATTGTGAAATAGTTCTTGAGATATAGTAAGCACTCATAAATATTTTTTGAAATAATGAACCAGTGAATTCACACATATGTAGAAAAACATGTATAAAAATATGTTAATGGTATGCAAGTTCACCAAAACTCTGTTATAGATTGCAACAGCATTAAAAAGAAAAAAAAAAAGGAAAAAAGCTTCTTCATCTTTCATGAATGATTTGAATGGAAAGAACATGAACTGTGAAGTCACACAGATCTGGATTGATTACCACAGGTTCATCACTTATACTAACTCTGTGACCTTGGAGGACTGATCTGCTCTGCCAAAGGAGGAGATGCAGGAGACACAGGTTCGATCCCTGGGTTGGGAAGATCCCCTGGAGGAAGAAATGGCAACACTCTCCAGTGTTCTTGACTGAAGAATCCCATGGACAGAGGAGCCTAGTGGACTGCAGTCCATGAGGTCACAAAGACCCACAACTGAGCACACTCCACATGCAGGCATGCAATGACACTGAAGATGTCAAATATGGTACAATTGAGATTTGCAAGAGAATTTAACTGAGCTAAAATATGAGAAAACACTGAATATTATATTGCCTGACACATAATGAGCCTTCATTAATGGTCACTTTTTCTCTGCTTTCAATTAAATTCTATATTCCTATATACAACTTGACCAATTACTCACTGATTATTTTCAAATAGAATCTTTGCTTTCCTGTTATTCTTGGCTGGAGCTGTTTGGTGTTCACAGCATATAAAAGCAGGAACTTGATATTTGAGTTCTACATGTTTAGCCCAATTCTCTCTTTGGTAAATTTTTATATTCAAATGTGTTAAAGTTAAAACCATCAAAAGGAACCCAATAATAAACAAAGTTCTTAAAAAAGAATGTTAAATATTAGAACATGTCTTTGTTAATCACGGATATATTTTTGTTCTTACAGATATATGCACACATAAAATAAAGCATTTATTTGATTGTGAATTACAGCTTGTCAAGATTTGGCATCAAGTACAAAAATCCAAATTGAAAAAAAAAAAAGTAAGGGAAATAATATAATGTAACCCACATCCTTACAAATACAAACACAAATAAAACACAAACAAGAAGTCCACCTAATTTTGAAATTGTTACATTTTTGCTTGCTTTAGTTGCTATAATTCTAAAAAGAAAGAATAGATGAGTCACTCAAGTGGATTAAGTCCAGTTAATATACGTGTTATCTTTCACGAATCGTCTAAAGAAATATTTGTGGCAAAGATAATCACTGATGGTTGAGTTTATTGGAAAAACTAATTTTAAAGTAGATCAGGAATTCCTTCAAAGCAGTAAATACACTTAAAAACATCTAACCTGTCAACTGTAAATGGAGGAACAGTGTTGATCCTGCAAAATTTTTTCACTGTCACTCTGAAGTAAACTAAAAAGAACCAAGAAAATGGTCAGCACCATGAAAACTATAAATTGCTTTTAGGATTTATATTTTCCCATCCTTCTAGAAGTAGCATTTAATAAAATAATCTGGTTCTTACTCCAATTCAATCATTGTAGAATAGAGATTCTCAAAACCAATTTGCTTTTATTTCTTTACTGAGTTTTAAGCACCTTTCATCCTTAGAACCAGAGTCTTGTTATCAAAAAAAAAAAAAAAAAAGAGGTATTTGTCCATAAGCTCAATAAGATTTATGAATTTTTGAGAGAAAATAGCAATGGCCTGCAGTGAAAATGTTCTCCCCCCTAAGTCACTTGTGTGGACAGCCCATAAAATGACACTAATCCCTGGGAATTTGCTTGACCTGCATTTGTGGGGGTTTTACTGTTGTTCATCTCTTGATGGAGAAGAGCAGGCAGGGAGCTGGTATTTGCTGAGCACTTACTCTGTGCCATATACTTTACATACATTATAACATTGTATCCTCAGACAACCTGAGCAAGAAGAAGTTCATATGCTCACTTTACATTGGAGAAATTGAAAGTGGCAGAACCTGACCTAGGCACGGCTTGAATCTGTTGACTTCTATCTTTCCAATAAATCATCTCAATGACACAACTTCACCTGCAAAGATAGCTGAGGACAGCTAGGAAAAAGATACACTCTGCCAGGAAGATGTGGAAGGCCTGCACATTTCAAAGACAAGTAATTATTTCAGCAAACAGCCCAAAGTACAGAGCTGGCATTAGCAAAGGAGTTGTAAGAGCTTTAGTTTAGCAAAGTGAATTTTCAACTCTTCATGTTCTTCTTGTCTGCTCTCTCATGTATCCACAGACACCACAGATCTCAAACTTTAACTTGTAATTCCAGAGATATTTCAGGCAAATATTTACAAACATTTTACCTCAGATGTGCCGCTAAGGGGATAACAAGAATCAGATTTCATTTCAGCATCTCCCGCTGCTGTGGTCAGAATCATAGTAAATCCAGGGCAACGGTAACGTCTTCCACTTGTTGACAGATTACAAGTCATTATGCTGAGGGCATTTCAAGCATTATATTAATGAACCTTCAACAACTTTTTGAAGTAAGAACTATTACTTCTCCCACTGAAAGGTGTAGGTGATATGGCTTAAGAGGTTAAGCAAGCCAGCTGAGATCCCACAGCTGGCGAGGGGCAGTTTGGAGATCCCGAATCTCATACATCGGACTCCCAAATTCATGCACATGGTGCTCTATGCCCCCGTCACTACTTGGCTCCCTTGGTCTCTCCTCCCGAAACTTCACCTCCACCCAAAGATAGGTTTTTATTCCGGCTTCAGAGTGGGTACCACAGAAGTGATGGCTAGAAAATGTTGTCAGATTTATACACTAATTATCTTCTGTAATTTATAAATTGTATGCAGCTTGTACCAAAAATATTCTGCATTTGTTTTTGTTGAAATCAGCTTTTTACCACCTTGCCAGGCCCCACATAGTCAAAATGTGTCCATGATATTAAAAAGGTTTGCTAAACCCAAAGATAAGAAGGAGTTACCTGTCTCTCAAGCAATATGATTCAGAAACAAAAGAGACCACCCATGAGAGAGACAAAAATGTGTTCCTATTCATTTTCTTCATTTATCTTTTTTGGAATATTTTCCAATTCCTTTGTTAAAGGAGTACCTTGGTATCTTTCCCCTTTTATTACATTAGCTCTTTCAGACTTCTCTTGTTATCAGCATTTTTCCCTATCTTAAAAGCAGAATTATGAGTTTTCTGTCCCTTTAGACTTTATAAGAGAGTAAAAAAATATAACTCTACGGAGACTTTGCCTTATTCAATTTTTTACTCAACTTGCATGTCTGAATCAAATCATTCCAGTGTTAATTGATTGGAAATAGTGTTTACTAGTTCGCAACTAGAAATAAGATTTGATGGATTTGACCTTGTTCCTCAGGACATATATCACCAAATCCTTGCCGGGAATGACATTTTTAGAGAAGGTAAAAATGGAAGTAACTGGATGAATTTTGTTGGTGTCTGAGTTCAAAGGATGTGTGTCAGAATGTGGAATACACTTGTCGATTCTCACAGACACTCTGGACATGCTGTTATGTGTTATCAATATCTAAAGTAATGATATTCTTCCCCAGTTGCTCAGACAGTAAAGAATCTGCCTGCAATGTGAGAGACCCAGATTCGATTCCTAGGTCAGAAAGATCCCCTGGAGAAGGCAATGGCTACCCACTCCAGTATTCTTGCCTGGAGAATTCCATGGACAGAGGAGCCTGGTGGGCTACAGCCCATGGGGTCGCAGAGAGTCGGACAGGACTGAGAAGAAAGCTGGCTTCTCCTCATTCACTCAGCAAGCTCCTTCTTACTTTCATAGTCTCTCTATGTATACATCAGCGGGAGTATCTGCTAACATGTCCACAAACTTTTAACACCAGAATACTGTGTGACTTCTGACAATTTTTAAAACTCACAACGTTGGTAAAGAAAATACAATCTCTGTTATTGATAGTAAGTTTTCTTGTTTTTCCTGCCAGTCATCCTGATGACTTAAATTACTAACAGGACGACTTCCTTTTAACTGCGGAAAATATCCTCTCTAATTTGGGTTTAAAGGGGTTTCTAAATGACTTGTATTTCCTATTCACATGTGGAGAGTAAATACTCTATTGAAACTTGAGACTCGCTTGCAAAATTAAAATGAAGCAAATAATGCTTCAATGATATAACTTCCTTGACTTTTTTTTTTTAACCAAGTGAAATAGAGGACCATCACTTAAAGCTCAGGCACTCCTGTGAAGCTGAAAATACTTAGCATTCAAATTAAAAAAAAAAAATTGCTGTAGGTGGGAGATTTCCACTTCTATCTTTGATATAAATCAACCGGAAAGTCTCAGGAAACAAAACTAGGGTATTATCTCATGGTCTGGAATCATCTGGCCACAGACCCTAATTCAGAACTTCTGGAAAGTTAAATATGGACAGCAGGTGGCTTTAGTCATGGCAGATCCCAGCTGGGAAAGAAGGAAGCTTCTGTTGTTGTCTTGGATAACCTGACATTTCTGTCAATCTCTCCAGCTATAAAATCCACGTTAAATCCTTGCTATATAGAACAGTCATGTTTTTAGGATTACTAGGGAAATATCGGAGCCTTAAATATTCACTAATTGGATTTCAAAAAGATGATCTGATATCATGACTGTAGAGTACCAACATAGAGGGAGAAAATGAAATCAGTCTGGCCTTTTCTCTGAAGGCCCCCATTTTTCAGGATCTGGGAAAATTACTACTATTTCAGTAGTAACAGAAATAACAATTGTTTTTTGTTTTAAGTAAGAGGATAATTAAAAGCAGCTTTAAAACTCTTTACAGGGTCCTGTTTTTTTGTTTGTTTGTTTTTTTCCATGTTCTCTAGTCTTCAAAGATTATATTATCCCCAAATGTATTTCATATTCCCAAATAATGGTTCAAAACTCCATCTTCATGACCTCAAGAGTCTAATATTTTGCCAAATCCTTCTCTCCACTGAGGATCTTTTTATATGTTCAATAAACAATTAGTGAAGCAGAAAGACACACTGTTCTGTACACAGAAATGGTACATGAAGAGTTTTCCAGGGAATAATCAAAAGCAGAATTTAAGGGCTATGTCTATGTCATTAAATTGCATTCCACCTCATATCTAGGTAGGATCCTTGCTCCCTGAGCTCTCAGGAGACAGTGTAGATTTCTCTGTTATAGATGGTACTTAGCACGGTGGAGTGTGAAGGCTCCCCTTTGTGACTCTCTTCCTATAAGACTCGTCAAAGCATGCCAATATGTTCTGTTTCATAGTCCTGACATCTATCACAATTCTCAGCATATCAACAACAATCAATATATATTTATTGTTAATATATTGCATCCTTGAAAGGAAATCTTTAGAGTTAGAAATTTAGTTGGTAATAGCAACTGTACCCAACTGTTTATTTGTAATAGACTTAAGTTTCTTCAAATCTGATCTGCTCATAGATTAAAATATTATAAATATCTCCCCTTTATTGTTAGAAGACTCTTAGGGGGCTTGGTTGCCTCAGCAACTTTGGTTTTTACATTCATGGGAAAGTCAGAATAACATGAGTGATAGTGTTTATTGACCACATGCTGTGCTGTTCTAAGACACTTCAGTCAGAGTCTGAATCTGTCCAACCCTATGGACCGTAGCCCTCCAGGCTTCTCTGTCCATGGGCTTCTCCAGGCAAGAATACCAGAGTGGATAGCCATGCTCTCCTGCAGGGGATCTTCCTGACCCAGGGATCGAACCCATGTCTCTTACACTTCCTGCATTGGCAGGCCAGTTCTTTATCACTAGCGCCAGCTGGGAAGCCGTTATTGATCACCTAAGTGAGTAGTGAAGTCGCTCAGTCGTGTCCGACTCTTTGTGACCCCATGGACTGTAGCCTACCAGGCTCCCCTGTCCATGGGATTTTCCAGGCAATAGTGCTGGAGTGGATTGCCATTTCCTTCTCCATATTGATCACCGCAGTTTGGTTCAGTTCAGTTCAGTCGCTCAGTCGTGTCTGACTCTGCGACCCCATGAACTGCAGCACATCAGGCCTCCCTGTCCATCACCAACTCCCGGAGTTTACTCAAACTCATGTCCATCGAGTCAGTGATGCCATCCAGCCATCTCATCCTCTGTCGTCCCCTTCTCCTCCTGCCCCCAATCCCTCCCAGCATCAGGGTCTTTTCCAACGAGTCAGCTCTTCGCATGAGGTGGGCAAAGTATTGGAGTTTCAGCTTCAGCATCAGTCCTTCCAATGAACACCCAGGACTGATCTCCTTTAGGATGGACTGGTTGGATCTCCTTGCAGTCCAAGGGACTCTCAAGAGTCTTCTCCAGGACCACAGTTCAAAAGCATCAGTTCTTCTGCACTCAGCTTTTTTCACCATCCAACTCTTACTGGAAAAATCATAGTCTTGACTAGACGGACCTTTGTTGGCAAAGTAATGTCTCTGCTTTTTAATATGCTATCTAGGTTGGTCATAACTTACATTGTGCTAAATATAGGAAAGAGAGAGAAAGAAACTGATTTAAGTCACTTATCGGCATTGTGAGGTAGATGTTGAATCTGAGAGAAAATAGATTGAAAAGTATAAAAGGATTTACTGCACAAGTTAGACATTTTCATGTAATTGAGATTCTAAGTAATATATTTTTAAAAACTAAAATGATCAATCATGTTCTAAAATATATTCTTGCTGTTCAAAAATCTTAAAGTCTCTATTTTTTGCTGTTGATTTATATCTCATATCAAAACCTGCTTCAGGTCTCTCCTTCAGCATCCACTGTATAATCTGCATTTTAGATTTTTTTCAACAAGAGGAACAAAGTATTTGTGCATGAAGTTACATTCAATAGGCCCATATCATTTTTTACAAGGTCGCAAATGAGTGTACTCCCAGCATTCTCCATTTGAATATAAACCCTCTAGGTCAATAATTTGTTAACGTTCTATATAGTCTCAGAACCCTTACTTCAGACAAAATCTTACTATAATCTTTCAAAACAAAAAAAGTGCCTACATGGCTCCACTTCCCTAGGCTGCTGCTAGGGCTCAAGGTAAAGTTGAAAGCTGTTGCCCTAAAGATCAAGCTGATTCCTGTAAGAAATGAGCTCTTAGAAAATCTTCAGGTAAATAAACATCAAGCCCAGTCTTATTGACATTTACACATAAAACAAATTACTGTGAAAAGTTTATTTATTGTAATTAGTTTATCTAAATAATTTCTATATTTCTGTGATGATGAGAATAGACATTGGTTCCCTTGTGTCTGTAAAAAAGCAAAAATGAGAAAATGAAGCAGTGATTGAAAACTAATGTGTTCAATTATTCTTCTCATTTTCATTCTTCTAATTTTATTTGGTTTCCTGGGATTGTCAGTATGTTATCAAAACAATCTCACAGTGCTAAACATACATAAAAAAATGTCAGGATATAGTAGCTCTATATCAAATATTAATGCACAATTTATATTTCATTTTATAGTTTAGAAATTTCTTTCACATGATATTTAATATTTGCCTGGTCCTTGGCAGCAAGCATCCCTATTTTTCAAATAAAGAAACTAAGGTTCTTCAATGTGGCTAACTATAAAACAGGCATTTATAGTAGGCTCAGGATTAAATTGTTCATACCCAGAAAGACAATTTTTTTCTATTCTGCATTGTTAATGAATAATTTTTGAAAGGGTAAAATTATGGCCCTCAGAAAAAGATAAATGATACATGCCAAAGGTTTAATATAACTTGCTAATGAAGTAACTAGTAAGATGCTAAAACCAGTCCAAAGGTCATGTAAGTATCTAGATCTATGAAGGCAATTTAACAGATAGCTGAGTTAGACACAAAACTGGTTAACGTCCAACATAGCCAAACCCCACAACTTTGGGTATTATCTGTCTCATCACACGAAAAGCATTTACAAATCTACCACACAAAACTCAGCAAGTTAACTACTGCTGATACATACTTTAAAAAATAGCCAAAAAAATAAAAAGTCAAGCTCAGCTCTATTATGAAAGAATACCCAGTATTCTCTTTTGCTTATTTCTACATTTCAGATAATTTTTGACAGTATATTATAGCTGCTTTACTAGAGACAGAAGAAAACTTAAAGACACATTGCCTTGAATGTCCAAATAATGGGAAATTGGCTATGAAAAGATGAGAAATTATAGTACAGGGCAAGCTTGGCCTGAAGGCTTTAGGAATAGTAGCTATTAATTTTCAGTGAGGGAATCAAGTGTGTCTGCCTAAAAGGAAGAATTGCAAATAATGACAGACTTGGAAAATAACCACAAGAGCCATAAACCAAAAGTTTGTCTTTAAGAACCCATTTTTATTTGCTATTTCACAGGGTTCCTGCTCTGTGCCAAGAGAAAAGAGTACTCAAACAATAAAGATAAAGGCCCTGCCTGCCCTTCAGGCCATCCCTGTATTGAGGGGAAACTAGTTCTTCAGCAGTAATCTGGTTATGATACTAGTTAAGTTCCTATGGAAGCATAGGTGAGGGACTCCATTTGGGACGTGAAGAGAGTAGGAAGACTTCCTGGAGAAAGTGTCTAGCCATTGAACACTGGTTTGAAGGAAGCATAGAAGTTATCTGGGAGAAGGGAAGGGAGTACTATGGGGAGATTCATGGGCTTTTAAAGTGCTGAGGGTTATAGAGCAGGAAGTGAGGGTGAGGTGAGAAAGAAGAAATGAGATTGGGGAGCCGTCAGGAGGAAGACAGTTAGGGGCTTCTCTGCACTGCTGAGATCACTCCATCCTGCAGGCAAAGGAGCCTATTGTAGCATTTTCAACTGAGAAATAGAGTAGCTCTCTGGTGGCAGGATGAAGAAGGGGCTTAAAGGGGAAGGGGACAGGAAGACCAATTAGGAGACTGATATGGTTATAAAATAAGGAGGTGATAATGGAGGTAAGAAAAGTGATCCAAGACTGTGATAAGAGGCTGGGGGGAAGCGGTTATGCTTCCTGGGGATGCTCGCCTGACTAGCTGACTTTCAGCTTACTCTGTCTCCCTCTTTGACAGCAGAGGAGATGGTTTTCTGCTGTATGGGATGGCTTAGCTGGAAGAGAACCAAGGTCAAGTCTCCCCTGGGAGCCATTAGAAGCAGGTTTGGGGGGGTGGGGGGGCACGCAGGCTTCCCTCAGATGCCTGTGAAGCCCTGACAGTCCCTTGCCTTCAGGACACCTCCCGCTGCACCCTTACTTCTCTGCTCTCTGCTGATCCCACTCCCTGACCCGAAGTCACAGACATTTATTTCTTTTCTTCACTTTTTAGTTTTCACACTCTGGGCTCCATCAATGACTTCTGAGAGGAAGCGCTTGTTCATAAAAGAGCCATCCATTTCCACACACGGCAGACAAAGGAACTTCAGCAGCTTTATTCTGCAGTTTCTTCACAATTACCCATTTCTTTCTCAGGGCCAAAAAAGTTTAATCGGCTTTGAAATCCAAATGAAACTCCCCAGCACTTGCTAGGTACTTCATTTTGAAAGTAAGGGAGTCCAGGGGAAACAGCTTTCTTTAGACGCCAAAGAAAACTGGAAAGCCCTTTTCTCCACCTAAATCCATCAGCTCTCTCAGCCTTAGTTCTTCCTCAAACTTTTCTGTCTTGACATCTCCAAGGAAAATGCACATTGTCAGCTTGACTGTTGTTTGTTTTTCGGTTTTCTTTTCTTTCTTCTTCTTTTTTACATTCTTTTCATGGTACTCAGCCAACTCAGTAAGAGTTACTCAACCAGTCTCCTGACATTCTGAGTTGTGCCGAAATGAAAACACATAGACCCAGCTGAAATGCAGAAACAGCCCATGGGTGCTGAGAACCTCAAAGATGCTTTCTAAATTTTTATCCTTCAAGGCTTGAGACCTTTAATTAAGAAAGGATATAAATATAACAAATGTAGATGAATTCCCTGAAGTTTCAAGTAGGGACCCCAAGATTATGCCAGGGATAAAAACTGTGCCTTGAAAATTCTTGATTGACTCCACTAATGAGAGTCTGAGATTGCTCCGTCATAACCCCATGCCTATCTCCTGATTAATTTCCTTCCAATACTTAATCTTCAGTGCCTGACACTTTAACCACTAAGCTTATTATTCTAAAAATAGTATTCTAGCTGTGCCAACTTAGCAGATACACATGTGACAATCTCATTTCTACATCATTTCCTTAGGTGTTTAAATGTTAATATCAGACTTGTACAAAATGTAGTAAACAGCCATCCTAACAGAGATGAGTAATTTTTCATCCAGCACTATGTCCTAAGTCCTGTATGTGAAAGGATTTCCACAAATTCTTCCACTCTGAACCCTGAGTGGAATGGATAAGTGTTCTTTTATGGGAACAAAAAGGAAAGTCACTATATTTCCATCTGTGAACAGGAATGGATCTCTAGCTATACGAACCGATCAAGGTAGCTTATACCGCACCACCTTGGGCTGTGCCATGTCAGTGAATTTTTATGACAACGTCTAATATAAAAATAAATTATGGAGGATTTTTATCGAGACTCTAGGTTAAGAAATTCATTATGCTGGGGAACAAGGCAAGAGTCAGGCATCAAGACAAAATCAGAGGGAACAGTTTTAAGTTGGGTAATAAGATGAGATTCATGTCTCAATCCTTTTTCCTCTCTTGGCAGTGATAGGTGAATGGATACACAGGAAGATATTTCCGTTCACATAAAACCTTTACTAGGAAAAGGAGACATCGTTCCACCTCACTCTAGTCTACTGGAAGCCCAGCACTTGTAGTCACGAATGTGGTTGCCTCGGTCCACCTGATTTTCCTATAATTATAATGTGCCGCCTGCCATCACCACCTGCTGGAAATACTGCCCTGCTTCCTGGGCACACCTCTCCCTCCCTCACAGGCAGAAGACTACAGTTGCTGGAATGAAACATGAGTTTGAATCCTTGCCAGTGTGCCCAGGAACAGGTAATCAATAGGAAAAACACACCGACCTTGGATTTCTCCTTTAGCAGTCTTTTAAATGAAGGTCTTTACTTCACCTCACCCTCTGTTCCAACCCCCCCCCAAAAAAAACAACAAAAATCCCTGTAAATTACACATATAATATTTGAGGCAGCATTGTAAGATACCGTTCTCAAAACGCCAAATCTCCATGGCATGTTACCATACACCCTAAAACTTGTTCTCTTCCTCAATGTCATATTAATAACTTTTTAACTTCAGTGGTTCAGATATGATAGAAGGATCATTTCATATCCATATGAAAGCATATTCATTTCATATGCACAAGTCTGGGAAAGCATAAACACAGGTGAACGATATTGTACTGTCAATATTTTTCCATGCAGACCCTAAGCAAGTTGCAGTGAGCTATTTACACTCTTGTGTGTTGTGCAAGGACCCTTGAAATTGCACCGCTTAATTATGTGACAACTACTTTAAGATAGTCAGAAAATATCGCATGCATCTCTCTTTATCCTCTTACCCACCACAACAAAATAGAGAAAAAGATGGGACATGTGCAAATTAAAAAATCTTTGGGTAGAATATTGCCTAACATAACACATTGCTGCCATGTTTCCGTAATGCAACAAACTATTGGTGTCTCGGGACCTCTGTGTCACTCTTAATGCCTTCAGTTCTGTGTCTCCAGCTCAGGGTTACATTCTTTCCCTCTGAGTCCAGCATTATCCTGTAGGCAAGACGCAAACCACCCAAGATGACGCATACAATAACTTGCCTTCCTGGTTCCTTGTAGATCCACCTTTAAGGACATTCTCTTTCACTTATACACAGCCATCCATTTTACGTCCATATTATAGACACTGACTCCTCCACGTCTAAAATATAAATGTAGACATTTTGCTCTCTCACCACAGCTTTGTAATGTTCTGGCATTCTTAGGCTTCAGTACAAATGAACTTTTCTTCAAGCTTTCTAAACCACAGTCCTATCTTCTCTCTCCGTCTTTATCAATCCCCTACAGGTTTCCTTTTCTCATCCAAGTGAATCCACCACTCCCAGAATGCTGCTGACCATATCATCAATTTCCTTTTCCTATCACCTTCCTGTCCACCCACTTGGCAAAATCCAGAAAATCCAGTGTCTGTCAAATGAGGCAGATTGCTGCCAACATTAAATAGCAGTCACCAGTCTCAACTGGGAACTCAACAGCGTCCAGATATTATGCTCTCTTTCTCTATCATTCTCTCCAGTTCTCCACCAGAGCTAGTTCAAACATTATGGAACTGAAGAGATGAGGCTTGTGTGAGATACAGGTGTTGGGGTTATTGGTATACAGGTGGTAAGTGAAGCCACCAGATGCAATTGCCCAGGGAGAATTTGAGGAGTGGGAAGGAAATGGGCTCAGGGAGGAATTTTGAGTAACACTAATATTGGAATTGATGTTCAGAAGAAGAAAGCACTGACCTGCAAAAGAAACTGACAAGAAATGGCTAAAACTGGGGAAGAAAACCAAAGGAAAAGTGGCAGTGGTTTTGTCAAGCAAATTGATTATAGCAAGAAGGAGAGGACAATGAAAATATCAAACGTTATTGACAGAACACATAAATGCTATAGACTAACCCTCCAGGTTAAAAGACAGAGATGTCACCGAGGATGGTGGAGAGGGAGTTTCAGTGGGAAAGTGGGCAGATGCCAGATTTCATCAGGCTGACGCCTGAGAAGGGTATAAGGAGTAGGGGAAGGGTATAATCAGTTCTGACAAGACGTGTGGATGGGAAGGTAGACTCAGGAATACTAATTGAGAAGCATCAGATCTTGAGATAGAGGGTTGCTATCAACCCAAAACCTACCTTTTAAGTATTTAAGAGTGACTGGAGAGTCTGCAGAGATGACCTGAGATTTCCTCCAGAGAAAGAGAAAGAGCGTCTACAGAGTCGAATGGAAAGGGGCAGTGGTGAGGAAGATGGCGTTTTCTCTGTGCATCCATCAAAAAGAAAAAACAAAAATACTGTTCGCTTAAGAAGACCTTACTAAATCCCTTGGTTGTTTGCCCTTGCTGTCAGCGTATGCTCAAACTCTTTAAAGTGGCTTAAAGCCCCTTGCTAAACGCTTGTTCCAGCCATGGGGGACAATTTCTGGTTCTTGGAATGTTTGTCCCTCCCTTCCTCCCCTCCATGGTTTTGGATACAAATTTCCATCTTCCAGGAACTCTATCTCCACTATTGTCCTGGCCAACACATACCTACCTCTCATTGTAGAATGGCTTCCTCAAAGGAAGCTTTTCCTGTTTCCAAAATCAAGGTCGAGGGCCCTGTCTCCACATTCCCAAAGCACCCTGCACTTGCCTATCACACCTTCTTTCACAGGTTATGCTACAGCTGGGTCTGACTGTTTCTTCCACTGCAGGTTTGAACCCCATGAGAACAGAGGCCATATCTACCTGATTACCATTATATCGCCAGAACCTAGGACATGGTTTGATGTGTAATTGCTCAGTAGACACAATTACCCAAATGACAAATGGATACAATTTAAAGAAAAGCTAAAGCATTTGTTTAATCATATGACAATTTTATTCAAAATTAGCTGAGATTCTTGAAAATAAGAGTGTTTTATCTATTACTACCATAGTTTAAACATTTTCGATGACATCTAATACTTCTTACCTTACTTTAGTCATTTTTATAGTACATTTCATATTCTAATATGGGCTTTCCAGGTGGCACTAGTGGTAACAAACATGCCTGCCAATGCAGGAAACATGATTTATTTATTCATCATGCTGACTGTGAGAGCTCCTTCTCTAGAATGTAAGCTTCCTGAGGCCAAAGACCCTTTCTGTTTATTCACAGATGCATCCTCATATTACCATGCCCTGGAACATGAGTAAATAAAGGGATGAATGTAATGTTTCTCCATGTTCTTTTCATTAATTAGGAATCTTATAATATAAGATTTTTTTACTCTATGTCTGAAAGTATGTAAAATAACTTACATATCAAACATGGTGCAACCTAACTGATTTCCATTTAAAATAAATTCATTTTATTATGCTAAGTGAAACAAGTCAGACAAAGAAAGAGAAATATTGTATGATATCACTTATATGTGGATATAAAATATAAAACAAACTAGTGAATATAATATAAAAGAAACAGACTCATAGATACTGAGAGTAAACTAGTGGTTACCAGTGTGTGGGGGGTGGAATACAGGGGCAGGGAAGTTGGAAGTACAGACTATAGGGTGTAAGATAGGCTAAGGATGAATTGTACAACATGAGGAACACAGCCAATATTTTGTAACTTTAAATGGAAAGTAACCTTTAAAAATTGTTTAAATTTTTAAAATTTAATTTTGAAAAAGAAATAGCAACAGATAAAAAAAACAAATAAAATAAACCCAGTCCATCCAAAAGCAGCAGAACTACTCTTTCCAATAGTTACATTTGAGAATATTACAGTTGGGGACAATAAATTCAGTACTAATTTTAACAGTAGATAAAGTTAAGTGGGAAACCTGCAGTATTAGATCGTTTTACCTCCCTGATAGGAAAAAGGATAAAACTTTCATCTGCAGAGTCAAAACTGTTCTTGCAACTGTTCTCATATAGGAATTTATGGCAACACTCCTTGCATAAAGTACACAGAGTCTTACAACGGATAATATCTAAAAATTACATTTTTTCACTAAAGGCATAAATAAAACGGGCAAGAGGACAATTCTCACATCAACAGAGGGCACACCACTTTGTCATAACTCAGCAAAGGCATTTTTGTAAAAGTCTGGTGAAAGAGTCTAGACACTCTGCTTTTGTCAGTCTGAAAATACAGGGAAAGATAATCTTTGTTGATTAAAATGGAAATAGAGGCAAATTAACATTTTATTGTAGATGTTTAAGAGGCAAGTTTTAAAACAGATAAATAACTTTTTCATATTGAGACAGCAGTACCTCTTTATTAGTCAAAATTTGAGGAGTAAAATAATGTACACATGCAAAGTACCCCAAATCCTGCCACTCCAAGAGAACTTCCTGTAGTATATACACTTGCACATCAACCCAACACACACACACACACCTTTTCAGTCAGCTATGTCTGACTCTCCTTGAAGTTTATGATTCACCTTATAGCTCTCCTTGAAGTTTATGATTCACCTTATACTACATAATTATATGTATTTTATATTCTAACTGAAATAAAATCTTAGTATCCACAATATTTTTAATTTTGTTTTCTCTCTATTATAAATACACTGTGACCACCATTCACTTCAGACCAGAGAGCATGTGATTTATACAGGGTATTTATACATCTGATTCTTGAATAACATGAGTTTGAACACATAAGTGTGTGGGCCCACTTATAAGCAGACATTTTTTTTTTCAATTAATAAATACTACAGTACCGCATGATTCACAACTGGTTGAATCTGTGAATATGGAACCACAGACATAAAGGAACCATGGATATAAAGGGCTAACTATAAAGTTATACTCAGATTTTCAGCTGTATCAAGGATTGGCACCCCCTGACTTCCATGTTGTTCAATATATTATACAAAATATATAGTTTAACTTTCTCACACTTCATTACTAATGAGTCATTGTAACCTCAAAGTTCTACACTATATAGCATAAAACAAGATAAGGTGAGCCTGAAAATGCTTTAGATTTGTTTAATTCAACTGTCCCCTCCATTCAAAGAAGTAAAGTATCGCTCGGACTTATAGTTATTACTTTGTATTTTCAACACAGAATGTCACTAGACCAATCAAAATATTTTACCTGCAAAATACATCTCTGATAACTAAAGAAGTTAATCTCAGTCAGTCAGTCAGTTCAGTCGCTCAGTCGTGTCCAACTCTTTGCAATCCCATGAACCGCGGCACGCCAGGCCTCCCTGTCCATCACCAACTCGCGGAGTCCACCCAAACCCATGTCCATTAGTTGGTGATGCCATCCAGCCATCTCATCCTCTGTCATCCCCTTTTCCTCCTGCCCTCAATGTTAATCTGCTGACCAATATATTCTAATCTTTAAAATAAAGTATGCTTTCAGCCTAAAGGAGAATGCTAAATTTTAAGGAGAATGCTAATCTCTTTGGGATAACCCAGTATCCTTTATGGGCTCTGCTGATGGCTCAGAAAGGAAAGAATCTGCCTGCAATGCAGAAGACCCAGGTCTCTGGGTTGGGAAGATAACCTGGAGGAGTAAATGGCAATCCACTCCCGTATTCTGGCCTGGAGAATCCCATGGAGAGTGGAACCTGGTGGGCTACAGTTCATGGGGTTTTGAAGCGTCAGACACGACTGAGTGACTAACATTGTCGCTTTTGTTTTCAATATCCTTTATATGTCCAATATCTCATGAGAGCAAACCATGGTGCAAATTTTAAAACCACAGCTCTAATTTGGCACAAAAACATTGTGTGTTTCTATTTCCATTTTTCCGAAGTCTCTGAATTGTTTACCAAGTTGTTTCAATAAAAGGTTTTAAAAGAGCAGTGATAAGATGTTGTTTGTTTTATACACTTTGAAATCACATTTTATGAGACCATTTCTGCCTGTTAAGAGTTTAGCAGCAGTATTTAGAGACATGTTTACAAATATATATACTATACTACATAATAATAAATAAATCAAATAAAACATTAAATATTGAGGTTCTACAATCTGGCCACACAGATGACTCTTATCTGTTGTGCCAATGTTAATGACGAGTTGATGAACACTGAAATATCCTTGAGCTAGTCTAATAATTTAGTCAATAATATGAAAGAGAAACATCAATGATTAACATAATTGTGTCTGAATGTAAATCACTCTTCATACAAAATATTACTTTGAGAAATCCTAGCTCTGTAATTTAGGCTGTTGAGGGAAATGTAGCATGTTTTTCTAAACAATGTCTAATAAAATGATTGGTCTGTTCATCTGAGATAATGAAGTATCTTAGTCTTATAGATGAGATTGGCTTTGATTTATATGAATCTTGAAGGAATTAATTCCAGCCAATGGTTTAGCAAGGAAAAGAGACCATTCATAATTCTGGTAAGCTCGGGTGGTCATAACAAAATGCCATAAACTGAGTGGCTTAAAAAACAAAAATTTATTTCTCACAGTTTGAGGGCTGAAATCCAAGATCAGGATTCTAACAATGATCAAGTTTTGGTGAGAATCCTCTCCTTGGCTTGCAGAAGCTGTGTGCTTACCTGGCCTTTCCTAAGGGAGTGCAAATTAAAAAAAAAAAAAAATCATTTCTTCTTCTTTGTATAAGACTACAGATCGTATTGGATTGATCCCCATCCTTATGACCTCATTTAACTATAACTGCCTCCTGAAAAACTTTCTCCAGATATAGTTACATTATGTATTAGGACTTCTACATGTAAATGGAAGGAAATAATTCACTTCATAGCATTTTTCAAAACAGTCTTTGAAGAGTCTAGCAGAAATAAATTTTCTTAGTGTTTAAAATTTTATTTTGACAAAACAAAAATGTAGGGCAAATAAAGTTACTAGCTCCTTGGATGGAAAACTTTCTAGCACCTAAGAAATATGTAGATGATTTTAGGGTATGAATTTTTGAAACAAATATTGGTTGAAAGAGATAGAGATTTGAGTTTCATAATTCTTCTTAACATTCATGCAATTCATTTAACAGATTATACTGCGTTCCAAAAATGTACCAGGCATTGCCTGATGCTTTTAGTATGTTTCCTAAATAAAGCAGACACAAACCTTTGCCCTGATTTAGCTTACTTTCTAGGATAGCACAATAAATGACTGATAAACTTAAAAAATAATTATTTTCATAGAACATTAGATGTTGAGCACTGTAGAAAAAATAGAACAGGGTAAGAGGAGAGGACACTTGGGGGTATAATTTTAAACAAAGTGATCAGAATTAGGACTCTTTGAGAATATGACAATTGTATCATATTTAAAGAACATGAGGGAGTCACATATGTGAAGATCTTATCAGAAAGGACATGAGGACACACTCACGGACTCTCAGATTGATTCCAAATAGCTAAGGAATTATTGCATAGTGTATTCGATATAGTCTAGGTATTATGGATTTGTAAGAAGGTAAAACAATACTGAAATGAAGACCATCCTGGATGGTTCATTCAATATGAAGACTTTGGTCAAGGCTGAAGATAAATAGACATGAGGGATGGTCTTCACATGACAAGTCTGATTTAGCCAAATATTTGACATAGAGATAAGTGTTAGCAATGGTAGTATACCAAGTGAATCTAATGGCCTAACAGAAGTTTTTGCAGCAAATTCTATTCTGGTGAGCAAATTCTGTTAAAGATATAATAAAATTTGAAAATCATATATAACTAGAATATCAGTTACATTTTGCATAAAATAATCCAATTAACAAGAAAAAAATATTTTAGCACACTGAACTAATGGGCTATTTTGTTTGAAGGGCTTATTAATGGCCATGTAGTGTTCTCCACTCAAATGCAGAGGCCAGGAGAAGGGTCAAGAAGACTGGGATCCACATGGAACCATCTGTCTTTCCATCCCAAGATAAAGCGATAGTTCGCTGGGTCCCAAAAACATATCTGTCAACTAATAACAGTCAAATGCAGCCAGAGAGAAGAGAAAAGTAACAAAGGCTTAGAGATGTAAAAGGAGCATCTACATAGGTAAGAGAAAAGAGATCAAGAGAGGATGAACTTTGTGCTTTTTAAGGTACAAAGGCTAAATCTACTAAAAACTGCAGACTAAATAAGGTCTTAGAGCTGAACAGGCAGATTGAAAATTTCCCCTCCATTGTGAGAAGGCTTAAAGAGGGTGATTAGAAGTGGTCCTAAGGGGACTTCCCTGGTGATCCAGTGGTTATGACTCAGCCCTTCAATGCAGGGGGTACAAGTTCGATCCCTGCTTGGGGAACTAAAACCCCACATGCTGCATGGAATGGCCAAAAGAAACAGAGAGAGGGAGAAGAGCATTCTTGCATCTTCCTCTTAACCCACCGAACACAGTAAATGTTTCTGATTAGGGAAGGATGTGGCTGTTTCCAGGAAGGAACCCAACAGTATGTCTGGGGAGACGTGGTCCTCCTTTACTATAGCCATTTCTCAATACCTACGCTGCTCCTTCGTCCTTTGGAGGATACTGAAATGGGTCTAGCCATGGTGATGGACTGAATGTCAAATGGGAAAACGTCTATGATATTAACATAAGTCCAATACAGAGTGAACAGTGTTGAAAGGTCATAAACACATTTTACCTGAATAACAGTTGAGATAATAACTGAAGGTATTTGACAACTGAGATAATAACTGAAAATATTAAGTCTATGAAAAAGAAGTCACGAAGAGACTAAAAGAATTGTATAATATTTAATTGATTGTCAAGTAAAAAGCAGATTCGATGTGTTCTATAAGATCTCAGAGGGTTGAACTAGATCTTCCTAACAAATGTTATAAAAAAAACTTTAACTTAGTGAAATGTAACAGGGCTGTAATGATTTACTCACTCATATAGGAGATTTGCCATAACATCAGTCACTACAGGAAGTGCTAGGATAGAGCAGTACTGAAGACAAAAGTCCTCTCCTATCAGCTCGTTCTGATAGGGGAGATGCACAGATAAAGAAAGTAGCAGTACTTATTATTCTTTAAAAGGATGTGATCAGGGAAATGTGAGAACCTGTAACCAAAAGACACCTTTCTTAGGAGAGCCAGGGAAACCTTTTTCACTGAGGAGATGATAGAATCAGCTGACCACAAGAGGGGCTGGGAAAGTCAGAGCAAGAAAGACAAAGGATCAGAAGCATGACGCTTGTCCAAGGCACAGAGAGAAGTCCCATGAAGTACAAGTAGAGGGAACGAAGAGTAAGGATGGTGAGAGGCGCAGCCAGAGAGGAAGGCACAAGTCAGATCCTGCAGGACCTCGTTGGCTCTGATGAGGATTTCGAATTTTTTCCTAAGAACATTGGGATGCCTCTGATGAACTTCAAGCAGAGGAGTGAAAAATCAGAATGTGTGATAGGAAAAGAGCAACAGAAGACCAGCAGGAAAACTTGAGACCATAAATAACTGTAAATGGCTTCCTTGTCTAGACATAGAAGAAAAAGAATGAATGAAAATGACAGAGTCAGTAGGAAACAGAAGAGAAACATGGCAGCCGCCGCTAAGTCCCTTCAGCCGTGTCCAACTCTGTGCGACCCCGTAGACGGAAGCCCACCAGGCTCCCCCGCCCCTGGGATTCTCCAGGCAAGAACACTGGAGTGGGTTGCCATTTCCTTCTCCAATGCATGAAAGTGAAAAGTGAAAGTGAAGTGGCTCAGTCGTGTCCGACTCTTCGCGACCCCATGGACTGCAGCCCACCAGGTTCCTCCGTCCATGGGAATTTCCAGGCAAGACTACTGGAGTGGGGTGCCATTGCCTTCTCCGAGAAACATGGCAGCCATCCACAAAAATAATTGTTTCCCACCTGATGGAACTCACGAGGGTTCTGTGATATGGAGACAAAAGAAAGAATCAGGGGGAGCAGTGGGTGATGACCGCAGGGCACGTGAAAGGTGGCTGAGGAGCGAGAAATTTCCTGGGGTGAAACAGAAAAATCTTTTTATTCATCTCTATCACTGCAGCATGCTGGTCTGAGATGCTCAGTTCAGGGGAAAGAGTGAATTACTGCTCATCCCAAAGAAGAAACAACTCGGTGCTAGAAAGACAGGATTGCCTATACGTTCAGCCTCGCCCTAGAAACACTGGGAGCCTGAGCCGTGAATCCAGAGAATCCCAATGGTTCATGCTTGACCAGGAAGAAGGAAAACATCCATGGTTGTTACTTCTGAGGCCAAGTTGACCGTAGGAGGTGGGAGTGGTGTTATGCACTGAATTTTTGTGTCTTCCCAAAATTTGTGTGCTAAAAGCCTAACCCCCAAAGTAATGGTATATTGAGATGGGGCCTTTGGATGGTAACTAGGGCTAGATGATGTTTTTACGAAGCAATTAGGGTTCAATAGGATCAGTGCCTTTCTAAGAAGAGACACCAGAGAACTTGCTCTTTCTCCCTGTGTGTGTTCACACAGGAGGAGGTCACGTGAGTGGGTAGCAAGAAGGCAGTCATCCGCAAGCCAAGGACAGATCTCTCACTGGAAACCAATGCTGCCAGCACTCTGACCTCCAACTCCCAGCCTCTAGATGTACGAGAAAATAAGTTTCTGTTGTCTAACCCATTTTCTCCAAGAGCCATCCTTTGGACTTCATGGTCTTTTATTTCTGTAGGTGGTTGATGAATAATTCTAACTCATTTTGGAAACAGAATGTGGTTCCTGAAAGCGTTTTTTTTTTTTTTTTCCTTTTTACCAAAGGACTCAGTATTGATGTTGGCCCTAGTATTGAAAGGAACTGATAGGAATAAATATTTATATTTCCTGCACAGAGTAATGTAGGCTAGCATAGTGGAGATAAAATAAACTGGTTAGAGTTTATGGCATTGGACGTATCAGTGAAAATGCATAAAGGAGGCCAACTAGAGGTTCTGAAAGGCATAGGGTCCACATATCTATTGTCTCTTGAATTTAAAGAAATAATCCTTAAAATTCAAATACAAGAGAAGGGTGATAAGAGGGAGCCAAAACACTTTGTATTCAAGTGTCTTTCCCCAGTACTCAGGTAATAAGCACAATTCTCGCATAATTCCTGACGATCCAGAAGGCAGCCTAAGAGTCAATCTAAGTGGCTGAAACTTCCCAAGTGATGTCACTTGGTGATGTCACAACATCAGTGAGTTAGAGGAAGTAGGAGACATAGAGACTGTAAACTGTTACAGCCTAGTTTGAGAGTTACAATGAATTTTTATGTACGAATTGTCTTGTAACAAGATAGAGGGACAGATCATATTACCAGCAGTATCTGGCATCCATCTGGTTGATGTGCTTTGTTTGGGTAACAGTCTATCGGTGGTGGGCTAGGGACATGACACTTAAGAATCTCAAAGGTTTCCGCATCCACGTGAGAACTTCAATCACTTCAGCATCCAGGCCTCACTCTGTGTGTGTCCGCAGTCAGTCAGTCGTGTCTGATTCTTTGTGACCCCATGGGCTGTAACCCCCCAGGCTTCTCCGTCCATGCGAATTTCCAGGCAAGAATACTGAAGTGGGTTGCCATTTCCTTCTCCAGGGTGTCTTCCCAACCCAGGGATCGAATTTGTGTCTCCTGCATTGGCAGGTAAATTCTTTAGCCCTGAACTACCAGGGAAGCCTCCCTCTATATGTACAAGTACATTAATACTACAACAGCTCTAGGAGGTGAGTTGAATGATTATCCCCAAGTTACTGATGAGATGAGCCTGCTGCTCTTCTACCTTGAACTAATGGTCTCTGGGTTGTCACAACTATCAGAGCAATTCTACAAGTGGAACTCTTTCATGTACCCTATGGTACTGTGTCTCTTGCAGAAAACATCTGCCTGGCAGTGTCAGGCTACCTGACAGAGAGTGGCCCCAAAGAAGGATGGGTCATGGTGAAGAGTTCTGACAAAACGTGGTCCACTGGAGAAGGGAATTGCAAACTACATCAGTATTCTTGCTTTGAGAACCTCATGAACAGTATGAAAAGGTAAAAACGTATGACACTGAAAGATGAACTCCCAAGTCGGGTGGTGCCCAACATGCTACTGGAGATCAGGGGAGAAATAACTCCAGAAAGAATGAACAGATGGAGCCAAAGTAAAAACAACACCCAGTTGTGGAAGTGACTGTTGATGGAAGTGAAGTCCGATGCTGTAAAGAGCAATATTGCATAGGAATCTGGAATGTTAGGTTCATGAATCAAGCTAAATTAGAAGTGGTCAAACAGGAGATGGCAAGAGAGAACATTGACAGTTTAAGAATCAGTGAAACAAAATGGACAGAATGGGAGAATTTAATTCAGATGACTATTTTATCTACTTCTGTGGGCAAGAATCCCACAGAAGAAATGCAGCAACCCTCAAAGTCAACTGAAGTGTCTGAAATGCAGTTCTTGGTGCAATCTCAAAAACGACAGAATGATCTCTGTTCATTTCCAAGGCAAACCTTCAATATCACAGTAATCCAAGGCTTTGCCCCAACCAATAATGCTGAAGAAGATAAAGTTGAATGGATTGATGAAGACCTACAAGACCATCTAAAACTAATACCAAAGCTTCATAGGTCATAGGGAACTGAAATGCAAAAGTAGGAAGTCAAGAGATATCTGGAGTAACAGGCAAATTTGGCCTTAGAGAACAAAATGAAGCAGGGCAAAGGGTAATAGAGTTTTGCCAAGGGAACACACTGGTCATAGCAAACACCCTCTTCTAACAACACAAGAGAAGACTCTACACATGGACATCACCAGATGGTCAGCACTGAAATCAGATTGATTATATTCTTTGCAGCCAAACATGGAGAAGTTCTATACAGTCAGCAAAAACAAGACCGGGAGCTGACTGTGGCTCGGAACATGAACTCCTTATTCCATATTTCAGAGTTAAATTGAAGAAAGTAGGGAAAACCACTAGACCATTCAGGTATGACCTAAATCAAATCCCTTATGATTATACAGTAGAAATGACAAATAGATTCAAGGGATTGGATCTGATACACAGGGTGCCTGAAGAACTATGGACGGAGGTTCGTGACATTGTATCGGAGGCACTGATCAAGAGCATCCCCAAGGAAAAGAAATGCAAAAAGGCAAAGTGGTTGTCTGAGGAGGCCTTACAAATAGCTGTGAGTAGGAGAGAGGCTAAAGGCAAAGGAGAAAAGGAAAGATATACCCCTTTGAATGAGAGTTCCAAAGAACAGCAAGGAGAGATAAGAAAGAGCTTCTCAGCGATCAATGCAAAGAAGTAGAGGGAAACAACAGAATGGGAAAGACTAGAGATCTCTTCAAGAAAATTAGAGATACCAAGGGGACATTTCATGCAAAGATGGGTACAATAAAAGATAGAACTGGTATGGACCTAGCAGAAGCAGAAGATATGAAGAGGTGGCAAGAATACACAGAAGAACTGTACAAAAAAGATCTTCATGACCCAGATAACCATGATGGTCTGATCACTCACCTAGAGCCAGACATCCTGGAATGTGAAGTCAAGTGGGCCTTAGGAAGAATCACCTCTAACACAGCTGGGGGAGGTGATGGAATTCCAGTTGAGCTATTTCAGATCCTAAAAGATGCTGTGAAAGTGTTGCACTCAGTATGCCAGCAAACTTGGAAAATTCAGCAGTGGCCACAGGACTGGAAAAGGTCAGTTTTCATTCCAATCCCAAAGAAAGGCAATGCTAAAGAATGTTCAAACTACCACACAATTGCACTCATTTCACATTCTAGCAAAATAATGCTCAACATTCTCCAAGCCAGGCTTCAACAGTACATGAACCATGAATTTCCATGTTTAAGGTAGATTTAGAAAAGGCAAAGGAACCAGAGATCAAATTGCCAACATCCTCTGGATCATGGAAAAATGAAGAGAGTTCCAGAAAAACATCTAATTCTGCTTTACTGATTATGCCAAAGCCTTTCACTGTGTAAATCACAACAAACTGTGGAAAATTCTGAAAGAGATGGGAATACCAGACCATCTCACCTGCCTCCTGAGAAATCTGTATGCAGGTCAAGAAGCAACACTTCAAACCAGACGTGGAACAACAGACTTGCTCCAAATCAGGAAAGGAGTACATCAAAGCTGTATATTGTCACTCTGCTTATTTAACTTCTATGCAGAGTACATCATGCAAAATGCCAGGCTGGATGAAACACAAGCTGGAATCAAAATTGCCTGGAAAAATATCAATAACCTCAGATATGCAGATGACACCACCCTTATAGCAAAAAGCAAAGAAGAACTAAAGAGCTTGTTGATGAAAGTGAAAAAGGAGAGTGAAAAAGTTGGCTTAAAACTCAACATTCAATAAACGAAGATTATGGAATCCAGTCCCATCACTCCACGGCAAATAGATGAGAAAACAGTGGAAACAGTGACAGACTTTATTTTCTTGGGCTCCAAAGTCACTGCATGGGGTGACTATACCCATGAAATTAAAAAATCCTTGCTCCTTGGAAGAAAAGTTAAGACCAACCTAGACAGCATATTAAAAAACAAAGACATTGCTTTGCCGACAAAGGTCTGTCTAGTCAAGACTATAGTTTTTCTAGTAGTCATGTATGGATGTGAGAGGTGGACTATAAAGAAAGCTGAGCACCAAAGAACTGATGCTTTTGAACTATGATGTTGGAGAAGACTCTTAAGAGTCCCTTGAAATGCAAGGAGATCCAACCAGTCCATCCTAAAGGAAATCAGTCCTGAATATTCACTGGAAGGACTGATGCTGAAACTGAAACTCCAATACTTTGGCCACCTCATGCGAAGAGCTGACTCATTGGAAAAGACCCTGATGCTGGGAAAGATTGAAGGCAGGAGGAGAAGGGGACGACAGAGGATGAGACGGTTGGATGGCATCACTGACTCAATGGACATGAGTTTGAGCGAGCTCCAGAAGCTGGTGATGGACAGGGAGGCCTGGTGTGCTCCAATCCCTGGTGTCACAAAGAGTTGGACACAACTGAGTGACTGAACTGAACTGAACCAACAGAGAATAGTTCCATAAGCCAGAGTTCCAAAGAATGACACTCAATGCCCTTCCAAGATAAGGAAGCATCTAAGTTATGAAATTCTGGGCTGTGGCCATGCAGCAAGGTAGGAAGAGACTTACTTGCTAGCTGTAAACCAAGGAGGGTGACGGATCCAGATGGCGGCATCTGTGGGCAAATTCAAAACAAGGGCAAAGGTTTTGTTCAGGAAAACAAATGTCAGAAAATAAGACCACCTTTACATCACTAAGTTAAATCCTGGTGGATATTCTAACTTTTGGATTTAGTCTTTCCTCAGACTCATGGTTTGATTTTTCTTTTTTGGTGGTTGGTGGGGAGGAGGTCGAGCAAGCAGGAGCTAGGGGATGCCATATTCAACAAGATACTAAAGTGATTTCTTAGGGAAGGTAAAACCCAATGGCCACTTTCTGTGTAGAAATTTTCAACAAAGCTTTTGAGGTTCTGTCTTTCCCTGTGACTTTCCTATGGACTTTTGTTCCATAAAAGCTACAGACTTGCTTTGCTTTCTTCTGTGTTCCTAGCTTCTTCCTAAACTTTATCTGCTAATAAATATTTGTCAATTAAAATGAACTGAAGGAAATTGCAGAGTGAGATTGGAGGAGCAGACTTCTCTTTTTTAACCACATGAGAAAGGAGATCTAGGTTACAGTATTCAGGTCTCTTGGAGACACAGCCGTATACATGAGTTTCTAGTATCCTCAGAGACACACTGCATCATACCTTACCCCGGGCAACACATCAAAGGATTGTTGGCAATACCTTCAAAATCCCTCCCCTACAGACACATAGACTAAGAGATTCACTCTTATCACTCACTTCTCCCTACTCCTTGCATTGTGATGGCAAGACTTTGGCAGGGGGGCGGGGCAGGGAATTAAAGTATCTATGTCTTCATTAAGTTCCTTTCAAAGTGCTTAGGGACCAGTGACAGAAGGAAACGGCCCTGTTAACAGTTCCCTTGGAACTTCCTTTTGATCTAAGCTGTCCCCTTAATAGAAAGCCTACCACTGAAAAGCATCTGCATCTCATATCTTCCACTTCCTAGGTAGTCCATGGAGGTCCATCAACCACCCCCGGTAGCAGGTTAGATCCCAATGGGATACCCGGGAGCTATCTGGAAAGGCAGATAAATCTAGCCTCCCTATTTTAGAAAACAAAAATTGTTGAACACAATAAAATTGGTTAAGATATGTGACACAATATTCTTGGCTATATGAATCTTTAGAAACCTTGTAAGTAATAAAATGAATTGAGAACTATATTATGAATAACTATTGTACAACAATAAATTAACAGACAAGAAACTCAGTATCTGACATTAATTAATATGAATGTGCCGGTAGCAGTATACAAGGAAAACACACAAAATGTAGGTTATCCTATCTTTACATGAATGAATCATAAAGCAAAGAGCACCACTGAGCTTTCTAGTTTACTTATATTAACTTCAGATATTAGCAATTACAACTTGTGCATGCAAAATTCTATAAAAATGCAAAGCTACCATGAAATAGAATTAACAAGGAGCTTTAGAAATTCATTAAACAGAACTTGAGTAGCAGCATCGCTTTTCTGGCTAATACAGGAATGTGTGTCTCTGCATACACTATTTATGACACCATTTGAGACTTACATAAAATATAAGTTGAGAGAATGTGTTACCTTCAATAATTTACAAAGGTAGAAAATAATAGCAAAGGGAATTGAGAACAAACCTTGCCTTTTCTTATACTGTAATATACAGATATTGCATCTGTGGCTTCCAGTACAGATTCTTAAGTTGAGCCCAGACAAGCCTTGCACTCTGAAGAGATTAAAGGGTATCTTAAAAAGGAAGTAAAGATGCTGTTTCTGGTACATAATCATGTTTGCAAACGTGTTAATCAAATCTGGGTGCTTGATAACTTGATAATTAAATTTACAAATGATTGGAAATATTTGCCACAGAAAGATTTAAAATCATTCCTGAAATCCTAATGACAGCTCCAGCAATATGTGTATGCCTCTTGAGGGCCCAGTGAGGACAGGTGGTATTAAAAATATAATTGGTTTTAAAGTACATTAGATTAAATTTTTTTCTAATGATTCATTCTCTCTTCTTTATATTCACCTTTCAGGTCATTTCCTGCTTCCTGAATAAAGAATCCATAACTCGAACTGCCATATGAATTTGCTGATTTTCGTTCTATCCAGTCAGTTCCAAAATATTCCATGTCCATTGAAAATGATGTGTTTTGAAATGAAAAGATTAAGCTTTTGCATTAAATAATACTTAGAGCTATCAACAGATTTGAAATCTGACAAAAGGCACGTTGTTGAAAATAAATAAATAGAGTAGAAAGCAATCGAGAAGTCAGTTGAGGTCACTATAAATTTTTTAAAAAGTAATTTAGTTAGTTCTAATTTTAGCTCTTTCATGCAGTTTCATACCAGATCTGATATATTACAGTTACATGACAAAAGTATTCTGGTTGAATCAGAAGTTTTAAAATGATACATGAACTTTCAGTTGAATTAAATGAGTTTCTAACAGAATTTCCAATCCCTTGTTGTTGAAAAAAAAAAATGCCAACTTTCCAATTTTGGGTGGCTGCAGCTAGCAACACCACATGGAATGTTCTTTTGAAGGCACACGTTAAAATGGGGTCAAGGGTCTTAGGAATAAATTGGTTGGCAAACAATATCAGTGGTGCCCTGGGCTGACCTTGCATATAATTGTTTGCATAGCAGAGCTGAGGAGCAGCAACATGGTTAATCTGTACATCTTTATTTCTAGCCATCCAGGGACCTCAGGGGTCAATATGATTTACTAACAATTGCTAAAGGTTATTAAAATTGTTGTACAAAGTTGATGGAAAGGTGTTATTGCTTTTGTAATAAAAAATGACTTTCATGGAACAGTTTACACATAATTTTTTATTAGATTTTACTTCCTGTCCTCCTCCTCACCCCTTTAGAGTTTCATGGTTGATAACAGTTGATTATTTGTGCTGTCTAGTGGCATTCTTTATTTTTTATTTGTATAGTACCATGGATGGGATTGTACTTTCCAGGACTTAAATTATAAATGAGGCAGCTCTCTGCCCCAGATAGCTCCAAGGCTCCTGCCTTCACAAAGGATACCAGGAGGAAAGTAGTCCATTTGCCCTCAGAATAATATGATCATGGCAATTGTTCAAATTAAGAGATTTGAATGATACTGGAACTTTCATACTTCTCCAGATTACTCCAGGCAGCCAAAGAGATGCTCTTTGAAAATGCATCAAATGAATTGCTAACCTTTTCCCCCATGAAAATAGAACCATCATTTTAGGAAAATCCCATAGCCATCAGCACAAGAGATAGAACAGCCCAGAAGTCTAGCAAAGACTACATGTAGGTATAAAAAAAAAAAAAAAAGAGGAAAAAATGAAACACAGAGGAGGAACAGAAGGCAACAGAGCATTACCATCACAAAACATGTATTAAAACGGCATCAGGCAAGGTACAACATAGATACGGTCCCTGCCCACTGGGAATTTAACTTCCAAGATGTCCCTTGAGGAAAAGCCCAAGAAAAAAGTTATTCAGGAATGAACTTATGCAGAGAAAAGACATGTGAAAAAACCATAAATGTAGGAACTTTCAGAAAAGATGGTTTTTAAGAGGTTAGTTCAATTCAGTTCTGTCAGTTCAGTCACTCAGTTGTGTCCGACTATTTTCAACCCCATGGACTGCAGCACGCCAGGCTTCCCTGTCCATCACCAACTCCTGGAGCTTGCTCAAACTCATGTCCACCAAGCTGGTGATGCCATCCAACCATTTCATCCTCTGTCGTCTACTTCTCTGACAGATGATTTTTAATATATTAGTTCAATTAGAACACTATTATGGAATATAGGTTATGATCATATGTATCTAATATAATCAATATAATGCTATCTCATTACTTTACCATAGCATGCTTTATTTCCCACTGAAGTGAAATGTTAGTCACTCAGTCATGTCCAACTCTTTGCAACCCCATGGACTGTACCCTGCCAGGGCCCTCTCTCCATAGAATTCTCCAGGCCAAAAAAAAAAAAAAAAAATTCTCCAGGCAAGAATGCTAGAGTGAGTAGCCATTCCCTTCTCCAGGGAATCGTCCTAACCCAGGGATCAAACCCAGGTATCCCACATTGCAGGCAGATTCTTTACCATCTGAGCCACCAGGGAAATCCCACATATGTTTAAGGGGTAACTAAAGAAAATTTCTCCATGTCTGGAAACTATTTTTTAAAACCGGCAAAAATTTTAAGTAGGAATATGATTTTAAAATGAGTAGGCAAACAGATCTCTCCACGCTTCTCTGGCGGCTGCTGCTAAGTAGATTCCTTGAACCCCACTCTGTGCCACCCCGGGGACTGTAGTCCACCATGCTCTGGCAACTCGTCTTAAAGCAGTAAGGGGAAGAGGAGAAGAAAATACACTGTCCCCAGGGAAACGGAGATGCCTGAAGCTCTGGATCACAAACTAGGAGGAGACTCTAACAAAAGCACCGAGGCCCAGCAAGGGTGTGGGACGATCAGGATCCAGGATTTTCGAGGCTACAGATAGCAGGGATAAAAAAGATGGCCAAATACAAATCAAAGAGTGTCACACCCTATTTAAAACAATACAAGGCAAACAAAAACCAGTAACTTATTTGCAATTTGGAAAAGATTTGTGGGAGTAGAAACAGTACTTCACTTGACTCCATCTGGCACAGAGTCTTGAAAAATGGGCTTCCCTAATAGGTCAGATGGTAAACAATCTGCCTGCAATGCAGGAGACGTGGGTTCAAACGCCGGGTTGGGAATTTCCCTTGAGGAGGGAATGCAACCTACTCCAGTATTCTTGCCTGGAGAATCCTATGAACAGAGGAGCCTGACAAGCTATGATCCATTGGGTCACAAAGCGTAGGACACAACTGAAGCAAATTAGCATGCTTGAAAAAATGGAGAGTGGGGCTAGCTCAGCCTGGGGGCAGGCTGGGAGCCGTGGAGGGGGAAGAGGAAAGATTTGGCAATGTGAACAGATCCAGAGTGGGTATCACATCTCTCTGTCTCACTCTGTCTCTCTGTCCACACACACACACACACACACACACACACACACACACACACACACACACACACAAATGGACAAACACACTATTCATAACTAGGATTTCAGCTATCCTTGGCACGTCCCCAGCATGAACGTTCTGCAATAAATGGTCATGAAAGAAACTTTCCACAGTCAAAAATAGGTGATATAAAGAGAACCAGCAAAAAGGAGGAAAGCAACAATGCCACAAGGAAAAAATAATCAGGGGAGCACTTGGGGATTCACATAGAAGATGAAAAATGCTCAGCAAAAAACAAAAACAGAAATGTAGTAATGAGCAAATAAAAAAGACATCACCTGGATTTTCAAAATTTAAAGAGACAGTTTGTTTTGTCAAAGAGAAGAAGAAATATGGATAATCAAGAAAGCAATCTTAATAACATAGAATATGAAACCTGTTGAGGTGGAGAAGCACTGTGGATAATAGTAACAATGAATTATCTGACTAAAAATTAGAGATACCAACAAAACATTTCATGCAAAGATGGGTACAATAAAGGATAGAAACAATATGGACCTAGCAGAAGCAGAAGATATTAAGAAGAAGTGGCAAGAAAACACAGAAAAACTATACAAAAAAGATCTTCATGACCCAGATAATCATGATGGTGTGATCACTCACCAAGAGCCAGACATTGTGGAATTAGAAGTCAAGTGGACCTTAGGAAGCATCACTATGAACAAAGTTAGAGGAGATGATAGAATTCCAGCTGAGCTATTTCAAATCCTAAAAGATGATGCTGTGAAAGTGCTGCGCTCAATGTGCCAGCAAATTTGGAAAACTCAGCAGTGGCCACAGGACTGGGAAAGGTCAGTTTTCATTCCAATCCCAAAGAAGGGCAATGTCAAAGAATGTTCTAACTCCTGCACAGTTGCACTCATCTCACAGGCTAGGAAAGCAATGCTCAATATTCTCGAAGCCAAGCTTCAGCAATATGTGAACCATGAACTTCTAGATGTTCAAGCTGGATTTAGAAAAGGCAGAGGACTCAGAGATCAAATTGCCAACATCCGCTGGACCATCGAAAAAGCAAGAGAGTTCCAGAAAAACATCTACTTCCGCTTTATTGACTATGTAAAAGCCGGTGACTGTGTAGATCACAACAAACTGTGGAAAATCCTGAGAGAGATGGGACCACCAGACCACCTCACCTACCTCTTGAGAAATCTGTATGTAGGTCAGGAAGCAACAGTTAGAATTGGACATGGAACAACAGACTTGTTCCAAATCTGGAAAGGAGTACATCAAAGCTGTATATTGTCACTCTGCTTATTTGACTTATATGCAGAGTACATCATGCAAAATGCCAGGCTGGATGAAGCACAAGCTGGAATGAAGATTGCTGTGAGAAATTTCAATAACCACAGATGCGCAGATGATCCCACTCTGTGGCAGAAAGTGAAGAGGAATGAAGAACCTCTTGATGAAAGTGAAAGAGGAGAGTGAAAAAGCTGGCTTAAAACTCAACATTCAAAAAGAGAAGATCATGGCATCTGATCCCATCTGCATGGCAAATAGTGGAAACAGTGACAGACTTTATTTTCTTGGGTTCCAAAATCAATGCAGATAATGACTGCAGCCATGAAATTAAAAGACCCCTTCTCCTTGGAAGAATAGTTATGACCAACCTAGACAGCATATTAAAAAGCAGAGACATTACTTTCCCAACAAAGGTCCATCTAGTCAAAGTTATTGTTTTTCCAGTAGTCATGTACAGATGGGAAAGTTGTACTATAAAGAAAGATGAGTGCCAAAGAATTGATGTTTTTGAACTGTGGTATTGGAGAAGACTCTTGAGAGTTCCTTGGACTGCAAGGAGCTCTAACCAGTCCATCCTAAAGGAAATTAGCTCAGTTCAGTTCAGTTCAGTTCAGTTGCTCAGTCGTGTCTGACTCTTTGCAATCCCATGAACTGCAGCATGACAGGCCTCCCTGTCTATCACCAACTCCCAGAGTTCACCCAAACTTATGTCCATTGAGTCGGTGATGCCATCCAACCATCTCATCCTCTGTCGTCCCCTTCTCCTCCCGTCCTCAATCTTTCCCAGCATCAAGGTCTTTTCAAATGAGTCAGCTCTTTGCAACAGGTGGCCAAAGTATTGGAGTTTCAGCTTCAACATCAGTCCTTCCAATGAATACCCAGGACTGATCTTCTTTAGGATGGACTGGTTGGATCTCCTTGCAGTCTAAGGGACTCTCAAGAGTCTTCTCCAACACCACAGTTCAAAAGCATCAATGCTTCAGTGTTCAGCTTTCTTTATAGTCCAACTCTCACATCCATACATGACTACTAGAAAAACCATAGCCTTGACAAGGTGGACCTTTGTTGACAAAGTAATGTCTCTGCTTTTTAATATGCTGTCTAGGTTGGCCATAAGTTTCCTTCCAAGGAGTGTCTTTTAATTTCATGGCTGCAGTCACCATCTGCAGTGATTTTGGAGCCCAAAAGAATAGTCAGCCACTGTTTCCACTGTTTTCCCATCTATTTGCCATGAAGTGATGGGACTGGATACCATGATCTTATTTTTCTAAATGTTGAGCTTTAAGCCAACTTTTTCACTGTCCTCTTTCACTTTCATCAATAGACTCTTTAGTTCTTCTTCACTTTCTGCCATAAGGGTGGTGTCATCTGCATATCAGAGGTTATTGAGATTTCCTCTGGCAATCTTGATTCCAGCTTGTGCTTCATCCAGCCCAGCATTTCTCATGATGTACTCTGCATATAAGTTAAAAAAGCAGGGTGACAATATACAGCCTTGACATACTCCTTTTCCTATTTGGAACCAGTCTGTTGTTCCATGTCCAGTTCTAACTGTTGCTTCCTAACCTGCATATAGGTTTCTCAAGAGGCAGGTCAGGTGATCTGGTAGTCCCATCTCTTTCAGAATTTTCCACAGTTTATTGTGATCCACACAATCAAAGGCTTTGGCATAGTCAATAAACCAGAAATAGATGTTCTTCTGGAACTCTCTTGCTTTTTCAATGATCCAACAGATGTTGGCAATTTGATCTCTGAGTCCTCTGCCTTTTCTAATACCTGCTTGAACATCTGGAAGTTCACAGTTCATGTATTGCTGAAGCCTGGCTTGGAGAATTCTGAGCATTACTTTACTAGTGTGTGAGATGAGTGCAGTTGTGCAGTAGTTGAGCATTCTTTGGCATTGCCTTTCTTTGGGATTGGAATGAAAACTGACCTTTTCCAGTCCTGTGGCCACTGTTGAGTTTTCCAAATTTGCTGACATAATGAGTGCAGCACTTTCACAGCATCACCTTTTAGGATTTGAAATAGCTCAACTGGAATTCCATCACCTCCCCCAGCTGTGTTAGAGGTGATGCTTCCTAAGGCCCACTTGACTTCACATTCCAGGATGTCTGGCTCTCAGTGAGTGATCACACCATCATGATTATCTGGGTCGTGAAGAAATTTTTTATACAGTTCTTCTGTGTATTCTTGCAACCTCATGTTAATATCTTCTGCTTCTATTGGGTCCATACCATTTCTGCCCTTTATTGAGCCCATCTTTGCATGAAATGTTCCCTTGCTATATCTAATTTTCTTGAAGTGATCTCTAGTCTTTCCCATTCTATTGCTTTCTTCTATTTCTTTGCATTGATCACTGAGGAAGGCTTTCTTATCTCTCCTTGCTATTCTTTGGAACCCTGCATTCAAATGGGTATATCTTTCCTTTTCTCCTTTGCTTTTTGTTTCTCTTCTTCTCACAGCTATTTGTAATGCCTCCTCAAACAGCCATTTTGCTTTTTCACATTTATTTTTTTCTTGGGAATGGTCTTGATTGCTGTCTCCTGTACAAAGTCATGAACCTCTGTTCATAGTTCATCAGGCACTCTATCATATGTAGTCCCTTAAATCTATTTCTCACTTCCACTGTATAGTCATAAGGGATTTGATTTAGGTCATGCCTGAATGGTCTAGTGGTTTTCCCCACTTTCTTCAATTTAAGTCTGAATTTGGCAATAAGGAGTTCATGATCTGAGCCACAGTCAGCTCCCAAGTCTTGTTTTTGCTAACTGTATAGAGCTTCTCCATCTTTGGCTGCAAAGAATACAATCAATCTGATTTCAGTTTTGAGCATCTGGTGATGTCCATGTGTAGAGTCTTCTCTTGTGTTGTTGGAAGAGGGTGTTTGCTATGACCAGTGTGTTCTCTTGGCAAAACTCTATTAGCCTTTGCCCTGCTTCATTCTGTACTCCAAGCCCAAATCTGCCTGTTACTCCAGGTGTTTCTTGACTTCCTACTTTTGCATTCTAGTCCCCTATAATGAAAAGGATATCTTTTTTGGGTTTCAGCTCTAAAACATCTTGTAGGTCTTCATAGAACCATTCAACTTCAGCTTCTTCATCGTTACTGGTTGGGGCATAGACTTGGATTACCGTGATATTGAATGATTTGCCTTGGAAAGGAACAGAGATCATTCTGTCATTTTTGAGATTGCACCCAAGTACTGCATTTCAGACTCTTTTGTGATTATGATGGCTACTCCGTTTCTTCTAAGGGATTCCTGCCCACAGTAGTAGATATAATGGTCATCTGAGTTAAATTCACCTATTCCAGTCCATCTTAGTTCGCTGATTCCTAGAATGTTGATGTTCACTCTTGCCATCTCTTCTTTGACCACTTCCAATTTGCAGTCCTGGATGTTCATTGGAAGGACTGATGTTGAAGCTGAAGCTCCAATACTTTGGCCACCTGATGAGAAGAACTGACTCATTGGAAAAGACCCTGGGCTGGAAAGATTGAAGGAAAGAGGAGACAGGGAAAACAGAGGATGAGATGGGTGGATGGCATCACTGACAAGATGGACATGAGATTGAGCAAGCTCCGGGAGTTGGTGATGGACAGGGAAACCTGGCGTGCTGCAGTCTGTGGGGTCACAAAGAGTCAAACACGACTGAGTGACTGAACTGAACTAAACTGATTCTGACTAGAAGCAACACAAAAAGAGACTGGAAATGGGCAAAATTCTATAAGGATGATGAAGGAAAAAACAAAGTGAAGTGAAAATGAAGAGTCAAAAGGGATTTGGAATGAAATTATAAAAGATGGGCAAAGAGCACTTGTGTTTACAAGTAATGTATATGTGCTCAATCCTGTCTGACCCTTTGTGACTCCACGGAGTGACTGGCTGTAGCTCACCAGGGTCCTCTCCTTGTAATTTTCCAGGAAAGAATACTGCAGTGGGTTGCCATTTCTTTCTCCAGGGGATCTTCTCACCCCAGGGATCAGACCCAAGTCTCTCATGTCTCCTGCAGTGGCAGGCAGATTCTTTACCACTAACACCACCTGGGAAGCCCTTACAAGTAATAGGTGCTGGTAAATAAGAACCAAAATAACAGAACAAAATTAATACTTAAGGCCATAATTAAAGAAACTCTTCAGAAATAAAAAAATATAAGAATATATAAAATATAAAGGCACACTGTATTACAGAAAAAGAAAAACTGATATAGAACAATCTACACAAACACACACCCTAATAAAGTTACTGGATTTCAAAGACGGGAAAATCCTTAGTAAGACAAAAAAACCAATACATGTATAAAATGCACACACACACAAAAACACACCATGTATTAGATTTCTCTCTATCAACATTAAAAGAGTGGGCAATTTCTATGATATATTCAAAAAAAGAAGATTTGACTCATAATTATATTCCTAGGCAAATAGTTTTTCAAATAAAATGAAAAGACACAAGTATTTACAAACATGCCTTTGAAAATGAAATTAAGTAGAAAATAAATTTCAGCCAACAAAGTGATAAATGGAAAAGCTATGTCAAAATGTCTGGCAGTGAGCATTGAATCAATTTAAGAGTAAGACTAAGATCAAAACAAATGTGAGGACTATGATTGCAGAAGAGAATAAAAATGTCATACATCTTGACAAAGAAGAAATGAGAAGGCAAAGGGGAAACTAGGACTTTTAGAGCCAGGGGAGGTCAAGATGTTTTAGTTGGTAAATGAAATACTAAATTGATAAATCAAATAAAAGAGCTATACATTTATTTGAAGTTACAAAGATAAACACTGAAAAAGGAAAAATTAACAGAAATCAGTTTTGTCATTATTTAGAATGTATTAACATAAAAACATGACAACAAACCTAAGGCAGAACATATATATTTTACATAAAAATGCAAATAAGATGCATTCAGTCATTAAAATAGACTCTCAGATTGGACTAGAAAGCAAATCTCAATTATATGCTACATTTAAGAGAAATACCCAAAACACAGTAACTCCAAAAAAATGATAAAAACTAATAAATAAATCTGAGAGTTGTAAACTGATGTATCACTAAACACCTAGTCAAGAGAAAAAGTGACAGAACACAAACATGCAAAACAGGGAATAATTATACAAAAATGACCCTAAACATAGGAAAATAAAAGAATCTTAAAATTTAATATGCTTAGTTGTTATAAATAAATTTAAGAACCAGAATAAAAAAGATTGAAAAGTGAAAGTGTTGGTCAGTTGAATAGTCAGACTCTTTGTGACCCCATGGACTGTAGACCACCAAGCTCCTCTGTCCTTAGGATTTCCCAGGCAAGATACTGGAGTGGGTAGCCATTCCCTTCTCCTGGGGATCTTCCCAACCCAGGGATTGAACCTGGGTCTCCTGCATTGCAGGCAGATTCTCTGTCATCTGAACAACTAGGGAAGCCCTAAAAGATTTTTTATTGGAAAATATAAATTTGATAAACATCATAGAAGAGAAAGTCTGTGCAGAAATAGAAAACATTACTTAAGCCCAATACACTGGCATTGTGCTGGGACCAGACAGATCCAGAGGAAAGAACAGAGGAGCAGACAACTCTAAGGTGACTTTAAACGATCCTTGGCATAGAAAAATAACGAAAACTTCCAAAATCTTTTTAGAAGAAAAGAACTAAAGAATTTTCAAATCATTCTCACTTTCAGGCATGGTTGCAAAAAACACTACATAAAATGTTAATAAACAATAGAATAGGAAATAAAAAATTTTCTGTGAGAAGATGTGGTTTATTTTAGGAATACAACGAAGTTTATTGTTAAATTTATTTTCCTTAATAACATATTTAAAATGAAAACTTATACTATCACTTTTATGGAAGCCTAAGAGTCATCTAATAAAATTCAACACTTAATCTTGATAAGACCAAAATTCTTAATAAAACATAGCTATGTATTTTTCTAATAGCATAATATATATCTTAGTATGATATTTATCAAATTTGACTTAGATGAAAGCATCATGCTTTATAGGGAAACACTGAAAGCTTTTCCACTAAAGCCAGAAACACAATATGAATGTCTTTTATTTCCACTATTATTTAATATTTTCCTAGTGTTACTGGACAAAGCAATTAGATGATATAAATACATAAGAGGGATAAGAGTTACAAAGGAATATATGAAATCAAATTTTCTATAGATAATATTCTTAACCTGGATAATTCAAGAAAATCAACACTATTGTAAAATCTATGAGGAGGTGGTTTGGCAAAAAATAATTGGCAGAATATAACCTTCATATTTAAACCAACAATCATTTAGAAGATGTATTAGAAGAAAACAAAACATTTTCATTGCAACTGAAAAGATGAAAATTTACAAAGACAACTAATTAGATCCCCAGTCTTTATTCTCTCCTTCTATCCAAATAACAGAACTCTCTGAGTTTTGTTGCATATGCATGTTTTCCCACCTGAACAAGCCTTTCTTTCAGCCAAGTGCACTATCTGCCTATTTAGGGGGCCAAGAAGAGTGTGCAAAAGTAATATGAGAAGCTACCTGATCATCTCCTTAAAGAATCTAAGTCTTTTTCTTTCCTCTCCAATAGTCTTAAAGATGGATTTAATGCTAGTAAAATGAATTTAGCCACAAGAACAAAACGAATACCCTGGGATCCCCAGGTAGCTCAGACAGTAAAGAATCCACCTGCAATGCAGGAGACCCAGGTTTGATCTCTGAGTCAGGAAGATCCCCTGGAGAAGGGAATGGCCACCCACTACAGTATTCTTTCCTGGAGAATTCTATGGATAGAGGAGCCTAGCAGGCTACAGGCCATGAGGTCGCAAAGAGTCAGGCATGACTGAGCAAGTAACACTTTCAAACTGAGTTTAGCCACAAGAACAAAACTAACACTCTAAGATAGCAGAACAAGAGAGAAGCAATCAGTGTTTCTGAATGATCTAGTTGAGCCCAGAACCACTCAGCTCTGAAATGTTACGTAAAAACAAATTTATCTTGGTGTTTTGTTTATTTCTTTACTTGTTTGTTTAGACAGCTATTGTTTGGCAGCTGAGTTCATACCATAACTAATACCCTCAAACAGGTGAAAGTTCTGTATGCTCTATGTGCTGAAATTTTTAAAGTACTAATAAATGGCAGAAAATTTTTGAATAAGTTGAGAGTGGAAAGTCACATATTGTTTTAAATAAGATGACAACATCCCAAAGATATCTGTTCTTCTCTGGTTAATTTACCAACTTAACACAATTTCAACAAAAATTCCAATGCACTTTCTTTGCAAATAAGGATACTGAAATGGAAAAATTAATAAGTAAAATTCTCCAAAGAAATTCTGCAAAATAATATAGAAAGGAACCTAGAACTATCAGATAATAAAATATATTGTAAAGTATCTATTGCTGCTACATGAGTTGGACAAATCAGTGGATCAGAGTACAAACTCCATAACAGATATCAGCAATAAATGTGATATTTCAAATCAGTAAGAAAAAGATATATTGAGGATAAATGATATAGACATAGCTTTCTAGCTATATGAGAAAATAAGATTGGACTCATATCTTAAACAAAGATAAATTCCAGGTGATCAGAGATTATTTAAAAAATTTTTAAATAAAGCTCCCAAAATATTTAGACAAAACATTTTTTAATGATCATTTCTCCAATATTGAGAAGGAATATGTTAAACAATACTTAAAAAATAGATGCTATAAAATAAAAAATTAATAAATTTTACATTCACAAAATATAAGGTATAAAAGCACCTTAAAATAGCCAAATGACAAAAGCAAATATGGTAAATATTTGTAACTCATGTCACAGACAAAAGCTAATTTTCTACTATTTAAAAAATTCTTATAAATTGATTAGAAGAATACCAACAACACTTTAGGGAAAACATAGGCAACACTTTGGCCACCTGATTCAAACAGACAACTCACTGGAAAAGCCCCTGCTACTGGGAAAGACTAAAGGCAAAAGGAGAAGGGAGAAGCAGAGCATGGGATGGTTAGATAGCATCACCAACTCAATGAACCTGAATCTGAGCAAACTCCAGGAGATAGTGAAAGACAAGGAAGCCTTGCATGCTGCAGTCCCTGGGGTCACAAAGATCAGACACAACTTAGTGACTGAGCAACAACAAAGGCAAATATTCAGTTTAGAAAAAAATGCAAATGGCTATGATAATGTGCTAGTCTTTCATCATGAGAAATAAAATAGGGCTTGCAGTGAATAATTGCTGATTTCAGGTCTGTGGCAGAAAATATACAGGATGTACCTGGTATACCTGGTTGTGCCAGGAAGCAATGAAATTATCAAGGACTAAATGGTCCATGACGGAAGGGACACAGGAGCCAGTGTGAAAAGACTGCCTTTGGCCAATAGGTAATGACTGGAGCTTGGAAGGGAGTAATGAATGCAAATGACTGAAGCACAAAGCATAAAAACTCAAGAGTTCTTATTGACAGCCCCTCAATAAGCAAGAGAGAGGGGGAATTCCCTGGTGGTCCAGTGGTTAGGACTCCAGTTTTGTTTTGTTTTGTTTTGTTTTGTTTTTAAATGCCCAGGGTGCAGGGGTTTGGGGGAAAAAGAGAGAGAAAATCTAAAATTTAAACAAAACTAATAGAACATCACTAGAAATAAGTAGAGCCCCAAATCCCTATACTGGAAACGGCAGTTATAAAGAAATAATTCATTCTGCCTTTCTTCTATGAAGTATACCTCAGGGAAATTAATTAGCCCTAATTGATCAGAAAAGTTATTGTTGTTTATTCAGATCAGTGACTCAATCATGTCCAACTCTTTGCGACTCCATGGACTGCAGCATGCCAGGCCTCCCTGTCCATCACCAACTCCCAGAGTTTACTCAAACTCATGTTCATTGAGTCAGTGAAACCATCCAACCATCTCATCCTCTGTTGTCCCCTTCTCCTCCTGGCTTCAATCATCATGGTCTTTTCCAATGAGTCAGTTCTTTGCATCAGGTGGCCAAAGTATTGGAGTTTCAGCTTCAACATCAGTCCTTCCAATGAATTCTCAGGTTGGATCTCCTTGCAGTCTAAGGGACTCTCTCAAGAGTCTCCTCCAACACCACAGTTCAAAAGCATCAATTCTTTGGTGCTCAGCTTTCTTTATAGTACAACTTTCCCATCTGTACATGACTACTGGAAAAACAATAACTTTGACTAGATGGACTTTTGTTGACAAGTAATGTCTCTGCTTTTTAATAAGCTGTCTAGGTTGGTCATAACTTTTCTTCCAAGGAGTGTCTTTTAATTTCATGACTGCAGTCACCATCAGCACTGATTTTGGAGCCCCCAAAAATAAAGTCTGTCACAGTTTCCACTGTTTCCCCATCTATTTGCCCTGATGGAACTAGATGCTATGATCTTAGTTTTCTGAATGTTGAGTTTTAAGCCAATTTTTTTCACTCTCCTCTTTCACTTTCATCAAGAGGCTCTTTAGTCCTTCTTCGCTTTCTGCCATAAGGGTGGTGTCATCTGCATATCTGAGGTTATTGATGTTTCTCCCAGCAATCTTAATTCCAGCTTGTCCTTCACCCAGCCCAGTGTTTCTCATGATGTAGTCTGCATATATGCTAAATAAACAGGGTGACAATATACAGCCTTGACAGACACCTTTCCCGATTTAGAATAAGTCTTGTTCCATGTCCAGTTCTAACTGTTGCTTCCTGACCTGCATACAGGTTTCTCAAGAAGCAAGTGAGGAGGCCTGGTATTCCGATCTCTTTCAGAATTTTCCAGAGTTTGTTGTGATTCACACAGTCAAAAGCTTTGGCATAGTCAACAAAGCAGAAGTAGATGTTTTTCTGGAACTCTCTTGATTTTTCGAAGATCCAACAGATGTTGGCAACTTGATCTCTGGCACCTCTGCCTTTTCTAAATCCAGTTTGAACATCTGGAAGTTCACAGTTCATGTACTGTTGAAGTCTGGCTTGGAGAATATTGAGCATTGCTTTCCTAGTGTGTAGCATGAGTGTAATTGTGCGGTAGTTTGAGCATTCTTTGGCATTGCCTTTCTTTGGGATTGGAATGAAAACTGACCTTTTCCAGTCCTGTGGCCACTGCTGAGTTTTCCAACTTTGCTGGCATATCTAGTGCAGCACTTTCACAGCATCATCTTTTAGGATTTGAGATAGCTTAACTGGATTTCCATCACCTCTACTAGCTTTGTTTGAGATGATGCTTCCTAAGGCCCACTTGACTTGGCATTCCAGGATGTCTGGCTCTAGGTGAGTGATCACGCCACTGTGATTATTTGGGTCATGAAGATCTTTTTTGTATAGGTCTTCTGTGTATAGTGGCCACCTCTTCTTAACATCTTCTGCTTCTGTTAGGTCCATACCATTTCTGTCCTTTATTGTGCCCATTTTTGCATGAAAAGTTTAATATTGCTTATTAAAAAATTCTAACTAAAACTTGGTGAAGGAAAGGTAGAATTTTTAAAATTGCCATTCTGCCATTCATCATATAATAAACTATTCAAGCAATAATCATATGCATGAAGCCATTTGATAAAATGTAAATGAGAAACTTTACAAGGAAGGGATCAGGTTATGACCTGTGTCCACTGGTCAGCAGTCTGATCATCACAGAAAGTGCAAGAACAGGTTTGTATGCCTTATTTTGATGCAATATGAAGCCCTGCCAACATGTGGAGCCTGGGTTGGCCATAAATTATTGGGTTGGCCATAAAGTTACTTAGGATTTTTCCATACCATCTTATGGAAAAATCTGAAACAACTTTTTGGCCAACCAAATATATTTGTTGTTGCTGTTCATTTGCTAAGCTGTGTCTGACTCTTTGCAAGCCCTTTCATACTGTTCATGGGGTTCTTGGGGCAAGAATACTGGAGTGGTTTGCCATTTCCTTCTCCAGGGGACCACATTTTGTCAGAAATCTTCACTACAACCCACACATCTTGGGTGGCCCTGCACCTCATGGTTCATAGCTTCATTGAGTTACGCAAGCCCCTGTACCACAGCAAGGCTGTGATCCATGAAAGGAGGGATAACTTACCAGCATAGGCTTAATCCAACATATGCTGGGTATTAATGTTTCTCTACAGGGGAAAACCAGATGAACACCAAAAGGAAGCAAGCAGACAAACCCAGAATGTAGGACCCTGCATAGGACAATTGATCTAGTTTCTATAAGCAAATGTCAGTAGGTCAAAATGAAAAGGTACTGGTCTACTTTGAAAGAGAGTTAGGAGACATCAAATTCAAATGCAATGGGTGTAACTTGTATAATGGAACAGATTAACTTATAAAAGCACAATTTTTTTTCACATTTGGGAAAATATCAGCTGATAAAAAGAAATTACTTTTTATTAAACGATATGAAGCAATAGATGTTCATTAGTCAACATTGCAGTTTTGCGGTTACACAATAAAATATCTACATGTTATAGAATGAAATGAAATGATATTTGGATCTTTTTCTAATACTTCAGCATTGAAAAATAAAAATGTTAAAAAAATAAGAAGAGCAGAGAGAACACTGAAACAAAAGTGGCAAAATTCTGGTAACTGTGACTATGACTGGTGGTTACAGGAAGGTTCATTCTTTTTATATTTGTGTATCATGAGGTCTATTTTTTAATCAGTTTTAATTTAAACCCATGTAAGGAAAATTTACTCTCATATAATGCCAGAGGGAGGGTAAATCATAAATCCTGTGTGGAGAATATGGCAGTATTTATCAAAATTTAAGATACACATACCCAGCATTTTTACTCTTAGGTGCGTTTTCTGAAGAAATACTGTCACACATATGAAATGACATTCACTGGAGCATTGTTTGTAATTGATTTAAAGCCACTTTAAGGTCCATAACTAAAGACTAATCTAACAAAGTATCACACAGTCAACCAAACACTCTGAAGCCATTAAATAAAGAGGAGAGAAGTAGGACAAGCAAAATAACAGATAAGAAAATCTCAATACTATGTGTTTTTAAAGCAGTTAAAATAATCTGAAGTCCTTTTATGACCATGGATAAGCTTTCCAGAAGGTAAGAAAACCCCTAAGACTAGAACAAAGCAGAAATAAGAGTCCAGGGCAATAAGCTGAAGCCGCTGGCTGCCCTGAGGCACCTCCAAGTTCTGTCTGACCTAGAACACAGTTGCTCCGTCCCTGATCGGTGACTAGTGAGATTTTGAGGCAGACAACTCTCTGCTGTCTGTCCTGTGCATTATCGGATACTTGGAGCATCCCTGGTCTCTACTGGGGCAACAGAGGATGAGATGGATGGATGGCATCGCCGATTCAATGGACTTGGGCAAACTCCAGGAGACGGTGAGGGGACAGAGAGGCCTGGTGTGCTGCAGTCCATGCGTCGCAAAGAGTAGGACCCGACTTGGCAACTGAACAACGGCAACAACCATCTCTGCCTGCTGTCAGAGGCAGCTTCCCCGCCCTGTTACGTTAGCCAAAAAGTCTGGATTTTGCCGAAGGAATTCCGTGAGGCCAAAATTACTCCCAACTGAGAATTCCTGATGTGGAGTATCAGTGATAAGGGAGTTCTAGAAAAGAAAAGTATGAAGACTTCCCTCTCTCAATAAGGCTGAAATCCATTGAAAAGAGGCGTAAATATAAGATCTAACCAGTAGAGTAAGACAATAAGGAAAATTATCTGTCTTTATATTCTGTTTACAAGGTCCAAAGAAATAAAACACAAGTTAATAATTTAACTAAACACAGACATACTTTGGTAGTAGCAACTGACAAGTAAAAACACCCTCAGGAAGAAAGTAACAAAAAACAATCTTCAAATAATTCCCAACAGATTTCCAATAAACAGAAGCTCTCTGAATGTAAATAAATCTACAACCAAATACATGATTAAACAAAATACAATAAACAAGAGTCAGGAGAAACAGCAATCCATAAAACCAGGTATAAAATATATACAAATATAGCAATTATCAAATACAAACTACAAAATAAGTATATTCAGTATCTTTAAGAGACTGAAAGAGAATGGAAAACACAAATAATTATATGATAATTATGGAAAATTAGCAGAGACTTGTAGAAGAGTTTAAATAAAACTTTAGAAATTTATTACATAGAATAACTAGAGATTCCACTGAAATGAACAATCAGAGTAGTCCAGAAAGGATGAAACCATGCTTGATGCAGCACAGAGAAATTGACTTGTAAACTGTGAAATCAAACTTAAGACTCATAAAGGATAAGATAAGGATATCTAATATACATCCATTAAACTTTTAGAGGGAAGCAGTAGAAAGAATGGAAGGAGAGTAGGTAAAGGCTTAGAACTTTCCAGAATGGTTGAAAGACAGTAGCCCTCAGATCCACAAACTACAAACTATCAAGCAAGAATAGTCCATATTCTAAAATGCCATCATGACAAATAGCAACAGCATTAGCTCCCAGGTTGAGTGCTTACTCTATACTAGACACTATACAAAACACAGTGCATAAATTCTCTTAATTAACAAGTAACTTTTTTATAAAAGGAAGACAGATGGATCGACCTTACAAATTAAAGAGAATACATCTCAAGAATCTCATGAGGCAACAAAAACCAAATGCAGCACATGAACAATGTTTGGTACCTAATTCAAGCAAACCAACTGCAACCATCATGTTATATGGTGTTATTTAATCTGTCTCTGTAGCAGGATTTAAACCCAGACCCAACTGACTACAACTTTTGCCCCAGAGTTATTCAAAGTATAAAATGTAAATTTCTGCAAACTTGTTCTATACTCTTTCTCAAATAATTTGATTTTTAAAATGTTCTTTACAAATCCTACTTGGATAAAAGGAAAATGAATGTAATAACAACAAAGGACAAAATTAAGAAGGCTTAAATTGAAGAAAGTAGGGAAAACCACTAGGCCATTCAGGTATGACCTAAATCAAATCTCTTATGATTATGCAGTGGAAGTGACAAATAGATTTAAGGGACCAGATCTAATAGACAGAGTGCCTGAAGAACTATGGACGGAGGTTCATGACATTAAACAGGAGACAGGGAGCAAGACCATCCCCAAGAAAAAGAAATGCAAAAAAGCAAAATGTCTGTCTGAGGAGGCCTTACAAATAGCTGTGAGAAGAAGAGAAACAAAAAGCAAAGGAGCAAAGGAAAAATATACCCATTTGAATCAAGAGTTCGAAAGAATAGCAAGGAGAGACAAGAAAGCCTTCCTCAGTGATCAATGCAAAGAAATAGAGGAAAACAATAGAATGGAAAGACTAGAGATCTCTTCAAGAAAATTATAGATACCAAGGGAACATTTCATGCAAAGATGGGCTCAATAAAGGGCAGAAATGGTATGGACCTAACAGAAGCAGAAGATATTAAGAAGAGGTGGCAAGAATACACAGAAGAACTATACAAAAAAGATCTTCACGACCCAGATAATCACGATGGTGTGATCACTCACCTAGAGCCAGACATCCTGGAATGTCAAGTCACGCGGACCTTAGGAAGCATCGCCTCGAACAAAGCTAGTGGAGATGATGGAATTCCAGTTGAGTTATTTCAAATCCTAAAAGATGATTCTGTAAAAGTGCTACACTCAATATGCCAGCAAATTTGGAAAACTCAGCAGTGGCCACAGGACTGGAAAAGGTCAGTTTTCATTCCAATCCCAAAGAAAGGCAATGCCAAAGAATGCTCAAACTACCGCACAATTGCACTCATCTCACACGCTAGTAAAGTAATGCTCAGAATTCTCCAAGCCAGATGTCAGCAATACATGAACCGTGAACTTCCAGATGTTCAAGCTGGTATTAGAAAAGGCAGAGGAACCCGAGATCAAATTGCCAACACCAGCTGGATCATGGAAAAAGCAAGAGAGTTCTAGAAAAACATCTATTTCTGGTTTATTGACTAAGTCAAAGCCTTTGACTGTGTGGATCACAATAAACTGTGGAAAATTCTAAAGAAATGGGAATACCAGACCTCCTCTCCTGCCTCTTGAGAAATCTGTATGCAGGTCAGGAAGCAATAGTTAGAACAGGACATGGAACAACAGACTGGTTCCAAATAGGAAAAGGAGTATGTCAAGGCTGTATATTGTCACCCTGCTTATTTAACTTATATGCAGAGTACATCATGAGATACGCTGGGCTGGAAGAAGCACAAGCTGGAATCAAGATTGCCAGGAGAAATCTCAATAACCTCAGATATGCGGATGACACCACCCTTATGGCAGAAAGTGAAGAGGAACTAAAAAGCCTCTTGATGAAAGTGAAAGAGGACAGTGAAAAAGTTGGCTTGAAGCTCAACATTCAGAAAACTAAGATCATGGCATCTGGTCCCACCACCTCATGGGAAATAGATGGAGAAACAGTGGAAACTGTGGCTGACTTTATTTTGGAGGGCTCCAAAATCACTGCAGATGGTGACTGCAGCCATGAAATTAAAAGATGCTTACTCCTTGGAAGGAAAGTTATGACCAACCTAGACAGCATATTAAAAGAAGAGACATTACTTTGCTAACAAAGGTCCATCTTGTCAAGGTTATGGTTTTTCTATTAGTCATGTATGGATGTGAGAGTTGGACTATAAAGAAAGCTGGGCACCGAAGAATTGATGCTTTTGAAATGTGGTGTTGGAGGAGACTTGAGAGTCCCTTAGACTGCAAGGAGATCCAACCAGTCCGTCCTAAAGGAAATCAGTCCTGAATATTCATTGGAAGGACTGATACTGAAGCTGAAACTCCAGTACTTTGGCCACCTAATGCGAAGAACTGACTCATTTGAAAAAATTGTGATACTGGGAAAGATTGAAGGTGTGAGGAGAAGGGGATGACAGAGGATGAGATGGTTGGATGGCAGCACCGACTCGCTGGACATGAGTTTAAGTGGACTCCAAGAGTTGCTGACGGACAGGGAGGCCTGGCGTGCTGCAGTCCATAGGATTGCAAAGAGTCGGACATGACTGAGTGACTGAACTGAACTGAATTGTAAACCAAAAGAAAAAAAAAGTATGAGTAAATTGCCAAGAACAATCAGACTTATGATACAGATTTAGTCAATCATTTCTATTATGCAAGCAGTTATCCCAAGGAATGTAACATTGAATACAAAGAACTTTTCAGTTTTATCAGACAATTTTGTAGCAAGGATATAAGAAACGTATTTTTCAAGTTTTTATTTAAAACTAAGATGTTAAACAATATGCCGAAAGAGACCAAACCACTCCCTGACTCCACCAATACTCCACATGATTTCCTAATTTATAGGTGATGTTCTCTGAAGAAGAAATTTTCACATGCTTTTCTTACAGCCTCCAACAGAAGGAAACAGAGCAAATCTCTTTCTGAATCACCACAGTCTAGCTCTTATTCTCAAATCAAGAGAACAAAAATAAATTCAAACTAAGCCCTAGGAAGGGGTTTACAGTCAGGGATCATAGAGGGTGGGTGAGGAGGTAGAGAAGATCAGAATCACCATCAGTGGACACTGAGGACTGGCCTTTCATGCGAGGTGAGCCTAGGATAAGAACCAGTATAGGAAATAAGGAGGTTCCAAAGTGGTGATAAATAGATCCATGGACTGTAGCCCACCAGGCTCCACTGTCCATGGGATTTCCCAGGCAAGAATAATGGAATGGATTGCCACTTCCTTCCCCAGGGTATCTTCCTGATGCAGAGACTGATCCTGGGTCTCCTGCATTGTAGGTGGACTCTTTACTGACTGAGTCACCAGGGAAGCCTTCTGAATACTGTTGCAGACACCATCACAGAAGATGCTTTACGTGATGCTTTCACAACAACCCCAGGGGCAAAGTGTCCTGCCTCTGGCTTAAAGAGGTCAAATGAGACAGAAGCACTTGAAGGACTGACTGAAATTATTCTACAGTAAGTGGTTGAAATGCCGTTTAAATCCCGAATGTCTCTAGATAATCTTTCGATGACTGGTGATTTTGGTTATTTGCCTTTAATAAATAAACCTATATACTGAAAATGAGTGGCTTAGCCACAAATGTGGGAAAAGTCAATCAATAAAAATGGCTTGGTGGTATCAATTTCAAGTAAATTTCTCTTTGTTTAGTATTAAAAGTCAACTTTGCTACTCCCCACACCATCTCCAAGTTCACATAAATTGTTCCTATCACAGATGAAAAGTAATTATTTTTGAAAATTGCTCATTCATCTATTCAACAAATATTTACTAGGCTCCTAACTATCCCATAGTTGTGCCATACATTGATTGGCGCAATGACTACAAATAGCACGGACATGATCATACATAGCTTATGGTCCAGGAGGAGGTCACTTAATTATCTTTATCTGAAATATGGAAAAACAGATCTTTAAATATTGGCTAATTTATTCCCATAACCAATAGCGTTTTTCCTCTCCATTTACCAATATAGTTATACAACTTCTTAGAGACACAAAGGGAACTGAACGGAATAAAATCAGATATTATGACTTTGGAATATAGATAAGTATCGTACCATCAAGCAATTGTCCAACTCAAATAACAGTGAATAACAAAATCAAATTTGGTCATCATACAGCTTTCTCAGGTTTTTCAAATTGGTTTTATTATCAACAAGATGCATCTTCTAAAGCAATTAATGGTACTTCTTAACTTTGAATTTGGCATATTCTGTGCTTCAAAAGTGCATTGTTAATAAATGACTACTTTATTGACTCGTTTCAGAAAAGTGTCACTAAACTTACCTTATCCATCTTCGCTGCACACACAGAAAAAGGGATTTTGGCAAGCACTGATACAACTGTGTAGGAGGGAGATTAATGGAGAGCAAATTGGAGAGTAATTAATCAAGCTGCATAAGAAAGGGGAAAGAAGAAACAAAGATGCAAGGTTTGACAGGAAAATTCTAAGCTCTTTGTACTTGGCACCAGTCAAAAAAGAGAGGCATAATAGGGCTGAAAAGTTCATGAATATGCTCCAATTAGTCTGTATGTGCACTGAAATGCTTTTTAGTTTGGTTCATTTAAATCTGAAATTCCCTTCCCCATTGATGTCAGCTAGTTAGCCAAGATGGCGCATTACTGTTATGATCACTGCAGCGCACATAATTTAGATTTATCTCTTTGGGGACTCAGCTCCACCCCCTGCTAGCTAATATGCTCACCATGTTTAATGATGCAAAAAATTTCCCTGAGTACAGGTTATTTATCTTTATCAGGGGCTGCATTTGGCTGGCTGTCTGTTATCAGTCAGAATATTTGCTCCTAAATGGTTGGTTCTCATCCATATTCCAGGGCAATCCTGAGGCCCATATTATCACTCAGATTTGCAATGAAAGTGTGTTGGTTCTTCAAATATACCTTAGTAATACTGATTTATGAGTATGAAACAACTGAAATTATGATTCATTCTATGAACCCTGAAATCACTGTCATGAAATACAAAATCTAAGAAAAGATTTTCTTTGGGGGTGGTGAGTGGGTCTGTAATAAACAATAAAGGAATACAAATATATTGCAAGGAAAACAGTTATAAAGGATTTTTAAGTAATGATGTTGCCAAAAATATAACCCGAGAAGAAAAACCTAGGGATAAACAAGTAGGTTCAAAAAAATAAAATCATCAATAACCAGGGGCCATTATCATCATCTCTCCAAAATTAAATGAAGAAAATAAGATTGGAGGTACTTGACTAACTGGTGACGAAACACAGGCATTTGCTCCCTCGCATGAACCCAAACTCGAACTCAGAGATGCTTAGTATTGAGGGGGATGTTGGTAGTTCTGAGAGTATATTTTAAAATGACAAGAAAACTTTAAGAAGATGGAAGATTTTGAAGTACAAGAGCATAAGAGGGCTTCAGGGAACAATGTGAGTGTGAAGGGAAAATCCATAGTTAAGTTCCTTTTCACCCTCAAATATCTTGGGTGGATCTCTGCCCACCCATTTCAAATGCAAAGCAGACAGACAGCAATGTCAGCAGCCTAGCCCAGGCTAGGTGGTGTGGGAACGCCAGGGTAGAGCTCTAGCTGGCTAAGGTAGGGGTTAGGTAACACTTACATGCAGATGTGGAAGCAGTGATGGATTTTATTCTCTTGGGTTCCAAAATCACTGCTGACAGTGACTGAAGCCATGAAATTAAAAGACACTTGCTCTTTGAAGAAAAGCTATGACAAATCTAGACAGTATATTAAAAAGCAAAGACATCACTTTGCTGACAGAAGTCCATGTAGTTAAAGCTATGGTTTTTCCAGTAGTCATGTCCATTTGTGAGAGTTTGACCATAAAGAAGACTGAGTGCCAACGAACTGATGCTTTTGAACTGTGGTGTTGGAGAAGACTCTTGTGAGTCCCTTGACAGCAAGGAGATCAAACCAGTCAATCCTAAAGGAGATCAACCCTGAATATTCATTGGAAGGACTGATGCTGAGGCTGAAGCTCCAACACTTTGGCCACCTGATGTGAAGACCTGACTCACTGGAAAAGACTCTGATGCTGGGAAAGACTGAAGGCAAGAGAAGAAGAGGATGACAGAGGATGAGCTGGTTAGACAGCATCACAACTCAATGGATATGAATTTGAGTTAACTCTGACAGTGAAAGACAGAGGAGCCTGAGGTACTACAGTCCCTGGGGTCACAAAGAGTTGGACACCATTTAGCAACTAAACAACAAGGTAACCTCTAAACTTGAGTCTACTGGTCCAGAAAACAAGTGAATTCCTTTGGGTTAAAGAAGTGAGATTGGATTCTGTTCACAAGTAGGAACTTGAAAGTACAGTATTCTGTGCAACAGACAGAAGCATGGAAATGCATACACAGTGAATTAACAAAAATATCAGTTTAAAAAAGACCACAACATGTATTTTACACAATATAAATATCTCTTGTGTCAGACATCTTTTGTGCTTCTCTTCACATATTTTTCTCCTATTTTTTATTCCCATATATTGCCTCAGCTGCACCGCTTGCCTTTCATTCCTGCCCTAGAGGATCACATTTGATGCCTATAGAAGACTGTTTTCAGTTGCTAAATTATGTATGAATCTTTATGACCCCATGTACTGCAGTACACCAGGCTTCCCTGTCCTTCACTATCTCAAGGAGTTTGCTCAAACTCATGTTCATTGAGTCAGTGAAGCTATCTAACCATCTCATCCTCTGTCACGCACTTCTCCTCCTGCCTTCAATCTTTCCCAGCATCAGGGTCTTTTCCAATGAGTCAGCCCTTTGCATCAGGTGGCCAAAGTATTGGAACTTCAACTTCAGCATCAGTCCTTCCAATGAATATTCAGGGTAATCATTTAGGATTGGCTGGGTTGATCTCCTCCCTGTCCAAGGGACTCTCAAGAGTCTTCTCCAGCACCATAATTCAGTTTGAAAGCATCAGTTCTTCAATGCTCAACTTTCTTTATGGTCCAACCCGGTCTTCCTGTGTTGTAGGCAGATTCTTTACTATCTGAGCCACCAGGGAAACCTGATAGAAGCCTATTTAGTTTTATGATGTGGGTGCAAACACAGCAGAGGGCAAAGTTTGACCAGGGGTATAAAGCAACAGTTGGATAACTCCTCCCCTCTCCCACCTTTGGGGCAGATAATTCTGAGACACTTTCTCCACGGCTCTTCAGAGGGTTCCTATGGAGATCAAGCCTCACTTCCCTACAATGGCAACCATCCTAATAACATACACTATAACACATTCTTCATCATTTTTCCTTGAGATCACTTACCAAAACTAACTCTTTGCCTGTAAACCCTCATCTCCTATTGTGGTTTGAATAGGTGGAGGGATCCTGACTATCTCATAACATTTGAATATTTTTAAATGAATGCACACAGCATTATTTAGTTTTAAAAGATATATTTCGAGGATGTACAGCAGACTCATTAGAATGGGCCCCTAAGTGGGGAGGGAATAGAAATAGGTGTTATGAACAAACAGCAAGCAACAGAACAAAGGAAGGAGGCTTGTTGTATGGAGCAGTGTGCCGGGAGCTGAGAAGAGTAAACGTTATGGTCCCTGGACCCCGGATCAGAAGGAAGAAAGGAACTCAGGAAAAGAAGAATGGAAGCAAGCGTCAAGGACCCACTCTGTCAAGTTCTGTTTGTACCCCAGACCATCCAGAAGGGGCCTCCTGATGTGCACAACTGCTCAGCTGATCCCTTGTACCTGGAGTTCTGGGTTCAGTCTTCTTTGCTCAGACTCCTCTCTCTGTCTCTGTCTCTCTCTCGTCAATTACTTTTCCTTGTATGGTCACATCCTGTCTATACAAGACTCACTGTCTCTACAATCCAACAAGCAACCAATAAACAGACAAATCACTTGTAAGTCCTGAGAGGGTTCATACTCCTTCAGAAAGAGAGGGATACTGAGGGAGCACAGAGGTAAGAATTTTCACTTTACACATTTGAGGGCATTAAGCCATACATTAGAAAATATTATCCACCTCTCGTCAAATCATAAAATTTGGTAGCATTTTTAAATGAACAATGCTTAGAAAATGATTGTGATTTTTCCCCTGGTACATTACAAGTAAAATTCCTTATTGTAAAACCTTTCAAGGAGAAATTCAAACTGGTTGTGACCCTTTAAAATGCCGAGGTCATGAGGAACAAGAGAAGACTAGAGAAACAGTTACAGATCAGAAGAGACCAAGGGAAAATGAAGGCTTGATGCAACATCACTTGCTGACTTGGGTCCTGGGATATTGGCTGATCTATCTGTTTTGCCTCATCTCTTATTATAGCTCATATAGCGACTCAGAACAAAGCACCTCTTCTCCCTACCGCCTCGCACACTTTCCCAGCCTGGCATTAACAGTCCCAAATCCCCTGTAATCTCTTTCCTACAATCTAAATTTTTCACTTTTTTCAAGGCACAGCTCACTTTCCATCTCTTTTACAATACTTCCTCTGATTAACACAGCCTATGATTTTTCTCAGAGCCTCAAAATTCAGAAAGCAATTCCAGTCCACAACATGCATTCTATTATTTAATTGATTTTATTTTATCTTTCACTAGTCTCTAGATGTTTCTTGAAGTTATCTCTTGATGTACAAATTATATTTTGAAATCCTTGAAGCCAGAGTTATCTTTTAGTTTCTGTTAGGTGTGTGGGTGCCTGAGTGTATGTTTTTATCTTCTACAGCACCTAATCTATTACCAGCTGTGCGTTAGCCATTTAATGAATCGTTTTCTTCACTACCTCATTGCTGGGAATCTTGGCTCATTTGGATTGATATTTGTGAAGGGATTAATTGATATAAGATGGAAAGTAAATGCAGTTGTCAATAAAGTTCTTATTGCCATTTGGTGAAAACAAAATTACGTCCAAATTCTGATGAAAACACTTGAAAGAAGCAATTTCCCCAGAAAGCTTTTAATTTGCTAAAACACTGAGACACACAGATCACACTGAAATGGACCTCAGTTGTGTACTCCCTGACGCCACTGTTTAGATGATGTACATTCATTCACATCAACAGGTGAAATCCGGCATGTACTTTATACAGAGGTGTAACGAGACATTAGTCCAGCAGCACAGGTAACATTACAGAGGATAAAGGGATACTGAGAAGCACTTGCTCAGTTACACTGATACATACCATATGACCTCCAACAGGATTGTGTTGGGGAAAGTCGACTGTTTCCCGAAGTTACTTATCCCATGAGCACGTGTATTGTCCCGACTTCATCCTTTTCTCCTGACTCTGCCTCCGCTGGGTAAAACGCGGGCCATTACACCTCCAACCCCTTTCTCAGAACCTTTCATGTCTTTGATTCAAGATTTATGTTCCTTCCACAAATGTACTCAAAAGGGCTGGAGTGGCTGAATTCTTGCCTCATGATGTAAAATGATTCTTAGATTATAACATATCTATAATCAGCATATTTGTATAATGGAGACATTCATTCTGATTTTAGTTTATGTGCTGCCAGAGCAATCATGAGACATTCTGAATCTACATTAATCAAATTTTTTGTAAAAGTGGAAAAAAAAAGACACTTTGCAAAACTTATATATTAGCATATCAGAAAAAAAAAATGTGTTTGGAGACACTACAAAACAACCAAGTTTGTAAATGTGTGTATTTTCATGGAAGGGGGAGAAAAGACAAGAGTTTAGATGTTGTGTGTGTGGGGGGCGGGGGGGGGGTTATTAACCTATTTAAGGCAAGTCCTACAAATATACTTCGGAAAATATCTCAGTTCCTTAACATGATGAGATGCTGGCTGCAGGTGATTATAAAGAATGCTGGCCTCTGACTGTGGTTTCTACAGTCAGACTGGGAAACACAGTCCACCTTACTATGACAGTCTGATCTGTCTTGTTTACCACCTTCCTTTGAAATGATCAAAGAACAGTCCTTGTCTGTGGTCTTCTCCAAATCCATTCCAAATCAGTTGGAATGCACTCCATTCACTTTTTGTGGAGAGTTAAAAACACACCATTAGGTTCCCCTCTTGATACAAGTGGTGCTTACAACGGTTGTCCCATCAGACTCCAGGTGACATATTCCTTCTAAGATGAGAATGCAAATCAGTAGATCAGTATCACTGGCATTAGCAGGCACATTTTAGGTAGTTAACATGTCAACATACAAAAGGCAAGAGACTTCATATGAAAATAGAGATTTCTATATCTCTGACTTCTTTTGAAAAATTATAGCATATGTCAAAATCCTGACATATCAACCAGGAGAGAGCCTTGCTTTAGATAGCAAGTAACTTCCCCCTAGGCTTGTTGTTTGTGCTTAATACTTTCCACCTCCCTGCAAGACTGCTTCCTTATAGTGTAGCCGGGGCATTCCCTTCCACTTTATTACTCAAAACGTTGGAAAACCAGTTGGTTTGAAACTCTCATCATCAAGTCCTTGTCATCTTTATCGATGTCTACCCAGTTCCAAGGTCTATTTAGAATCCTTATAAATTCCTGAGACCTTGAACTTCAGTGTTCATAGGTAGATATAATCTGTGGGTGTGTTTCAGATGAGTAAAGGGGATAACAATGCTGGTGCACCATGGGACTAATGAAGGGCCAATTTGTGCATACGCCTCTGAGCATTTTTGTTTATTTGTCAAAACACAATATAATTAGGCTAAGGAAACTGGATAATTTCAGAAAAATTTTGAGATATTTTAGCACCCTTTCTGGGCTTTTCAAATTTTAATTATTATTCAGGCTTTTAATTTTTAGACTAATTTTTGCCTTCAAATTATCTGGTAATATTTTAGGAATGTTAAAATTTTGCTTCTGTCTCTGAATTAAATGTCCAAAAGCAAACTGGTCACAAATGAATGAGTCTAATCACTAAATAAATAGTATTTTTGACTAGCAAGCTAATTTCCATTCTCCCCAATTTTATCAGTTTTTAGCAAAGTTACATACTGATTTATTTTTCAGCCAGCAATTATATCTTCAAATATTTAACCATGCTTCTACAATGACTTTAAATTTCAGCAGCTATCATATAGTTACTTTCACTTAAAAATATGCCACAAGAATGAAGAAATGGTTAAAGTTTGTGTGACGACAACATTAAGATGTTAAGTATTTTAACATTAGAATGAGAAAGAAAACAGTGAACCACAATTGTCAGAATCATCATTAATCACAGGCATTACTCTACCAGTTGTCCTAAACATCCAATTCAGAACTAGGAAGTGATTTTGCCTATTTCAACTAATCACTTTATGAAGTTCAAGCATGCTCAGTGGTTGATCACTATCAGAGTAAAAAATGATAGAGCTATTCTTTCAGCTTAATCTTTGAACAAGTGAAATAAACCTAACCAGCCATATTTTTAAGTTGCCAAATAGTAACTAAAAATATTCTATTTTTATCATATTCTTGTTCCTGCCATTTAATAGACTAATAGAATTCCTCCAAGATTATTGGCACCTTGAATATAGGTCTGAGCTATGGGAATGAAAAATAGGGGAAAAAATATGTGTCATAATTGGTTTGAATACATCAGTTTTTCAAATCAAACTAAATGGTTCTAGGTGAAACCTAAGTAATAGTTTTCCCAAATTTGACAAGCCTAATATGACAGAATGAAAACTGAAAGTCAGTATAAAATTCTACGCTTCTTAGTTAAATGAATGACATATAAATTATATCTAAACTCTGGGTATCTTGAATCTATTATTATATAGTCAAAATCTCAGGCATAATAGTCTTGTAGGCCTGGAAGCAGAGTAAGGATTCAATGATTCAGTGAGCCTGAAGACAAAAAGATAATCACCTTAAAGTGACTCTTCGATGCTTCCCAGGGAAATGAGCAACTGGCGCATCATCTTCGAGGATTAGGAAAGTTAAAAGAGATGAACAATCCAAAGAAAGATGTGTATTCTGACTTCTGGCATCTTCATCTCAAGAAAGTCATAACGTATTCAGGTGGACACATTTATTAGTAAAATATAGACTTAGATCAACAAGAAAATCTAAAAACTTGCAATTAAAACATAGTTTCTGTACATAGATATTTGAGGAAAATAAGTTACTAAGAAGACCGTATCTTACAATGTGGCCCAAACACTTGAAAGACAAGAGTGATGACGGGATGGTGGCTGTCGCATCGGGATGCCATCAAGCACCCCCAGAGAACGTCATTCAGAGTCTAGCAACACCAGCAAACGAGAACTCTCCGACAACACTTTGAAAGGAACTTCCATCTATTTGGGGGGGAAAATAATACACAGCAGCATTTTCCAAATGTGCAGAGGTGGAAAAACAGAAAATTCAGCTAAAATGTTTAGACCATTGTGGGAATAGGCTCACTTTAATATGCTTTTCAATTCTGAACACACTGGCAGTGCTCAAAACACATTACAAAAGTAATAACATGATAATGGAGTTGGGAATCCTGTAAAGGTTACATTGAATTCAATTTATACATCAAAATGCCTAAAAATCAAACTTAGGCCAACTGCCTAAAGGTATTGGATTTTCACTACATTGAATAAGACAAGGATCTCATAACCATGAAAATGAAGTGACCAATATGCCCAGGGCCTAATTTTAAACTATTTAGATTCTCTTAGCTTTTCTTCCTCCCTCCTTTTAAAACACTTTTTTCCTAAAATTTTCATTAAAATCTAAGCTTAGGTGCTAGCAAATCTGAGCATTTGATAATGGTTAATTAATTCCAAGTGTAAAGATGCAAAAATCAGGATAGCTCATAGAGAGATGGTACTTGTCCAACCACTTGATTCCAATATTAAAATTAAACACAAACAAGCAAATAAAAACATTGAAATTTTTAGTTTTAAAATCAGCAGAATTATTTATTTTAAATCTTTTAAATATTATTCTTGTGACATGATTACCAATGGAAACAAACAAGATGTTGAACTAAGAGGCATGGCTATTTCCTAATGCCCTTTGTATATATTAGATACCAGTTTGTAAGTTTTGTTATTTCTTAAGATGATCAGGTAAATAAAAGTAGATATCAAAAGTTTTTTTTAAAATGTTCATATGTGGGTCATATTGATTGGGTACTACTCTTCACACTACTCTTTTGATCCTCTCAACAAACCTAGCAGATGGGTCTTAGTATCATCCTTATTTTACAGATGAAGAAACTAAGGAGAGAAATACAAATTCAAAAATGCTTTCAGAAAAATGAGAAAGATCACTATTATTTAGTTAAGCAATATACCATCTATGGTTCAGTTGGCAGAATAATAATGCATAGTTTAAGAATTACCAGTTTAAACCATAGCTGATAATGTTTAGAGAGAAAGTTATCAAATAGACTTCGATAGTTCTTGCATTTAATAACTTTTTGTTTTAAAAGCTTTGCACCTTATTTAAAAAGAGAACTTTAATAAGTGAAATAAGTGAGGCAGAGAAAGACACATGCTATATGATCACACTTTTATGTAAAAGTCTGAAAACATACAAACAAATAAGCTCATAGATCTGGAGAACAGATTACAGTTGGAAAGAGAGGGAGTGAGTAAAACAGGCAAAAGTAGTGAAAAGGTGCAAATTTCCAGTTATTAAATAAGTCCTGGAGAACAGCATTGTGACTATAGCTAATAATACTACATTGCATATTTGAAAGTTGCTAAGATAACAGATCAAAGAAGTCTCCTCATAAGAAGAAAACATTCTGTAACTAGATGGCAACAGATGAGATCTAGACTTATTGTGGTGAAAACGTCATATTAGGTACAAATATTGATTCATTAAGTTGTACCCTTGAAACTAATATAATGTTGTAAGTCAATTATACCTCAATATAATTTTAGGGCTTCCCTTGTGGCCTAGAGGTTGAGAATCTGCCTGCCAATGCAGGGGACATGGGACCGATCTCTGATCCAGGAAGATCCCACAGGCTCTAAAGCAACTAAGTCTGTGCACAACTTCTGGGCTGTGCTCTCGAGCTGGCGAGCCACACCACCGAGCCCGAGGACTGTAACTGCGGAAGCCTGGGCACGCTACAGCCCGTGCCCTGCAACAAGGGAAGCCGCCCCTGTCAGCCCGCACGCCACAGCTACGGAGGAGCCCTGCTCTTTGCAACCAGAGAAAGCTTGCACACAGCGGCAAAGACCCAACACAGCCCCAAAAAACAAATAAATAAATCTTTAAAAGTATTCATTTTAGTTCATCGCAGCACTGTTTATAATAGCCAGGACGTGGAAGCAACCTAGATGCCCATCAGCAGATGAATGGATAAGGAAGCTGTGGTACATGTATATGTACCATGAAATATTACTCAGCCGTTAAAAAGAATTCATTTGAATCAGTTCTAATGAGGTGGATGAAACTGGAGCCCAGTATACAGAATGAAGTAAGCCAGAAAGATAAAGACAATTACAGCATACTAGCATATATATGGAATTTAGAAAGATGGTAACGATAACCCTATATGCAAAACAGAAAAAGAGACACAGATGTACACAGCAGACTTTTGGACTCTGTGGGAGAAGGCGAGGGTGGGATGTTTCGAGAGAACAGCATTGAAACATGTATATTATCAAGGGTGAAACAGATCACCAGCCCAGGTTGGATGCATGAGACAAGTGCTCAGGGCTGGTGCACTGGGAAGACCCAGAGGGATGGGATGGGGAGGGAGGTGGGAGGGGGGATCGGGATGGGGAACACATGTAAACCCATGGCTGATTCAACAAAACCCACTACAATATTGTAAAGTAATTAGCCTCCAACTAATAAAAATAAATGAAAAAAAATATTCATTTTAAAAGGGGAGAGAGAAAAGAGAGCTTTAACTTTTATGTTTGAACCTATTTGCAGGCAGGAACAGAGAAACAGACATAGAGAACTTCATGTGGATGGGGAGGCAAGGGGAGGATGGGGTGAACTGGGAACTGGCGTACATGAACGCCCGTGTGTAAAACAGAGAGCTAGGGGGAAGTTGCGGTAAGCTCAGCTTGGGGCTCTGTGCTGACCTAGCGGTGGGAAGGGGGAGGAAACGGGCAAGGGGGAGGGTGCACATGTGTACATATATAGCTGATTCACTTTACTGTACAGCAGAAACTAGCAACTTTGTGAAGCAACTATACCTCAATTAAAAAAGAAAAGACACTCATCAGAAGCATCATTGCTCAGAATCTCAGATTCAATCTCAGGCCTGGTCACTCAGGCTGAGGACTGTACTCTAGTCCTCATGGCTTACCTTGTCCTCATTGAAGACAAAGTATCTCAGAAGAAATAAACAGCTTCTAGAATATGTGTTTTACAAATCAAACTAAAAGGTTTCAAAATATTATAGCAAGTCAAAATTTAAAATACATTTGTGCCCAAGAGAGCTCAGATAGATAAATTTCAAACTCATAGGATGCTAATAATATACATAGCAAAGTCCATGGAAAATAGTGAGTCAAGATATTTTGAAAGTAAAATGCAGAGAGAAAAGGTTGTCCAGGATATCCAGATTATATCAGCATAGTGCTTTGTACATTTGAATCACTTAAATATTTATTACATTAAATGCATGCATGAATAAAGGAGAATGAAAACCAAGTCCCATTTCCTAGGCAGGAAAAGTACAAGTAAAAGTCATTCTGAGAAGTTACTCTTCCCACCAAAATATCTTTATTTTATCTGGAGAGCAGGATGCCTAATGTCAACAATAACCAAAATCACAAGAATAAATAGAAGACCTGCTCCTCTGGGAACCAGGCTCAGATACTGCATAGAGATAAAACAATTAAGAATTCCAGCTAATGTTGTTGGAGTCATATACACTGAGTACATAAGAGTAACTGCTTCAATTACTGGTCAACCTCATTCTGATTATCTTTCTAGAATTGAAAAAAAAAGTCACTTCTTTTAGTTTCAATCTTATGTACCATATTTCTGAAATGTATTTTAAACTAGGTTACTAAGCTAGTTAAATAATAGGAGCCCTCACTTTCTAACAGCACATTCCAACAGAAACTAAAACAGTGTTTTAACAATTCATTCAATTCTCCAAAGAAATAATCATAAGCAGTTTTGGAAATGTTTCATCTTTATGTGGCTTCTCTTGGGTCTGTACAACAAATTTTTATATTACGATCTTGAAAGAACAGTAATTTGTATGTGTACATAGAAGGTGAAACATGAGGATTATGCCATTGACCATTTTTATGCCATATGCCATTTTTAGACTCTCCAAATTTTCTTTATTGAATATATTTAAATTTTATAATAAAACATGAATATATAAACTGGATGTATATCAGTATAGATACACTGACAGAAAGGTCTCAAAAGAGAGGAAATCTCTGATGGTTGACAATTCTCCTAAAAGAGTTTTTGGCTGCTCTACAAAGTCCTATCAGAACACATCTTTCAATCACGTATTCATGATTGGTGTGTATGATTTCTTTATATTGTTATATGTGTACTACTCTATCTTATTATGAATATTATGAAACTTACTTTTGGCATAAATGAGAGAATGGCATAAAATAAATACTAATGGAAGTTCAAACGCCTTCACCTCAATGCATTATTGTATTCACCACAGGGTGACATGTATTCCACTTTGAGTTTCCCTGCATTAACCAAAAAACAGCAACAAAAAAGAAACAAAACAAGAAAGAAGGATTATGAAAGAAAGGGTATGACACTGTTATTTTGGAATTTTCAACACAGAATTCATTACAATTAGAATGTGAGCTAGAACACACACACACACACCCATATATATATAAGGACTAACCTAGATTTTTTAAAAATCTAAAAATATTGCCCTTGTCCCAGCTGATGCTAGTGATAAAGAATTTGTCTGCCAGTGTAGGAGACTTAAGAGACATGGATTTGATCTTTGGATCAGGAAGACCCCTGGAGAAGGAAGTGGCAATGGACTCCAGTATTCTTGCCAGGAGAATCCCATGGACAGAGGAGCCTGGTGGGCTATAGTCCATGGGTCACAAAGAGTCAGGCACAACTGAGCATCTGAGCATACAAAAATACATTATTAAATTTCAAGGAGAAGAAGCTGAGATCGCATTAGTTTTATTGAAAATATACCTAAAGTTAGAGTATTTTTTTCAAAACTTCAGATTGCTTGCATATTGCCTGTGTTTTAAAATCTATGCCATTTTCCCTTTTATTTTTATTCTTTCCATTTTACATTCCTACATTCACTGTTTTTACTCTCCTTCTTCAATCTGTTACTTTGAAGTATTCATTTAGATACCAGCAAACTACCACTCATGAAGTGAAGTTGGAGATCCTCTATCACATCCTTCCTAGAGGAGTTAGTTTCTTGAGGCCATCCAGCTAACTAATAGTAAATTTGGGACTGAAACTCAAATTCTTTACCTATAAATACAGAGTCCTTTGGAAAACTGCAGGAGCAAGTTTCCTCACATCATTTTGAGTTCTTCTAAAATACATACACATATATATACAAAATATGTGAAGTTACCTCTATCTAGCTAATCTATTCTGATGGAAAGTGGTCTCTGAATTTATTATTCCATAAACACTATGCTATGGTTCATATAAGGCCAGTAGTTTAAAAATTATTCCTTAATGCCAAGTTTACTGAGGTTAATTTTTCCTTTATACTTTGAAGCAGTACTGTGAAGCACTTTGAAGCCACATTTTGGTAACCTATTCACTCCGCTTTTCTTCTTCTTATAACTATTTCTAGTTTATTTCATTTAAGCATAAAAGTTATCTTCTGAGACGGCGGGCACATACACCCCTAAAAAAAAAGACTTGAACCTTTTGTTTTTACTCAGGGTCAAAGCATAGGGCTCTAAGTAATAGAAATCCTACTAAATGATAATGATTAATTTGAAAATCCCTGTTTCAAATCAAGACATGTGTTACAGAGAGAATATTAATGGCCATTAGCATCATCCATCTAAATGCTTTTATCTGAATTAAAATTTCGCTAACCATAGCTTTACTGTTTTTATAAATAAGAGATTGGACTTAAAATCACTTATTTGACAAGTCTATAGGAAAGTTCAATGTTGTGTTTAAGAAGAAATATACTATAAGCAGAATACAATATATTTTTGTGTCATTAGCTAATTTAATCAAACAACATTGTTGGTGGTGTTTTCTTCCCTACTTCGAGCTCAGAAGCAAGGAACATGTGGTAAGCAGCAGTATGTAGAAATAGAGGCCCCCCCCAAAATAAAAAAACAACTATAAACATAGGAACAGGGGCACAAAGAAGATAGCAATTTTATGGAACCTTCTTACTGGACCAGTTTTTAAGACTTTGTATTTCCACTGCAGGGGGTGAGAGTTTGATCCCTGGTTGAAGAACTAAGATCACAGATGTCTGCAAACAATAAATTCTGGAGAAGGTGTGGATAAAAGGGAATCCTCCTACACAATTAGTACAAATGCAAATGGTACAATCTCTATGTAGAACAGCACGGATATTCCTTAAAAAAATGAAAATAGAGCTACCATATGAGCTGGCAATTTTACTCCTGGGCATATATCCAAAGAAAACCATAATTCAAAAAGATGCATGTACCCAAATATTTCTAACATTTCTTCAATTAGAAGAAATGTAGTAGCCCTCATAGTCAACAAGAGTTCAAAGTGCAGTGCTTGGGTGCAATCTCAAAAATGACAGAATGATCTCAGTTCATTTTCAAGGAAAATCATTCAACATCAAAGTAATCCAAGTCTGTGTCCCAATCACTGATGCTGAAGAAGCTAAAGTCAAATGGTTCTATGAAGGCCTACAAGACCTTCTATAACTAATACCCAACAAAGATGTCCTTTTCATCATAGGGGACTGGAATGCAAAATAAAGAGATACCTGGAGTAACAGGCAAGTTTGGCCTTGGAGTACAAAATGAAGCGGGGCAAAGGCTAACAGAGTTTTGCCAAGAGAATGCACTGGTCATAGCAAACACCCTCTTCCAACAACATAAGAGGCAACTCTACACATGGACATCACCAGATGGTCAACATGGAAATCAGATTGATTATATTCTTTGCAGCCAAAGATGGAGAAACTCTATACAGGCAGCAAAAACAAGACCAGGAGCTGACTGTGGCTCAGATCATGAACACATTATTGCAAAACTCAGGCTTAAACTGAAGAAAGTAGGAAAAATCACTAGGCCATTCACGTACGACCTAAATCAAATCCCTTCTGATTATGATTGTACTGGGAATGACACACAGATTGAGGGGATTAGATCTTCTAGACAGAGTGCCTGAAGAACTATGGAATGGAGGTCCATGATATTGGACAGGAGACAATGGCAAAACTATCCCCCACCAAAAGAAAAAAAAATAAAAGAAGGCAAATGGTTGTCTGAGGAGGCCTTACCAAGAGCTGAGAAAAGAAGAGAAGCGAAAGACAAAGGAAAAAGGGAAAGATATACCCAACTGGATGCAGAGTTCCAAAGAACAGCGAGGAGAGATAAGAAAGCCCTCTTAAGTGAACAATGCAAAGAAATAGAGGAAAATAATAGACTGGGAAAAACTAGAGATCTAGAAAAATGATATTGATACGAAATCTAGAAAAAATGATATTGATGAACCTATTTGCAGGGAAAGAATGGAGACACAGATGTAGAGAATGGACTTGCGGATGCAGTGAGGGAAGGAGAGAGCGGGACAAACGGAGAAAAAGCATAAACATATATACACTATCATGTATAAAATAGATAGCTTGTGAGTAGTTGCTATATAACACAGGGAGCCCAGCTTGGCCCTCTGTGATGACCTAGAGGGGAGGGAGGCTCACAGGGGTGAGGACATATGTATACTTAAGCTGATTTGCTTTGTTGTAGGGCAGAAACCAACACAGTATTTTAAAATATGTTTCCAATCAAAAAATAAATTTAACAAAGAACATTGACAAAAGAGTTAAAAGGAAATAAATAGAACTAAAAAAACAAAAGTGCTATTTTCTTTGGGTCTCCAAGAATGAGTTGGCTATTGTAATGTGCAGTCCAGAAGAAGGACATTCCAGGTCCAGAGACAGCATATACAAATGTCGCAAAAGAGAGAAACAACTTTGGGTTCCAGATTTAGAGAGAAATTCAGAACACTTGGAAAGCAGGAATTGAGAAGGTCAGGGCTGACAGGAGAGAATGGGGAACTTGTTTATGGCTCACAGAAGCCTATGACTTTTATACTACAGAAGTGCGACCTTTATACTCCATGGATCCTGTGGAGGTGTACATAGAGCAAATTGATTGTCTCTGGGTCTAATTTTATTCTGAATAACTTTGATGTGGGGAAAGGGGCAGGACCAGCAACTGTAGCTTTCTTTACTTCTTATAAATCTCCATTCTAGCTGATGAGAAAAAAACAAAGAATAAAAATGTGTCAGTTAAAGATAACTTGGTTTTATCTGGCTTTAAAAAAAAGCCACACATATGAATCATTTCAAAATTTAAACTCCCTATCACGTGTATGCCCATGGCTGATTCTCCCTTTTAGGGGCGTCTTCCCCACCTCCTTAGCCTGGGTTTGCCCAGGACACTGAAGCTTTCCAGGGAGGCAGGAAGACAGGTCTGCAGGGAGCTTGCCCTCTTCCGGGTCCTTGCCAGCCCTCACTTAGACAGCGGTGCTGCTGGGCATTAAGTGTGGCTGTCCGGTCTTTGGGGGCACATGCCCCTGATCACCTCCTCCCAACCCTCTCTACCTGATATACTTGCGCCCTTAAAGCTCCCACCCTCCTACACTGGTGGAGATGGGAAGTTATTGGTTTCTTGTGGCCACACTCTGACCCTGGGTAACAAAAAGAACCATCCTGGTTCTCATTTGCCTAAATAATTTCCTCCATCCCTACAGATAGCAACCCAACGCTGAACAAAGATCTTCTTCAACAAACCTGACGACTTTTCAGGAGTGCCTAGATAGGCAGGACACTACTTTCTACCTTTCCCCGATTCCTCAAAACCCATCTGATTTGTTCTAGAATGTTCCCATCTCAAGAGTTGCAGCCATGCAGTGGGAACCTGGACATTCAAATCTCAACTCCTCCCTGTCGCCTTTCCTGTCCAGACTGCTCTCTCAGGACTGTGGTAGGAAATGTGGTGTCAGTATGTTAGTGTCAAGAGCTGGCTTTTATACATCAACCTGCCTCTGGTTCTCTATTTCACGTGTGATAACATACATGTTTCAATGCTATTCTCTCAAATCACTCCATTCCCTCCTTCTCCCTCTGAGTCCAAAAATCTTTTCTTTATGTCTGTGTCTCCTTTGCTGCCTTGCATGTAGGAGGGAGGGAACACACATATGCCTGTGGCCAATTCATGCTGATGTATGGCAAAAACCATCACAAAGCTGTAAAGTAATTATCCTCCAATTAAAATAAATAAATCTGAAACAGAGCTGGCTTTCTTCTTTTTCCCAGTAAAACAGAATGGATAGTCATTCATTTAAGTGAATTGTGAGGCGCAGCTAACATTAAACCAGAAGTCTATGCCTAATGTATAATGTATAACAGGTAAAATTCTATGATGCTATTTGGTCCGGTCTGACAAAGGTGAGCGTGTAAAGGCTAAATCTATAAAAGGGTATTTGAGAATCTAGAAAACCCTTTGATGACGCAACAACCTCAAGCTTTCAAATAAAAGTAAAGTCTCATTGAAGATGAAAGAAGTCTAGCGATTTAAGGGTTTATACTGTCTTAATTACAGGAAGACTCTAGGAAGTAGGCAGGCTAGGAAGGGAAGAATTATATGTGAGCTGTTAACAAAGCACAAAAAGACGATGGGGCCCAAACTAAGACGTGCATAACCTAGGTGAGGAGAGGCAGAATCTCAGTGATACTTAAAAGGGTGGAAACGGCAGGAATTTAGCGACCCCTTGGATGTGGAAATGTGCAGCTAGAGAGAGAACTGAGGATTATCTGAAGTTTCTAGCTTGGACAACCTGGTGGGTAGCAATACCAGCAGTCTTAACAAGGGATACAGGACTGATGAGTGGGTTGGGGTAACAGGGTAAAACAGGTTGAAGTTCAGTCTGGAGTGGTCATAGCTGGAGCTGTGACACTTAACTCTGACCAGGAAACATAGGCTGCGTGAAGAAACAAGCATATCAGGGAATGTGAAACAGACAACATGCTAAGGTTTGAAGTCAGCTTCTCTTTGTTCTCCAAGTAAAACAAAATGCAACACCATTCATTTAAGTAATTACAGGACTGCTGTGACAGTGAGACAGCAAGCTAGGCTGACAAAAGAAAAGCAGCAAAAAAAAAAAAAAAAAGATGCTATGCAGATTATTTCCAAAAGTCCGAACATGCACTGTTATATGCAAATTACTTCACCTTTTCTATCGTGTCCTAACATTTACTTGAGAAATATTTCATAGGGAATTATCAAAAATAAAACTAAATGAAAAAAAAAATAAATAAAATAAAACTAAATGATATGTTTATTCATCTTAATAATTCACCATAAAGGCCTAAAAAACAAAACCATCATAATTTAAAGCAATTCATGATAACCTGCCAAAAAACTTTGCCTAAGAGGCAAAAACCTAAAAATGAAAGTGGGAATGAGTTAATATTAGGTAGGAAACCAAAACAAAATGAGCAGTAGGTTTTGTTTAGTGGTTTATTTGTTTTTTTTAATATATAGGGCTAATATGACAGGGACTTGAAGCAAAAGAGTTAAGATAAAAGTAGCAATATCACACAGGGAAAAAAAAAAAATCCAGTATTTCTCTCCTGCTTAACAGTTTAGTCCCATCATTCATTTCATATCCCCAGGACTCATTAATGAATGAAACGGATATACCCAAAGGATCTAGTGAAATTCTTCAGCAGAAATTAAATGGAGAAAATGACAAGTTACGGACCCAATATTCTTTCTAGGGGTACGTTGGGCTTCCTGGAGCTGCACCGGCCATAGCCAGCCCTGTCAGTTTTTAAAAATGCCTTAAGAAAGTCATAGGTTAAAAATCAGGTTTTGAGATCATGTTTTAATTCTTTTACACCTACTGGAAATAATGAAAGGTTAAATATATCTGATCTATCTTCACAAAATTATGAATCAAGGAATTAAATTGGAGAGGTCTGAATTTGGACTATAATTGATCCTACTATCTATCATCGCTTAAAAGAATATGGCTCTTTTCAAAGGAAGCTAGCTTGTAGTTTGTGTCTGAGGCAGCGTCAGGAGAGAAAAATTCAAATCAACTGAGTCTGAGTAACAAGATGGGCCTGCCCTACTCAAGGCAGAGCTCACAGGGGCACCCAGGCTGTGGTCTGCTCAGCCAGAAAGACACCGCAGTGGTTTTCTGTGGCTGCCATAAGAAACTACCGCCAACCAGGCAGTGTAAAGCAAGAGCGCTTCATTCTCTCTCGGTGCTGGAGGCCAGAATCTGAAATCAAGGTGCTAGCAGGACTGCTTCCTCTGGAAGGCTCTGAGGGAGTAACCATTCCACGATTCGACTCTAGCTCCTCGTAGCTGCCAGCAACCCATGGTGTTCCTCGGCATTCCGTGGCTGGTAGAAGCATCACCCCAAACTCTGTTCCCTCTCCACATTGCCTTCCCTGTGTCTGCCTATTGCCTTTTCTGGCTCTTCTAAGGACACTCTTATCAAATTTAGGGTTCCCTCTAATCCAGGCTGATTTTATTTCAAGTCTCACCTTAATTTTATCTGCAAAGATCATATTTCCAAAGATCCAAATGAACATACATTTTAGGGGAACACTATGCGACCCACTCAACATGCTTACCAGGAAGAAAAGGCAAAACCAAGAGAAGAAAATGAAAGGACCACTAGTGACACTATTAACAACTTAGAATCAGCAAATTACCATCACCAAGACATGTAAACACCAGGATTTCCAAATCAAACCCCTTCTAAAAGTAGAAGTAGTAGTAGAAATAGAAGAGGTATACATCATTAGATGGCCTGATAATCGGACCTACATGGCTTAAATCCTGATGAGATGATGCTGAGACATAAGAGATTGGAGGGAAATTATAGTCAATTTAAATGGAACAGATGCACATATTCAGGCAAAGAGGATTTTTTTTTAATTTCTCTGGTATAATGTAGTCCATTTCTTCATGCTGATAAATAAATTAATGTTGAAATTATAATTTAGTATTTCATTATTAAATAGACACACTATTTTCCCAGAAATTATTAGTTATTTGTTTTTGTTTTTTTAATTTCTAAAACTTACCATATCTGAATCACTGTGTGGAGCTTTTAGGCTCTGCAATTAATAGATATAAGCTGCTATACATAAAGGAAAATTTCAGAAAAGAAACCTCACAGATTTAGTTGGAATTTTACTAAAAATTCAATCAGGCTAGATGATCATGCTGTGTATTTAGACTGAAACTTCTGACTATTGGAGGAGGTTATAACTTATAACCTTATCATCCTTTAGGAGATTCATCCATTCAACCAGTATTTATTGCCAATATTTGTTGAACATCTATTTTCTATTAGACATAGTTCTAGGAAATAGAGAGAGGCCAGGGACCGAAATAAATGAATGCCCTGTGTTCAAAATGTCTATTGTCCAAATAGAATAAAAATGTAAACAAATACCTAAATCATTTCGATAGCAGGAAATGGCATACAGGAAACATGAGAGGTAATGAAAGAACTGCTGAAATGTGGGCTGAGGTTTGGGACTTGTGCCGTTTGAGCCGAGAAGTAAATGATGCGAAGGTCTGGAAAGAAGGCCCTGTAGACTTGGAGCAGAAGCGCAGGCTCCCGGAGCGGGAGGGAGCTGATGAGCTCCGCGCAGCCGGTTCCCCCAGAGAGCGGCCAGAGGCCCAGGGGTAAGCCTGTCATCAGGCGCTCAGAAACCAATCTGCTCAGAAGTGAAAGCGAAACTGGCTTCATGGAGGAGCGGAGCTGGTCCCCTGAACCCCCAGAGGAAGAAAGAGACGCACTGGTCCACAGGTTCCACCGAGACAGAGGAAATCAAAACCCCTGCAAGGACTCAAGCCTTCAGCTCCAGCAAGTCCTACTCAAGTCCGGCACTCAGTGCCAAGATGCTCAACTCTCTCTCTGAACGCAGTTGCCCTTGGGAGCAGGATAAGCTTCTCTAACAAACAGTCCCCAAATACTAAGTTAGACTCCTTCTTGTATTACTGCCCAAAGGCAGCAAAACAAACATTTCAGGCTCAACGGCGGCGTTCTACCATCCTTAACACCTGACTTCCATCTTTGGTTTGAGGAGGTAGATCCAGTGACCACTACTTCTCAGGAAAAGGAAGTGAAAAAAACAGAATGGAAAACAACCTTAGACAAAGAAATAGAATAAACTTCTCTCACTCCTGTCTCATTGTCCAGAAGGTAGTCACATGATCACATCTAGGTGCAAGAGGCTAGGAAATATAGTTTCTTGCCAGGTAGACATTTGCCGAGATCAAATGGATATTGGAGGGCAATTAGCAATTCCTGACATAAATTAGGAAAAGTCATTTTGTAAAAGAGGTTATAGCCATGAGTGGTGGTGGAGATGGAGGTGGGCTGTCATCAAAGCACTGTCTCAGCTCCTAACCAATGGCAGTCCACTTAAGAGATGGAGATACAAATGAGAACAGCAATACATAAGTGACCACTGAATGTAGCTTGTGAATCACTAAGTCCTTGCCATGATGATCAGTTAACCACAGTGAAGTGGGAACAGAGGTACACATGAAAAGAGATGCGATCTCCAAGCCCAAGTGTAGCAGTCAGCAAAGCTGTGTTTCCAAGCATCTGGCCCATGGGTGCTAAGCCAGAGATTAACTATTATTTTTATTAAGTCTTTGCCCTCCAGACTGAGGAAAATGTTCTCGGAACTATCAATGATATCAATTAAAATTGTTGTAAGTCTATGTATGTACAAATATTCCTCTCTAGGTGAATACAATCAGTTCCTGCAATTAGATTGCTAGAGTTTGGATATTGGATTCAGATAAAGAAGGATGCTGAATAAGCCAAATTTGTACTCAAGCTTTACAAAGAAAGACCTTAGATAGTAGGCGATAGCTATAATCGTATTACTGGATACCATATTACAAGTCCTACTGCTTCCCTATTTGATAGATTGTTTTAACTCTGCAAGAATTTTTATTGGCATATTTTATTATAGTGTTTATTCTAATATAATTCTAGTAAATTTCTCTAGTTAATTTCCATTGTTCCAAGTAAAATTACCTATTTCCTGTTCTTCCATTGCTCTAAACTGCCAAGAAAGTATTTGACTCTCTGAAAATTCTTATGTTTAGACATGTGGCTTATAAATTACCTAAGGATGATCTACACATCTGGATAAGGGCATGGCAACCCACTCCAGTATTCTTGCCTGGAGAATCCCATGGACAGAGGAGCCTGGCAGGTTACAGTCCATAGGATCACAAAGAGTCAGACACGACTAAAGCAACTTAGCGTGCATTCATGCATGATACACACATTGCTTTTTCTTTTAATTGTTACCATCAAATATTTATAAAGGAACTACTTCATAGTATATTTGCGCATATTTTGTGAACCTGTGGCATATTCATTGAAAAGTGTTTACCTTTAAGTGATTTGATTTAAGTAGAAGAGATTAAAAAAGATATATGGCCAACTGCTCCCTCTCCTACCTCAGCATCTTGACAGCTGGTCCCCAAAAGTGGCAATACAGGTGAGGTGAGTAGATAGGGACTGGTTTATAACCAATTTTGTTAAAATTACATACATGATTTTTGATTAAAAAAAAGAAAAAAAAAGAATCTCCCTGCAAAAAAAAAAAAGAAGAGAACAAGATGGTGGAGTAAAAGGACATGCACTCGTCTTCTGTAGGAAATCCAAAATTACAAATCTGCTGAACCATCAACAGGAGAATGTAGGATCCCACCAAAAACAGATGCCCCACATCCAAGGGCAAAGGAGAAGCCCTAGCAATACCGTAGGAGGGGCGAAATTGCCTTTAGAATCAAACACAATATACACCAGGGACACTCGGAGGACTCAAAAAAAACTTCATGCGCACCAGGACCCAGAGACCCCACAGAGACTGAGCCAGAACTGTATCTGAGTGTCACCTGCAGAGATATGGGTCACAATGGTGTGATCACCAACCTAGAGCCAGACATCTTGGACTGTGAAGTCAAGTGGGCCTTAGGAAGCATCACTATGAACAAAGCTAGTGGAGGTGATGGAATTCCAGTTGAGCTATGTCAAATCCTGAAAGATGATGCTGTGAAAGTGCTGCACTCAATATGCCAGCAAATTTGGAAAACTCAGCAGTGGCCACAGACCTGGAAAAGGTCAGATTTCATTCCAATCCCAAAGAAAGGCAAAGCCCAGAAAATGCTCAAACTACCATACAAGTTCACTCATCTCACACTCTAGCAAAGTAATGCTCAAAATTCTACCAGCCAGGTTTCAACAGTACATGAACCATGAAATTCCAGATGTTCCAGCTGGATTTAGAAAAGGCAGAGGAACCAGAGATCAAATTGCCAACATCTATGGGATCATCGAAAAAGCAAGAAAATACCAGAAAACCATTACTTCTGCTTTATTGATTACAACAAAGTCTGACTGTTTATATCACAACAAACTGTGGAATATTCAAGAGATGGGAATACCAGACCTCTTCACCTGCCTCCTGAGAAATCTGTATGCAGGTCAAGAAGCAACACTTCAGATCAGACGTGGAACAACAGACTTGCTCCAAATCAGGAAAGGAGTACATCAAAGCTGTATATTGTCACTCTGCTTATTTAACTTCTATGCAGAGTACACCACGCAAAATGCCAGGCTGGATGAAGCACAAGCTGGAATCAAGATTGCCTAGAAAAATATCAATAACCTCAGATATGCAGATGACACCACCCTTATGGCAAAAAGCAAAGAACTAAAGAGCCTGTTGATGAAAGTGAAAAAGGAGAGTGAAAAAGTTGGCTGAAAACTCAACATTCAATAAACGAAGATGATGGAATCCAGTCCCATCACTTCATGGCAAATAAATGGGGAAACAATGGAAACAGTGGCTGACTTTATTTTTGGGGGGTTCCAAAATCACTGCAGATGATGACTGCAGCCATGAAATTAAAAGACACTTGCTCCTTGGAAGAAAAGCTATGACCAACCTAGACAGCATATTAAAAAGCAGAGACACTAATTTGTCAACAAAGATCTGTCTAGCCAATGCTATGTTTTTTCCAGTAGTCATATACGGATGTGAGAGTTGGACTATAAAGAAAGCTGAGCCCCGAAGAATTGATGCTTTTGAACTGTGGTGTTGGAGAAAACTCTTGAGAGTCCCTTGGACTGCAAGGAGATCAACCTAATCAATACTAAAGGAAATCAGTCGTGAATATTCATTGGAAGGACTGAAACTGAGGCTGAAACTCCAATACTTTGGCCACCTGATGCGAAGGACTGACTCCTTGGAAAAGTCCCTGATGGTGGCAAAGATTGAAGGCAGGAGGAGAAGGGGATGACAGAGGATGAGATGGTTGGATGGCATCACTGACTTGATGGATATAAGTTTGAGCAAGCTCTGGGAGTTGGTGATGGACAGGGAAGCCTGGCATGCTGCAATCCATGGGGTTGCAAAGAATCAGACAGGACTGAGCAACTGAACTGAAGTGATAGTTGTCTTTATATGGTTTGGATGGGAATTTAATCTATTTTATTACTAAAATACTAAAGAACTGAAATGAATCTCTATTAGTCTCAAGGTATGACAATGAATCTAACATTGAGATGTAGAAGGAAGAAGCTCTGTCATTGGCTGGGCCAGCCAGCCTCTTTCTTGTACTCTTCTTCTCCAATTCCCCCCTGTACCGAACTGGTTCGTCTATCAGATAAAGCAGGAATTTCTCCAACCTGTGTTCTTCTCATATGTAAACCACTTGTACATACCTGTAGAACTCTGTACCCCACATTTACACCCCTTCAAAATATGCAGGGGGCACCCACTTGATACCAGGCTATTTCCTAAGCACCAGAGAGACAGTAATAAAGAGGCAGGCAAGGTTACTTTGCTCACAGAATTTCCATTTTAGTGGTTTTGCTCTCTAAATTATCTTTATTACAGCTTTCACCTGGAGTACTAGCCCTTGGCTTTCCACATTGATTCTCAAATGTCAGTTGATACATTTCCCCTCCATCACAGCTTCCCATTTGGATAGCAGGAACTACATGTTTGAATTCCCAATCCAAATCCCATAGTTACAAGATAATCCCCTAGCTTTCTCTTCTACTTAAGGCTCTACTCTAATAAATATGTTTTCCAGTTCTTTCTTATGGCTTGAATCACATCCAATTCTTGCCAGTTTCCTGAGTTAAAACCCAGAGACATTTCATTAACTGCAAATGGTCCAAATATTGGAAGTGAGTATCCAGCAACTTTGGCTCATCTAGCCTTTGAACATCACATATCTAGGTCCTTGTGTGTGTGTGCTAAGTTGTTTCAATCACGTCTAACTCTTTGCGACCCCATGGACTGTAGCCCGACTGACTCCGCTGTCCATGGCATTATCCAGGCAAGAATGCTGGAGTGGATTTCCACGCCCTTCTCCAGGTGATCTTCTCGACCCAAGGATGGAACCTGCATCTCTTATGTCTCCAGCACTGGCAGGTGGGTTCTTTACCACTAGCGCCACCTGGGAAGCCCTATCTAGGACCTTATTTTTATACATAAATCACCAGTTAGGACCCACTGGTACCTAGACTTGTGAATGCAAAATCCTTATGGTCTCCATGCCTTGCTTACTTGGCTATACATTCTCTTTTGTTTCCTATAGTTGAGAAAAACATCCCTCTCCTCACCACACTGTCTCTTGTCAAACCATTCATCAAAAATAAAATTGTGGACAAAACCATAGCCAAAGAAACTCCTGCATCTTTCCCCGCAACCCCTTCAAGGACGTAGACTACACTCTATTTGTAAATTATCATCCCAAGTTTGTCACTGCACAATGGGATGTAAATTTATTCAGTTATGACTGATGAACATCGTAGGTTTCTCTGGATCTTGGCTTTGTTGTGACATCAGTCCTTCTCAAAAGGCCAAACTCAAAATAAATGTGCTACTACTACATTGGTTCATAAACCATTAAAAGGAGCAGTTGGTCATGAGTTAACATTTTATTCAAACCCACCATGTTGGGAAAAAACCACATATCAAAAAAATGAACCTTAAAGTGAAATATTTTAATTTAAATTATATTATCCCTTACTCTGTATTTTCCTCTGTAACAACACTGCTAACTGGTGCTATAACTTATTTCAACTCCATCCTTTCTAAAGTGTAACATATCCATCTTGCTGAGACACTTAAGTTACAGGCAGTTTACTCACATTAGATCTCATTAGCAATTACACTAGTGTTCAAAATACATTACTTCGTTTGTCTCATAGCCCATATAGTTTTTTACATAATGAATTAGACCAATTAGTCTCACATGACAGAGGAAGTCTTAAATAACACTGTCTTTACTTTAAGACAAGCTTGACTGAAGCACAATGAAAGAAACTGTAAAATTGATTTGTTTTATAAAATGGATAGCAAAAGGAATTAGATAACCGAACTTCAGGCTATAGGTTTGTGGTTGGGGTTAGGCATCAGAAAGAAGTAGCAAAAGAAAGGATAAAGCCTCACTCAGTTTGTTTTCTGCAAGACATGAATTCATTATTTGCATAGCTAAAGGCCATGTTTAAATGTCCAAACTAACTTGCTTATAGACTTTTCAATTGAGACCATAATTGTCCTTTGGGAAAAACCTTGCTGATTGTAATCAGCAAGAAGTTTACAGCTATCGCAATGATCAATAGCTAGAGATTTTTGGAAGCACAAAAGCAGCTCTCCACCCACGTGTCTATTTCACCTAAACAAGTCCTTTAGTTTCTTAGTGATCCTCATACTTTCTTCAAATAATTCTTTGCAACACAGAATCCAATTTCCTATCTGCTATTAGAATCTCTTTCTTCAAACTTCAGATAGAATCATAAAATACAGGTTGATAGGTGTTACCCAATGAAGGTAACCTGAGGAGCAAGTCCTCAAGACCCTCCCAGCACTTTCTCCATGCGCCCAGTGACCCTACAAGGAGAATGTGCCCTCTTACTACCAGTATAGTAATTATCTGTCTTCTTTGCAGATCATAATTACTTTCCTCATTGTTCGATCAAGGACTGCCATGCAATAAAATGACCATGGGCTGGTTAGCTAGTTGAAAGTGCCCCCCAGTCCTCCCTTTACGGACATAATAAATTGTGTCACCTAAGGAGTCAACAGAAGATACAAATCTGGTAGCAAATCGGTTCCTGAAAATATGCACATAAACCTGGAGGCAAAATTTGACCCAATCATTCCTCTTTAATCAAGGTGACTCTTAATGTGTCTTTTTTAATGTCATAGTAGTTAAAGATAATTTATCACTGAAAGGGGAAGTAAAATTAGGATTCTGGGTCAATAGGGAAGGAGGTTTTCAAAAAACTCTCATACTATGAGAATGAATTTTCCTGTTCCTTCTAAAACAAGCATCTTTTTCAAAGGAAGTGTACTTTAGAGAAAAGAAATCACCAAGACAATAGAATTAGTCTTTTGAACATGTCTGATTGGACAGTTCATTTTCCTACCATTTTCTTCTGCTTTTACAAAAATATCTCACATACAAAAAGTTATCTACCAGGCTTCACTAATGCATGTGACTTATGTTCAAATTACATATTTTAAAGTAACATAGTTTTAAAAAAAAAATTAGGCCTTTGAACATGCTTATCCCTGGCAGTTTGGAAAATATTGACTCCAGTATCTATCATTCAGAGCTGAACTCAGAGTGTCAAGAATTTGCCAAGTTAACTTTTCTTTTTCTCACTCCCAGAGTTCCGCAAAAGTTCTCATTATACCTGGTGGGCAACTCAGGGAATCGTGTACCGCTGAGTTAGGACAAAATAGAAATGTTAATTCAGAATTTGCATCCTTAAGAGACCTTCAATATTGCCTTAAAAGCTCAAAATTGACCCAATTTTACCAAATGAAAAATGCAGTATGTCCTCTACACAGGTGGTTGAAAACTCATTTCAATTAGTCTTTATTAATGAATTCCTGATATTTAGCCCTCTGATAGTCACATTTGAAGATCTCTAGAATTACAAAAAACATCCCCTCTCTCGAAGACTGTGCAGTCTACTTAGGGAAGCATTTATATATGTTAAACAAATCAAAGTTATATCAGAAATTATAACCAAAGGTGAAAACTGACTCCACGAGGAGAGAAGAGATCAAATTGAAACAAAGATGATGAAAAGATGGCCCTGAGTCTCCTCAACGCTAGGAAGGATTTGGATATGGTTCAGGGATCCCATATGTTCTCTCAAGAGAATTTTTCACTTTGCCTAATTGATCTCCAAGCAAAACTCAGTCCTTCTCATGTCTAAGAACCTCCCTGGTACAAAGGGGCCTGTGGCTCCCATCTGCCCTCAATAAGCAATTCACACTATGTGGCCCAGAGTCGCACAATGAGGCTGTTCCAAACAGTCAGGGGCTGCTTTCTGCTAGCCAGGATTCAGTAGTCATTAAAAACAGTAGATCCGCAGTATCCTGAATATCTTTTTTTCTAATATTCATACCAGTTTTTAATGGTAAAGTCCCATCGGCTTCCTTCCTTTCTTGGATGGTGATGATCGAAAGCACATCAAGGCAGACAAGTCCCCAGTGATTGTTGCAATTCAGGGCCTTCCTGCGCAGTGTCTCAGCATCACCTTGTATGCTTGGACAGCATAGGCCAGAAAATTCACTTAATCTCTGATGTACTAAGATGCTGACTCTACAAGTACACTCTCCTGTCATTTCCAAGCCCAGTGGATTTGCAGTGATAGAGCTATGTCATTTGGGTTTCATCAACATGGGTGCGGCCTCCACAAAGACCACTTCTTCAATCTTCCCTGGGATTGAATCATTCAGTTATCCAGTCCCACGTGTAACCCATACCCAGGGAAAGCCTGTACCTCTATCTTAATCTAGGCAAAAAATAACTGCAGTAATATATATTGGACACTTATTGCATGATTATTATGTGCCAGTCACAGCACCATGAAATTTATGTGTACTAGCTCATTTAATCCATAAAATCATGCTGCAAAGTCACACTTATATCTCTGTTTTATGGATAGGAACCAAGGCTCAAAGAGTTTAAATGACTTATCCAAGGCCACTTAAAGTAGCTGCATCATATTTCTAGTTCATTTCTGATGCTGGAGCTAGCATAACTGTAGGGCACTGTTTAGTGATGAAAACCAAATCTCCCTTGTTCTTTCTCTTGCAGGAGAGTGCTTGCCAATTTTCTATCAGAGGGCACCATAAGACACTTAAGGGAGAATGTTGTTTCTGCTCCATATACTTTGAAGACCACGGAAAGCCCTTCGAAATCATAAAATCTTAAACTGAAAGAGACCTTAAGCATTAACTAGCCCCAAACCCATTGTTTTTAAAAAAAAATATCCTTAGCATCAAGCAGTTCCTTATCGGCAGGGCAAGGTTAGAAGCTATAATTTCAAATCTAAGTGGCTATTCTTTTCCTATTACCTCACATAGATGTCACATTACTTTAAACACTTTCTCCCTGAAATACTTAGAATAGTGAAGATGTTACAAGCTATTGTAACAAGTAAATTTCAAAATTTCATGGGCCCAACATAGTCATCACTCATCTACAGTCCAGCGTGGGTATGTCTGGATAGCAAGTGGCTTTTCAGCCTTCGGATGACTACTGCCCTGGCCAACAGCTTGGCTGCAACTTTGTGAGAGATCCTGAGCCAAAACCATCTAACTAAGCCACTCCTGGACTATTAGTCCTAAAAAAGCAATGTGAAATAACACCCACTTGCTTACACACTTGCTTGCAGTTGCTAAACTTGGGAGTACTTTGTTAGGCAGTGCGTGCTAAGTTGCTTTAGTTGTATCTGACTCTTTGCAGCCCCATGGACTGCAGCCCTCCAGGCTCCTCTGTCCATGGGATTCTCCAGGGAAGAGTCCTAGAATGGATTGCCAAGCCCTTCTCCCAGGAATCTTTCCAGCCCAGGGATTGAACCCACATCTCTTATGTCTCCTGCATTGGTGGGTGGATTTTTTTACCACTTGCGCTACCTGGGAAGCAAAGTAGATAACCAGTGCACACATGTCAAAGTATTTTTGCAGTGTATGTGACACAGAGCTCAAAAAATGCTAGCTTTCTAGTACTAGAATCTACTAACATTCTACTAACAGTCAATAATGACTGCAACTTATCTCCCAGTCAGGATGCTTTTCCTGCGGCACCCTCTCCCTCCTCCACCTCACATACCATCTCAGAAATTCCTCACAAAAGGGGAGAGTTTATCAGAGGCAACATTTGAAAAGACAATGACTCAGAATATTCTTAACTATTAATAACAAAAGATATCACACCATGGATCTCCAAGCATGATAAATAAAAATAGTGTTCGTATCTATATGGGCTTCCCTGATGGCTCAGACAGTAGAGAATCCACCTGCAAAGCAGGAGACCCAGGTTAGATCCCTGGGTCGGGAAGAGCCCCTGGAGAAAGGAATGGTGACCCACTCCAGTATTCTGGCCTGGAGAACCCCATGGACAGAGGAACCTGGTGGGCTACAGTCCACAAGGTCACAAAGAGTTGGCCACGACTGAGTGACTAACACACTACAAAACAACGTTCATGTCTGTATATATCACAGCGAACTGCAGAGTCTATAGCCAAACAGATATCCTTAGACGTATTCAGAAAAGAAAATCATCTTCCAACATGTGACTACTTAATTGCTGACTTGTTCTGCAGCAACAATGGAAGCCATAAGAGAATGGATTGGTATCAGTCTTCTGTCTACCCAGAATCTATACCAACTGAAATTATCTTTTAAGAGTAAAAGCAAAATAAAGATATGTTCAAACAAATAAAATCCTGAGAGAGCAAACGATCAATACTTTTCAACTAAAGGAAACTCAAAGGATATACTTCAGGTTCAAGGAAGCTGAGCTCAGATGTAGGTTTTAAGAAACAAGAAAGAATGAAAAGCAAAATAAGTTGTAATATTTAGGAAACTTTTAAAAACACGAGTGTCAAAAAATGTTCAAAACTGTGTTCAAAATAGATAGAATTTAAATACACAACAGTTATATTTAAGTAGGGCGGAGATAATTGAAATCAAAGTAGCTGAAGTTGTTTTATCTATGACTAAATTTAAACAATGGGAAATTAAGGAGGCATATGATAATTTCCAGAGTCATCACTAAAAGAGAAATGGTACATACATTTTGAAATATTATGGGAAGAAATGGAGAGATAAATCAACTTGAAAGAAAACAAAACGAAGCATTCAACAAGTATGATAAATGGAGAGTAGAAAACACGATGTTGGATTTAAACCTCTATATATAAGCAGTTATACAAAATACAAATGCACTAAGTGCTCTATTGGAAAGACTGATTTCCAGACTGGAAAAAGAAAAAAACTGCAATCCAACCATATGCTCTTTATAGTAGACAAATCTAAGATGTAAAATCCAGAAAACTTGAGAGGCAAAACACCATTCAAAAATAAAACTGGTATAGCTAATTTCCAAAATAGATATTAATGCAAAATACATTAGAGGTAGAAAGGGCCAATTCATATAAATAAAAAATTTTATTCACCAAGAGCATTTAACAAATTTTACTTTGTGTGCACCAAATATATATTTTTCAAAACATATAAAGTAAAAGAAAGAATTTCAAGAGAAGAACAAATACACATTCATAATGGCATATTTTAATATTTCTCTTTCAGTAACTAATAAAATAGAAAAAAAATATCCTAATGGATATATTTAGAACATTGCACTTCACACATGCATTGTGCACATCTTTCTCAAGAGCACATGGAACATTTACAGTAGGTAAAAGCATAACCAGGATCTTATAGTTTAAGTCCCAATAGCTTTCAAAGGATTGCGATAATACGCAGTATGTTCTCTAAACAAAGTGGAATTACTCTAAAAACACAAAAACCTATATATGTGAAAATATGCGAAAAATAAACCAACCTTTGAGTGCTCCAAAGAAATAATGAAGAAACATATGATTTAAATCTTAAAGTATTTTAAACTGAAAAATAATATAGTACTAATATTACGGATCAAACTTGTAGCGATGCAGTTAAAGCAGCACTTAGGAAAAAAACTGTTGATTACATGTGTTTGTTAGTTTTGGGGGGATCACAAAAAGTCAGATGACTGAACAGCGACAGCAAGTTTTTAAAGTTTCAAAATTAATGAAGTAAATATAAAAAGGGTTCAGAGAAACTCAACAAAAGTCAAAGATAAAGAAATAAACAAAACATTTAACAAAATAAACAAACATATAATAGGATAAAAAGTTCTAAAAGTTTATTCTTTGAAAACAATAAAGAAAGCACAAATAATCACCATGAAAAAAAAGACACCACTTTACTGCAAATTTCCCTCTGAAAGAACTACTATGAACAACTTAATGCCAATAGACTTGAAAATTTAAGTGAAATGGATGACTATTTAGGAAAAATAATTTTACAAAGTGCACTTTAAAAAATAGAAAATATCAGTAATTATATAAATATTAAAACATTGAATCAATACTCAAAAATCTTTCCACAAAGAAAACTTCAGGCCAAGATTAACTCTCTGGCAATCTCTACCAAATATACAAAAGCAATAATTCTAATACTACCAAAACTCATCCAGAAAGAAAAGTGGGAAGATGGGATAAAGCAGCCTCCCAACTCATTTAATGCAGTCAGCATAAAAAAAATCTGCACAGACAGTACAAGAAAGAAATGCGCAGGCCAAAGTCACTTATGAACCTAAACCTTCTAAATATAACAGTAGCAAGTAAAGTCCAGCCTATATGATACAGACAATGCATTGGGACTAAACCATATTTATTCAAGGAATTTGTTTGAGTTAACATTCAAAAACCAAAGTAATCACCACATTAATATATAATGGGGGAAAGATAATAGTAAGACCATTTGAATAGAGATGGAAAAAAATTTTTGATAAAATAAAAATGCTAAATACTTACAATTAGATTTTTAAAAATTAAGTGACTAGGAATCAATCTAACAAGAGAGTCTCTGTCTTAAAAAAAATAGATAAAACTTTATTGAAAGACATTAAAGAAGACCTAAATGTTTTAGGAAATGAGTCCTTTTTAAGGATTAGGAAAACCAATATTATAAAAATGAACACTGTCTCCAAATTGATAATTAGATTCAATGCAATCCCAATTAAAAACTCAGTCCTTTTTAAAGATTTTTGCAGAAAAGGAGAAATGGCTATTAGAATTAATATTCAAAAAGGGGAAGAAGAGCCAAGACAACAATTGAATAAGAAAAAAATAATTTTAACTTATCCAACTAGACACCAAAATTCATTAAAAATGTAATATTGGTACAAATAGAAAAAAACAGGCAAGTGAAACAAAATAAAAAGCCCATCAAGAAACCATACTTGTATGGATACTTGTTTTATGAGACATACTAGTGGTGAGCAATGTGGATAGAACAACTTTGAAACAAATGGCAGTGGGACAATTTGATGTACAAATGGGAAAAAATTAAATTAGACCTTGAAGTTAGACCATATAATAAAATCAATTCCAGGTGGCTTAAACATTAAATAAAAGAATATTAAGCTTTTATATAATAATATAGGACAATATCTGCATGACTTCAGGGTAAGGAAAAATTACCTAAGCAAGTCACAAAAGGCACCAAGGAAAAGGACAAAACTGGCAAATTTACTACATTAAACTAAAACTTCTCATCAGAAGACATCACAAAGAGAATGAATTAGCTAATACAGAGAGAAGGAAGAAAACACATGCAATGGAAGACAACACAGAACACAGGAAAGAACACAGAGAGACAATTTTAAAACGGGCAGAAGAATGAAAAAGCCATTTTTAAAGAGATCCAAATGGCTAATAGACATACAAAAAGCAGCGGGAGGTCACTGATAGCTAGAAGCACATATTGAAACTCTGGTTCCTGTTCAAACATGTTCATAGTAGCATTTTCCTTAGGGACCCCAAATTGAAAAAAATCTAAAGTAGCAATAGAGTGGATAAATAATGATGGCACACGGAAATGCAATGTTAGGAAATACTCTAAAACAGTAAACATTACTAGGCTATGGTTACATAAAACATGGGTAGATATCATAAACATAAAACTGAGTAAACAGGGAAGACACAGTAAGATTCAGATTCAATGATTTAATTCAAAAAAGATTTTTTGGGGGGATACAATAATAAACATTTATTGAATAAGTAAATGAATAATAACAAAAACATCACAGAATGACTAGGAAGAATCTTAATATGAAATGCATAGGACCATTAGAAAAAAATACACCAGCAAATTTGGAAAACTCAGCAGTGGTCCCAGGACTGGAAAAGGTCAGTTTTCATTCCAATCCCAAAGAAAGACAATGCCAAAGAATGCTCAAACTACCGCGCAACTGCAGTCATGTCACACGCAAGTCAAGTAATGCTCAAAATTCTCCAAGCCAAGCTTCAGCATTATGTGAACCGTGAACTTCCAGATGTTCAAATGGTTTTGAAAAGGCAGAGGAACCAGAGATCAAATTGCCAACATCCGCTAGATAATCAAAAAAGATAGAAAGTTACAGAAAAACATCTATCTCTGCTTTATTGACTATGCCAAGGCCTTTGACTGTGTGGATCACAATAAACTGGAAAATTCTGAAAGAGATGGGAATACCAGACCACCTGACCTGCCTCTTGAGAAACCTGTATGCAGGTCAGGAAGCAACAGTTAGAACTGGACATGGAACAACAGACTGGTTCCAAATAGGAAAAGGAGTATGTCAAGGCTGTATATTGTCACCCTGCTTTTTTAACTTATATGCAGAGTACATCATGAGAAATGCTGGGCTGGATGAAGCACAGGTTGGAATCAAGATTGCTGGAAGAAATATCAATAACCTCAGATATGCAGATGACAGCACCCTCATGGCAGAAAGTGAAGAACTAAAGAGCCTCTTGATGAAAGTGAAAGAGGAGAGTGAAAAAGTTGGCTTAAAGCTCAACACTCAGAAAACTAAGATCATGGTATCCAGTCCCATCACTTCATGGCAAATAGATGGTTAAACAGTGGAAACAGTGACAAACTTTATTTTGGGGTCTCCAAAATCACTGTAGATGGTGACTGCAGCTGTGAAATTAAAAGACAATTGCTCCTTGAAAGAAATGCTATAATAAGCCCAGACAGCATATTAAAAAGCAGAGACATTACTTTGCCAACAAAGATCTGTCTAGTCAAAGCTATGGTTTTTTCCAGTAGTCATCTATGGATGTGAGAGTTGGACCATAAAGAAAGCTGAGAGTCAAAGAATTTATGTTTTTGAACTGTGGTGTTGGAGAAGGCTCTTGAGAGTCCCTTGGACTGCAAGGAGATCAAACCAGTCAATCCTAGAGGTTATCAACCCTGACTATTCACTGAAAGGACTGATGCTGAAACTGAAGCTCCAATATTTTGGCCACTTGGAATGAAGAGTCAACTCATTGGAAAAGACACTGATCCTGGGAAAGATTGAAGGCAGGGGGAGAAGGGGGTGACAGAGGATGAGATGGTTGGATGGCATCACTGACTCAATGGGCATGAGTTTGAGCAGGCTCCAGGAGTTGGTGAAGGACAGGGAGGCCTGGCGTGCTGCAGTCCGTGGGGTCACAAAGAGTCAGACGGGATGGAGCAACTGAAAAACAGCAACAGATGTATACAAACTTTTATCTACTTTCATGCATATGTACACACATGACCAAACATAAGAAAAGATTCAGAAGTGATTTATCACACAATTCAGAGTGAGTAGTCATTATCTTATGGGAGGGAAAGAAAGTTCTAATAATAAAGAAATGCACAGAGGATATACTTGGTCTTGGCAATGTTCTATTCTTGACCTTGGCCATGATAATGTCCATGTTCCCTTTCTACTATTTATTAAACTATTCACAAGAAAATATTTTTAAAACTTAGATGAAAAAGACTATCCTCTGCTTATTTGTTTTTCCCTGGCGGGTCAGTCCTAAAAACGATGCTATTATTCTTCAGACTGTCCACACAAGATGGCCATATATATAATATATACCATGCCAGTGGATTTCTTACAGAGACAAGAAAGGAGATTAAAGTAATGATTGTATCAGCAGATTCATCCAGGCACTAAAAATGTACTTGTAAAAACCCATATACTCCTTGGATAAATAATCATGATTCTGCAGCATTTGAAGTTTCCTCCGAGGTAGTTCGGTGATGTGGAACTGAATCGTTAGCCAGCCCCTCAACATGTAACTTCCCTCACCTGTGAAGAGAAGCGGAAAATGAAGTGTTTGGAGTAGAACAGAAAATTCTCGTTAGCTGAATGCTGAGAGAATGACACAAATGGCTATTTCTGAGATTCAAATACCTCTTAAAGAAGTCCCGAGGGATGTGGCAGTCCCTACACCTCACCAGGTTGATGACGATTACCTGGAGACCTTTAAAAAGCGCAGTTGGTGAGCAATGGGACACGGAAGCGCAAAGAGCCTCAGAGAGCTCACTGTGAGCACAGATATGCTTAAGGAAGCCCCTCTCCCGTCCTTGTGTGAAACCGTCTTTTCATCACACTTCTCTCTACCTTTTCCATTAATACATACTAATCTCTCACTAAATACTGACCTCGCTTTCATCTGGCTTTTGGACAGTCACAATGATGGTGAGGGACGGGGGAAGAGAGGGATGCCAAACGGGCATCGACCAAAGATTTCTGATTCTAGCAAAGATGGAGGAACAGGGACCACATGCACCCGCCAAATCGAATAGCTACAAATGGGACCAAATGTGTGAAACAGTGACTTCACACAGCAGTCAATGGGGAATACAAGACTGCTCCCTGAGGAGAGGAACCAAATTAACGTGAGCCCTGCCATAGTCCCAGCTTACTGCCTAGAGAGCATCCAGACCGTGGGGCAGGAAGGAAGACCACAGACAACATTCAGTTGTAAGGAGACACAGATCACATGTGCTTGGAAAGGCCACAGCAGCTAGAACGTGGAGGTCACAGTAAGCAGGAGGAGGGAGCTGGACAGAGGGCAGGCTCTGGGAGCTTGCAGCAGGGTGTCTCCAAGGCTTTGGCTGAGCCCCACTCTGCACATGCATGAGAAAACCCACCAGAGTAGTTAAACAATAGGTAGAAATTGCACAGAGGTAGGAATAGTGTCTGTTCTCACCTGCCAGAGTGATAAGACATGTGGAAATGCACAGAATGCTCAGAAAGTATTACCTTAGTAAACGGGGCTAAATTAGTAACAGATCAAAGGCAGCTCCAGATCTGCTATATAAAAGCTTAAAAGGAAGTCAGAACGATCCTACTGAGTTCATGTAACTACCTGCACACCAGAACAAGCACCATCATTATTTAAAAGAATGTAATAAAATCCAATAGTGTAACATTCATAGTGTAGGTCATCCAGTCAATATTCACAATATCTGGCATCCAAAGAAAAGTGATACTCTTTACATTTTCCTTATAAACAAAAAAGCAATATGATCCATAACCAGGAAAAAAAAAATCAGTCAATAGAGACACAGAAATCAGAGATGACAGAACCAGCAGACACAGATGTCAAAACAACTTTTATACATTCCAAAAGTTAAAGAACATAGAGAAAAAACATGAATATGATGAAGAGACAAATAGAGGATATTTAAGGACACAAATAAAATTCCTAAAGATGGAAAATACAGTATCTGACATTAAAAACACACTGAACAGAAATTAAAAGCAGATTAGATACTGCGATAGAAAATATCCATGAAACTGAAAGCATAGCAATGGAAACGTGTTCAAAATGATAACATGGAAAGGAAAAAATGTAAATGAACACAACACCAGGAATCTGCGAAACAAGTATCAAGCAGCCTAAAGCATAACATTTCAGTCATCACAGGAGGCAGATAAATACTTGAAGAAATAATGGCTGAAAATTCCTGGAACTTGATGAAAACTCTAAAACACATTGATTTAAGAACCTTCAACCAGAAGTAGACGCAATCTAAGGTTTTAATTGGAAAACAAAATAAAGAAAGGTGAATATTTATATAATATGGGGGCTAAGAAATAAATGTTTAAAAAATATACAAAAAAAAAAATGAGTAGATGAAGGGGAAAAGTCAGATTTGCCTCTGCATTTAACCAAACAATATAGCAATGTCTCCATGATCAAATATTACCAAAAGAAAATGAGGCTAATAAACTGCAGAGCATAATTCTAATCCTTGTGACAGAAAATATTAATAAATAAGGTGTTTGTCTTAAATTAGTTTTTAAAGAGTCATATCATGAGACAAACTGTATGTGAAAGTGATTTATTACTAAGTATTTCCAGGAGGAAAAAATGGCAGAGGGACAGGTAGGGAAAGGAAGCCAGGCAAAGTTACCTGAAGAGGCTAGCCTGGGCTCATTCACGTGGGGGACCCTGGCCGCAGTGCTGGCCTTACCACAAAGCTGTCCCCCTCAGGGTGTGAAGAAGCTGCAGGATCTGAATCACCGCCCTTGTCAGTCAGCCATGGGTTAAAGAGACTATCTTCCACCCCTCACACACACCCATCCCTCTGAGCGAGCACACAAGCAAAGCTACTTCTGGAAGCCTGGATGCATCCATCTGCAAAGACATACACACTCTGGTTGTCAATAGTAAAAGTTCAGTTAAAGCCAGTGTCCGCAAAAATAGGTACACACACCAAAAAGAGAAATCTAAGAGTATACTGGTGGGGTACCAAGGTCTTCTGCTGCAACGCTCATTAAGTCAAAGGAAAACGACAGGATGCTTTTCGACAAACAAGCAATTCACAAAAACAAATAAAAAAGTCAATGAACCTAACAAAATATGCTGATCCTTACAAGTAATCAAAGAAATACAATTAAAATACTAAAGAAATAGCATGTTACATTGATCCAACTGGCAACATTTTTAAAGACTATTAGTATTCTATGGGAGAAGATATACTTTTCAAATGCTAGTAGAACTACCCTGCTGCTGCTGCTAAGTCGCTTCAGTCGTGTCCGACTCTGTGCGACCCCATAGACGGCAGCCCACCAGGCTCCCGTCCCTGGGATTCTCCAGGCAAGAACACTGGAGTGGGTTGCCATTTCCTTCTCCAACGCATGAAAGTGAAGTCGTTCAGTCGTGTCCGACTCTTCACGACCCCGTGGACTGTAGCCTATCGGGCTCCTCTGCCCATGGGACTTTCCAGGCAAGAGTACTGGAATGGGTTGTCATTGCCTTATAGGGTGAGGTAAACTTAGAACAGGTAATATAGAAACACACCTTAAATGATACATTGCATTAAGCCAGGATTTCCATTTCTGTGATTCTGTCCTAAGGAAATAATTGCACATGTGGACAAAGATGCATGCAAAAGTATGCTGAGAAAAATATTATTTTATTGAATTTCTCAATTTAGAGATTTGTTTTTAAAAATTAAAATGCATCCATATAATAGAAAATGAATGCAGCCATTAAAATGAACACAAGATTTGTATTTGTTTTAAAAAAATAAAACAGCTTTAACAAATCTTCTCTTACGTGTGTATGTGCTTAGTTGCTGAGTCGTGTCCAACTCTTTGTGATCCAGTGGACTTGTAGCCCACCAGGTTCCTCTGTCCATGGGATTTTCCAAGCAAGAATACTGGAGTGGGTTGCCATTTCCTTCTCCAGGGGATCTTCCTGACCCAGGGATGGAACTGATGTCTCCTGTGTCTCCTGCATTGGCAGGCAGATTCTTTACCACTGAGTCACCTGGGAAGCCCATCTTCTCTTATACAAACACAAGCGCGCACACACACAGACATTCACCCTGAATTGCTTCTAGAAGGTCTAGTCTAGAACCATACTCTCAGCAATTCCCAAAGTGACTCTCCACCTTTGAGTCAGTTTATTCAGTTACAAGAAAACCTGAAAGCCATCCAGAATGGTGTGATATTTTAAAATGTACTTATAATTAAATTAATTAAAATAATTATTTTGTTAAGAAGTTCAGAACATCCTTGAATAAATAGTGACTTGATAAAAAAAATATTTCTTGGTAATTCTAAGATTTCTACTGCTTCACTTGAGGTCAAGTTCCTCCAGCAATTCTTTCATTTATTCCATATTTTGATTGATTCTTTGGACCCACAGCCAGCAAGCTGAACAGACAGCACACAACAGCAGAAAGCAAACTGTTTCCTCTAGAAGACAACTTCATTGCTTGCTCTGGGGCCTCCTTCCAGTCCCATGAACTGGGGCATTGTGAAAACAGACCAAAAGAAACACACACCACATTTGATCTCCCCTAAAATAACTGTCCTTCGGATTCTCCAATAATGGCTCTTACTATGTCCTAGCCACCAGCACATGAAATCCTTAGTTTACCAAAGGCCCTTCTAAAGTGAGACTCGGGCATCCCTGGTGGTTCAGATGGTAAAGAGTCTGACTGCTAATGCAGGAGATGTAGGTTCAGTTCTTGGGTTGAGAAGATCCCTTGGAGAAAGGAATGGCTACCCACTTCGGTATTTTTGCCTAGAGAATCCCATGGACAGAGTGGCCTGGCAGGCTATGGTCCACAGGGTCACAAGAGTTGGACACGACTTAGCAACTAAACCACCAAAGTGAAACCCAGGATGCACTGAGCATGGATGGATCCAGTTTGTATCTTTCTTCGGCCTACAGTCCAAAGGTTTGTGAATTCTTAGAGTGAGAGTGTCTCTGTTGATGTTAGAATTTGTAATTATGAAAATCACTAAGTATTCTATATAAGCTACTATCAAGTCAGCCAGTCACGTACTTCATGAAACTAGTTTAAGGTTTTACCCCCTAATTACATTTCTTTTCCCCCTAGTCAATCAATATCATTTTTACTCTTAATTCTATAGTCCAGCATATTCACTATGCAGCTATTTGTAATCATAAATTTCAGAAACAAGTACTCTTTCCTTTCCTCTTAGTATGTATCATATAGTACAGTATGGTATAGTGTAGTATAGTATAGTTTACTAAATATTAAGTTTGTAAAAGAAAAAAAGAAAAACAACCTGCAGCAAAAAATATTGATAAGAGGGAGATCAGGCTGTGAAAAAAAGGAAGACAGAAGTTTTGAAATGCTGATGGATAACATGGATTCCAAGTGCACACTTGGTCTTTGGAGTACTTGCCATGGGCTTTTAAATGCATAGACATTGTTGAATGGATCTTAGAGCCGTGACTTTTTCTCCTCCAAAAAAAGCAGAAATAGTTTACCTGAAATTATTCCACACCTACAACTAAAGCTAACTCTGCCTAAAGCTAAATTTTAACCAACATTTATTTTGCAATTTCTCATCCATTCAGAAAATAATAATAGGTGGCACAACCTGCATGTTTACAGAATTAATGTATTTCAATAAAGTATCTCCTGTGAGAAGGAATAGTGTGGTGCCTTATATAAGTACCAGTGGAGAGACTTCTGTTGTAGAGTCAGTTTTCCATAATTTATATTCTAGTTCTTATATTTGCTATGTAGCTTCGTTATTTAACACCCTGTGCCTTAGTACATCAGAAATACATCTGTAAGAATGCTAAACTATCTGTAAGATTATATCTTGAGAGCTAACATTTATTGTAGATTTATTATGTACCAGAAACTGTTCAGAGAGCTTTAAAATTTTGATTAATTTAGTGATCATAAGCTGGCTTAAAACTCAACACTTAAAAAACCAAGATCAGTCCCATCACTTCATGGCATCCAGTCCCATCACTTCACGGCAAATTAGGTGGGAAAAATTGGAAACAGACTTTATTTTCTTGGGCTCCAAAATCACTATGGATGGTAAGTGCAGTCATGAAATTAAAAGGTGCCTGCTCTTTGGAAGAAAAGCTATGACAAATCTAGACAGTATATTAAAAAGCAGAGACATCACTCTGCTAACAAACTCCATATAGTCAAAGCTATGGTTTTTCCAGTAGTCATGCATGGATGTGAGAGTTTAACCATATAGAAAGCTGAGCACCAAAGAATTGGTGCTTTCGAATTGTGGTGCTGGGGAAGACTCTTGAGAGTCCCTTGGACAACAAAGAGATCAAACCAGTCAATGCTAAAGGAAATCAACCCTGAATATTCATTGGAAGGATCGATGCTGAAGCTGAAGCTTCAATACTTTGGCCACATGATATGAAGAGTCAACTTACTGGAAAAGACTCTGATGGTGGGAAAGATTGAAGGTAGGAGGAGAAGGGGGGTGACAGAGGATGAGATGGTTCAGTAGTATCACCAATGCAATGGACATGCATTGAGCATTTGAGCAAACTCCATGAGATAGTGAAGGACAGGGAAGCCTGGCCTGCTGCAGTCCTGGTGTCGCAAAGAGCTGTACATGACTGAGCAACTAAACAACAAAAAGATAAGTACCCATTTCACAGATAAGGACTATAAGACAGAGAAGTTAAATAATTTTCCCAAGATCATACATTTAGTAAGTAGATCCCAGATTTAAACCCAGTCTGGATCCAAGGTACATGCTTGCATTCATGACACTGCCTACTTCTCTCTAGAGTAAAAGTAGTGAATACCTTGAAGGGTTGTTGTAAAAACTACAAGAGACATTAAAAGGGAAATGCTTGGAATAGTTAGAGTTCAAATATGTAGCTATGGTTACTGTTTTAAAATGAGACATCTTTCTGCCTCTAATAACACATTCCCCACACACCTTTCAAAGAGTTTTCAATGTATCTCAGGACAACTTATCATTTTAAAATACTACATCCATTTGAACCATTTCAAAATGATAATTCATTTCAAATATGGCTTAAGCGTAGTGTCCCTTATAACGTGTAATAGACACATGTACTAATCCATACAACACACATCAATTGAGTATCTAAATAGAGTGTTCACAACTAGAATTAATTTGAAATGCATTTGAAGGGTTTAACATTTAAAGAAATGCCCAGATAAATTCTTTCTCCGAAAAATAGCTCTTTTGAAACAAGAATGGTTTACCTTACCTACCCACATCAATATATACTTGGTAGCCTTAGGGCAGAGCTAAACTAGGATGATGTCAAAAGACAAAGGGTAGACACATCCTGACCTGTTGGCTACCAGAGGCCATGGGGCCATGATGGAAAAGTGACGATGTCACATATTCACGATCATCAAGCAAGCAGCCAGTCACCTATTCTGAGGAAGCGCTTAAGAGAAAACAAAAAAATAAAAAGTGACATCTAGCTAGCAAGACAAAGCTTTTGTTTCTTCAAGAAGTAAAAGTGAAGAATGAGAGAGAAAACGTGGCAAGCCAAAGCTATGTGCTTCTGCAAAATGAACAAATGGAGAGAGTGAAAGAGGGTAAGGAGAGGAAATACAATCCCCTGGGTTTGTCACTGTGTCATCTGCTGGCAACTGTGAAGAATTCTTTGCTAAGGAGCTTTGCTAAGAATTCTTTGTCTGAGCCTGTGAGACCCTCAGAGACACGGGAAGTATAACACTGTCTCCTTCTCAAAGGAGAGGATTGAAACCCTGACCAGCATAGCCAATAGTCTCAGTGAGTCCCAGTACAGCCTGGACAAGAAGCCAGAGAAAGGAAGCCAAGAAGGGGGTTTATGAGTCCCTGAACAAGACCAATAAATCCTTCAGCACGTGGGTGTCACGGCCTCAGTCTGCACACCAGATGCAGCCTGATGGATGGGTTTATCTGTCCCAAAAGGCAAATAGAGATCATTCTGCCTTTGGCCCCACACAGAGGTGAGACAGAACTACAGTGTTCCCCCTCCTCAAGCTTTCTTCAAACGTACGGCATGTGTCCCACTCAGTATTTCCATTTCTCTGCCTTCTAGTTTTAGCACTGAAAGAGCAATCTTAGATCTTCAGTGTGCAAGGAGCGTGTCTACTGTCCTTAGACAGCAGGACATCCTACCCTTGAACTAAATTATAAAATATATAATATCTCCATGAATTCAATTCACTTGAAAGACAGTGGTAGCCTCTTCTTGCTTCTCATAATCAACATCAATGTAGCATACCTTGGATCTTCATCTGGAGCTCTTTGAAAACATATAGAAGACAGTATTCACCAGTGCAGATGCAAGCAGTGTTAGAGCATGACTCAGGCATGCTTCCTATTCACTCATCACTGGATATAAAGCCAGGTTGAATGTTGGCCAAGAGGCCCCAGGAGCAAAGTGGTCACCCTTATCACAGAAGGTCAGCCCACAGAAAGGTGTCTTTTTGAAACAAGGACTGAGTTTAGCTCTGCCTCCAAACAGCTGAAAGAGGGTTACAAGTGTGACCTGCACAGAGAGAATGAGGGCGGAAGATACTCGGATGCATGTAAAGAACACACTGCCTTGAGAAGCACCCAGTTCCTAGCCTCGGGGAATATAAGTAGAAGAGTCTAACGTTACAGTTTTGATTGCCTAGGCACATGTTTCAAAGACACCCACCTTGAAGAAGCACATCGCCAGACATGAGACACATGCACGCATGCGTGTGTTGCTCCAGTTATGGCAGATTCTGTGCAGCCCTACAGACTGTAGCCTTTCAGTTTCTTCCATTACTGGGCTTCTCCAGGCAAAAACACAGGAGTGGAGGCCATGCCCTCCTCCAGGGGATCTTCCTGACCCAGGGATCTCCTGAATTTGCAGGCAGGTTCTTTACCACTAGTGCCACCTGAGGAGCCCATATGACACAGCTACTAGCAAACCAATTGCTTAAGGAACCAGGTCACCCCCGCCCGCGAAGTTCTCCTTCTAGAAAGCTGTGGGTAACCCAGGTAACTGACTGCTTCTATGACCCTGCTTCAGTGATCCCTTCTGACTCCCTGTTCCTGCTCTTAGCATTTGAAATTCACCAATAAAGAGCATCCCTGAGAATTCCCAGATAACCCACCTTTGGACGCTGATAAAGGTAGAGCCCCAGGTTCTACCCTGCCCTTCTCTCTACCCCCACCTTACTGTGTGACTTGGACACACAATGTACCCTTCAGGACTAGTGAGTAATAACTTGATCTTCAAAGTCCACCAGTGGTTGTTAACTGGGTTGAAATCCATCCTGCTATCAAGCTAAAAGCCACAAGGGCTGGTCTAGCCACAACATTGGTTGCAGCACAGGAAATATGTGTGGGGTTTGCCACAAGCATACAGGCCTAGGCAAGTGTGTAAGCATTCCTAGCCAATTGCATCACTAATGACAAGCTGGAACCAACACAACACCTGGATAATTTGTTGCCAGAGATGTCCTGATCTCCTTCATCATTCCATGCTACACAGTCATCTTTCAGAAAGACCAGACACCCTGCTAGCTCTGCCCTTGCTGGCCCCTCTTCTTGGAATGTTCTTCTTTGTTTATATGGTTTTCTCCCTCTCTTCATCCATAACCATGTCATTCTTATCCCAGGAATGCAAAGATAATTTATATAAAAAATAATCTATTAGTGAAATATGCTATGTGGACAATCTAAAGTAGAAAGAACTAAATGATTAGCTCAGCAGCTGCAAAAAAAATTTTTTTATAAAATTCAAGACTCGTTATTTAGGACAGAATTACTAGAAACATATAGTGCTATTATAGTAACAGAAGGAAAGTTTCCTTAACCTGATCAAAGGCATCATTCCAAAAGCTGCAGTAATCAGCAGTCTGTGACCAAATTAACACTGAGGTCAGACAAAAGACAAACAGCCTTCTAATCTGGTTTCTATTCAACACTGAGCTATGTATCCTAGGTAATACACTAAGACAAGGAAAAGAAATGAGTTTAAAGAAAGACCAAAAAATGTAATTATCTACATAGAAAATTCAGGCAGACCTACAAATACACTATTAAGGCTTTTAAATAGAGCATTCCCATATACCAGTATAAACAACAACAACAAAAAATTAAGTGGAAAAAAAGCCCTTCCTTATTATAGCAATCAAAATTTTTAGCTGCTTCATAATAAACCTAAGAAATGAGATTCAAGAACTCTATGGAAAAAAATTATAAAATGTCAGGAAAATATGAGTGAAGTACACAAAATATGACCCAAATAAGCAAAGCACACTGACATGGTAATGGATTAGAAGACATCATATTATAAAGATATCAGTTTTTCACAAATTAATCTATACAATCAAAGTACCCAATTTAATAAGCCTACGGAGATTTTCATGGAATTTGATACACAAAAGTACAAAATTTTAAGAATAGTTAAAATCATTTTTTATAGGAACAAGTGGGAAAACTATTTCTAACAGATAGATATCAAGATGTATTTTGAAGATATTGTGCAATATCATATTGATGCAAAAATATAAACATTAATGAATAAAACAGAAAGTAACCTTGCATAATTGGCTATTTTAATATGACAGAATTGGCATTACAAATCTATGAAAAAATAGAATATTATATTTTACAAAAATAAAATACTGCTCAAAAAATTTTGCTAAGACAATTGGTTTTCTACATGGAAAAAAATAGAAAAACACTTTATACCATAAACAATAATAAATTCCAGCAGAACTAAAGATCTATGCATAAAAATCAACATTTTGACAATTTTTAAAAGAAAATGTAGACATATGACTTATCAACATGGTTCAGGTAATTTTAGGGCAGAATTTCCTAGACAAGATGCCAAGAAGCCTAAGCCATGAAAGAAACAACTGCTACATTGAAGTAATTTTAAAATGTAAAACTTGTTCAACAAAAACAGTATAATCAAAATTAAAGATAGGTCATGAGCTTGGAACAGATTTTTGCAACCCATATAATCAACAGATAACTATTATCTGAAAATATACATAAGGAAACAAATAAGGAAAAAAAAAAAACTTCAGTAGAAAACTGAGCAAAGGATAGGAGCAGAAAAGGAATCAAAATGGGCAAAAAACACATGAAAAAGGCTCTCAGCCCAATTGGTAATAAAATGTAAACAATGAGATGCCATTCACTCCCATTTCACACCCACCAGATTGGTAAAGATGTCCAAGTTGGCAACGATGTGGAGCAGTGGAAACGCTCAGGCGCTGACATCAGGAGCACGAATTGGTCCAACTGTTTGGAGAGCACTTTGGCAAAACTGAGCAAATCTGCCAGCATTCATTCCTTATAAACCAGAAACTCCTCATCTTGGGATATTTTTGCACATTGTACTCAAAGCAATGAGTGCAAAAGTGATCCTTCTCATGTTGTCTGTGTTGCTCATTGGAAGAAGTAATTACTGGTGAACAGGAGAATGGATAAATATATGATAGCATATGTAGGTGATGGTGTATGATACAGCAATTAAAATGAGCAATGATATGGCGTCTCCAATAACCTGTGGAAGTACATCACCTCCAAAAACATGCTAACAACAGTAAGAGCAGACACAGCGTTTGCAATGTGCCTGGTGTTGGTCTAAGTGCCTTACATGCATTATTTAGTTTTCTTCACATTTATGTTTAATACCTACCACAAGCAGAATAGATCAACACTATTACAATCCCATTTAATAGATTAGGAAACTGAGGCGTAGAAGGAGGGAAGTGACTCACTTTAGGTCATGCAGCTTGTTAGTGTCAAAAGAGTTTTAGACCAGTCTAGCTCTTAATTTCCTAATTTCATTCCTATAACTCCTTCTGAACTTTTTTCAAAATTGCATAGTATAATACCACTTATATTTATCTAAAAGTGGTAAAACCATATCATGTCATGTCCAACAATATTCAGGTATATTATAGATTTATAGAAAACATAAATCATAAATATTTTAATACTTTATAAATATAAATCATAATATAAATATAAATCATAATACTTTATGAAAGTTGAGAACACAAGTCCCACATTCTACGTGCTTGACTCTATCCTTTACCCCGATGCCAATCCCTGGCAGGTAAAGACGCATGAGGTCATCGGCTGTGACTGAAGACCTCACAATGCACTTCCCGCTTCAGTTCACTCCCCTCCGGCAGTGGAGAGCCGCGGCGGGTACCGCAGTCACTTTCAGCCTCTGTGTCGCCGCAGCCACAGTCGAGCGGGCTTTGATATGTCTGCGACTATAGCAGGAGTGTTTGAAGAGACTGACAGTGGAGACGGGTGGGGGTCAAGAAAGGGAAGCCAACACCACCCCTTCTCATATCCCGCTTCAATTTCTACCCCCCGATCCCAGCTTTAAATGGGCTTGTGCAGTCGAAACCACCAGTTTGGGCTTCACCACAGGTTCAGCCTACAATGTGGACACTTCAAAGACTTCAAAGGTAGGGGACACAGTACCGTGTCTGGAGTGAAACCAAAAATGTGGGATTTAGCAAAGCTTCCGGAGGGTGGTTCAAGGGCTTGAAGTGATTTCCACTTAAATACAGTGTAAGTGAGTGAACAAAAAGAGAATCAAAAAATAATAGGCCCGAGGAAGAAAAAAAAAAAAATCTCATTTTTCTCTTTTGTTAATGCTATAGAAATATCAATCCAGAGGGCTTGGTGAGATTTTATAAAGCCTGATCCATGAATCTGAGCCTGACTTTCAGCAGCAAAATTCAGGAAGCTCTACTTTTATGCTTTTCTACTCGGTTCCATTTTTAAATAATTGATAGGTAAAAAAAGAAAAGAAAGGAAAATTTAATAGGCGACTAGTCTATGCCAAGTTGTATGCTAGGTACTTTTATTTACATTCATCTCATACTCAAAACAACCCTATGAAGTAGTATGATTATTTCCAATTTACAAATGGGTAAACTGAGATTTCCAGTGGCTCAGCCAACTGGTTCCATTAAGGCACAGAACTGAATTCAATGCAGCTTTTATGAAGCTGAAAAGTTCATGCCTTTCCACCACACCACACAGCTTTATGATAATTGAATATGAAAATGGCTAACCTAATAAGCCAAAATACCGTAATTACTCCTAGTTTAAAATACTCATTTTTAAATTTATATACAAGCTAAAAATGCTTTTTGGATCTCCTGAAAAACTCACTGGGGGTGGATATTGTTTGATTTTGGTTTCCTGTGATATGTTTAGTGGTTTCATAAGGTCTTAACTAGTGCCCATCAATAGTAATGGTGTGTGTTGCAATGGGGGCCTGGGGGCCTCTGAGTCCATTCTCCAAAGGTTTTCTGAATTCTAGTGTTTGGGTTCTAAACAATTAGGGAAACTAGACATGGTTACAGTAAGAGCCTTTCTAATTGAAAAATATGGGGTTTTTAAAACCAATTTCTCTACGAACTGCCTTGGCAACATGAACATTGTTTAATTTTCATTCTGAATTAAAGACTCAGAAACCTGAGTAATGCAGAGACTAATGATAAACTGAGCTGAGCGGAGAATCCTCTGAGAGCCATAGTGATGTATTAAAACAAGAATTATTTTGTACACTGCGCTGTACTTCAACACTGGACCCTCAGCAGACTGCAAAATCGCTTTCTAGATAATGAAATTATAAAAGAATTTTAATTTCATGTTAGAACTTGTATTACAAATTACTAGGAAAAGAAACAGGGGAGAATAATTTTCAAGCAAATTCCTCCCGTGGATTGCCAAGCCGGTTGGACTTTCTGCTGAGAAGACTTGTGAAAAGCGGTATCAGAGGCAGCAGAAATACTTTAAACTTCAAAACATAAACTCTGTTTAAGGGCAATGAATATGCTTAAATGTCAAGGACATTTCAGGGCTGTGATTCAACAGCACTGAGAAGAATCGTTTCCAAAACTGTGCTAGATGGACATCATACTCTTTTTGATACCATGGATGCCAACCTGAGAGGGCCCACTGGGCCAAGGGCAAGGCATTCTTGCCTGGAATGAGCTCACAGACCTGAGCAACACGAGGAGGATCACACTCATGCATCTGTGGAGACTGATGCTGACAGCCACATTTCCACGGAGGTAATAAATTATCCTAGTCCCCACAGAGCTGAGGAGCCCATGGGGTTACAAATTAGCTGGGCTAGATCAAATCCCTATAGAGGTGGGACTTGGCCTATATGAAATAACCTATATCAAAGCATCCCCAGTTTGATGAAGCAAAAGGAATGCCCTCAAAAGCTTAAGGCAGTAGGCACCATCACTGCAGTAGAAGGATGTTTAGGAGTTGCTTGTTAATAATTGGAATCTTCTCCATCCTTGGGGCTTGGAATTCCTTTTATCCCCACATCTCAACACCACTGAGGAAACTAGGTGTTCTCCTAATGAGGCACACCAAAATTAGGCATGAAAGCCCTTTCAAATAGGTAGAAGGATTTTCACTGGCCCACAGGAAGAAGTGCCTGACAAAATCCCAAACTGATTCCAGCCTATCATAGATGTCCTTTCCTGTACTAAAACACAAGACTGCATTCAGGTGTCAAGTATATTTCATCAAAATATTCTTAGCGCTCATTAAATTAAAACAATGTGGGTCATAAATAAGCCTAACTGCTAAATGAAATATTATTGCAACATTATAATAAGCATCATGAAAATATTGAAATACATCAGATGTTTCAACAGAGGAGAACAGACATGTATATATATATATATACACACACATACATACATACATACATACTGGTATATATGTATATACACACATACATTCATGTCTACATATATTAAATTTGGCATAATTTGAAAGCTTTGGAAATTATTTGATGCAGCAAAGCAGCAAGTTAATAAATGAGCTTTCATTGACATAGGTGTTTTTTCATTCATTAGCCTAAAGAGAAACATTCTACAAAATGATACCTAGCTTATTTGTCTAGGAAACAAATTTGCAGCTAGATCATCTCATTTTAAACCTCATTTAAACCATTTAAATACCCTTCATAAATATCCTCAAAGCCCAAACCTGCTATAGACTGGGAAAACTAGAAACATGAAGACAAAAAAAAAAAAGTAAGGCAAAAGTAGATATGTGTGGTTTAACGTTTGCAAATTCACCTACCTTGGAACTCATGTTTAAATGCCAGCAATAAAATCATGCCTCTAAAATCCATTATTTTATTCTAATTTCAATTTCAGGTCCCAAGCACCTCTAACATACTGTTAATGTGATGTGAAATCCACTGGAAATTCACACCAAAAGAACTCTGGTGGTAAGGAAAAGAACCACCATGCTCCTCAAATTTCCTTTCTGTTGCTTTGTTACCAACAAAGGGCAGTGTATCATAGTGAAAAATCTCATAACTCCCAAGTATAAAGAGTAATTTCTATAAAAGAGGCAGAAGTTAAGCAGAGGGTTAATAGCTAGGGTCTATATCCAGAGCCATTTCAGCCCCATTACCTAGGACCTGAGGGTCCTCAGGCATGTTACTCAACCTTTCTAAGCTACAACTTTCCTACCTCTAAAATAAGGACAACATGGTGCCCATCTCATGGAGCTGTGAAGGAAAAAGACAATAGTACCTGTAAAGCTCCTATACTTTGGCCATCTGATATAAAGAACCAACTCATTGGGAAAAGCACTGATTTGGGGAAAGATCAAAGGCAAAAGGAGAAGGGGACAGCAGAGGATGATGTTTAGAAACCATCACTGACTCAGTCGACACCAATTTGAGCAAACTCTGGGAGACAGTGGGGGATAAAGGAGCCTGGCAAGCTGCAGTCCATGGAGTCACAAAGAGTTGGACACGACTTAGTGACTCAACACCAACAACCTGTAAATCTCTCAGCTTCACAGTGGCCTGGCATGCAGTAACCATGCAAATGCTGACTTCGTCCTGCTTTTGTCTTCATTATTATTTTAATATTATTAATTACTATTAATACTAATTAATATTATCTATATTATTATTGTAAATGTCTCTTGCAACATGCATGAACCCATAGCACTCAATCGGTTGACTAGACTTAAAAAAGCAGGCACACATATGGAAGGGTAATCTTTGAGATCTTTTCTTTTATTCTCACTCTATTCTTCGTTTTCTTGGTCAGAGCAAGCCTTAGCATGTTAGCAAAAAAAAAAAAAAAAAAAAACAACCCTTAATCACTCTCTGGCATTTGGTTTCAAAAGCTTAAACTCATAAAGGGCCTTCTCAAAGATTTTCCAAGATCATGCAGAAAACTGAAAATAGTAGAATCTCTTCTAGGGCCCCAGGAAGGTCTCAAGACCTCAAAGAGGTATTGTTTCACAGCACCTGATGGAAGCTGGGTTGGGATTTTTGGGCTCAGCAAAGATTCCCAGGACCAAGAGTAGCCTCGAACCAAGAGAACCATTGAGAACCAAGAGGATACCAGGTTGACCAAGGAGGGCTGAAAGCTGAAGGACTCTCCTTGAACATGTTGCTGTATTAAAATTCTGAGCTTTCCTAACCTACTCAGAAGAGGGGACCCAGTGATGAGTGGGACTGAATTCCCCACCACCTTGGTGTGGCGGACATTCAGGAGAAGACTTCCTCAATTGTTAAAAAAATAATGTGACATTTCTCGACAACTGTGTGAACACATACACACATATACAGATGTATGCGTAGTGTGCTCACGTGTAGTCGCTCAGTCGTATCTGACTCTGCAACCCCATGGACTGCAGCCCACCAGGCTCCTCTGTCCGTGGGATTTCTCAGACAAGAATGCTGGAGTTTCTTGCCATTTCCTCCTCCAGGGGATCTTTCCAACCCAGAGATAGAACCTGCATCTCCAGCATTGGCAGGCAGATTCTTCACCGCTGAGCCATCAGGGAAACCTTATATATGTGTATAGTAAGTGGGTGTTAGTTGCTCAGTCGTGTCTTATTCTTTGCAGATTGATCCCAAGGACTATAGCCTGCCAGGCTTCTCTGTCCATGGAATTCTCCAGACAAGAATACTGGTGTGGGTAGTCATTCCTTTCTCAAGGTGATCTTCCTGACCTAGGGATCAAATCCAGGTCTCCTGCATGCCAGGTAGATTCTTTACTGTCTGAGTCACGAGGGAAGCTCTATATACGTGTATATACATACACAAATATGCATGTATATTTACATGCACATTTATTAATTAATAAAAGTTAATAAATTTATTCTCACTGATAATTCTAGAAGATGGAATTCTTAGAGACTAAAGGGAAGAGATGACAGTGACAATGGCAAATCTATTCTTCACAATACTCATACAAAACAGAATTAAACTGATCTAACTTCCAATAAATTTTTCCTCTTCACATTACTGCCTTTAAAAATATCATATCTCAGAGGGCTCAGCAAGTCAATTGCTTATTGACTTTCCAGTGGGTCCATATAGTGTAATGAGTGTTTATATCTCTATTTTAAAATTACTTATTGGATTTTTAAGATTAAACAAAGCATATGAGAAAAATTACAGTGTTGGAAATTGAGAGAGTTGGTCAAATGAGTACATTATTATCCTACCAAAACTATATTTAAGCTTTTTAGAATGAATATTAAAACACTACAAAGGATGCTTTTAAAAAGGCTTTTACAGCAAGCAGTTCTTAATAAATTGACTATCTTCTTATAATTTTAGTTATTACAATATGAGCTCCTATCCCCATATAAAAGTCTAATGGCCTTCTCTAGATTAGGTAATAAAGTCTGTTCCCAATATGAATGAATTTGTGCTATTCTATAAGAGCTATAATGAGACTTTCCCAAAAAACTTAAAAATAGCAGGAAAAAAATCAGAACTTTTGACCATGATATAGTGTAATCAGAATATTATTAGAGAGGCAAAACTGCACATAGCACTCCTCTATTTAAGGTTCTTCTGAAGTGTCCCGTTACCCTCAGGTTAGAGCAGAATATTTTGAATAGAACCTACAAGTTCCAGCTTCGCCCGGCCCCTGCTCACCACACCAGCTTGAGCACCGGCCACTCTCCTATTCACTTGGTATTCACACACTTTGCTTCCTGAGCTGGAACCGTCATCTCTTGCCACCTGCCCCACTCGCCCAGCCAACAATCTCCCACCTCTTCTTCTACCCTCTATATTCTTCTATAGGGCCCTGCAGACCTCCAAAAGACTCGTTCTTCATGTAATCCATTGTTGTATGTTTGACCCCCTGCGTGTTGTATTTATTCACCATTGCTTTGAGCCTTATCATTTAGCACCGGTAACTCAGCATCATATCTGCTGAAAGAGTGACTTTATCGTGAAACCTGAGCCCAGCTTCCCTGCCCCAACAGCAGTAAAGTCCTCTCTTCCACCACCACATAGACATAAAGAAAATTCCCTCCTCACAGTGAGACAAAGGGAATCTCACTTCTCACCATGATGACAGTCTGTGAGTTCAAAACGGATGTATTACTATTTTACCCATAAATATCAAATATTACATTTGTTTGGGGAAGATTTTCCCCCCACCCAACCAGCAGAGATATACAACAATTAGCAAATCTGATGTCTTGTAATGGCACTCTAATGTCAGAAAGTGAACAGGAACCAGAGTCTCTTGATGTGGGTAAAGGAGGAAAGTGAAAGAGCCGACTTAAAGCTAAATATTAAAAAATCTAAGATCATAGCATCCGGCCCCATTCAGTTCAATTCAGTTCAGCCATTCAGTCACATCCAACTTTTTGAGACCCCATGGACTGCAGCACGCCAGGCTTCCCTGTCCACCACCAACTCCCAGAGCTTCCTCAAACTCATGTCCATCAAGTCGGTGATGCCATCCATCTGGCCCCATTACTTCATGACAAATAGTGGGGGCAAAGGTGGAAGTAGTGACTGATCTCCTCTTCTTGGGCTCTAAAATCACTGCAGATGGTGACTAGCCCCCACTCGTTCCAACTCGAGAAAGCTGGGCACAGCAAAAAAGACCCAGCACAGGCAAATAAATCAATAAAAGTTCTTTAAAAAACATTAAAGCATGTTCTTCCATCCCCTACATAACTTTGATAAAAAATTTCCCTTGGAAAACAATAGCACTGAAGTATGTAAAAGCCTCACATAGAAGACATAAAGCAGAACATAAAGAATACAACTAAAAGAATAAAGCTTTCATGGGGTAAACAAATCACCTCTATAGAAATTTTGGAAACAAGGAATCCATATTCACCAGAACAAATGGCCCAGAACGTAAATGAACCACATAAATCAGAATATAACATAATCAGTTTTCACTCTACCTATTTATTGCTTTTGATGAAATTCTCTTACCAGGTCCTACTGAATTTGCCATTATCTGCCAAACCTGAAATAAAATGATTTTTTAAATTCCCTAAATAACATTTGAAATGCATTTTAAATTTAGGGTCTATTTGGTTAGTGTTCTGTATTCCATTTTAGGCACAATGCTAGACTATCCCGTATTTATTTTCATGGCTTTCTTTACTTATTTGGCACTGTTTAGTTCAAATTGTACTTGTAAAACCTAAGACAGACAAATGTTTAGGTCACATTTATTCTGGTCTTTTAAACTGCTCTGTTGTATCTATGCAGTAAAACTCAAAAAGACCTGGTTTGAGTAGCTGTGAGGGTTTCTATTCATTTGTGCCAAGTTCCACATTATATTCATCTCCTTGCTATCCTCAAACACAGGCTTGATTCATAAAAAAAAAGTGGGCTTTGTGGTACCCTCTGAGTCCATTCTTCTGGCTATATAAAATTAACTCCAGTTCTCTTTGCCTTTGTCTCAAAGTTTTTTTGTTTCTTTGTATTCTCTAGTTGCATTTCTTCTATTGCTCAATGAATGAGGGAAGAAAGCATGTAAGAATTCAACGTGTAAATTCTGAGACTCAGGTCCTCAGAGAGCCTGTTTCTGCCTCGGGTTCCTTAGACCAAGCAATAAAAATGCTCCATGAGGTGGATGTTTGTAAGACTGTGTGAAGAGGCCTCTTTTCTCTTAGTCTTAAATTACAGGATTATGAATCAAGTTAATTTTCATTCAGCCTTATCTGTTTGGAATGGAACACTTCAAATTTAAAACTACTTTTCTTTTCATAAGCCTCAAATGAATTAGATTTCAATGTGTTCAAGTAAGTGGAAAAAAGTAAAGTGGCAATTGATGGTATCACCTAGCCAAGAAACAGCAGAGGTGGATCGGCTCTGGTGGAGATCCATGATTGGGTCCCATCATAGGATGACCCAGCCTGTCTTGAGAACCACAAGACCTGCCAGTTTGGCAAATCAGGATGATCATGGGAATTAAGTCAGATGGAAGGGCAAATATCACACCATTTATATGTGGAATCTTTAAAAAAATGATACAAGCAAACTTATTCACAAAACAGAAGCAGACTCAAGAGACTTAGAAAACAAACATATGGTTACAGGCTGGAGGGAAGGGCCTGCGGAGAGGGGCAGGCTGGCAGTTTAGGACTGACGTGTACACATTGCTGTGTTTAAATAGATAACCAGTAAGGGAACAGGGAGCTCTGCTCAATATTCTATAATGGCGTAAAGGGGGAAATCATTCAAAAAAGAATAGATACAGGTAGATGTATAGCTGAACCATTTTGCTGTACGTCTGAAACTAACACGACATTGTTAATCATCTCTACTCCAATATAAAATAAATTTTAAAAAAAGAAGCCTGATCACCCCTGAGGATAGCAGTAACCCATTCACATGGTTCGACTTCCCAATATCTGCATGGCACATCTCTGTTCTGGAGACAGCACACAGGATCTTGAGGGAGGGGACCCCTCATTTCCAATCACTCTTGTCACCATGAGGAAGATGTATAGACGCATTTCTTGAGTAGGATGTAATTATGTTAAAAAGATATTTTAAATCGTTCAAAATGAACATATTCTTTTCACAAGTGCCTACTTGGTGTTGGGAGGACCCAGAAGCAGGGGTTTAACCCAACGTCTCATTTCATGAAGAAGCTGGCCTTCTGTGAGAGAGGAGCTTGGGCTGGGTGATCACCGCCCCACCACTCAACATGAAGACATAGAGAAAGTCTGCAGACCTGAGACCTGGGAAGACCCCACAAAAAAGGGGCTCAAGGAGCAGTTATTTCTTTCTCTGCTTTGAGCTCGAAAGAGCTAACTCGAGAAGACTGAAAGAGGCTTCACCATTTTAGTAAACGCTTTCTCCTCCTCCTGTAGCTGCTTTTGTGAAAAAGCAGAAAGGGCCCTCAAGGAAACTTCTGAGAGAGTGGTTCGCAGGCTTTTGACCTATGTTGTTGTTGCTATTGTTGTTTAGTAGCTCAGCCGCGTCCAAGACTTTGTGACGGGCTGTGGCCTGTAACCCATCAGGCTTCTCTGCCCATGGGATTTCCCAGGCAAGAATACCAGCGTGCTGGTTCCTTCTCCAGGGGAATCTTCCCAACCCAGGGATCAAACCTACATCTCCTGCATTGCAGGCAGATTCTTTAGAGGGGAGCTACCAGGGAAGTATCTATATAAGGAAATGTATTCTTTTTTTTTTTTTTTTTCATTTATTTTATTAGTTGGAGGCTAATTACTTTACAATATTGTAGTGGCTCCTGTCATACATTGACATGAATCAGCCATGGATTTACATGTATTCCCCATCCCGATCCCCCCTCCCACCTCCCTCTCCACCCGATTCCTCTGGGTCTTCCCAGTGCACCAGGCCCGAGCACTTGTCTCATGCATCCAGCCTGGGCTGGTGATGTTTCAGCCTAGATAATATACATGTTTCGATGCTGTTCTCTAGGAAATGTATTCTTAAGGTGTTTGCTTTTGAACCAAACCTATGTTAATTTGTATTCATCTGGCATTTCAACCAACAGCCTACAGTCTCACAAGCACTTCTGAGGAGAGTAGTTCCAGGAATCTGAGGGGCTGAACAGAAGAGATGAATTAGAAATGGAAGTGGGCGTCAAGAGGCAGACCTGGCCATGAAGCTTCAGTAGATCAAAAAGTTGCCTCAAAAAGAAGATGAGAAGGAGCTAAGGACTTTAGAGTCAGAGAATGATCAAATTAATCAAGATTTAATGTATTTGGAGGCTAGGATGTCACAAACTATGCATAAGTTATTTTGGGTTTCTTCTTGATACCTTATTATTTCCATGCTCAATGACGTTTGTTTCATGGGTAGAGTCTCAGTAGTCATATGCCATATTCATTAAAACTTTAAAAATGAGAAACCTAATATAGACCTTGTCTACACAGGGGCCAGACCTTTCAAAAAGCAGCACAACATCACCATCTAGTGTCTAAAACCTAAAAGTTAAGTCAGATGCCTTGTTTTCTCACTTAAGTTGTATCCACCTCTTTTGCAATCCCAAGGACTTTAGCCCACCTGGTTACTCTGTCCCTGGGATTTCCCAGACAAGAATACTGGAGTGGGTAGCCATTCCCTTCTCCAGGGGATCTTCTCAACCCAGAGATCAAACCCATGTCTCCTGCATTGGCAGGTGGATTCTTTACTACTGAGCCAGTAGGGAAAACCCTATAAAATGACAAAGTCACTGACCTATAAAGTCACACAGGATTCTCTAGAAGGAACCATTATTCAATAGGTAAGGAAACAAATACTGAAAGCTTAAGTGGTGTTTTTTTTTTTTTTACTTATGCTTACAGAGCTATGACAAGAGAGACTTCTTATCAACCAGCCCAATCCTGGTGATCCAAACTCAATTCAGTGATAAATGAATGAGCAGCCACTTAGTATTCATATGTTCTCAATAATCATGGAATGTGTTGGAAGAAAAAGCAACAAGAAGGGGAGAGCCTCCTGTGTACCAGTCTTCACCACTAATCATCAGGATCTGTCCTCAAGTTAGAATATTTTGATGATAGTTGGGATGTTACCAAATGTAGACAACCTGTTAAAAGAAACTTAAATAAATATAAATGTGATTAAATAAGCATCCAGTCTCGTCCTGGCACACAGTAAAACAACAGAAGCATTAGGTAAAGGCAAAGTTATTAATAGTCTACAAGATTCAGTACATCAATATCAAAGGAAATGGATACCTTAACCACATTTAATATTTAGCTTACAAGTAAAAATAATTTTTACTGTTTTTCTTTGGGATATAGTTGCTTTGCAATGTTGCGTTCGTTTCTGTTGCAGAAGGAAACGAATCAGCTCTATGTACACATACATCCCTTCTCTTTTAGGCCTCCTCCCACCCCCATATGCTCCCCTCTAGGTCAGCAACAGAGCATCGGGCTGCGGTCCCTACACTAGGCAGCAGGCTCTCATACACGCAGCAGGGCCCACACATCAATCCCAATCTCCCAACTCATCCTACCCCAATTCCTTCCATTATTTAAAACATTTTACTTCTCTTCACCAGCTGTTCTATTTCATCTAAACCTTCAAAATATAGATCATAACAGGAATTCAAAACAATGACTGTGGTGGGTTCCTCTATGGACTCACCTTTGGCAGCGGATTTCTTTATGAGCCACTCTAGGAGCCTCTGGCTGAGGTTGGAGAAGAGCTGGGGAAGCATTTGGATGGGGCTCTCTCTTTTCCTTCTCATCATAGATCCAGCATCAGACAGCTTGACTGTAAGTCTCTGCCTCTGTTGCACCAAAGGGCTTCCTTTTTCCTTTCGGCTGCTCCTGGTTTATCAACACCCTGTATTCAGTATAAATGGTGGTGATAGCTCATAGTGCTGGCAATGCTTTTGGCGCCTACCACAGTTTTGATTCTCTGCACCTTAGCTGACCACTTATGACAAAACCCCCTGCCGTGAGCGCCCCAGCTTAGCTGGAGTCCTGGCAGGGCCCCCCACTGCCCTTCCTGCCCCATTTCCACACTTGCCTGAGGGTTACAAGGTTTTAATCAAAGGCATAAAGCCAGAAATTCTTAAGAAGGGGCAGGGAGCTTATCAGAATCACCTAGGGAGATTATCCTAATTATAGCCCCCCACACACCTCATCTTTTCCTTGCAGAGGGAGTGTTGCATAGCCCTCAGGTATGTTAGGGAGGGAAAAAAGAAGTTGAAACCCATTGGCTTCAAGCAAGGAGAAAGGTGAGGTTAATCTTCTTTTGATTTAGATTGAAAAGACTTCAAAAGAGGGAAATGAAAACTTGTCTCCTAAGGATGAAACTATAATAAAACCTTAATTAATTTGGACCCCATTAATTCAAAACGTGTGATAATTAGAAAAATGGTTAGGTTAAAGTTTACCTTTCCTCTAGCTGGGGAAAAAGGTGGCTGCAGATTACTTTCCCACACCTAGGAAAAATGAATTTGCTAAGCAAATTAATACTTACACAGAGAAAAACATTTAACTCCTTGAGCAAGCAGTTTTCAGAGAATTTAGTTATTTCTCACACATCAACAAGTACTATTGTAATCATAAATAATCTCTGGTCATTAGAGTAGATTCCCCCAGGGACCTTTCCTAGGCATCACTTAAGTCATCAAAGTTATCTATTGGAGTTAATGAAATAAAATTTTTTTTCAGAATTCCACAAGTCTGACAGAGCTTCCCTCCAGTTCAGCTGGATTTTTTATGGTTTTACTGAATCCCACCTACGGGTAAACTCAGAAGGCAACCTTAGCATCTCTTACCATTTGTGTCATCAAATGTATCTAAATATGTTCAGGTCTTTATTTCAGCAAAACACAAACAGACAACACGTTTAAAAAACAGGAATTAAAAAAAAATAAAAAAAATTAAAAAAAAAAAAAAACAGGAATTAAGGATGGGAGGAGTCCAGCTTGGCAATACATACCTACAACTGGTTCAGCAACAATCAACAATATTGGCTTAAAAATATAGATGTTTCCTCGAATGTTTTTGTAGTACCATAGTTTGCGAAAAGGTGTTTTTTGGGATAGGGATTAGGAGAAAGGAAGACGGTAAAGAGCTCTATGGACAAAGTATTTGGGGAAATGATAGTTTAAACAAGTTAAGCAGGTTGCTATATGGCAGGTCTTCAAGAGCCTTCCTGGAGGAGGAAATGGCAACCCAATCTAGTATTCTTGCCTAGACAATCCTTTGGACAGGGGAGGCTGGCAGGCTACAGTCCATGGGGTCGCAAAGAGTAGGACATGATTTAGCAATTACATAAGAGCCTTTCCTAAACAAATAGATAATGTCTACTTTCAAGCAAGTGGTGCAATACTTTAAAGTTACTTTAAAAGAAGTCCTTTCTTCAAAAAGCAACCTGGGAACACTATCCCAATGCTCCATTAATACTCTTTGGAAAACACTAAACAGTTATGTGGCAATTAATGAATATCCTCAGAATACCAATAGTTAACCAAGATTTTCTGTTGCCTAATTATTTCAACATAGCAAATAGAAATAATAAAACATTATACCCTATATTATTATATTCATCTACCCTATTCCATTTGAGTTTCTTACAATTGCCGGCTGTACCCTGAGGCTTTATGAACTGAAGTTCCTGTGGTTTGATTTAAAATATTTTAATTAAGTGAAGCTTTCTGCCCCAAGGCTTTCTAAAGCAATTTTCAAAACCTCAGAAACAAACAAATGTTGGACCAATGGCATTACCATTGATAAACCACGGCCATTTTCAAGCCTTCATTTCTTGCTTTGTTTTACTATGCATAGAAATATTTTATTTGAAATGACAACAATAAATCACAGAGTTAGACAATGTAGGACCAAAGTTATGTGCCGTGGGAACAACGAGAAACACAAAGTTCACCACAAAATGCCTTCAGCCACTGGAGAAGTCATCTAACACAGGAGTGGTTTTACCTCTGTAACAGGGAAGACCCAAATCTGACTCCATGCTGGATCTGCTTCTTTTACTTTATCCTTTGTTTTCCATTGCTTCAGTTACTATAATCACTAAAAAGATGCTATATAGACATATAAGCATACAAAATGGCCTGCCTCAGGGAACCTGACCATCTCCCTGAATGTTAAACTAAAGCGCCTTTGTTCAGCTCACAGGGAAACACCCTGTCCCTCTCCACCTGTGAATGGCTGCAGGAAAGAAGAAATTAACAGACCCATTCCCCCAGGCTGGCCAAACCAGGAGATATTTTGCAAGACTTAGGACCTTTTTACTTCCTCACCTTCTCCCCCTCTCTGTTCTATAAAAGAAACTAGCATCCAGACCCTGAGAAGATGATACTCTAGGACTCTAGTCTGCCATCTTCTCAGATGCCCAGCTTTCCGAATAAAGTCGCTATTTCTTGCCTCAACATCTCATCTCCCATTTATGGGCCTGCGATGCATCAAGCAGACCAAACTCAGTAACACCTGTATCTAACTTAAGACTGGGGTCATCAGTGTTTCCCTGGTGAAGAGTTATTTGCAATTTCCCTTCAAAGTGTTAGGTTTAAATTTTAGAGGTGTGTATATTCACTTTTTGTGGGTTTTAGAGCAACTCATCTATGGTTGGTTTTCTCAAACTGTCCCAGGACCAGTAGTTTCAGCATCACACACACACACACAAAAACAGAAATGCAAATTCTAAAGTGTAAACTTTGAAGTCATAAAGACCTACATTTGATGTTCCTTAATCTTTCTAAGCTTTAGTGTCTTATCTATAAAATAATTTTTAAAATATTATCTTCCTCAAGGGATTGCTTTCAGGAAAGGGAAAAACAAGATGATATATACGAAACACTTTCTTGGTGCTGGGCAGTGTTCAGCATGGAGACACGTGGCTCAGATAGTAAAGAATCTGCCTGCAATGCGGAAGACCTGGGTTTGATCCCTGGGTAAGGGAATGCAACATACTCCAGTATTCTTGCCTGGAGAATCCCATGACAGAGGAGACTGGTGGGCTACAGCCCTCATAAAGAGCTGGACATGACTGAGCAACTAACTCTTCTGGTCTCACTATTTAGGGGAGAAGGGGAGCCTTGGTTTAGGAGGAAAACAAACCTTCTATCCTTTCCCTACAAAGTTCATTCTTGAATGGCTATCTCAGGCACCCTAATATGCCATGAATGGTTTTCATGGCATGCCCCCAAATTTTGATCAGTGTATGAAACTGGTCTTTGCTAGGCTGGTACATACACTCTGACTACAATGGCTAGTGGACAGGACATTTTAGTCAGCAGGTCACGTGGTTTGGTAAGAGCAGAACTACTACAACTCACTGTGAATGAGGTAAGAAACACCAGGCTTTTGCCCCAAAAAGAGTTCGTGTTGACTGAAGCAGATGAGAAGCTGGCCTCTGGAGCAGAAGAGAGTGCTGTCAGGACACGGACTGTGCCAGGGCCCGAGGAGCAAGGGGACAGGAGAGTAGCGAGCATTCATAAGATCCAGGGCTGTGACTTCTCCACTGCTGTTTTATTTAATCTCCCTAACACCCCATGCGGAGAAGGCAACGGCACCCCACTCCAGTACTCTTGCCTGGAAAATCCCATGGACGGAGGGGCCTGGTGGGCTGCAGTCCATGGGGTGCAAAGAGTCGGACACGACTGAGTGACTTCGCTTTCACTTTTCACTTTCATGCATTGGAGAAGGTAATGGCAACCCACTCCAGTGTTCTTGGCCTGGAGAATCCCAGGGATGGGGGAGCCTGGTGGGGTCGCACAGAGTCGGACACAGCTGAAGCAACTTAGCAGCAGCAGCAGCAACACCCCCATGAGAAAGGTCCTACTCTTCTTCCCCACTTCATAGATGCAGTCCTTAAGGAATGGGCCCAAGATCATGGAGCCAAGAACCCAGACCTCCCTCTGGCTCATGACCTCATTACCACTCCCCAGCCTCAGCTTTCTGTCCCTGGGGAGCTATTATAGACACTGTGCCATTATCATTAAACGGTAGCAGGGATTGTGTTGAAATTATTGCTGAATTGCTTCTCTGTTTTGTTTTGAGATTTTCAATTCCTTCATGCATGCCACCAACATTTCTAATATCCCAAAGTATGCCAAGAACACAGAAAGGATGATAAACACCAGGTAGGTTTTACTGATAAGTTTCTACTCAGGTATTCTGCCCCTGCGCCTTGCCTTTAGAAACCACACTGCAAAGCTTCAGCCTCCTTTGATCCTGCCTTCCACTAAAATGAGTTTCTCCAGAGCGGGTTTAAAGCTCATATTTGTATTCTACCTCGAATTCCTACAGTGACCCCAAGTCGCATTTCCCGCCTTCCCTTTTGGAATTCTCCCCATGGTTTCTGTTTCCTGCTTCCCCGGTCTGAATTCTTAATTGGCCTTATCTCCCCTTCATCACCTCTGGCCCTGCTGGTAACCAGTCCCTGGAGAAGAGCCTCAGCTGTAATAGAGCAGGGACGGTTCTCCTTCCATTTTCTGGAACAACCCAGGGACTGCAGCCCGCACACCAGGAATCAATTGAACCCTCACAGCTTAGCACTTGTGAGGCTTTTCGACCCCCCACCTGCTTTTCCAATATCATCTTATCAGTTCCCTTCTGATCCAACCCATTACATGAAACTGAAGTATACTTCATTTATTAGCTGCTCTTTTAAAATTCTGTTAAGACGCGGAGAACGGAAAAAGGCGGAATGATAAACGCTCAAAAATGGAAATTTCGGTCATTTTGGGAAAGGGGTGTTGAAGTCTGAGTACTTGAGGGGTTTCATTATATACTTCAAAGTAAAATTAACACTATTTCTGGGTTTTATTCATGCCTTTTGAAACACATATCCACGCTGGCAGCATCCGTCTCTTACTCTTAGTAAACTCGTATTTATGACTGATTGATCCTCTTACCTTGCACTAAGACTTCTTGGCCTTTGAAGAGCATTTCCTATATCATTAAGACTTTCATTTCCAGTTCTTGAAATAGATAACAAACACCACTTTTTGAGTTTTGCGGGAGAGTTTTGCCCTTGTAATTAGCAAGCACTTCGGGTTTCTGAACTGACATTTTGTTCGAGAGGCCATCAGAAGAGCTAATGAGGCTGCATCTCTTTGCTTTGGAGCTCAGGGCCTTGGTAGAGCCGCTCCTGCATTCAGAACTCCGTGAGTTGGGCTGGGCCGCCCTCAGGCCAAGGCAATCCCTAACACAGGACGCCGAGACTTCAGCTGAGTTACTCCGCGCTCTTGCTGTATCTATTTTATGAGGCCAAGGAGCCTGCAGGGGCCTTAAACTGACACTAGCCCCTCATGTGAGAGCCTGAATAACAGCCCACAGACTCCTAAGTAAATAAAAGTCCCCATGTGACTTCCCCAACAGCCCTTGCAATCAACAGTCTCCCCCACTTCTTAGAGCCTTCCCCTTCTCCTTAGGCACACCCCATGGGAGTCTAGTCTACCAGAACCCTTTCCTTTTTGGTGTGAATTGCCCAATCTGACTTTAACCTCAAAGCACTCCACCCACAGACCCTAATAAAGGCACGTCCCCTAGACACTGCCTGTCTCTCTGCCTACACTGCCTTGACTCCCCTTGTGGCCCCTCAGGTACTTCCTCCAGAACCTGCGGGAGGTAAATATCTCTATTTCAGTTTCTCTAGCGGCCTTCTGTTGCCCCTGGCTCATCATCCAGAACCCTGTGCTCTATGTAACGAACGCTAATTTAACAGTCATAGCATTCAGCGACATGACTGGAATGGCCAAGGTTTCCAGGACACCTCTGTGTCTTTATCAAAGATGCACTCAGAATTTACCTGCATAAACAACAAGGAGAGAGATCAAGACAAGGTAGAGTGGGTAGGTTTTTATAATTATCTCCCCATTAACTTAATTAAAAGTAGAAAAGACCAAATGATATTCTCAAAAGGAATTTTTTCCACTGCACCTAATTATTTGGTTTCCAAAAAAATAAAAACAGCGAGTACATTGTTAGTTCTAGGAGCTCACTCTAAGGACAGAATGAAGGCACTTGGTTTTAGGAGATTATTTGTCTTAATTTTGAGATCCATTCTGCACATCGTCACAGGAGATTTAGAGGATGCTAAGCTCCTCCAATTCCTGACTCAGAAGACGTACGAGATTTCTTTATGCTGTAGTTAGTGTCATAACTTATGTGTTGAAAAGCATTTCTAACACTTCTTCTAAAAAAGTTAATCACAAAACCCTAGCTCCTCTAGCAAAGCATTGACTGAGGACCTCAAATGTTTGGCAATTAGGCATCAGCTGCCTTTCTGACGCGCCCTCCTGCTGAACCTCCCCCACAGGTCTTACAAAGGAAGCCTCCAGCGTCTTAATCCCAGCTGCACGTCACCATTCACAAGATTACCAGGTCCAGATTCTCTTCATAATCTTTAAACACAAAAGTGAGTCTTTTCTGCCTCACTTGGAGAGAGGGAGAGAAAGACAAAGCTCTCCCTTTGTCCTCAGTTCAGGCTAATCAAGGTTTCCATCATCTTTAGCCAACTTCCCCAACAAAACCACCCAGATCTTTCATTTCTTCATCTACCATGACCTCAAGATGGCATGAGCCAGAGTGCCGTGGATTACTTTCCCTATATTCATGGAATCTTTCTTCTTCTTCTTATGCTCAGAGTAGCCCCTCGTTAACTGAATCGCAGCACCTACAAGTCATGTAGGTGACAGCATTCCTGAGAAAGAATAAGGAAAACCTATGGTATGAAATACAAAATCAGTAGACATCTTCAATGTTTGATTCATGTGCTAAAAGAAACATACAAAGTTCACTGAAGTTACGATCCTTCTCCCAAGACTTCTATTTCTAATGGGATTTCTTTTAGCTGTGACTATTATTTTTACTCTCAGTAAATGTTATCTTAGCCCGTCAAGGAAAGGTGAAACCTAGGACTTTCAGATGTGAATTTGTTGCTGATTCATGTTTCATTACGTCTTTAAATTGATATTTGGAAGACATATTGATAGTGTTGTCTACATCTATAAAGGCAGCAGCAATATAAGTGGCCTGAGAATGTGAAAGTAGAAAAAGTAATCTGTGATTAAGCATTTCATAACCTCCCAGAAACCACAGGCCAAGAGAAAATGTAACTTTCATTTGTGGAGAAAAAGGTGAGAGATGTGAGGCAGGCCATGGTCAGCACTTTGATGCACTTAAATAAAATTGCGTCAGAATTTAACAATTAGCTACCTGGTAGCACCTATGGATTTACAAACAACCCTTTCTCCCAACTGCATCCATTTATACCCACAATGGGCCATTTTTCCCACATGTAGATGAAGTAATTGCCTTTACAATCTTAAAAAGGGAGTTATTTTGAAAACTTGCTACAACACCACAACTCATTCAGGGGGCACCAGCTCCTCGTTTTCATTTCTGTTGATTTCTCTTCGCTGACCATGGAGAGCACAGTGAAGTCACCGATCAAGTGAAGCAGGGCCCTTCGATTGTGTGCCTGTGAATTCACACATTTTTATGATCCAGGTACAATCACTGTCTTCTCTTAGTATCACCTTTCTTGCTTTTGGCAAGGAGGGAAAGAATGAAAGAAAAAGACAGAGCGTCTGTAATTTTTGGCATTTTAAATGTTTGCTCTCAATGACAATTCTTTCATAAATAAACGGCATTGTTTAAAAGGAGAGTGTTATTTCTTAGCACATATTCACTTGGTTTTGCAGAATAGAATCCTGTTACCATTGAGAAACTGTTCTGGGACAGTGGTTTTTCATGAGCTCCAGGAAAGAGATAACATTGCTATCCTTTTCCCTTATTATTTCAAGATTTACATGGAATATTTTACTTGAACATTCTTTTCCTGTACGATTCCTTTCACTGTTGTTCCTTCATTATTAAGAAATTCTCTATCTTGCACATTGCAAAGGCATTTGCCAGATTTTCATAGTTAGATTCAGACATTCTGAATGCAAAATAGCACAGTTAGTAACTATTTTACATGACAGTATTTAGATTTGCATCTGGCAAGATTATTCCTACTTATCATTTTATTTCTTTAGTCTCTTATATATCTTTTGTATACAGTATCCATTCAAAATCATTTATGGATTAATTAATTGATTAATAAATACATTCAAGTCTGTGTTGCCGTGGTTGTTATTTAGTTACTAAGTCATGCCCAACTCTTCTGCAACCACATGAACTGTGGCCCACCAGGCTCCTCTGTCCATGGGCTTTTCCAGGCAAGAATACCAGAGAGGGTTGCCATTTCCTACTCCAGGGAATCTTCCCGAACCAGGGATCAAACACACATCTCCTGCATTGGCAGGCAGATTCCTTACCACTGAGCCACCAAGGAAGCCTGTGGTTCATAGAAAATTGTTTTCATTTGAACTTTTCTGTAGAATGTGGACCTTCCACACTGCCACAGTTTCTTTTCAAAAAGCATCTCACTTCCTTAGATGTCTATGTGCTAGAAGAACAATTAATGTCATCACAGAAAATATAGACTTTGAATCTACATTCTAGCTTATCCATTGACAGTTGTATGATATTGGAAGTTAAAAAGAGAAATAATAATACTTATAGAGTAAGGTTATTCTCAGAGCCAGAAATAATGTACTTTAAATGCCTGTCACACAGCAGGCATTCTCTATGATGAGATCAGTATTGGTTTTGCACTAGAAAAACTATCCAAGCAGCCGTGATCACCTAGCATGCTCACCAATTCCCTCTGAAGCAAGCATCAGTAAACAATTTCCTAGGTATGATCTTTGGTTTTTAAGACTGCAATCAAGGTCATCACTTGAACCAAGGTTACAGTGCATGGGTTGGCCAGCAGCCTGTGGCATAACCTAGAGTGAGAAATTTACCCAACAGCAAGACTATAATAAATAGTGACAACTAAGTACAACGCGTCCCCTATGTACGAACAACTTCCATTCCAAGAGCTAATTTGTTAAGTCCAATTTGTCCGTAAGTCCAACAAAGTCAGCATAGTATCCAACTAACACAATCAGCTTTAATAGGCTTATAATACTTTTCACACAAGTAATACATTAAAAAAAAGAAAAGAAAACATTTTTAATCTTACAGTACAGAGTACAGTACCTTGAAACATACAGTAGTCAATACAATAGCTGGCATACAGGGGCTGGCATTGACTGAACAGGCGAGAAGAGATCCTGGCTGGAGGAGGAAGAGATGGTGGGAGATGGCAGAGCTGAGGGATCATCAACAATCGGGGATGGAGGGCAAGCTGCATCCGCACGCACACCTGCCACGGAGGACCTTGAGAGCAGAGGTGCTACTTCCTTGCTGGATTCAATTCTGTCTCCCTTCTCGAAAAAATGATCCAGTGACGTCTGGGTAGTAGCTGTTTTTTTTTTTTCTTTTTCTTCATCATAGATGACATGGTGGCCCTCGATTGCATTCTGAATGGCCGCTGCAAGCTCCAGGTACCATTCTCCATGTGGCCGGGTCCCACGTCTCCAATCCTAACAGTGCCTCCTCAGATACAGCACAGCTGCCCCGACTCCTCTCTCGAGAATCTGAAAAGATCTCCAGAAAGGAGGTCCTCCTACCAGCTTGTGCCTCTTCTCTTCCTACTCAGCCAAGAAGTGAGCACACATTTTTAATCTCAGTAGATTCAATTCTCTCTTCAGAGACTTTACAAGAGACTAAGGTCAGAGGAACAATTGGCATTCCTTTATTTTACCACCTCCCTCCCCTTCGCTCACTGTGTTCTGACCCCACTCCTTCCTTCTACACGTGTGTAGGTTTTACCTCCCTCTGCGGGACTCTTCAGAGAAGGCAATGGCACCCCACTCCAGTCCTCTTGCCTAGAAAATCCCATGGACGGAGGGGCCTGGTAGGCTGCAGTCCATGGGGTCGCTAAGAGTCGGACACGACTGAGCGACTTCACTTTCACTTTTCACTTTCATGCATTGGAGAAGGAAATGGCAACCCACTCCAGTGTTCTTGCCTGGAGAATCCCAGGGACGGGAGAGCCTGGTGGGCTGCCGTCTATGGGGTCGCACAGAGTCGGACACGACTGAAGTGACTTAGCAGCAGCAGCAGCTAGACTCTTGCTTCGGGACATCACATGGCTCATGTCACCCAGGTCTCTAGAGCCTTCCCATTATTCTGTTCCTTTAGGATGTTTCCTGTCACTTCTGCTTTCATTATTGTCCCCAGTACGTATCACTACTGCAGGTGTTACTCATTTGCTTGCTGGTGTAGAGTCTGTTTCCCCCAGTAATATTTAAGTAAAACAAGAATTCGCTCACTTTAGTGATGCCCTGATTGTGGAGTGGCTATGTTAACTAGATCCTTTAGAGTTGACTGGGTTCCTCTGTTCTAAACCCAGCTCATTAGGTATCTTACCAACTCCTAGCTCTCTCAGACCCTTTCAATGCATTCTCTTCTTCCGTAAGTCTCCTGGGATGTTTGATTTTGCTTTGAATGAATGGACTCTGGTCTACATACTTCTTTATTAATGTTGGATTTCACATAATACATTCTTCGCTCAACCCTGAGTAAACACCAAAAAAATAACAACAACAACAAAAAAAACCTGGAAACTCACCCTCCCACAACTCTCCATCTATTCTTCTATTTCCTTCTATTACAGATGCTAGTTCTGCCTGTTGGGGCAAAAGTAAACCAACTGAATAATGCCTCTTTCACTAAGGAAATTAAATAAGATTAAGGTAATCAACACAAAGATTACATGAACAGTCAATGTTATTTACCTATAAGTAGCTAGTTGTATCCCAGACAAGGCATTTATTAATCTAAATGAATTCAGAGTTTCTAAATGAACATTGAATAATAAGGGGCTTTTTTTTAAGCTTATGTTATGCCTCTTGCCTGGTCCAGCTTCTAATCTGTTCCCAACATTTTGTATATCTTCCCCTCTCTATTAGGACAACAAAGAGAAGACAAAGAAAACTTTTTTATTTAAAAAAAAAAAGAGGAAAAAAGAATAAAAGTACTAGAGCAACACAAACGTTGTTTAGCAATTTCCAACCCCACACCCCTCCCCACCTATTTCTGTATCATGAGTCTGTATAGGCACTGTTGTGATCGATTATATACCACACCTTGTCTGACATGACACCTTGGCTAGACGTGACCTTATTCAACTAACATACATTTGCTAGTAAAATATCATCTACTTCCTAGAAGACAAAACCTTGAAATTTTTAAATTAGAAGAGAACCAAATTTTTTTAGCTGAGAACAGGACAGGTAAATAGAAAAGTAAGATGATTTCAGAATAAGTAAAATCAGACAATTAACTAAGAAGTTTGGAGCAAAATAGCACAGTCCTAGGTAGATAAGCGAGAAGAGTCTCCAGAATAAAATAAGACTAGGTTTTATAATACAGTATTTACCTATTCCTCATGCAATTTGCAGTGATGTATCTTTATGTGGTTTTGACTGGGCTAAAGAAAACCAGCCTAAGAGCATGTGGCTGTGTGATGATTTGCTAGCCTAGAAAGGAGAAGGAAAACAAAGGGTTCACGTTCCTGAGGCCGCAGCATGAGCAGGAACCCCAGCAGTGCCTGAGCAGCCAGTTACTAGCAGAAGTGAGTCTCCTCTTTGCTTTCAGAACCAGGCTTCTCAATGGTTCCCATGCTCCGAGCATCATTAGCCCCAAGCATCTCTGACTTAAACTGTGCTCCACAACCCTGCTTCCTATCAGGTATAAATCACTCCTGCTCCCACTACATCCACGCCTTTTATTTCCTTTAACAAAATTATGCTAATAGGAATTCTCTTATTCAAATAATTCCTAAAACCAATTGTATGGAGTTATTAGCTAGCCCTCTTAGATAAAGTACTGTTTTGCTAACAATAAAAGTGAAGAAGCAATAGGCAAGAAAAGCACTGGACACGCATGTAAGAAAACTAGTTTTCACATGAATATATTTCTCATATCTTTCCTGTCTTTCTACTTCCGTAACTACGATCTGGTTCAGCCTTTTGTCACCTCTAAACCACACAACTGCCAGTTCTAACCTCACCACCTAAATGCCCCTCACTTATAAACACCACCACCCTCCAGTTCAGTTCTCGTGGTCCTAGGCAATCTTTCTAAGCAACAGGCAGAGAGTAGGAATCCCATTGTGGGTACACAGATATGAAATATTACATTTAAAAGCTTCAGAAAATTGCCAAATATGTATTTTCCTATCTCAGGATTTAGCAAAACACATATCAAAGAAGTCCATTTAAAAAAAATAAAACAATGAAAAACCAGTTTTGCTGTGGTTTATACTGGACATAAATAAAGCTGCATCATACTAATGCCTTTGCAGCTATTGTCAGATACCATGGTATCTTGGATTCTACTGTTTCAACCTCAGTATTTATATTTTCTACATTGTTGTAGTACTAATTATAATGTTCACATATGATGCAGTGAACTTTTAGAAAACTCAGGTCAAAAATTACTTTTTTCCCCCAATTCCAACTCAGTAGCTAGAAAATGAGAATAAAACATCAAATTCAATTTTAGGTTTGCATTTTAATTTTGGAGCTTAAATTGTTTTGGAGCAGAAGTAGCAATATTCTCTTAAAATCCACCAACATTTTAAGCAAAATGACAGTGAAGAGATTGTAGCGGTCATCTTTACCAACACATGATATTGATCCCATCTGAGAATGAAGCCTTCATCAAGGAAAGCAGAGCCCAGAGAGGGACATAAACAGATTCTTATTAGATTGCAGAGGAACTAAATCTAGCTCTGCTTGAAACCAATTTATTAGCTGAATGTTTCAGGTGAATCAGGCAATATGATGCCTTTTAGCAATATAAGCTCATTTTCTAGTGCCTGAAAAATAATGGTTAATACACAAGTCTATTCTTTATGAGATGGCTTCCAAGGTAGCTCAGTGATAAAGAATCTGCCTGCCAATGCAGGAGACACAGGTTTAGTCCCTGGGTTGGGAAGATACCCTGGAGAAGGAAATAGCAACCCAATCTGGTATTCTTGTCTGGGAAATCCCATGGACAGAGGAACCTGGCAGGCTACAGCCCACGGGGTCACAAAGATTCAGATGTGACTCAGAAACTAAACAGCAACAGCATTCTTTACATGATATCAAGGTGAGAAAGGAAATATAAGAAAGGAAAGAGTGGCTTTCCTCCTATGTAAAATATACACCCTCTTTGATATGGAGGATTTGCCAGGCTTTCATTGTGGAACTTGGCAGAGGTTGACTAGAGGGGGCGATCTAATCATTGCACCCTGCCGCAACTCCTCTTTTAAAGGAATTTGTTTACACCCTGTGGGAATCCAGGGCCTGCTCCCATAGCCTTGAAGAAAGGGCAGTGAGTTACAGGATGGCCTACCAGGCCTAACCGGTTTTACCAGGAGTGGGCACCATACTCAAATTGGCTGATCCAATTCTCTCTCCTGAAAAATTGATAAGTCTAGTATCTGGTGACACTTAGACTGAAAGGGCATGCCTTGATGTGGACATTTTATATGCATGCTTATTAAAAAAATAAACCAACAAGGAAGAAACATCTTGCAGAGGAAACAAAGAATTAAGCTAAATATACAACATGTATCAAAGAGACTCAGAGAAGCAAAAGTCCATTGCTCTTAGACTTGTTCTCATTCCATGCCCCAGGCATAGGCCTCCTAAGGTCTGGCTATCTTGTTTGCCCTTGTAATCATTCAATATATTCCACTCTGGCAGCTTGAGCTAATTTGAATGGGTGTCAGCTACCTGCAACCAATCTCTCTCTGAAAAACAGCCCACCTAGTGTATGTGAAATTACTTGAGATCCTTTCAATAAAAAAGCCAAATCAATTCAAAATATGAATAAAGGTGGTTCCAACTTTTAGATTCAATTTGTGTTTTTGGTGACCTCATCTTCAAGAGAAAATCCACAAAGGCAAATTCTCTTGCATATGCACTGTTTACAGGTTGTCCATTTCAGGTCCTTAGGTTTAGCTCTTTGGACATTCATGGAAACCATGGAATGATTCAATATAGGCTGGGAAAATGAAAAACAGGTATAGGGACCATGTTTTTAAAGCATGAACTCTGATGTACTTATGGGTACTTTTCATCAGTGTGATCCTTCTAAAACCCTAAACTGATTATGCCATTCCTTCTTCAAATCCTCTTCATAAGCACTCTATTTTCTTTAAAATAAAATGCAAACTTATAGCCGCTTGGTACTTACCTACCTCTCCAGTCCCATGTCCCTCTCGATTCTTTATGCATACCCTGCTAGCACTTCTCAAAGTCTTTGAACACAGTATCCCTGACTTTAGCATAAAATGAACATACTCTTCCGGGGTCTAGAGGAATCGCCATAAGCTGCTCTTGCAAGTGCAAAGTTTATGTGAAATATTCATGTTTGATTGCATAAATCCATACTTCTATTCAATATTATGTACATATTAATATTTGTTTCGAGATGTATTTCCCCAGAATTGACAGTCCCTGATGAGTTTTAAGATTGTCTCACTTGCTTCTCTATCCCTAGTGTCTGCTAGAGTGGCTAGTACAGATTAGGTGTTCAATAAATATGTGCCAAATGAGTAAATACGAAAGTCTGCGTGGATAAAATATCTATTTCATGCTCTTATCTATCTCTGGCACAAAACTTGTACAACAGCTTGGGAAGCAGGGCTCTGGTCATTATGAACTGTTGGTCATCTTGTAACTCAGTCCAACACACTCTTCAAGGTACAATTAAATGTCATCTACTTGAAGGCTTTCTTCCACTGCTCAAAGGAAGAGTATTTCTCCTGTACTCTGTAAGCATCTCTATTATAAAATTTAGTATATTGCATTATAATTATCTGTCTCCTTCCGTGTCCTCCCTACGACACTGGAGATTCCTGGAGGTAGGGCTTCCCAGGTGGCTCGGTGGGTAAAGACTCTGCCTGCAATGCAGGAGACACAGGAGATGTGGGTTCAATCCCTGGGTCGGGAAGATCCCTGGAGGAGGCCATGGCAACCCACTCCAGTGTTCTTACCTGGAGAATCCTGTGGACAGAGGAGCCTGGCGGGCTACAGTCCATGGGCTGCAAAGAGTCGGACATGCCTGAAGCTGCTGAGCACACACACATGCACCCTCCAGTAGCACCAGCACCCGGACCACGGTAGGCTTGAATGAACATCACGCTGAAAGAGTCAATGAGAGACTAATTCAGATGACCTGGCATAGACACGTGTTTGCCATTGTTAGGGGCCTTTGCAGGTCATGCTAAATGCAGACAACAACATAGTGAGGAACTCCAAAGCCTGAGAGACATCTCTGACCAAAAACATCATCTGCAACCTTTCCTTTATAAAAACTGAGTGGATGATGAAGTTAAGATCAGAAATACTTTCAGGGCAGAGACACCAATTTTTTTTTTAATTGCGTGTGCACCTAGAGCTTGGAGAAGGAAATGGCAACCCACTCCAGTCTTTTTGCCTGGGAAATCCCATGAACAGAGGAGCCTGGTGGGCCACCATACCTTCACAAAGAGTAGGACATGACTGAGCGGCTGACCATGCACATGCCTAGAGCTACTATACACTTCTGTGTCCCTCACCTCAGGGAGGCTTATGACCAAGTGGTCATGAACCCCAAAAACAAAGCACATTCCCCTCCCTGGTCTTTTCCTTCAGCTGCAGGACCTGATACTCAAAGAGGCCTGGTTACCACCGCCAGAACCTAAACCCAGTGGCGAAGGGATTCCAAACTTTATTCTTAGCACGACCAAGCAGTTAAATATGCTGCAAAATTAAACACTAATGAATTTGTCTGACAGCCCAAATATTTATCTTTTGCTGTAGAAACACCAAACGGAGAAAATAGAAGTTTATGCAGTGTGGGTCACGGGTACGTAGAATAAACAGCTAGCGCAGTCTGTACCCTACTCAATGTTAGGAAACCCTTCCAACATGACTGTGTCCTTTATAATCTATAACACTTTGGGGAATCTGGAAATTGTTCTGCTGCCAAAGCATAGTCAGGGAAGGAGGGAAAACATGCCAGCTCCTCTTAAAGCAAGCACAAAAGTGCCATTCTCTCATCCAGCGAAACAATAAGATTAGCTCTTTTATCGCTAATTTTTCACTCTCCTCGCCTACTTTGTAAACACGGCATGGATGACTTTGCTCCTTATCAGCTGCAAACTGAATCTGCCTTTGTTGAAGCACCGTCAATCAGCAGGCTTTCTGTGCATACACTCAGTGATAGACCCAGCTGAAAAAAGACAGACTTTCATTTTCCCCAGCAATATCAGAAAAAAAAATAAAAAATACAAAACAGAATGAAAAACAAAAAGGACTCTTCTGTACAGTGTAACCTAGAGTTCATTTACTCTGCCAGACAGAAGGAGATTAAAAACCAATGAAGGTCAAAGCTATTAACATTTGGATCAGAGGGCGTTTTGCCTGTTAGGATCTAGTTAGACTGGGCCTTTGTAATTGCCCAGTTTGTTTCCAACATGTCATGTAAACACTAACATTAGCTAAAGCCTGGGTGGTCTCAGGCTCCACATAGGCTGCTCAAAGGCCAGCTTTATCTTTGATTGGCAACGAAAACACACAATTCTTATATACCAATTTGAATAGTCAATGAACCTCTTCATTTTGCTGGTGCCACTTGATCGTGGCATTTCCAAATGGACCGTAATTTAATTTCCCTTTAGGACTCTTCTGCTGTACACTTTTTAAAGTCTATGATTGACAGCTTCCTTGCACACTAGGCAATTTTGAGGGCCAGCACATTAAACTTAACAAAGAATGCCCTTGATCATCAGGAGAGACTAAGGAAATGTGAGTGCTAGTCCAGAAGATAACCTTTTTGATTAAATTACTGTCAATACACCATGAAACAGCTTCTTCCTCAGGCTCTGGCAGTAACATCTTTTCTTTGCTCTTATGCTTCCTAAAAAAGTTGTAGTTTTGAGAGCTACAACTCTGAGAACATTTTCTAGACTAAATTGACTTCTCTCTACTCATATTGCCCTCACCCATTCCAAGCAAAAAAAAAAGGCATTGGTAAGCTGTAAGCAACTTTAAAAGAGGGCCCAAACCCTGCAAAACTAGCTAAACAATATTTACATTTCTGTCATCATTGATACATGTAAAGGAAGCTCTTCTATTTTTCAGACCTCCATTTTCTTCTCTACCTACACATACCTTCATCTTCAACTCCCAAATCCTTTTGAAGTTTTCTGTGACTACACCAAACCTCAGGAGTCTTCCAATGCTGAGTGCTCCTCACTCTTGCAGGCTTTTCGTGTGGACTAGTATGTGCTGTGTTTAGTTGTTCAGACGTGTCTGACTGTTTGAGACCCCGTGGACTATAGCCCATAGGTTCCTGTGTCCATGAGATTTCCCAGGCAAGAATAATGGAGTGGGTTGCCATTCCTTCTCCGGTTGACTAGTATAGTTTGCTATATTTATTTGTTAATTCCCACCTCTCCTGCCAGTCTCTAAGCTTATGAAGGACAGACTGATCATCTGTTTTTATCACCGGCGTCCAGTACTCGGGACTGACTATGAATGAATGAATCTTCCGAAAAGCAGAGACTATTTCAAAAAGAGGACCACTCATTTACTCCCAATGGGGCAGAAGTTATTTAAATTAAGCATACATGGCTGCATGTATCAATATTAGCTATATGAATGTTATAACCGCCCTTAATAAAACCTTATATATACTAAGTCTTTGTATATATATTTGAGAATTTGAAAATTTATAAAGTCTTCTCACCCTCTAGGTAATTTTTTTTTTTTATTTTATATTCTTTGTTGCATTGTTCCTACTACCTTGTTTTGGTTAGACAGTTTAATTGCAAGGAGACAAACCCTCAACGAAGTTAGCCTGAAACATGGGGATTCTCAAAAATCTCAGCCCAGCCTGGGGAGAAGTGCAAAGTCAGACATCTGCTCCTCTGTTCTAGTTTTCACTTTTGCTTTTCAAGTACCTGTTCATTTCCTTCTTCACATATTTCTTCTTCTACATAGTATAGCACTGCCGCCTCACCACTGCGGCTCCAGTCCTTGAGTTTTCATAGTATGGCAGACCCAGAGTGGAGAGCCATTGTTCCATCCATATCCCTGTCTGAATTTGGGGGATGGAAAAACTGGCTGGCCCAGTTTGGGTTTCTGCCTCTTGTCCAGTCATTTATGGCCAAAGTCACAGAACGTTGCCCCCTTATCAGGGCTGAGTGAGCTATGCTCTCTAAGACGGGGATGGAAGAAAGCAAGCAAACAAAAAGACGTCTCCATTACATGCATTGCTAAATGCTTTCACCATGCACAAAAAATCTGAATTCATTATTTTATTATTTATAAGTCAAACTAATATTTATTGAACATTACTTGCAAGGTTTTAAGCCTACTAGATACAAAGATGACTTGCAGACTCGGTGAAGAAGAAATATACAGTTCAATGAGAAGACAGACATGGGAAGAGTTAATTAAAATATTAATATATTGTGATGTAATATAGGATAGTGCTATCTTTTCAACAGTGTCGTAATATTTAAATATTAACATGCAGAAGAATAAGTTTTGACCTAAACCTCACATTTCAAATAAAAATTAACTCCAAAGGGATCAGAGGCCTAAGTGGATAATATAAAACTATAAGAAGCTTAGATAAAAACATGAGATAAATACGACCAGGAGCTAGGCAAAGTGGTCTTATATATGAAACCAAAAGCATGATCCACAAAAGAAAAAAATTGATAAGATATTCCTAAAAGTGTGACTATACAAGACTGTGGGGGAAATATTTGCAAAGCACTGATGAAAACAAGAAATTCAATATATAAGAATTAAAAAGGAGGAAACAAACTATTCACAAATAATAAAATTGTCTTATGACCTGCCTTTTTAAACATTTTTTAAGTTCTGTTTTTGATAACCCTGACATCTGTTTCATGTCTCAGTATGTTGTTCTTATTGTCTGTTTTGTCTTGGTATTCGTTAATTTGATTCTATATCCTGACAAGCCTGATCTGTTTCTCTTAAATGTTGGACATAGTGAATGAAAAATTGGAGAAAATCTGAGGATGTTTCATTCCCTAAGGAAGAGGCAAATTTCTTTTGTTCAGCAGTTGGACTTGGGGCAGATGTCCTTGATCCAATTAGGAAATGAGATATTTCAAGATGAGGTTTTGTGAGTTTGTTCTTGATACTCCTCTGCAGCTTCCGGAAATCTTAACTGAAAGGATAAAGCATTTACTGGAGCCCCTGGTAGAATTTACCTATAAAACCATCTGGACCTAATGTTTTCTTTGTGGAAAATGGCTAAAATAGTAATGTAAAAATCTCAATGACAATAAGGACTATTTAAAGCTTACTTTTTCATCTGATGTCAGTTTATAATGTATGTTTATATTTTCCTGGGAAATTTCCCATAAACTTTGTTTTCCGATTTATTGAAAATAATAAAATCATGTTTAGTATTCTAATATTGTCTCCTTGGGCTTCCCTGGTAGCTCAGCTGGTAAAGAATCCACCTGCAATGTGGGAGACCTGGGTTCGATCCTTGGGTTCTGAAGATCCCCTGGAGGAGGGCATGGCAACCCACTCCAGTATTCTTGCCTGGAGAATCCCATGGACAGAGAAGCCTGGTGGGCTGCGGTCCATGGGGTCGCAGAGAGTTGGACATGACTGAGCGACTCAGCACAGCATTATCTCCTTATCTCTGTTGTAGCTGCTTTTCTGTTTTATTCCATATATATGTGTCTTCTTTCTCACTCTCTCTCTCATTTATTTTATCTAGGTCAATCTTGCAAAAGATTTTTGTACCTTGCTGCTGCTGCTGCTAAGTCGCTTCAGCGGTGTCTGACTCTGTGTGACCCCATAGACGGCAGCCCACCAGGCTCCCCCGTCCCTGGGATTCTCCAGGCAAGAACACTGGAGTGGGTTGCCATTTCCTTCTCCAATGCATAAAAGTGAAAAGTGAAAGGGAAGTCGCTCAGTCGTGTCCAACTCTTAGCGACCCCATGGACTGCAGCCTACCAGGCTCCCCCATCCATGGGATTTTCCAGGCAAGAGTACTGGAGTGGGGTGCCATTGCCTTCGTTTTGTACCTTACTCATTAGTCTTCTCAAATGACCTATTTTGACTCTTGTTTTGCTCAATAGTATCTTTGTTTTCCGATTCTTTTTTTTTTAACCTATCTATTATTTTTCCCATTCTACTTTGTCTAAGCTTATTCTGGAATTTATTTTTACCTTCTAACATTAGCAACTTAGCTCATTAACTTTTAGCTGGTTTTTTTTTTTTTTTTTTTTTGGTGGGGGTTTACTAATATAAACATTTTAAGTTATAAATATTCCTTGAAACACATTTTCAGATTATCAAAGATTATAAAATAAAATGTTTACATTAACATTCAGTTAAATATATTGTGGATTTTTGTATTTTATTTCTTATTTGCATAACTTTTATTAAAGAACAGTTTATTTGTTTTGCATGTGTAGAGTTATGAGTATCCCTTTTTTACTGATTTTTAATTGCATTCTGATCAAATAATGTAATCTATGTGATACCTTTTTGAGATGTGCTAAGATTTGTGTTATTGCCTAATTATGTTTTTTTAAACAAAGGTTTCATGCTTGCTGCAGAAAAATACATACAATATAATTGCAATTTCATTAGATCCATCTTACTAATTCAGTTGTTCAAATACCTCATATTTTTATTATTTTTTACCTATTGGTTCCAAAGAGTTGTTTTTGAAATCCCCTTCTATAACAGTGAATTTGTCAACTTTTGCTTTTTGTGTTTAGAGACTCTTTCATCAGGTGAAATATCACTAGGTAAAATTTTAGCATCTCCTTGGTAAATCGAATCTTTTATCATTATGTGATGATGCTGTTTACTCCCGTATGTTACTTTGATCTTTATATATACTTCTATCTGCTTTTTCTAGTGGTAGTTTAGATATCTCAGCCTTCTTTTGGTTAGCATTTGCTTAGTCTACATTGTGTCCTTCTTTTACCTTCACCTTCTCTGTAATCTTTTATTTTATGAAATCTCTCATAAACAGTATAGAGTTTGATTTTTTTATATACCGTCTGATGATCTTATCTGGTTGGCCAGTTTAATCCTATGCATTTATATATTTGGATTTTTTCCTACTGTCAAATGATTTTTCATTTGTCATGCTTTTTTTGTGGCTTCTCTCTTCTTTTGGATTGTCTGCTTTTTAGATTTTTCTTATTTAATTTTCCCCCCTTGGTTAATTTGGAATTTGTATGTATCATTTATAGTTTTATTAGTTGTTCTTGATATTTTATGATAATATTTAGAATAACAAAGTCTATAATTAATGTATATCTCTACCCATCTTCTAAAAATCACTAGGTTAAAGTACTGAAACTTGATTCAAACCCCACACCTGGATTATAAGCTATTATTGTTCACTAATTTATATATCCTTTGCTAGTGCTATTATTTTTTAATTCCTCACATTATTTCTGATTTTATCACTATTATTATTTATTGTTGTTTTACCAAGTTTATTTTGCTAATCTAAAGACGTCTTTACCTTTAGTCTTGAAAGGTATTTTCCTTTATATAAAATTCCAGACTCACAGTTGTTTTCTCTCAGCATTTTTATAAATTATCTTATTTTCTTTTAGCTCCACTTTTGCTATTAAGAAATTTGCATTAATTCGGTCATTGCTTTGTAGGAGAGTTCTTTTTTCTCCACCTGTTTTTAATATCTTCTGTTTGTCTTCATTTCTCTACAGTTACACTGTGGTGATCTAGATGAGATTTCTTTTTATTTATTCTGCTTGGTATACAATGTGCTTCTTTTATAAATAGATTTACATCTCTTACTAGACATTATCTCTTCAAATATTTACTTGTTCCCATTCTCTCCATTTTCTTGTTCAGGAAGTCCAATTAGATATAAGTTAAACCATAAATCCTCCCTTTTGAAAACTTTTCTTTCACATTTTCCTCTTTCTTATTTTTCTATGTTAGATTCTGTATACTTCTTCCCCCATCTATCTTATTTCTAATTCTTTCCTCAGCTTCCTCTAACCTATTGATAAATATCCATTTTGTTTCCATTTTGATGATTATAAATTTACCTGATCATGTTAGATAATAGTTTACTTTTGGCTTTGTATTTCAAAGTCACCCTTTATCTCTTTAAAATATTTTATATATAACTATTTTATTATCTGTTTCTAAACATTCAAATATTCATAGTCTTTGTAAAGCCACATCTGTTTTTTCTTTTTCTGTTGAATCTGTTAGTAAACTGTTTTCCTGTGCAGTTGATAATTTTTTATTGCAAATTTATATTTGGCTAAATTTAATCTATATGATTCCTGAGAGGTGTGAAGGATATATTTCTCCCAGGAATTTCGCATTTGCTTCCTTTTGGTGTCTGGGATATTATCACACTTAGCCTATCTTTTTTAATTGCTCTAACTATGGTCTCTTCTGTATCTATGAGGTATAGCATAAATTCAAATCCCTAACTTGCACAAACAGGAATATGGACAAACAGGTTTCTTAATTGGTTATCTTCACAGGTTGGCACACATTTTGCTGCCCATACTTTCATAGAAATATGCATACTTTATGTGTCCTAACTCTATAAACATGGCCCAGGCGAGCTCATCGCCCCCACCCGACCACCGTGACTGACCACCCTAGCTTTGGTCCTCTTTCACGCTAACCTCCTCAATTCTGGTTTTCACCCAGGGGATTTTAAAATTTAATCCAGGAGTGAAAACCTGTACCAGCTTCTGCATCACTATTTGTCTACATCTACAGTTCCAGATTTTCTTCAATATTTCCAGTTTTCAAAGATTTTTCACAATTTCCATGTGGGTTTAGCAATACATTTTAAACTACATTTGTTATAATTTATTCACTACCTGAGTGTTTTGTATGAGTGCAAGGCTTATGGAATGCCTTGTCTTTGATAATGCCAGAATTAGTTAGGTAAATGATTACTACTTTTCAAAATTTATTGAATCAGCTAATATTTCAACTTTTATTGACATTCTCTGGACACTTTAAAAATGTGTGTTTTTCTCCTAAAATTTAGTGTTTACTATCTGTTCATTGGACCAGTCTTATTCACTTTACTATTGTCTCCCATATCCACAAATAATGTTTTAAACTTGTATTTCATTACTGTTGATACTAGGTTATTGATACATAGATCTTCATTGTGAATTCACTCCTGTAAAATAACCTTCATGTTGTTTAAAGGTTTTTCCGCTAAATTCAATGTAATCTAACATTAAGATTTTGATCATTGTTTTTTTTCAGTACTTCCTTATGAAGCTTTTGTTATTCTTCAATATGCAGTCTTTCTTTCTTACTTGGTATTCCCTGTATGCAGACAGAGTTGGATTTTAGCCAACTACTCTTAAATCTTTTTTCCTCTGCTGAAAGAAAGAAATCTCTAAGATGATTATTTTTCCTTTTAGGATTTGATATGGGAGAAAGAACATACCCTGAATCTGGAAATAAATGAGTTTTAGTATTGATCTTCCTCAACTTAACTTTCTGATTTTTGAAACTTCCATGAAACATCTGGTTACCTCTTCCCAACTGTTAAATTAGAAAAATAGTACTTTCCCCATTTACCATCCAAGTTTTTGAAAGATAAATACAGAGAGGTTACCAAAATTGTACAGAAAAGATATCGTAACTTTTAAAATGCACTTTATCTTTTCTTGTTAACTTAATTGGGAAGAGTTTGATTTAATCTTTTGTAAATTAGCAGTCATCAGTGAAACAGCCCAGTAACTTGCCAAGTCCAGTATGATTTACTACATCATACATCATGATGGAAAGCTGAGACCACTGCTCTGAACTGCTAGAAAATAAGATTATTTTGAGGACAAGAGATACAGTCATGCAAAGTACTCATTACAAAATAATTTGTGAGTTAATTCTATGTTACTGATTAAACTGGGCCAAAAATAGCTTGATGCTAATTCTGATTTCTGCTTTTGAAAGGTTGTATTTGTATTATCTGAGGATCTTTCATTTAAAAGTGTTGCCTTGCCTTCTGATTCCTATAATTTCTCCTTTGTGCCTCTGATTTCTTTTACAATGTTCTCAAGATTCATGGTCTCCATCCTAAGTCTCTTTTGTTCTTTGCCTCCCAAATATACTGAGCTTGTTTTATGCTTCTGCCTAGAGAATAGTATATGACTGAGTGTGGCTTCCGGTATACTTCCCAGGTCATTTACCCCAAATTTATTTTAGCCTTTATTTCAATTCCATAGCTGACTGCCATTGTTTTACTCAGTAAAGAAGATGGAACTCATGCAATTTATTGACCAAGAAGTAAATTTGAAAATACTGACCCATGGGAAAACTATTATTTTCTCATTATCCCTTACCCAAGAATGTCTGTGGCCAAGAATTTCAGGATAAAAATTAAGGATGTAAATTACAATCTGGCCAACCAGAGTTATTGGATCTAACATAGAAACATTGGAAATATAACAACATCTTTGAAAACTTCTAAGCCTGTCAGGAATTATGGTTTCATAGAAGGGTACTGTCTAATTTTAACCTATTTCCTATGCTGGGCAAAAGAAGACAAGGTAAGAACTCAGAAATAAGTCTGGAATGTTTCTAGTCAATGCTTTTTCCCATGAAATATAGAAATTTTCTCCTTTCGAACTGGAAACATTTCCTAACAGATTTTCTGTTAAAGTTTAAACAAAGTTGCAGGTTAATAATTGAGGGAATTCTGTGTGATCATAGAGTACTCAAGTCAGAAATCCTAGACCTGAAAGGATCCTGGGGGTCATTTAGCCTAACCTTCTACACAGTACGAGCTTCCCAGGTGGCTCAAGGATGGTAAAGAATCTGCCTACAATCCAGGAGACCTGGATTTGATCCCTAAATTGTGCAGATGCCCTAGGGAAGGGAATGGCTACCCACTCCAGTATTCTTGCCTGGAGAATTCCATGGACAGAGGAGCCTGGCGGGCTACAGTCCATGGGGTTGCAAAGAGTCAGACAAAACAGAGCAATTAACACTTTTACTTTTTCTACACAGTAAATGAGGAATGTTAATAATAAAGACATACGCTTGAGGTTACATTTCTAAAAATATTTATCAAGAGTACACATTGTAAGTATGTGAGTCACGGTTTAGACATCTAGGTCTTTGTCATCTGTACCATAACTAGTTTAATTTTCCTATTACACAAAAAAAGCCAAAGTCAACAGAAATTGTGAGAGTTAAGAAAGTAACCATCATCCAAAGAATCTGATCACCATTTTAATCCCCTAAACTACTATAGACTTGGATCACAGATGTTTTCAGAACCTCCAGGGAGGCTGTGCCTAACACATTTCTCTAAAGCTGATAATGGGCACGAGCCCATAGTTTAAAGGAAAAAATTCTCAAATAAATCATGTTATGGGCATTAAGGGCAAACAACATTCTTTTAAAATGAGGCAAATTTTAATTGGATTCCTGAATCTCTTTTCAAGAAGGGCCCTCAGCACCATTAGTAAGGCATCATTCTTTCAGATGACAGAAAAATGTTCATGTGGGTGGACTCTTGGCACCTTAGTTCCCACGTTTCTGTTAGAGGTTGAAGTTGCTTGATGAATTCCAGAAGCTATAAGTGGCAGTCTATATCTATAATACGATAGAAGAAACATACAATGCTGGCTATTCATGGTAATGCTGCCAGAGACTGTTTCTGCCATTTCTGCTATTAACTTTCAAAGTGGTTCTCTAGGCATTTTGTAGATTCCCATGAGCCAACCACTTCTGCCGTAAACCTTTTCCTTAGAATCATTTTGAAACAATTTTTTAAAAGAAGACAGGAGCAAGAAAAATTTCTATTAATTTTGGAGGCTTAAGCAACATTATGAAAGAGGTGACTAGTACCTTAAGCATCTGCGACCTGGTTTCTTTCGTTTTTACTCTTTGTCTTATTTTCCCTTATTCTTCCCTTGTTACTTTCATTTTTTAGTACAGTCTTATCTAGTATTGAGTATCTAGTATTCTCCCAAGAAATATACCCCTCTCCCCCATCCATTAAACATGCTCTTTGAAAAGGATTCAGTATAGCAATTATTCTGAAGTATAAGAGACAGATAAGGTTTAGTTTGTCAACTTCCCTAAGGTCATCAGTTATTTTTAAAAAGGAAAAGCAATCCTGTTAAGTGTAATATTTATAAATGACTTAAGTTCTCATTATGGAATGCCAGGTATAAGACAGTACCTGTATACTTCTTGGAAAAGGTAGAGTGATATTTCAGTATCCAAGAATAAAACTGCTTATTACAAAATCAACAATACTACTAAGAGATGAAGTTGTGTGTTAGTATGTAAAAGGGATCCAGTAAGCAAAAAATACCCTCTTCAGTTCTGAATCTGAAAAAGCAGTAACGACAATGAAAGCAACTTAGGGAATATTATCATTCTATGGAATCAAAGTTCAGTCTCACCCTTTGCATTTCTAGAAGGAACAGTCTCGAGAAATGTCTCTAATGGGCTTTGAGATGAGGTCAAGAATGAGGCCACATGCACTGTTCCCCATTTCTGGCTGTGAATTGTACTGTATATTCACATGCACCTCTCCCCACAGAGGTCTGAGGTGAAGCAGGCTATATTTTGAAATGGTGCTTTGGGACATAAAACAAGTATGGAAAACACCACCAAAGATATTTAGCTCAGTAAATTAGTTATTCTCTGAACACTCCCTTAAGAAGTAAATAATATATTAAATATGCTTTATGTTCTCAAAAACCTTTACTTTGCTGACTCTAAATAATAACTACATGCATTGTTCTTCATGGTACTTTTATGCAAGAATGTATAAATAAGTTCCCAACAGTAATTCATTAATCCTTGAACACCCCCACTGCAGTGCTAGGGGGGAGAAGAGTGAGGATTGTGAGAAACACATGATAAATGTGTTCTCCTGGGGTGGTTAAATTTCCCAGCACTGATTTCGCTTTTTGCCTAGAATCTGAAAATAGTGTGTGAGTCCTGCTTGAACTGAGAGTAGGAATAAGAACAGTTAGCTTGTTCCCTTATTGCCAGCTTTGAATAAGTCACTTTGATTCCTATGTCTGAGCTACATACATCTCTGAAATAGCAGGGTTTTGTAAAATATGTCCAAATTTCATTAGGCTTTGATGTGTTCAGATGAACTAAATTATTGCAAAGGCACTTGGCCCCTGGAGGTGTTCTCAAATGACTACCAAAACTTCATCTGAAAATGTGTGTGGGAATCACACATACCCATTATAACATAAACTTATGAGTGGGAAGAGATAGTGAGTACCATGAAAGAATCAATATACACAAAATTCTAGCATTCCCAAACCCCAGGCCACTGCAGCTACATAATATGCCAGGTACTAAATGAACATGTAGGTTCCCTTCCTCAAGTTGCAGGAAAAAAATTTTTCTTTTTTTTCTCTTGACCTATCATCAAGTTTCCCTGGTAGCTCAGACAGTAAAGAATCCCCCTGCAGTGAGGGAGACCCAGGCTCCATCCCTGGGTCAGGAAGATCCCCTGGAGACTGGCTCTGAAGTTGTACTACCTTGGCTTGGAGAGACTGTTGTGGAGAGTGCAGACCCTCAGAAATGTTCCAGGTTCATGTCCAGCAACTTGGCGCTCGGGGCACAAGTACAGACCGCCCCAGGTCCAAGCACCACCTGGAGGGGAGGGCGGCAGCAGGAGCTGGCAGCACGAGGCTGCGGCAGGCCATACCTGTTCTGGGAGGGCAGAAGGACAAGGCAGGCACACACTGCGAGCCATCAACGCTCCAGGTGCGTGCTGCCTTTTCTCATCAGGTTTCACTTATTAAAACACAGCTTCAGAGATAAAATGATCAGTAATTTCAAGATGGCCACCCCTGAGCATTATTAAACCCTACGCCCACTGAGCTACTGCAAGAGTTGCTTGCCCAGGAAGCCAGCACTGCACTAGAAGTAATCAATCCGGAAACCAAAAGGAAAAGGATAATATTCACAACACAAATACAACTCTGAGTTACCTGCAAGTAACTCGCTAACCAAAGATGCACAGAGAAAATTGTGAAATGCTATGTTGTTGCTGCTGCCATTTTGTTGCTAAGTTGTGTCCAACTCTTGTGACCCCATGGACTGTTGCCCACCAGGCTCCTTTGTCCTTGGAATTTCCCAGGCAAGAACACTGGAGTGGGTCGCCGTTTCCTTCTCTAGGGAAACATCCTGACCTAGAGATCAAACCGTCTCCTGCACTGGCAAGCGGATTCTTTACCACGGAGCCACTAGGTCGTGCTATAGAGGGACACAAATTAAGACCTGAATGCACAGAAAGATGTTTTATATTAATGAATGAAGATGAAGATGATCATTAAGACACGAAGTCTTCTCCCAAACCAGTCTACAAATTCAAGGCACTGCCAATAGGATTTTTAGGTATAATTAGGCAGATCAATTTTTTAAATTTATATGGAAGAGAAAAGTCTGATAATATCAAAGTTAATTCAGATAAAGAACAAAAGGAGAGATTTCCAGATCAGATTTTAAGACACAGTTTTATTCATGCAGAGAAATAGTGATAGATCAATGAAACAAAGTTATACGGAAAATTATCATATAACAAAATGGCATTACAATTCAGTGGGAATTAGGCAACAAATAGTAATGAGATGACTGAATTTTTGTCTGTCTAAGTGTCAATTTAGATCTTTACCTCATACCATTCATCAGAGTAAATTCCAGCTATTCAACAGCCTCTGTCTCTTACCCTGAGTTCAGGTGACCTTGTCTGTACTGCTGTCTCAATGCTGAGTTTGATGAACATATGGGATGAGGGAATATAAGTAGCAAGAGAGTATTGAACCAAGAGCCAGTCATCAAAACAAGAAAAATAAAAAAAAAATAAAAATTCCCAATGGCCATAAAAAAATTACAGGAGAGTAAAGTTATAATATCAGTGTATTAAATGATTTTAAATAAACACACAAAACACTCATTCATCAGGGAAAAATTAACATTGGCAAGTTCAATATCTGAGATCAGAGAATTAAGACTCAGACTGGGGTAGATATTTGCAATGTTTCTAATTAATAAAGGATCAGAATTCAGAATATATAAAGAACTTCTATGCATAGATTCAAATACGAAAAACAACCAACAGAAAAATGGGTCAAATAATAGAAAAAGGCAATACACAGAAGAGGAAGCCCATATTGACAATAATTATTAAATATATACATATATATGTATATATACCTGAACTCACTTCTAGTCAAGGGATGCAAATTAAAACAATAATGAGACATTATTTTACACCAAAAAGAAAAAAAAAAAAGAAGTTGGCAAGAACATGGGTAGGCAGGAATTCTATACCTATGGGGTGAGATTGTAAATTGGCATAAGTGCTTTGGGCAACAGTGGAAAACAGTGACAGACTTTATTTTCTTGGGCTCCAAAATCACTGCAGATGATGACTGCAGCCATGAAATCAAAAGACACCTGCTCCTTGGAAGAAAAGCTATGACCAACCTAGACAGCATATTAAAAAGCAGAGACATTACTTTACCAAAAAAGGTCTGTCTAGTCAAAGAAAGCTGAGCACCGAAAAATTGATGCGTTTGAACTGTGGTGTTGGAGAAGACTCTTGAGAGTCCCTTGGACAGCAAGGAGATCCAACCAGTCAATCCTAAAAGAAATCAGTCCTGACTATTCACTGGAAAGACTGATGTTGAAGCCGAAATTCCAATACTCTGGCCACCTGATGCGAAGAACTGACTCATTGGAAAAGACCCTGATGCTGGGAAAGATAAAGGGGATGACAGAGGATGAGATGGTTGGATGGCATCACCAATGTGATGGACATGAGTTTGAGTAGTCTCTGGGAGTTGGTGATGGACAGGGAAGCCTGGGGTGCAGCAGTCCATGGGGTTGCGAAGAGTCAGACACGACTGAGTGACTGAATTGACTGAATAAAGACAAAAATGCATATGTCCTATAACTTATCAATTCTAAGTATATTTTGGTTACAATCATTGCCTGTATGATCTAGGACTCATGTGCAGGATATGGATTGCAGCTCTAATTCTAATGGCAGAATGTGGAACCTACTCATATATAGCTCCTTCTACCCATTGGATGAAGTTTTCTTTATTTCATTTTGTCTCAACCTCAAAAGTTACACTTTCTACTTCTACTACTTTAATAGCTGGTCTTAAATTGTTTCACAAATATCTTCTATTTTTATTTTTTATTGAAGTATAGTTGATTTACAATGTTGTGCCAATCTCTGCTGTTGGAGCACAGTGGCTCAGTTAAACACACACATACATTATTTTTTATATTATTTTCCATTATGGTTTATCCCAGGATATTAAATATAGTTCCCTGTGCTATACATTAAGACCTTGCTGTTTATCCATTCCAAATGTAATAGACATAGAGAGCAGACTTGTAGTTGCCGAGGGGATGGTGGGGAATAACAGGGATAGACTAGGTTTAGGGTTGATAGATGCAAATTATTACATGTGGAATGGATTCAAATGTTTAATGTGCTTACTCAAATTAAAAGAGTCCTCTTCTTTTTCCATACTTCTTTTATTATGTTTTCCAATTTCTTTGCTCATCTTTGCTTACTGAAATAGCACTAATCCCTTCCTTGTCTCTGACTTTTTTTCTGACACTTATGGTTGCTCATCAGAATTCCACGACCAGTCTAACAGTCATCCTCTTATTAAAAAAAAAAAAATCTTTGGTCTCATTTTCTTTTTGTTCTGCTTTTTGCTTTAATGGTCTACTGCTTATCTGTGACATGGCTAAAAGAATATTTGTTTTTTATGTATCTTCCTCAGGACTTGATATGCTCCATTAGCTTTAGTGAGAACTCATGTCTTCATTCAAGCTGAGAAAATCCTCAGCCATTATGTCATCAACCACTTCTTGTCCCTTGTTTTCTCTAGTTCTTCTTTTGGGGAAGCAGTACAAAGGCTCCAGCCCACGAGAAAGGATGCCACAACCAGTTGGAATAGCTGCCATCCATAAACCACCAGCACACCCAAACTGAAGTGAGGAGGAGAATGTCGTTGCTGTGTGGAAGTGGGGCTCCGATTCCCAGCTGCCAGAGCCCCAGCTCCGGTCTTTGCAGATCCCACATGTTGTAAACTGTTTGAGCTTCAGCTGCTGCCCACTGTTCTCACTTTATGCTTCCCCCTCTGTGTCTGTCATCTGTGAATATTCCACTGTATGTTCCAAAATTAATTATGAAATCAAAATTATTTCAGTATACTTTAAAAGCACGTGTATATGGTGGATGAACAGAAGAATTTGTCCTTCTACTCACTCACTCTATCAGAAAGACTTATACCCAAACTTCTAAAATGTGCAGATATTAAAAACCAGATGCAAAAGCTAATTAGAATTGTGTGCTCTAAGGTACAAATGAATATATTTTGTAGCTGAGAGGTCTGAACCATCTGAATGATCCCTGAGGAATTTTTTCTGCTGCGTTCAATGCCATGTTAATAGGAGAATGAGCCAAGAATCCTCATATCACCCTTGGGATGGTGACTTACGGGTGGAGCATGGAAAGTATTTTCTCCAACTCCGCGGCCCTTGGTATTTCCAAGATCTGGCCTCCCATTCCTGCAGCTCGTCAGCCTGTCAGGCATGCCCTGGGTCTGGCCTGAAGGAGGAGGAGTTATCAGATTTGCACTCCTTTGAAAGGCCAGGTGGCCCTAGGCCAGGAGCAGGCTTCAGGGTGGAGACTGTGCAGTGTGGGTAGGAGGACAAGCAGGGGCCACAGGGGGACTCGAGGTGTCCACGTGGGTGGGGTTACAGGGGATAGAGGAGTATCAAGCTGGTTACTGTTAAATTTGATAAATTAGCCTGAATATCCATGTCTACTTTACTAAGGTAGCTCTTCCCATTTGAACTAGACACTTACTATCTGAACTCAAAAACTGAAAAGATTCAGATAAGGAGGAAGAAGTACAGATCCACAGAAATCAAGTGCCTTGCTCATGTCACAAGACAAGGAAATGGCAAAGTTATCCCAGAAAACCTGGAGTTTATCATTTTTAGCCTCTTTATATACATAGTAGATAAAACTCCCTGACTTATCTCTGAGTAAACACTACACCCCAGGAGCTCAATACTGCTGCAGTCACCCCCATTGCTTATCCACTGTATCTTATTTTACAAATGAAGGGTAAGCCTCACCCATCCATTTATTCATTCATTTTTCATACCTCTCTGCTTTCTTCCTGGATGTATGCAATGCTATTATAATAAAGTTGAAATATAATTATAAATAATTGTATTTTTAAGCTGACCTCTTGCATACACAAAATAGGTATAAAAATATACAGTTCATTATCATAAAGTTTATTTTCCAATAATAATCCTCACTATCTAGTGTTTTGCTTTTTTTTTAACCTTAAAGTGCAGAAATCACATGTTAAAAGAGCCACATTTGAGTGGAGAATAGGTGGCTTTTTATACAGTGTGAGCTAAGAAACAAAATACCCCATTTTTGGTCAAGCAAGGAGGTGGTGTTTCCTACGTGGGACCACACACTCAAAAAAAAAAGGTAAGTAGGCTACGCCAGGTCTCTATTAAGAAAGGCAGAGGAAAGTGAAGACAAGCAGCGTGTTAACATTCTCCACTGAAACAGAACAAAGGGATACAGATATAATGTGCTCAAGCTCATCCTCAGCTCTTCAGTCATGTCCGACTCTGCAACTCCATGAGCTGGAGCCTGCCAGGTCCCTCTGTTGCCTGGAAAAATGGAATTTTCCAGGTAAGAATACTGGAGTGGGTTGCTATTTCCTTCCCAGGGGATCTTCCTGACTCAGGGATCAGATGTCTCTTGCATCTCCTGCATTGGCAGGAGGATTCTTTACCATTGAGCCACCTGGAAAGTCCATAGATATCGACATAAGAGGAAATTTAATACAGGAATGAGCCCCTGTGATTATAGAGACCAAGAGCTCCACCCTCTGCTGTGGGTGAGCTGGAGAACCGGGAGAGCCAACAGTGTAATTCAGTCCCAGTCCAAAGGTCCATGAATTAGGTGGCTGATGATGTAAGCGCCTGTCTGAAGGTTCCAGAACCAGGAGTCCTGACTCCAAGGGCAGAAGATGAGTGTCCCAGCTCAAGCAAAAAGAGCAAATTTATCCTTCCTCTGACTTCTTGTTCTTTCAAGCCCTCAATGGAATGAATGATACCCACTGGCATTGGGGAGGATGAATCTTCTCTACTCAGTCTGCTGATTCAAATGCTAATCTCCTCCAGAGATGCCCTCACAGACTCATCAGGAAATAATGCCTTATCAGCTCTCTGGGCATCCCTTAGCCCAGGGCAAGTTGACACATAGAATCAACCATCAAAAGTAGTGTTCCATGGGCCCTCTTCTTAGGGCTGATACTGTACTCATCTGTACTCAGTCCTTTCCTACCAGCTTATTTAATTCATTTCCCGTTCTTCCAGATAAGGCAAGGGGCAACAGGTGTTCTGAGAAGAGAATGAATATGCCCAGCACTGTACTGAAGCCACATAGCAGAATATGAACATAAACTAATGGATGAATAAATCCAAAGCCTCTGGTCTTTCCATCCAATCCTGCCACTACCTTAATGGCATCATCACACACACACACACACAAACACACTCACTCACTGATTTGCCCAGAAAGCAAAGAAGAGTACTTGGGTTTCAACCATTTCACAATATCCAATTATCGTAGTTTGGTTTATCAGGTAATAAATAGTCCTGTCCTGGAGGACAAAAAGAATCTGACTCCTGGGGGGCTAGATGGAGAATAAGTCATTTTAAACAGAGGGGATGGTGCCCAGGGAGCTTACAGGATAGAGGCGCCGAGCACTTGGAGGCAGGAGGATCCTAAGTGCAGACTTTGCCTTTTTTCAGGCCTCACCTCCAGTCTTCTGTACTTGCTACTTCCACCCACTGTTCTCTCCAGCTCCTCCAACACTTTCAAAGCCATCCTGTGTCCCACAGCTTAAAGATCCAGATACAGAAATCTTCGAGGCTCATACCCACCACTCTTTGAAAAAGTTCAACAACAGCAAACTCTCAAAATGAATCTGAGACTTTAGTTTCTTTTTTTATTTTTTCTTTTTTTTTTATTTTTTTTTTTATTTTTTTATTTTTTAAATTTTTGTTTATTTATTTATTTATTTATTTATTGGTCATACATTGATATAAATCAGCCATAGATTTACACGTATTCCCCATCCCGATTCCCCCTCCCACCTCCCTCTCCACCCGATTCCTCTGGGTCTTCCCAGTGCACCAGGCCCGAGCACTTGTCTCATGCATCCCACCTGGGCTGGTGATCTGTTTCACCATAGATAGTGTACATGCTGTTCTTTTGAAATATCCCACCCTCACATTCTCCCACAGAGTTCAAAAGTCTGTTCTGTATTTCTGTGTCTCTTTTTCTGTTTTGCATACAGGGTTATCGTTACCATCTTTCTAAATTCCATATATATGTGTTAGTATGCTGTAATGTTCTTTATCTTTCTGGCTTACTTCACTCTGTATAAGGGGCTCCAGCTTCATCCATCTCATTAGGACTGATTCAAATGAATTCTTTTTAATGGCTGAGTAATATTCCATGGTGTATATGTACCACAGCTTCCTTATCCATTCATCTGCTGATGGGCATCTAGGTTGCTTCCATGTCCTGGCTATTATAAACAGTGCTGCGATGAACACTGGGGTGCACGTGTCTCTTTCAGATCTGGTTTCCTCAGTGTGTATGCCCAGAAGTGGGATTGCTGGGTCATATGGCAGTTCTATTTCCAGTTTTTTAAGAAGTCTCCACACTGTTTTCCATAGCGGCTGTACTAGTTTAGTTTCTTCTTACATGCACTCTTTCTGTTTGAATCATCCAAAGAAATGAAAGAAAACAAAATCAATCCTATTTCATGTTTGGATTTCAGAAAAGTGTGAGAATTATTTGAGCCATTTCCTTGTCCTACATAGGGAAATATGTTTTCCATGATATGGTTGGCTAGAAACACATAGGTAAAATAAAATCTTCAAACTACTTCCCCTCAGATCCAGAAATGATGAGCAATTTGACATCCTGTATCCCCATGACTGCAAACCAGAAACCTCTCTGTCAGAAAAATATTCTTGCAATATTATACCTCTAATGTTATGGGAAGTTGTTTGAGGCAAAAGGCAGCCATAATAATGGGATTGTGTTTCAAAAAAGAGCTGGCTATAAGGCCATGCTGTAAATGAAAAGCATCATAAAAGGAACATTACCACTCTTAAAAAACAGTGAGACTGCTCAAATAACTCATTGCAGGCTATTTTTATAGTCCCCTAATTCTGTTTTTAAAATCAAATACAACTCTAAAAAATAGCTCACTCCAAGTTGGGGAGAAAGCCAAACCACTTCAGTTTATGAAGAATCTCAAATCTTACCAGCTAAAATTCATTCATTCATTCATCACTCATTCCAAGAATCATGTATTAAGCACCAATTATATGTAAAGTATTGAATTAGATGTCTTAATATTGAGTGTATTAGTATTGAATCATACTTCCCATCCAGTATTTTATAATCAAACAGAAGCAATAAGATACATATTTTTTTTCTTTTAGTACATTTAGCTTATTATACTTTCTACTAGCGATATATATATAGAGAGAACATATAATAAGAAGGTGTAGAAAGTATAATAAGCTAAATGTACTAAGCTGCTTATGTAGAAAGTATAGCAAGCTAAATGTACTAGGGGAAAACTAAGCAAGAAAGAGAAGTTGGGAAAAGTCCGTTCTGGTTGTGGGCATTCTGGAAGACTTCATGGAGGAAGTGGCCTTTGGGCTCAGCCTTAGAGGATGGAAATAGAGAGCAGGCTTGGTAGGAGAGACAGTGTAACAAAAGGAAGAGTCAGAGAATGTACTCAAGGCGAAGTGAACTATTCCACTTAACTGGAATCTGAAAGAACTGTGGGAGAAAAGCCCAAAAGACAGACTAGGGAGTAATCACAGAAAGCCCAACATGCTAGGGCTTGTCATCTGTCCCATTGTCCAGGGTACCTGCTGAGAAGAATGTAGACCAGGAAGGTCAAGTCAGCTACGTTGAGTCAGCTGCTTCTTAGAGGAAGGCTAGAAAAGGACTCACAAATCTTATATAGTCAAAGAATAGCTAGGAAGACATTCTCTTTTTTCTTAGTTATTATGATATTCAAATCAAGATTCTAGCAAAGAGCAAGGACCCCTGGCATGCATTTTGTGTACCTCCTTCATTTCTGTTTTCATCTTCGTTTTCTTAGTCTCCTTTTCTTTCTGTTTCTAGTGCCTCACATGGAAAACACATTTCATGTTAACATGTTTTTATTAGAAAGCAGTGATCAAATAAACAGATGCAACGTAAAGATTCCAATGAAGGACACAGTGGAGAAGGGAAGGTGTACCTCCAAATGAACCCATTTTCCAGAAGTAAAATGACTAATGATCTCCCAAAATACCATTCTATAAATTATTCTCTGATAATCATTGACTGACAGCTATGATTTCTACAGCTAGAAATGCTTTTCATAGGTAATTTTGTTTGACCCTTGCTCTATAAGGGCAAATGGCACTACTTTATATAGTAACATGTCTTTTACATAAGAAGAAGAAATGAGATCTCTTAACATGGAATTGGTAAACAGGTAGGGAAAAACACTTTTACCCAATGTCACAGCAACAGCCAGATCCGCTCCTGCCGTGCACCCAGATGAACGGCTCTAACAGTGCTAGGATGAACCATCTCAGAGCAAAACACGCCGAGTCAGAGTGACCCGGTGTGTACAAATACGACACGACCACGACAGTGGCAGTGATGACGGGCAAAGAAGCACGCCTCCTAGTGCACCAACAACTTACGCATCTCCAGATGACGAGCCATTCATGCCCCAAGCGGGTATTTCATTTTCATTAAGGTATAAATAAATCTGAAGACTAAACTTGCCATCCATTAATGTATGACCCCCAACACTTTCTACTTACCTCAGCATTGTTCTAGATTTAAACCAACAAACATCAAGGACCATATCTGCATGACTGCACGCATGCTGAAGCACGTTAAAAGTAAACAGCAAGCCAGTGATCAGTTAGGTCGAGCTAAAATATTTGTAACCACCGGAAGCAGTAACTATGAACGTGAAAATCAGGGAATCAGAGCTGAAATTCCTTTGGTCCTGTGAAACATGTGCTATGTGCTTTGAGAAGAGATAGTGGATTACACGCGCGGTGGGTTAGTTGTTTTACCTATGGTACAGTATCTCAGCAGCTGTTGAAATTGACACTTCTGTGTAAAACACAGGCCTGCACGCCATGTGGGGACAGCACGGGAGGAGAGGGGTGTGGCTTCTACACCAGCATGGCCAGGGAGCCGAAGGAAATCCTTACTTTTAAATATGAATACATCTCGTTGAGGGACCTTCTAGCATTTAGCTTGACCCATACATATTCTCCAGCCAATATCTCCTCCCAAAAAAAAAGTTAGAGAAAAAAATAATAAAGGCAGGAAGCTTTCAAATTTCCACCTGCATTAACATACCAGAGCATAATAGCTTTGAAACCATTTCTGCTTAATGAACACCCACATTTGCATTTCAAGAGCACCTCAGGGTGCAATAAAGTCAATACAGCATAGATAATTTTGAAGTCAACCCCTTTCCCTCTCTAAAAGGTCCTTTAACTATAAAAACCAATTTTAATAAAAAGGCATCTGTACTCAAGATTCTCCATTATACAACACACTTCATCATAACATAAAAGTTTTGGCCCAAAGATCAACTTTAAGGAATTTACAGTAGATTAATGTCATTATTAGTCATGACTGTGTACAGAAAATTGTGTTCTCACAGGTCTTCTAACACAAGGTCAAAATAGGAAACTAAATTAAATTCTGAAGGTTAATTCCTTAGCTGTCCACCTATCCTGGTGACTGCATGAAGGATGGACTCGAAAATAAAGGCTTTCTCACTAATGAGACTGCCAAATGTACTGAAGCGAAAGCCACATAAGGAACACTTTGAGTCAGAAGCAACAGGTTTAGGTTACAACGCTCTAAACCAAACTCTGGAAATGTCTCTGGTTGTAGCAGGAGATTTGAAAAACGAGAGTCACCCATACCCACATGCCCAAGACCTAGACTGTCATCTCATCTAAAGAGATGACACTCACAAAGATTAGAAACTCACAAAACACATATTTATGTCAGATATTTAACTTATAATTTATATTAAATATCACTTGTAACATATATGATAAAGTTAATTTATGATCAGAACTAGCAATTTGCATTTTTAAAATATCACTTTTTTGGAGATGTCTTCCTTGACCACCCAAGCTCGGAGGGTAAAGAATCTGCCTGCAGTGCAGGAGACCTGGGTTCAATCCCTGGGTCAGGAAGATCCCCTGAAAAAGGGAATGGCAACCCACTCTAGTATTCTTGCCTGAAGAATTCCATGGTCAGAGGAGCCTGGTGGGCTACAGACTATGGGGTCACAAAGAGTCGGACACAACTGAGCTACTAACACACATTTCCTTGACCACCCTATCCAAAAGTAGCCCCACCCTTTGGTCTTAATTCCTATAACCGTTTTACTTTTCCTCATAGCACTCATCTCTCACTAACCTTTGATATTTTTTTATGTGTATTATGTGTCCTCCAATGAGTTTGTAAGTTCCAGAATGGTGAGTGTCCAATGGTGGCTAGAACCTGGCACATAATAGCTTCCCAGGTGACACAGTGGTAAAGAATCTGCCTGCCAGAACAGGAGACGAAAGAGATGAAGATTTGTTACCTGGGTCGGGAAGATCCCCTGGAGTAGGAAATGGGAACCTGCTCCAATATTCTTGCCTGGAAAACTCCATGGACAGAGGAGCCTGGCAGGCTGCAGTCCATGGGGTCTCAAAGAGTCAGACACGACTGAGCCCATGCCTATTCACGACCTCACTTAAATACCTGTTAAATGAGAAAATGAATGAATGAAATAGAGCAGATGTTATTAGGTCAATGAAAGTCTCTATCACCTCACCTCCCACTGTGAACTCCTCCAACTATGAGCTTCTGGGGAGCAGGTGGTGAAGTACCTGACTTCCAACAAGAATTCAGTAACTCAGTGACTATTTCTTTTAGTGGGTGTTGTACTGGTTTCCTATTACCACTGTAAAAATATTACCATAAATTCAGTGACTTAATACAAATTTACTACTTCATAATTCTGTACCTCAGAAGTCTGACAGAGGCCAAAATCAAGGAGCTGGTAGAACTGCCCTTTTTCCTGCAGACTCTGAACTAGCCTCCTTTCCCCGCCTTTGCTAGCTTTTCGAGGCTACCTCTGTCCCTTGGCTGGCGGCCCCCTTTCTTTGCCTTCAAAGCCAGCCACGGCAGGTAGTCTATCTCACACTGAACCACTCTAACCTTGCTTTGTCACCTCTTTCTCTGACTCTCTTCAGCCTCCCTCTTCCATTTTTCGGACCTTGGTGATTATTTCAGATCCACCTGGATAATTCAGATCATTTCCCCATCTCAAGGTCAGCTGGTTAGCAACTTTAGTTCCACTGAGAGCCTTAGCTTCCCCTTGCTTTGGCACGTACATTCAGAGGTCCTGGGTTAGATGTAGAGTCTTTGGGGCTGTTTCTCTGGTGGATGGATGGGTAAGGAGTACACCCATGAGCTGGTGAGACCACTCTGAGCAATACAGTGGTTGGGCAGGTTCTTTAAGGATAACGAGGTTTTCTAAACTAGCCAAAGATGTTTTTACTGGAAGGGAAGGAGCATGGGCAATCCCTGGATCCACTTCTGATTAAAAGAATGAAATACTGAGAGTCGCGTTTATGGCAAAGTAATTAGGAAACAGAGCATCAGATGCTTCAGAAAAAGGAGCGTCTAGAGGCAGCAAAACCACCACGGATGTAGATGTGAAGAGATGAGAGTGTTAGGGATAAGCGTCTGAATTAGACGGAGGAAGAGGCGCATGAAAGAGACCCTTCAGAAAATGATGGAAGGATGATGAGGAAGAAAAAAGAAATGAGTCCAAAATGCCTACACGATTCTGCCCCTAAGAGATTAATCAAGAAACCAAGAACTGGAAAGGGGAACCAGCATTCACATAGGAAAAGCACAAGCTTCAGGTGACAAGATCTCTAGGTGGAAACGTTTAGTTTCTATCCAGCCAGAGTTTAGGTCAGGAGACGGGACAGGAAATAATCGCTTTAGAGTAGGAAATGATAACAACTCCTAGAGATTACGTGGCAACAAAGGAGATTCCTAGACTAATTGCAGGCACGATTCCCAAGTTTGGGTTTGTTTGTTTGTCTGTTTTTTCAACCCAGAATGAATCTAACCTGCCTTCAAAATTCCACGATCCATTCCTTTGTTCCCTCTGCAATTCAGACAGGCACTCACAGACACCTAAGGCCGTCCTTGGTGAACGCTCCCCTATGTTCTAATTTCTCGTGGTATTTCCCTGGACTCCAGCCAAACTCAGCTGAGAGTTTGGGTTACTAATTTCTGTTCCTGATATCTGACAGCTGTCACAGATGTTCCTGGGCCCACAATAAAACTCCTGGTGTCCGATCTTGCTGTTTCTCCCATCTGTAGAGTGCCCTCTCTTTGACTTCTCCTTAAACTTTCTGGACATTTTGCCCATTCCTATTTCTGGTACTTCATCACTGGGAATCCAGGCTATCCCACTATTTGTACCTTAACTCTATTAACCTCTACTATCTACTATCCTGTGGAGGTGAATAACACAACTTTCTGAATGTATGTAACCAAACTCCCAATTGATACGCAGAATCACACTGATGTGCCCAACTGGGTTACAAGTAAGCCAAGAGATTTATGTCCTCAGCCCACTCTCGAGTCACCTTCAAACTTCAACAGTCTCATATGATAACCCCATGGGCCGCACAGTTGTTATCATCTTCTGCAAGGATCGACAATATGAAACAAAAAAAAAAACTGGAAGGCACTGATCTAGCATGAAGATTGTGGAGGGGATGAAAAGCAGAAAGAGCACTCAGAGAGTAAAGAAAGAACCAGGAAAACTGAGGGTCAGGGAGGCCAAAGGGGAAGGACGTTTCAAGAAAGAGGGGGAGGCAACAGAGTCAATTGCAGAAGAGTGGCCAAGAAGAATGAGGATAAGAAAAGGCCACTAGGTCTATAATTGTATAAGTTCATTTTTCATGTCAACCAAACAGTAGATTCAAAAAGGAAGTGCGGGGCTAAAGGGAGCTAAAAAAAAGGTCAACTTGATGCCTGAAGAAGCAAAAGAATGTTAAAAGGTATCAGGAAAGCTTTACTTGTAGGGCCTAAAAATATGCCCGAAAATGTAAGGCTATCTTCAACTAGCAATAATGTAAGTGACAGAAATCATTTACATAACTGAGGCAGCTTATTAAGCCAACCATAACTGTCAACATTTGCTTAAGTATCTCAAAACAAAAAGGAATGAGAGGCAAGAGCTTAAGATAAATGAAAATTAATCCAATTCACAATCAAATGGAAATGCCATGAGCCCAAAGAACATTTGTGTGTGGGATTTGTTTCAAGACTCTAAATTTAACACACTGCAATTAAGTACCGTAGCATTCAACAGTTTGAAATGAAAAATTTCCTTTTAATGGAATATTTTAATTTCATTCAAAAAAAAAAAAAGTAACAAAGCTTCTTTAACTTGCTTAGTCTCCAGAGAAGCAAGTATTTCTTGCACTATTAAGATAAGCTCTGTAATGGGGTAGGAGGGAAATGGAGTCGTCCCTGCCCACCTACTTCACCTTCCCATCCAGCCTTTCAATACAGACTGGGTTTCTTGCTTGTAAATGGATGCTTGCAACTGCAGCTTGTGCAGGAAGCCAGGAAAGCATCAGTGAGACCTCGTGTCTTGGAACTAGGGTACAGCTTATAAACAACCTCCACCTCAGTACACAGGAGTGTTTTGCCACTCCCCAACACCCAGCTGCCTGTCTCTTGAATGGGAGGCAGGAGGATAGAGTCGTGTTGAATAAGGGCTTTGCATTCAGAAAGAACTAAGCTCAAATACTGGCTCCAGTACTTATTACATGACCTTGGGCAGATTATTTAACCTCCCAGACCTAGAATCACAGACCTAGCACTTTTATTATCTACCTTAGCTGCTTAGAGGACTAACATAAGTAAAAGGCTTGACACCCAGGTATAAGCCAGCTCCCGTCCCTCCCTTTCACCCTAGTGCAATCTCAGCTCCCCAGAATCACTGTCCTGCCCCCGTCAGGCCCTGTTATGGGGACCCCTGTCTTCCTGAGACCCACCTGGGGTGGTGCGGAGCACTCCATGCAGACACTCAGGCTTGGGCCCTAGTTCACGTTTCAACCTGAAGCTGTATGGATATCTGGCTCCCTGGGGAAGCTAAGAATCAATGCAGACAGAACACCCAGAAACGGAGAACAATGACATGACATAAACAGCAACGTCCATTTAACCAGATTTGCTTGATGAAGCCAATGACACCCAGTGATGAGCAGGATGGTTTTCAGCTACCTAGGTAATAGCCAGAAAACTAGGAAATGTAGTCTTTTATTATTTGGAAAGCTAATCTGGCTAGCATCTATCTCCAGAGTCACTGCAGTAAGCCAACTACACAAATGTATTGAAATTTCAGAAGTCCCCAATAAACTTGAAGGGAAAAATATTGTCTGATATACACAGCCATCTTTCCCGTTCAGCTTTACTTACCTTAATTCAACTCTCAAAGAACTAATACCACTTAATTACCTAGAAGCAAAGAAAAAGAAAAAAAAAAAAAGTATTAACTCATTTTTGTCATCTTCTTCCATGTAAAATTTATTACTGAAAGTCTCAAAACCCAAATCATGAAAGTATAACAAGTATTATGGTTTAAGGAAACCGTGATTGGGTCAATTCCAATATGGGACAGAGCAAAACTGTTTTGTTAGGACCAATCAACAATGAAACCAAGCTTTCTATAACATTAGGTTCTTGCCTGCTTTAAGGAAATTTGACAACGTATCTGAAAAATCTTAAATAAGGAGCTCAAACTGTTAAAAAAAAAAAAAAAACTGATGAAATAGAATGTATTTTTAATTCCATTTCCAAAACAGAAACTCTTTTGAACCATTTCAGTAATTTAATTAAGAAACCTATTGGCGATAAACTAACACATTCTTGAGCCTGATTAACACTGTTCGGGATTATAACTATGATTGATAACTGTTGGGTGACATACAAAGATCTTTCCTAGAGAGAAAAAGTGACTCTAAAATAACTCCTTAGATCATCTGGCTAAGGCTGCGATGCCAGCTTCAAAAGGTTCATAACTTTGCACATCTTGCAAATAAAAATAAAACAGAATTATAGAAAAGCAGAAAGTCCAAGTTAGGAAGGAGCCCCCACTTTTTTCTAAAATCTTTTGGCCACATCTCTCAGCATGTAGAATCTTAGTTCTCCGACCAGGGATCAAATTCATGCCCCCTACATGGGAGGTGCAGTGTCTCAGCCACTGGACCGCCAGAGAAAGGCCCATCTACGTCTTGTAGATGAAGAGACTGAGACCTCATACTTGCCCAAGAATCCGAGCCAGCTAGTGGTGAAATCACACAAATACATCACCTGCTGGCACGTGGTCCAGGCTGGAGCTGTGTCACCTTGGTGCTGCATATGGCTCCAGCCAGCATCTCACGGCCCAGGGCTCTGCTGGGTCTGCTGGCTTAGTACAATCATAACCCATGCGCCTACTCGGAGCCTGGCCTGCCAGTCACTACGGCTTTCACAGAGATACCCCAACCAAGCTAGGGCAGAAACACCATGGCAAACTCCTTGCTGATTAAAAAATGTTTCAGTATTACCTGTGCGTTATTTAAAAATCAAATTGTACAGAATATTATGGGGGAAAAAGGGAAAGTGTTCAGCTGCACCCCCCACTCTTAGTTCCACACTACCCTTTGGAATCACAATTAAGTCATTGGCAGTCATAAATATGTTAAACATCTCCTTCATGATTCCTTAACTATAGCCATTAACTTTTTAAAATTTTGGCCACATCCCGAAGCATGTAGGATCTTAGTTCCCTCACTAGGGATTAAACCCCAGTCCCCTGCATTGGAAGGTGGATTCTTAACCACTGGACCACCAGGCAAGTCGGTAGACATTAACTTTTGATTCAGTAATATTAAAGCTGAGAGAAGTAGCTCAGTGATACTGTCTCTTCTTTCTGTCCTCATCAGGTTTTATTAGATTACTTGTAGTCCTTCTACTGCTTAAATTTATAACTTTAAATAATATGTCTAGCATTCTATATATTGCTCCATCAACTTCAAATCAAATATCTTGACCTTCCATATTATGTTAGATGAAAACATTAGAACCCTCTCCTCCCTCCACATCTTCCCACCACCCATCCTCCTCCATCATCTCTGCCATTACTTTCACACCGCCAGGGTTGATAACAGTCATCTTTTGCTCTCCAACTATGATTTAACATTCAATATTTTGGCTAATAGGTTGATCCTAAAGAGTACAATCGAATAAAAACAGCATTTATGATATTATGATGATGATAATTTTTCACTCCAGTATCAAGTCGTGTGAAGAGAGGGAAAAGGATCCTGTGCGTCATTAAATGTAAAGGCAGAAGGATACGGGTGTGAGCATTACAGGTGCCAACCACTCCAATCTAAGAAGAGTACTAGCATTACAGCTCACCAAAGAAACACTTCTTTCTAATAATCACCTGCTCCTGAGCAAAAAACAAAAACAAAAAAGCCTGCTTTTCACCACCTCAGAACTTTCTCATGTTGGCACACGTGTTAAGTTCACCTAACTGTAGCCAAACCAGCCCCCGATCCTTAAGTCAATATCTTGGAATTTGCATTAAGGAATTAATGTTTCTAACAAAAGGGCTTGTCCAACAAGGATGGGCAGTTCCGTATTATATAAAAGGCTTGGAGTTTCAAGTCCAAATTCTGCTTTTGCAAAATAAATTGCCGTGAAAACATCGCTTTCCTGATCTAATAAATGAGAGCAACGCCCTCTGTGACACACTGTGAGCACTGAGTTGGAGAAAACGCATGAAAACGTACTGCACGTCCTAACCTGCTCTGCAAATACAAGTATTGTTGCTATTAGTCAGGAGCTTCGGGTGCTGCTTCCTATGAAATTGAAATGCAGTGCAGACGCCTAACATCAAATTAAGGCCATTTGGAGATAAAAGAATCAAAATAGTATTTGCACAAACTGGTGTCATATCCCAGGAAGGAATTTAAAACTCCTCAATCAGACATTAAGAAACCCGCTGCTTTAGATAACTTATTCAATACATCAATAACTTTATGCAAGGCACAGACTCAGCAAGGCACCTTGCTCCTCCCTGCCAGTCGTCAAGGACAGTTGTTGTAAGAACAACCAGATGGAGCGTTTCATTGGTTAAATGAGGATAAAATAAAAATGGGTTTTAAGTTTTTCTGTCAGGGACCTACATCTGAATGTGAGTCAACAATAAGAAATTAACTCAGATCTCATTTCAAGTCTCTTCAAAGGGAACTTGAAAATATCCAGGAACCTAGATTGGCTTAAATATCCTTCAGTACTGCTCCTTGGACAGTCTTCCCAACTATTAACAACAACTCCTTTTATCAGTCTCAGCACACCCTACACACAATCCTCTAGAGTTACGAGGCTATCACTCCAATCCAAAGGCAACCAAGAAGTCAAATCAAAGCTCCCTAGGGATGTAAAAGCAAATTTAGACCTGGCATAGGAACTATCTATGTCAGAGGTCACCTCACCACATGCCACTAAGAGCCCCAAGTTCCGAGCAGAGAGAATATCAAGGACATCATTCCCCGTCCTAGGATAAAAGAAGAAGTTTTAACCTAAGGGCTCCAAGTCAGTGTTCAGAGCCGCTCCTTCCGTGTTTGCCTTTTTCTTACGGTTAATACAGACAACCATGGAGAGAAAAATTGTTGAGCTGTTTCTGGGATCTGCTGAGACCGAAATATGCCTGAGAAACATCTGCATACTAATAAGCCAACTGCGATCCAATGCAGGACAGTGGGACTCCTTAGGGTTGCAGACCCACTACACCCTGGTCGTCTCCACTCGCATGAAGAGGCTGTCTCTTTCACCCTGTATGGGCATCTGGATTTTTCCTCTGCTCTTGATGAGAAGAACCTCTGTCTTTATTGAGCAGATATTTCCCTCAAGTGTTGCTCTCCTTAATGGCAATTTTACCCTATTATGTGTATTTCCCAGGGAGCCAGGGAATGTTAATGAGTGTCAAGCCCACATTTCTCTCTGTGGCTGGGTTTCCGAACGTGGTTAGAGCAGTGGACGGCTGCAAGCACGCATGCTAATCAGACTCCATCTGCACGGGAGGCTGCTTGCAGAAACAGACAATTATTTTGCTCCATGCAGTGCTGCTTGGGGAGGGGGAGCAGCTGCAAAGAAGTAAATTCCCAGGGCTTATGATGATTAGGGGCCCCCCAAAGTACACTTAAGTCTTTGAAATAAACACCGGAAAAAAAGGTTTCCAAAAAGCATGAAAAGAAAATTCTTACTCTTCAGGTCTCTTCACCATTGATTTCAAAGCATTTTCCATCACAGGAAATATTTCTCTCCAACTGATTCAGGGACAAGGGCCCGGGCATGGGGAGCTCTCCCACTGGGTGCTCAGTAGTAGGTGGGTAGATTTCCCTTTCAACTAAATGAAGAAGTTCCGGAACAGGAAGTCAGAGACAATACAATGTCATTGACAGTCAAGAGCGGAGAATATTAAATATCTCTCCCGTTGAGTAATCGTTTCTCTACTGCGGTGTGCCCAAGGGGAGAAGTCATAAATGAATTACTGATCATCATAGGAATGTTGAATTTACAAACTACCAGACATAGTCTCTGGTGGCCTCAGTTCCACAAATGGACAAATTTATGGCTCTTTAGGCACTGAGAAACTCTATCCCAAGTAATCATTCGACATCATTATTTTGATGTTGAGAAAATATTAGATGACTGTGTTTCTCATGTTTCACCCCAAGCCTTGAAATATGTTTTGGGGAGTGGGGCATGGGCAGATCACAGCAAAGCAGGGGTCATGGAGGCAATCCGATCACTCAACTGGTTGGATTACCTACAGAGCTGTGCATTGCACCACATCAAGAGACCAACAGGACACAGCGATTGTCACATCACCCTTTAACCCTTAGAAATCCTGAATAGACTACTTTAGGTGTCTGAAGAGGAAACCAAATCGAGAGGCAAAGTTTTGGCTTCAGTTTGGACACTGCTATAAACCTGTGTTGGAGAAGGCAATGGCACCCCACTCCAGTACTCTTGCCTGGAAAATCCCATGGACGGAGGAGCCTGGTAGGCTACAGTCCATGGAGTCGCGAAGAGTCGGGCACGACTGAGTGACTTCACTTTCACTTTTCACTTTCATGCTCTGGAGAAGGAAATGGCAGCCCACTCCAGTATTCTTGCCTGGAGAATCCCAGGGACGGGAGCCTGGTGGGCTGCCGTCTATGGGGTCACACAGAGTTGGACACGACTGACGTGACTTAGCAGCAGCAGCAGCATAAACCTGTGTGCATGCTAAGTCACTTCAATCACATCCAACTCTGTGCAATCATACGGACTGTAGCCCACCAGGCTCCTCTGTCCAAAGGATTCTCCAGGCAAGAATACTGGAGTGGGTTGCCATGCCCTCCTCCCGGGGATCTTCCCGACCCAGGTATCAAACCTGTGTCTCTTACATCTCTTGCATTGGCAGGCAGGTTCTTTACCACCAGCACCACCTGGGAGGCCTCTGTAAGCCTTGGGGGGGGCGGGGGGCAACATACAGTTGAGCTCCTGGACCATCTGCTCTGGAAAAGCCAGGGGAGAGCAAGAGCAGAGGCTGTTCTGGGTTTCGGGGCTCTCAGGGAACCCAAGGCACTCGTGGTACACGGCAACATCCCCACAGGAACTGGCCCAGGCTGCCATGGCTACTCCAGGAAGGAAGGGCATCCTCCATCTGCTCCACCTGAACTGCATCGCCGAGGGGCCCAGGGCAAGAGTCACAGCTCCCTGGTTAGGGCAGAAAGGAAGGGAACAGAAGGGTCTCCGCAAACAGCTGGATGCTTGGCACAGCCAAAAAGAGATTCGATTCTGAAATCTGCTCAGCATCAGGGAAGGCGCCCCTGCTTAGGAGTCTGCCAAGCCTTCTCCTGGATGACGTGGAGTAAACTGATGGAACTGGCTTCCTCTGAAAGAACAGGCCCCCGGCTGCTCACACTCACACACACACACACACACACACACACACACACAGTTGGATAAGATTTGCCAGCTACCAGAGAGGAGGAGAGACTGGAAAAATGATCAATGACTGTAACCCACCCCACCCCATATGCCTTAAATAAGAACAGAAGAAATTAAGGTGTGAATTCATCCTCCAGAGAAAACCAACAAATGGGGAAAGGATCTCAATTTGCGTGTCCAGATAGAAATGTATTGCTCAGATGTTTAGTCTGGAGCTGAGTCAAACGTTCTGATATGCAGAGAGGGATGTGATTGCTTAGAGCAGCGCTTCTTGCATGCCACACAGATAACCAACCACAGGGAACCCTGGCCGTCTGACAGCACAGAGGCTTATCTTTATCCTGATCCCAAAGACTCACCTGGCTGTATGCTAACTCCACTTCCATGCTCTAACCTTAATCCTGAGTGATCCCCAGTCATGGAAAACATTTTTTTGTGAAGCTAGAAGAGAGAAGAGATAAAACTTCTGTGCCCCCCAGTGCAAAATTTTCTGAATCCTTTCATTTGAATTCCACTCTGTCAAAGTTTAAAAATACTTTCCTGGGACCTTTTTGGTCCAGTGGCGAAGGCCCTGTGCTCCCAATGCAGGGGGCTTGCATTCGATCCCTGGTCAGGAAACTAGATTCAGCATGCACAACTAAGACCTGGTGCAGCCAAATAAATAAAACAATGACATTTTTTTAAAAGTCTTCCTATTTATTATCCCATTTAATCCCCATCAGTGGCTCAGATGATAAAGAATCTGCCTGCAATGCAAGAGACCTGGGCTTGATCCCTGAGTTGGGAAGATCCCCTGGAGAAGGGAATGGCTACCCACTCCAGTATTCTTGCCTGGAGAGTTCCATGGACAGAGGAGGCTGGCGGGCTACAGTCCAAGGGGTCACAAAGAGTTGGGGTCACAACTGGGCAACTAACACATTGGGCTTCCCAGGTGGAGCTAGCGGCAAAGAACCACCTGTCAATGCCAGAGACATAAGACGTGGGTTCGATCCTTGGATCTGGAAAATCCCCTGGAGAAGGGCATGGCAACCCACCCCAGGATTCCATGACTGGAGAATTCCATGGACAGAGGAGCTTGGTGGGCTATAGTGCATGGAGTTGCAAAGAGCCAGGTGCAACTGAAGTGACTTAGCACACACGCACGCACAACACTCAAAGGCAGGTCTCAATCTGTGAGGCAGAGACTACAAGTGCCTCTTCTCAGGCATGAAAGATGCAACATGGAAAACATCAGTGAGTTGCCTGAGGTGACAGAGATGACATCAGAACCTGGACCACAATTCTTGTGCCCCGCTTTTCTCTCCTGGTACATTATCAACCCAACGTCCCCAATGTGTGATTGTTCCTACAGGCAATGAGAGGAAGGCAGGAAGTTAAATATTTGACTCTTGGTGTTTCTGACTTTTACATTATTTTGCTTTACGTTATTTTAGCCACAGCTTCCTCAGTGACTCAGACAGTAAAGGATCCACCTGCAATGTGGGAGACCTGGGTTTCATTCCTGGGTTGGAAAGTTCCTCTGGAGGAGGGCATGGCAACCCATTCTAGTATTCTTGCCTGGAGAATCCCCATGGACAGAGGAATCTGGTGGGCTGCAGTCCACGGGGTTGCAAAGAGTCAGACACGACCGAGCGACTAAGCACAGCGCCTTTTGGCCACAAACAGAAGTAATAATAAAAAGGAAACAGGCTGGAGGCTAGAGCCGCCTCTTCTGGGTCAGCATTACAAATATCACTTGGAACGGGCCTTTTCTGCATGTAGATTTGGAAGTGGAAACTGACCATGGGACATGAGGCAGAAGTGAGGTGGCACAGGAAAAGCCCAAACTGAGAGTGCTGGTCTGGGTGAGGCACTTTGATTATTAGCTGGTGTACTGATCTGGATCACTCCTCTGATTATTAGCTGGTGTACTGACCTGGGTCACTCCTCTGATTATTAGCTGGTGTACTGATCTGGATCACTCCTCTGATTATTAGCTGGTGTACTGATCTGGATCACTCCTCTGATTATTAGCTGGTGTACTGACCTGGATCACTCCTCTGTCCAGCGGTTCTCCTGTCCTGCCTCACACACTGACAGTTTCCTTCCTTTCATCCCTTGAGGAGCAAGGCCACTCTTCTCTGCTTGCACAGAGAGGACTGCACCACCCCACACAGACCTCTGGCCTTACTCTTTCCTTCACAATCGTCGCTAGGTCTTGCTGGAAGGACGTCAGTCTGGAAAGTAAGTAGCCTCCGAGTCTCCACCTGGCCACCATGTTCAAAGTTCGAGTTCCACAGAAAGATGGAGAGTCTTCCTTATGACTCTTGGTCTAGCAAAGTCCCTTACCCCTGAGATGAGAGAAGAGAGGAACCTACAAAAACTCAGCTTCGATAAGCCCTCCTGCTGCTGCTGCTGCTGCTGCTGCTAAGTCGCTCAGCCGTGTCCGACTCTATGTGACCCCATAGACGGCAGCCCACCAGGCTCCCCGGTACCTGGGATTCTCCAGGCAAGAACGCTGGAGTGGGTTGCCATTTCCTTCTCCAATGCATGAAAGTGAAAAGTGAAAGTGAAGTCGCTCAGTCGTGTCTGACTCTTCACGACCCCAGGTACTGCACTGCAGCCCACCAGGCTCCTCCATCCATGGGATTTTCCAGGCAAGAGTACCGGAGTGGGTTGCCATTGCCTTCTCCTCGATAAGCCCTAATATTGGCTAATCGTCTCCTCCAAAACTCACACATTAGAGTCCTGAACCCCAGTACGTTAAAATGTGACTGCATTTGGAGATCATGTCTTAAAAGAGGTGATTAAAGTCAAGTGAGTTCATTGGGGTGGGCCCTAACCCAACCTGACTGGTGCCCTTATAAAAGAGGAGATTCAAAGCACAAACACATACAGAAGGATAATGTGAAGAGAGAGGGAGAAGAGAGATACAAGTCAGGCAAAGAGACCTCAGGAGAACTAGTCCTGCTGACTCTTTGTTCTTAGACTCACAGCCTCCAGAGCGGTCAGAAAATTAATTTCTGTTGTTTAAGGCAACTGGCCTTTGACGGCTTTGTCAAGTGAAAGAAAGTGAAAGTGTCAGTCGCTCAGTCGTGTCTGACTCTTCGTGACTCCCATGGACTGCAGCTCTCCAGGCTTCTCCGTCCATGGGATTCTCCAGACAAGAATACTGGAGTGGGTTGTCATTCCCTTCTCCAGGGGATCTTCCCAACCCAGGGATCGAACCCAGGTCTCTTGCATTGCAGGCAGATTCTTCACCAGATGAGCGACCAGGGAAGCCCCCAGTGGCTTTGTTATGGCAACCCTAAAAAAAAAAAAAAAATACAAGCCCCCAAAGAGAGGAACGTTGGGGTTTCCTTTCAAGCACAAAGTCAAGCCAGGCCCTAGGGTAAGAGACACCCTTCAACAAGTGGCTCTGTCCTTCTGTGTCTCCAGTTCTTCATCCATAAAATATGGATAATAACAATTAATACTTAACTTCAAATGTTGTTATAAGAATTAATTAAGATAATGAATATAAAGAACCACCCACGCAGCAGGCACTTAAGGAATGTTTGCTATCATTATGACTCAGAATGAAGACCAGACCTTCAACCTTCTCGTGACTCCTCAAGGCATCCACATTCAGTAAATTCCCAATAAATAAAGGAATAGATATTCCTGGGATGAACAGTTTCAACAGAAGAGAAATTAAATGTAATATTCGTGAAAAACAATGGGTTCATAGGGCTTCCTGGAAAGTTGATGTTTTGAATCACTGACCATCTAGCTGTTAAAACAAGTACAAATAAAATACAGGTCATGGTCTAAGACAAATAGGAGGCACCCATTTAAAATAAATGGAAATGGGGCTCTAACAGTGTTCACAGACCATTATTTAGCTGCTGATACATACTCAAAATATCATATAAAATAAAGCTTAGTTAGACCCAGAAACTATACACACACACAGACACACACACACATATATATAATCATCTAGCAAATGCTACAACCTCAGAGAGAAAAATAAGAAGCAAGGGCCTGTGCTTGATTTTGCATTAACATGTGACATTTTCCACCTCGGGAAAGTTCAGAGCTGCAGTGGTTTTATTGTTTAGGGTTCGTGCCTGCATGCATGTGTGTTTTACCTTTTTTCTCCATATGCGTTACAGTGGGATGTAATGATTGTGAGTAAAGTTAATTCTTAGAAAGGAGCAGTCTTGCCTTATACATATTAATAAGTGCTTTCTTTGAGAAGCAGTGACAGCCCTTGATACATTTTGACGAAAATGAAAGGGGAAAAAAAAGCCGGCACCACTATTAAGAACACCCCTGAGGTGCTGGAGAGCCACATCTTTGATACATCAGCTCCTGGTCTCAATGCACACACTTATTAACTCACCTGTGCACCAAGAATTAGAATGAGCTCCTTCTCTAGACACATATTCTTAACAGCGGTCCCAGCAGACATCCTGGAACCAAAAGCAGGGCTTCCATGTGGGCCGTGGTGTAATTTTCTCACAGTCTCACAGTACAGTTTGTACCGACAGCATCTCTCAGCAGATTAGAGACAGGCTGCGTGGAAGTGATCGTTAAAAAGCTCGGCAAGGCCAAAAGGGTGGAAAAAAATATCTCGGCTCCCAGCAAAACACTCTCCTTTACTAAGAGAAGGGCACAAGGTTGTACCTTCCAAATTATTGCCTCAAAGATACCAAACTATCTGAAATAGATACACAGAGACAAGTGAGTGCCGGCTCCAGATACCCACATTTATGTGACTGCTGTGCCTTTTCCGCCCGGAGACTCCAAGTGCTTTGCAAACACTGTCTCATTAATCCCCTCCAACTCCCCGGGAGGAAGCCGGGTGATGGCAAGTATTATTAGGCCACTGTAGCGAGAGAGGCGGGAGCACAAAGAAACCCAACGATGTGCTGAAAGGATTCGGGAGAGAAGTGCTTCAGCGCTCAGGACAAAAGCGTCTGCTGCAACAGGATGGTGGCTTAGAAGAAATACTGAAAAAGAAAGGGCATGCAAAGTAACCGATACATATTTTATCTTTCCTTTGCTGTCTTGCAGGAGTGTATTACTCAAGATGCTTGGAAGGCACAGCCTTGAGCCATTCTGACTGCAAGGGGTCACAGCCTGCTGTGACCCCAACCTGGGGTCCGTGCACAGCCGACCCTTTGAATTTAGGCTTGACCACATGATTCACTCTGGCTAAGGGCCTATGGGTGAAATTGACTACACGTCAGTTCTGACCTTTGGCATTAGAAGTTTTGTGTGTTTCCGCCTTCCTTTTTCACTACCACCATGGAAAGAACATGTGCCAGCTCACCTCCTTTTTCAAGGAGGATGAGAGACACAAAGAGCTGAGCTACCCAGACTCATGATGAGAAGTGGGGCCATCTCAGATCTGGCAGCCTGAAGCAGAACTGCCCAGAGAACCCAACCCAGATCAGCTGAACTTCAGCCAATGCACAGATGCATAAATATAAGTGATACGGTCACACACAAAAGATTGTGCATCTTGTTATGCAGCAGCAGCCAAGCAGTGGAGTTAGCTATTATTGTTATTGTTTATTTTTGGAAAACAGGAGGGCTATTAAGTGGACAAAGAGCAAACGGACTCTCTAAGCCAGGTGATTGTTATGAGTCTTACTGCACCTCCATCCCCAGGTCCCCTGCAGTCAGAAGCCCTGGGACCCCTAAGCCTCCTGCAGAAGACAAGATAGTTTCTCAGGCTGACCCCCTTTTCCAGCGTTCCTGCAATCAACTTTCATCATGGTGGGTCCCTTTCTTGTGAATCCAAGAACCTTGACTAATGCACTCCTGAAAGACAGCAAAGCGAGGAGGCAGAGCCAGTATCCACACCCTGAGGTGTTCGTTCCAGAGCACATGTTCTTTCTAATAGACTGAGTAATACTGGTTATTGGAGTTAAGCCATGTTTTGCATTTAACACCTTCATTCAAAGTCTCTTCAAACATCAGCTTTGTATTATACTGCCTTGAGGAGTGAGAAAAGGTTGAGATCACCCTTAAGTGGAGCTGGGTGCAACAGAAAATAGAAGATGAAGGCGGGTCATGATTTGAAGCTGGAGATGGAGTGTGGGAAGAAAAGCAGCTGCTACAGGAACATAACCGACCTTTCCCACCCTGTCTACCTAGCCTGCCTCACCGGAAGTCCTCAGGTTTTTTTAAATAGTCTTACACCTCCTGCAGCTATATGTGCAACAGGGACTCCAATTGTTTTAATTGGATGTTTAGTAAAACGTTTCCACCCTAAGGTACTGGAGACTTACGTACAGTTGGGTGTCCTTGGAAGTAACTTGAAATTCTTCAAGCCCATGAGACTCTATATTCATCTGAAAGGTCTGAGGAGATAAGACTATAATATCTGACCACGTTGAGGAACAAGACTACTCCATCTCCAACTCACATGTGTTTCTACCCCTCTACTATCCAAGAGGTTCAAGTGTATACCATTAAAACTTAGGATTACATTCTGCTAATAATGGAAAACCTAAATCAACGGGATCCTATTTCTCAGAGATGTTGAAATACTTTTAATTAGCCAGAATTTTGAGCATTACTTTACTAGCGTGTGAGATGAGTGCAATTGTGTGGTAGTTTAAGCATTCTTTGGCATTGCCTTTCTTTGGATTGGAATGAAAACTGACCTTTTCTTGTCCTGTGGCCACTGCTGGGTTTTCCAAATTTGCTGACATTCTCCAAGTCAGGTTTCAGCAATACGTGAACCATGAACTTCCAGATGTTCAAGCTGGTTTTAGAAAAGGCAGAGAAACCAGAGATCAAATTGCCAACAATTTCTGGATCATCAAAAAAGCAAGAGAGCTCCAGAAAAACATCTATTTCTGCTTTATTGACTATGCCAAAGCCTTTGACTGTGTGGATCACAATAAACTGTGGAAAATTCTGAAAGAGATGGGCATAACAGACCTCCTGATCTGCCACCTGAGAAACCTGTATGCAGGTAGGAAGCATTAGTTAGAACTGGACATGGAACAACAGACTGGTTCCAAATAGGAAAAGGAGTACATCAAGGCTGTATATTGTCACCCTGCTTATTTAACTTATATGCAGAGTACATCATGAGAAACGCTGGGTTGGAGGAAACACAAGCTGGAATCAAGATTGCCGAGAGAAATAGCAATAGCCTCAGATATGCAGATGACACCACCCTCATGGCAGAAAGTGAAGAGGAACTAATAAGCCTCTTGATGAAAGTGAAAGAAGAGAGTGAAAAAGTTGGCTTAAAGCTCAACATTCAGAAAACTAAGATCATGGCATCTGGTCCCATCACTTCATGGGAAATAGATGGGGAAATAGTGGAAGCAGTGGCTGACTTTATTTTGGAGAGCTCCAAAATCACTGCAGATGGTGACTGCAGCCATGAAATTAAAAGACGCTTGCTTCTTGGAAGGAAAGTTATGACCAACCTAGACAGCATATTAAAAAGCAGAGACATTACTTTGCCAACAAAGGTCCGTCTAGTCAAGGCTATGGTTTTTCCAGTGGTCATGTATGGATGTGAGAGTTGGACTATAAAGAAAGCTGAGCACAGAATTGATGGTTTTGAACTGTGGTGTTGGAGAAGACTCTTGAGAGTCCCTTGGACTGCAAGGAGATCCACCCAGTCCCTCCTAATGGAGATCAGTCCTGGGTGTTCATTGGAAGGACTGATGCTGAAGCTGAAACTCCAGTACTTTGGCCACCTCATGCGAAGAGTTGACTCATTGGAAAAGACCCTGATGCTGGGAGCGATTGGGGGCAGGAGGAGAAGGGGACGACAGAGGATGAGATGGTTGGATGGCATCACCGACTCAATGGAGATGAGTTTGGGTAAGCTCTGGGAGTTGGTGATGGACAGGGAAGGCCTGGCGTGCTGAGGTTCATGGGGTTGCAAAGAGTCGGACACGACTGAGTGACTAAACTGAACTGAACTGAACTGAATTAGCGAGAATAGAAAAAAGGTCAAATACCTTGGCTCATTGGCTCATTAATGAACCACTTGAGGAGAGAAAACAGCAAAAAGAAAAGCTGTAGGCGAGAACTAACCCATTCATTCTGCACCACCACCACAACAAAGATAACTTATAGAACATCTCTTTTCAGAGCAAGGAGTGATCCTTGCTGCAAAGAAGCTTAAAATCAAGTAGCTTCACTTCATAGCACAGGCTAGTTCATTCTCAAAATGGCAAATTCATTGGCAGTTTCTGGGGGCAATGGCACGAACTTTCAAAAGCCAGGCTGAGAGCTCTGTGTCTCTAAGACTAAGTCTCCCATGAGTCTTCACACAGATGATCACCTTCCAGAATCTGTAATAAATTATGGAAAAGGCATTAAAACATGAAACCCTTCAAAACAGTGAAAACTGCAGGGTAAGATGAACGGGGAGGAAAAAACAGAGGAGAGCAGTACCTGCATTTGCAATTCGTAAAACTAAAAAGTCTCCTTCACTATGAGAAGCCTGTGGCAGATACGAACTTTCAACCTTCAGTTTTCTACTTCATTTTAAAAGGTTGATTGGAAGTTCTAACACGTCTTAAGTGTAAAGTAGTCATAAGAAGTGTTATTAAAATTCATGGGTCTTTTTAAAGAGTATTGCTCACTTGTGGCGGTATGACCACCATGAAATGTGGTTTGTCAGGCCAGATGCCCCAGCCTTGATAGAGGCCATATCTGCCTTCATACAAGCTCACCTAACACTGCTCACATTTTACTTCACTGCTGTTCACTTCATTTAATTAAAGCCCGAGGCACCAAATTATCTATTTTAAAACTAATTCTATAACTAATTTACTTTAAGTAGGTATTATTGAGGAATTCAATCCTTACATGTAGAGGTTCTTCACTTTTTATTGTAGTGAACTTTAACACAAATGGTATGTTCCCTAGAACCCATGACTTGACACTCGTAAGAAGGTGCCCAGATGTAACAGCCTGCTAAAACAAAAAGCATTCCTAGGAACTCTCTCCCAAGGAATTAAGCAAAAGAAGCAAGTCAGGGTACACGGATCTATTTTCAAACTCACCAAATCCACCCAAAGCCATGAATTGTTATAAAATCATTGGCAATTATCATCATTTATCAGATTCATCTTACAGTAGCAGAAATGGTACTGGATGATCAATTATATAGATCTTATGAACTTAAGAGGAACTGGAAAGAAGAAAACAGAACTTCAAAAGGCCCAGAAACTTCTTAGAGAAAACACTCCTGGAGGATTCTGGGATTGGGAAAGACATAGTCCTTGGGGCCATATATCTGAATATATATTTTATCTCACATTTAATGTTCGATACAGTTGTGGATCAGACTAATAGCAAGATGCTTAGAACTAATAATATCATATTCATTGAGTGAGTTATAGCATAGATATATATTTTGTTCCTCAATTTTAAAATGACATCAGATGCGTTTTCATTGTTAAAGTCCCTACTGGCTCAAAATATAACTCTTATTTCATAGCTATTTTACTTTTTCTCCTGTTCAGTTCAGTCGCTCAGTTGTGTCCGACTCTTTGCGACCCCATGAATCGCAGCACGCTAGGCCTCCCTGTCCATCACCAACTCCCGGAGATTACTCAAACTCATGTCCATCGAGTCAGTGATGCCATCCAGCCATCTCATCCTCTGTCATCCCCTTCTCCTCCTGCCCCCAATCCCTCCCAGCATCAGGGTCTTTTCCAATGAATCAACTCTTCTCATGAGGTGGCCAAAGTACTGGAGTTTCAGCTTCAGCATCAGTCCTTCCAATGAACACCCAGGACTGATGTCCTTCAGGATGGACTGGTTGGATCTCCTTGCAGTCCAAGGGACTCTCAAGAGTCTTCTCCAACACCACAGTTCAAAAGCATCAGTTTTTCGGTGCTCAGCTTTCTTTATAGTCCAACTCTCACATCCATACATGACCACTGGAAAAACCATAGCCTTGACTAGACAGATCTCTCCACCTCCTCTTACAATTGTTAAGAACAGGGAAGCCCCATCACATTTTGAAGAGAGACACAGTCTCAAGGTCTAAGCCTTTCTAGCACAGATATCCTGATGCATTTACTTACTAGAGTGGGAGCCCTGGGAGAGGTAGATGCTGCAGCCACTTCCCTAAAAGAGTCACAGTGAGAACTCAGGCAGAATTCTCGGACAATGAGGTGGAGGCTAAGAACACACCTATTAAGTGGCTAGGCTCAAAGACAGATTTCAGGGAACGATCACAGATAGCACAGAGCCCAAGTGTAGGTGTTACATCCTCATGACACTTCCTTTATAGGAGAATTGAGAAGACTAATCCTGTGTTTCACAGAGATGCAAACAAAGATGGCTGTGGGAAGGCCTGAAGCTGGCAAGGAACACAGCAGTCTCCCAACTAGTCCAGAAGAAAATAAAATGATGAGCTCAACAAAATATTTCAAAGTGACAGGAATGGATCGGATCTAAACAAGAGGGCAAAGGCCACTGCATAGACGGGGAGAAGGGTGTTTTCATGCTGACAGAGAACTAAATATTTGCATCTTTTCTATCTTAAAAAAAAAAAAAGCCCACTACACAGTTATGCATGGGATCTTAAAAAAATCAATACTATAGTACTGCAACATTCCACGTTCTCTGCAGGATCAGCAGAATTGCTTTTAACGCTAATCTACTTTCCAGGTATGGGATGATATACGGCTATGAAACAGTGAATCTTGATCATTAAAAGGGCTTTCATCAAAAATAATAACAATAATCTTCCTCTCCTTTCCTTAGCAGTTGTGTGTAGCAATTAATAATGTGTTTGGGTTTCTCAATATGCTATAATGGTAAATATTTTGCCTCTCTTTGAGTCATTATAATTCTCAATTCACATGATCATTCTACTTTTAACAACCACCAGGATAATCTATTCTAAAGAGAAATATTTTCCTTTTTCAATTTATAGATTAAAACAAAGGAATTTTTATGTATTTGTTTTAAATAGAAAAAATTTCTGTGGTGAGAGCTTTATTATATTACTAAAAACAACTACCTTTTAAAAAGCAACTAAAGTATAAACAGTATAGTTAAAAATCTACTACTTGGCCTCCTAAAAAAAATTATATATGACCTCAAAACCATAGTATATTTAAGTCTCCTAAGGGAGAGCATCTTGAAGACTCATTTGGGGCAAATTCTAGAATGCAGTTGTTAAGGGTATTATGGTTCTCATGTTTCCACCAGGCAGGAGATATAACTCTCTATCAGAGCAACCAGGACAGTTCAAGTGAAGCTCGACTGCTGGGTCCAAAGAGTTGAAATAAAGAGGAAAGGAAATCCGTGTGCTACTTGACCCTGTCAGGCAAAAGAAGATTCATAAGCCTATTATTTTATAAATGCAAGAAGGTGCATAAGAGCATAACTCATCTTCCAAGCCCCATTTATTAAAGTTAAGTGAAATCTTTTCTTTACAGAGCTCTTGCTCAAAATATTTTCCCTTCAATTTTTATGAATCGTCATTAGTTTTCATCTTTTAGCATATTGAGATGTATTTGGCAGTAGTTTACTAAATAGCATGATTTATTTCACAGGTGGGGAAGGCACATTTGTTAAATGTATTCATGGATTCTTCTCTTCTAAGGAACTCTATATTTTCCCTCTGCAGAAAATACACAGAAAATCTCATCACACAGAAAATCTCTGTTTCTTACTCTACACACATCTTCACAGTGACTAAAGGATGCTAGGCTTTCTCAGACAGATAAATCTCTGGGATTCAAATACTCTTCTTCTTCAAAAGTAGGTCTGTTTGGGTCTACCAATTAAAATTGCCTTAGAAACTGTATGAGAAATTTTCTGCATGCAGAATGTAATGTTAGAGACCACAAGTACATCTCAGTCCTGCATAGCCTACCCGCTAAATTAAAACAGAAACGTAGGAGAACAATATAAAGAAGGAAAATCAGATTCTTTTTTCTGTTTACGAAAACACATAGCTTTCTCTCAATAAATAAATATTTCAGTGCAATCATTGAAAGCAAAATTTAAGCCCAAACTATTTATCCTAGACTCTGTGATATTATATTTAGATACTTATATATTTTGATGTACATTTATGTCAAAACTAAATTCATAATTTTATAAGGTGGGATAATACTATGGAATATTAATAAATTATTTTCTCCCCCTCCAACCTGCCTATTAAAACAGCTTTTTAATTCTGTTTCCCCTATCTCAGGGGAACGGTAAAATCAAAAACATAATTTGGTTTCCAGAAGCCTAAACCCAATTAAGAGCTTATATTAGGTGCCTTGAAGAGTATTTCAACTGGGTTGGAGACAAGGAAGAAAAGAAAGAAAAAGAGAAAGAACCTCTTTTTCTTTCTTGGAGGTTCTTGGGAAGGGGCAAGATCTGAGGAGCTATGCAGGCAAGAACAAGACACATCTTAGCAAAAGGTTTCCAGCGCCCAGGAGCCAAGTGAGTGCAGACAGTCATCCACAGAGGCTCACTCTTCACTGGAGGGGGCACCGTCCTTCACAGAGGCCCCAAAGCTAGTGACTGGGCAGAGTCCCTCCGGCACCACGGGCTAAAGATGATGCCTCATCAACAGCTGCTCCTGGCCTGGCACCCCAGCAGGAGTGATGTCTCCATGTGCCTGGGACACGGCCCATTCCTTGTCTCACTCACTCTGAGCAAAGACCTGCCAGCTCTTAACATCCCATAGCTCCAAGAGAAGGACACGGAGCCCAAATGCCTAACAGGATGGGATAGTGCACCTATTTTGGGACACCATGAAGAGAGATGGTAGTCATCCACACCCTTCACGTGCATTTTATTTTGGCCTGTTAAAATTCATTTCTAGCAAATATTCTCAATTCTAGGGACTACAACTTGCCCCCACTCCCAACTTGGAAGCCTGCTGTGTTAAGGAAGAATATTGAAGGAAGATTTAATTTTCTATGTGCATGCTTAGTCGCTCAGTCATGTCCAGCCCTTTGTAACCCAGTGGACTGTAGCCCGCCAGGCTCCTCTGTCCATGGAATTCTCCAGGCACAAATACTGGAGTGGTAGCCATTCCCCTCTCCAGGGGATCTTCCCGATTTAGGGATCACCAGGTCTCCTGCAGATAACCTCAAATGCACAAAATGCCACATGAAGAATGGTCATAATTTGACCTTGTAGAATATCCCTGTAAACAACCATGGTTACTTGTCCTGGAGACTTCACACTGCAGTACAGGCTGAGAGGAAGAAGACAAAGATGCAGCCTCAGTGGCATACCACACATCCCAGGTCTTAAAACTATTTTCCCCTCCCTCCCTGCACCATCGGAGAAGGCAATGGCACCCCACTCCAGTCCTCTTGCCTGGAAAATCCCATGGACGGAGGAGCCTGGTAGGCTGTGGTCCGTGGGGTCGCTAAGAGTCGGACACGACTGAGTGACTTCATTTTCACTTTTCACTTTTATGCATTGGAGAAGGCAATGGCAGCCCACTCCAGTGTTCTTGCCTGGAGAATCCCAGGGACGGGGGAGCCTGGTGGGCTGCGGTCTCTGGGGTCACACAGAGTCGGACACGACTGAAGCGACTTAGCAGCCCTGCACCATATTTGTTCCATGTATCCAGTGCTTCTCTGCTCTGTGACACATGCACCTCAGCAGCTATGAGGCTAAAGTTCAAATAACTGAATATCTTTCAAGAAAGAAAAAAAAGAAATGATTAAGTGACAAATGCTTCACATAGGAAGTAAAAAACTGTGTCTTTGACTTTTCCTTTGAAGCCCTGGTCTTCAGAGATGTTAGAGTCTATTCATGAACACAAATACTATATTTCTGAGACAGATGACAGCCCCACAACCACACATATTGCACACAATCCATTTGTCTTCTGGGGAGCTCGCCACACTGAATTATTTAGTTTTCATCATTTTTGATTTTGTAAAGGTTAGATGTTAGATGCTGATAGTGATATTAGAGAGGATGAAGAAATCAATCTTAAAGTCATTCTCAAGCGGAATGAGAAAAGCAGTTTGTCAAAGTGGGTCCAGTAAGTGCCACGTTCTCTCCAGCCCTGAAAGCACTTTGGCTCAAAAATGACAAATGTATCAAAATGTCTCCCCGGGCAACACTGTCTTTGGGAATTCTGTGGGATCTTTCAGCAACAGCCAGCTCACTCATTCACTAATTCACTCATTTTTTTTTTTTTCATTCGCATGTTGAGCAAGTGCATGTGTCTAGAAGGTCTACAGAAAGACAAATGCCTGAGCTGCAGCTTTAAGACAGAGTAAGCTCCTTCCAGGTGGCCAGTGGGAAAGGAGGAAGGATTCCAGGCAGAGAGAGGAGCATCTGCAAAGGGACAAGGCTCAACAGGTCATGCTGGGCAAACTCCAAGTGCTTCACGATTGATGCACCAGAGAGTGTCCGCGTCAGAGACCTGAGGGAGACGTGGCTGGAAGTGGCAGAGGAGTCAGATCACAAAGAGCCTTTTAGGCCACGCAATGAAATTAGCAAGATCTCTGAGGCCGCAATGGGGCAAGGCTGAGACAGGCAGACTATCAGGAGGTTGTTGCTGACAGTGACAGAGAGAACATACATTTAAAATTTGACTCTCTGAAAAACTCCAGTGACAAAATAAGTGCTGATTCTTCACATCCCATGATCACAATTTCAGGCTTTGTTCTGCCTCCCATCCAAATGGAATATGACTTACCTGGTCCACTCTGCACATTTTTCACTTGAATGTCAGTGTGGGTCCATCAGGTACAGACCTTTTTCCACAACTAAATTGGTAACTTGGAAACTTATAAAGGCAGCCAAGAAAATTAATTGAGAAAACTCTGAAATGAACTATATAGAGTTTACCAAAGAATTAACCTGTACAAAAACAAACCAGAAGTATCTTGCAAATGTCTAAGGTAATTCTGGGGCCATTTGCATGCCTTCCTCAGGGCGGGTGGTGGGGAGGCATTGGTGAATTGCCTAATCAATTGAAATATTGTAGGAGCGGAAGTATTCACGTCCCTTTCCAACAGGCTTCCAGTTCTCAAAGGAGAGCTGCAATCCCTTCTGTGTCGGGAACTGCATCATGCCTCAGAGCCCAAAGGCATCCCATACCATCCAGGTGGCAGGTCCCTTCCTTGGGTTGGTGCTGGTGGTAGCACCAACGCTTGGTGTCTTTCTGAACTATTGTTCCAAGATCCAATACCAGGACGAAAAGTTTAGATCAACTGCATTTCTAAAACATTAGCTATCTGTGCTATGTTGATAAAAGGATTCATGCACATGCCAGAAGTCGGGGCACAGAACTCTTGCCCTGAAAATTCACCATGAAATGCACCTAGACTTGCCAACTCCTCTCTTGCCTCTAAGCAGGAGAGGAGGGATCCTAAGTGAGCCTTTCTGGCTTTTGCAAGGAAGAGAGCAGATTCTGCTCTGAGCTTCAACTAGAGTTTTCCTTCTATAACCTGAAAGTCTCCATCATGTTTTCTTCCAGTGGCGCCCTAACACCCACCACCAACCACAACTACTGAGCCATTGTATGTCCTGTAACATGCCCTCCAGGCTCCCCTCTCTAAACTGGAGAAAGCAGAGCTTACACCCCTAGCACTGAGATCACCATTTCATGGAAAGTAAAACAGGAAGCCAAGAATTTCCTTACCCACGGTCAACAAAACCAGATGTTTTGCTACCAGTGGTCACCATAAAAGTCTTTTCTATGAAGCTCCAAATTCTAAGTCTGTCCTATAATTATTTCATTAGCAGAAAAGCAACATTAAAGGATGAGTGAAGTTAGGACACTGACCCAACCCACAGATATGTTATAAACTGCTAAATGACCAGCACCCAGCTGCCCACTATCTGAGCAAAACAGGCACAACTTTTGGCAGTTTCTTTAAACCTCCTGTGGGAGGGATGCAGGGCAAGCAGAAAGCCTTAATCGCAGACACCAATTCTGGCGATGCGTTTGATAGCAAAGTCTCTCCCCTTCATGCATGCATTAACGTGGCAGGCAGAAGAGAAGCAGATTTTTCCTGTGGGCGGAAACCATATGCTTCTGGGTAACAGCAGAGATAAAATTCAACTCTGTCGCAGCCTGCTTTGCTCAACTCCCTTTCCAGCCTCCTCATTTCAGATGAGCTCCCAGGTACGAACAGACTGCAGACCTTTCTTTGCCCTAAGAGCTGGTTTTGAAACGGAGAGGTTGCTGAGGCATGTCTCTGCTCAGTTTGATGGATCCATAGAGTGGTTATTTAAATGGGCTGTTGTTCCAGGCTTGTCTGGAATGTCTGTAAAGCATATGACAGAATTCTCCGTCTCTCCTAAATTCCCTGTTTTTTTTTTTTGTTTGTTTGTTTTCGGTCAGTTAAGAAGAGACGAGCTTTTTTTAATAAATAAATCACCCAGCAAAAGCTTTTTTGAGACCTGTCTCTAAACTCCAAGCCTGTGCGAAAGGCAGGTAGAGAAGGCTGTCTCTCTGACAAGCGGTCATTATTTGGAGGAGCATTTATGTCACCGGACAAGAGCTACAAGTTGATGATTGAGGAGCAATGTTCTTGATACAGTTTCCTTTTCCTAGACTAAGTGTTCTAATTAACTCAAGGAAAAATTATTTCAGATCTCTGACTCAAAATTCAATCCTCTCTCACTTCATTTGGCTGCAGATTAATTTGCCCGAGGACAAGCGCTTCAACCAACTACCCTCGCAGATCTGAAACAAGTGAAGAGGAACCGGGATTGGCGGGCAGCCCTTCTCTGTTAAAAGTCAGACCCGACTACCCTCCTTTTCTTCAGGCAATAGTGATTCCTTCCAGGGGCTTCACAAGGATCTCAGAGAGAATTCTTCTTCATATGCTTTGGGATGGGATCAAGGTAGGCTTAAAAAAGAAAAAAAAAAATTTTTTTTTTTCAGACAAAGCAGCCTGTCTCAGGTGTTGCCATGCAAGAGCCGGTTTGAACGGTACCTCATTACGGAATCTCCCCAAGCCTGTGTCAGTACAGCTCCGTCAATTGCCCCGGCCTCTGGTCCTTAAATCGTATCCATCCCTTACATCAAACTAAGAGCTAAGTTTTAGAAAGTGTTTCTTAGTCATTTGGATCAACTTACTGCCTCGAAAACTTGCACAATATAAACATAGCAAATTTTTCTTTATCTTTGTTTATTTGAAGGATAAATACTGATTTTTTTTTCAGCCATTTGGGTCATTCAAGCAAATTTCCTTTTCTCCAAATTAACAAACAAATGGAATAAAAATTGACTTATGCCTCTCCCACCCTCCACCTCCTAAATAATCTGAAGTTTGAAGAGCAGCGTCCACAGACCCACAGGGCACACCAGAGTCCATGAGGCACAGACAGCACCCAGGGGCTGGTCACGCGTCACAGGGCACGTGCCGAACAAAACTGCTCCCAAAGTAAAGAGCTTTTAAAACAGAGCAAGTTGATGCTTCTAAAGAGCGAGGTATACACAGAATTATCATACTGTTACTAGGAGGACTGGAGGCCTGCCCACAGGGCTGACACCTCTTCCTTAAACTTCCTGAAATGCCACCATTAAACATGCATGGCTTTAAGTTGACAAATCCTTATAGTGAAAATATTTTATCAGTGATTTCAAACACTTGGGGATCCTAGAATATTTTGAGAATCAAATGAAAGTGGTGGATCCTTTCTACAGAATAAGGGACAGAGATCCCCAAATACAGAATCTTGCATTATAATTTTAGGGGTTCATAAACCCCAGGTTAAGAAAACCAATTCCAGTGGCAGCAAGTGTAATCAGAGATTTTCTGTCCATATGTAACTGAGACAAGCCATTGGCAGAGAAAGTGGATGCAGGGAGGTTGGGGGGATGATGGAGGTCCATGAGCACAAATGGAGCAAAGAGCAGGTTTTCAGGAAGAGGGATGGGTAAAGAAGGAACTCCACCTCATACATGTCTTAGAGCCCCCTTGGCACATACGTAATGTGCTTTTTGTGGGACAAATTGAGAGAGTAGCATTGAAACATATATGTTACCATATGCAAAATAGATAGCCAGTGGGAATTAGCTGCTTGATGCAGGGAGCTCAATCCCTCTGCTCTGTTACTAGAGGGGTGGGATGGGTGGGAGGTGAAAGGGGTTCAACAGGGAGACATACAGATACCTATGGCGAAGTCATGTTGATGTATGGCAGAAACCAACACAATATTGCAATTATCCTCCAATTAGAAATAAATAATTTTTTAAGTTCTGTTGTCAAGATTACTATGACATTACTCTTTTCATTGAAGTATAGTTGATTTACAATGTTTCAGGTATACGATAAAGTAATTCAGTTACATATAATAATATAAATGTTCTTTTTCAGATTCTTTTCCATTACGTTCACTATGAGGCATTGAATATGGTTCCCTATACTATACAGCAGGCCCTTGTTGTCTATTTAATACATAGTAGTATGTTTCTGTTAAACCCAAATCCCTAAAAAAAAAAAAAGAAAAAAAACCCAAATCCCTATGACAGTATTTCTATACTTATTTTTCAGATGATGACATTAAGCCAAAGAGACGGCTTCTGCCCAGGCGCACTGTGAATCTTTGGCAGGGCAGCTTTTATAGTCCCTGGTTGTTGAGCTAAATCATAAGCAGTCAGGAGGTGATGCTAAAATCAGAGCTGGATGCGGAATCTGTGTGACGTCCTTGCTGCCTGTTCTAACAGCCATCGTGCACCTTTCCAGGGACAGCGTAATTGAGAGGGAAGAGAGTGGACACCTTCCTGGCACTTCCTTTTTATAAGGAGGTTGTCAAGGGTGGAAGGGCAGTAGTAATAGCATTAGTGTGTGATGCTGAATTTTTTATCTGTGAAGAGAGGCTTCTAGGAGTACAACAAAATATCATGTTTGTATGCTTCGGGATAAATTACTGAAAAGTCATAAATCCTGTTCTATTTTCTTACTTTTTCAGACACAAAAAGATTACCTTGAAAGACATTTAAAATCAGAGAGCTTGGATGAAGCTAAAGGTTCCATGGAAGTTATGCCCAAGAACTGACATTACAGCATTAACCCTCATCTTTAAACTCGGGTCATCCCTGTTATCACATTGTCTAAATGTACCAGAAGCTTCTTTTCTTTCCTTTAAAGATTTAGACTTTTACAAAGAATTTTACACGTTCAAAGCACAGAGCACTGCAACTCAACCGACTTGTGATATGTCCCACCTTCCCCCGGCCAGTGGAGACTGAGAACCTTTTAAGACAGAATGAGTTCGATATGTGAAGAGAGAATGAAAGAAAAATCCACAGCAGCTGCCCTCCCCAAGAGCTGTGGCTGGGAATTCAGCAGAGAAGGAGATGCGTGTGCTGCAAATAGAAACTCTACTGGGAAGAAAAACCAAGACTCCGTCTGCCTTGTGAGATCCCGGCCTGTGTTGGTTGGAAGTGAGGCCTGTGGTGAATCCTTGGCCCAGAGATAAACACAGAAGGACGCAAAATTAAGAGCAACCTAAGCAAAATGGGGAGTAATTTTGATGAGATGACAGGCCCTGTTTGACTTAGATAGCTACTGAGAAATGGAGAGAGTCAAAAGGAATGGCTATGCTGGGAGAAAGCGATCAAGACACGCGTGCCAGAGAGGTGTCACATTGATTTAGACAGACTGTAATCTTTTTCCCTTTTTTAAAAAACATTGATAGAGTGGATAGTTTGATATCCACTCTGAAACTATCAATTTAACAGCCACTGAAGCAAGGAGTAACGAGATGTCAGAGTTTTCCAGTCAGCCTTCAGGCTTGTTGAAAGTTCTACCCATGAAAGAACTGGAAATTGGAGGGAGGAAGGAACAGCTAGATGGTTTTTTTTTTAAAAGAAACACAAAGAAGACATGTGAGATTCATCTTTTGCAAGCAAGAAAAGTCTGAAACAAGGAATAGAAAGTCTAGCATGTTGTAAATCGTAATTGAAGGAGATGCTAATCGAGACTCCATTTGGAGGAGCAGAAACTTATATTTATTCCCCTCATAGCTGAAACTGTTTTGTCTATGTATAACTGCACTCCTTGGATTTTATTTGGGATTTAGAATGCTAAAACGGAATTGAATTGCTCTTCAGACCAGAAAGCCGTAGACAGTTGGTACAAAGTAGGTTAAATGGCCCCTGAAAATTCTAGAAAAGGCTCTGAAGCAAACCTTGTTATTTCTGCAGACAGGCCACCCCTCATCATCATGAGGCGTCTCGAGCAGGGCTGATGCTGCCCTCTGGCCCTGCAGACGCTGATCAGCAAAGGAGCCCAACGAGGGGCCCTCACTGCTTAATTTTAATCACAGGCAAACGGTCACCAAGAGAAAGTAAATGAGAGGGAAAGGTCTCAATTCCCCCAGAGACATACACTTCACGCACTGACCATGCGCAGGAGGAAACTGTTTCTTCACTGCCTGGAGAGAACAACAGTCTCACCAGGTTAAGGTGTAGCTGGGGCACCAAACGGGGCATGCCTCTGTCATTCTCTCTAGTGGGCAAATAGAGCTGCTCGAAAGTAGTTCAACAAATGCTGGTTTTCCTATTTCTTTCTTTCAGGAACTATAGATTATGAGAAAGAAAGCAGAGAACTTGACTTCTGCTCTGGGATCTGGTGATCAGCCACTGCCAGTAGAATTCAGAATCTGGGGGGGCAGGATGCTTCAGCTCCCCATGGACTCTCTGAGGAACATGCCACCAATGAGTGTCCCACTCCCACTAGCTCTGCTTGGACTTCGGGGGCCAAGACATCACATTAACACCCTCATCTCTGCAAAAGCTCTTCATATCTGTATTGGATGAAAGCAAATCTTCTGGACAAATTGAAGGCTCCATAAGGTCTTTATGTTTTCAGATATCCATAGGCTAATCCAAAACACAAAACAAGCAAAAACCCAAAGAATATTCTATTTATTGCATGATCCTTCTCTTAGGTTACCTTACTCAACTTGCCCTGCAACTGAGGTCTATGCTTAGATATTCACCAACATGATTATTTCCTCCTTGGGATTGATGTAGAATGACTGTGTGTAGGATGAAGGGGCAGAGAGGACAGGGACTAGTTAAGTCCTAAACTAAGAGTGAAAGGACAGATAATTCCAATCTCTTCATCTTTCTCTTCTAGTGATGTGCGCAGAGCCCAACACCTTCTTTTGCTGCCCAACATAACATACAATTTTTTTTAAAAAGAAAAATATCTCATCCCAAATTTTTTTCTTTACCCTCATTATCATCACCTTGGAACAGTAATATTAGATAGAAGGAGCTAGACCCAAGATACCTAGGAATTTTAATATGATTTTTGGACTAACTGGATGTAGGAGGTGGAGGAGTAGCCTGGAATCTAGGCTGAGTTCTAGATTTCCAGCCAGGAAATTGTTTGCATGGTGGTACTATTACAGAGACTAAGATTATAGAAAGGATATCAGGTTGGGGAAAGATAATGTGGTCAATTCTAGACACTTTGAGTCTGAGGAATCAGCGAGCAGGTGAAGTTGTCTGGTAGGCTACTGATTACAGGCTCCAGACTTCACAGGCATCGTCTAGTGGACAGAAGTAGACTTAGGGGTCTTTGACATAGAGGTGGGAGAGTGAATGGGATCACCCAGTGGGAATATATAGAGTGAAAACCCGATCGGGGTCAGAAGACTTGGGAACACCAAAAGTATGCAGCAAGCAGAATGGGAAGAAACCACAAAGTGTTCTCTTTAGAATAATGCCAGCTCTACCAACTCTCAGAGGTCTGCATGATAGAAACTTGCTTCTCATGCATATGTATTTCTAGTCTAGATACTCATGGTTAGTAAATGACTTCCATGTGGACATGTAAGCACCTCAGTTCCTTCCTTCTTGGCCAGTTGGGGAAAGATCAAGAGTGGAGGGTCAGATGGGAGGTTTTGGGAGGCCAGTCTTGGAGGAGGCATATATCACTTCTGCCCACAGTCTTGTTGTCCAGAACTCCATTTCATGACCATGCCTTATTCCAAGAAAAGCTCAGAAATGTCATCGAGCTGTATGCCCAGGAGGAAAGGAGAATGGACTTGGTAAGTAGCCAGCCATTCTCTTCTTCACAAAACTAAGAAGAAACAAAGAGGGAAGCAGAGATTACAAAGAAGTGTTATCTCAAGAGTCAAGGAAAAAAACTTCCAGTAAAAAAATGTATTTTTACACTTTTACTACTGTATAACATTGTGGGAAATATCCTCTTATTCACTTAACTTTTTTGTAATCTGCTCAATTACTTCTTTATACAGGAATCAGATTACAGGATCTCACAGAATGAACATTTGGATTTATAAATTCAGTTTGGGCACATTTTTCAGGAACTGCCCAATGCTAACAGCATAAAGCCTATAGTTTGGGGGTTTACCATCCTGTAGACCCACAAAGTGATCTGGCTAATGACTTTGGATGGTAATGGAAGGTAATCTATGCCATTTCTCTTCAGAACCTAACGCACCAGCTCAATTTATTTTTCCACCAATGCTGCAATCATAACCTGCTCTGGCCACCTGTTCTTACCAGCATCACTCAGGTATCTATATATCCTTAACACCAGTTCCACCTTGGCCCCTGGCCTCTCCACCATCGTACATCAGTCCACCGTGCCCCCTAGAACCACTGCTTCAGAACCAGTAAATCCTCTGCATCTTCAGCTCTCCTCTAGCATTTCCTTGATCTGTTTTAATTAAAACCTGAGCATACTCTAAGTACACTGCTTCCCATATGGTCTCCAGAACAGTCAGTGTTTATAATCTCATGCTGTATCTACCCCAAAATTAGAAGTTCTTTTTACCCCGCAGAGCCCTCTAACTGGCCATTCTGTGTCAACCCTCTTTTTTAAAAAAGGGTAGGAGAAAATAAGGGAAGGAGCAAGGAAGGAAAGAAAGGAGAACGGGAGGTAGGAAAAAAGGGAGGGAAACATTCTTTAGCTCCTTGAGTCCTAGACCTTTGGCTACATCACCCTGTCCTTCTGTGTCAAGTCAATTTCACCAAGAGTGAGGTACCAAGTAGGATCTTTATTTTTTTTCCCAGAATTGACAAGTAAAGCCAACTGCTGAGAACAAAAAGCACCAAGTAACCCAGCTACCATCCCTAGGAGCTTCTTCCCTCCTTATCCCAATCCCCACCCCGTTCAGAGTTCAGAATAGCCCCTCTCCCCTTATCTCCCTCAAGACTGGTAGACGGGAGCTTCATGCCACCAGATCTGGCACTATAACAACAGATGCCCGCCATGATATAAGGAAGGGCTGAAAGGGGTGCCCAAGGGCCTTTGTGTGGTTACTTTGAGGAGCAGAGTTGAGAAGTAACAATCCTCTTGTTTCCACCGTGCCCCCTTTCCACCCCACCCCCCTTACCCCCCACCCCCCATTATCAAGCAGTAGGAGAATATTCCAAAAGTGCTCTTCCCTCTTTAAGTTCAGGAAAACTTAATCTGTCCTCACATCCACTAAGCCAGGGACTGATGACTTTCTACTCCCTAAATAAGGTCTAGCAATGCAGGGCTCTGGTTGGAATTTGGAGACAGACGCAGAATAGAAATGACAGAGTTGAGAGAGGAACCTGGAGGCAGGATGAGAAGGTGGGCAGACTATATTCTCACCATTTTAGATGTCAAGGAAAAGTGAATTTCCATGGCTAGAGTACGGTATAGACACTGCAGAAGATGTTAGCAGTTCCACAGTCCACCCCCAGGAGAGCAGGCTACTTTAATGACTATCTCTACATTAACTTCCAAAGGTCTACCCCAAGCCTGAACTCTTCTCTGAGCAGCAGATGTGTATGTTTATTTCTTTATTTATTTCTCCACTCAAATGGCCCAACAGCAGCTCTACTAGTTTGCTAGAACTGCTGTAACAAAGTGCCACAAACTGGGGGGCAGAACAACAACAACAAATTGTTGTCTCACCATTCCATGCTTGAAGTCCAAGATCAAGGTGATGAAAGGGTTAATTCTTCCCAAGGGCTGTCAAAAGTGAAAGTCACTCAGTCGTGTCCAACTCTGCAACCGCATGGACTGTAACTTGCCAGGCTTCCCTGTCCATGGAATCCTCCAGGTAAGAATACTGGAGTGAGCGGCCATTCCCTTCTCCAGGGGATCTTCCCGACTCAGGGACTGAACCTGGGTCTCCTCCACTGCAGGCAGATTCTTTACCATCTAAGCCACTAAGGAAGTTCACGTGTTCTGAGGGAAGGATCTATTCCAGGCCTCTCTCTTTGGCTTATGGATAATGCTCTTTTCCCTGCCTCTTGTGATATCATCTTCCTTCTGTGCATGACTTCCTCTGTTGCCAAATTTCCCCTTTTTATAAAGACATCAGTCATGTTGGATTGGAGACCCCACCCTACTCTAGTATGACATCATCTTAACTAATTATGCCTGCAAAGACCCTATTTCCAAGTAAGGTCCCTGAGGGTTGGGACTTCAACATATGAATCTGAGGGGACCACAATTCAGCTCACAACATCTCACATTTGCCATGTCCCCAGTTCATCTCAGGACCTCTTCTCCCAAACCTGATCCTTTCTCAGTGTTTCTCATCATGATGAATGGTACCACCAGCCAGCCAGCCAGCCAGCCTGTGAGCCAGGCCAGCCATCTCCTGCTTTGTGTCATCATCTGCCACAAATTTTGTCCACAAATTTTGTTATATCCTCGTATATCCGAATATTTCTAGAATCCATCCACTACTTTCTTCTATATCAGCATCTTCCCTCCAAGCCACCATCATCTCTTGCTTGGCCTTCTGCAATAACAATTTGATTGGTTGTCCCCCTTCAGCTTCCGACATATTGTTTTTTTTAAGTACAAGTCTAACTGGGCCACCATTACCATCACTTAAAATAATTAAATGGCTTGTCATTGCCCCTGAACCAAAATTCTTAACACGACGTATGAGGTCCGCAAGTCAGGACTTTTACCTGCCTCTCTAGTCGTATCCCTTCCATATCACTTTCTACTTCCAGCACCATACTTCACTTTTGATTTATTGTCCTTTATCATACTTAAGTTTTTCAAGCTTGAGTATGCCAAGCTTCCCCCTCCACACTCGTGCGCACACACCTCTGAATAATCTCCCCCTGTGGTCTTTCTCCACTATCCATATTTAGTTAATTCTTACTTTTCATTCACCCAAACAGTCAAAAAATAAGTATTTACTATGTGACAAGGCTCTGATTTAGCCACTCAAGGCATATCTGTGAGCAATCCATTAATTAATCCATTAAATCCAGCGTGTGCATGCTAAGTCACTTCAGTTGTGTCTGACTCTGTGCGACCCTATAGACGGCAGCCCACCAGGCGCCTCTGTCCGTGGGATTCTCCAGGCAAGAATACTGGAGTGGGAGCTTCTCAATCAAAGTTTTGAACCTGCATCTCTTATGTCTCCTGAGTTGGCAGGCAGGTTCTTTACCACTGGCGTCATCTGGGAAGCCCAAGGAGTACCAACAGTGCGTGTGGACAGACTGTGAACAATGCACCTAATAACTGGATTAATAGCATATTAGAGAGTGATGGGGCTTCCCTTGTGGCCCAGCTGGTAAAGAATTTGCCTGCAATGCGGGAGACCTGGGTTCAATTCTTGGGTTGGAAAGATCCCGTGGGGAAAGGAAAGGCTACCCACTCCAGTATTCTGGCCTAGAGAATTCCATGGACTATACCCCTGGGGTCGCAAACAGTCAGACACGACTGAGCAAATGATAAGGAGAGTGATAAGGGCTGTGGAAATACAAGAAAAGTAGAGCAACACAGAAATGAAAGGAGGACGGGTACCGCAGGGGGCGGGGAGTAAGGGGGTTACAGTTTTAAATAAGGTGGTTAATATGGGCCTTCCTGAGAAGAGGAGATTGAGCAAGGATCCCAGGGAAGAGACAGAGTTTTCCAGGTGGGTCGGAGAAGGCAATGGCACCCCACTCCAGTACTCTTGCCTGGAAAATCCCATGGATGGAGGAGCCTGGTGGGCTGCAGTCCATGGGGTCGCGAAGAGTCAGACAGGACTGAGCAACTTCACTTTCACTTTCACTTTCATGCATTGGAGAAGGAAACGGCAACCCATTCCAGTGTTCTTGCCTGGAGAATCCCAGGAATGGGGTTGCACAGAGTCGGACACGACTGAAGTGACTTAGCAGCAGCAGCAGCATATGGAGGGAAGACCATTCCAGGAAGTAGAAGCAGCCAGAGCAAAGACCCTCAGAAAGTAGCATACCTGGAATATTGAGGACTAGCAAGGGGGACGTTGACCTGGAGCAGCGTGAATAAGACAAAGAGTTGTAGAAGTGGGGTCATGGTAGGACTAGAGTTGGGGGAGGGGCGGATCACGTAAGGCCTTGTAAATCTTTGTAGGAACTTTGGCTTCTACTCTGGGTAAAATGGGAAGTTTTCATGGGGGTTTTATTTGCAAATGAGAACTAAGATCTGCTTTAGTTTCAAACACATTAATTTAGTTTGCTCTTTGAAAACAACTTTGAAGGGTAAAGATAGAAGCTGGAAGACCAATTAAGAAACTGTTGAGCAATGCAGGCAAGGGACAATGGTGGCTAAGAGCAGGAGTGGTGGGTGGTGGTCCCAGGTCTCAGGTGCCACTTGGCAAAGTGTGCACTGGGGAAGAGTGGCATGTAAGAATCACCACATGCATTACCAGGATCCTTCCACCCAAGACCCTTCCAACTCAAAACACTGTGCTCTTTTGCGCCTCTTTCGGGATCACGTAAGTGTTTGGAGTCCTTTATCCCCAGTTCTCACATGGCTGGCTTTCTGGACTCACCAGAGGACCAAGGGTGCTCACTCTCATCTCTCCTCACCACTGCTTACCTACCCAGCCTGCTAAGCTGCACAGCTGATTTAAAATGACTCTTCCACCTTCTGACTTCCTAACTTTTCTTCTCTCACCAGAGCATTGCTCACCGTTTCCTGTTGACTCACTTTTCACTTTCTCTTCACCTTCCGGAGTCTGGGTTGAGCAGGAACTGCATCTTACTCATTCTGCCCTTCTCTCCACGGACGTCCCTGGAGCTGCACCCTCTCCACTGTGTCCCTGCCCAGCGATCACTCTGTCAGGGGACGCCTGCGGCTCCAGCCACAGCCCAGGGCCACCGAGCCGGCGTTCATTCATTCTCTCTCTGCTTCCTCCCCCGTATGTTCCTTCGCCTGCTTTCTCTCTCCTCTCTTGTGTGAAAATGACCCTGAATTCTTTGTTTTCCCCTTTCTTTTCCCTTTCAACCTTTGACGGGTTCTGTTTATTTGTGTCTCCAACCTCAAAAATGCATTTGTTAACCTTCCTCCTGCCCTTTCTTTGCGAGGACTTGACTTGCCTATTCATCCACAAGCAATCACCAAGGAAGCTAGAGAAGTCAGTGTGGGCATCAAGCTCTCTGAATGCCTCTTATCAACCCTGGGGGCCCTGAAAAACGAGGCACCCCAGAATGTACTTCCTCGACACTTAAAGGCAGGTGCCCAGCGAGCAGAATTCTGTCCCTGTATTCCCAGAGGAGGATTAAGGACAGTACAATAATATTTCATCTAGAACTCTACAATAAGCAATGTCACCTTTCCAGAAAACAGCTATGAGCTGGGGAGAACATAAACAGGTCTCTCACTGTCGAAACATGCTGCAAGCTCCAGGCACTAAAACTGAGGCACATGACGCATGGTAAAGTCACCTGGGATTTCATCGTCACTCATTTTTGTTTATTTTTGTGTGTTCTTTACAGTGGGGAATCAGATGTCCAACCTCATAGTCAACTGGAAATACCAAATTTGGAGAAAGGAGATATTCTACCTTAGGTAAGGAAACATACAGCAGTGAGAAGAAATAGCACACAGTCTGGAAGGAGGAAAACAGCTGTAATAAGTTAGCACTGGAACCACATGGAAGAGTGGGGTTTATAGGCTGACAACTCTATCACAGAAAAGCTGCCCAGAGATGAGGTATAGCTTTTTGGCAGTGATGACCTAAGAGAAAGAAAAGAAAGGTGTGGAGATGCTGGAGTGGGCCAGGGGGACAGCAGCAGCGGACCTGAGATGGTAACAAGGGGCTTTCATGTGTGGGAAAAGATTCGGTGACTCACCAGCTCCCCATGTTTCGTTTTCTCCGAGCCCACATCCCGACATCTACCATCCCTGCTCCCCATTCTGGGCCCAGTGGCCTTCTCACCAAACCACAGACTTCAGAGGTAAGAGAGTATTAAGGTGACCTCCTCTTCTGGTGAGCACCATCTGTCCCTCGTCCCTTTAGTCCAGCCTGAGACCCAGGCACCACCACGCAGCCTTTTAGGATGTCCCACCTAGACTCTACTCCTGTCCCTTCCAACACAGCCAGCGGTGATGAGAATCCACCAGGAGCTTTCATGACGATAATAGCATCTTATCTTCACTGTGACCTATGGGGGAGATACCGCCATCCCCAAGTTACAGGAGAAACTGGGAGCTGCTAGAAGAGGTCAGACTGAATTCAGTTCGATTGAGGCAAAGCCTATGGCTGTTATGCTATCTCGTGCTACTCCAACGTACAGACAGCCGTAATCTATCTCCTATCCATACCCCAAATTACTTGATCATTGCAATTCAAAATACATTTTCTCTATCCCTTTAAGAGAGCCAAAACTTATATTTTTAAAGTTTCTTGGTATTGTGTTTCTCATAAAAATGATCCAAGTCTTAGATCTGTGATATATGTGTTCACGATTCAATGACAAAGATTTAGGAAAATTTTCTCAGTACTGCTGCATTACAACTTATGTACCTCTAAGTTATTTATCTATATATTCAGCAAAGCATTTTTGGAAAGGCCTTACATTTTTGGTGATGAATTATTTTCAGATGATTCCCAAATGAACTAGCCTAGGGTCATGGGGTCACGGGGTATATATTCTCTCCTTTACTGGTTTCATGAAACTTCACTTGTCCACTGGAGTATTGGCTTTGTTTGTATGTGAACAATGATCAAAACCATTAAAATATTCAGTGAAAACAGTCACACTACAACCATTGCAATAACTACCCATTTTGCACCTATATTCGAGTTTTCTCAAAGGCACTTTAATGAGCTCAGTTGTTTAGGTTGGTGTAAGCATTAAGAAGTGAGAAGGGAGGATCAGGTGAGCACTCCCTGTAATAGATTTCGCGGTGTGCACCTAATGCCAGACTTGAGCATTTCTCATACTGGGGGTCTAGAAATCACATCCTTGCTGATTATCCAGTTGGTCAGCTTCTACATTCCCCCCAGCACTCTTGATCTTCTCCTGCTGTAACAGATAATGCCTCCGTCTTCTGCAAGATTCACGTGTGTGAATGTGTGTGTGCTCAGTCACTCAGCTCAGTTGTACCCAACTCTTTGCAACACCACGGACTTTAGCCCACCAGGCTCCACTGTCCAGGGGATTTTCCTGATGAGAATACTGGAGTGGGTTGCCATTTCCTCCTCCAGGGGATCTTCCCAACCCAGGGATCTATGCCATGTCGCCTCTGTCTCCTGCGCTGACAGGTGGAATCCTTTCCACTGAGTAAAACCCCTCCGCAAGTTTTACTCTGGTTAAAGTGACAATTATTCATATGATTGTGAATAGGTGTTTTCTCCACAATCTGACTTCAATCATATTCTCAGACACATCCTTCCCAAGTTTCAGAAGGGAGCAAAAGAGTAGTTAGGGGATTCCCCTGCTTGATGTTCATGTCATAAATCATTTCTGTGTTGGTTATCTATACCCACGAAAAAAAAGCTGTATTTTTCTCAGTGTGGACGAGTCTGTAGTAGATGAATGGCCAACACAGCGCGGCATGCACAAGGCTGATGCTATTTTCCACTGCTTATAAAGCATGGTGGCAAGTCAGGCATTTTAAGTCATCCTGTAAACCCCAAGGAAATGTTTCCTGACCCACCAAAATTGCCTGTGAACATTAACAGAAACTCCTATTCGAACACAGTAGTCATGAAATGGAGGTGAAAAGGTAGAATAATGAGGTGCAGCAGGTTCTTTTAATAAATTTTCACTCATCCATTCAACAAATATTTCCTAAGCAATTACTGTATGCAAACCATACTCTTAGGAATTGGGTTGGGTGACTGATCCAAGGAGAAAAGCAACAGATTTGTCCTTGTGTCAGGGTCCAGTCAAGAGCACGGAAACCATATGGGATATTTCAACAGAGTATCTATCACGGGAAATGGGAGACACAAGTGTCGGGAAGAATGCGGTGACACAGACTTGTTAATTATAGGAAGTAAGATGCATCTCAGGCTGGGGAACCACAGGGAAAAACTTAGAAGTTGGAGGAGGCACCCCTCGGAGTTGGGCTTGGTTATCTGCCTCTCAAAGAGCTGGGGTTGCGATGCCTGAGATGAGAGCTGGCCCAGTTGCTGCCAGTGCCTCTGAGGGACGCCAGGAGGTGGGCTCCCGAGGCTGGACCCAAGTGCTGCTGATGAGGTGGTGGGTCATCCCTGAGATATGACTTTCAGGAACATCAAGCAACAGGAAGGAGCCGGTCCCTTCTCCTTCCACTGCCTTCCAGTCTCTCTCCTGGTGCCCTTAATGACAGAACCTAATCAGGAGGAGGTCCATCTTTGGAGCAGAGTGAGGAGGGTGAATCTCGAGCTGCGTGTGTCCACTGCTTAATAACGGCATACGTGTCTTCTATTGTCAAATCTAACAGGGAAGATGAAGCACGTGTGCAAATGCAAAGTTAAAATTAATAAGTAATCTCACAGTTATATGGTGTAGGTGTTCTGGGGAGAACATACTTATTTCCAAGTAGGGAGACAAGGAAAAGCTTTAAGGAGGGAATGAAATCTCACATCAGACTTGAAACGCAATAAAGTCTGAATAAATTGAGAAAAGATAAAGGGAACTTCAGGCAGAAGGTACAGGGTGGCAGGAAACCACAGAGACCAACAGATTGGGAAGCAGGCTGGGAAAATACCATAGAGGGCTTTGAATTGCACACTAAAGAATGCTCTGGATTTTTCAACACTTGAACACTAAATTCTGCCAGATTGTTTGAATCCCTGGTGACAATATTCAAATTTAGTGCAAGAAGTTGGGACATCTTTTCAGGGTGACAAGAGCCCTTACAATAAGTAGATTGCAAGGCCCCTCAAAAATCAAATTTGTGACACTGTAATTCTACACTACCAGGCTTTCCAGCAGTAGCCAGTTAATTGAAGAAGTGCTAGACATTTCACTAAACTCGGTGTGGTGTTCAGATCACTTGCAGTTCACTTTTGGCATGGTCTAGAGGTGGAGACACTTTCCGTATAAATCTCTGCCCAGCCGCTGCGTGCCCAATGGTCACAGTGACACACACCGGCTGCGTGGCACAGTCATCTGTCATTCCCGAACACAGACAAGAATGTCATCCACTCTGTAAATAAGTCTATTTATTTCCCCGTTGATGGAAGTTACCGCATTCAAACAACGTGCCTTCCGCAACAAATTCCGGCGGCTGGGCGTGGGAAGACAGAATCAGCTTGGGGTTGGCGTGATTCGTTTGAATCCATGGTGCGATGTGCAGGTAAAGGCTCGGGGGGAGAGGAGGAAAGCCTTGATCTTTTGTAGTGTTTGCTGATTTCTGTGGTGTACATATATTAATACCATGGCCAATTCCAGGCTATCAATCTGACATCACTAACCTTGAGATTGGGCAAAAATGTGCAAAATCAACTCTTGCAGACCAGAGTGAGCTAGCTCCAGCATAATGCTGGTAGGCGTTAGGTAGAGGAGGAAATGACATGAGGCAGCCAAGTACAAATGGCCTAGAAATCAGGATGATAATTAGGCTAAAGGAGAGGAGAGACATAGATGCAAGAATCAATAGCTCTTCCCAGAAGTATTGAAAACCCTTGGGAAGGTAATCCTGGGGGAAGAGAAGAAGAAAGAAGTGACCAAAGATGTGCAATCATGGTCACCTGTCTCCAAGGTGGTGCAGTTTCTTAAATTCCCTGAAAACTTTGTTGAGAAAAAGCATTGTACTCTCCCAAAGTCCACCTTAATATTTTCTGAAGAACTTAGGAAGGACTTCCCTGGTGGTCCAGTTCAGAATCTGCCTTTCAATCCGGGGGATGTGGGTTTGATCCCTGGTCCAGGAACTAAGATCCCACATGCTGCAGGGCAGTAAAGAGGCTGTATGTGAAACTAAGACCCAACACAGACAAATAAATAAATACTTTTCATAAAGAACTTGGAAAAATAAATTGTATCTGTTAAAATTTCTGAGGCTAAGATGAAATTTTATATGAGAAATGAGGCATATGTATAGCTTCCATTTTTTATTCTAGAGATCACATGTTTTCCCCATGACTCAGAGAGATGTCCCATTTCTTTGTACTGAATAGGCCAACAGCACAAATAAATTTGTTCTGTAGTATTTCTGAGGCATGGGGTGACAGTCCCATGTAGTCGTTTGCTAATTGCCTTGTTCACAAGCCTGAGTGTGGTAAAATATTTTATTCAGCCATAAAAATAACGACATTAAAAATTAAATTAATAATGATTAAAATTAAGTATTAACCATTCAATTAAATTTAAAAATAAATCCAGGGACTTTTAATTCTCCTTATGGAGAAAAACAAACTGAGTTAATAAGCTTGACAAATATTTAATAAATATTTAACGTCATAGCCACATCCTACATGGAGAAGAAAAAAGTTAAAATTTGATATCAGAGGTTATAAAACTGTCTTACGGTTTTGCTTTTACAAGACGCTTGAGTTACACTAGGATGCTAATGGAGGGTAAACTTGTGTTTTCAATCAGAAAGAAAGCATATAAACCGGAGCCAGTATTCAGTGCTTATTTTCAAGAAACCAACGAGGTCTAATCAGTTTCTCACGGAGAACAAGGGATTTGAGTGCTGGCAAGTTCTAAACTCCGTGCCAGGCCCGACTCAAACACACGCGTGTGAGCACACACAGACAAGCCGCAGCCGTAGCTGAGCCTGCAAAGGTAGGCGCTGGAGAAGGGCTCCTGCTTTGCACAACGCAGCAGCCCGCCTCTTGCTGGAAGATCGCCGCATGCCTATTCTGCCACCTTGTGTGATGCACACATATTACAAGACAAAACATCTTCAGACACTTCTTCTATTAGCCCTTATTAGCTGGCTTTCTTCCTTGGGGGGAAAAAAAAAATGAATGGTCCTATTTCAAGGGTTACCACCACCAAATCATTTGTGCAACTGAAGAGCAGTGATTTGACTCCCAAGATGTCCTTATCTTAGGAGTATTAACAGATGAAGCTAGGGCAGAGAGGCTGGCCCACATAAAAACACAAAAGGATAGGTTTATAAAGATGTGGAAATGGAGGACTTTTCTGGTGGCTAAGACTCTGAGCTCCCAATGCAGTGGATCCAGGTTCAAACCCTGGTCAGGGAACAAGACCCCACATGCCACAGCTAAAGATCCTGCATGCTGCAAGGAAGATCAAAAATCCCTCATGCCACAACTATGACTCGATGCTGCCAAAATAAATTAATTTTAAAAAAGATGTGGACATGCTCTTTCTGGGCTCAGCTGACTCTTGGTCCTGGGAACACCCGGGTGGAAATGAGGTGGAGCACAGGGGACCATGATGCTTATCTGGAGGCCCCAGGAAAGTCACGGGTGGGTAACCATCCTTGGTATTCTCCTGCTCACCACATCCACCATCATGCAGGCATTGAGGCCAGCTCCCACACGGTGACTTCACTGTGCCTGCACCAATGTTTAGTAACAGCAGCAGGGATTTGGAACCAGATATTCCAAATGACTTCCTGACCCCTCTGACTCAACACGGGAGGATCTACCTGCCAAAACTGAGCCGCACTTGGAATCGAGAAACACTATGAGCCGTGGAGTCTGCCTAACAAGGACAAGGTTACATCTTCCAGCCCAAGCACCCTGGACAAACCTTTATGAGAGTAGGCCAAAGATCTTCAGGCTGGACATGAAACTTGTCATTCTCATCTGTTTGGGCAAGGCAACTGAATCATATATACTCTGATTCCAAAGTGAGTGTCAAATTTGATTTCTGGTACTACTGGAATGCTAACCCTATCTTAAATACAGCCACACAGGAGTAATGTTATTTATATCTTAAATGCGTGTGTGCTAAGCCAGTTCAGTCGTGTCTGACTCTTTGTGACCCTCTGACTGTAGCCCTCCAGGCTCCTCTGTCGATGGGATTCTCCAGGCAAGAATACTGGAGTGGGTTGCCATGCCCTCCTCCAGGGGAATCTTCCTAACCTAGGAATCAAACCTGCATCTCTTATGTCTTCTGCTCTGGCAGGCGGGTTCTTTACCGCTAGTACCACCTGGGAAGCCTATCTCAATACTTGGAAAATATTATCACTTTGAATAATATTGTTCTCCCTTCCAAGTGATTTATTTTCTGATAAAATTACTCTTTTGATTCTCACAACCATCTCTGAAATCCCATAAGTTGTCGAAAATGGTTTGCAATGACTAATTAGAAGTGTTGTAAACATGCTCAGAAAGCCTTTCTCCAGAGGAACTGCGCGCCCAGGGGAGCCAGCTCTGGCCCCTGTCAGCCCTGGGTCTGAATGCCACCTCTGACTCTTCAACACACCTCTCTGATTTCAGTGTAAAAAAGAGATAATAATAACTATGTTGACAAAGTTTCCTGGAATATCGGCAGTACTATATTAGAGCGCATGGAGGAAGCACACCGCTCAGTCATGTCTGACTCTTTGAGACCCCATGGACTGTAGCTCCCCAGGCTCCTCTGTCCATGGGATTCTTCAGGCAAGAGTACTGGAATGGGTTTCCATTCCCTTCTCCAGGGGATCTTGACGACCCAGGAATCAAACCTGGGTTTCCTGCATTGCAGGCAGGTTCTTTACTGACTGAGCCACCCACATGGTAGGTGGCTGCTCCAAATTCTATAAACAGCATTCAAGTGTGGTCAAAAGAGAACCGCAGGAAGAGAGAGGGAGACCTGAAGTGTATTATGCCTGACGCTTAACGATGCTAATGTGCCTAAATCTCATACATTGATATTACTGAGAAAACAAAGGGGGTTTTCCTTCTAATCTTGTTATCATTTACTGACAAGGATTTAACAGGGATGGTAGGCTGTGCCATGTTGTGTTATATAGTACAATGAAGCTCGTCAATGGAATGCCTACGTGGAGTTTAACTGTGACATCCCTGAAAGCACTATGGTAATTTACTGGATATTTACACGATCATATTGCCAGAGCTGTCTGCAGCAGAAGACCTCAAGTTGCTTTATGTGAGGAAAAGATGAGGCTACTGCCCAACCTGATAAATTCTATCCTTCAGAGTAATCCTACCAAACCCAGGGGCAAAAGGCTGTAGAAAGAGATTTTATTAAGAGAAAGCAGGAATGAGCCATCAACCTTATTTGCACAGGATCACTTTCTGCCTCCAGCCTTCGCACTGGGTCACTCAAGCTTTCAAACCAGGACCCACTTCAGATTGGGGGAGAGAGGGACCTCTTCTGGCTCTCCTAAGGAACTGACAGAATGTCTGGGTTACACAACAGTCATTAATCCTCACCCCCAAGTAAAAATGCCCTTCTCCAGGTTTTTTTTAATCGGAGGATAATTGCTTTACAATATTGTGTTGGTTTCTGCCACACAGCAGCACGAATCAGCCACCAGTATACTGAGAGTCTGCCATTCTCCTCTGAGCAGGAAATCCAGGGATGAGGTGAGAGTTGCCTGCTCCCTCTGCCCTTCGGGACCTTCTCACTCAAGGACAAGAACCAAGACATGTCCTCTGTAGCCCAGCCTCAGCACAGAGCCACATGCATAGTAAAGGACTACTCACATTTATTGCTTGAATGATCAAATGAACAAACTCTTAAGTTAGGCACCAAGATTTCCAATCATTATCAAGGGTTAAACTTTTCTGTTCAGGAGAGTATTATTTTGCTTAATCTTCCAGTGTGACATCTAGCAATCTTTTCAAACAGTTTCTGCCACCTGATTCTATATTTGTTATCATCCATCTCTTTTCTGTCAGAAATCTTTGTGTTATATTTAGCTGAGATCCTAAAAGAAATTTAACATCTCCTGATCAGCATCTTTTAATTAGCATATTGAGCTTCCCTGAATATAAGAGTAAATTTCAGTATTCATCAAAGCTACTAATACTGACAGTTGAAAAACACTAGAACATGAAAACAATTGATGCAAACAGAAATAAATTTCTAGAGAATCCTTACAAGATAGGAAAACAATAAATAATAACCAGGAACAACTATTCCCATTTGTTTCAGAAATGTCTGTATCTTCACGCAAAATAATTTCTTGGAAACCCATGATGCTTCAATAATACACATCTACTAATTTGGTAAAGCATACAATGACATGTGAAGGGCTCAGAACACTGCCTAACACACAGCAAGTAAGAGAATATATTATTATTTACAAAAGGTTTTTCCAACTCACAAATATTTAAGGAGATGATGAAACTTTTCAAATAGTACTAGCAGGATTAAGAGCTAGATTCATTTAAAAATTGAAGAATCACCATTTGTTTTGCCTTAAAAAGTGTAATTTAATTGGTGTTTCTGTTACCACAAGCAGACAACTAACCTGATCTCCATCCCTATGGAAAAGTGAAACCAGAAAAAAAATAAATAGGTTTATATTTTCAGGATTTGTACAAAATAAGAAAAAGAACGTCATCAATATAAAGATAAATGAACACTAAAACAGGCTACCTATGATGATTGGAAGATCTGTTTCTAAGGATGTTTAATGAGAGTCTCAATGAGATAAACTGAAAGTCTCTTCTCTTGAGGGCATAGAATTGATTACTATGGAGAACCCTTCCTAACTCTCTTGAAGGTTAAGAAATGTTGTGATTGGCATGTAATGAAGCAAAAAGACCCCCAAAAGAATCTTAATTCTCTACAAGAGAGAAAAAAAAATTATATAATCTGAGCATAAAAAAAAAAATCACACCCAGAGGCAATAGAGATTCAAAGGAATTCCACATACACCTGGACAGCCCTAAATGTACTGGCGTCCAGGAGCATCATCTTTACTGCACCATTTCTGCCTTCCTTCTGTCTATCTCACTCTTGTAATCAAGAAAACAGATCAAAGTATAGCAAAGTTCTTTTCAGGTGCTCGAAGGATCAAGAGTCTGTGTGTTTCAAATGATGCCTGTCACAGGAATAACACATGCCAAAACACAGGCTGTACATGATCGTGTTTCCAAGCCTGAGAATAATGACCCCCAGATTAAGACTGAGCCAGCCAGAAAGCCACGAAGATGGATTCTGAGCAGCTCTTGTTATTGGAGAAGAATAGACTTTTTTTTTCAGATTTACAATCAAGACCAGTGGTTTGAGACCATTCGGAACTTGTCAAGCTGAACAATATCCCTTTAAGTTACATTGGAACAAAGGTTCTGCATGTTGTTTCAGCAGTTTTAGAATGGTGCTTTCAAAGTGCAGACTGGGAACAACAGGACCAAAATTGCTTGGGAATTTGTTAGAAATACAAATTATTGGGACTAACCCTGATCTGCCAGTCCAGAAACTCTGGAAATGGAGGCCAACGGTCTCTGTGTTAACAAGTCTTCTCTTTGATCCTAATGGCAGCTAAAGTTTGAGACGGCTTCCCTAGTGGTTAATACAATAAAGACTCTGCCTGCAATATAGGACACCTGGGTTTGATCCCTGGGTCGGGAAGATCCCCTGGAGAAGGGAATGGCAATCCACTCCAGAATTCTTGCCTGGAGAATTCCAAAGACAGAGAAAGCTTCTAGGGTAATGGCACTGAAGTGTTTCTGGAATCATGTTAGTTCTCATCCTGAGCCAGAAGAATCATAGGATGAAAATTTACTCATTTGAACTCATTATAATAGAACACTCTTCAGAAATTAGATGTCATGAGGAACCAAAGGAAGCAATTGAAATGGTTGAAAGGCTGAATTGGATAATGGTTCTCTGTGACTGAATTATAGTTCCAAAAAAAGACACAAGAATTGTGACATAATTTGCAATTAATATGTGATGCTTTTCTTACAAATTACAAGCTTCCACATGCTACAGCTGATGTATAACTAGGTGACATCATTGTGAAGTAAACCCTGAGATTAAACAAATGACCTGCTGAAAACTGAAACTGTTTCTGGAACAGAAAAGACACTATGGTCAAAATCTGAGCTGTGTTCTCTTATCAGTTCCACAATGGATGCACCAGTTCACTAGCTGAATAGGAAACTGAATATATGTTGTGTCAAATATTGCCATTGAGTCTGGGTAATCTTCTGATCACTGCCCCATTCATAAAAAAGCTGTCTGCTTGTTAAATCAAATAGTGACCCTAAAAACAAAAGATATGCTATAGAAACACACAGAGGAAAATAGAACACACTCTCTGACCACAACAAACAAAAACTAAATGATACGCTTAAATGAAAACTTCATACACTGGAGGAAAAAATAGAACCATCTTCTGGAAAACAATTGGGTCAAGGAAGAAATCAATCTGTATAAATAAACATGATTTTCTATATGTTTATTACTATAGAATTAAAAGGCTATATTTGGCATGGTCTGAAGTAAAATATATACACTACAAGATATACATAAAATTTGCTTGGGGAACGTTGCTAGGAAACAACTTTTTGAAATAAACTATTTTCTTCAGAGTAGCTGAATCTGAAGAACAAAGAAAAGACAGGAGAGATGTTTCTTTGTGTACTTTGAAGTCTTGGTCAGAGAAAACAAACAGCTTGTAAACATAAATCTCAAAAACAGTACATGAGGATGACTCTCTGAACCGGAGGAGCTGATTCGCTAGGGGTGACTGCTCATAGCCACACCCTGCGCAAAGTGATCCAGGACAGAAGAGGTGCTTCCAGGGTTTGTTCTGAGTCGTTTCAGATTTCCCAATCCAGACTCCAAACATGCGGCCGCTTGTTCTCCTGGACTGCAACTTGCTTTGATTCTTTTCATAGATTTGAGACAGAAACTACAGAACACTGTACCCAGAATTACAGGCCAGCCCATGTTTCCTCACCTTTAATCTCCCGGCTGTAACACCAAGGACTTCCCCAGTATTGTTATCAAAACCCTCTGCCAGCAGTGGGCTACTCTGACGATCTGAACATTCTGGACTCAGCAGCCATTCAGACTGACTTGACTGTGGGCCCCAACACAGAGAGGTTTGCCTGTAGCTGAGCGAAGGCTCGGAGGGACCTGATCTGGAGGCAGTTCCAGCGAGGAGGAGAGTAAGACAGGTGTGTCCTGACTCCTCTGAGGAGAGAAGGCTTTCTCCCTGAGTCCTCTGACTGTACCTACAAACTAGCAGATATTGAGGTCTATAGTGACATGGAGTTATAGCCTTTTTAAAAATCTTAAACTGAGTATAGAGGGAGATGTTTTTCTCTAACTTACTTACCGAGGGCAGGAACCAGCAGGCAGAATTTCAAGAGAAGAGCAGTTTAACCTAGCGGTTCAGACCGCAGCCTCTGGAGCCAGACCTCCTGGGTTCGAGTCCTGGCTCTCACTAGCCTCTCTGTGCCTCAGTTTCCCCATCTGTGAAGGGGGTGAATGACTGCACAGGTTCTTTTGAGGTTAATTGGACTAATATTCACAAAATGCTTAAAATGATGCTTGCCATGACCGTTATATGTCAGTCATGTCCGACTCTGCAACCCCGTGGACTGTAGCCCGCCAGGCTCCTCTGTCCATGGGATTCTCCAGGCAAGGATACTGGAGAGGGTTGCCAGTCCCTCCTCCAGGGGACCATCGCTACCCAGGGATCAAACTAGTGTCTCCTAGGTATGCTGCCTTGGCAGGCAGGTTCTTGACACTAGCGCCAGCCGGGAAGCCCAAGATGATGCTTGTGTGCGGCACTTAGTCACTCAGTTGTGTCTGACTCTTTTCAACCCAAGGACCATAACCTGCCAGGCTCCTCCGTCCATGGAATTCCCCAGGCAAGAATATTGGGCTGGGTTGCCATTCCCTTCTCCGAGGGATCTTCCCGACTCAGGAATCAAACCCAGGTCTTCTGCATTGCAGGTAGATTCTTTACTATCTGAGCCACCAGGGAAGCCCCCCAGAATGATGCTGGGTTTAGTCACTAAGTCGTGTCCGACTCCTGTGACCCCATGGACAGTAGCCCACCAGGTTGCTCTGTCCTTAGGATTTTCCAAGCAGGAATACGGGAGTGGGAAATGATGTTGGTATATAGTAATTTGGGCTTCCCAGGTGGCATTAGTGGTAAAGAACCTGACTGCCAGTGCAGGAGACTTAAGAGACTTAGGTTCGATCCCTGGGTCAGGAAGATCCCCTTAAAGGAGGGCATGGCAACCCGCTCCAGTATTCTTGCCTGGAGAATCCCATGGAAAGAGGAACCTGGTGGGTTGCAAAGAGATAGACATAACTGAAACGACTTAGTGCGGACATAATAATTTACTTATTAATGGCTGTTAAATAAATTTAAGCAGACACTCTGAAGGCAGGAGCATGTCTCCTCTCACTGAGCAGATAAGAGATCAAACCTGTGGATAAGGAACAGTGACCTTAGTAGACCTTGCTTCTGAGCAGTCGTTTTAGCCTATAAGACCGAAATGAAAAAGAATGCGTGACAGAGCCACAAATCTCAGGCCCTAATATTTAGGGCATTTTTCCTGAGGTCTTCAGTAGGCCAGCTAGGAGTACAATTAAAGCTTATTTAGCTATAACAAAGTGGTAATAAAACATATTAAGCTTTATGAATCTACTCATAGGCAAATTTATAGTCAAGGGTTCTTATTATTTACAAAGTTAAAGAGAAAGGGAAAATATAATCAAGCTATCAATTTAGGAAAAAAAAATACAAGGAGCTTCAGAAAACAGAAAGACATAATCCTAATAAAATCAGAAATTAAAACATGGTAGAGTTAACAAGTTCGAGCTCAGTTCTAAAAAAATGAAAGGCAGAAATGGCACAATTAGAGAAAATAAATATTAAAAAGTGACAGAAAATATTTGAAAATTATAAAGTACACCATGGATAATTATAAGCAAATAAATTAAGCAATCTCAGCAAAACAGACAATTTTCTGGAAGAAAAACATAAATTACCAAAACTGACTTAACAATAGAAAGAGAACCTGACAAGAGCAATGCTGGTGAAATTATTGATAGAGTTATTAAAAAACATCCCCCATAAAAGGCTTCAGCCCATTAACCAGAGAATTATTTCAAACGTTCAAGGAGCAAAGAATTCCCATGCTGAATATAAACAGCTACTGCATTGAGGAAAAGAAAAATACTCACATTATTCAATGGAGTGAATATATATCCCTGATACCAAAATCTAATAAAGTTAACATGAAAATTAAAATCATAGACCAATTTTACCTATGAATAGAGAAATAAAAACACTAAGTATTGTAAAATATTAGCAAAGACAATCCAAGGGGTATTAAAAAAAAATCTACCAATTCCAAGTAGTTATTATCCTAGGATTTTAGAGGGTTCAGTATCAAGGAACTTTTAATTTTATCACATTAGTAGGCTAAATAACAAAAACTAAATTTTTCAACAGATAAAGACATGTGATATTCATTCCTATGAATGATACTTTTAAAAAGAGATAAATGGCTAATTCACTGACATTATTAACAAAATCTTTTTCAAATTAATCTCCACATTATATTTCATATATATATTTTATATTATAGTATCTTTTCCCAAATGGAAATCCTCAGAAATATTGTTATCTAAAATGAAAACACATGCAGTTCTAAAAGAAAGGCGGGGGGGGGGGGGGGGCAGTAAGTTGGGATAAGCATCAGGATTCTTTGTCCAAATAAGTTGAACAATATTTAAACATATTTATAACTACAGGATGACTTGGAAACATTTGTATGGTAATGTGAATTACAAATCTCAATGAACTGCAAACATTTTTTGTACAAAGCACTAGTCCCCTCAGAATACAGTTTGGGAAATATTGTCCTGGAGGGATTTCTTTTATATCCAAACCAAATAAGTAGGGTTATTTCTATCACTGCCTATATTGATTTAGAAATTCTGACCAGAATTTAAACTCTGATTTAAATTTCTGACCAAAGAAAGGATGATGAAAAGTTAGAAAGAGACAAATATTATCTGATATCACGTATGTGGAATCTGAAAAATAAGGCGAATGTATATACAAAACAAACAGACTCATGGGCATAAAAAGTAGTTTATGATTACCAAAAGGAGTAGGGAGGGACAAATCAGGGGTATGGGATTAATAGATACAAACTACTATGTATAAAAAGAAAAACAACAAGAATATATTGTATACACAGGGAATTATAGCCATTATCTTGAAATGACCTATAATGGAGTATAATTGCGAAGAAATGGAATCACTATGCTATACACCTGAAATTAACATAGTACTGTAAATCAACTATAATTCAGTATAAAAAAAAGAAAAAAAGAATGACATATAAACCAAACAAAATAGCTATTACTATTAAAGGAACACAAAAATATAGATCATATGGTATAATCGTATCACAATTAATGATAATTATAATTACTACAATACATGTACACTCTCGATGACAATGAAAAACACATGAACCTTTATGCATGTTCTGGATGAGAAAAGTGGGCTATATGAAAAATACAAAGGTTTGTGAAAATATAAGATGTTTTAATAAATGAGCAGGCATATGATATTCCCAAATGAAAATTCGAATATTACAAACTCCCACTTGGATTTGCAGGGACTTAAAAAGATGACTTTATTGTTCATCTGAAACATAGAAAGGAAAACCAGGTTTTGTCATACCTTGACAGTGTGATTTCAATTAGTCAATTAGAAAATAATATGATAAAACCAGTCAAGAATATTTAAATGGATCAACCCAGAAATTCTGTTTTGAAGTTACAGCCAAAAAATCTAGAAGTGTTATATTTTGTGTGTAAATATGCTCCATATTTCATTATTTATAATGACAAAAGTTGAGGCAAGCCTAAGTGGTAATAGCTACCATTTCCAGATCACATACTCACTGAATACATGGCAGAGTTTATAGATATGAAAACTGAGGTTCAGAGAGGAGAAATTACTTCTCTCTGATCACAGAGAAAAAAGTAATTGAGCGTGCATTCAAGCCCAGTTTCTAGGAAAGCGCATGTTCTTTATACATCTCGTTCTGCCACTAAAGCAATAAAAACGAGGGACTATTTAAATAAATATCTCTCATCTGTTTTTCCGGAGAAGGCAATGGCACCCCACTCTGGTACTCTTGCCTGGAAAATCCCATGGACGAAGGAGCCTGGTAGGCTGCAGTCCATGGGGTCGCGAAGAGTCGGACACGACTAAGCGACTTCACTTTCACTTTTCACTTTCATGCATTGGAGAAGGAAATGGCAACCCACTCCAGGGTTCTTGCCTGGAGAATCCCAGGTACCGGGGAGCCTGGTGGGCTGACGTCTATGGGGTCACACAGAGTCGGACGCGGCTGAAGCGACTTAGCAGCAGCAGCAGCATCTGTTTTTCAGAGTGTTAAGACCCTTCACAAGTAAGATGTAAAGATTTTGTAGTAAAATGGCCAGTGTTCATACTATTGTGAACTGAAAGGAGGTGGAAGCATATATGTATACTGTAGCAACTGAAAGGAAAACCCAGATGCCCAGAGAAAGACCGGAAGAAAACTCCGAGATGCTAGTCGTTTCTCATTAGGGGATGGGTATGTAGACACTTTTTCCTCTTGTTTCCAATTTGTTGATAAGGTATTATAGCTATATTAATTTTATCATTAAAAAAGAAAAACTTATAAAACAAAAAAGAAGTAAAAACAATATACAGGTGCAAACTCCAAAAGGGCATCCCTGGTGGCTCAGTTGGTAAAGGATCTGCCTGTGATGCAGGAGACCCCGGTTTGATTCCTCGGTCTGGACGATCCCCCAGAGAAGGGATAGGCTACCCACTCCAGTATTCTTGGGCTTCCCTTGTGGGTCAGCAGGTAATCTGCCCACAATCCAGGGGTCCTGGGTTCGACCCCTCAGTTGGGAAGATCCTCTGGAGAAGGAAAAGGCTACCCATTCCAGTATTCTGGCCTGGAGAATTCCAGGGTCCCAAAGAGTTGGACACGACTGAGTGACTTTCACTTGAACTCCAAAAGAGAGGGAATGTCCTGTGTCTAAAACAAAATTAGTTTCTTTCATAGCACTTTGTAGGTACTTTGCACATATCATGAACTGAACAAACATGCTGTAATTAGACTGAAGCATATTCATGTACAACATTCAGCTTTTTGCAAGAACCTGAATGCTCACCAAACGGTGTTGGACAAGGAACAACAACAACAAAAAAAAAAAAACCTTATCTGATTGAAATTACAAGGGAGATAGGATAAATACAGTATCTATTTTGAAATTTGGCTTCAGCATCATAGTATATTGATTTTATAATGTCCAGAGCAACTAAACAGCAAAAACACGTAATGTGCCACACAATACACTGTCTGAAGTTACTTTGGTCATCACCTAAATTTCAGAGAATAGGTAAGGGGCATAGGGACACTATCAAAGAAAATTGATTTTTTACAGCTAATAACCTGTACTTGGTGGCAGAACACAGCATCAGAATCAGCGTTCTGTGTTCAGATAATTTCACCGGCCTTCCCTGCTGTTCGTCCAACACCCCCACAGTTCTCCATCTGCCGCCAGCCACCTCCTGTCCCAGACTTTCTGATGACCACACAAGTAGGTTTCAAAACGTGACCCAGTAATTTGTATGGCATCTTTGATCCTCAGCACTTTTTCTACTGCAATACAGAGATTAAAGCCTCAGGAAGGGAAAAATGGTGACATATCTTTCAGGGAAATTGAATTTTTCCTACCAGAGGTGAGAACACTTAAGGGGGCACTTTATCCCCAGTACAACATTTCCCCTACTTTAGGAAAGCAGTTTGGCCTGGAATGGAAACAATGTCCTCTGGGCTCAACTCTCAGCCTTTCTCTCTAGCAAGGCTGTTTATTACTACGCGAGCACTCTCCCCAGGTTTAGATGCAGTTACAATGGGCACGATTAGAGAACAGGCTTAACATCTGGATTAAACCTACATAAAGTTCGCAGGCAGAGCAGCAGGCAGCTGAGCCTCAGGCAGCTGCTAGCAGTCCCCTTGAGCAAAAGGATCCCCAGGTACCCATCCCCTGGTATTCATCTCCTGGTACCCATCCCCTGGGACTCATCCCCTGGGACTCATGGGCTTCACGGGTGGTGCTGGTGGTAAAGAATCTGCCTGCCAATGCAGGAGATGTAAGTGATGCAGGTTTGATCTCTGGGTTGGGAAGATCCTCTGGAGAAGGAAATGGCAACCCACCCCAGTTATCCTTGCCTGGGAGATTCCAAGGACAGAGGAGCCTGGCGGAGTACAGTCGATGGGGTCACAAAGAGTCAAACACGGCTAAGCATGTTGCATCCTCCTTCTTCCTCTCCTTCCTTCCTCTTCTGGTTCACACAGCTTTCTCTCAACCCCCTCCCTCTGCCCCTAGACCAAGATTCCCACTCCCTGAAGCTGACATCACTCAAGTATTGCTCTGATTTAAGCAGCGCACCAAACGTGAGTTAGTGACAGACAGACTTAGTCCTCCCAGTGGTGTTGACACCCCAGATTTCCACCAACTCACTATTGACCCCGGGGGAAGTAGTCTCTAGAAGTCACCATCCTGAAGCATAGGAAATTCAGGGAATCGCTGCCATTCAACCATATTCTCTGAGCATCAACTCCCACGAGACCCACACCCAACTCATGAGCTTTGTGAGTGATTTTGCACCCTAGTTGACTTCTGGTAAAAATCTAGAAGACCAGGATTAGCTCAGTGCAAACTTGACACCAAAATCAGAATTCCTCTACTGTTCTGGGTCTCTTCCACTGTTCTAATTTTATTTTTTCATTGATGTTACCTTTGTTTCTAAATTAGTTTTAAAATTCATACTAGCCACAAATCGTAAGTTCAAATTCAGATAGAATGGAAAGACCCCAATATCCCCAGCTTCCCTGGGTTGTTTTTTCCTTCTTTTCAAAATAAATGACACTGGAAATTAAATTGACTTTTTTTTTTTGTTTTTACTTAAAATCCCAGTGCACCTCAAACTGAAGAAAAGAAACTATTAGTACTCAGGTAACCTAGAAGCCACTTTTGCAATCAACAGGAAAAAAAAAACAAATTGCTATTGTTTGCCCTGTCAAGGCAGTTTAATAGGATTTTCCAATACATAAATTAGAGATCTTGAAGAGCAAAGGCTGCATGTGAAAGAGATAAATGTGCTTCAGGTTCTGTGATCTGGGAAACTCTGCTCTAGAAATTAAGAGATTTTAAAGGAGCACCAGAAATGGGGTTAAGACTATATATAATACAGATATAAATGTAGATACAAATATATAGATAACATTCTGCAGATGATTTATGTTGTGGAATTTATAATTCAGGAACACTTCAAAATGATCCCTAAAATGAATTATAACTTTCAAAAATATTTGTATAACAGTGAAGAAAGTGAAATCTTTGCTAAACCAAGCAAGGATTGTCCCAGCAAAGAAGAAGGACCTCTCTTTACCTCTTAGGGGCTCTTTTGTGATTACATATGATTATATACATAAAGGTAAAGAGTAATATATAATGCTCTCTCTCAAAAACCTTGTAATCAGAGCTGCTCAATTAGAAGATTCTGGGTAATTAATGCAAGGGCAGAGATATTTAACCTGGGGAAGAAATCATGTCAGCACAAGAGATAAATAAAGGTGTTTAGTTAAAATTTTTGTTCAAAACTCTACAGTTATGCTGATGAAAGGGTGCAGCTTCATTCATTTTCTCAAAAGGGAAACATGGATATTACCTTTTCCCTGTTTGGGACCAAAAGGAAATGGAGTCCACACACTTTCTGAAAAGAGATTTTCACATTTGTCTTCTCTTTCCCAGCTGGCAGTGTTGAGAGCTGGAACACAGAAGGAAGAACATGTCCTCCAGTCTACATACATGAAGGGCTAAGTCAGGCAAAGAAGGTGGTTTTAATTAAGAACCAAATGGTACCTTTAATCATCTCCAGTGTTTCAAATAGGATGAGTATACTGCCTGTGATTTAAATCTGAAGTCATGGATCAGAGAGTTGGTTATCACAAAGCTCATATGACTTCCCAGAGCCATCTGGAGGGGAAAGGAGAAGAGGAGGGAACAAAAAGCAGGACTCACTTTCCGAGCATCATTGTATGACAGGTGCTCTGGTGTGTACGCTTTGCACTTACTATACGTTATGACGGTGCGTCTCAAATTTTTTTAAAAAATCAATCTAAATGGAAGACCATGGTTACATTAAACTATTAATAACTATAAACTATAAATAAAGTATCATAATAAACTATAATTAAAGCATTAGTTGCTCAGTCATTTCCGACTCTTAGCAACCCCATGGACTATAGCCCTCGAGGCTACTTTGTCCATGGAATTCTCCAGGCAAGAACAGTGGAGAGGGTAGCCATTTCCTTCTCCAGAGAACCTTCCCAACTTAGGGATTGAACCCAGGTCTCCTGCACTGCAGGCAGATTCTTTTCAGTCTGAGCCACCAGAGAAGCCAAAACTATAAACAGCAATAGCTAAGAACAGTTGAGAAGACATTTCTTTTATGAATTGTTCAAGGTGTTTGTTTAACCTACTGATAAATATTTGAGAGGCCTAGTGTTTGGAAGGACATAGGATTATTATTTTAAATATGACATTCATTATCCCAGTCTGAATTCCTGGGAAAACACAAGCTCTCTAGTTTGAAACTTTCCAGAAGCCATGTGAATTAAGAATCATTTCTACTATGTTTTCACTTCAGTTTAATTGGCTTGAAGGAATGTAGGGGAGAAAAACTGCCTCTACAAATATTGACCACCTACATTTTAAAACTGATAAATATCAACAAAAACAGTGTTTCTCGTATGTTAGTATTTATAAGAGTTGCCCAAATGGTGCGTACACGCTTGCACCACATTTTAATACGGCAGTCTTGGAGAAAGGCCAAGGAATGTGCATTCTTGAAAACACCCCTGATGATTCTGATGTAGACAGCTGAGATCACACCATAAAAATGCCCACCTAATGTTTAGAGGTTAACATGATACAATGACATTGGCCATAGTTACTCTCACATAGACTTTGTTCCAGCTACAGAAAGGTCAGCTAGCTCAGTCAACACTGGCTGAATTCACTAATTAATTGACCCAGTGGAATCAAGACTGAAGCAAAAGTTGAGTCTGGGACACAGACTTAGGGCTGCCAACTAAGACAGAATGCAGTCCAAGTCAGCAACCTAAAACTTGGCTACAGACCGTCCCTGCTCATCCCCACTTCAACCTTTCTAACTTTTTCAAAAGAACAGCATCTATAGCAACAGCTTTTATTATAGCATCCAACTGTGACAAATTATTACTTAGCAACAAATCTGGAATTCCCCAGCTCGGCGAGGCTGGGGGGAGTTGGTGCTACGTGAAGAAGGTCAGAAGCTGTCTGCTGCAGCAAGCCACACCTGTGCTCACAGCACATCTTATCTTTCTCTCTCCTTTGCTTGGCTGAAACTAGATATTCAAAAATATCTTCCTTAATCTGGCTCTTTGCATTATGCGTTGCTGGCAGTTTGAAAATCTGTCTCTTTAACAAGTTGATACCCATAGGCCAGGTAAAAACTTCCTTGCTAAACATTTGGCTTCCTAGAGTCCTAAAAGTCTTGCAGGGACTTCCCTGGCCATGCAATGGCTAAGGCTTCGCCCTCCAATGCAGGGGGTGGGAGTTTGATCCCTGGTTGGGGAACTAAGACCCCACTTGCCTCATGTCCAAAAAAAACAACGGAACATAAAACAACAGAAGCAATATTGTAACAAGTGCAATAAAGACTTTAAAAATGGGTTTCCCTGGTGGCTCAGATGGTAAAGAATCTGCCCACAATGCAGAAGACCAGGTTCGATCCCTGGGTTGGGGAGATCCCCTGGAGAAGGGAATGGCACCCCACTCTATACTCTTGCCTGGAGAATTCCATGGACAGAGGAGCCTGGCGGGCTACAAAGGGTCACAGGGTCGCAAAGAGTCAGACATGGCTGAACGACTAAGCACACACACAGTCACTATAGTTATTAATACTGACTTGTATTCTAGAAATGTGCTGGGAGTAGATCTTAGTTGTTCTCTCATGTCCCCCCACCCCAAAAGCAACTCTGTGAAGTGATGGATACTTTAATTAGTTTGACTGTGGTAAGTCCACATCAAAAAAAAAAAAGTCTTAATAAAAATAAAGTCTCCCTCCCAATACCACTTCCAAAGACAGGAGTAAAAATGTCATGAAGTGCATACTTCCTGGCAAGAATATGCCTGCCACAGCTCCCAAAGAACCTCCCCCTCCCTCTGACTCCTCTGGACAGCCCCTGGCCTGCCTTTTGCCCACTGTCTGCGCTCACGATTCAGTGAGCACGCCCTTCACATTAGCACTAATGGAAAGTAGGCTTGTGCCCTGAGGAGATAATGGGCCAGCCCACCTAAAGAAATAAGCCCTCTAAATGCCTGAGGCAAATTGGTACCTGCCCAAGAAACATCTCAGCAGGTAACACTGGGGCAGTCCCACCCAGTTAAGTCAGACAGGGTACTTACCTTCCTACCCATTTTCCTTCTTCATCCTTAAACCTCAAGAGAAGTGGGATACACTCCAGCTAAGCTTATCTGGAAACTTTTAACTTTCATCCTCATGGAAATAAAAGGATTTTGAAAGGAAAATTTAATGAAACTTCACACCTCATTAGCCATCGCCACAGGGGCAGGCTACTGGCAATGAATCACAGGCTACCCTGCCTAATGGGAAAGGTAAGCTGACCTTTAGGGCCAACCTGGGTCAGCGGCTCCTGCTCCGGGTCAGAGGCACTGGAGCCCGGAGCCTGTAAGTAGGGTCCTCTTTACACCCGCAGCGCGGCTTTAGCAGGCATGAGGAGGGCTTGTCCTGTCACTCTGCCGACTCTCTCTCCAGTATTTCTTTGTATTTATCAAGCATTTGCATCAAGCATTTCCATTTCATGTAAGCAGATGCATTAACGAGGAAATAAAGTATTTTTTCATTTTACTTTCTGCATCAGATGAACTTCTCTGACCTCTGAACTTCCAGTGAATTTTCATAATATTCAGGAAAGCCAAAAAGTCAGGAAAACTAAGTCTTGATTGGAATGCAATATGTGTATACATATATATGTATTTCTTGACATTTTTATTCCTGTCTTTGGAATATATATATATATATATATATATTCAGAAACAATGTATATATACAATAATACATACATACAATATATATTGTATATATGCAGTATATATACATAATATATATACATAGAAACAACATCTATCTATACACAAATATATATACACACTGAGGTGATAGGGCAATAATCATATTCTTGAACAGTATTTCTTAATTTTTCCAGCAAAACTTCACATCTCCTATCCTTCTCAGTGCAAGCATCACCATTTCTGACCTGAAATATTTTCCAGATATTAAAATATAATTGTGATTATTTCTATAGGAAAATATCAGGCTGAAAAAAGCAAATTTCAATGGGCTTTCTGACAATGTTACTCTTTTAAACTCGATTTAACAAGCAGTCTTCATGAGTTCAGTGGAGAAAACCACAGTGATAAGCCTCCCTTTCTTCCCACAGTAACCAACATGGAATTTCTATGACCGGTTTTCTAACTCCTGTTTTCACCAACCAGTCCTACAGACAGCCTGTCTTTTCCCAGTCTAATTTCCCAGCTGCACCCTAAGTCCACTTTTTCATCAAAGTTCACATCGACTTTTCCAACATATGTTTCCTAACAGTAAATGGCATTGCTAGATTTTGACAGTCATGGTAGACACACAAATATGTGACTAATAAAATAACCAGGGTAATAATTACTATTTATTGAACATTTTGAGCACACAATGACCAGGTACTGATAACTACATGCTAAAGTAACTACAATGCAAAATAAGTATTAGACCCATTTCATAAAGGACCAAACTGCAGAGATGCTTAATTACATGCATAGTTTTATATTGCCAGTAGCCAAAAAATTAGAGATTCAAAATAAGGTCTGTTTTGTAAAAAATACCCACACTCTTTCTAATGAATAGAGAGGAGTCTACCTCTTTGTAGAATCAACAAATTCTTTCTTAGACTTGACGTTACTAGCCAGGAAGAAAGCCTTCCCAGGCTGACATTTAACAGCTTTTTGTTTTAACCACGGCCATGATCACCACTGCCACTGTTGCTGCTACTAACACATCTCTTAATTACTCAAATGCTGCTAATGTTTTTATTAATTTCATGTTTGACAAACAATAATATTCAACAAGGAACTCTTAGCACACAATCAAGTGTGCCTACACAAACACTCAGAAGATCAGTTTCAGAAATTCTTAGAAGAAAAATCTTGATGTCGTTTTGGCCAACCTTCATAGAAAGCACCCATGACAGATGCTCACCGCGTTATTTATAACGTTTTTGCTGCAGGCATTTTGTTGCTGCTGTTGGATGTTTTTAAACTTGCTTCCCACCTCCTCCCTATCCCACTGACTAGGTACTAGACGGTGTTTTGCCCTAGCGGAAGTTCAGCAAATGTTTGTTTGATTTGACTCGAACCATTAGATATACAGTCATTCTCTGAAATGCATAGATGGGTGAAATAATCCATCTAGCGAGCTGTTAATCTGCTAAACTATCAATTAAGGGCACAGTCATCCATAACAGCAATCATTAAAGACTACTAAATCATTTATCTTGAAGTCTGTAAAACAGATTTCTGTTGGCAGACTGGAACAGCTCAAAGCATCTGCGATATGAATGAATAGGTCGATAATCCATACATTAAATGGTCACTGAGTACTAAAACTCTTTGAAATGATAGGCCATTAGGGCTAAGTCAGTTTCTTTTATAGATTTAAAACTCACTTTCCAAATAGTCTCTAGATATGAATTTCTATGGATGAATTGAGAAAGTATGTGTTCATTCTTTTACTCAGAAAGTATGTATTGAATACCTGTCATATCAATGCAATACAATTTATGAAGTGTATAAGAAAAGAATGTTGTCCTTAAAGAGCTTACAATCTAGTTGAAGTGTCATCTAAGTAGATGACATTATAGCAATTTTTTTTATTATTTGTGAAATTTTCAAAATACTTTTATAATCTTTTGACCCCCCTTAATTCATTTCTCCACCAATACCTCCCACCTCTGATAAATACCAATTTATTTTCTGCATCTATGTACTTGATTTCTTGTCTGTTTGTTTTAGATTCCACATGTAAGAGAGATCATATGGCATTTATCTTTGTCTGATTTATTTCACTTAGCATAACTATATTGTTGCAAGTGGCAAAATTTTATTCTTTTCATTGTTAGAAGATGATTGCTTCTTGGCAGGAAAGCTATGACAAACCTAGACAGCATGTTAAAAAGCAAAGATGTCACTCTGCCAACAAAGGTCTGTACAGTCAAAGATATGGTTTTTCCAGTAGTCATGTGCAGATGTGAGAGTAGGACCATAAAGAAAGTCTGAGTGTCTAAGAATTTATGCTTTCGAACTGTGGTGCTGCAGAGGATTCTTGAGAGTCCCTTGGACAGCAAGGAGATCAAACCAGTCAATCTTAAAGGGAAACATTCCTGAAAACTCATTGGAAGGACTGATGCTGAAGCTAAAGCTCCAATACTTTGGCCACCTAATATGAACAGCCAACTCATTGGAAAAGACCCTGATGATGGGAAAGACTGAAGGCAGAAGGAGAAGAGGGTGACAGAGGATGAGACGTTTGGATGGCATCACTGATTCAGTGGACATGAACTTGGGCAAACTTCAGGAGATGGTGAGGGACAGGGAAGCTTGTCTTGCTACAGTTCATGGGGTCGCGAAGAGTTGGACATGACTTGGGGACTGGACAGAAACAACAATGGCTGCATAATATTCATTTATATACATAGCCTTCCCAGGTGGCGCTGATGGTAAAGAACCTCCCTGCCAATGCAGGAGATGAAAGAGACACAGGTTTCATCCCGGGTCAGGAAGATCCACTGGAGGAGGGCACGGCAATCCACTCCAGGATTCTTGCCTGGAGAATCCCACGGACAGAGGAGCCTGGTGGGCTAGAGTCCATGGGGCTGCAAAGAGTCAGACACAACTGAAGCAACTTAGCATGCACACACACACACATACACACACACACACACGCCACAATCTGTTTATCCATTCATCTGTTAACGGACACAGGTTTGTTTCTATATCTTCGCTATTGTAAATAATGCTGCAATGAATGTGGGGGTGCATTTTGCTTTTCAAGTTAGTGTTTTCCTCTTCTTATGATAAATATCCAGAAACAGAATTCCTGGATCACATAGTAGTCCTATTTTTTTATTTTTTGTGGAACCTCCATACTGTTTTCCAGAGGGACTGTACCAGGTTACATTCCCACCAAGAGTGCACAAGGGTTCCCCTTTCCTCATATCTTTGTCAATACTTATTTCTTGTCTTTTTGCTAATTGCTGTTCTAACGTGCATGAGGTGATATCTCATTGTAGCTTTGATTTGCATTTCTCTAATGATCCAGTGGTCATGTATGGATGTGAGAGTTGGACTATAAAGAAAGCTGAGTGCCGAAAAATTGATGCTTTTGAACTGTGGTGTTGGAGAAGACTCTTGAGAGTCCCTTGGACTGCAAGGAGATCCAACTAGTCCATCCTAAAGGAGATCAGGCCTGGGTGTTCATTGGAAGGACTGATGATGAAGCTGAAACTCCAGTACTTGGGCCACCTCATGCGAAGAGCTGACTCATTGGAAAAGACCCTGATGCTGGGAGGGATTGGGGTCAGGAAGAGAAGGGGACGACAGAGGATGAGATGGCTGGATGGCGTCACCGACTCGATGGACATGAGTTTGGGTAAACTCCAGGAGTTGGTGATGGACAGGGAGGCCTGGTGTGCTGCGATTCATGGGGTCGCAAAGAGTTGGACACGACTGAGCGACTGAACTGAACTTAACTGAACTGAACAATCAGTGATGTTGAGCAGTTTTTCCTGTACCTATTGGCCATTTGGATGCCTTCTCTGGAAAAATGTTTATTCAGATCTGCCCATTTTTAATTAAATTTTTGTTATTAAGTTCTTTATATATTTTAGATGTTAATTCCTTATGAGATATGTGATTTGCAAATACTTTCTTCCATTCATAGGTTGCCTTTTTATTTTGTTGATGGAGTCTTTCACTGTCTAGAGGCCCACTTGTGTGTGTGTTTGTTTTTTTTATTGCTTTTATTTTTGGTGTCAGATTCAAAAAGTCATCCCCAAGACATAAGTAAAGGAGCTTATCACCTACATTTTCTTCTAAAAGTTTTAGGGCTTCAGGTATTATGATCAAGTCTTTAATTCACTGGGGTTAAGTTTTGTGGATGGTGTGAGATGGTGGTCCAATTTCATCACTTTTTATGTGGCTGTCCAATTCTCCAACACCACTTATTGAAGAGACGATTCTTTCCACAGGATATATTCTTGGTTCCTTCATTATAAACTACTTAACCATATATACATAGTTTTTTCCTGGGTTCTCTATTTTGTTTAATTGATACATATGTATGTTTATATGCCAATACCATACTCTTTTAATGGCCATAATCTTTTAATACACTTTGAAATCAGAGAGTCTGATACCTCCATCTTTGTTCTTCTTTCTGAAGATTGTTTTGAGAAAAAATTCAAGTAAAGAATGAACTATGGACTTCCAAATCAAGTAATATGGCAAACAAATATACTGAGAATTCCTTTCTTTATGAAACATCTAGAAACACTGGATGAAATATAACAAGCACCCTTTGAAACATAGCTGAGATCATAAAATGTAAAGAAAATACCAAGAGACTGAAAAAAAAAGTTGAAAACCAGTATAGTAGCCAGATGTAGATTTGGCTTCTCTTGGGTGTTTACTCTTATCTGTAACTTAATTTTAGATTTCATCTTTCCTTTAACAACAGCCTCCAGGGAAATAGGACCTTGGCAGTAGGCTGAACAGCGGCCTACCAGGTTCCTCTGTCCTGGGATTTTTCAGGCAAAAATATTGGTGTTGCCATTTCCTTCTCCAGGGGATCTTCCTGACCTGGGGTTTGAATCCATGTCTCCCATGTCTCCATCATTGCAGGCAGATTCTTTACCCACTGAGCCATTTGGGTAAGCAGGGCTTACCCACTAAGCCCCCTCTTAACAAAAAACAGTAGGTTTAATCTGGAAGATAAGTTTAAACAACTGCTCTAAAAGCAACACAAAGGAATGGAAATTAGGAAAGAGAAATTAAGATTCACGAAAGACAGAAGCCTCATGAGAGGCTCCAACATAGGTCAAATTGGATTCCTAAAAGAAAATAATGAGAATAGAAAAGTAATATTTGTAGAAATTGTAACTGAGAATTCTCCAAAATTGACACTATAGATAAATGAATTCTAAGACTAATAACAACAATAGAAGACAAAAGGGGCAGATGGTGACTGCAGCCTTGTTTGAGTGTTATGACTGCATGTTTGAGTCCCACCTGCAAATTTTATATGTTAAAATCCTAACTCCCAATATAACGGTATTTGGAGGAAATTAGGTTATTAGTTGTCATCCCTTCCCTCCTATGAGGATACAAGGAGAAGGTGATAGTCTGCAAGCCAGAAGAGGACCTTCTCCAGAACCCAACCATACTACCACTCTGATCTCTCATACTTCCAGCCTCCAGAACTGCCAGAGATAATTTTCAATTGTTTACAAGCAACTCACTCTAATGGTATATTGTCATAACAGACCAAACTGACGGAGTGATGTAGTTCAGTTCAGTCACTCAGTCATGTCCAACTCTTTGTGACCCCAAGGACTGCAGCACGCCAGGCCTCCCTGTCCATCACCAACTCCCAGAGCTTGCTCAAACACATGTCCATCAAGTGGGTGATGCCATCCAAAATCTCAACCTCTGCCATCCCCTTCTCCTCCTGCCTTCAATCTTTCCCAGCATCAGGGTCTTCTCCAATGGCTCAGTTCTTCACATGAGGTGGCCAAAGTATTGGAGCTTCAGCTTCAGCATCAGTCCTTCCAAAGAATATTCAGGGATTTTTTCCTTTAAGATTGACTAGTTTGATCTCCTTGCAGTCCAAGAGTCTTCTCCAACACCACAGTTCAAGAGCATCAGTTCTTCGGAGCTCAGCTTTCTTTATAGTCCAACTCTCACATTCATGCATGACTACTGGAAAAACCATAGCCTTGACTAGATGGACCTTTGTTGACAAAGTAATGTCTCTGCTTTTTAATGAGCTGTCTAGGTAGGTCATAGCTTTTCTTCCAAGGAACAAGCATCTTTTAATTTCGTGGCTGCAGTCACCATCTGCAGTGATTTTGGAGCCCAAGGAAATAAAGTCAGACACTGTTTCCATTTTTTCCCCATCTATTTGCCATGAAGTGATGGGACCAGATGCCATGATCTTAGTTTTCTGAATGTTGAGCTTTAAGCCAACTTTTTCACTCTCCTGTTTCACTTTCATCAAGAGGCTCTTTAGTTCCTCTTCACTTTCTGCCATGTGGGTGGTATCATCTGCATATCTGAGGTTACTGATATTTCTCCCAACAATCTTGATTCCAGCTTGTGTTTCCTCCAGCCCAGCGTTTCTCATGATGCACTCTGCATATAAGTTAAATAAGCAGGTGACAATATACAGCCTTGATGTACTCCTTTCCCTATGTGGAACCAGTCTGTTGTTCCATGTCCAGTTCTAACTGCTGCTTCTTGACCTGTATACAGATTTCTCAGGAGGCAGGTAAGATGGCCTGGTATTCCCATCTCTTGAAGAATTTTCCACAGTTTGTTGTGATCTACACAGTCACAGGCTTTGGCGTAATCAATAAACAGAAGTAGATGTTTTTCTGGTATGGTATTCTGAGTGATGTAATAGCTTTAAGTATACAGAGAAAATAACCGTCTGCCTAGAATTGTATACATAGCTGAAAAGAACAAGAGCAAGTTAGAAGAACTGACAGGGAACAGAGTATATTAAAAGAACATATAAAAGATACACTTCAAAAGGAAGAAACATGATCTCAGAAGGAAAGCTTGAGATGCTAGGAGTAGTGAATAAGGAATCTGGCAAATATGTGGATAGATCTAAACAGATTTTATAAAACAATTGATTTGGGGATATAAAAATAGGTGAGAATTAAAATACTGGATAACAATAATATATAACATGGGAAGGGCATAGTCATGTTTAAAAAAACCTGAGGTTATCTCATTGTTCATGAAGAAAGTAAGAATATTAAATTTAAACTTTAGTAAACATTAATAGGCATATTAAAATTTTTCAGGGGATCTCTGAAAGAGCAAGAGTGTACATAACTTCGAAAACAATGGGAGTAGGGAAAACAAACCAAAAACTCAAAGGATTTAACAGTGGCAGAAAAGAAAAAATACAATATGAAGCAAAAAAGTAAGATGAGACAAACTAAAAGTATAACTAATAATAAATATAAATGGTCTAAACTATTCAGTTAATAAGCAGAAATTATTAAACTGGGTTAAAAATAAATACAGCTTTAGACTATATGCAAAAATTATATAAAACATAAGGACTCAGAAATGTTTAAAATAAAAGGCTAGAAAAAGGATCTATCACTCAAGTATTAGCCAGAAGAAAAGTAGACTAGCATGAGAAAAAAATAATTTAAGAAAAAAGTACTTTAGGAATAAAGAAAGTTATTACTATATAATAATGAAAGTTTTGATTCATGAGGAAGGTTTGTCAATTTTAAACTTGTAAGCACCTAATCTCAACATGTATGAGGCAAAAAATTGACAAAACTGAAAGGAGAAATTGACAAATCCACCACAGTAGTGAGAAATTTTAATATACCTCTCTCAGAAATTGATAGATAAACCAGACAGAAAATGAGTAAGACGGTGGAAGGTTGGAAAAAACTATAAACAACTTTGATTTGACTGACATAAATAGAACTCTGCATATAGCAATTCAAGACCTAGAGATACTTTATGATAATTAGCCACATAATGGGCCAAAAGCAAATCTCATTAAATAGCAAAGAGTCATTATAATAAAGTCTATGTTCCCTGGCCACAGAGCAACTAAATTAAAATCAATAACAAGGCAAAACTATAGAGACAGAAATCATATCAGTTGTTGCTGGAGGCTGGGGTATAGAACAGGAGATTGATTACAAAGGGACATGAGGGAATTTTATGGGGTGATGGAAATAATCCATATTTTATTTTAGTAATGGATTCATGACTATATATATCTGTCAAAATTCATCAAACTTTAAACCTAAAATGGATAAACACTGTTGGAGGATGATGATAGAAAATTCCTATCCTGCCTTCTTGCTGACATCATTCTTCTCAAAGTATTTTTTCTAATACAAAATAATCGTCTATAATTTTCTCATCTCAATTACAATCCTAGAAGTAGAATTTGAGTCAGTTCTAGTGAGGTGGATGAACCTAGAGCCTGCTGTTTAGCGTGAAGTCAGAAAGAGAAAAGCGAACGTTGTTTATTAACACACACATATGGAACCTAGAAAATGGTCCTGACGAACCTGTCTGCAGGGCCGCAATAGAAACAAAGGGCTTCCCTTGTGGCTCAGACGGGAAAGCGTCCGCCTGCAATGCGGGAGACCAGGGTTCCGTCCCGGGGTGGGGAAGATCCCCTGGAGAAGGAGATGGCTACCCACTCCAGAATTCTTGCCTGGAGAACCCCACGGACAGAGGAGCCTGGTGGGCTACCGTCCACAGGGTCACAAAGAGTCGGCCACGACTGAGTGATCATCACGATAGAGACACAGACGTAGAGAACAGACGTGTGGACAGGTCTGGTGGACAGGAGAGGGCGGGACAGATGGAGAGAGTAGCATTGAAACAGACACAAAAACTACACAGCTAATGGAAAGGTGCTGGGTAACCCGCGGAGTTCAGCCCGGTGCTCGCGATGACCGAGGGGCGGGATGGGGCGGGATGGGGCGGGATGGGGCGGGATGGGGCGGGATGGGGCGGGATGGGGTGGATGGTGGGAGGGAGGCTCAGGAGGGCGGGAACGTGTGTATACTTGCGGCTCATTCACATTGTGGCAAAAACCAACACAGCATTGTAAAACAATTATCCTCCAAATAAAACACTTTCAAAACTCAAAAGTAAATGACTAGCAAGAAAATCTAAGTACATTAGGAGTTTCTTGTTGTTTCATCATTGACAAATTTATTCTGGAAATAGCAGGATGGTGATTCAACACATATTTCTGCTATGAACATACATCTTCTGGAGGCTTTCCTTATGTAGAGGAAGCTCTTCCAGAGCTTTTTTTCTAAGATAGAAATTATTATAATTTATTTTTTTGTTTTAAAATCAATACTTTTTTTTAGAGCTATTATAAAGTATAGATAAGCAAAAAGAAAATATTAACTGCACAAAAATCAAACTCAAAGGAAACCACTTAAAACTGCTATAGTTTTCCCCGCTTATTTATACACATATTTCTTGCTTAATGTCCTTAACTGTCTTTTTTTTTTTCAATGACTCTCTGAAATGACCCAAATGATCCACTGACTTGGCATCAGATATATTTGTGCTATATCTACATGTTGCCCCTAGAACAGAAGAAAATAATCCCGTACCCAGACTGCACGCTAAGTTGCTTCAGTCATGTCTGACTCTTTGTGACTCTTCTAACAGTACCCCGCCAGGCTCCTCTGTCCATGGGATTCTCCAGGCGAGAATACTGGAATGGTTTGCCACGCCCTCCTCCAGGGAATCTTCCCGACCCAGGGATCAAATCCGCACAGCTGTTGCACAAAACCCCACACTCAGAATGTCACCATCTTGAAATTCTTGATAATTTTATCTTTGAATTTAACAAATGAAGGCTGGTGAAACAATGGAGCACATACTGGGGCCTTAGATATTTATCTACCAGCTCACACTGCCTCCTTGCCTTGCTGGGAACAGTTATCAAGTGCAGGCTCCTTACCCCAGACCTAGGAACTGCTGCTGTCCCCTGGCACCAACTGGGCCTAAGCACTGATTCAGGCAAGGCTGAAGTTGGGCACAGAAGCACCAAATCGCAGGATGGAGTGCAAAATGACTGGGAGGCTCTGCACTCACCCTGTAAGTGTTCTTGTGCTCCAAGGAGCACATCAAACAGCAAATTGTAAAAATAAAACAAGACAAAGAGTGTGAAAGGAAAGGGCAATCTATGCTTCTGCTGCTTGAAAAGGTGCCCACATTTTTATGTTGTACCAGACCCCACAAATGATGTAGCCAGCCCTGTATACTGCACATTCTCATCCTCTTACCACTCCCATCCTCTACCACACTGTAGGACAGCCCACACTCGAAGTACCAGCTGTCCTAACTTTATTTAGGTGCTCAGCCAGGCCCAGCACCTAGTCTCATGCTTGTGCCTTTCCTGCTTCTACGCACGCTCCTCCATCTGTTCAAGTATCCCTTTTGGTGAAGCCTTCCCTGACCATTGTCACACCAAGGCTACGAGAAGCATGCCTGCCGCATCCCCAAACAGGGCTGCCTTCCTCCCTGCCCAACTGCTAATGCAAGATACATAATTGCTTAGTCAATTGTCTCTACTGTTAGCCCTATTTGACTGTGGGCTTTGGAAGGACAGAACTGGGGTTGTTTTTCCCCAGTCAACTAGCACGGGCTAATGAGTGGGTTTTAAATTTCTCTAGTATGCCCCAATTTTCCAAACACTTGCATCTTTTACCTCATTTCTTCAGACAGATACATGCACCCACCTTCAACAGACTTATGTGATTATTTTTATTTTATATTATTTATTCTATTAATTTTTTATGAGGCAAAGAAGCTACACTGAAGTTAAATGATTTACCTAGGGCCATAGCGGTTATGGCATTATAAAAATTAAAATGAAAACTAGCATTCATTGAGCTCTCGGTATATACTGACTTTGTTTCAAGAACTTTACTCCTGTGAAAGCACTTCAAGCTCACTACAACCCTGCATTGGTAGGTACTATTATTACACTACTTTGTAAGCAGGAGATTGTGAGAGATTAAGTGACTCACCCAAACCTACAGAAACGGTGAGGGCCGGGACCAAGCTGATCACTATCCAGCTGCAGGGCTATACTATTTTCCAGCATGCCACAAGTCTCTTACATGGAACTGAACATGTGACATCGCTTCTGTTATCAAAGGGATCAACCAAGTATGGAAATGAGATATAAATATATATTTCATGATATAAGTATATTGTATCCAAATTCATCCAGAGATAGTCAATGCTCTAGAAATGGGGGGGGGGGGCGCGGGGGGGGGGGAACGGTTTACTCTCTATTCTACCTGTTTTCCTTTAGATGGAAACCTCTCTAAGCACAGGGGTCACATCCAGCTCGCTCATGATACATCCCTCTGGCTTTACAAAAGGACTGTCATACAGAAGGATCTTATCAGTCATGATGGCATATGTCTAAAAGAACAATGTACCTGCTGTCCCACATAGTTAGAAATCCACAGAGCATAGAGAACTATCCAAGGGAACTTAGGCTGACTCTGAAGACTGACAATAACTTTGGTAAGTGGTGGGATCGTGGGCGTTTTAGGTGATAAAAACACAGTGAGCAAAACCACAGCTGAGGACAGAAGCATCCTTGACTAGGCATCCACCCACCTATTGAAAATGAAAAGACAGATTCCTCGGGAGGACCCATGAGAGGATAGATTGAAGCAGCGTTTGGAACCCAGCCGTGCAGGGACTAAATGCCAGAATAAGAAAGTTAGTCTATATCCCCTAGGCTCTGGGACATCTTTACTATCTTTGAGTATAAGAACAGCATGCTCCAGTATTCTTTTCAAAGATTAACATAGCACCTATGTATGAGACAAATTAGATAAGGCTAAGAATAAAGACCGGAAGACAAACGAAGAGGATTTTAGCTGTGGAGGATTGAAACAACAGGACCTAGAGCTGGGGAGAAGTAAAGAAAGGCTCAGATTTGAGAACTATTACCAAGGTATCACAGGACTAGGCTACGAAATGTAAATGTGCTGCTTTTCCACAAGCATGTAGACAAAACAGAGGCATAGGAAGGGTGAGTCAAGGGGAAATCTGGAAATTGCCAATCATATTTCAAATTGTAACAATATTGATGATGAGCGGTTATTTAAAATCTACCAACCCAACCTCTGGCAGTAATCTTCTTTCAACTCCACCTCAGCACATCTTTTCAAATCCATCTGTTCAATAGAACATTTTTCCCCAGAAATACCACAATCAGCTGCCTCTGCGTGGAATGTGTGAGTTTAAATTAGAGAATTAAAAAGCTGCTGTTATCTGATGACAATTCAAACAGGGTAGATAGCCACCTTATTTCACCTCTTTGTAATTGCAGGTACTGCTGCTGCTATGGCGCTCCATAGCCTTTTTCTCCTTTCTCTCTGTTCCAGATAAATAGCAAACTGCAAAATAAAGATGTTTTCTTAATTTAACACAGACCCATTGTCCCTTAGTAATGAGACCTCAACCTGACTTTCAGACACTGGATAAGATACTGTTAGCATAAGATACAATATGTGACTGATTGGTCCTCTGAATTTGTTTAAAAAGTGTCAGAAAAAAAAAAAAAGTGTCAGCCAGTATTATGCTAAACTGTCACCTAATTTTCAAACAGAATACTTGAACTCTTTTTTCAACTCCTTAGGTATATGTCTACACAATATAGGATACACTAGAATTAAAATTTAACCACGTTGTTTTCATTTCTAATCTCATTTGATTATGTTCTAAGGGTTTTAAAGCATAAATAGATTTCCTTTTTTAGAAATTCAAGATGGGGTCCACCCATTAGCATTCACCTGGATTCTGAATCCTTGATGAATTATCTTGAATGAACTAGCCCTCATACAAATAAAATATTATTTCTGCCCCAGGGAAATACTTTCCACTCTACACAGAAGAGATAGTACTACAACAATGTAAATATTAAAGCTTAATGTTTCGAATCGCTATTGTAAGTTGAGAGCATGAGGGGGTAGCTGCAGAAGAAGAGATTTTGACTGTGTCAATGTTAAAGTCATATGTATATTTATAAATCTATATCTAGATATATAGATATTGCTCTATAGTAAATAGATACACATATATGCATACATGCCAGGACGCTCAAAAAAGGATAATTCATGTCCAATTGGAATGCAAAAAGACAAAACCCTTTCCTGTAAAGGCTTTAAAAACCTTTTGTTACCACATATGGAAAAAGCAGCCATCTCAGTAAGAGAATGCTAACCTCTGCAAAATGAGAAAGCAAATTATAGGGATATTGGTTGAGAGACGTAGAGATGCAGCAACCATTAACAAATTAAACTAGCAAGAATTCAGCAACAAAGCATGTGTCAAGGACAAGACTTCTGAATATGCATCCTTGCCTTTACCCTCCCCATTTAAAAAAAAAATCTGCCTTCTCCCATTCAGCTTTTCCTCCCCTCTGATCTCCTAAGGACTTCACAGGGTCTGTTTGCCAGACCAGTGACTCTGGAGTTACTCTGGAGAGCAGGCGTAATAGAGGATTTTAAAAGAACTCTGTGCTCTGAAGGGCCCCATCCTTGGTTTCATGCTCTGTTATAGGCTCCTAGAAATGTTTCACAAGTTGAACAAGGGACCCCCACACTTTTAGCAAGGGGGTTCACAGTTTTGTGGGCTTCCCGGGTGGCTCAGATGGTAAAGAAACTGCCTGCAATGGGAGAGACCTGGGTTCAATCCCCTGGGTTGGGAAGATCCCCTGGAGAAGGGAACGGCCACCCAGTCCAGTATTCTGGCCTGGAGAAAGCTGGTTCTGATCGCACAGAGCAGAAAAATCCAGAAGCAGCAACAGTAGCTAGCATACACCACACAAACAGCTGGACAGGACAAGCCATACCCAACAGATATCAGTGGCTTGCTAGTCAGGTCAAGGGCAATTTCCAAGAAAGCCCCAGAAGACACACAGCCTCTATCCTGTGGCCCTGAGGCCACCATGCCTTCCCTACACCCACACCTTCCCCACTTTGAAAGGAGGATGGACCTCTGAGAGAGAATAACGGTAATAAAGAGCTTGAACTTTTAACTGAATATTTATTCAAAGTATAAAACCAAGATTGTTTTACAAGTTTAAGTTTTGCCCACCATTTTCAGGTTTAAATCTCAAAGGCAAAGGAACATCACTTATAGAAAATAAAATTTTTCTTGTATTTTTCCCATCTAAATCATCACTATGTAAATTTTGACCCCTCTACAGAAGCAAAACAGTACACACTCAAAATGAACTATTTCAGATTCAAGGGCTTGCCTTCTCACCCATGAGTTACCCATGAATATTTTAGGTGTATATGCCCCAGTTTGAAACTCTCTTTGGTTAAGCATTCTGGAAAAAAGTGTGGTCAGAATACCAGTTTGGGGAGTAGGGGCTATTTTGTCCTCTTCCAGCAATCATCTGGACATGTGGACATGGAGCTCTGAAATAGGGATCTCTACAGGGATGCTTGGCAGTAAAATAAGACGATCCAGAAAGTATGTAAAATATACATTTCAGAGCAGATTTTTTCAAATATACCAGATGGTTAGTCATTGTTTTTTTTTTTCAAAGTTCCTCATAAAAACATATGAAATACTTTCCTTCTCTTTAGATTAAGCCTACTCAAGCATAACAGATGACATGATTTCTATTTAGGAAAACGTTTCATTACTTCAACATAATGTATACGGCGATAAAATGCCCCTTTCTTATGAAATTTAGAGGTGAACTCACTGGTGTTGCTCTTCCTCTTCTGTTTCTCCCTCCTACACTCCCCTTCTTCACCAAGAAGTTGCCTCACCTGTTACCCCTTCTGTCTTATGTAGGCAGTTTGGTGGCCTTGCGTGCTGCATTTTACTAAATGAGAAGAGAAGGTAGTGGGAAAGATGGCAGAAAGCTTTGATGGAAAGATATTTACAGTTTACTTGGGAATCCAAAGCCAAGAAAAATTGAGATTGATTTTGATTACATGGGATAACAAATGTTACACCCGAAGTGTTACACTTAGCATACAATAGGTAGTCTAAGTGTTGGTCACTTTCATTATTTTGCCCTGATCATAAGAGTCATTTTGCCAGCAATATCTGTACTGGGACCTCAGCACTCTCTCCTCAGGCATTTTCATGTGCCCATTGAATGAAGATGTTTTTAAGAGCGCCAAAGATGCCCAGGAAGATCCAGGACAAATATAAGGCTATGAAAAGTAAGGTTACAAAGGGTTTGTATCCTGGTCTTACGGTATATGTCTCCTTATAACTTGTTACAGAGTTTCTCAATTTTTTTGTCCTTATAAAAGCACCCCTGAAGACACAGACCATGTCTATCTGGTTCATTATCGCATCCTAGCACCCAGGAAAGCACACAGTAGGCGCTTAGTAAACATGTATTAGATGAATAGGCAAATCCAGCACAGAATAGATTCTGACATTTAAAATCGCATAGCCCAATCCATTTCACAGGGGCCCAGGGAGCTGCCCAAGGTCAATGAAATATGGAACTAACCCTAAAAGTAATGGATTTCTGTGTCCCACTGCGCAGATCCCTGAGTTATTAGCACTCTCTCCAACTGAAATAACATGAACATAATTTTCTTCCCAATTATTCTGGCTGAGGGATATACAAAAGGCTTCAGTGAGTGGATGATTTACGGCTCAGCTTCTGGGAGAGTCCGGAAGCACCATGGGGCAACCGCTAAAGGTCTTATGATAATTAAATCGAGAAGTCAAGGGACCCCTGGAGGCCCGCACGGTAGGCAGGGGGATTGCCCTCCTGGAGGAGGGCACTTTGCTGACGTCCGTTATACAAAAGATCCTTAGGCAAGCAGTGATGAAAGCAAATACAAGAAAGGAAAAGTACCTCTGGTTTCCTATTGTTTCCAGAGTTCTCATTGACACTGACCTCTAACATAGCCTTCAGTTTGACTGAATATTTTCCTCTCCTATTTAGCAAAGTGGACAAATCACATTCCCAAACTCACACATATACATCTTCCGCAACTCACAATGGGATGATGTCTGAACAAACCCCCTGTAAGTTGAAAATATCATTAAGTCAAAGTGCATTTAATACACCTCACCTACTGAGCTTTCCTGGTGGCTCAGAAAATAAAGAATCCACCTGCAGTGTGGTAAAGCATCTGCCTGCAATGCAGGAGACCTGCGTTCAATCCCTGGGTGGGGAAGACTCCTTGGAGAAGGGAATGGCTACCCACTCCAGTATTCTTGCCTGAGAATTCCAGGGACAGAGAAGCCTGGAGGGTTGTATGTCCATGGGGTTGCAACGAGTTGGACGCTACTAAGCAACTAACACACACTATCAAATCTACTGAATATCTTAGCTTAGCTTTGCCTCAGAATACACTAGCCTACAGTTGGGCAATATCATCTAACACAAAGCCTATTTCGTAATGTAGTGTTGAATATCTCACATAACTGAATACTGTACTGAAAGTGAAAACCAGAAAGGTCGTGTGGGTACAGAATGGCTCTAAGTGTCCACATTGTTTACCCCTGTGATTGTGACCGTGAAGCTGACGGGAAGCTGCAGCTCACTGCTGTGGCCCAGCGTCATTAGCCCAGGAAAAGATCAAAAGCCAAAATGCAAAGTATGGTTTCCACTAAATGCATATTTCTTTCACACCATCATAAAGTCCAAAACCATTGGCAGTTGGAAACTTTCTGCACTACAAAATGGCAACATCCTTTGCATCCCTCTAACTTAACTAAACCTTTCATGAGGACCTCCCTTTCCTTGGGAACTGGGCGGATGGAGGAAGGTAGAAAGGGAGAGATCATTGAAGGAGGAACTTTAAACTAATAAAGATTTCTCTGTCTAAGCGTGTTTTAGAATTTCTGAAGGTCTCCTTTTGAAAAAATACTCAACGTCTCGGGTTTTCTTTATGATACACCCACATCTTTAAGAGAAGGTGGCTTGTGGGTATAAAGAGTAGCTTACAAGTCCTCAGTGTGATGGAGCTGGTGGGTGGGCTTGGTCAGCAGAGGGTCTTGCAGGTCCTGCCACTAGGGCAGCCCTGGGCCCTGAGTTCCAATGAGGTGACCTCGGGGGCAGCACGGCACTGGGGCAGCCACTGGAATCCTTGATCAAGTTTCCCATCTCTGGTTGAGAAGAGCCCCTGATTCCAGATGGCCTATTCAACATCTGTGTGCTCCCCAACAGGGACCAGGGGGGCTCTGGGTTCCTCTGCAACCCACCCACTGACGTGGGGGGTTGAAAAGTGCCAGACACATCCCTAACCCACGGCTAAATCATATCCTGCCACCAGCATCAAGTACAATGTATTGCTACTTAGACAAGGCTCCTCCTGAGCAAGTAGGGCACGACTCCCCCCTCGCAGCCTCACAGGGGTTCCCTTCTTTTTCCTGTTTGGTGAAGACATCATGAAGGTCGAATTCTTTTTCTCCATCTTACAGATGTATTTGTTTTAAGGTGGTATCTGTCTTTGTCTTTTGCAGCGCATAATGATTGAAGGGGAATGAAAAACACATTGGTTTATACTTCCAAAAATCTATATCCATTTCACTATAATCTCAGAGAGTTAAAAAAGATACAGGTTTGAGTCGTGTGATTTTGGTCAGACATTGTTCAAAGATTAAGCTACAATATAAATAAGTAATGTAAAATAACATAGTAAAAAAAATCTTATTAAATGTAGTACAGTGAACTATATTTAACAGCCACAAGTCATAGCTAAGCTTTGGTTTCTTGATCTATAAAATGTGGATAATAACACCTGCTCTGCCTACCTCACCTAGGTCTAAGGAAAATACTTTGAAAGCTATAAAGTTTGGAGGAATAAAACTTAGGATAGGAAATCCATAAAACAAGTTTCAGTCTTGAATCCCAACCCTAAGGCATAAAGGGAACTCACTATATATATGACAAGAACAGCCTGACCAGACATCCCCTGACAACCTCCCAAGAATCGGCAGCAATGTCCCATCGCACTGCATAAAGCACAGCGGGGTATATAAAGGTGCTATTGTTGAACCAGATTTTATATGTACTCTTTCTATTCTATTCACAGAAAAAGCCACATTTACATGAGTGTGGTTGAAAAGATTTTCTGTAGAGCAGCAATTTTATGGGAACGTGTGTGTGGGATAGGTTTGATTGAAGTGCATATGGCAATCCTTTAAGACTGATTTAATAGAGGGAAATGCCTGCCAGCATCTGGGGCCCTGGACGGGAGTAACTCAGAGCCCGCAGATGCTACAGACATTTCAGGAGCCTTCTCCTGGGTAGAAATTGGACACATTTTGAATCAAATCACTCTGCAGAGCAGGCTTATTCTGTAGCACTTTTCCCAGCATCTGGAACCCTTTGCCAAGAACGATCATATTTTTGTAATCCCAAATCCATGGCAAATTATATTAGCTAGGACTTCCCCCGCCCCCGCCCAAAGATGCGCAAGAACACGGAAAAGCTGGGAAACACAGGGCAGGGGCATGATGTTTGGCCCGGGAAGGATCTTCTTCCTCCCTCCTGAGCTTGCTGTGGATCCACACACCCCACCTTTCTCCCTATGTAGCCATAAAGCAGACTGTCCACATTACCTTTCATCTAAAGTGTCAGCTGTGTGTTTTTGCTATGGCTGGATATGCAAAGTTCTAAAAATCTATGTATATGAAGAAAATTTGAGGATTTAAAAATAACTCTGGCTGGTTGTGGCTTTCAGGTGCCTCTCACTCAACTAGACCAGTTGCTACCGTCTCACCAGCTGGAGGATGATACCTAACTGGGGGCTTGTGCTTACGGTCCATGAGCTGCTTTCTCGTGTGCTGCCTTCTGGGATCCTCTCAGACATCCTGGCGTCACAGCAATGCAGGCATCACTACCCCAAGTGGAGAGAAGGACCCAGAGATCACACACAGAAAGCATAAACTCATCTGGTGAGGAGATGAGCCATGATGAAAACCCAGATCACCAAAGTCCCGGATGAATCCTTTACCTTTTCCCATGATTCCTCAATCGTAGATGTTTTAAAGTTTAATAAGAAAAGGACAGGAAGTCAAGCTTATTTCAGCTGTAGCTCTTGCAGTTGATAAGTTTTCTTATGCCATTTTCAAAACCTAGATATTTCAAACTCTAAAATCAATGTTCTTATCTATCCTGTTCCTCTGTTCACATCATTCCCTGCCAGCCACAAGGAAGATGAGCAGGGATCATTTGTCTCCTCGATTAAAAAGGTTTAGAGCTATCAGTTATTTTCATCTCTCCATACAAGATGCAGGTGCAGACAGATATTGTGCTGTGTGCTCAGTCATTCAGTGGTGTCCGACTCTTTGAGGTTCCATGGACTATAGCCCGCTGGGCTCCTCTGTCCATGGAATTTTCCTGGCAAGAATACTGAAGCGGGTTGCCATCTCCTTCTCCAGGGGATCTTCCCGACCTACGGATCAAACCTGCATTTCTTACATCTCCTGCATCGGCAGGTGGATTCTTTACCACTAGTGCCACGTGGGAAACCCCCAGATAGATACTGTGCTATGCTTAGCCACTCAGTTGTGTCTGACTCCTTTGAGACCCCTGGCAGGATCCTCAGTCCATGGGGATTCTCCAGGCAAGAATATGGAGTGGGTTGCCATGCCCTCCTCCAGGGGATCTTACTAACCCAGGGACTGAACCCAGGTCTCCTGCATTGCAGGTGGATTCTTTACCCTCTGAGTCACCAGGGAAGCCTAGTTGATATTATGATTCTAGAATAGTACTGATTAGCCTTTACCAAACAAATGTGTAATTTATGAAAACATAAGATTCCAGCTGATTTCTGACTGGATGGGAAAAAAAATGTAAATTTTCATCTTACAAAGCAAATTGTATATGCCATGCCACCAATAAGGGCTATTCTGTATCTAAAATGTCAAGATCAGGAAAGGCCAGAGTGGTACCTGGTCTCCCAGGCAACACTGCAATTGAGCAAGGCAAAGATACAGGCTGCAGGGTGTCTTTGGGATGGCACCAATGCAGATGCCTAACTCTCTACTTTCTAGATTCCTAATAGAATTGCATAGAAAACAATATGTGGACAACTCTATAATCATACTGGGCACAAGTCAGAAGGTTTCACCCAATTCTGCCAGATGCTATTTAATAGTAGGCCTGGATTAAAGAAAGCATGAAAAGCTAATTAATAGCTCTCTTTCTGGACACGACAGAAGCCAGTAAGAACAGTCAGTAGGACAGCCTGAAGGGACCAGACTAGAAGCAGCAGCTGGAGGTGCAGGGCTGCCTCTGAGGAACTTCTGTTGACACTGAGAGATGCTCGCAATGTCACCGGTCACACCAAGAGGGAACCTAGACTAAAGGTCTACATTTCAAAGCAAAATGTAAAACTTTTAGAAAAAAAAATAGTAGTGTCTTTTTGACTTTTTAACAAGGTGAATTCTTAAAAACTAAAAGCATAAATCATAAATCGAAATATTGACAAATGTGACCAACTTAAAATTCATACTTTTGCTTATCTAAATACATCATTTAAAAGAAGAAATGAAAAGTCACACACCTGAGAAATAGCAGTGAATATAATAATATGAATGAATAAAAGATTCATTCCCAGGATCTATGTAAAATCGCTACAGATCAACAACAAAAAAGATAATAAACTCCAAAGCAACAAATAAATAATAAACTGAATTTTAACAAAATTTAAAATTTTTGTGCATCCAAGAACATTATCAAGAAAGTGAAAAGAGAGCCTACAGAAAAGAAAAAATTTACAAACTCTATATCTAATGATGGGCTAATATCCAAAATATATAAAGAACTACTACAACTCAATAACAAAAAGATAAACCACCAAACTTAAAAAATGGGTAGAAGACTTGAACAGACATTTCACAAAAGACACGCAAATGACATATGAAATGATGCTCAAAATTATTAGCCATCAGGGAAATGCAAATTAAAACCACAATTAGATAACACTTCATACCCACAAAAATGGCTATCATTTTTTTATTGGAAAATGACAAGTTTTAGAATATGGAGAGACTGGAACCTTTGTACACCAACAATGGGGATGTAAAATGAAACTGGGAAACAGTTTGGCAGTTCTTCAAAAACATACAATTCTAAACATAAAATTACCATATGACCCAGCAATTCCATTTCTAAATATATACCCCCAAAATTAAGAACTGGAACTCAAACTGGTACTTGTGTGACGGTTCAATGCAACATTGTTCTCAGTAGCTGAAAGGTAGAAACAGCATTAAATGTCCATTAACTTATGAAAAGATAAACTAAATGTGGCGTAGACATACAATAGAATATTGTTGTTGTTCAGTCGCTAAGTTGCATCTGACTCTTCCTGACCCGTGGACAGCATGCCAGGCTTCTCTGTCCTCCACATGTCTTACTCATCAGGCTAGAAAACGTGAAATAGTCTGACAATCAGATCACAAAAATTGAGAGTACGCAGAGCTACAGGAATGTGGACACACTGCTAGTAAGGAAGTGATCAGTATTCACCACCTCGAAGCATCATTCAGAGATATCTAGCAAAATCGAACACATATTCTAAGACTCAGCAAGTCCCCTCCTAGACATGTATCCTAGAGAAATTCTCGTACACGTTTGCAAAAAGGCATGTATAGCAGTCATAACAACTGTTATGCAGTGGCAAAGTCAAAAACTAGAATTAACTTAAATGACCATCAAGAAAATTATGAGTAATTTATTTATAGTATATTCATGTAATAGAAGATGACATAGCCATGAAAATGAATAGAGTCGCATGTATCTGCATGGAAGAATTTCACAAACAATGCTGAGCAAAAACTGGCAAGTTGTAGGAGAATAGATTATTCCATTTAAATAAAAGATAAAATATGAAAAGCCGTACACCATTTTCCTTATACATATTTATCATGCATTCTACATATGACCATACTGTCTTTAGTAAAAGAATAGTATGTAAATAGGAATAATAATTACCAAATTCAAGATAAAGGTGCTTCTGGAGAGGGTGGGAAAATGATAAGATGAGACAGAAACTGGGAGTTTCAACTTATTATATTTATTTCCAGACTGGATGGTATCTACACAGCTCAGTTCAGTTCAGTCCCTCAGTCACATCCAGCTCTTTGCGACCCCATGAATCGCAGCACACCAGGCCTCCCTGTCCATCACCAACTCCCGGAGTTTACACATACTCGTGTCCACTGAGTCAGTGATGCCATCCATGATCTCATCCTCTGTCGTTCCCTTCTCCTCCCGCCCTCAATCTTTCCCAGCATCAGGGTGGTTTCCAATGAGTCAGCTCTTTACATCAGGTGACCAAAGTATTGGAGTTTCAGGTTCAACATCAGTCCTTCCAATGAACACCCAGGACTGATCTCCTTTGGGATGGACTGGTTGGATCTCCTTGCAGTCCATGGAACTCTCAAGAGTCTTCTCCAACACCACAGTTCAAAAGCATCAATTCTTCGGCGCTCAGCTTTCTTCACAGTCCAACTCTCACATCCATACATGACCACTGGAAAAACCATAGCCTTGACCAGATGGACCTTTGTTGACAAAGTAATGTCTGCTTTTAAATATGCTGTCTAGGTTGGTCAAAACTTTCCTTCCAAGGAGTGAGTGTTTTTTAATTTCATGGCTGCAATCACCATTTGCAGTGATTTTGGAGCCCAAAAAAATAAAGTCAGCCATTGTTTCCATATCTATTTGCCACGAAGTGATGGGAGCGGATGCCATGATCTTTGTTTTCTGAATGTTGAGTTTTTTTTTGTTTTGTTTTGTTTTTGAATGTTGAGTTTTAAGCCAACTTTTCACCCTCCTTTTTCACTTTCATCAAGAGGCTCTTTAGTTCTTCGCTTTCTACCATACGAGTGGTTTCACCTGCATATCTTCGGTTCAGTTCAGTTCAGTCACTCAGTCGTGTCCGACTCTGTGACTCCATGAACCACAGCATGCCAGGCCTCCCTGTCGGCCACCAACTCCCGGAGTCCACCCAAACTCATGTCCATTAAGTTGGTGATGCCATCCAACCATCTCATCCTCTTAGGTTATTGATATTTTTCCTGGCAATCTTGGTTCCAGCTTGTGCTTCATCCAGCCCAGCGTTTCTCATGATGTACTCTGCATATAAGTTAAATAAGCAGGTGACAATATATAGCCTTGACATACTCCTTTTCCTATTTGGAACCAGTCTGTTGTTCCATGTCCAGTTCTAACTGTTGCTTCCTGACCTGTATACAGATTTCTCAGGAGGCAGGTGAGGAGGGCTGGTATTCCCATCTCTTTAGAATTTTCCACAGTTTATTGTGATCCACACAGTCAAAGGCTTTGGCATAGTCAATAAAGCAGAAATAAGATGTTTTTCTGGAACTCTCTTGCTTTTTCAATGATCCAGCGGATTTGACAATTTGATCTCTGGTTCCTCTGCCTTTTCTAAAACCAGCTTGAACATTTGGAAGTTCACGGGTCATGTATTGCTGAAGCCTGGCTTGGAGAATTTTGAGCATTACTTTACTGGCGTGTGAGATGAGTGCAATTGTGCGGTAGTTTGAGCATTCTTTGTCATTGCCTTTCTTTGGGATTGGAATGAAAACTGACCTTTTCCAGTCCTGTGGCCACTGCTGAATTTTCCAAATGTGCTGGCATATTGAGTGCAGCACTTTCACAGCATCATCTTTTAGGATTTGAAATAGCTCAACTGGAATTCCATCACCTCCACTAGCTTTGTTCATAGTGATGCTTCCTAAGGCCCACTTGACTTCACATTCCAGGATGTCTGGCTCTAGGTGAGTGATCACACCATTGTGATTATCTGGGTCGTGAAGATATTTTTTGTACAGTTCTTCTGTGTATTCTTGCCACCTCTTCTTATTATCTTCTGCTTCTGTTAGGTCTATACCATTTCTGTCATTTATTGAGCCCATCTTTGCATGAAATCTTCCCTTGGTATCTCTAATTTTCTTGAAGAGATCTCTAGTCTTTCCCATTCTATTGTTTTCTTCTATTTCTTTGCACTGATCGCTGAGGAATGCTTTCTTATCTCAACTGGCTGTTCTTTGGAACTCTGCATTCAAATGGGAATATCTTTCCTTTTCTCCTTTGCTTTTCGCTTCCCATCTTTTCACAGCTATTTGTAAGACCTCCTCAGACAGCCATTTTGCTGTTTTGCATTTCTTTTTCTTGGGGATGGTCTTGATCCCTGTCTCCTGTACAGTGTCATGAACCTCCATCCATAGTTCATCAGTCTCTCTGTCTATCAGATCTAGTCCTTTAAATCTATTTCTCACTTCCCCTATATAATCATAAGGGACTTGATTTAAGTCATACCTGAATGGTCTAGTGGTTTTCCCTACTTCCTTCAATTTAAGTCTGAATTTGGCAATAATGAGTTCATGATCTGAGCCACAGTCAGCTCCCGGTCTTGTTTTTTGTTGACCATGTAGAGCTTCTCCATCTTTGGCTGCAAAGAATATAATCAATCTGACTTCAGCATTGGCCATCTGATGATATCCATGTGTAGAGTCTTCTCTTGTGTTGTTGGAAGAGAGTGTTTGCTATGACCAGTGTATTCTCTTGGCAAAGCTCTATTAGCCTTTGCCCTGCTTCATTCTGTACTCCAAGGCCAAATTTGCCTGTTACTCCAGATGTTTCTTGACTTCCTACTTTTGCATTCCAGTCTCCTATAATGAAAAGGACATCTTTCTGGGGGTGTTACTTCTAAAAGGTCTTGTAGGTCTTCATAGAACCATTCAACTTCAGCTTCTTCAGCATTACTGGTCGGGGCACAGACTTGGATTACGGTGATATTGAATGGTTTGCCTTGGAAACAAACATAGAGATCATTCTGTCATTTTTGAGATTGCATCCAAGTACTGCATTTGGGACTCTTTTGCTGACTATGATGGCTACTCCATTTCTTCTAAGGTATTCTTGCCCACAGTAGTAGATATAATGGTCATCTGAGTTAAATTCCCCCATTCCAGTCCATTTTAGTTTGCTGATTTCTAAAATGTTGACATTCACTCTTGCCATCTCCTGTTTGACCACTTCCAATTTGCCTTGATTCATGGAAGTAACAGTTCAGGTTCCTATGCAATATTGCTCTTTACAGCATCAGACCTTGTTTCTATCACCAGTTACTCACTATATTATTATGTAAAGCCTTTGCTATTATTTATCATTATTATTTTTAGAGTCTTATCTATGTTTTAGCATTTCAGTGTAACATCTAAAAAGGAGTATTAAAAAGAATCATATACATGTTTTGCATGTATTTTGCAAAACACACAGTTCCTGCTATTATAGATCCTAAGCTACGGCAGCACAGGATCTAGTTGTAGGTAAAACATGTGCAAAAAGGCATAATATCCAAAACTCATGAATATTAGGCTTTGTAATATAAGGATTGAGAAGGGTAACTCATAAACCCTATAGCCAAGTCCTGGGAAAATAATTCCATAAAACCTTAACAGTAGACACAAGAAATGGAGAGGGGGAAAAAATGCATTTCATAACACCTCAATTTCCTTTCTAATGTTTTGAGGATTTGGGCCTGATTTATTTTCCCTCATAAAATGCCTTTAAGTGCCTCATTCCCACAAGCCATATAAAAATTTATGTTTAGAGAGGGAGGGCCTGGATATGACTAAATGAATGCTTCACCCTTGGGTGCCCATACACTGAGGCTCTAGGAACTCTGTCCCAGAATTCCAGAGTTTGACAAACTCATCCTGAGTGAGCTTAAGTATGCTTCACAATAATCTGTCCATTCTTCCATGTGCTAAATAAAGAAGCAGGAGTCATTTTCTTATTCTCCTTGTTGAATAGTTTCTCACCTGCCTGAATGCAACTGCTACATGAAAAGTCACATCAAGACACGGGAAGTGGGGAAGGACATGATACGGGCACCCACTGTGTGTGCTTGATGCTAAGTTGCCTCAGTTGTGTTCAGCTCTTTGCGACCCTGTGGACCATAGCCTGCTAGGCTCCTCTGTCTGTGGGATTCTCCAGGGAAGAATAGTGGAGTGAGTTACCGTGCCCTCCTCCAGGGGATCTTCCTGACCCAGGGATCGAGTCCACATCTCCTTCGGCGCTATGGTGCAGATGAATTCTTTATCACCAAGCTACCATGGAAGCCATGAGTACCCATCAGGAATTTACAAAATTAGTTACACAAACTAAGAAGGGAATGGTTACCCACTCCAGTATTCTTGTCTGGAGAATTCCATGGACAGAGGAGTGTAGCAGGCTATAGTCCATGAGGTCGCAAAGAGGCAGACACAACTGAGCAACTAACACTTCTAGGCTTCCCAGGTGGTGCTAGTGGTAAAGAACCCGCTTACCAAGGCAGGAGACATAAGAACTGCAGGTTCTATCCCTGGACCGGGAAGCTCCCCTGGTCCAGGGCATGGCAACTCACTCCAGTATTCCTGCCTGGAGAATCGTCAAGGACAGAGGAGTGTGGAGGGCTATAATCCATAGCATGGCAAGGAGTCGGACATGACTGAAGTGACTTTGCACACACACACACAAATATATCTTACATTCAATATAAAGTCTTTAAGGGATTCCGTCTTCAAGGGAGAGAAAGAGTCAAGTGTTTTCCCTGTTTTACCACAGGAGTAAACTTGGTTAAGAGGCTTGATTCATGTCACAAGTCAGAACTTGATAAGAAAATTCTCTCTCTTAACATGTTCAACAATTATTAAGTTAAATGTTATTAATAGTTGTTATTATCATCATTTAATTATTCTCAGGAGCTGAATCTGAATGGAGAATCAAATTGCATATTTTAAATTCCTCGTGGTTTCTTACACATGGTCTCACCTCCATCAATGATATTGTGCCCTTACCCCAATCCTGAACACAAAAATAAATCCATTTCCACTCTGCCTCCGTGGCGACAGGAGTCCCCAATAGCAGAGCAATATCAATTCACCTTATTGAGAAAATGGTCACGGAGGCTCCTCTTCATGTATTTCGAATTTTTCCATCATTGAGGAAATATTCACTATACATAATTGCATGCTTTCTAATACTGCTTTCCTTCAAATTGGATTTTCCCCCCATGGATTTTAAAGCTATTTCCATTAGAGAAAAGTAAAAACAGTTGTAATTTCAGCAATTTTCCATTTCCCTCCTTTTGGGATAGCTCTACTCATTGTATCTGAAGGATAAATAACTAAATGATCTTGAAATATTTAATGTGAAAGAGATGCCAAGATTTTCAACACAAGAAAGCACATCTAATATGCCACAAAAGGTAGCTTGAAAAACAGAACCCTTTTTAATAGATACATAAACTCCGATTTAACAACTAGCGTTTTCCATTTCCTTCTTCCTGCCGTATAATGAGTCATTCCAGGTTTATTGGTGTTCAGCTTGGTTACTGGTGCTACTTACTATAATCACACATGGTGAAGGCTTTGAGAAGTGTCACACACACACACTCACACACACAGAAATTAGAAGTGAATCAAACAGGAAGGGAAAGCAGGAAAAGGACAATGAAAGTAAGCGCCACTGTGAGGGTGAGACAGAGCAGGGTCTCACTGTAGACTGCAGAGATTTAAACACGCCATGAAATTGCATCAAGCATCCTGCAGTGGCCAAAGCAATGCTTTTGCATAACTTCGCATCCCTGAGATCGGCAGAATCCGGGATGCTGCCTGTTTGTTCAACTGGATCAGGTGGTCACTATTCAGTTCATCAGGTTTTCCATTTCCCTGTACACATGACGCCTTCCCTACCAAGAATCAAACTTTGAGGACTAAAACAGTTTGAGGGGATGGACTATTGTTGTGTTGAAGATTTACGATGAGAGTGTGATGCCCTCACCCCATATCAGGCTTTATTCTTGGAAGAGTGGTTTTTATAGCTCAATCTCTGACCAAAAGATCCTCATGTTGCATTTAGTTAGAAAGCCAGTCTTGGCCAAGGCCACGAGCATTGTGATCGTTTAAGATCTCAGCTTTCTCAACCACTAAAAATAAATCCCAGCGGTGGACAGAGAGGAAACCACATGTCACTTTGATTACTTATTAAGACAATATAAAGAGACTAGAAAACTCATTTGAGTTCTTGGTAATAAGACAGACCCTTTTGAGTAGGATTGCTTTCTGATAATCTTTCCAGGGCTTGAGAAATAAGATAATGACTAACACTGACAGAGCTCTTACCATGCACCAGGTATCATTCAAAGTGCTTTACATGTATTAAACCATGTGGTTCTCCTAACACGCTATGAGGCATCTTCCACTACTATCCTCGGTTTACGAATGAGAAGACCGAGACACAGAGAGGTGAAGTGATTCGTCCAAAAGTTTACACAGTCAGAAAGTAGCAGAACTGAGAGTTAAACTCAGAAAATCTGTAGGCTGTAGTCTCAGAAAATCCAGAGTCTGTACATCTCACACTGACCTGCTGTGTATAGAACAATGCTAGATACTGATCAAAATACAACCTAAAAAGAAAAATACAACCTAAAACTTTTAACCAAACACAAGAGCATGAATTAAACAACTCATCTTATTTATTATTTTTTGGTCATTCCACAACCTGTGAAGTATTTGTCCACTCAACACATTTATTGAAGACCTACTTTGTGCCAGGCCCTATTCTAAGAAATGCGGACAGAGAGAAAGAAAAGACTATTTTTTTAAGATGCTCAGAGACTATCAGGAAAAAGGTAAAAAGAGGGGAGTCCAGGGTGTGATGAAATAAAATATTTCCAACACGTGTCCATTGCTAGAATTAAGTTGAAAAAATATATCCTAGCTTTAAAAAAAGAAAGAAAGGAAAGAAAAAAAATTTCTCTTCACTGATCTTTTCTGAAAATCAAAATATAGCCTTTCAACGTCCCACCCCCTACTGTTACCACCTCCAAGAGGTTTATGGCAGTCTTGCTAAAACATTTTTCTTAGCATTGAGTTAAAATTCCATTATTACCTTTATAGTTTTCATATTCCCTTTGATATTTTAAAACCAGTGTGAAAGTTGACTTTCAAAATTCTCCATCACTAGCAAAGGTTTATTATGCCAGCAGCTTCAGACAATGCAGGTGCTTGAAACCCACTGCAAAAGTCTAACCACTCCACAGGTCTTGCCCAACATGAGTGAAATCCTTACGATACATGAACCAACCCCCCAGTCTTGCAGTAATGTCATTCTTTGCAAAACAAAATTGTGCGGCTCTCTGGGCTCTTTAGAAATCATTTGCAGACTGCAGGCAGAGAGTAAACAAAATGTCCTGAACTAGGAGCAAGAAAGACAGCTATCTTGGGAGGACAACTTGGGCCTGGCTTTTCATAGTCACAGCCTGATTCTGCTTGAATTAAAACCACACCTTGTTACAAACCCTCTCCATCATGGGCTACCTGCTTGAGGATTCAGCTCAAAGTGAGACCAGAATGATTTTCTTCCTGGAAGACTTCGGCCACAGCCTGAAGCTTCCTAGACTGAATTTGAATTTGACAGTTTTTCCAAAGACGTTTTTTCACATCTGTTCTGTATCCCTTCTCCCCATGAAACCCTGGATCTCCCTCTTCACCCTAAGGAGATTGTACCTGACGTGGACTAGATCATTTAAGTCTCTTCCCTAGAATTAAACACAGCTTCATTTGCTGTTTGGATTTTCTCATTTTTAAACAGGAAGAGAGAACAGCGCACAGAAAACAGACTGCTTCCTGCCCTGTTCTCCTACCTTCCACTACTATAGGGGTTTGAGTCCTTTGGGGTTTTTTTGGCTCCATTTCCCTTTCTAGCAAATGACCATCATGCCTATTGATGTTGGTTTATGAAGGACGCTGGTGTGCATTTTTGAAACTACATCTGTTGGCTCTCTCAGTTTCTGAAATGTCTTTTTATGAGCTTCTCCCACAGAAATTGGGATCAATTTTCATTTCCTTCTGCTTCATTGCATCACCAGAAGTCTATACACCTTCCTGTCATTTGAAAAGTGCTGATCCGGTGGGCACCTCAATTGACCAGCCATCAGGCCTGAGGCCTAATTTCTTTTCCACCTCTGGCTCAGGCAGCTCTTACCTTACCTCCCCCTCTTCTCTCTAACTTTTCCAATCCATTCACCAATTATTCATCGATCACCTGTAATTCTGGCAGACTGTAGGATGGGTGCTAGGGAGCAACAGCGCGCGTGCTCAGTCCTAGCTCGCGAAGGTTTTGCACGGAAGAGGGAAGACAGGCAGGGAAACGGCCCACTGGTCGACCACCCCAGCCTGAACCTGGCTACAGGGTAACCCTCCTGACTTGAAAGAGCAAATTCTTAGACAGCAGGAGCATCTCCCCGCCATGCCCACTACTACCCTTACTCCAGGCCATGTCGGAGCGGGTCTCAGTCCCTTTCCTCCAGCACGAATGAAATCATTTCCTGGGGAAACGGAAGAGGATATTTGAGTGAGAATCACCTCTATCACCAGGTACAGGCACCTCAAAGCACAAAACCTGCTTGCCTTCTTTGTAGGCAAATGTGGCTCTTCCTATAAATTCATTAACACCAGAAGGTATTTATCACTTGTCAAGACATCATGAGCACAATACTAAACATGAATAATACAAGACCAGCCGCACTAGCTTAACCTTGGCGCCTGACAGTTTACAATGTAGGTCCTTCTAAATGACAGCATGCGATTAATGTGTTACTTGGGGGCTTAAATGACAAATTCAGAATGGCTATAAGCTATCCAACCAGTGGTGTGGTAACTGGCTAGAGCAAGCTGGAAAAGAAAAATACTTGGGCGAACTGACATAATCCATTCCCTGAAGTGCTAAATAAACAGGGATTAAAAGCAGAATTCAGGAAAAACAGAAGCTGTTACTCCCATTTCAAAATCAGGCAAGATGTCTGTGATCCTTGCTTGGTGGGTTTTTGCCTGAATTTGATGGGCAAGAAAGATTGGAGGAGAAGCAGGGCCAACGTACTGAGTTAGAAGCAACACCAGTACTTCCCTCACTCCTCAGAACAGAATCCCCATCCCTCCAGACCCCAAACGCGACGTCTGTGGCACAGAACCTTCCATGGTCTTCCCTCTGAACTGAGTAAGCACACAATTGAATTAGATCTCGCCATCAGAGAAATTGGTCCCCAGAGAGCAGCTGTGAAACCATCCAAGCAGAAAAGTGAGAAAGCGCATTTTATGGTTTGCTGAATGATTCCGAGGCTTCGGATAAACCAAGCGCCCAGCCTGCCGAGCGCTGCGCTCCATCTATGAATCCCACACTAGATCAAGGGGTGATAAATGCTCAGATAAACATTTGTATTTTATGCCTCAACAATTTATCCTCTCTTCCCCTTATCACACTGTGTTGACCCAACTTACTCAGTGAAAACACACATTCAGCGAATAATTGTTTACCTCTGCTCACTCGGGCAGGCAAGTGAGAAGATTCCCCCATTTGTTACCCTGGTTACCTCCTCTCCCTCATCCATTCATCTTGATTTTCTCTCTCTGGCTATTGATTTTATGAAAGAGATCTTTTTTTAATTTGTTCTTCATAAATGGTATTGACATAACTGTGCTTTGCCATTTTGCCTTACATATTGTACTGTAAACAGCATGAGAGAGCTCATTCTCTCCCATGGGGGGAAATGCCTGGTAAGGGGGCTAGACTAGCAACCCAAGGGTCAGAAAAGAAGCCTCTTTCCTTGACAGTCTTTGCAAATAAAAGTATCAGGGACATTTTTATAAATTCATGCCTCACCTCCTTGGTTCCCTTTCTCCATTTGTAAGCAAGAAAGTTGGAAGTGGCTAGTATTGGGCAAACAGATGAAGCTACATTTGTGAGGTACATTGTGATGATTAACTGAAAAGCTCTATATCAAAGTCAGAGATGATAATGTTGCTCTTAGGTTTGTGAACACCTTCACCACGGATATATTCTTCCATAACACTCCTAGAAACAAGAAATGAGGAATTTGGGAGACATATGCATATCATTTTACAGGCAAATTTTAATTTGATGTCAAGCCTTGTCATGAATAACTGTACCAAATTATAATCACTAATAGTTAGGAGATGTTTTTAAGTGTATCTAGTTGTATAATCAGTTTAATAAGAAACAAAATAAAGCCAAGGTATAGCTGGAGGGAGGGGAGTCCCCATACTTTATTATGAAATTAAGAATTATATATCTGTATTCAAATAATTCCAATGATTTTATGGCTTTTAATGTCAGCAATTTTTATTGAGATAAAGCTTGGTCTAGAATATTGCATTTCCTTGAAATATTAAAATCATGCTTCCAATACTAGATACACATTTTGTTTTGTTTTTACTTTCTATTTTCTTATAAAAGGCAAAATGAGAACAACAGCTCATCAGCAGTGAACCTCCTTTTCTGCTAACTCAAACTTTTCTTGATCCTACGAAGCACAGAGAGAATGCAAACATTGGCCTTTAGGAAACAAGTTTCTTTCTCTCTCTTGGAGTCTGCAGTTGTAAAGTCTAATTAACAGTAAATGCTGGAAAGTGTGTGGAGAAAAGGGAACCCTTTTGCATTTGTTGCTGGGAATATAAATTGATACAGCCATTAAAGAGAACAGTATGGAGGTTCCTTAAAAAAATAAAATAGAACTACCATATAACTCAACAATCCCCTACTGGGCATATACCCAGAGAAAACCATAATTCACAAGGACACATGTATCTTAATGTTCATTGCAGCAATGTGTACAATAGCCAGGACATGGAAGCCACCTAAATGTCTGTAGACAGAGGAATAGATAAAGAAGATATGGTACATATACATATAACGAATATTACTCAGCCATCAAAAAGAAGAAAATTGGTTTGTTTGTAGAGATGTGGCTAGACCTAGAGTCTGTCTTACAGACTGAAATAAGTCAGAAAAAGAAAACAAATATTGTATATCAGTACCTATATAGAATCTAGAAAAATAGCACAGATGAACCTGTTTGCAGGTCAGGGGTAGAGATGCAGATGTAAGAACCAACATGTGGACACAGCGGGGGAAGGGGAGGTGGAGTGGATCGGGAGATCAGGGCTGGCATGTATGCACTGCCATGTGTAAGATAGACAGCTAGCGGGAAGCTGCTTAGAGCGCAGGGATCACGGCTCAGTGCTCCGTGGTGACCTAGACAGGGTTGGGGGTGATGGCCCAAGAAGGAGGGGGTGTATGTAAAAATGTAGCTCTTTCACTTCAGTGTATATCAGAAACCAACACAGCATTGAGAAGCAATTATACTCCAATAAAAAAAATACATATTTTCTTCTTTAGCTTCTGTTTGAGTCTCTAGGTTTCAAACATGCCTCTAACAGGGCATGTTGCATAAAGAAACCTAGAAGTACTTTGATGTAGATTGAAGTGCCCAATGAGCCATGTCAGAGGTAACCATGTCCAACCCAACCATGAGGTTTGGACCCAAACTTTACCCTCAAAGAAGTCAAAAGAAGATAAGATGTTTAAAAATATACACAGATATAAATAACATTTTTAATCTCATTTAAAGTTTATCTTTCAAAGCTTCTCAAAATTATGAATTCAGTCTATGACTGTACTTATTATTTATATATCATCCATCATTGGCCACATATAAACAGAACCCTTTCCCAAAGCATTGGATACATGATTTGGGGGTGGAGGGAAATGTGGGGAGATATTTCTAGAGACGGTTGTAATTGCACCTCAAGAAATACTCAAGTTCCTCAAAACTGGCTTATACATTTCAATGTAATTTTTTATTTTTATGCATGCTAAGTCATTTCAGTCATATCCGACTCTCTGCGACGCCATGGACTATAGACCACCAGGCTCCTCTGTCCATGGGATTCTCCAGGCAAGAATACTGGAGTGGTTTGCCATGCCTTTCTCTAGAGGATATTGCCAAACCTGGGTCTCCTGTGTCTTCTGCATTGGTGGCAGTTTCTTTACCACTAGCACTGCCTGGGAAGCCCCTTTTATTCTTATAGACAAAGAACAATGATAGGCTTCTCTCTTAGGTCACAAAAAAAATCCCACATTACTGGAGGCTTTTTATTTTTGTGCAGAACAGTTTTACTATTACAAACAAATACCATAATTATTAAGTACTTACCAGCATTTGATGTTTAATCAGGGATCCTGAATTCTACTTTGAGGACTAAGTTGTTTCTCCCCCAAAATTCAGATGTCAACATCCTAACCTCTAGTGTCAGAGAACATAACTGTATTTGGAGATTGACATTTAAGGAGGTGATTATGATAAAACAGGGCTTCCCCAGTGGCTCAGCAGGTGAAGAGTCCGCCTGCAATGCAGGAGACACAGGAGATGTAGTTTCGATCCCTGCATCAAGAAGATCACCTGGAGGAGGAAACGGCAACTCACACCAGTATTCTTGTCTGCAGAATCCCAAGGACAGAGGATCGGGCTGGCTACAGTCCATGGGGTCGCAAAGAGTAGGACATGACTGAGTGATAATATTGGATTGGAAGGTGAAACAGGCTCATTGGGGTGGGTCCTAATCCAACATGATTAGTGTCCTTGTAGGAATAGATTAGGACAGTCATGCTGAAAGGAAGAAATGCAAATCAAAACCACAGTGAGGTACCATCTCACTCGGGCCAGCATTCCTGCTATCAAAAAGTCTACAAACAATAAATGCTGGAGAGGGTGTGGAGAAAAGGGAACCCTCTTACACTGTTGGTGGGAATGCAAACTAGTACAGCCATTATGGAGAACAGTGTGGAGATTCCTTAAAAAACTGGAAATAGAACTGCCATATGACCCAGCAATCCCACTGCTGGGCATACACACCGAGGAAACCAGATCTGAAAGAGACACATGCACCCCAATGTTCATCGCAGCACTGTTTTTAATAGCCAGGACATGGAAGCAACCTAGATGCCCATCAGCAGACGAATGGATAAGAAAGCTGTGGTACACATACACAATGGAATATTACTCAGCTATTAAAAAGAATGCATTTGAATCAGTTCTAATGAAGTGGATGAAACTGGAGCCTATTATACAAAGCGAAGTAAGTCAAAAAGAAAAATACCAATACAGTATATTAATGCATATATATGGAATTTAGAAAGTTGGTAATGATGACCTAATATGCAAGACAGCAAAAGAGACACAGATGTAAAGAACAGACTTTTGGACTCTGGGAGAAGGCGAGGGTGGGATGATTTGAGAGAATAGCATTGAAATATGTATATTATCATATGTGAAATAGGTCACCAGTCCAGGTTTGATACATGAGACAGGGTGCTCAGGGCTGGTGCACTGGGATGACCCAGGGGGATGGGATGGGGAGGGAGGTGGGAGGGAGGGTCAGGATGGGGAACACATGTACACCCATGGCTGATTCATGTGGATGTATGGCAAAAACCACCACAATGTTGTAATTAGCCTCCATTTAAAATTAAAAAAAAAAAAAAAAAGACAAAGAGAAAAGACAGTTATCTACAAACCAAGGAGAGAGATGTCAGAATGAACCTAATTCCATAAAGATCTTGATTTTGAACTCCTAGCCTCCAAAATTGTGAGGAAATAAATCTCTGTTGTTTAAGCCACTCTATCTACATTACTTTGCGATGGCAGAGCTAGAAAATTAATCCACACCCTTTCTTCAGTGACTTGAAGAGTTACCCAACTTCTCAACAGAAAGTTGGTTTGGTGCCTAAGCAAAGTGCTAGTCTAAGATTGTGCATAGTTATGATCCCTAGACCATAAACAGACATCTGGGGCTGTCTGCTGACACTGGCCCATTGGGAAATTTGAGGCCCGTCTATTCCATTCACATCTTCCCTGCCACTTCACATCCAAAAGCAAGTCCCTCCCATGGCCACATTATCCTTTCAAAGGGCAGCAGCTGATTGTCCTTCATCTCCATTTTCCCAGATGGTGGAGGAGCCACCAGACAGTCGATAAAGCAAGGGATTCTGAACAGCCCTTCTCTCATTATTAACCTACAACATCAAAATTATGGCTTTGGGGCACTTTTGTTTCCTTCTTCCTTTAAAATTTGTTTTTATTTATTTCCTGTTTTCCTTTTGTGGAAGCAGGGACCATTGTTTCTCAAAGACTTTTTGTTTGTATTAATTTGTATCCTCCTGAATCATCACTGAGTTCATGCATTTTCTAATAAATAGGGTAGAAACTATTCTGAATTCGTTGAGCATTCTTTAATACCCTACAGGAGTCGTGCACAAGTGGATATTTACATAAGACTAAGGACAGCTTGTGGTGGTGGAGTCTGACTTGTTTGATTTCATTCTTTCTCTGGAGTTTCTCTTCAAGTATTCATAGTTTATTGGCATCTTTGCATCCTTTTCATCCTGGCCCAAATTTCACTTTCTTTGGCATTAATGGCCCTTTTCATATTGTCTTTAAATGAAATTTTCCACAAAAGACCCAATTAAAACCAGCTAAACAGCTAGGTACCACCCTAGGGAAGGCCTCCCAGTGAGATGGCATGGAGCCACGTCTGCTTAAGGAAGACTAAGATAACTGGGCCTGGAACCCGTCACTCCTGGATTTAAAAGTGGCTGCTCAACACACAGGACGTGGTACCTAAGGCCACATTTACAGAAGAGGCCAATTACTGCAAAGCATGTCTAGTTTCCCCAAACACCTAGAAATTTGAATGTGAAAACCAATTAAAGTTATTAGCATATCATGGTCTCTTCAGTATTTCAAACAGTGATAATATCCCAGTTGGAGTGGAAATTTGACTGAGGAATTATGTCTTCCTCAATTAGCATACTTGTGTGAATATTCTGATCAAGCAAAGCATTCTGAATCTGCCCATAGATGTCTCTCAGCCTGTGCTCACTGGAGCAGCGATATGTAGGTGTTGGGTTTTGTTGCTGCTGTTCATCTCCTAGGAAGTGCAAACTGAGGGAGAGTCTTGCTTTACTCATCCATTCCCTTGGTGCAAGAGACTGACCCAAACGTAGTATTGAAATGCAAATGTTTATGTCTATCTTGTGAAGTAGAAATTGAGAATCGAGTAGGCCGATTTTAGAGAATTCCCAGTTCTCAACCTCTGATTTCTCCATTTCTAGGCACTTTCATTGGCCAGCACAGCCAGGAACATAGAAATTTCCTTTCATGATGGGTGAGATGCTCAGAATCAGATAATCCCCTAACCAAATGCAGAATCCTCCGGAAATCTTGTCACCGAGTCAAGGAATAAAACCCTCCTGGTAAGTCTTTTGGAAACGCAAACAATGGCTCACTCTATTAGCATTTCTCATTCCACAGGTTGAATGCATTGCTGGTGTGCAAGGTATTTCAGGTGGAACACAGGTGAACTTTTCTATTGTGATGTACATATAATTATTTAAATAAAGAACTAGGTAGTTACGGTCTCCTTAGAAAACATCTAACTGGTGTATTAAACCCATGATTTCACAGACTTTTTCTTCTCTGTTTATTTGTACTGTACTTAAGAGTTTTAAAAAGTCAATTGAGGGAATTCCCTGATGATCCAGTGATTAGGACTCCACGATTACACTGCTTGAGATGCTCAGATCCCACAAGCCATGAGATGCAGTCTCCAAAAGTCAATTTAAAGAAAGATATTAAGTAATTACGGTGCAAGTGGTAAGCAGACAGAGCAAACGTTGTGAAGGCAAAGGATGAATGGTGGAGACTTAGGAGACACAGCAGAAGAATTCCTTTCTAAGGCCTCAGACAGTTCTTTTCCTGGTACAGAACAGGATAAACAAAAATTACTTCTACCCAGGCACATAGTAGTGAAACTGGTGTACAATCAGGACAAAAATGGTGCTTTTTAAAATAAATCATCTAGAAAGCAAAGGCAGCCCATGGCGGACATCCTAACAATAATATTGGAAGCCAGAAAAAAGAAGATTGTAATACAAAGTCCTAAAAGAAAATAGCTGTCCACTTACTGTTACATGCCCAACTAAACGATTGCTTCCCATCATTTAGACACTATTTAGAGTAACATTTTCAGACTACAAACAGCATAATTACCATTAATAGATTCCTACCAAAAAAAAAAAAAGGTCTTTTCAAAAATGTATTTCAGGAGTGTAAAATTCAACTTAGAATGGAAGAGGGAAAGAAAAGGAAAGAGGGACATGCTGGGAGGATTGGTGAGCAAAGACTTGGAAGCAAGGAGGTAAATTGAAGCATCGGCTTTATAAGGTAATTGTGTGTGCTCAGTAGCTTAGCCATGTCCAAATCTTTCACAACCCCATGGACTGTAGCCCACCAGGCTCCTCCGTCTGTGGGATTTCCCAGGCAAGAATACTGGACTGGGGTGCCTCCTCCTCCAGGGGATCTTCCCGACCCAGGGATCAAACCTGTGTCTCCTGCGTCTCCTGCATTGCAGGCAGATTCTTTACCACTGAACCACCTAGGACACCCCAAATAATAAAGCCTAATTTGGAATTTTAAAAAACTATGTGAAACTAAGATGTGGGACAATAACAGTATGCAAGCTATTAACAGAGGTGGTGAGCATTGCTGAGTTCAAGGGTTTTTTATGTCTTTGGGGAGGAGGGCAGGACTTTGACTAATATTTGGTATTACTGAGTCAGAAGCATGTGTTAAAAATAAGAGCCACCGTTAAGGAAATAAAAAGACAATATACAGGCTTCCAGCTAGGAAGGGGCTATAAACAAAACTCTATCATCCTATAGAAACTAGAGAAGGAAATAGAAACCATCAACAGAACCCAAGCAGATCTAAACCAAACCTGAATCTTTTGGAAGAGCTACCTCCCAAAGCAGACTGCTTCTTTCAAAATGCAAATGGTTCTCTGTTCGTACACAGCACACCCTGTTGCTGTTATTATGATCACAACCACTTTTTGTTTCAGAGACTGCCAGATTTAAGCTGCCAGGGTCTAATTAGGAAGCCCCCTCCACACACACTGCAGTTATGAGGCTCACCCACTACAGGTCCTTATTATCCCAGTTGGTGCTCAGTTTAAGAAAGCATCGGTTTGGAAGAGCATAACAAAAACCATCCCCCCAAAAGAGCTCACATTCGTAAATACACATGGATACACTCCAAAACCCTAGAGCTCGTTATGGTCTTTTTTGTCTTGATCCTGAGTATGTGCTGTACAGACCCCTGAAGTCAGATCTTCTTCCCACTATAATTTAGCTAAGGAATCTGTTACATATGTCTGCAGAAGGAATTTAATTTTTCAGAACGGAAAGTCATAGAGTTCACCAGAAACTGAAATTGCAAGGTTGGAACCTCCCTGCCTCTTAGCATCAGTAGGCATGTAAAAAGAATAAGATTTATGTCCCTAAACCTAAAATATTCGGAAGCAATTATTTACTTAATATTTTGCTAAATTACCTAGGATTGCAGTTTTGATTAGAAAGCAAAAGAGAAGTCTGCAGGTGGCCTATAAAGCTAATTTTGAAGATAGCTCCGCTAAGCTCATGCCGTGGTCTTAGAGAATATTAACACCATGTTATAAAACTGCAGTGCCCGCAGGGTGTCCACCTGCCACAGAATTTAATTTATTTTATATCTCATCTAATAGACTGAGTCTCATCCATTAGGTAAATATAATGTGGAAACATTGTCTTGTTTCTCTAAAGAGGAAACCAGCGAAGACCGGAGATTTCTTCTTGCAGAGTCGTTTGCCTCTCTAACTGGGTTCAAATTCAGGCTGTGCTGTGACCTCTCCCTTGTTAAAGTTCAGTGGATATGATACTACCCACACGCTACAGGATCACGTGTACTGCTTTAGCATCCGCAAGACAGGAAAAAACAAAAATCTAATCAAATAGACAATTTCTGCCATGATGACTCTACCAGTCAAACTTCGGGTGTCCTAGCTGCCTGACATTCATAGACTGACAATATTTCTAGGTACCGTGTACTCTGCTGAAGTGTTTTGAGATATTCACCAAGATTGGTAAGGGTAATAGACCCAGAACTGGCTAATTCTGAGAAATGTTTCATATTACTGGTGACAAAGGAAGAGCCTTGGAGCAGTAGGCAACCTTTACAAATAAAAATAAGAAGTAAGTGAATCAAATATGACATTACAATGGAGAGGAAATTGAATTCTTCTGCACATGATAAGGGTGGCTTCATTATTCAGACATCCTGGCTGTGCCACGACACCAGAGACGGATGAGACACCCCATCTCTGGAAGATAAATTCAATACACCAGGTATTTGTCCTAATATAGCCTAGAAATGTATGGAATATGCTTAACAGATGGCAATAGGATAGTATTTTTATCTTCAGACATTCATAACAAAAAGGAACATAATTTGCAGTAAGGCAAACCTGGAATAAGTTTCACACAGACTCACCTTCCCAACTCATTTGGCAAAATTAGAATAGTTTCTCAGGAGGAGGGATTGGAAGCCAAAGACATTAGGATGCTTTTATAAGTCACCTTGGTAGAAGTGAGTTTTTTTTCCATGAATAAAACAGCTGAGAAAGTGCTATCCCTAGGCCTTTAAATAAGAAAGCTTCCAAACATTTGGAGAAATCATCCAAAGACAGACCATTTCAATAAAAGTTCCCTGATTCAGTTAGTTTCATCTTTGTCTACCAAAGTTTTTTTAAGCTTTTTAAATTCTCTTGTGACAACGAATAATTATATCATCTCTGCCCTGACTCCTCCCAAATTATAAATCCAGTTGAATAGACGGCAAATACCCAAGCCTGTACCCACATATTCCCAGTTTCTCATATCCTCTCCTGGGACTTTTCTCTTGCCTTTCCTTCTGATTACTTGATCACTTGACCAACCGATTTCAGCAAACTTCCCATTTACAAAAAAAAAAAAAAAAAATGACGCTGGTCAGATCAGTGATTTCAGTTGGGGGTTATGGTAATTTCTTTAAGATGAGTTACCTTAAAGTTTGATTTCCAAGCATATAATCTAGAAGTAGCTAAAACAAAAATGAACTCTGCCAGGGTAAAACAGAAATCAGCTTAAACAGCATGAGATACGTGAACGACCACCAGAGCAATTTTGGAGAAAGCTTTGGACTATGGAGAAAGCTACTTGTCCAAATGATTGTGAATCATCCAAATCACACAGAACAGGTCCTTTGTTTCCAAACGTTAATGTTTGCTCTTCCCTAATTATAGAGGAAATCATTGCAGATGAGGCATCATTGTCTCTGGGTTAACTGTCCCAATGAAGGACTGGAGAGGCAGGTTTAATTGAAGTGAGTGAAATTTAGGATATACTTAATCTTCTAAAAGTTGAGGTGCTTATCTCTTCAGTTCTTATAATTAAAATCTCTAAATAACAGTTTCTTACAATGTTTGGTCAGGTTTCAACAATTTTAAGCCAAAAAATTCTACAAGAGGTAGCCTTACGTATGACAAAAACCACTACAATATTGTAAAATAATTAGCCTCCAACTAATAAAAATAAATGGAAAAAAAAAAGAGGTAGCCTTACTTGTGTCATTGCAGTGTTTTTGTTACATATTGAACAGAAATACTGGCTCAGATTAGTGGCATAAATTTCAATTTTTATCACACGACCAAAATGTCAAGGAGGCCCTTTTTTATCTATTGTGAAGTACAAAATAATTACATCTCCACCAACTGTGTTTCCTCCTTTCTTGCATCCTTCTTCTTTACTCCCATTCACCTCATACCAAAAACTGTTAGAAAGATATCTACATTTACATCATTTATTTGGCCTTTTTTCTGTCTACTGCTAATGCAACATGCAGCAAGTAATGTAAAATAATTATGACTTCAAAATTTACACACGGGCTTCCCTGATGGCTTAGTGGTAAAGAATCCACCCGCCAATGCAGGAGACGTGGGTTCAATCCCTGGACTCGTAAAATCCCACATGCTAAGCCCAGGCACCACAACTGCTGAGCCTAAGCTGTAGAGCCCAGGAACAGCAAGCACTGAAGCCCGCACACCCCGCAGCCTGTGCTTGGCAAAAAGACCCCGCAGTGAGGAGCCCGCACACAGCTAGAGAGTAGCCCCTGCTTGCCGCAACTAGAGAAAAGCCTGCTCAGCAACAGAGACCCAGCAGCCATAAACAAATTAATCATTGTTTTTAAAATTTACATGCTGTTACAAACTTCAGAAAGTCCTTTCACATACACAATCTTATTTAACTCTCCCAAGTATCCTGCCATGAGTTAGAGTAGCTTAAAACACAAGGACTTTAACGTTTAGGGAAGCATTGTAACTTTCCTAAGTTTGCACAGCTATCAGGCAGCCAATGATTCTTGATTCCAAGCCATGTTTTATTTCTTTTTTTCTTTAAGGATGCCCTAGTTCAATCAAGACTTCCTCCAATGAACACTGTGCTTCCACTGAAATTTCGCTTCCTGGGCACTAAGATTACTCCAACTCAGAGTGACAGCAATGATGTTCCTGGAAGAAGTGGGAGTGTCTGGATCCTTCTAGGAAACGCTCTAGAAGTTTCTCACAGCACCCACAAGAACACAAATTCACCAAGAGCCTGGAATCACAACTGCTGGAGAAATATTAAGGACAAAGATGAAGGAATGAGCTTTGTATGGTTACCATGCAGTGGAGGACAGGGAAGCCTGGCATGCTGCAGTCCACGGGTGGCGAGAGTTGGCACAACTGAGCGACTGAACAACAACATACAGAAGAACGAGGACAGGGCATAGATATTTAGAGGCTGAAACTAGCAGAAAAATCACCAAGAAGAATACTCCAGTGACCTACATAAAGATCCTTTCCATGGTCAAGCAGTGAGTATTGCCCATTCAGGTTTCCAAAGTTAATACCCTGCAGCAACTTTTCAAGGGGAAATTGAAAGGGGGTGTTTGGGAAGCTGCAACATCCAGCGTTCTGGGGCTTATTCAACCTTGAATTCTGCAAGGGAAAACCCAAGAACTGCAGCTATGTCAAGAAAGCAAAGATGACCTTATAAAATGGGAGGAAAGAGTAAGAAGAGAAGATAACCCACTCAAGGGAACTGTTTCAGAAAAATATGTCCACACTGTTTGCCTGACTTACTAAGAGGAGGCCTTTTTTTGGTTAAAGATGGCATACTCAACCCAAATGGCTACTTGAGATACCTCAAAACAAAAACTCTATGGGCACAGTGACTGAAAAATTCACAAATCAGGGGCTCAAACTTAGATCTTATGACACTAAATTATACTCCCTTCCACTCTGTATTATAGAAAAGGCATGCACATGAAATGACAAAACATTACAAAGAAAAAACAAATAAAACACTCTCCATTCCTCTCTCCCATTCCCAGGCATTTCAGTATGCTTGGGCTATCATAACGTGTGAATTGTGGCTCAGTGGTAAAGAATCCACCTGCAATGTGGGAGTCCCGGGTTCAATCCCTGGGTTGGGAAGATCCCCTGGAGAAGGGCATGGCAACCCCACACCAGTATTCTTGCCTGGAGGATTCCCATGACAGAGGGGCCTGGCGGGCTCCAGTCCATGGGTTGCAAAGAATCGGACACGACCGAGTGACTAAGCACAGCACAGCACACGCGAACATTTAACGTATGGCAGGCACCATGCAGCTTCTTGTTTGAAGAGCGATGATTTTCCTTGATGGGTCACCTATCCCCTACTTTTTCCTTTGCTCTGGTAATGATTCTTTGCAGTGGTAACAATTCTGCAATGCAGGACACTGCCTGCAATGCAGGAGACACTGGCTCGATCCCTGAGTCAGGAAGATCTCCTGGAGGAGGAAAGGGCACCCCACTCCAGTGTTCTTGTCTGGGAAATCCCATGGACAGAGAAGCCTGGAGGGCTATAGTCCATGGGGTCACAAGAGTCAAACATGGCTTAGCAACTAAACCATTAGCTCCATCATCCCGGAGAAGGCACTGGCACCCCACTCCGGTACTCTTGCCTGGAAGATCCCATGGACGGAGGAGCCTGGTGGGCTGCAGTCCATGGGGTCGCTAGGAGTCGGACATGACTGAGCGACTTCACTCTCACTTTTCACTTTCATGCATTAGAGAAGGAAATGGCAACCCACTCCAGTGTTCTTGCCTGGAGAATCCCAGGGACGGGGGAGCCTGGTGGGCTGCCGTCTATGGGGTCGCACAGAGTCGGACACGACTGAAGCAACTTGGCAGCAGCAGCAGTAGCTCCATCATCCAGAGTGAACTTTCTAAAATGTAGATCTGACCATGGTATCCCTGTTCTTTCCAAAACACACACACACCTAACACGCTTTAATGACTTCTTGCTAAATACAGATGAAAGCATGTATTCAGCATGACTACCCCTTGGACTTGCCCTACCCTGGTTTCCCAAACACAGAGCAGTTTCAGCCTCTGTGCCCTGCCAGGACTGTCTGCACTGCCTCTTTTCTTACACACTCTCTTCTGTCTGTTAACTCCTGCTGATGTCTACAAGTTCACATCCCCTAGACTGCCTTTGCTGACCCCATCTTCCAGTTTATTTCTTCCATTTAAGTAATGTGATTATGTTTTTGTAAAGATGTAAAGAAAATGTTATTTCTGGCACCAGAAATTCTCTTAGGAAGGGAATTGTATTTCTTTGGAAAAAAAAATACCTTGTGAAAATGACAAGGGTAAAAGGTGAGATTACAAACGGTCTGCGTGCAGGACAAATTGCTAGGCTTGGGACGATGGAAGGAATGTGTTGCTCTGCACCACGGTGGGGAGGTGGGAGTCAGAGAGAAGGGATGCAGGGCTGGGAACTCTGAAAGGGCAGGTGAAGTAATACTTTCAATGAGATCCCTCCGTGAATAACCTGCAATTATTGGTACATTCTGCAAAAATGAATGCAAAGAAATCTTGAACTGGGTGGATTTACACTTGGAAACCCACATAGGACAGAATCCTTGTGTCCTGGAGGAGGTAAGTGAAGAAAGTAGACATCAACACAGGAGCCAGGCCATGGTAGTATAACCCTTGTGAACTACAAAACTTTTACAAGGTTCATATAAACTCAGGCCATAAACTTGGAGAAATAAGGAAATGCTACCTACATCACTAGAACCAAGAAGGTCCAACCTGACATCTAAGTTACTCTTCAATCATGGGCTCTTCTCTAGTCTGTCTTTATTATAATTAATTATGTATATGCCTGGCTCCCACAGTAAGCTAAGATCTCTTATAGGACAGGGACTTGGGCTTATTTACCTCTGAATTCCCTTATACAGGAAATACAGCAAAATCCTTATAAGCAAAACTCAACAAATGTTTGTTGAACTGAATTGAATTGAATTATTGATAAGAACATTTTCAAAACATTCAGAAACTCCAGAATAATTCATTTAGGTGCAATTTTCAAAGGTCAACCAAAGTATGATGGGGGCTTGGGACGAAAGGGAGCGGATGATGTGAATGTGATGATGGAGAAGCCTGGGAGGAAGTGGCTATCAGCATGGTCAATATGTAATATGAGGCCAGTAGGCAGGAGTTTCATCCTTTACAAATAACTTCTTCTATTGACTTTCTCAAATTTGAGCCTGTTGACAGATTAGGTCAGATAATTCTTTGTTATGGGGGTGAGGGTGCTATTCTATTATTATACAATGTTAAGCAGCATCTCTGGTCTCTCTCCATTAAGTACCAATAATATCTGTCAGTTGTGACAAGTATTAATAAAAATGTCTTCAGACATTCCCAGATGTCCCTTGGAAAGCAATATCACTCCCAACTGAGAAGAACTAATCTGAGAGGTAGGAGCCTTTTAGCACCCACTGAGGAAGAACTGGGTCCTCACTTCTAAAGAGGATGGCATGATTGTCTTGAAGACTTTTCCCATAAGGCAGTCAGCTGACGTGTTCAATATACCATCAACCTTATTCTTTATTTCAGTCCCTACACTTCAATACTCATTACTGCCTGACTGTGGCACATCTCCAGCTTGGCAACTGTGTTGAAGTGAACACAATGTCTGTTGGCTGGCTTGTTTGTCCCATGCCTCCTCACAAATGCTCATTTTCATTCTTTTCATTATTTATGAATTGGTCATTAATTTGGGCTTCCCAGGTGGTGCTAGTGGTAAAGAACCCATGTGCCAATGCAGGAGACACAGGAGAGGCAGGTTCGATCCCTGGGTCAGGAAGATCCCCTGGAGAAGGGCATGGCAATCCACACCAGTATTCTTGCCTGGAGAATCTCATGGATAGAGGAGCCTGGGTTGCTACAATCCATAGGGTCGCAGAGTCAGACACAACTGAGCGACTTTGCACACACGCACGTCCTTATTTTGCTAAACACTCCATTCAAAACTCAAGCTCCAGAATCAACATTAGCGTGATCCAAGGCCTGCCATGTTCCTAGTTCTGTCACCCATTCCTGACTTCCTATGGTTTCTCTATCTGTGGCCTTATCTGGAATATTAGCCTCTGTTTTGACATTAAAGGGTCAGAATGCAATTTGCGGTACATGCCTCACCACTGGAGCCTATTTCTATGAAATAGGAATCATTGGATCCCATTAAGTATAGCTTCCGGATGTAAAGCAGCATTTCCTTTCGGGTTGTGCGTTCTCAATATCTATAAATCACCATGAAGGGAAGAGGAGCCAATAGCATCAAGGAAAAATGATAACCAATTTTTGGTTTATTCCAGAATGCATTACATTCCAAATAAATATGCACAGTGGTGACACTCTATGATATAATATGTTAACTAATGTAAATGAGACTTTAGGAAAATAAAATAAATATAAGACACTATCACTGTGACCACATCCATCACTTTGGATTGGGTGATAACATAGAATGGAAAGATGGTAGAAGATGGTAAGAAAATAGGAGGCTGAGGTCTCCATCCACTCAGAAACTAAGAAGAGATCATTTTTTTTAATACCCAAATTCAAGTCAATGAATAACTCAAGCTTAGCTCATGATACATATGAATTACAAGTATTCAAGATTCCTCAGAAATGTCTAATTCTAATTAGAATTGAGAGAATTGACTCTGAAAATGAGTTATGATAATCAGTTTCTTATGAGACTTGAGCCCCAAGAAATCAAGAGTTTTAAGCTATTAATTGACTCATTTTGTAAGAAAGATACATATTTAAATCAACTTGGATTTCTCTACTGGCCCTATTTTACACAAAGAGCAGAAAGAATGAGGGAGTGGGCTATTGAGCACACAACCCATGACTGATTGGAGATTAAGAAGAATTTAGAACATGTTTTACCATTAAAGCCCTAAAAAGAGATATAGCTATTTTTTAAGCAGATGCTGCTTCAGCACAAGAGCTTTTCCTCATTTCATTTTAAAATTGCAATAATTAAAAAATACATGTGGACTTGCTTTAGTCTCAAATGTGAGAACATTTTTCTCACACATACAGGTGCACACACTTCAAGTCATTAGACAAATCTACTCCATCATTCAGTCAGTCATTTACTCAACAGGTATTTCTCCAGAGCTTTTCCTGTGTTAAAAACCAAGAATAGAATAAATTAAGGATTGGTGCACTTGAAGTCCCATTCAAGTAAATCTTCCAGGTCTAGTCCTTGGTCAAGGCATAGACATGTTTTATCAGATGTCTGTCAAATCCCCACTGAGGGTGACTGAACAGGGATAGTCACCTGACTCAAGGCCAGCCAGTCCTAAAGCTGTCCAACCGTCTGGCCCAAAAAAGAAAAGCAGAATCCATGAAATGGCCTCCTCAGGAAATGTAAGGCGAGAATCATAAGAGTGAAGTAGTCAGTAATGAGAACTGAAGAACATAAAGCAGAGGGCATCAGAATGGCCAGAATGGCCTGTGAAAAATGCTCTGTGGACGCTGTAATGTGGGTCCACAGACGCCTCCTCTTGGAGGCAGGGGGAATCGGAGCATGCGCGTTGACCCTGCGGAAACAAGAACGTGACCCGGGGGCAACAAGGCTAACAGGCGGAGCTGCCTCGTTCACGATGGCCGCCCATGCCAGGCAACCGGAATTTTTTCACAATGAACCCGCTTTTTCTTGAGGTATTTGAGTGACTATCTGTTCTCAGTCCCTGAATGACAAAACACGGGCTTCAGCCTATGGAGTATTCAAGATAGCACTTAACCATTGAAAATTAAAAACAGATTTTTAAAAATCCAGAAACTTTTATCCCTGTGTTGAGTCAAAATTCAGTTCTGATACATGTACTGATGTCAGGCCAGCAACTTGGTAATCTGCTTTACACCCCCAACCTCTCTCTCCAGTCAGCCTTATGTTAGATGTTTAGATCTGCTAAGGCAATTCTGACTGAGCTGGTACTTCCCCGTCAGGCTCCAGTCAGAACTGCTTAAATCCCCCATGTTGCTTACCCTGGAGTTACGAACAGGAAATAAAGGCAAAATGGATGGCACCTAAGCTAACAGGGAGACTAATGTAAGTAAAATGCGGTATTGTACTGTGGAACTTGTAATTGGTTTTAATCATATTTAACATCTGTTTCTCTACTTCAGCATATAATTTAGATGAAGCAGCTTAGAAATCTCAGCAAGAATCCATATTTTACATTTATTGAAAGAGGAGCACTTTCCAAGTGATCAAATTGCTGTCCTAATTCACTCATAATAACGTAGTAATTTGGAAAGTCTTTTTTATTTTCCTCATGAAAGGCTCTTAATCAGTGGTCCAGCTACTAAAGACTTCCCATCTGCCATCTCAGCAATAGCAATGTAAGATTATCCACCCCGCAGAACTTCTCAGAATTCTCCCCTCCCTGGACATGTCTCTCTTTTCATTTGACCTCTGACTTCACCTTGCTGCTGAAACGGCTCTCTAGAAAGTCACCCACTGCCTCCTACCCATCAGACTCTGCACCATTCTCACGTCTTGCCCTACATGACTTCCCAGGGGATGTAACCCTGTTTACTTGAAGCTGTTACTTCCTATTGCATCATAGGGATTGATGAATTCCTATGAACTATGGGAACTTGGCTCTACCCCTGTTCGATCTATGACTATTCTGTTTCTATCTGCTTCAGAAGGAGAGCTCCATGGCCTTTGGTCTGGACTGATAGGACATGTATGTTTTCTTTGTTCTGCATAGTGTTTTTAAAAATCTGACTTAATGTCTTACAATTCCATGATTCCCATTATAATCCAAAGTCATGATTTCTCTTGAAAACAGAAGGTCTGGTAACACTAGGCTCACTCATTAAAACAGAGTCCCAGTGGCCCCTTCTGGCAGACTCACCTCTTTGGTGCTCCATTATACCCACCTCATACCCGGTGGGTGGGAATGCCCTAGTCCCAGACTCCCTTCCCTGTGAAATTACCTGCCAGGCACTTGTAGGCTTTCCTAACACCTGCTCCCATGGTACCTCCACTCAACACCCCTACCCCAACAGTAGGTATTTGCTAATATTCTAACCTTAGCTTTCTCTTTCTCTTTATTTTTTAGGAATATTTTTACTTTCCACAGTATCAAAATTATCTCCTTTGAAATGATGTGTCAGTGTACAGTATACATGAATCCTTATCTCTTGTCTAGCTATGTGCCCAAATTACTAACAGCCTGCTTGTTACCTCCACTCAGAACTTAAATTCACCTACTCCACTCATTCACTCCACTCACAGTCATCCAGTGGCTAAGACCCCAAGCTCCCAATGCAGGCGGCCCGGGTTCAGTCCCTGATCAGGAAACTAGGTCCCACATACTGCAACTGGTTGTTTACATGCTACAACTAAAGACCCTGCGTGCTGCAACAGAGACTGAAGATCTCATGTGCTGCAACTAAGAACTAGTGTGACCAAATAAAAAAGAAATATTTTCTAAAAACTTAAATTCACTCACAACTTAAATTTAGCATACTCCAAATTGCTCTCATGAGTTACTCCATCTTTTTCACCCTACAGGCCAGCTTCTTCCAAGTCCTTGATTTCTATTATATCTCTCATCTTCTCACCCAGCTTTGAAACCTCCAAATCATGCCGTCATTGTGTCCCCTGCTTCCTATAAAGCTGGTACCAAGTTGCAGTGGGCATGTTTCTACAAATCCCTTGAAATCCTCCCCCTTCCACTGCCACCATCCAACTTTATATTTTACGGGCATTACAAAACCAAGCCCTGAACTAGCTGGCCAAACTCCTATGCTGTTTTCCAGCTGGACTTTTGCAGCCTCTCTCTTTGAATGTTACTTGCACCTTACAGTTCATTCTACATGTTGCTACCAAACTAGTTTTCCAAAGCACAGCTCTGACCCAGTTAAAACACATTCCATTTTTCCCCCTGCTTGCCACCTAAATGAAAAACTTACACGATATGACCCAGCCTACCTTCCTCTGTCCATCTCCTCACTACTCTGTAACGCAAACATGTTCCATACAAACCAGTTGGCTCCCTGTTGCTTTTACAGGCTTATTTGCTGTGCTCTTTCCTCTTTCAGAAGCCATTCCTAGCCATCCCTCCCTGCTTTGCCCTTTAGAAACTTATTGGCTTTTTGAGATTCAGGGCAAAATCCACTTCTTCCTTGAAAACATCCCTGTGTTAACTTCCCCCTAATTCCTGTAGTAAGTTAATTACACCATCAATTTAATACAAGGATTGTCCAGGAGTGAAGCAGTGGTAAAGAATCTGCCTGCCAATGCAGGAGACACAAGAGATGCAGGTTCAATCCTTGGGTCAGGAAGATCCCCTGGAGTAGGAAATGGCAATCCACTTCAGTATTCTTGCGTGGAGAATCCCATGAGCAGAGGAGCCTGGCAGGCTACAGTCCATGGGGTTGCAGAGAGTTGGACATGACTGAGCTTGAGCTATCCTCGTCCAGGAGTGACCTACACGTCCCTGATTTGGTGTGATTTATCATTTGAGTTCCATATGCAAAAAGGAGGTGAGTTGTGCTATTAGAGAATCACCCCAGCCTTGACATATCTAAAAGGTGTTATTCACTTCTGATACAGAATATCATTTAAGTCACATGTGATAACAATGTACTGTGGGTTGGATATTATCTCTATCATATAAATGAAAAGGCCAGAGATTGTTGAGTACAGTAATATTTGGGGACATAGGGACTCACCAAACTTTCTATACAAGGAAGGACTAAATCTGCTTCTCTGAAGGTGTGAATCCCTTAACTCAAAGGCCTACAATTATTGTGCCCTTGCCCAATCCATTATTGTAGACTGAATTTTATTAGAGCAAACACTGTGTCTGCTATAAGAGCTATTATAATGCCAAGCACATAGAGGATATTCAATGCCTATTGAAATGAGTGGGGAGAGGTGAGTCAACTTTTTTTTAATGTCCAGCTTTTTCCTAAAATTTTGAATTTTAAAGAATTGTATCCACATCAAACATGAAGTTGCAACTGAAGGAATGCAATTTCCATAAAGAATGAGGTGATGTTCAGTAGTGCTTCTCAGGGAACAGAGTGAGAGACAAGAAAAATCAGTATCACAGATCATCCGCCTCAGGGCAAATGAGTTAAAATCCCCACGGTGTTAGGTCCCCTCTTGACCCAGCTGGTCTACAGCGTTCCTGGGTTGAGAGCCTTCCTGGGACAAAACCCTGGTCCAGGAGGTTTCCATTTAGCAGGAGAGACTCAGCCCAAGACCCCCATTCTTGCTTCCTTCTGTCATGGCACATTTTCTTATTTAAGCTGTAGGCATTTGAAAGGTCCCCCTGAATAATTGATGACTTTCTGGAAGTGTGCAGTGAGCGTTTTTGCCAAGAACAGGAGCCCCATTTGGGGAGCTGGTCAGATTAGAAATTCAGTTTCAAGTCCAAATCCCTTTCAACCTGAAACCTTCTGTCAGCTTGGAAAAGGAAGGCCGGGTCTGGTCAGCACTTGGCAAGGAAATAGTCATTTATAATCAGGAAATATTTTTTAAAGCAACAGATATCACTCATTTCAATGAACAAAAGCAACTTTGGGGATTATTGTCCCTGCCATTACTCTTTTGTAGAGCATAATCACTGTATATAATAATGCTACATGGCAAATCTCATGCTGTACATAAGACACAAAGAATTAAGGTCATGGTTCTATTTTATGTGGCTTTTTAAAAGATCATTTACCTATTGCTGAGAAGGTCCAAAGAGATGTAGTTAAAAGCACTTTTTACCGATGTGTGGGGGAAAAAACACAAAGAGCAAATGGTTATGACCTCTTTTCTCTTTTTGTGCAGACATTTCTGATACATAGTAGTAACAAAATATTGCCTCTCCACTCTCCCTCTTATAATCATAATAGTTGTCAGTAAAGAGACCTTTTCTTTTCTTTGAGGTAGGCTCTTGGACTTCAAAGTTTATGACCGGTTAATTCCCAAATAAAGACAATCCAGCTGTGGTTTTGACTGTCATTAAACCAGGGTGTCTTAACCTTTCCTGGACCTTAGCCCCTTTGAAAGTCTTGTGAGTCTTCTGCATTTCTTCCCAGAAATATTCTTAGGTGCATAATATAAAGTAAATGTGATTACAAAGGAAACCAAATAAATTGTAATGTATCATTTTTAATTTATAATATAGTGACTTATGTGCTACTTTATTAATGCATTTAATAACAAGATCTAGTGGATTTGTCTAATAACATAATGTCAAAGCAAAGCAAGCAGATATCTTGCATTTCAAGATATCTGCATCAACAGTAATATATGCAAATACTTTGCATTGAGGTCATAAATGCTACTTATTACTATAGTGATTTCTTGTCTACATTCATAACAAATAGAAGTGTAAAATTTTACTTAAAGATTAGTGAAATTACAGATGTAAGTTTTTTCATCCAAGTTTACAACACTTTGGACTTTATTTTCATAAAGAAGACACATATCCTCTTCATTAGTTCTACTGGTTTTTCTAAATCCCTAATATTGTTAGAAACTTTATATCTACCTTGAATTAATGCTGGTATGTGTTTGTCAATTCAGTGATCCTAACACAGACAGGATGAAGGGAGGTAAGGACAGATGGAGTTGTTTGTGTATGGGCAGGCTGCAGGCCTGTAGCTCTTTTTTCCTTTCATTGGATTAAGTGATGCACATAAATATTTTTTATCGCACATCTTCCCTGTTAAGGTTTTCATTAAGTCCATAGATTCTATATTATGTTAGGATTATCTGATTTATTTGTTTAGACTGGAGAGCATCTCTTTAGCATGCTGTGGTGTTCAGTAAAGGGCTTCTGACAACAAGAAAAGATTTAAACAATCATTTAGTAATCAGCAGGCCTCCTCAAATCACATCTTAGCTCTAAGCCCAGGTACAAACCAGTGGACTTATTGTGAACAAAGCACCCCATTTACTGAAATAATCTTTTAAAATCATCCATGGGGTGAAATTCTTATTAGACTCTAAACCAGTCTGTGCACAGCAGTGGTGCATATTTTCAATTGATTATTCCAAAATATCTATTGTATGTGGGTTTTTTACTAGGTACTGAGGAAGTCCAAAGAATATGAAATAGACTACTTCTTGCTTTCAAGAAGTTGATCATCTAGATGTGGAAAGGGAAAGATCTTAGAAATTAGAGACGACATTTTAAAGGTCACAGTCTCACTTATAGTTTAGTACTCAGTGGTCAGTCTTTAGGAGCCATAATCTTCACCACATTGATTGAAAGATAGCCAGATGATTATGCAAGAGAGATTTTTCTGAAAAGACATTTCAAAACTTGCAAAATTTAGGACTAACTTCCTGATAGGAATAAATGTAAATAGAAGTTTTCCTTCACAGAGCAAATTCCACCATGCAGACGTAGTGTAGGGGCCCATTACAGTGATGTTTATCATACAGCCACATCCCCACAATCTGAGCAATTTTTCCCCCATTATTTCAGAGTGGATATTTGACAGCTCTAAAGAATTGGAAAGAAAGCTTGCTTGGCTCTTCCTTATTAGCTTATTTCAGATTATCTGTAATATTTCCCAGGGTTATTTCTACTAAACCGTAACAGTAAAATGGTATTTTCTCCTACCTAAAGTATATTACAAGGTTACTACTTTGTAAGGTAAAAAGGAAGGAGGGAGATTCACAACCCTAACACTAACATGCTGCTTAATGAAAGCTTGAATAACCTTGCTATTGGCTCTTTATATTGTTTCATTACAATAAAATGAAATTAAACCAACACGTTTCAACGTGTGGAACAAAGGCATGGTTCACATCATTCTGACAAAGAGTGAGCAGTGTATCTCTTTACCAACTCCTTAATATTGAAAAGTAACAGTATCATATACACAGTTTATAATTTACTCAGCTCAACAGCTTTGAAATTGTGTGATTTTGGCAACTATGTTTCAAGTTGGAAGACTCCCCTTATATCAAAATTTGCATGTAAAAATTATTACTATTTTACATTACTTTACTTCAAATTTTCCTTAATGCAAATTTATATGCTGTGTAACTGTTACATTTGTTGTTTCTGTCGTTACTTGGTCGCTGAGTCATTTCCAGCTCTTTGACTATAGCCTCCAGGCTCCTCTGTTCTTGGGATTTCCCAGGCAAGAATACTGAAGAGAACTGCCATTTCTTTCTCCGGGGATCTGCCCAACCCAGGGCTCAAACCCCTGCCTCCTGCGTCGCAGGCAGATTCTTTACCACTGAGCCGTCCATATCACCACTGAAATTACTTTTTTTTTAACTGGGGTATTTAGATGCTTTGCAATGCTGTGTTAGTTTCTGTTTCACAACCAGCTGCATCAGCTATATTGTTGTTCAGTCGCTAAGTCATGTTTGACTCTTTGTGGCCCATGGACTGCAGCATGCCAGGCTCCTCCGTCCTTCACTCTCTCCTGGAGCTTGCTCAGATTCATGTCCATTGGGTCAGCAGTGCTGTCTCACTATCTGATCCTCGGCTGCCCCCTTCTCCTTTTGCCTTCAGTCTTTCCAGCTCAGCATCAGTCCTTCCAATGAATATTCAGGGTTGATTTCCTTTAGAATTGGCTGGCTTGATCTCCCTGCAGTCCAAGGGGCCTCTCAAAACTATTCTCCAGCTATATGTATGTATATATGTCTATAAATATTTATATATATATCCCCTTCTTATTGGACCTCCCACCCTACCCCACCCATCTAGGTCACCACAGAGCACCCCGCTGAGCTCACTATGTAAACATCATTGCCCTGTGCACTTTGAAAGTTTTCAGATACCCAACTGTGGAACTATGTTAGTAGGTTACCTAGTTTATATGATTTACATAGATAGCATTTACAGTCTGTGAAACATTTTCTCCCATCTTATCTCATTTGGGCATTATAACCGCTGTATTCAATAGAAGGTAAGTTAAAATATATTCTCATTTGAACAAGCCGAGACTCGTGGTCTTTATTTCCAGCAAGGAACGGAGCCAGAACGTAAATCCAGAGTTCCCATTTTAAATCCAGAGTCTTTTCTCACCAAAAATGAAAGGGATCAGGTGGGAAGGTATGTAATTATCTGCCAGATGAAGAAACAATCACTATTAGGGCCATTTGAAGGAGCAGTCTGAGGTATAGTGGTTAGGAAAGTTTTATTTAAAAAAGAAACCAAAAAAAAAGGGTAGGGGAGGGGAACTGGTGTTTGAGCTGACTTTTGAGGGAATTGTGCAGAATTGTTGAAGGGCACAGTTTGACTCAATGCAATGGTAGAAGAGAGAGACCGAGGAAGAAGAAGAGAATTTAATAGTCCCTAGTTTTTCAGAGAAGACCATTATAGACAAAGCTTCAGTGAAATCACAGATGGTGGCAAACACAGGGTTAACTAGCAGTGAGGCTCATCAGACCAGCGCAGACAGACTGCTCCTCTGTCCTCTGCCTGGGAAGGCCTCTGTATGTGGGCCAGGACGCGTGGTGTCGTGCAGAGAGCACCAGTCTGCAAACTGTCCAAATATCCAAAGCGGGTCCAAATATCGTCTCTGCCACTTACATAGTCTTTTGGGGGAAGCAAGCTTTTTATCCTCTGAGAGCTTCATTTTCTATGCCCACACGGCTGCCTTGCCTGGTTCACAGGCAACTGGATGAGTAAATAAGAAAACATTCTATGGAAGGACTCCCGTCAGCTGTATATATATGAAGCGGCGGCTAGGAAGAATGGCGCGGAACGCTGGCTCATGAAGGGGCTCTGCGTGATGATCTACTTGAGGTACTTACTAAAGAGCAAGTGAAACAAAACTCCTGTTTCCTTTGTATTCCTGATGAAAGCCCTTGCCTTTTCCTTTATGAAATCAATAACTATTCACTGCGAAAACTATCTTAATAGCCCAGAAGTAAACAAAGTAGGAATGCAATTTGCCCATCTCCTGCCCACCCTCATCCCACTGCCTAGAAGACCCATTCCCCCCAGTTTGGTGCACACACTCATGGAGGCCAGACATCTTCAGCCCCATGATGGTGGAGGCAGAGGGACAGAATCCAGATGCCCGTCCTCAGCCTCACCTGAGGAAGGGCACACACTCTTGACTCTGGGCTTGGCGCTGGGCTGTGAAGCACAGTATCCATGTTAACAGTGACCAACATCCCTCCGAACGTCTGCGTGTGTCTCTGCTGTATGCCTCAGGTAGAACCAGGAGTCTCGATGGTCCGAATGCCACTTCCCATTTCTGACAAAGAAGATGAATGGTTTGCTGTCTCCAGCCTGATTAGTGACTGTTTTACCAGCCTGGGGGACGTGACCCTTTTCCCTCACCAGCACTGGCATGTCAGAACTAGTGGAGACTTGGCCAGCTCGGGCCGGGTTGCTGCCTGTAAATCAGGCCTGTGTGATTTGGTGGGGAAGTCTGGACTTCCCAAAGAGTGCGTGGGCTCGCCCTGCCAGGGTGCTCTCAACTCCTGATTTATAATCACTTCCTGGAAACCCAGGTGCAACATCGAGCTTTGTAAATCAAGCATTTTTATTTAGGATTTATTGGCATGATTTGAAAATCTGTTTCAGGACATGTAAATCTATATTAGGATTCGTAAACCCATTTAAGGATATGGAAATTAATTTTTGGACTTACAAAACACCAAAAATGGTTTGGTGACAACTGCCATTAGAAAGAAGACAGGCTAATAAGTCAAAAGCAGGCTGCTAAGATGTGCTGGCAGTTTCCATAAATTAAAGGCTGGGTTTATAACTTCAGGTGAGTACAGATTAATAAATCCCACTTGTGAATCACCACCCCGCCCAAAAGTACAAGATTTTGATACCAGCTGAAGTACTACAGAGCAGCATCACCACTGGTACCTTTATGCACATGTGTTCAGTCATTTCAGTCGCGTCCGACTCTTTGTGACCCCATGGACCATAGCCCACTGGGCCCCTCTGTCCATGGAATCCTCCAGGCAAGAATACTGGAGTGAGTAGCCATTCCCTTCTCCAGGGTCTCTTCACTACCCAAGGATTGAACCCAGTTCTCCTGTATTGCAGGCAGATTCTTTACCATCTGAGCCTATTCATTGGAAAAGACCCTGATGCTGGGAAAGATCTAAGGCAAAAGAAAGAGGGGGCTGCAGCGGATGAGATGGGTAGATAGCAGCACTGACTCTATGGACGTGAATTTTGCGCAAAGTCCAAGATACTGTGCTGAGGAGCCTGATGTGCTACAGTCCATGGAGTCGCGAAGAGCTGGACCCAACTTAGCAACTGAACAACAGCAGTGAGGAAAACACGCTGAAAATTCATGATGTGATGAGTATGTTAGATCACATTGTGGAATAGGTTTTGCCACCTCAAATGTGTTTTATATTTGATCAACAGGTCTTCTTTAGAAACTGAAGTTATAGCATTTGGTGAAATTATATTATTTGACCAGAGAGACCCTTTCATTTTATTTGAAAACAAGTATATGGGTTAGGAAGGAAACGCAAGCCAAAATTCTTTCAGGTTTTGTTCAACAGTTTCATAAGGCAACCCCATGTATTGAACTCCCTAGGAGCCTGAGACCCTTTTGATTATATGGTGTTTGGAATAAAAATAAAACAAATCCCATGTTCTTTTATTCTGACCTGAAAAAGATTTCTAAATGATCACCTTGGGTGTTCTTTCCCTCTACTTATTGCTGTGTTCTTCCATTTGAATTACTGCTCAGCATCACCTCGGAAGTCAGCTGAATATTGGCCAATTGTAAGAAGACAGTTTCATATTGAGATTATAGCAGCTCTCTCAGACTTGCCTTACTCGTGGGCCCAGCCATTATAAAAAGCTGAAGATGGAGACAGGACTTGACATTCAAATGGTGCATTTGAAGCACACAGTGAAGCATATTGTATAAATGCAAATGAACAGAAATATGGCATTGTATGAGCTCAGCCACTTGTGCAATTAGGAAGGAAATCAGGATTAAGAGTGCAGCTCACAGCAGAGCACTCAATTCTGCACCGGGGAGAAAAAAGTTTAAAGAAACTTGGTTTGGTGACTCAGATCTTTGGAGAGTTTAAATCCAAAATATCTGAGATGCAACCAGTATGTAAGAAACCAGATTCAGACCCCACCACGGATCTCGTGTGTGTGTGTGAGTCACTCAGTCATGTCCGACTCTTTGCAACCCCATGGACTGTAACCTGCCAGGCTCCTCTGTCCATAGGATTCTCCAGGCAAGAATACCAGAGTGGTTTGCACTCCCTTCTCCAGGGGATCTTCCTGACCCAGGGATTGAACTGGAGTCTCCTGCTTTGGAGGCAGACTCTATACTATCTGGGCCACGAGGGAAGCCTAGCCCAGCTCCTGCCCTCTAAAAACATCTTCCCACTAATATACTAAATGCACATCATTCCCCTGACTTAGGCAGTGTTTTGTCCCATTGAATGAATGATGTATGGCTCTATCTCAATAGCTTCCAGAGTCATTTTTCTCACCATAAGATCCTTAAGCATTCAAGGTACATAAAGGCCAGCAAGAAGAGTCTCCCATCAGATCACTTGGATTGCTTATAGGAGCTTGATGTAGAACTGGAGATTGGAAAGGATCAAGAAAAGAGTGAATTTCTTGGATTTCATCATTCTGTGTGAGATGGCAGTAAGCAATCATAAACCTGATGGCCAGAGGCAGTGACCTCATTTTATACAAATTCACTTTATGGTAGATGAATGCATAAAAAGGGGATGAGAAGATGTGTTCAGGATGACTCTAAGAAAAAAAATTCAAAATAATTGATATTTGTTGTCAAAAAGCTACTCCTTCTCTCATTGTTCTTCACTTCTACCCAAGAAGCTTGTCCTTGCTGTCCAAGATGCCCCATGTGGAACAGTGCTCCCTTGAGAGCATACAGCTTAGGCCCATAATCTTTTAAAAACTCTTTTCTCAACCATACCTGCCAGAATTTTCATCTATGACCTTCAGATTTACAATACTTTCAGCAAACATTTATTGTGAACCTATGTTTTCCCAGGCTTCACTAGGTGATGGGACACAGAGATGAATAAGCCACTGTCTGCTACCGGGGTGCTCCCATCCTGATGGGGGAGGCAGGTGTGGAAGTAAATAACCCTAACCCAACATATCCCATGCCCTGAAAGGAAGACATTTGAATGTACAGTGGGAGGACAGAGGAAGGCAGTGAAGTCTTCAAAAGATGACAGTGCTTGAGCTAATTCTTGAAATATGTGTGGCATCTCAGAGGAAGTGGAGCGGAGAAGTGTGGGGAGATCACTATCAATAAGGAAACTGCACGTAAAACAGATTCATAAGGAGGCCAATGTTCAGAGTATCCAAAAAATGTGGCATGGCTAGAGCAATGGTTTTCAACCAGGATGAGGAACAGGAGGATAAAGAGGCACCAAAATCCCCTACATCATACATATATATGTATGTATGTATATATAGATATACAGGGGTGTGTGTGTGTGTGTAATGTGCACCTGAAATTAACACTACACTGTAAATCAACTATACTTCAATTGAAAATGTAAGCAATAAAAATAAATGAAAGTCTGGCTGGACAAATAAGACTTGAAAAGGTTAAAAATTGTCTGAGGTCAAAAAGTTTCTAAGAAGCAAATAAAAGGCTCGACCTCCCCGACACACACACACACACACAAAATATTCCCTGTATCAAACTATGTTCCCCATCAAAAAGTACAGACCTGGAGTTCAGGATGCCCATGGGGGAATCGTGAGAGGTAAGTTGCAGAGAAATGCTGGAAACGTGGACTGAAAGGTGGCAACTAGATAATTCGCAGAGTGAATCACTGCCAAGTCACTAGTAACATGCTTTCTTCCCTGCGTCTTCTGTTTTCTGCTAACTTACACGGAGAACTCTCTTGCCCTTTGGTTTGGTATGACATGTGATACGGACTTCACAGTTGTCCCCATTCCTTATGGCAGCTCATGAAATAGCATCAGTTAAGGCGTTGCAAAAGCAATGGAAGAGAAATAGGGGTTTAGAGAGTCCCAAAACCATGTAGTTAATTTCAGGATATTTCATTATTGACTTTACCGGGAAACATTTTGTCATCAAGATTTACTCACCTTAAGAATAGTGAGACCAGAGAAGTTAAGGAAACATCACTAAAATAAGTCAAACTAGACTGCCTAACTTTAGCACCTACATGTGGAGTTTAGGGAATGATCCCAGGATATATTAAATACGTACAATATTTCCTCCTGTATCTTCAAATAAAAATGTTATTTCTTCTTATAAACTTACTTCTAGCTTCTTGCAGCAGGGAAGGAAAAAAAATGGTCTCAACTGACTCTCAAAATCTTCTCAATAAAGTCTTTCTGATCCTACCTGTGGTATCAAAACCAATAAGAAAGTGAATTTATATGAGAAATAAATCTACATAAGAAACACAATGGAGGGAGAACTGATTCCTGGTCTCAGATTTTTGGGGGCAATAGTCCCTAAGACCTGATGGGTGTAAATCTATCTTGGTTTCCCTGGGCACTTTCTGATGAAGGCTGGAGGGCTCTCCTCAGCGAATGTCAGCTAAATCCCTCATGTCTGCTCAACAGAAACCTCAGTTTGTGAGAGAGGGAAATTATAGATTGAAAATGCTCTTTTTGTAAAATTCTGGTTGTAATGCTCAGTGAAATGATAAATGAATAGGTTTTCACTGGCAAACTACAGTAATTAGGTCATTCCTCATTTCTTTATTGGAGACAGATCTAGATGTTTAATCATCATTACATGATCATTTAATTTTAGCAAAGCATTACTATTGGAAATGTGATGCATTTACCTGGCCACCCTCCCCTTTTGTAGGTGGCAATTAAGGGAAAAACAAAAAGTTTTAAATTATGTCTGTAGTTTAAAGAGAAACAGGACCCTCATTTTCCATTTTATGTAATTTTAGTATATTTTTTCTGATTTTCACTGTAATATTATGCAAGAGTACAATAATATTGCATAAGATGTGAAAATACATGACATTAGAAAAAATTAATACAGTCACCCAACATTCCACTTCCCTAAGAAAACCATCATTGTTAATATTTTGATGAACTTCAGCTTTTTTTCTTTGGGCTTTTATTTTATAATATTCACAAAATAGCTAGGTTTAAACTAGCATGAGACTCAGAAGCATGCCAATAAAGGCAGCAAAATATGGTTACTTTATAAGCAATTTTTGGAAAACTTAGAAAGCATTTTCATACTAATCACTGACCAGGCATGGCCACGATAAAGAATTAAGTTTTCCTTCTTATCTTTGTGACTGAAATCAACTGGGAGAAATGAATAAACACAAATTAAGAATGCTGAAAGAATAAATATCTTCAAAGAGCTTGAATCTTTAATTTCCCCAAAGAACAGATTTATGATCTAAGCCCATTCTTTTCAACTTAATGCATCAACTCTTCCATAGGCTGGTAAAAAGCAGTTCAGTAACCGCATCTTCCGTCCTCGGCGATAAGACCTCCTGCAAAAGGATCAATAAGACCTGCTTTCATAGAACTTTTTTTTCTTATCCCATAACCTCAAAAATCATTTTGTGCCACGATGATCACTACAGGGAGGAAAATAAAGAGATGTGGAATCTATCAAAGTTTTTCATAGCGAGGCTGGTTTATTTCAAACCATCACAGCATGGTGGTTAACAGGTCTGGAACAGCCAAAGGATGGAAGCAGGAGTAAAAAAGAAGCTGAAAGATCCTCTCCTTTCTTTACAAGGACTTTCAAAGGCAAAGAGACTAAGATTCGTATTCCAGGCATTTACTACCCAATTTGGCTTTGGGAATTTTAAACTAGGCTTAATTTTTTAATGCCACACTTAACTAAAACATTGATATAAATAAATGTATTATGCAAAAGTTCTGATTCAGAATTAATGTAGAAACTCTTAATAAGTGGGATAAAAAGGAAGACCCAGGTCCAAATTAGTTTGGAAAACTAGTAAACAACTTATTTCTTATAGTATTTCTCAAAATTTTTTCTTTGCCATGTATACTCTGAGTCTCTCAGAGAGGCCTGTGGTATATAGTATTCCAAATTTCTATTTCTGTTTTTCCTCTTCTCTGAGTTCCACAGATCTCATTTTGAGAAATGATTATTTTGTATCTTCCTGAGCACCCAGGTATAGTAGGTCTGAGTTTCAGAATTTATTTTTTTAATGTAACTATGAAAGTTATACTTACAGTCATAACTGAAAAGGACTCAGATGGCATGAATTTTGCAGTATAACATTTGAGAAAATATCCCTGAACTTTAAATCACCGGCGTAGGGTCAGGTAGTATGAGATCCCTCTTTAGATTTTTGGCCCTGGGCACATTATTTAGCCTTTGTGAGCCTTGGTTTCTTCCTCTGTGAACTGGAAGAAAAGCCCTACCTATCTCATGGAATTTGTGAGGATCAACTGAAAACTCTTCAGAAAATAGAGACTGCATAAAAATATGGGGAATTGTAAGCGTGACTAGTGCCTACATTAGCACAAAAATGCATTCTCTTTGCTAGATATTTGCAAGTAAACTATGAAGAAAGGCTCTGAGTCTTCTATAGCAAATTTGTTTCTGAACATTTATTTCTGTACCTTTGTTCAGTTCAGTTCAGTGGCTCAGTTGTGTCTGACTCTTTGCGACCCCATGAATCGGAGCACGCCAGGCCTCCCTGTCCATCAACAACTCCCGGAGTTTACTCAAACTCATGCCTATCGAGTTGGTGATGCCATCCAGCCATCTCATCCTCTGTCATCCCCTTCTCCTCCTGCCCCCAATCCCTCCCAGCATCAGGGTCTTTTCCAATGAGTCAACTCTTCGCATGAGGTGGCCAAAGTATTGGAGTTTCAGCTTCAGCATCAGTCCTTCCAATGAACACCCAGGACTGATCTCCTTTAGGATGAACTGGTTGGATCTCCTTGCAGTCCAAGGGACTCTCAAGAGTCTTCTCCAACACCACAGTTCAAAACCATCAATTTTTCGGTGCTCAGCTTTCTTTATAGTCCAACTCTCACATCCATACATGACTACTGGAAAAACCATAGCCTTGACTAGACGGACCTTTGTTGGCAAAGTAATGTCTCTGCTTTTTAATATGCTGTCTATGTTGGTCATAACTTTCCTTCCAAGGAGTAAGCATCTTTTAGTTTCATGGCTGCAGTCACCATCTACAGTGATTTTGGAGCACAAAAAAATGAAGTCAGCTACTGTTTCCACTGTTTCCCCATCTATTTGCCATGAAGTGATGGGACCAGATGCCATGATCTTAGTTTTCTGAATGTTGAGCTTTAAGCCAACTTTTCCACTCTCCTCTTTCACTTTCACCAAGAGGCTCTTTAGTGCTTCTTTAATTTTTCTTCACTTTCTTCCTTCACTTTCTGCCGTGCGGGTGGTGTCATCTGCATATCTGAGGTTATTGATATTTCTCCTGGCAATCTTGATTCCAGCTTGTGCTTCATCCAGCTCAGCATTTCTCATGATGTACTGTGCATATAAGTTAAATAAGCAGGGTGACATTAAGTTATAATCTAACACGTGCTTTCTATAGATAGTAGGTTATGCTCCCTATTGTTTACGCCGGTCCTCCTCAGATCTTCCTTCCAAAATGCTCGCCACTGAAAGGAAAGTGTGTTAGTTGCTCAGTCATGTCTGACTCTGCAATCCCTTGGACTGTAGCCCACCAGGCTCCTCTGCACACAGGATTCTGCAGGCAAGAATACTGGAGTGGGTTGCCATTTCCTCCTCCAGGGGATCCTCCTGACCCAGGGATGAAACCCATGTCTCCTCTGTCTCCTGCCTTGCAGGCGGATCCTTTACATGCTCAGCCACTGGAGAAGCCTTAACTGAAAGGCAGGTGTTAAAGCTAATTCCTGGGAACCTGTGAGCCCAACTCTGGAACAGTAAAGCACAAAGGTGAAATTTCTTTAAAGTCCTACCGTATTCATATTAACATGCAGAGAGATTGTTCAATGTTTTCATAATTCACAAGTGTCTGATTAACATAAAGTTAACAACTACATTTCTTATCATCAAGGAACCTAATGTCCCAGAAAGCTGTGCCAAGTATGAACGGTGTGCCTTGCAGTTCAACTCAGCATCTACTGAATAGAAGCATCCCTACGAGAATGCAAGCCCAGCCTTTAATTTCAGCAGTCTCATTAGGGTCTTTCTTCTATGTTTATCCAATGACATACTACAACAATAAAAAATATATTTGCTTCCCTGAGAAAGAGAAATTCACACATGAGTACTTCTCATGCAGTAATAAAAGAAAAAATTTTAATGTGAAAAACTATAAGGCAGATGAGCTATCATGGTGAGGCAAGTGTGACTTCAAGCTCCAAGCAGAGTACGTGAACTTAATGAAGCTAATGTTTCTACATTGAACAGAGAAAATTTCTTCTTAATGGTTTTCTTCTTATTGTAACTGAAATTTATGTCAAGGAGTCTTCCATTTCCCTAAGGACACATGGTTAACTTTTCTGCCTTCAACCTTCATTAATATACAAACCAACCTAAGTCCCATTGTGAGAATGTAAGCATTGTATCTTGTCTTTCAAGAAGAAAAAAGAAATTCTAGTACTATTTCTTTAGTATTCTGGTACTATCAAGTCTGAAATTATTTGACATAAAATGCTTAGCCCAACAGTATCTGAATATGGTATATTAAATGCTATTTATAAAAAGTAAAGCTATGCTAATGTGCCTATCTGCTCCCTACCACTTAACATTATTAAAGATTAAAGCCAATTGTTTTGTAAACTGAAAAGTCTGTAATAGTTTCTTGAGAAGTACTCCTCGTCAGCATTCCAGATAAGGTTGCTATTAAATTTTTGCTGCTATGGATGGCTGGCTTGGGTTATTATACACTTAAATTGAGTTGCTGTCATTGTTATATAATGAAATGAAAGAGCCTTTGGCCTATAGTAATATGGTGTACCTCTTAAAGAATAGGTACCACTGCCTGATTTATAAAAATGGGTTTGTTTGCATTATAGTTCCAAGCTCCTGGGTGTTTCAAAATGATTTAGATGAAATGTCCAAAAAATTCTCATGTATATCGAAGACAAATAGCTGAGTTTTGCATTAACCTGCTTTCAATAATCATTGAAACTTACTGAATGATTACAGAGTGTAGCAGATTCATGGTTCTTCTTTCTGTCTTGTAATTTAATTATGCCTTGCTGTGAAGGGAGGATAGTCAAGAATCTGGATTTTTCATAATCTTATAAATTACTTGTTCAGATTAAAGAATAGTCATCCTGATCTCTCCATTTCAAGCATATTATTGGAGAATCCTCTTACAATTTGAGAAGGTTATACATTATTTTAATTCTTAAGTGGGCCAAAAGGTTACTTTAGAAAAGATGAAGGATGACATCACATTTCTTAAGTTTAAGACCCTTTTCTTTCTAATACAGAAAAAATTCCAACAACAACTTTTATGGAGAAAAATAATTTTCTTCTCCCTTTCCCATGGTTGTAACATCCCAACTCTGATTATAGGGAAGTGAGTTAGTCACACTTTTAGAATATTTACTATAAATACCTATGTTTTCAAAGTGTTTTCTCTTTCGCCTTAACTTTTTAAAACCTAAAAGCGGAGTTATTTTCTTTTCTTGTACTACTTGCCTATCCAATAAAAATACAAGAATTTTGTTAATACTTTAAGATCAAAAACTAAGAAAAACTGAATTTAATAACTCAAACAGATGGACAGATTCAGTGGTAAGGCAGATCTTTGCTACCTCCAGTTCATGGCGATATAAGTAACTTTGTTAAAACTATAAGTCAGTAATATTTAAATGTCAACTGGCATGACAATTTTTTTTCATTTATAGTATTTTCTAAAACTTCAAAAACTCATGCATTTTGAATTGATCCCATAGCTCAAGAATACCTGAAATTCTAATCATTACCCCTTTTCTGGGTAACGCTTCACACTCTCTGTTCTGCCTCTCTGGGAAAAACATGTGTTCCTCTCCGATGCATCTTTATCTTCATCTGTGTGCTTCAAACTACGGAGAGATAATACTCACGTTTTTAGAGACAGTTTGCTTTATTATGTGGCTCTATTGAGTCTAAAAATGCTGCAATCACAAATAGCCCTCTGAAGATGCTTGCATACTTAAACAGACACACAATTTTTCCCAGCAGTGGAAAGCAATTTATGGCTTTTTCTATGGCTCCAGAAGTCCTTCAGAAAATGGCCTTTGTAAGAATAATATTATAGTGTGTAATCAAAGAAGACTTATCTTTAAAGATTAACTGGACCATCCAGCAACCTGTAGTCATGATAGCTAATGTAAATGAACGAGCTTAGAAAAGGCAATATCGTGGGAGCACACCCCATCAAGTGAATGTGGCCTGGCTGAGGCATGGTGCTGGAGAGCAGACGTCTTGGTCCAGTGTCAGCCTCTGGGAGTACCGCAAGGTTCATCTCTGCTCCAGGACCCTGTGTTATTTCATCTTTTCACTAGAGTAATTCTCCAGGAAAAGACAGCTTCCTGCCATTCAGTCCAGTCTTAGACAAAACCCTGTGCAAGGTTAAAAAACTGGACACATCCTCATCTTCTATATTTTGGAGACTCTTTCCCACCCTATGTCCTAAGTTGTATTAGGTTGGCACAAACGTAATTGCAGTTTAGGACCATGAATTTTAAATCATTATAACCAGGCTCAAACACGTTTTTAATAATCAAAATAGAAACCATTAAGTTCAACACATTTTTGCCAATGAGTAATAAGTTTGTTTATTCTTGTAGCATAAAAATCCCTGCTTTGGGATTCAATGAACTCTTGGAAAGTATTGTTTGACTCCTGCAGGTTGTGGAAGCATTTTCCCTGCAAAAGTTGTCCAGATGATTGAAGAAGTGGTGATTGGTTGGCAGCAAAAGGTCAAGTGCATGTGGAAGATGAGACAAAACTTGCTAGCTCAATTGGTTCAAATTTTGAAACACTGGTTGTGCAACGTGTGATTGGGCATTGTCATGTAAGACAACCGGGCCCCTTCTGTTGACCAATCCTGGCCGTAGGTGTTGCAGGTTTCCATGCATCTCATTGCTTTGCTGAGCATAGTTCTCAGATGTAATGGTTTCACCAGGATTAAGAGAGCTGTAATGGATCAGACCAGCAGCAGACCATCAAACAGTGACCATGACCTTTTTCTGGTACAAGTTTGACTTTAGGAAGTGCTTTGGAGCTTCTTCTCAACCCAACAACTGAGCTGTTCATCACCAGTTGTATAAAATCCACTTTTCATCGCACATCACAATTTAATTGAGAAATGATTTGTTGTTGTTGCATTGAATAAGAGAAGATGACACTTCAACATGGTGATTTTTTAAAATCTTTTTGTCAGCTCACAGGGCACCCACTTATCGAGCTTTTCCACCTTTCCAATTTGCTTCACATGTCAGATGACCTTGGAATGACTGAGGCTGAGTTCTTGGGCAGCTTCTCATGCAGCCGTAAGAGGATCAGCTTCAATGCTGGCTCTCAGTTGCTCATTGTTGCTTCTGATGGCCAGCCGCCACACTCCTCATTTTCAAGGCTCTTGTCTCCTTTGCAAAACTTCTTGAACCACCACTGTACCGTATGTTTGTCAGCAGTCCCAGGGCCAAATGTATTGTTAATGTTGTGAGCAGCCATCACTGCTTAACAACCCATTTTGAACTCAACTAAGAAAATCACTCAAATTTGCTTTCTCTCTAATATCATTTCCATAGTCTAAAATAAATATAAAATACACAGCAAGTACTAAATCATTAGCAAAAAAAATTAAAACAAGAAATGCACATTAAGAAGATGTATAACATAATCACATTTATTTAAGAATGTATTCCAATATCAAATGGCAAAGCTCAACAATGCAAAAACCACAATTAACTTTTGCACCAACTTAATATCTTTCCAAGTTAGGTTCCAAGGTGAATTATATAGGCTGAGTGCTAAGATCTGAATCCTAAGTTGTATCATGGCAATGAAATCAGCAACCAAGTGGAGCTTTCTGCATGAGTAACTGCTTTTCTGTAGCCAGTACCAAGACTATGAAAACTTGGGATTCTGATGCTCATAGACTATTTTATTGCATTTTATTCATCAACAAACCCAACTTAAACTAAATACTTGGAAAGAAAGTTGTACCTGTATGACTTCTGTTCTCAGGCAAGATATTTATGATGTATTTTTAATGAAATTCAACACTGTGTAAAGTTATTTTAGTCAGAAAATACTTCTAGAACAAGATAAGGACCTATTCTGAAATAATAGTAAAAATATAAAATTCTTAAATAGTGTTTACTGTTCTAAGAATTTTATGAATATTAATTCACTTCATCATTACAACAACCTTGTGGGATAAATTCTGTTATTATTCCCATTTCACAGATGGGGAAACTGAGACACAGAGATGAATAAGGTCTCCAAGCTAATGATGATGAAGCAGAGATTTGGGTCTCTAGAGTCTGTGTTCTTAACCCTTTGAGACTGAAGTTGATAAGGAGGAGAGAGAAAGTAAGCTTATATGATGGCTGAGCAGGTAAAGAGCCTGCCTGCCAGAGCAGGAGACACAAGTTCTATCTCTAGGTTGGGAAGATCACCTGGAGGAGAAAATGGCCACCCACTACAGTATTCTTGCCTGGAAAATCCTGTAGACAAAGGAGCCTGGAGGGCTACAGTCTATAGCATTGCGAAGAGTTGGACACGACTCTTTGAGCACAAGCCCAGAGCAAGGAGAAGGTAAGATGAAACAAGGAAAGAAGGAACGTGAGACAGTAAGGTCACAGGCCTGAAGGGAAGTGAGCCCTAAGAGGAAAAATGAGAGATGACTTTCAGCGAGCATGTGATTGTCAGACCCTGGAGAATTTTGAATATACTGTTGAGTCGTTTGATCAGAATGTCACTATGGGTTCTTGGGCATATGTGTAGTATAATTTAAAAAAAAAACACATATTTTTGCAAAATATACTGTAATAAGAGAGATTACTCTGAATAGAACCAAAGACACAAATATTTAGTAAAGGTAAACATATATATATATATCCTTTGACTCAGCATTTACAATTATGGTATAAATCCTAAAGAAACACACATGAATGTGTAAATACAACAATATTTGTTCACAAGAGTAAACTGTTAACAGAATTAGATATTTTTCAGTAGGAGAATAAGTAAAGTGTGGTTGGGGCTTCCCTGGTAGCTCATTCAGTAAAGAATGTGCCTGCAAGGCAGGCCACCCAGGTTCAACCCCTGGGTCAGGAAGATCCCCTGGAGAAGGGAATGGTTACCCACTCCAGTGATCTTACCTGGGAAATTCCTTGGATATAGGAGCCTAGCGAGCTAAAGTCCATGGGGTCGCAAAGATTCAGACACAACTGAACAAATAACACTTTCACTTTTGTTTCCACTTTTTTACTCACCAAATGAATTCTTACGCAGCAGTGAGATAAGGATAGACTACAGCTGTACTCAACAACACAGATGAACGTTGGTAAAACCGAGTGAGAGGAAAACCAGAAGGTCTCAAATAGCAACAGCATAACAGAAAATTCCCAAATATATAATCGATATATACATTAAAAACCACTTTTAAAAATAAGGAATAGATAAGAGGAAGTCAGTATGGCCAAGTAAGAGGACAGTAAGCTCACCTCCCCCCCATGAATACATCAAAATGCATCTACGTGTGGGGCAGTTCTCACTGAAAACAAGCTAGAGAATGCTGGAAAGATTCATTTACTACAAAGACCACAAAGAAAGATCCACACAGGGTTAAGAAGGAGAAGAGAAGAAGGGATCAGGTCAGGACTCACGACCATAGGAGAGGACCTAGGAGAGGAGGGGGATATCACAGGCTTGGAGATCCCTCCTGGGAAGCGAGGGATTCAAATAACACTTTGGGTTCCCCAGCCCTGGGACCCAACACTGGGAAGGCAGTCCCCTTAGCTGGTTTGCAAACCAGCGGGACTTAAAGGAGGGTGATAAGAAACTGATACTGCACCTGCGGAGACTGCACGCACTTGGCTGCACTTGGGAACAGGAGGCCACAGGCTGAAACTGCCCCCGGCTCCGGCTTGTTTCCCAGACCAGCTGTCTGAGTGTGCACCCCAACCAGCACCAAGCATTATTCCTGGCCCTGGCACAAAATAGGGTGAAGGCTGCCGTTATCGAGAAGAGTGTGCAATCGTGGGGGATGGAGCTAGCTAGGACCTGGCACCGCCTTAGAACAGGGCAAAGGTGGCCATCACTGGTGCTGGAGGAGGCAGTGGATTGAGAGGATCTGAGACTCAACTGATCTGCAGGGATGGTCCTAACAAGCACCCCAGCCCGACTGGGCACCTGCTTCAGACCCTCTTACTCAGTACGGCTGCCCTCTAGGGAAAAGGCGCCATTACCGAGAGCGGGGAGAGCACACTTAGAAGGAATGGAAACAGCTTGGACCTGACCTTCAAGACTTCTGCTCCAGCACCCTGGGACCCAATCCCGTCCACAACAGGACAATGGTGGCCACTGAGCAGGGGAGAAGCCCTGGTTCATACCCGGCTCTGGCCCAAGTTCCTCCATCTAAAGTAAAACAGCAGACCCTTGCCACTTTTCCTTTTATCCAAGACTAGATTTCTAGTCTTTATAGCATGATTTCCAGGGATTTTCCCGCCTGGCACCTTCTCATGCAGTACTTTCTGGAACGTCAATGCTCTCAGGAAAGCACAGTTGCCAGAAATGAACTGTTTCTTCCCAACAGACCTGACCAGGGCAGGATAGAAAGGCCTCAGGAAAACTTGCCCTTGCCCAACACTTTCAGCTGTGCCATCTGTGAAGAGGTTAGCTTTGGACCTATGAAGCAAGAAACCAGAGTTTAAGAAGAAGGCAAAAAAGCTTTCCTTTTCTCTGGTGAGCCATTCCACGGATATCATAAAATAATGACATGTTACATCCGGAAAGAGCTTTTGAGCCCATCAAGTGCTTCCATGCACACTGTTTCACTAAGTCTTCGCGAAACTCTCCCAATCAGGCGTCAGCTTCTACACTGTTCAGATGAGAAACCCAAATCACAGAACATGCAAGAGACGGAGCTAGAACTTGTGCATTCTGGCCCTCGTCTAGCGTCTTTCCACAGTAGCATGCTGCTTCAAATAATCATATAATCATTAAGTGGCTAGCCTCTCTCTAAACAACAAACTAGGAAACAAATTTTGCAACAGAAACCTAAATACATTATTGATTTTTAAAATCAATGAGAAAAAGACTGGCAATCCAATAGAACAATGGACAATGAATTCATCTGGCAGGTTCACAGAAAAAGGAATACAAATAGCCAATAAACACATTTAAAAGATGCTCAATTTGACTAATGGTTTTAGAATCCAAATTAAAACATTAGTAGGCTATCATTTTTCACTAATCAAATTAGCAAAAATTAAGAAGAAATTGATAATGCACAGTACTGGGGAGAGTGGAGGCTAGCAGAAACCTCTATGGAATGAAAGAATAAATGAATGCACTGTGAGGGGAAGGGCACTTTGGTACAGATTTTCAAAGGTCCATTTGGCAAGAACTATTTCATTCTGAATACTTTTGCCCTTCAATCCAGCAATTCCACTTTAAGAATGTCGTCAAGGCTTACTTAAGTTGTTCAGAAGTACCTGTCCAAGGATATTATTGTGTGATCGCTTATATTTACAAGTACTTGGATACATCCAAAATTTCTATCATTAAGGAATTATTAACTAACGCACAATACATCCATTTAATGGAGCCCTGTGTAACTATTAGAAAGATGACGTATGTCCATTTTCAGCCTGTGGAAATATGTTCATGACCTATTAAGTGAATAAAACCAACTGCACTGCAATATGTAATATGGTCCCACTTGTACAAGAACAGCACTCATATATGTGGACACTTTCATCCATAAACATTCATATTGTACATATTATACATAGGCATATATATTTTTATGAAAACAAAATGCCCTAAAGGACACAATGCAAAAAAAAAAAAAAAACTGTCAACAGTGGCTACTTCTGGAAAGTAGAATTTCATAGAATGAAAAATGGGGGATAGTAGGGTATGTTTATGTTTCTGGCTTTTTGAATGATATACCACACTCAGGAGCAGGTCTGGGCTATTTTGCCACGTCTGGAACCTTAGAGAGAGTGGTATTCAACAATGGGGTTTCCTTTTGAACCAGAAATGCATCCGTTCCATTACTTCCTGTTTACTAAGCAAATACTTTGTGTCATGCGTTACACTAAGCACTGCGCATATGTTATTTAAGACAACCAACCATTAAAACACATGTGAGCTTAGTGTTAACAACCACCCATACAATGAAAGTACGATCCAAACCTCTACGGCTATGATCCATTGATTGCCCCAGGCTGGAGAAGATGCACACGTTTAGCCAACTGAAACCTTTTTGACCTGTATCTCACAATAGTAAGAGAAATCAAATTAGCAAAAATTCAGATTTCTAAAGGACTTCAAGCGAGAAGGCAATGGCACCCCACTCCAGTACTCTTGCCTGGAAAATCCCATGGATGGAGGAGCCTGGTAGGCTGCGGTCCATGGGGTTGCTAAGAGTCAGACATGACTGAGTGACTTCCCTCTCACTTTTCATTTTCCTGCATTGGAGAAGGAAATGGCAACCCACTCCAGTGTTCTTGGCTGGAGAATCCCAGGGACGGGGGACCCTGGTGGGCTGACGTCCGTGGGGTCGCACAGAGTCAGACACGACTGAAGTGACTTAGCAGCAGCAGCAAAGAACTTCAAGAGGAATACAATTTTCAAATTTGTAATCAAAGAAATAAGAGAGTTGTATATTAATATTATGGTCTCTTTATCACTGAGGCTAAAAGTTGACCCTATGTTCCAATGTCTTAGAAGCATTACATATTTTAGATTATACATCACCAGTTTCAAAAAGGGCTATGCATCCTGATGAGGTTTTCTGCAAAAAGAAAATTCCCTTCAGGATTAATTTATCTACCCATCAATCACCACCTAGAAAATAGGCAAGGGACTTTAGATTCTGGAGTGGAATCATGGCAATAATTATGCATATCAATGTTGAGTAAAACTACTATAGATGAGGTAACTTAGGGGGAAAAGAGTGTGGCAGGGTGTGGGTATCTGGGCTGTGTGCGGTTGAGGGAGAAACACTTGGATGGTGTGTCTCAACTGTTCATTTCTCTTAAAAGAAGAAAATGGGAGGAGTTGATACTATGTGAAAGCTCTCTTCCAATGCTTAGAGACTGTTACTTGAAAAGACAGTTAAATTTGCCCTGTGCCATTCCAAAAGAAAGAACTACAAGCAGTGGAAGCTAGAAAAAGATTTCAGCTCAATATGTAGATAACATTTTAACAGAATAGACTGGAATAGGTTGTCTCAGGAAAAGATTAACTCCTCATTTTTAAAAAATCTAAGCAGAGTTGGAACACCCTACTTGCTGAAGTGTTACAATAAACCTTCATGAATTGAATACTTCCTCAAATTAGACGACCTTTGTGTTTCCTCACGTGGTTTTTAACTCATTCATATTCTCTCCTATATTGTTTCATGATTCGAATATAGTAAACCATGGGAAATGTGTGCATATAGTAATCTAAAAGTCAAAAATAGAGAAATAAAGTAGAGAGATAAAAGTTAACATTTATTGATTTCTTATTGTGCCAGGCATATTAGGTATGTGTATTCACTCATTCATTTAACTCTCCAAAATGAGGTAGTTCCTAATTTGATCTCCGTTTTCAGATGAAGAAACGTGTACAGAGAGTTTAAGGAAATTAACCATGGCCATACAGCTACTATATGGAGGAATCAGGATTCAAATTTAGTCCGTCTGGTTCCAAAGCCTATCTAGTCTTTAAAACTATGCTAATGACTAAGAATGATAGTTACTGATTTAAAGCAACTACTTCCCCAGTCAAAGTTTTGTATAGAATATGTATTCTTCTAAAAAGTGAATCATAGAGGTGAGCCAGATAAAATTATCCAAACAGAAACAAATTAAAATTCAATCTTACTTTCCAGTCCCTAAGGACATTGGCACCATCCCACATAAAGAGGATGATTGTCCCTCCCAAAGTTAGAAATATAATTTCTCCCATATTTGGTTTAGGGCTCAACGGGCCAGCACACGGGAGAGAGCTGAATGCTCTCAGTGCATCCGAAGAGCTGAATGCAATCCCAGCCCTGCCATCAGAGCCGTGGGCGAGCCACTTAGCTGCTCTCTAAGAGCACAGGCTCAAAAGGTCTATTTAATCTCAAAAGACCCCATGAAGCATTTCACAGAATTGCTCATATAAAGTGCATTCATGACTTTTGTTTTTCTTACACAGGACCTTCATATTTATTGCAACTATTACCTTCCTCTTTGCTGGTCAGAAATATGTAGGTCCCCTTCCTCATGATTCATCCTTCTCTCATGATCCATCAAGGTTTTCCCTGGAGATCTTGGCCAGAAGTTTCATTCCCCATAAGAGAGAGATTAACTCACAGAGGTGATTATATTAACAAGGAATAACACACCACATAGCCAGCGAAAACACTCTTAAAGACCCAGAGAAATAAGATACAAAAGGAATCGACTACCTAATCCCATAAATAGCTTTGAAAGTGCACTATATTACCAATATTTTATTCAGCCCACAAACCAAGCATCATTTCTCACTTTCTGTCTTTCTAACAAATCCCACTTCCGACTTCTTTGACACACATTTTTTATAACTAGCACATTGACAGTTCACTATATCAAACCACACTAAACCAAATAAAAATAATATTAAAAGGCAAAAGCAAAATATAGTTAATTTCTTGTAAGTGTTATATTGTGCATGTTTCTTTATAACAAGCTTTGTTACACAGATTATTTGAAACAGCTCATAAGATTACTTACACTAAAATACTGTTGGTCCTTAAACAACACAGTTTTGAACTGTGGGGTCCGCTTATACTCAGATTTTTTTCAGTAAGTACATTCTGCAGTGCTATAAGATTCAAGACTGATTGAATCCATAGATACAGAGGGACACATGTAAAGTTATACACAGATTTTTGGACTTCAAGGATGGGGGTAGAGGGATTTTATTGTCCACAGGTCAACTGTAAATGAAAAATCGGGCCCAAGAAAATGTAAATTGATATTGAATACCAAGACCCAAAGAAAAGTTAGACTTGCATATATGTTCTATGTTGCTATTAAAATTGAGATAAAATTTTATTTCCAAGTGTCTGGGTAGCTTCTAGTAAATGGATTTTAAAATCAGATACATGGCATTTTTTTAGTCATGTAAAAAGTGAGAAAAAACAAAAGAGCTCAAAGTTGAATTTTTCAAATCCTTAAAATGGGACAAGAGGGGATACAGAAGACAATATTTTTACTACATGAAACAGAGTATATGCATTAATGGGTTTTTATAAGAATTTTTTTATAGCATCCCTTAGTATAAACCAAGGACAAAAGGTCAAACCTAAATTAGTGAAAGTAATATTGCAGAGTATGAGAGTGGGGAAGGGATCAGTAGATTAGAATTGAAGCAGGTCTGGTTACTTTCTTTTATGCCCACACTAATCTTTTTGAATGGTTTGAGCAAGATGTAATGGCTACTCATGGCAAGAAAATCCATCAGTACAGCAACCTAACACAAATCCTTATAACCCAAGAAATGCGCAGAAGCCTCTGGGAGCATAAGTCCTAATGGTGAGCACAACGTGGTGACCTGGGGATCTCACCCTCGGTTCCAGACCAACGGTCCAGCCTTCCCTGAAAGGAGAGCCAACCTGGCCATATGTGGTTTCACCTCTAATTGCTGTTTATTTCATTTCCACGTCATCTCTTTCATTATAATCTCACTAATAGGAACAAGGGGGACTTCATGACTGTGCAAGACAGAATCAGGCAACTATTGATTTATTTGGTTGACTTCAATTAATCTTATTCTTGTGAGCTCCAGAATATGAACACTTTTGTTTGGAATCATGTCTTACTGAATAATTTTCATTTATATATCTATATACATAATATTCTCTATCTTATATATTTTATTCTGACATATTAAACCTTGTATATTTCTCCTCCAGTACAATAGTTTTTTTTCTTACGACTCTTAACATTCTCCAACCTGTTACACATTTTTCTAAATACTTTATCTCTTACTTAAGCATTTCTACCACATTCTTCTTTATTGATATTCCCCACTTGAGACTCACAAAAATAAATAAATAAATAAACGTCTTTCAAGTTTCACTCAATTTTAGCCCAGTGTTTACAACTGTCAATATGAGTTTTATCCAAACTTGAATGCAAGATTTTTATCATTTGAATTAATATATAGCACTGGTATGCCTCCCCTCAGGTTCTCTGGGAGACATGGAATATTTCCAACCCGATAAAGAACTTCAGCATTTAATACAATGTTGTATCCAGACCACCCTTTCAAGAGATTTCATCATTGGTGTTCATTTCAGTAAAGAATATCCATATAGTTACTTGGAGAGCGGAGATGGCATCTTGACATGAGCCCACCACACAGCGTTTCCAGAATCCTTTAAGAATTCCTCATGGCCCATTAGCTTATTGCCCAGTTATAAAACACACTTGCATAGTTTCTCACATGTCGACATCTCTGGAATGAGCAGCACTTTTTTACTAAAAATATCAAATACAATATCTGTTTCTAAAGTCTGTTATTAAATCTTTGGTGGAATTTACAATGAATGGAATCTTTGATTCCAAAAACTATGATAGTGGAAATTATGTTATTTCTTTAGACACGATGAGTTAACATGACCAGTCCTGTACTGAAGCTTCTGGTGCATGACAATTAAACCATGCTATCTTGCATAAAAAAAGGAACTTCTTATGATGGAGTCCATGCCTCCATACATCACAATTTATAAGTATTATAACTTTTAAAACATAATAAAAGGGGGAGCAGAATACAACTTTGTTTTTTACCCTGACAATTGTTCTCTAATTTGCTGAAGACCATTCAGGCCTGGTATTCACGAGACCACCAGACCACCTGACCTGCCTCTTGAGAAACCTGTATGCAGGTCAGGAAACAACAGCTAGAACTGGACATGGAACAACAGGCTGGTTCCAAATAGGAAAAGGAGGACGTCAAGGCTGTATATTGTCACCCTGCTTATTTAACTGATATGCAGAGTACATCATGAGAAATGCTGGGCTGGAGGAAGCACAAGCTGGAATCAAGATTGCCGGGAGAAATATCAATAACCTCAGATATGCAAATGACACCACCCGCATGGCTAAAAATGAAGAAGAATTAAAGAAGAACTAAAGAGCCTTTGATGAAAGTGAAAGAGGAGAGTGAAAAAGTTGACTTAAAGCTCAACATTCAGAAAACGAAGATCATGGCATCCGGTCCCATCACTTCATGGTAAATAGATGGGGAAACAGTGGAAACAGTAGCTGACTTCATTTTGTGGGGGCTCCAAAATCACTGCAGATGGTGACTGCAGCAATGAAATTAAAAGATGCTTGCTCCTTGGAAGGAAAGTTATGACCAACCTAGACAGCATATTAAAAAGCAGAGACATCACTTTGTCAACAAAGGTCTGTCTAGTCAAGGCTATGGTTTTTCCAGTGGTCATGTATGGATGTGAGAGCTGGACTATAAAGAAAGCTGAGCGCCAAAGAATTAATGTTTTTGAACTGTGGTGTTGGAGAAGACTCTTGAGAGTCCCTTGGACTGCAAGGAGATCCAACCAGTGCATCTTAAAGGAGATCAGTCCTGGGTGTTCATTGGAAGGACTGATGCTGAAGCTGAAACTCCAATACTTTGCCCACCTGATGCGGAGAGCTGACTCACTGGAAAAGACCCTGATGCTGGGAGGGATTGGGGGCAGGAGGAGAAGGGGACGACAGAGGATGAGATGGCTGGATGGCATCACCGACTCGATGGACATGGGTTTGGGTAAACTCCGGGAGTTGGTGATGGACAGGGAGGCCTGGCGTGCTGCGGTTCATGGGGTTGCAGAGTCGGGCACGACTGAGCGACTGAACTGAACTGAACTGAACTGAATTCAGACCTACCTTGATATAATGTTAAGACATGGGGTTTACACAGGCATCTGTAACTGAATATTTAGTTCATGACATTTAACTTTGTCCAGACTAGAGAGACAAAGACATTATCACAGTCCTGTGATTACTGAGAGCTTTCCCATAAAGCAATAAAGAATAGAACAGTGAACAGTCAGGAGATTATCACACAACCTGTTTGTTCTACAAATAAAATACAGACTTGAGAAATCCAATTATTCAAAGGAGAAACTGTCATTAAATATGGACAGAAATGTCCAATAAAATATGTCTTTTCAGGGATGTAGAATATTGCCTTTTAAAAGATGAGAGAAACTTAAATCTGAACCACTCTAAAGGAACCTTGCACATATTATAGAACTTAACAAAGGAGTACTTGAAAAGACTTTGAACAGATTTGATGACTGAAAAAAAATCACTCTTTGCTTTTATCATGGAGTCTTCCAATGCATATTTTTATAGTGGACATACTAAATAAGTGCACTGGTTATATTTTCAAATTAACCAAAAATGCAGAAATAGAACTGCTTTTAAAATATATATCACTTAGTCAAGGATCATCATAATGCATATGTGGCTGCTGCTGCTGCTGCTAGGGCACTTCAGTCGCGTCCGACTCTGTGACCCCATAGACGGCAGCCCACCAGGCTCCGCCATCCCTGGGATTCTCCAGGCAAGAACACTGGAGTGGGTTGCCATTTCCTTCTCCACATACTTGGCTAATTCAAGCTAAATCTCTTTGAATAGAGAATGAGACAGCACAAATGAAGCAAAATTTGGGAGTCAGTTTGTATTTTACAGTATCTGTTTTAGGGAAGAAATTGCCATTACAAACTCAATATAATAAAAATAAACATTTACCAAGCATTTACCAAATTTAGGCCCCATGTTCAGCATTTACATTTATTAGCTCAGAAAAGTCCCTACAACCCTCCCAAGCAGGCAATTTATTATTCCCATTTTATAGTTGATGAAATTAAAGTTCAAAAAGGATGTAACTTGTTCAGCACAGAAGTGGCAGAACAAAGCTTCAAAGTCAGAGGATCTGACTCTCTAGCCTCTCTCTCGACCACCGTGCTGTTGAGAACATGGGGGCATTCCTGCTGGGCAAGCTGCGAATGGAAACCTCCCAAGTTTGGTCTTGCCACAATCCCAAGGTGGATGAAAAACTATTTCACCTCCAAGAATGGTCCTCTGATTTGCTCACATGCAGTTATTTTATATTCTACGAAGGGAGGCTCATATGTAACTAAACTAGGACTCAAGTTTATTTCTCTTACCGGATTTAATTCCAAAGATATAATAACTAACATGATTAAATATCTCAGTGGCCTCCCATATTGAGATTTAGAATGTCATATGGCTACAGTTCTTAATTCTACTATGAATGCCCTTCCCTTTCAGGTTAACTGCATAACCGATTAAATACTCTGCACAAAGGCAAGGTGACTCTAGAGGGAAACATGCAATTATGTAGCTTCCAAGTAGTGATTATCTAAAATTAATTGCTGTTTTATGGGAGTTTTGATCACACCAAACAATATTTACAATTGCAATTCAATTCCAAGATATCTTCTTACTCTGCTTAGCCGTCTATCGGTTCAGTCATGCCTTCTCATGTTTGGGAAACATATATGACTTATCGTACGGTTAAGAGAGTGTTTTGTTAACTCCAAAGGGAACTTTTTGAACAAGAAAGATATGCAGTAGTGTGGCAGAAATAGCACTGTGGAACCCAAGGGTACTTATGAAAAAAAAACAAAACACTGCCCTTTCCTGTTTCCACTTGGGTTAACATTTTTTTACTTGCATTATGAAGTCTGCCGTTAGTATTGGTATAACCTCGTCAAGAAAATTAAAAGTTCATTTTCCATGCTTTTCTTCAATCCTCCATCCTCTGTCTGCCATCAAAAGATAAGAGATCTAAGATTCTGTCCCATTTAAACAATGAGTCAACTCAGCCATTTTTTAAGTCTCTCAGGATAGTGATTTGCCTGTGTTCCCTCTTTCCCACTAAAATAGAAACTTTTGAAAGTGAAGGCTGGGGCTTATTATCAAAGATCCTTTGTAGTTGTTAAGCACAGGAAATCTGTGTCTCCGATGCCTATCACATATTTAATAAGAAGACATAATTACTGTAAATGGTTCCCTGCTTGAAACCAATGGCCATTTCTAAAGCACATCTCTTTGAAATAAGCATTTGTGGTGAAAACTCCACTCAGGAGCATTTGCAGAACACTCACTGGTAACAAAGGACCAGGATAAGTGTGTAACCAAATGATACTTCCCTGGGTCCCTGACATTCTCTGCTTTAAGGGGAATAGCAATAACATCAATAGACATGAAAAGATATGGCTCAGTTTGTGTTAATTTCCACTCCAAGCCTCACACTCCTGGATGATGCTTATTTGGTTTTCTTTTTTTTTTTTTTTTGGTTTTCATATCCTGAAAAGAAAATGCATTCATTTAGTAAGATGTTACTGCTACTGTTGAGTTGCTCAGTCGTGTCTGACTCTTTGCGACCCCATGGACTATAGCCCACCAGGCTCCTCTGTCCGTGGGATTCTCCAGGCAAAAATACTGGAGCGAGTTGCCATTTCCTTCTCAAGAGGATGTTCCCGACGCAGGGACCGAACCCACATCTCCTGCATCGGCAGGCAGATTCTTTACCACTGAGCCCCTGGGGAAGACTTAGCAGGATGACTTTGGATTCAGTCTGACTGACAAAGTTTCAGTGTTGATGTTTCACCACTGAAGTTCAGAAGATCAGAATCTCCCCCAGTTCTCCAAAAGGCTTCACCCATTCTGAAGCAGAGAGAAATGTCTTTACCATTATTCTTTGGGAGAAACTGTCTTTCCCTGTTCGATACCACTTGATGCCTGTCCCTTTCAATCTCTTCTGTCTCCACTTTTCCACCTACAAGTCCCCTCTCTTCACAGGCAGTATATGTCTGTTTACTCCTCCTTATCCTTGACCTCCTTCTTCTACAGGGTCTAAAGTGAAGGAGTCCCTACTCCCCCTACAGTGGGAGACTAAAAGACTCAGCAGTGGACCATCAAGCATCTTGGAATATAAAGAATGAATGGAAATCCGGTTAGACTTTCATGAGTCACTGCTTTTGATCATGAAATAAATATCTTTCCATGACATGAAAGGAGTGGATATCTGTATATATGTGAGTAAAGTTTCATGCATCATTGCTTCCAAGGTGTCACTTTGGTGAAGGTTATACATTAGCAGCTAGGTTGAGTCAATAGATATTTATGAGCAAGCATTTCTACTTCTCAATTACTGGGGAGAGTGAATGGACTGGATAATGTAGAAAAATGACCTTCAGCAATAATATTATAGTAAAATTAGTATGGAGAGTAGTCTACAATACAATTAAAAACTTGTTAGGATACCAGATATTCTTCACAAGGTTTCCCACGCCCAAACTCTTCTGTGGAATTGATTATTCACTGAGGTGAAAAGGAATTTCTGAAGTCTTTGACCCCAGAAATGAAACTTGATAGGTAATTGATAGCATATATTCCAAATATCCAGAAGTGTAATAATTAATGATAGCATATTCATAATTTTCTGATAACCATCCTTTCCAGCTGCTGGGCTAATACCTTGAGAACATGTAGCTAATTCCAGAACCATTAATATTCAATGCCTGAGTTGTAAGTACTCTAGAGTCCTCAAATTTCCAGGAAGAAAGGCTTAACTGACCCACTGTCACCAGCCTAGCCTAACACAATCTCTCAGAATCCCCTTGTTCGCTCACAGCAGAAATCACTGTGCTTCTCCCTAGACTGGGTTTGCTAAAACATCTTGAATTCAGAAAAACCCCTAGATAGAATTTTTAAAGGTCTGAGGGCTACTGAAAATTTTCAATGGAAGGAGGTGAAAACTAAATAGATCAACTGACTGATTAATCGATGGACTGATATGGTTCTTGCCCCTTCTTTAGGGTAAAGAGATCTCAGCTTTAAGCATATAACCCAGTCTTATAAATCACTTTCAAAATAAGTTCAAGAAAATTACATTAGCCTCAAAAAATTATATTTTCTTCAAGCACACGTATCAGTGCTGCTACCTGCAGCATCCCCAGCTTATTTTCCAAATACTAGTAGAATTTCACCTCTTGCTCCAACTCAAAGACAAGGCTGTGTGAAAAGTCTAAAATGATAAGCAAAATATTCATTTCTCAGAGGGTCATTGTTTGATTTATTTGAACAGTTCAGTTAAACACAGAAGCCAGGGTTTTACTTTTTATATATTTCCTCATAAATGGTCTAATTAATATTCTGTCTCTGGGCAGTACAATCTCATAAACCGATCCCCAAAGAGAGAGATCTGCTCTTTTCCCTGAAATATTGAGAATGCAATCAACATTCATTTTGTAAGAACAAGTATATTAATAAATGGAACTACAAAATTGCATCACCCACTGGGAGCAATACACTGCCCGACAAAGACATTTAACAAATGAAGAACCAGAAGGCAGTTAGCCCTCAGTGCCAGAGGAAAAGTCTGATGAGAGCTACATGGAGGAAGAGTTCCCACCCAAGTGCTTATCAGAACTACCTGGGAGATGACAAAAATCTGTAAAATCTGAGTGCCCTTCTAGACCCACTGACGCATATTCTCAAGAGGTAGGCCCAGGAATACACATTTTTAATAGATGCCCAGTGATTCTAATGATTCATGCAGTTAGGGAAGCCATTGATCCATGGCATGCACGCATGCTAAGCCACTTCAGTTGTGTCTGACTCTTGGCGACTTCATGGACTGTACCCCTGCAAGCTCCTCTGTCCCTGGGATTCTCCAGATAAGGATACTGGAGTGGATTGCTATGCCCTGCCCAAGGGCAGTGGTTCTCAAAGTTTGGTCCCCAACCAGCAGCATAAACACTTGAAAGGCCAGTTATTGCCCGCCCCCAGGCCTCCTGAATCAAAGGTTCCGAGGACAGGGCCCAGCAGTTCACCTGAGGTTAAGCAAGGCCTCCAGGTGGTTTGGGGGCTTCCCAGGTGGCGCTGGTGGTAAAGAATGCACTGGCCAGTGCTGGAGACTGGAGAAACACGGGTTCGATCCCTGGTTGGGAAGATCCCCTGGAGAAGGTCATGGCAACCCACTCCGGGATTCTTGCCTGGAGATTCCCATAGACAGCGGAGCCTGGTGGACTACGGTTCACAGGGTCAAACAGAGTCGGACACGACAGAAGCTGCTTAGCATAGCCACAGCCGGTGGTTCAGATGCACTTAAAGTCTGAAAACCATTGATCTAGAGGATTTAAGTTAAGCAGTGGACGTAGAGAAAAGGGAATTCTTGCACACTGTTGGTGCGAATGTAAATTGGTGCAGCAGAATGAACATTTCTAAAAAACTAAAAACAGAACTATCACATAACCTGGCAACTCCCCTCCTAGGTATATAACTGGGAAAAAAGGGAAAACATTAATTTCAAAAGACACACAAACCCTGGTGTTCACAGCAGCATTACTTATAATAGCCAAGACATGGGAGCAACCTAAGTGTTTATCAACAGATAAATGGATAAAAAAGATATGACATATATATGTGATGGAATATTACTTGGCCATAGAAGACAATGAAATGTTGCCATTTACAACAACATGGATGACCTAGAGGGCAAAAAGCTGAGATAAGTCAGACAGAGAAAGATAAACACTGTAGGTTGTCAATTGTCAATATGTGTATTCTAAAAAATGAAACAAATCAATCAAGGTTAAAAAAAAAAGAAACAGACTTACAAATACAGAGAACTAGTGGTTACCAGTGAGGAAGAGGAAAGAAGCAAGATATGAGATTTAAAGTTACAAACTACAATATAAAATATAAATAAACTACAAGGATATATATTATAGCACAGGGAATATAGGCATTATTTTATAATAACTATAAATGTAGTATAACATTTAAAAGTTGTGAATCACTGTTACATACCTGAAATTTATGTATTATTGTACATCAATTATACCTCAATAAAAAATACTAAAAGTTAAAATAACAATAATAAATTAAGCCTCAGCCAGAAAGAGACAAAGGTTCTCATCCCTTTCTGGTCCTTCTGCCATTTGGAGGATATTTGAAGGCAATTAATTTAACTTTCTAGGAATTCTGACAGCAAGCATTTATGAAGGCAGCAGAGTGTAGGGTTGTATTAACATAACTCTGAGAAAGAGGACACCTCAAGCCACACTGCCAGAGATGCTCAGATTTCACGCCCAGCAGGAGGCAGATCCTCACAAGAAAGAGAATGAAATGAGCACGTGTAACGGGAACTTCTGTTTCCTGACTTTTGCAGAGACATTTCAAAGAGGATATAACAATATCTCTTAAAGACATGAAGTTAGCTAATTTATTGTTTTCTGTATGTGAGTTTTTGTCCATAGACACAGCAAAACAAAATTCTTTCTTAAGATGCTTATGTACTTGTCCTTCTCACTTCCTTCTGTTCCTTCAAGTACTTACTGCACATGAATCTTCTCTCCTAAATTGCACTTCATGTCTCCCTCTTGACCCCTGTAACTCTGAATATTTCTCTGAGAATCTCAGACTCTAAATAAGCATTTTTCAATGGATTATCATTTTCACACAACTTGTTAAAGAGGCATTTTTAAATATTTTTTCCTAATCACCACATGATACACATACAGCTAGACTGTGTAGCTGTGTGTGGACTATATGTATATCTGTGTTTACACATAAAAGGAGGGAGGAAGACTTTTTTCAACCCTCTCCAAGAACAAATTGAATTCCCCTTGAGGAAGATATCACCCTCATTGAGAGCACACCCTTTAGAGTTTTAAGTACAGTTTTGTTCTGATATACTAGATGTAGGAGAGGTTCCAGTTATTTTTCTAAATCAAATCTAGACTACCAGTCAAGCTGAAAACATTAGGCGGAAAATCCAGCCTCAGTCATTTTGGGGTTCACTCACGTTAGGGCTGGCATGGTGCTGGAAAGCCGCAGAGGGACCCTAGCTTTCAGTTCATCGTGGCTGCCACTGGGAGGCTCTCCGCTCTGCCCCCTCCGAAGACTCCAGGAAGCCAGAGCAGAAGCTCCTCCCTCTCCTCCTCGCTGCTCCCCCTACTGGCCAAATGGGTACACACACCACTCACACTCCAGCTATCTCTACTGCAAGGCTGACCCACTTTTCTGCCCCCTCAATCCTAGGAGTCACTCTCTCTCAGCTCCTTCTTCACTGAGCCTAGACCCTAAAAAAATAAAAGATCAATAAATGGCAGACCTTATAAAACATAAAAGCCTTTTAATTTAACCCTCTGACACAGAGCAAACCCAGGTGATACACGGCTGCCCTCTGAAAGACTCCAGATACCTCTCACCCCCCTGGGGTAACCTACAAGCCAGTTTATTTCTCAGTTACTTTCTCCTAAATGCATCACTGAATTTGACAATTAAGAAGCTATGGACTCCTGGAAGACATTGTGTCATTTTTTATTTGTAGCTTTAATAACACTTAATGATAATTTCTCATAGCTCAGTCAGTAAAGAATCCACCTGCAATGCAGGAATCCGCCTGCAATGCAGGAGACCTGGGTATGATTCCTGGGTCCAGACGATCCCCTGGAGAAGGAAATAGCAACCCACTCCAGTATTCTTGCCTGGAGAATCCCACGAACAAAGGAGCCTGATGGTTACAGTCCATGGGGTTCCAAGAGTCAGACACGACTTAGCGACTAAACCCCCGCCACCACCACTCTGTCTAAATTCTAAACTTTCCAGAGGCTAGGCTAGAGCTGATTGAAAAAAAAAAAAAAAAAAACAGATACCTCTCCTCCAGCACAAGCTACTTAGTGAAAAAAAAAAAAAAAACTCTTGCTTTAGACTATCATCATTAGAGCACAAACTTAGCTTCAGAGAGGCGAGGATTCTACTCTTAGCACCACCTGATAATACCTATGTGATTTCTGTAATCTTTCTTCCCTTCATCTGTAAATTGAGACTAATAATAAAACTTACTGCAAAGAGTTTCTGTGAAGATTAAAAGAGAATCGTGATAAATTCTACCTCCGTGCCTGGTATAGGGCAAAAGATCAACAAACCGCAGCCTTATCGTTGCTGGCATGGGGTTCTCAAAGCAAGAATACTGAAGTGGTTTGCCATTCCCTTCCACATCACCCTTACGGCAGAAAGCGAAGAACTAAAGAGCCTCTTGATGAAAGTGAAAGAAACGAGTGAAAAAGTTGGCTTAAAGCTCAACATTCAGAAAACTAAGATCATGGCATCCAGTCCCATCACTTCACAGCAAATAGATGGGGAAACAATGGAAACAGTGACAGACTTTATTTTGGGGGGCTCCAAAATCACTGAAGAAGGTGACTGCAGCCATGAAATTAAAAGACGCTTGCTCCTTGGAAGAAAAGCTATGACCAACCTAGACAGCATATTAAAATGCGGAGACATTACTTTGCCAATGAAGGTCGGTTGTTTTTCCAGTGGTCATGTATGCATGTGAGAGTTGGACTACAAAGAAAGCTGAGGGCCGAAGAATTGATGGTTTTGAACTGTGGTGTTGGAGAAGACTCTTAAGAGTTCCTTGGTCTGCAAGGACATCCAACCAGTCCATCCTAAAGGAAATCAGTCCTGAATATTCATTGGAAGGACTGATGCTGAAGCTGAAACTCCAATACTTTGGCCACCTGATGCAAAGAACTGACTCGTTTGAAAAGATCCTGATGCTGGAAAAGATTGAAGGCAGAAGGAAAAGGGGACGACAGAGGATGAGATGGTTGGATGGCATCACTGACTCAATGGACCTGAGTTTGAGTAAACTGCAGGAGTTGGTTATGGACAGGGAGGCCTGGTGTGCTGCATTCCATGGGGTTGCAAAGAGTCGGACATGGCTGAGCGACTGAACTGAACTGAACTGCTTCTTGGAAAGAAAGTTATGACAAATCTAGACAGCATATTAAAAATCAGAGACATCACTTTGCTAACAAAGGTCCATATAGTCAAAGTTGTGATTTTTCCAGTAATCATGTACAGATGTTAGAGCTGGACCATGTAAGAAGGCTGAGCACCAAAGAATTGATGCTTTGCAATTGTGGTGCTGGTGAAGACTCTTGAGAGTCCCTTGGACAGCAAGGAGATCAAACTAGTCCATCCTAAAGGAAATCAACCTTGAATATTCATTGGAAGGACAGATGCTGAAGCAGAAGCTCCAATACCTTGGCCACCTGATGGGAAGAGCTGACTCATTGTAAAATACCCTGATGCTGGGAAAGATTGAGGGCAAGAGGAGAAGGGGACGACAGAGGATGAGATGGTTAGATAGCATCACTGACTCAATGAACATGAACTTGAGCATCCTCCAGGAGGGGTGAAGGACAGGGACGCCTGGCGTGCTGCAGTTCATGGGGTCGCAAAGAGTTGGACTCTACTTAGTGAATAAACAACAACATGCAGTCAAAAGCTCTACCACTGAGCTATACCTCCAACCGGTACGAGTCGATATTCATCAACAGCTTTTTCTCGGAACATCCCAATTTCTGTCTTACTGTATTGCTCTCTTATAGCTCATTTAGTCAGCAGGGAATAATTAGCAGCCACGCCACACAGGAACAAAGTGTGCAGACTTGAGTTGATGTTGGGCTTAATGAGCTTATTTTAAAAGCAACAAATCACTCAACTTCCCATCAACCTCCACTTAGCACTTTCTCATGTAGAATGTGGCAAAAATCAGAACCCGTGCTGATGAGGTAATTTGGTCTTGAAATTTGCCATTTGCTTACATGCGCAGAACTAAGATATATAGCCAACTAGGAAAGAAAGCAGTTTTTTCCTTATTTATTGCATCTACAACTACTGTGAGGTTTATGGGAAATAGAGATCAAGAAAAACTATCAGGGATCATTTACTTTGATATATTTAAACAGATATTTATGTGTATGTCTATCATTCTGACCATTTAATTACATATGAGTTACTCCTTTTACATGACAAAAAAGAATTTTTCAAAGAGGCCATCTTATAAGTGTCCTCCTAATCTGTAAAGTCATTTTTATTTTTGCTCAAGCATTATTGATTGGGAAACATGCTCAAAATACTCTTTTCTGGATCGATCTTTTCCCAGTGGCAGACAAAGAAGAAATTTCACATCTGATCCCACCGTTTGTTGCAGGTGACTCCACTGGGATTCTCTTTGGAAAAGCCAGATGGCTTCTGCACAGTCAGGATGTGGGAGAGGCAGAGGTGGTGGTGTGAGTCATCCCAGGGCTGGCTCTAAAGCAGCTCAGGCTGACTTCCTCTGGGAGACCTCCTACCTGAAGAACAGGGAAGGGTAAGTTCCTTTTCTTTAACTTTCCTTAATCCTTCTTCTGCCTTCTGTTCCTCCCCCCTTCCCCAATTAAGTCTCCCACATGCCTTTTCAAATCTATTTTCAATAAAAAAAAAAGTTTTCTCATTAAAGTAAGGGGGAGAATCGAGATGTTTGACAAAACAGCCAATTCACCGTTTCAAGCATCTTTGATTTCCCACATCCTCTGGTGGCTGATGGTAAAAAATCTGCCCTCAGTGTGGGAGACCCAGGTTTGATCCCTGGGTCTGGAAGATCCCCTGGAGAAGAATCGCTACCCACCCCAGTATTCTTGCCTGGAGAATCCCATGGATGGGGGAGCCTAGCAGGTTGCAGTCTGTAGGGTCACAAAGAGTCAGACGTGACTGAGCAACTTACACACACTCCAGGCACTCAGCACCCCCTGTTCTACCCACTGTTTCATCACCACCTGCCTAGATGCCTCTTCTCCTTGACACTGTCTCTCCTTTATCATCTTTCTCGAAAATGTTGGATTAATGTTTCCAGAATACGAATCTTGATGTCTCACTATGGCTCATAGTAGCCTTTCAACCAAGAGTAAGCCAGAACTTACCAGCTACTAATAGAAGGATACTGTAACTTACTCCTATATATTAGTTATTTTAAAACAGACATAAAATACCCTATATTTTTACTCTATAATGCCATTTTAGACTTCTCAGTCACAATCACTGTACTCTAAATTGCATTATCAATGTGATCCATAATGCCATCTTCTTCCTTAATAATCCAGGAGCCGCAGAAGATATTCTGAAAAGTTGCACAGAGTCCTTAGACTAAAGACCAGCCACCCCACAGAATGACTCATCTATGAGCTTCAGTCTCTGCCATCCCAGCCCCACAGTGACCATCCACCTCCCAGCAGGCTCCCTATCACCATCTCCTCCCCCTACCCAAACCTGGTTCCACCATCTCCTCTCGCATGCAGTCCATTCCCCTGGGGTAGTTCCACTCCCAAACACTGTTCTCATTCTGCTCCATAAACTCCTATCAGCTCTCTATTATAATAGGACTAAAGGCTCCTAAAGATTTATTCATCTAATGTTGTGCCATGCATCTGTATCTCAGGCTGCGTTGCTTTCCCGTGCTATAGAAACAGTGTAAATGAATTAAGCTAAATTTAAATACATTATCTGAAACACGTACATCATAGCTCCTTGCAGCTTCTGTGAACTCTTCAGCCTCCAGTGATGCTTCCCTCTTCAAACCTTCTACACCACTTATATAAGAATGATGATTCATTTCTAACCTATCTTGTAAGCATCTCTGCCTCATGTTTATTATTCACAGTTCTTCAACTACATTACAAATTCATGGTGGGCAGGGGCCCTGTCTTTATATGTATTTTTTTTTTCCCCACAGCCACCCAGTGCTGAATACATTAATAAATGTCTGTTGGCCTAGCTTTTTACCTTGGCTAATGTTTCATCTATATGATATACTTTGGATCAGAAATAAATTTTATTATTTATTTCATTATTTATTAGAAGCGTGTTTTATTTTTGTAGAATTATAAAGGGAATTAGTCATAGCAATAATCATTTAGAGGTAAATAACTTCAAAGGCCACCAGATATCAACAAAAATAAATTGAAAGTACAATTTACAATATGCATGCATGATTAAGTACCAGCATGATAACAAAATGTAACAAAGAAAAAAGTGGTAGAAGAACAAAGTCTAAACTAAAAAAAGAAAATAAAAAGAGTCAAATAGCATACAGTTTTGCTGTTCAGTGGCTAAGTTGTGTCTGACTCTTTGCGACCCCATATACTGCAGCATGCCAGGCTTCCCTGTCCTTCATCATCTCCCAAAGTGTGCTCAAACTTATGTCCTTTGAGTCAGTGATGCAATCTAACCATCTCATCCCCTGTTATCCCCTTCTCCTCCTGCCCTCAATCTTTCCCAGCATCAGGGTCTTTTCCAAAGAGTCGGCTCTTCACATCAGGTGGCCAAAGTATTGGAGCTTCAGCAAGTCCTTCCAATGAATATTCAAGGTTGATCTCCTTTAGGATGGACTGGTTGGATCTCCTTGCAGTCCAAAGGACTCTCAAGCGTCTTCTCCAGCACCACAGTTCAAAAGTATCAATTCTTCGGCACTCAGCCTTCTTTATGGTCCAACTCTTACATCCATGACTACTGGAAAAATCATAGCTTTGACTGTATGGATGTTTGTTGGCAAAGTGATGTCTCTGCTTCTTAATACCCTGATTGGTTCTTAGTTGCAGCAAATGGGATCTTTAGTTTCAGTATGTGGGAATCTTTGGTTGCATCCTGAGAACTCTTAGTTGCAGCACGTGGGGTCCAGTTCCCTCCCAGGAATTGATCCCAGACCCCTGCACTGGGAGCACAGAGTCTTAGCCACTGGACCACCAGGCAAGTCTCTAGCATACAGTAAAATAAGCGAAAATTTGTCAGTAGACGTCTCCAATAAGAGAGGAATCCTCCTAATAGAGTGGGCAACAATCACTGAGGACTCACTATGTGGCAGACACTGTTTTCAGTGTTTTTCATATAGTAATATTCACGCAAGCCTATGATTTAGGATTACTATCCGCATTTACACAAACACCCAGGTGGTGCTAGTGGTAAAAATACTCTCCTGCCAAAGCTGGAGACTTAAGAGACACAGGTTCAATCCCTGGGGTGGGAAGTTCCCCTGGAGGAGGGCATGGCAACCCACTCCAGTATTCTTGCCTGGAGAATCTCATGGACAGAGCCTGGTGGGCTACAGTCCATAGGGTCACAAAGAGTCGGACACCACTGAAGCAACTTAGCATGCACGCATCCCCATTTATCAAAAGAGAAAACTGGGGAGAAAAGAGAATAAGTAACTTACTATTACCAATCCAGACAGCATGTTAAAAAGCAGAGACATTACTTTGCCAACAAAGGTCTGTCTATTCAAAGCTATGGTTTTCCCAGTAGCCATGTACGGATGTGAGAGTTGGACTATAAAGAAAGCTGAGCACCGAAGAATTGATGCTTTTGAACTGTGGTGTTGAAGAAGACTCTTGAGAGTCCCTTGGACTGCAAGGAGATCCAACCAGTCCATCCTAAAGGAGATCAGTTCTGAATATTCATTGAAAGGACTGATGCTGAAGCTAAAACTCCAATACTTTGGCCACTTGATGCAGAGAACTGACTCATTGGAAAAGACCCTGATGTTGGGAAAGATTGAAGGCGGGAGAAGGGGACGACAGAGGATGAGATGGTTGGATGGTATCGCCGACTCAATGGACATAAGTTTGAGAAGCTCTAGGAGTTGGTGATGGACAGGGAGGCCTGGCGTGCTGCAGTCCATGCGGTCACAAAGAGTTGGGCAAGACTGAGCTACTGAACTGAACTGAACTTACTAAGATGATAAGGTTCATTACAAGTCAAGCTGGGATTTAAACCCACACATGCAGCCCTAGAGTCTGTGCTAGTAGGCTACTGAGTTTTGCAATGTTGCTACATCAAACAGTAGCTTTCTGGATAGTTTTTTAAATTTTTTAATCATATATTTTCCTCTGGGAGAAATAACCATTGAAAGATCTGAAATTAAAACTAGAAAAGCTTCAAATGCAGTCTGCTTATACATGCTAAAAACCTATTTTCTATAATGAAATTATTAATAATAACTGATTTGACAATCACTATTGCTAAATAAATATGATAATGAATTCAGGAAGCAGTTGAATCTAGTTCTTACCTGGGAAAAGTGAATTTGAATAAAAACATATCCAACCAGCATTCATACCACCAGAGATTTTCCATTATCTCTATTGCAACAGAATTCTAAAAATGTTTCTTTAATAATTTACTTCACAGCTTTATCAAAAGCAGTATTACTTTTTACTCTATGAAAACAGTATGTGAAAGCTGAGCTAAATTTTACTCAAGTATTTGGATTAAGTTTTCATAAAATATATTGGAGGCTCAAAATTAAATATGAAACATTTCGATTTACAGTGTTTTTCTTACAACTTTAATAAAGTTTAAAACTATTTTAATTCAATTTACAACTTGGACTAGTCAGAATAGGCTAATGTTATGCCGTGGTAACAAAAAAAACTGGTGACTTTAAATAAGTAAAGTCTTATTTCTGCCTTATGCTCCCTGTCTAACTATATCTACCTCGGAACCTGTGTGGTGGGAGGAGGAAGGGGGAACTTTGCTCATTTCCCATCACTTACGACTCCATCGCTCTTGAGGTTTCAGCTTCTCTGAGTTGGGGAAGAGAATGAAAGGAATCACACATCAGCTCTTTAATGCATTCACTGAGGAGGGACTCTTCATTATCAAAACAAGTCTCATGGTCATGCCCAACTTCAATGTAGTGTCTGCCCAGTTGGGAGGAGAACTGCATCTTGGTGAGCACAAGTGACATCTTCTAGACATTTTAATTCTCATCAAACTTTTTAAAGTATGTACTATGTTACATTAATTTATGGGTCTAAAAAAAGTAAAAAGTCAGATACTTCTGTTTTTAAAACATGTACAAACAAAAAAAAAAAAAAAAGGAAAAGCTTAGTAATTTTGTGATCTTCTACATGGAAATGAATAGCTTTAGGGAGAAATTTTTACATTTTTATTTATTCATTTCACAAATGTTTATTGAATTTCTGTTTGTGTGAGATTTCCTTCTAATGCTAAGAGCAATTTTTAAAAATTGAGAAATCAGTTGTCTATACCTCCTTGCAGCTTAAAAAATAGGTCAGGTAAGATGCCTTTTGAGAGTCCCTTGGATTGCAAGGAGATCCAACCAGTCCATCCTAAAGGAAATCAGTCCTGAATATTCAGTGAAAGGACTGATGTTGAAGCTGAGACTCCCAATACTTTGGCCACCTGATGGGAAGAGCTGACTCATTTGAAAAGACCCTGATGCTGGGAAAGATTGATGGCGGGAGGAGAAGGGGATGACAGAGGATGAGATAGTTGGATGGCATCACTGACTCAATGGACGTGAGTTTCAGTAAACTCCAGGAGTTGGTGATGAACAGGGAGGCCTGGCGTGCTGCAGTCCATGGGGTCGCAAAGAGTCAGACACGACTGAGTGAATGAACTGAACTGAACTGAAAGATGTCTACATAAAGAAATCAAACAAGATGCTTAATAAATAAATGCTCCCAAAAGGGGTCAAGAAAAATGTCTTGTGTGTTCAAAGGTGAGAGGTCTTTGAACAACATCTTTTAATTTTATTTATTTCTTTATTTTTGGCTGCGCCAGGCCTTCATGCTGCACTTGGGATTTCTCTAGGTGCAGTGAGTGGGAGCTACTCCCTACTTGCAGTGTGTGGGCTTCTCTTTGTGGTGACTTGTCTTGTTGCAGAGCATGGACTCTAGGGCACATGAGCTTCGATAGTTGCATCACACGGGCTCAATCTTTGTGGCTCGGGACTCCAGAGCCCAGGCTGAGTAGTCGTGGCACGGAATTGGTTGTCCCCTGGCACGTGGAATCTTTCCAGGCCAGGGATTGGACCAGTGTCCCCTGCATTGGCAGGCAGATTCTTATCCAGATTGTACCACCAGTGAAGTCCTGAGTAACAATTTTAAATCTGGAAGGGGCCTTAGATATTTTATAGATGAAGGAAACGAGACCCCAAAAAGGTTCAATATGATCTGTCCAAAATCACTCAGTTAGGTAGTTGCTCAAAAGGTAAAACTCATTTGCTATAAAAGAATATTACATGGAAAACAAATGCAAAAAGGGAATGCATTCAGAACTTTAAGTACTAAGCTAAGGAATATTTGGGAATCAACAAATTAAAATCATGATTTCATTTATAATTTAAAAATATTATTAATTGTCATAATCAACCAACACATTTGCATTTTAAAATAAGGACAAGTAAATTCTATTTTTATTAAAAACCATGTACCTTTAAAAAATGATTAAACTGCATTCATACCATTTATTATCCCAGAAAGTACTAGCCAAAATCTTTGAAAATTGGAACAGTAATTTAAATGCTTAGCCTAGTACCTCTTCAAAAAGCCAGAGAAGAAGAGAAAATCCAAGATTAAAATTACAGCAACTTTATTAATTGCTGCTCAAAATGTCAAATTTACATATGTTCAAATAAATCTAAATGGCAGAACCGACCACTAAGCATTTTTAGACAAGTTTGGAAAAATTAATTATGTTCTTTGTCTTAATAAAAACTTAATATTCCAAGCATTTGCCTTTTTGTCAAAGATAATAAATTTTATTAAGCTTATATAAATTATAAATTACACTGTACTGAATAATATGATAACTAAAAACACATGGAGAATGGGGTTAGCCTTCCTCATTGCATCCCTTCCAAATTTAAACGTAATACTAAGCATACATGCTTGACATAGAGACTTTTCCTCGTCTTCTTTTTAAAGCTGCTATTCATAAAAGGTCAGTAGGTTGTCTTTTAAAATAAATCTGTAATCACGACAAACTGTCACTGCATCTGACCAAAATCATGATGAAAGACCAGAGGCTAAGCCTTGAGTGCAGTAGCTCAGAGAGTTAGAATGAAACAGTGGATGGAGAATTCAAAGACAGGGGCCAAGACCTGTCCCAGTCCCTCAACTGAAACAGCCTATTTGACTTTTGGTAGTCATAACCTTGGCCATCTCAGCATTTCTTAATCCACAGTGACTCTCAACCATGAGCTCACACTTTCTGAAACAGTAGAAAATCACCATGAAGCCATGGGTCTTAGGTTACCTTATGAATCTTGCTGGTAAAGTTTACAGGACATCACTATTTATTCTCCACAGCAGTGGGTTTGAACTTCCTCCTCCCCCAGCCCGTCAAAGCAATGCAAAGCTCCAACTGAAAGAGTGAAACCATTTTAGAAACAGTTTTCATATAGGGGAAATAGGAAGATGCAGACCTACAGGATGTATCAAATTCTCAGGTTGCCCCCACATCCAGCATTTGTTTCTATTCCCGCACCATGACCATCAATCCATGAGCACTGCTATAAAGCTTTGCAGCAAACTGTCCTGACTAATCAAGTTTGTGTTGTAAGCATGCAATGCTGACGGAAAGCAGAGTCCCTTGGACTGCAAGGAGATCCAACCAGTCCATCCTAAAGGAGATCAGTCCTGAGCGTTCATTGGAAGGACTGATGTTGAAGCTGAAACTCCAATACTTTGGCCACCTGATGCGAACAGCTGACTCACTTGAAAAGACCCTGATGCTAGGAAAGATTGAAAGTGGGAGAAAAAAAAAAGAAAGTGGGAGAAGAGGATGACAGAAGATGAATTGGTTGGATGGCATCACTGACTCGGTGGACATGAGTTTGAGTAAACTCTGGGAGTTGGTGATGGACAGGGATGCCTGACGTGCTGCAGTCCATGGGGTCACAAAGGGTCGGACACAACTGAATGGCTAAACTGAACTGAGAAAGCTTCAGACACTCTGTTGACTTCTTATGGAGCAGAGTGTGCCGCAATCTTGCCTCTAATCTTCCAGCAGTTCCCTCAGTCTGAGCATCCCCATCACAGCCATCTCTTCCATACCCACACATATGCATGCACACACAACACGCAGAAGTGCATAGGCAAACTTCCGTGTTCATGAGGCTTTAAAATTCTGATACTTCACCCTCACAATGACACCAAAAGCAAGGTATTATTGGCTCCACTAAAGATCGTAAAAGTAAGGCACGGAGAAGTCCAAAGTCTGCCCAGGGTCTCAGAACTAGAAAGCAGCAAAATGAGGAATCCAAATCTCCAGTTCCCATGTCATATCCCAGAGACGACTTCTACTTCTAAAGAAAGAGAGAACGGGCAAGAGTCCCAGAGTTATGAGACAAGCGCTTCTCATGTGGACCACTGATGCTATTTAGATGATACTCTACCCCCAAAAGTATATTTCATTACATGTGAATAAGTCATACTGACCCATTTCCTTCCCTTACTGAGAAATATGGTAAAATAGTAAATCTGGATTTCAGCAAGGATTTGACTGCTTCCCTGGTCATAACCTTTTGGAGGAAGAAAATCTTAAGTAGGAGCTATCAGTGTTCCCAGATTTCTGCAGCTTTCTGGGAGATTCTGACCCAGTGAGAAGGGGGTGGGAGCAGGGATTTGTACTTATAAAATGTATCCCCTGATAATGCTTGTCATCCGAGAAGTCTGGAGGATATTGGGCTAGGTTGGTTTTTCCCAACCTCAGCTGTATGTTAGAATCACCTGTAAATCTTTAAAAAATGCTAATACCTCAGTTCACCCTAAAGGCTCTGACTTAATTGGTTGGGGATAGGGACTGGACATCAGGATTTCTAAAAGTTCTTCAGCCGATTTGAATGCACTGCGTAAGTTGAAAGCCACTAGGCATAATGACAGCATCATAAGACAGATCTGTAATAGACTGAATAACCATACCAGGACTTCCCTGGAGGCCCAGCGGTTAAGACTCCGAGCTTCAGCTGCAGGGGGCAGGGGTCCGATCACAGGTTGGGGAACCAAGATCCTGCTTGCCACATGGTGCTGCCAAAAAAGAAAGAAAGGAATATTGAGTAACCATGCCAAAGAAGATACCAGTTAACAGATTATGTCAACCTATGAGGAAGTTCCTTTTAATGGTAACTACGGGCTTTGATAGTGGTCCTTTCATGAGCAAGGTTTACCAGTGACTTGGATGGAGGCAGGCTTAACAGATTTTTCTATTGCATAAAACCATGAAGAATAGTAAAGAGTTTGGATGACAATTAAAATCTAAAACATTCAAAAGGGTGGAGTGAAAAGAATACAACTGTTCTAAACAAGTGACTGCGTAAAGGTAGAATGGGGTGACAGGACTCAGCAACAGAATAATTCAGAAAATCCTTAAAGGTCTTATCTGGCATTGAACTCAATATGTGCCCGCTGTGAGGTGTGACTAGCAAGAATATTGTTTTCCATTAATGGTAAAATCGCATTTAGTATAAAAGAAGTGGTCACCCCACTCCAAATTGAAATCAGGGGCATCACAGAAAAAGAAGGACATAGATAAGACCATGCATTTGCAAAGGGGAGCAAAGAAGGTGGCCTGCAGGGAAAGAAACAGGGACAAGAAGAACAGAGGGACATAGCTACGAATGTTTGGGGGCTCATGTAGAAGATGAAGAAGATGAATTAGATTGGTTCTGAAGGTATGAAGAACTTAGTTAGAACTTCCCTGGTAGCTCAGATGGTAAAGAATCTGCCTGCAATGCAGGAGACGCAGGTTCCATCCCTGGGTAGGGAAGATCCCTGGAGAAAGGAATGTCCACCCATTCCAGAATTCTTGCCTGGAGAATTCCATGGACAGAGGAGCCTGGTGGGCTACAGTCCATGGGTTTGCAGAGTCAGACACAACTGAGCAACAAACTCTTTCACTTTCAAGAACAATAAACAGAAGCTATAGGAAAAGAGAGGCTCCACGTGGACAAGTGTTTTCTAACAGTCTAGAGGTAATGTGAACTGCTTGGAAAGCAGTGGAGTCCTCAGCACTGAGAATATTCCAGAACTAGTGGGAAGAAGCTGCAGGAGGTCCCATCTTCCTACCCGACACTTCTTTCTGATCCACTTGTTGCAAAGTTCAGAGTTGATCAGAAAAGTCACTGAACATCCACTGGATCCTTGGACTTGCTTGTGTTATAGAAGAATCAAGCTGATCATTCCCCTAAGCAGTCAGTCTCCTTTGTTCTTTCCCTTTCGTTTCATCCTTTTTTTATTGTTGTGCAAACCCAGTAATCCCCTGTTTCTCTTTCCCTTCTAGTTAGTTGCAGTAGCCCCTAACAGAAGACTCAGTCTTTGAAGTCTAACAATACTCAGTAATTTGGTAAGTTATAAACTGACACTCTTTTTCATGCTGCTTGTTCTAAAACAGTTTCCTCCTTTTTCCTGAGTTCTAACCAAAAATATTATCAAATTATGCATAAATCTATGCCCCGATGACATAGGAATCGTACATTTGTTCCTGTCTGTCTAAATTCTGCTTAAATTTCAGCCCACCCACCAAGCACTTTGCTCCCTTACCTCTTCTGACAGAGGGAGGTTATTCTGTCAGCTCAGAAATAGTTTCCATTTCAAAAGGGCTTCTCTCTTCTTTCACCTGTATTTCTACTATTGTTCCTCAGTGGGAATGATCCAATTTTCAAAATCAAGCAGGGCTCCATATTATTCATCCAGATCAACATATTAAGATCTGGAAACTTTTATTTCTATTCAATGAGACATTTATCATGTGCCCACTTTGTCAAGTGCACTCTGACCTTGAAACATTTCAGAAAAACATGCACAATTCTAGACTCGCTAAGCATTTTCAAACTGCTGGTCATTCATTCACTTCTACAACAAGCAAGCTCATCGCTGGTGCCTGGGTGGAGTGGGAAAAAAAGACTTACCTGATCTTTGTTCTCACAGAACACAGTCTCTGGGGGAGAGCATCAATCAAATGATCACACCCCCCCCCAAAAAAAATGTGAAATGCAAACATAATCAGTGCTGTAACGAATAGTGCATGGAGCTTTTAGAGCAAAAGAAGAACTTAACAAAGGGATGGCTTTGGGGAGAAAATGGTCTTGGTGGTTAAAGGAAACATTTTCAGTATCTCAGCACAATTTTAACCTAAGTGAGGTGCTAAAAATTCAGTCCTCAGAAAAGCCTTCTCCCCACCCTGCTATCATTCTCAAGCACATAACCAGTTTTATTTTTCATATAGCAGTGATCTTTTTTCAATTATCATTTATCCTCATATTTTACATTTTTATTTTATGTCCCCCACTATAATTAGGTTTGCAAAGAGTCAGACATGACTGAGCAACTCACACACACACACACACACACACTATAATTAAGCTCCAGAAGGGCCATTTTTCCATTGACTTCACCACTGTATCTTCAACCCCATACATAGTATTTACTCAAAAAAATATTTATTGAGAATTGTTGAGTATTTTAAACTTGCTAATTTGTAAATAAGTTGTCATTACTAACATGAGAAAAGTGGTGCTTAACAACTACAGAAAGTCCATTTGTGACCATTTAGAACCAAAAAAAAAGTATTAATAATTTGAAAAGGAGATTTTCTTTAACATGAATATTAATTTTCTATAATAGATATTAACATTTCCTTAGACAACCCAACCTGAAGCTTGAGTTGGATAAAAGTGGATAAATGTCATCCCCTCTGGGTGTCTCCAAAAACTGTGATTATCATCAAGTTTTGTTTTTTGGCTTTTGTTTGGAATATAGTTGCTTTATAATGTTGCATTAGCTTCAGGTGTACACGACACAGTGAATCAGTTAATCATATACATATATCTACTCTTTCTTACACTCTTTTTCCATATAGGTCATTGGTGGTGGTTTAGTTGCTAAGTGGTGTCTGACTCTTGAGACCCCATGGATTGTAGCCTGCCAAGTTCCTCTGTCCATGGGATTCTCCAGGCAAGAATACTGGAGTGGGTTACCATTTCCTTCTCCAAGGGATTTTTCTGACTCAGGAATCAAACCTAGATCTCCTGCACTGCAGGCAGAATATTTACCGACTGAGCTACAAGGGAAGCTTACATAGGTCATCACATAGTATTGAATATAGTTTCCTGTGCTATACAGAAAGCCCTTATTAGTTACCTATTTTATATATAGTAGTGTCATCAAGTTTGCAAAGGTCTCTTAGTTTCCCCGTTCCTAAGAGGTTATTAAAGTCTATTTGAGGCAGTGAAGGCCGTGTGCTAAGTCACTTCAGTTGTGTTCGACTCTGTGTGATCCCACGGACTGTAGCCCGCCAGGCTCCTCTGTCCATGGGATCCTCCAGGCAAGAACAGTGGAGTGGGTTGCCATGTCCTCCTCCAGGGGATCTTCTCCACCCAAGGATCTCTTATGTCTCTTGCATTGGCAGGTGAATTCTTTACCACCAGTGCCTCCTGGAAAGCCCCTGTTAGGGGCAGAGCGTCTGCTAAACCTTGCCCACCGAATCTACATGACTTAGGCTCAGCCTCCCAGCCTCAAAGCCATGTGCCTGCCAGGAGATCTCCCCAGCTGAGGCAGGGCCTCTCACCTGCACTGTCCTCAGTGCCAGCAAGGGGAGCTGGCTCTCTCCTCTGGCCAGGGCCTGCTTCATAGAGCAAGGAGCCTCTGAGACCCAGGGCAGGTGGCTCCCTGCAGCCGAATGGATCCCTTCCTAAAGCACAGCCTGAGCGCCTGGGAGCCTGGAGCTCCTTGTCCCAGGAGGCCCGTGCCTGCTTTCAGGCCTGGTACAAGCTCAAGGGCGGATGGGGCCGCCACGCACACCCTCAGGTGCTGTAAGGAGACGAGGACACGGTTGTGTGAGGGGCCCGCAGGACTGCAGGAGAGAGTCTTCATATACGGAAAGAGAGAGAACTCCCAGATGAGGAGTGGGAGGCATGGGCCTCCTTCTGCCCATCTCCAGCTCTGCCCTGCGGTCCTCACCCCTCTCCCTGATGCTGTGCTAGCCTTTCTTTGGCTTCTCTTCCCAAAGCAAACGTGTCTTAAATTTGAGTTTTCTTAAGGTTAGTGATACGCTTTCAGATAGGTCTCAAGTCGGCCGCCTTATCTTTGTACTCAGCACTACTTTCCCATCCCTTTACTCTGGTACGAAAGCTTCTAAGGCTTCTCAATGCCTCTGTGTTGTTTTCTCCATGACCCCCCATCCTCTGTCCTACTCTACAATTGTGAGAAGTTTTCCAGGTTTGCTAAATCCTCTAAAGATCTCCAGCCCTTTTGAACAGACTTTAAAATCATCAGAGCATGCCTGTGGGTCTCCAGCTCCAGCCTGACCCAGGGAAGCTCCATGCTCTTCCTACCTCCGCTCCTTCTCACATACAGTCAGCTCAGTTCATGGCAGTCTCCAGTTACGCTCATCTCCATGGTCTAATGCAAGGGTCACCAACTTGGGACGCCTTCAGAACCTGCATCTGAGGCAGAGACTTCTCCTGAGAGCCCCCATAAGATCACTTCTCTGTCACAATCCTGTACTTTAGCCTGAAAGACTAAATCTCTTAGAAAGCAAGGACCAGTTTTTGACTTTCTACTCCCAAAGCCAGACACATAGATGACTTTTTTTATTTTTACTAAAATTATCATAAGTGACTGTATGTAAGACGCTCAGACTTTGAAAATCTTCTGTAATCGTTTTGAAAACAGATCACTTTCTACTTTTGGTTTGGAGAGCTGTGTTTATTATTCTTAGCTTAACACAAAACAAAGACCCAGAGGGTAAAAATACACAATTTACGTAAGTGAAAATGCTATTAGTAAACAAATACTGTGAAAAATGCTCATCCGTGCTAGTAATCAGGAAATGCAAATTAAAGCAATGTTGAGAAACATGTTGCACATTAAGCTAGCCAAAAATATTTAATGACACGACCTAAGGTTGATGAGAGTGAAACTGTTACATCTTTGACTGTTGCTAGCATTGCAAATTGGTACAAAATTTTTGGAAAGTAATTAGCAATATTTATTTAGAATTCATGAAGATATTCATACCTTTTGACCCAATAACTGAACTCAAGATTTAGTCTACTCAATACTAGTCTTTAAAATGAAACAAAATGCTACAAAATTTTCAGTGGTGTATTGTGATAGCAAAACACTGAAAACCATCTAATTGCCCAAATGTGTCCTAATATACATAAACATAAACTAGAATATATATTTACTATTCATATTAACAATAAGGAATTCACATGAAAAACAAGTTTCTAAAAATCCTACAAATTAAGAAGACAAAAAAATCAGCAGAAAAATATCTGGACAAGCATGAAACAATTTTTTATTTTAAAAAATTAAAAAATGTGAATGATTATTAGATATTGAAAGATGCTCAATTTCATTAGTATTCAGGAGAAAGCGATCAAAATCAAAGAAAACCATCATTTACACTCATATAATTGGCAAACATCCAACAGAAAAACATCTATTTCTGCTTTATTGACTATGCCAAAGCCCTTGACTGTGTGGATCACAATAAACTGTGGAAAATTCCCATCTGAAAAAGACGGGAATACCAGACCACCTGACCTGACTCTTGAGAAACCTATATGCAGGTCAGGAAGCAACAGTTAGAACTGGTCATGGAACAGACTGGTTCCAAATAGGAAAAGGAGTACGTCAAGGCTGAATATTGTCACCCTGCTTATTTAACTTATATGCAGAGTACATCATGAGAAACACTGGGCTGGAAGAAGCACAAGCTGGAATCAAGATTCCTGGGAGAAATATCAATAACCTCAGATATGCAGATGACACCACCCTTATGGCAGAAAGTGAAGAGGAACTAAAAAGCCTCTTGATGAAAGTGAAAGAGGAGAGTGAAAAAGTTGGCTTAAAGCTCAACATTCAGAAAACTAAGATCATGGCATCTGGTCCCATCACTTCATGGCAAATAGATGGGGAAACAGTGGAAACAGTGTCAGATTTTATTTTTGGGAGCTCCAAAATCACTGCAGATGGTGATTGCAGCCATGAAATTAAACGATGCTTACTCCTTGGAAGGAAAGTTATGACCAAACTAGACAGCATATTAAAAAGCAGAGACATTACTTTGCCAACAAAGGTCCATCTAGTCAAGGCTATGGTTTTTCCAGTGGTCATGTATGGATGTGAGAGTTGGACTGTGAAGAAAGCTGAGTGCCGAAGAATTGATGGTTTTGAACTGTGGTGTTGGAGAAGACTCTTGAGAGTCCCTTGGACTGCAAGGAGATCCAACCAGTCCATCCTAAAGGAGATCAGTCCTGGGTGTTCATTGGAAGGACTGATGCTGAAGCTGAAACTCCAATACTTCGGCCACCTCATGCGAAGAGTTGACTCATTGGAAAAGACCCTGATGCTGGGAAGGATTGTGGACAGGAGGAGAAGGGCATGACAGAGGATGAGATGGTTGAATGGCATCACCAACTAGATGGACATGAGTTTGAGTAAACTCCGGGAGTTGTTGATGGACAGGGAGGCCTGGCGTGCTGCGGTTTATGGGGTCGCAAAGAGTCAGACAGGACTGAGCAACTGAACTGAACTGAACTGAACTGAATTGGCAAATACAAAAATATGACAACCAAATGTTGATTGCCCATAACTCATGATCCAGAAATTGAATCTACATAGCTTAAAGAATTTGTAATTACACAAGGAGATATGTACAAGAAGGTTATAAGACAACCTTTGGTACTAGCAAAATACCAGAATAACTCAAACATCTATCAATAGCAAAATAGATAAATTATTATATTTTCCATGCTGGAATACTAAAGAGCACTGGAATGAATACATTTTCCTGTGCAACAACATAGAAGAATCTAGGATTAAAATGTTAAGTGCATGAAAAGAAGTCACAGAAAAGTAAATAAAGTATGATTCTATCTACAGAATATCTTAATGCACAACTAAATTTATTGGTTAATTATTGTTTAACTTATTAGTTACAAATATACTCATGCAGAGAAACTGCAATTAAAAACAAGGAAAAATAAGCACCAAATTCAAAACTATCCCCTTTGAGGAGAGTAAGGAAAAGAAAAGTGGGAGGAGGACTTAGAGGATTCACAGGTAAATAAATTTGCATTTCTTTAACTAGGTGGTTCGCATATGAGAATTTCTTATGTTATACTTTACATATCACACATATTTTATAATACATTTTTATTATTCAATGTTTAAAAAGAAATTACATCTGAAAACATAATCAGGTAACAAGATGGCAAATAGAGTATATACTATCTATATAAAATCAGGGCATATGAATGTAAATGGTAATTTGAATCAGTAATCTAGGAAAAATATACAGGATGAGTTATGTTTGATCGGAAAGACTGAAACTTCTGTATGATTATATACAATTTCCATATGGCAGAAGAAAATCACAAACCTCCCATTTTGGAGAAAAAAAGAAGGTAGATCCATTTGGTGGGATCGAATTTGAATATATTGTACCTCTGGCATTTCTCCCTGCATTTTCTTTTTGTCCCTTCCCCTTGACAGCCTTGTCAATTCAATACTATTCATCGTCTCAGAGGCCATTTACAAAAGAGAAAGAGAGAGAAAACAAGGAAATATTCTGGAATTTGAGTTTTAAAATAGACAGTAGGAACTTGTAACAGAGGAAAATATTGAAAGTCAAGGCTATTTGATTTGCCAGAACTGGATATGTTAGAAGTCACTGAAGCAAGCTGGGCTTAAAATTTATGCAGTTAATAATAGATGGTAACAATAGTCAATGAAGAGTCTGACTATACTTGAATGAGTATATCCCCGAAAGAGTAAAAAACAGGGCACTTGAAACCTCACAGTTAGCACCAGGAAAGTATAAACTGATCTGCGTGGGCATAACTCATGGCCAAGGCCAACTCCATCTTATCAACAGATGCAGCGCAGGATAGATGAACATCAAAGACACAGTGGATAATTACCCGCCAGTGGATGCCTGAGGATGCTCTCTGGCCATACGCCCTTTCCACCACTGCCTAAACACAGCATAACACCAGGGGAAACTGAGGTGTTACTGAAAGGTTGTTGCTGAACCATGAAAGACGCCAGGATTCTTGGCCTCCGGAGGAGAAGAATTCAATCCGGGGCCAGAGACGAGGCTTGATCGCTCAGAGCTTTTGTGTAATAAAGTTTTATTAAAGTATAAAAGAGATAGAGAAGGCTTCTGACAGAGACAAAGAAGGGGGCAGAAAGAGTGCCCCCCTTCTACTCTTTAGCTGTCTGTTATATAGCTACTAGCAATCTGCTAATTAAAGAAAGGAAACGTCTCAAAACTCAGAGAATGGCGCCAGGCCCCTCACCCACAAGATGCATTTTGAGATAATCTTGTCACCAGTTGAGTCATCAAGCCACAAAATGATTGCCATGAATCTTGAAGAAAGGAAGATTACCATACAAATATATAGTTTCATTAACATAGATTAGGAGAACAATGTATCAGTGTAACATACTGGTTTGTCAAGTCAGTTCTGAGCCTAAATCTGAGCCTTTAGGTGGAACCGACTTGAAGATAGAGTCTATGGTAAATGCATAGTACATTAACATAGATTAAGACAAACATTTCCATAAGAAAAATGCTTTGGTTAGCTCAAGGTTTGAGAAAAGTTAAGTTCAGGTGGAGCCAGCTGTCATTATGGCAACACAGAATTTTAAGAGAAACCTCTTTTTAAATTTGTGTAGAGAATAGGAAAAAATATAACACTAGTTTGTTTCCTCCTGCCGCTTAAGAGAGAGATAAAAAATGTCTGACACTTGCAGCCTATTTCCTTTGTTTGGAGACCCCTGGCCTTCCTGCCTGTTACCCTCTCATTACCCTGAGCAGAGGTGAGACATCATCCTGAGAGAACTTGAAGATTGGGAGAGGGGTGAATTGACTGAGAAATCAATTCAAAAATCTGCATCAATCTGGAAGTGACTCAGAGGTTTCAACATTAGCAACAGGACTTGGAATGGAAACAAAGCTAGTGATAAAAAATAATAATAAAGGTATGGTTGTTGCATAGAACTTGGGAAATGTCATAATCACTGTCTATGTTTTTTGAGCCCATTAAAGAGAAATGTATGGGTTTGTATTAAAACATCTTGAAAGGAATAGTGTATTTTTTATTCATACTTTATATGTTTCTATATATAGCCTAAAATATTTTATAATGAACATATGTTTCTTTTGAGACTACAGAAAATTTTGAAACTAATTCCATTTTGAGAAATGAAAAAATGTAAGCTCGGCACTATCACCCATCACTCCCTCCCAGCACTGTCTATTCAGAACCTGAATTAATTGTAGTGTATTTTTCATCTACATGGAAATAATATTTTTTTAATTTGGGGAGACTATCAAAAAATTTTAAATGAACTATGTAAGCCAACCATATATCTACCTGTTAGAGAAAAATATGATTAATTCTACTGTAAATCTCTCCCATAAACAGTAATGTTTGAGCATGCATCTGGGGAAACAATTTTTTATTTTAGCATGAATTTCAAAATATTTTCTTATAAAAATTTCAATGTTTCTGAAAATTACATTAGGTTTAAATCACTAGAAAATCCCTTATTGTAAGAAAATAAATTTTTTTGACATGAGTAAGAAAATTATTGCTTGATGTTTTAATAAATGATCCAATTTTGTACAAACTGATTCCCAAAAATAATAATCATTGGGAAATTATTTACTGTTAAAGGAGGAGCCTTGATATTAGCATTTATGACCTGAAGTTATTTCTTGAATTATATTTTCTGACTTTTTCCCTAGGTTTTTATTTATTTTAACACTTTATTAAGGAATATTTCAAATACATATTAAAGTAAACAGAATGGTATAAAAATCTCTGTAAGCTATCACTTAGTTTAAACAGTTGTCAATTTGTTAGGTAGTTAGAACAGGAAAACGGAGTCCAGAATGGCGGTGGCTAAAAGACAAGGAAGGGAAAAGCCCAGAAAAATAGAACAAAGGAAGGTCGGAGGACTGGAGTGAGGACCTCAGGTAGAACAAACAGCCTCCTGGCTGGCCTAATTTACATAGGGCAGGCCCAGGGGGAGGGAAAAACATATAAAAAGAGGAGCCAAAGGGCTGGGGGTCTCTCTTCCCCCCATGCAGACACGTGCAGGCATTATCTCTCTCTCTCTCTCTCTCTCTCCCCTCCCTCTTCGTGCCTTTTGGGTCAGCATGCCCTCATGCCTTGAGGATGTATTTTCCTTTATTTTCTGAATAAAACTGATCTGCCCAAGAACTGTAACACGGTCTGTCTGAGAGCTGTGACACGCTGAGGGCTTTCAAGAAGTCCATCGCTTCAAATTTTTTTGAGATGAGAAAGAACCAAGGAGATTACACTCCCCTGACAAATTCATGGCCAGTCTTATTTCATCTATATCCCCAACCACTCCCCCTGCTCATAACTATTTTTAAACATCTCAGACGTGATATCCTTTCAGATATCCTAACTTTTTGCTAAATAGAACTCATCACTTTAGGTAAAATATTTAATTTTACTTATTACACTCCTAACATTGAAATATCATATTAGATAAATTATTTTTAAGATTAAAATGTAAAAGATAAGCAAGAAGGCTACCAGTAACTTGAAGAAGGAACAAAAAACTCATAAAAATGATTATTAGGTGATACTACAAATTAATAAGAAAATGGTTGACATTTTAAAGCATAGTGTACATGAGATAAAAGTATATGATTACTGCTGAGGAACAAATTAATGACCTGAAAGATGTATGAAAAACTCTGCCAGAAGGCAGTGGGAAAGCAAACGTAGATTGAAATAGAAAGAAAGGAAAGATGAGTTTTTGAATATAGAAATACTTCAAAGGGTCTTCTCTGGGAATATAGAAAGCACAGAAGTAGAAGAAAAAATAGGTGTTACTATGCAATTCTTATTCTTTGCCAGCCATTCCTCTAAGCACTTCATAGGCATAAATTTCACTTAACTTTTATTAAAATCCTAAGAAGAAGGAAACGTATTATTCTCATTCTACAAATGAGGAAATTAAGACACAGGATAGAAACTGAGTGATTCACAGTTTAATAAGTAATACAGCATTCAAACCTAGATCTCTCTAACCCTAAAACACATGACCTTATCTACTACAGTACGCTCTCTTTCATGGAAGAAAGTAAATATTCCTAAAATAATGATTATATATTTCTAAGAATTAAAGGAAGGTTAAAAACTTCAATTTGAGAAATGGTCATAGAATGCTTGACAGGATAAATCAAGTCTCCAGCTGAGATTATAATAAAATTTTAAAATATAAGAGAACAAGAGGAAAGAGTAAAATCTTACAAAAAGAAAAAGCACATCATTTATATAAGAAAGAACATATACAAGAGAATAATGGAATAGTACTTCTAAAAGAAATAAAGAAGAAAAAATTTTGATCTGTTTTATACCTAGCTAGAAAAGAATTTAAATGTGAGCATTTAATAGACATCCTCAGAAGTTTTGTGACATACTGACGCACTTTAAAAACACTTCTGAAGGAATATTCAGCTCTGCTCCATTTCTGAATGTATTGAGATACTCCTGTCCTTAATCAGTAGCAAAAATAAACCCTCTCTGGAGGAAGATAATGCCATACAGAGGCTGAAATTACCCATAAAACTTTTCAAACACAATACTTGGCCTGCAATAAAAAAAAAATAATTACTAGGCATACAAGGAAACAATACCCCATGGCCAGAAAAAAACAAACAATAGAAACAGACCCAGAGGGGACTCAGAGATTGACTTTATCATATTTGGACTTGAAAACAACTCTAATTAGTTTTAGAAATTTGAAAACAAGATGAAGTTTCACCAGAGAGTTACCAAATATAAATTTGATAGAATATATCAGTATTACCCATGGACATCCTAGGAGTAAAAAATACAATACCAGAAAATAAGAATTTAATAGTAGAGCTTAAAGCAAATTAGTCACAGCTGAAGAAAAGATTAATACACTGAAAAATGTCAGAAGATGTGCAGACTAGAAAGAAAGAAGTAAAACTAACTGCAGATAACATGATTCTATATATATAGAAAATCCTAAAATGCATACACATATACACGCTATTACAACCAATAAAGAAAAGTTCAGCAAGGTTGCAACATTCAATATAAATACACAAAAAACCTATTGCATTTCTATGCCTGGTCAATAAACAATCCAAACTAAAATTAGGAAAGCAATTCCATTTGCAATAGCATCAAAAAGAATGAAACAGGTATAAATTTAGCAAAAGAAATGCAAGATGTGTACATTGAAAACTATCAAACATCAGTATAAAAACCAAAGAAGAGCTAAATAAATAGAAAGACATTCCACATTCACAAATCAAAAGGCTAAATATGGTTAAGATGGCAATATTCTCCAAACTGATCTACAGATTTGGTGTAATCCCTGTTAAAATCCCAGTTGCTCTTTTGACACACTAATTCTAAAATTTAGATAGAAATTCAAGGAACCCAGAATGGCCAAAATATCTTGAAAAAGAGGAAAGTTGGAAGACATACCTCTTTTTTTAAATGCTTATTTATTTATTTGGCTGCATGGGATCATAGTTGTGGCATGCAGGATCTTTGGTTACAGCACATGGGCTTCTGTCTGTGGTGTGTGCACCTAGTTGCTCCATGGCCCATGGGACGCTAGTTCCCCAACCAGGGCTTGAACCCAAGTCCCCTGCACTGGAGGGTGGACTCTTAACCACTGGACCACCCGGGAAGTCCTGGAAGATTCACACTTCTAATTTCAAAACTTCCTACAAAACTACAAAAATCAAGACAGCATGGAACTGAGCACATTGAGAATATAGAAATGAAACCTTGCATTTACAATCAGTTGATTTCAGCAGTGGTGCCCCAACACAACTCATTGGGTAAAGAATATTCTTATCAACAAATGGTGCTACAACTGAGTATCCATGCCAGAGAAGGAGGTTGGCCTCATAACTCATGCCGTATACAAAAATTAACTCAAAATGAGTCATAAACCTAAATGTAAGAGCTAAAACTTAAACTGTAAAATTCTTAGAAGGAAACAAGGATAAATCTTTGCAAGCTTGAGATAAACAGTGAGTGTCTCAGATATGACACTAAAAGCAAAATCTATAAAAGAAAAAATAGATAAATTGGGCTTCATCAAAATTTATAAACTTTTGTGCTTCAAAGGACATTGTGAAGAAACTGAATAAGGCAGGCCATGAAATGGAAGAAGAAATTTTCACATCTTATATTTGATAAGGTTCTTTTTTCCAGACTGTATAAACAACTACTACAATTCAATCAGTCAGTTCAGTTCAGTCACTCAGTCATGTCTGACTCTTTGCAACCCCATGAATCGCAGCACGCCAGGCCTTCCTGTCCATCAACAACTCCTGGAGTTTACTGAAACTCATGCCCATCAAGTCGGTGATGCCATCCAGCCATCTCATCCTCTGTCGTCACCTTCTCCTCCCGTCCCCAATCCCTCCTAGCATCAGGGTCTTTTCCAATGAGTCAACTCTTCGCATGAGGTGGCCAAAGTATTGGAGTTTCCGCTTCAACATCAGTCCTTCCAATGAACACCCAGGACTGATCTCCTTTAGGATGGACTGGTTGGATTTCCTTGCAGTCCAAGGGACTCTCAAGAGTCTTCTCCAACAACATAGTTCAAAAGCATCAATTTTTCAGCGCTCAGCTTTCTTCACAGTCTAACTCTCACATCCACACATGACCACTGGAAAAACCATAGCCTTGACCAGACGGACCTTAACCCAATTAAAAATGGGAAAAGGATTTGAATCAATATTTTTCCAAAGAAGATAACAGAAACATGAAAAGATCCTCAACATCATTAGCCATTAGAAAAATGCTGGTCAAAACTTCAGTGTGACATCACTTCATACCCACTAGAATGGCTAAAATAAGACAGACAATAACAAGTGTCAATGAGGATGTAAAGAAGTTAGAACATATTACTAATCGGACTGTAAAATGGTGCAGCTGCTATAGAAAACAGACATTAAAAAACTTAAACATAGAGTTATCATACAATAAAGCAACTCCACTCCTAGGTATATACTCAATAAAAATAAAAACATATGTCCACACAAAAACTTGTACATGGAGGTTCATAGCAGCATTATTCGCAATAGACAAAAAGTGGAGACAAGCCAAATGTATTTTATACGAATAAACAAAATGTGGTATGACTATATGATAGAGTATTAATTGGCCATAAAAATGAATGAAGTATTGACACAAAGTGAAACATAGAGGAATCTTTTAAAAAGCGTGTTAAGTGAAGATGTTAGCTACAAAAGACCACACATTTATATGATTCCATTTATATAAAAAGTCCAGACTAGGTTAAATCAATGGAAGCAGAAAGTACGTTAGAGTTGGCAGGAGCTGAGGGTAGGGAAGGAGAGGAATGGCAAGTCATTGCATGTAGGTACAGGATTTATTTTTGGAGTAATAGAAGTATTCTAAAATTTGGAAGTGGTGATAGTTGCACAACTCTGGGAATACATCAAAAATCACTTAACCATACACTTCAAAAGGATAAGTTTTGTGGTTGAGATGATCATATGACTTTTTATCCTTCATCCTGTTAATGTGGCATATGTTGATCCATTCATGCATCCCAGGGATAAATTCAACTTGACCATGATTTATGAATCTTTGTGCTGTTGAATTCAGCTTGCTAGTATTCTATTGAGTATTTTTTGCATCTCTGTTTATCAAAGATGTTGGACTGTGACTTTTTTCTTGTGGTGCCTTTATTTGGCTTTGATGTCAGGATGATGCTGACCTCATAAAGAGAGTTTAGTGTTTGCTTCTCTTCTATTTTTTGAAACAATTTGAGAATGATTGGCAGTAATTCTTTCTTAAAATATTGAATACAATTCGTCAGTAAAGCCACAGGTTCTGGACTTTTCTTTGTTAGGAGATATTTGATTACTTATTTAATCTCCTTACCTGTACTGGTCTGTTCAGTTTTTCTATTTCTTTACGATTCAGTCTCAGTAAATTATATGTTTCTATGAATTTATCCATTTCTTCTACATATTCCAAATAGTTGTTGTATAATTGTTCCTAGTACAGTTGACCCTTGAACAACATGAGCTTGGATTGTGCAGGTCTACTTATTGAGGTGATGAGGGTGGAAGAAGAGAGTGAAAAAACTGGCTTAAAACTCAACATTCGAAAAACAAAGATCAAGGTGTCTGATTCCATCACTTCATGGCAAATAGAGGCGAAAAGGTGGAAACAGTGTCAGATTTTATTTCCTTGGGCTCCAAAATCAGAGGACGGTGATTGCAGTTGTGAAATTAGAAGACACTCGTTTCTTTAGAGGAAAGCTATGACAAACCTAGACAGCATATTAAAAAGCAGAGGCATCACTTTGCTAACAGAGGTCTGTATAGTCAAAGCTATGATTTTTTCCAGTAGTCATGTATGGGTGTAAGAGTTGGACCACATAAGAAGGCCGAGTGCCAAAGAATTGATGCTTTCAAATTGTGGTGCTGGAGAAGATTCTTGAGAGTCCCTTGGACAGCAAGGAGATCAAACCAGTCCACCCTAAAAGAAATCAACCCTGAATATTCATTGGAAAGACTGATGCTCAAGTTGAAGCTCCAATACTCTGGCCACCTAATACAAAGACCGACTCATTGGAAAAGACTCTGATGCTGGGAAAGATTGAGAGCAAGAGACAAAAGGGATGACAGAGGATGAGATGGCTGGATAGCATCACTGACTCAATGGACATGAGTTTGAACAAACTCTGGGAGATAGAGGAGGACAGGGAAGCCTGGTGTGCTGAAGTTCATGGCGTGGCAAAGAGTTGGATATGACTTAATGACTAAACAACAAATTAGTGAGGATTTTTTTCAATAAATATATATTATAGTAGTGCATGATCTATGCTTGATTAAAACTACAGATACAGAGCTTCAGACATAGGGCCCTACTGAAAGTTATACACGGGTTTTTGACCGCACAGGGTGTTAGCGCCCCTCATCTCCACATTGCTCGAGGATCAACTATAGTCTCTCATAATCCTTTGTATTTCTCTGGTACCAGTTATAATGCTTCTCTTTTCTTCTTAATCTAGCTAAAAGTTTGTCAATTTTAGCTTGTAAAAAACTCTGTTCCTACTTTCATTGATTTTTACTGCTTTTCTGGTCTCTATTTCATTTATTTATCTTCTGATCTTTATTTCCTTCCTTCTGCTGATGTTGAGCTTAATTCTTTTTCTAGTTCCTTGAGGCGTAAAGTTAGGTTGTTTATTTGAGATCCTTTTTTTTCTTAGTGTAAGTATTTATCACTGTAAACTTCCCTCTTAGAACTTCTTTTATTGAATCTCGTTATACTCGGTATGTTTTATTTCCATCTTTGTTTATTTCAAGATATTTTATTTATCTTTGATTTTTTTCTTTAACCCATTGGTAGTTCAGGAGTGCGCTATTTGATTTCCACCTGTTTGTAAATTTTCCAATTTTCTTCCTGCTATTGATTTCTATTTCCATATCCACTGTGGTCAGAAAAGATATTGATATGATTTCAGTCTTCTTGAATTTGTTAAGATTCGTTTTGTGGCTTCATATGTTCTCTCCTGGAAAACGTTCTGTGTGCGCTTGAGAAGAATGTGTATACTGATGCTGTTGGACAGAATGGTCTGTATAGTTGGCCCTGAACTGTGCAGGTCCATTTACACATGAATCTTTTTCAATACATATGCTAGTCTGTTTATGATCTGTGGTTGGTTGAATCTATGGATGCAGAATCTGGGGCTATGAAGGGCCAACCCTCGGTCTTGAGCTTATATGGATTTTGGTTATCCACAGTGGACCCTGGAACAAATGCCCAACAGATACCAAGGGATGTCTTTTAGATCCATTTGATCTAAAGTATAGTTCAAGTCCAAAGTTTCCTTATTTTCTGTCTGGATTATCTATCCATTGTTGAAATGGAGTGTTATTGAAATCCCCTACTATTGTTATACAATGCCTATTTCTCTCTTCAGATCTGTTAGTATTTGCTTAATGTATTTAGGTGCTCCAATGTTGAGTTCATACATATATTTAAAATTGTTACTTCTCTTGATGAATATTCCTTTATCCCTTCATCATATAATGACCTTTCTTGTCTCTTGTTGCAGCTTTTGACCTACAGTCTATTTTTCTCTAATACAAAAAAAAAGTCTATTTTTCTCTAATACAAAAAAAAAGTCTATTTTTCTCTAATACAAAATATAGATACTCTTGCTCTCTTGTGCTTTGCATTTACATGGAATATATTTTTCCAACCCTTCACTCTAAGCCTAAAGCTAAACTGAATCTCTTGTAGGCAGCATATAATCGGGTGTTACTTTTTTATCCATTCAGCCACTGTATGTCTTTGAGAAATTTAATTCATTTAGATTAAAGTAATTATTGATTTATGATTACTTATTAATGTCATCTTATTGTTTCCTAGCTATTTTGTAATTCCTTATTCTGCCATCTTAATGAGATCACTAAAAATAGCATTATTATTAATAGACTGAAACTAGAGACAACCCAAATGTCCATCAAAGTAGAATAAATACATAGATATTATAATGTAAGAGAAAAAAAGCAAACTCTTCTATATACAACAATAGGTATTACTTTCATAAAAGATAAAATGAGCAGAAGTCCATGAAAGAGAACATACTGTGGTGTTAAAAGTTTTAATAGTGACAAAGATGGGACATGAGAAAGATTCTAAGAAGCTGGTCATACTTTTTTTCTTTATGTGGGTATTTATAATTTATAAAAGCTCTCCAAGCTGTACACTTTAAGATTTATACATTTTTGTGTATGTATATTCTATTTCAGTGAACAATTTACCTCCAAAAAACATTTCTTTTCTGTACTGATTTTCCAAAGTAACCAACCAGAAAATATAACAAAAAAGAATTAGATACCATTGTGATTATTTAATTACGTGTGAACATTCATTTATTCTCTAACTTGGTGGTTCTCAACTGGTGACAATCCAGAGGATCTTTGGCAATGTCTGGAGTCATTTCTGATTTCCACAACTGAGGGTGGACTACTAGAAGCCAAGAAGCCTACAAAATATTCTACAATACACAAGACAGCCCCCACAACAAAGAATTATCTAGACCAAGACATTAATAGTGCCAAAGTATCCTCAGACTCCCCCAAAGCTGTAGATTTCATAAAGAGAGTAAATGTTTATATCTGTATACCTAAAACCCATCAAAGTGCCTGGCACAAAATAGGCTCTCAGTAAAAAGTTGGGAAATTAATAAATGGATCTCTCGCCCTCCCCCACCTCTCACCCATGCACGCATGTGCATGGGAATACATGCACCTTTCATCCTGCGTTTTTGAATGTTTTTGCTCTGTTGAGCCTAGGTGTACTGCTTGTTTTGGAAGACCTTGTCTTAGGAAAGCCAAGCAAATCCCAGAAGGCAGCCCAGGGAAATTTATGCATGGGTCCAGCCTCCCAGACCCATATGCAGTCGTGGTAGGAGAAGGCTTTCAGGATCACACACTTCAGGACAGTCACTAGGAAAAAGAAGTTAAACAAGAATTTGAGATTATAATCTGAGATGACATTTATAAATATGGTTTTTTCCAGAGAGTTCTCTGTCCTTTTAATCTTTTACATGTTTCAGGAATTTAGAAGAATTAGTTATCACTCTGATCTCGGGTGGCCTCAGCCTGCAATGACTTGGAGTGGGGCTTGGGTTCCCAGCTGGGGACTGAAGCTGGGTTGTGGGGGGTGAAAGTACCAGATCCTAGCCACTAGACCCGCGGTCCGTGACAAGGGACCTGGCCTCCAGCTCCGCAGAACAGAATTTCCACAAAGAAAAAAAGTAGTGAAGCAAGTAACGTATTTAAGATGAGAAAAAAGTACAGTATGTGTGGATAGACCCATGGGCAGACTCAGGGAGAGAGACAGTGAGTCACCAAGTCGTGCCCCCAAGGCAGTTTGAATTATTTATGGGATATTTCTTCCCATAAATTATTTAGATTCATGTGGTTCACAAATCAAACCACGCAAATCCATATTTGGTATATCTCAGGATCCTCACATATGTGCACACACATCTCTTAGTCAAGATGGATTCTACCGCAAAGGCATGTGGGTAGAGAACATCCCTTGACATAACTCCCTTTTGGCCTTCAAGGAGCCTTTTCTGCACTTGTGTGGTCAGGAAGGTCTCCAGACTTCAAGAAAAAAATATGTGGTCTAGGCAGGGCCCAACCGTCTCACTTATTGTCCCGCTATTCTCTTCTTGGAGTTTCAGTCAATAGGGAATGAATCTCCAATCGCTTTACCCTATAGGGGGACGGGGGGAGCATCTGCCTCCTGCCTTAGCTCCAGTAGGCAAGCAGCTGCCTAAAGTATTTAGAATCCTAGTTATTTCCCTCTAACAGTCTACATCTCCTATTTTGAGAAAATCTCTCATAAAATGAAACTTGTCTGGGATTAATGTTAAAACTTTTTCTGATATTCTGAATGGAGGTTCTGGCCTCTACCAACCACTTTCAAACCTAAAGTGGCATTTGGAAGACATGAGTAGTTAGCAACGAGGCTTAATAAAATGCCTCTCAAATCATTTGTATGAATTTGGACAAGTCAGTTAACTACTCTAGACTTCGGTGTTCTCATCTGTAAATTATGTGAATTAGACTAAACAACCTCAAGATCCTTTCACCTAAAACTTGATGACTCAGTGATTTAAAAGGCAGAAATTACAAGCTGTAATGAGGTGGTATTTTTGAGCTTTGCCACATCTCAGGGTTTTTCTGAGTAGTCCCCGATTACAGCAGAGTGCAACGGCTTCGTCTGATACCACCAACCGGTGTGTAATTAAGCCTGATCTTTCTCCGGCATAGTTCATTTTCCACAGATGGGTCTACAATTAAAACAACTCCCTCCCCAGAGAAGTATACATCCCTGTTATACTTTTCATCATTAATTACATTGGTTGAAGATGAATAAATGCGCCTGAGATCCCAACTGGGAGGAAGTGGATTCATTAGACGGTTATAATATGCCATCCAGTCGGCATTTCAGGTTACTGTCTGCACAAGGACGATGGCCTTGGACAAATCTACTCAGTTACATCAATGATTAAGTTCACTCACTATCACCTACCTTTGCATTGGAAATTGACAGATATTAGAGATCCAGACCTTTCAAAGAGATAAGTACGGCATCAAAGTCAAGGCTATTTTTCTACATCAGTTCTTTTTAGTAGAAGGGCCAAAATAGCCTGTTCACACTTTGTAGTTGAAAAGGGAGAGTTTCCAAATTTTCACCTTACCACCCACTTTCTCAGTCAATCTCAGCCAGCACCTTCTTTTTTCTCATAACCCTAATATGATCGGACTTCATCTATTCATTTATTTGTTGACTTGATTATTGTCTGGCTCCCTTCATTGGAATCTCAGCTCTAGGTCTGGAGGAGAAGAGCATCTGTTTCTTTTAAGAATTGTATGACTACTTGCAGCACAGTGCCTAACCCATGGCATGCATCAAATATCTGTTGACTGAACAGTAAATATTGGTTCAGAATATTTCACTTAAACGCACTTGCTGGTGGAGGTTTGGGGTTTGAGGAGACTGATGTTGAGCCAGTGTACCAGACTTGGCATTTCTCTGGCATTATATTTCTCTTAAATCCTTGGTAGGTTTCGAGTTTTTGATTCACAGCCAACTCAATGACTTGGTATTCAACTCGCGGGATTTGGTTAGGTCATCGTTTTCAAAATCTAGAACCCAGCCTGGGGGTTTTGTCTTTCAGCAAGACTCTAAGTGCTCAGCCCATCCTCTCTGGGCTCAACCTAATCACATCCATCTTAGTTTCTGCCCGGGGGCAATTTGTCAACAGGGTGCTAATTGCCCTGTACCCAAAACTGCCTCTCAGATATTATGAGAAAACTGTTCTCTTTTATAAGGTAGGAAGGCATAAAAGAAGCTACTGAATTGGTGTTTTTATTTCTGGCTTACTTCACTCTGTATAATGGGCTCCAGTTTCATCCACCTCATTAGAACTGATTCAAATGTATTATTTTTAATGTCTGAGTAATATTCCATGGTGTATATGTACCACAGCTTTCTTATCCATTCGTCTGCTGATGGGCATCTAGGTTGCTTCCATGTCCTAGCTATTATAAACAGTGCACTAGGATGAGCCAGAGGGATGGGATGGGGAGGGAGGTGGGAGGGGGGTTCAGGATGGGGAAAACATGTAAATCCATGGCTGATTCATATCAATGTATGGCAAAAACCACTACAATATTGTAAAGTAATTAGCCTCCAACTAATATAAATAAATGAAAAAAAAAGAAGCTACTGAAAAGCTCTGGGACATCAGACTTCCCCCAGGCCTCCATCTTCCTACTGTTTCCCTGATTCCTGCCTGAACACACCATCTTGACTCTGCACATGTTTAATTTGGAGATTAGGCTTAGGATTTTTCAAACCTATAAAACCAGACTCTTACACAGTCTTGGATTCTGGGCTGTGGGCAGCCAATCCTCCCTTAGCAAGACATGCTTTTCTCCCTCTCTGACTTCAGACAAGACAGTTTCTATCCAAGGTTATCTGTTTTTGGTAGGACATTCTTGAGTCTTCAAAACATAGTCCATAAAATTCAGTATCCTGACACTTTGCTATCAAGACTCTTAATTAATGACTCAGCCTCAGTAAGCACATGGCATGAGCCCCAAGATACCAAAGGTAATGCTTCATTCATCTGCTTCATTACTGTACAACACACCTTTCCATTTCCACCTCCTGAGATGACCTTGGAGCGACTGTTTATTAAAAGTGTGAAGTGCTATGTCATCATAATTCTTCCAAAGTCAACTGTTAATCAATGGCAATTCTGCCCCCAGAAAACCGCTCCACGACTGTCCGACGGAGCAGCACACCCGCACCTGTACCTGGGTCAGTTCCCCAGATCCTCTCCTACTCTGGTGGGTGCTAAGTCGCTTCAGTCGCGTCCAACTCTTTGCAACGCTATGGACTGAGGCCTCCCAGGCTCCTCTATCCGTGGGATTCTCCAGGCAAGAATACTGGAGTGGGTTGCCATTTCCTCCTCCAGGGAAACTTCCCAACCCAGGGATCGACCCCATGTCTCTTATATCTCTGCCAATGCAGTAGATATGAGACATGGGTGGGCTCTTTGCCTCTAGCGCCACCTGGGAAGTTCCATCCTACTCTAGTAGTAGAGTAGATGTCTCTAGTAAAGAGATCTAATTTCAGGCATGGAACCTCTCCTGGACTCACCTGCCCAACTGTAGGTAACTGACTAGGAACTGTGTCGGTTATTCCCAAGACACTCTGCTCTCTAATGTTGCAAACATAGCCCTTCCTTCAAGCCTAACCTAACCCCCCACTCGCCTCTCCAATTACTCTCAAGGAAGAAATTGACAGTGCTTCCCTAACCTAATCTAATTCCTTCCTTTTTATATTCCAATAATACATATGGCCTATATTATCTAATTGGGAATTAATCATACACTGCCTTTTAACATACCTTCCATTTCCAATAAATATTTGAAAGTGAAAGTGAAGTCGCTTAGTCGTGTCCGACTCTTTGCGACCCCATGGACTGCAGTCCACCAGGCTCCTCCGTCCATGGGATTCTCCAGGCAAGAGTACCAGAGTGGGTTGCCATGTCCTCCTCCAGGGGATCTTCCCAACCCAGGGATCGAACCCGGGTCTCCCGCATTGTAGGCAGACGTTTTTACCGTCTGAGCCACCAGGAAAGTTCAAATAACTTTTCACATCTTGATTCATCTATTTCAATAGTATGGAAGGCAATCATTCACAGAGGTTAAGAGCATGGTTTCTGGAGTCAGTGTGATCTCTGGATTGCAGGGTTTTTTATTTAAAATATGTCATAAAGATTAGTTATACATATAAAGCACTTTAAACATTACATTTGTATTTATTGTATGACTAGAAAGTCTGCATTATTTTGTAAACATTGTGAAAGTGTTTTTGTTTGTTTTCGCCTCAGATATTTAATATCATATAGTTTCTGGTACATCTTCAAGGCCTCAGTTCCAACAGTGAAGGTGTGTAAGCTAACAGCCTGCAATGGAAACAAGCAAGCAAGCAGGATTCTGTGAATAAGCATACAGATAGCATCACTGGGCCCTATACTTTGTGTAAAAGCTCTTTGCTCTATTTGTCACCATCAGCTGGTCATGGAAGGCCTTGGAAAAATCAGTCTTGATCTAGGACAAAGGTAAGGCTGTCCAGCCACAGAGCCATAGGTTTTCAAATCTTGCCCCCGATTTGACTCATGCCTGGAAATGAGAGGATTACTTTATAGCATTTAGGCTTTTTGTCTCTGAGCTGCCAAAAACAATTCACACAGGGCAGTAGTAAAACATCAAAAGGCAGAGTAGCTTCCTTTTTTGATGAATTTTCATGCTTAAAAAAGTTTACTGCATGCTCTTGTAATGTCCTTCAACATATTCATTTGTGATGGGAAGCTATAAGGCTAGATCAAAAGTGAATATGCACCATGTTTAGAATCATTAAAATTTCTAAGAACTTTGTTAACAATGTTGGTTGCTTGTCACCAAATCGATAATGGTGGCTCAAATGCTCCTTCCCCTCCCTCACTGTATTTCACATAGTCAGGATTTGCTCAAAGTTTAAGCTAAGGAAGAAAGCAGCATGCATTTTCATTTGAGTTTTGAGTATGATGGATGTCATCATTGCAAGACCTCTCAACCTTGGGTGTATGATACAAGACTTCCCAATTAGTGTGGCCATGAAACCCATCCAAATTTTTTCCCTTCTTAATTTCCCAGTATGTCTTTCAAGAGCAGTGTTCTCTAGGACACCAGCCCAGAAAGCACAAAGTTAAAAACCACTCCTAGGATATATTCAGGGCTTACCAGGTGGCACAAGTGGTGAAGAATCCACCTGCCAATGCAGAAGGCTTAAGAGACTCAGGTTTGATCCCTGGGTCAGGAAGATCCCCTGGAGGAGGGCAAGGCAACCCACTCCAGCATTCTTGCCCGGAAAATCCCATGGACAGAGGTGCCTGGACGGCTACAGTCCATGGGGTCACAAAGGGTCAGGCACAACTGAAGCAGCTTAGCATACAGGATGTATTCATGCCTCCAAAACTTATCTTGGGAATATCAGGTAGCCTGATATTTCCTCAGACAGCTTTGACAGAAAACAACAAAATTCTGTAAAGCAATTATCCTTCTATTAAAAAGTAAAGAATTTTTTTTTAAAAGAACTCAATTTGATTTCAAGCCCTTACTAAGTTTTCAAAGAAGAACTGTATTAAACTTTTTTAATTAGATTGAGGAGTTTTATTTTCCAGGCAAGAGAGGCCTTGTCTATATGCTTTCTAAGCAAATATTCTGTGACGTTATACATTCCATCAGGACTGGGGATTTTCAAAAACTTTCTACCCCAAAGCAAGGGAGAGATATGAACTGTTCACATCATTTTTAGAGTGTGACTGCCACAGGGTTAAAAACCCCAAGGCCCTGTCACCTACCAGGAAGGAGGTGGGCCCATCAGGATACCTGGAGAGGGAAGCATGTTTGAAAAGCTCAGATATTCCTCTACAGTTGCCAGTTGTCCACAGGCCCAGGCAGGGATGGTCCCTCTGCTCCAGTTAATAAGCCCCAATACTTTGGCCACCTGATGCGAAGAGTTAACTCATTGGAAAAGACCCTGATGCTGGGAGGGATTGGGGGCAGGAGGAGAAGGGGATGACAGAGGATGAGGTGGCTGGATGGCATCACTGACTCGACGGACATGAGTTTGAGTAAACTCCGGGAGTTGGTGATGGATAGAGAGGCCTAGCGTGCTGCAATTCATGGAGTCACAAAGAGTCGGACACGACTGAGCAACTGAATTGAACTGAATGTCTACTGATTCATGTTCCCTTCTTCAACAAGACCATGACTACGAGAGAGCTTCAGCTCTATCAGAATTTGTAGACACAAGTAGAAAGCTGAGAAATAAGAAGTATATCTTCCCTAGTATTACATGAATTCATTTTCAAGCAAACAGGTAACCACCATTGGATAGTCGAGTTTATTTTTTATTATTATTATAAAGTTGAGGCCTGATAAAAAAAATTGTGGTGGCTGGAATTCCAAAAGCTGGGAAAACATAAAATAACTACATTACGAGATAGTAATAGAAATAACCACTCACCTTTTCGTCCAAGGTGAGAATCAGTTTATTCAAAAGAATAAAAATGGATGCTAACTTTGTTCATTTTTATCACCAGTGTAATATACATGTTAGGGGCAAGGCATTTCTTTCATAAGTGAGCTAATAAACTTTTTGTAGTTATTTATCAGGCTATTATAGTATAATCCTTGCTATGAATATCAAGTCCCATAACTTCTTTATTTCTTAACTTCAGAAGGTCAGCAGCATAATGGAGTTGAGAGCTTTCCTCTGCTACTAAATCCCCAGAGCTGAGGTCTCAGTCTAGAATATTTTTCTTTTTTCACCTCACTGCAATGTACAAATTACCAGTCAACAGAAAAGAAAATCCCAGCTGTATAATCTCTTCACATTAATTTCTCTGGCTATGTACTGGATTTGATAATCTAAATAACATTTCTCTCAATGCTACATTTTTCCTAGAAATTTACATCAGAAATAACTCCCCAGATAATGTTTAGGATAACAGATGAGATGTCTAGATGAAGGACTACCTAGAACTTTCCATGTTCCCCTCAATCAAAATGCAGTTAATAATGAACTCCATGTGTGACAAAATATATGCAATCTGTCTCAGTGAATAAACACAGTGAAGGCAGGGGTTTCTCATAGAGGAGGTGGTTTGTACAATAACAATATTCACTACAGGTAGCAACATAATAGCTTTTGTATTTATTAAATTTCTGTTGTCTGACATATGCTTTGTAGTGTGCTCTGTTCATTAATCCAAAGCTCCAGAGCAGCATGTAAAATGATTAGAGTTTCCATTTTTATTAAAAGTATTTTAACTCAAAAAGTTATCTAAACAACCTGATCAAACCATGGGCGGAAGACCTAAATAGATATTTCTCCAAAGAAGACATGTGCTATCAGGCACAGGAAAATATGATCAATGTCGCTAATTATTAGAGAAATACAAATCAAAACTGCAATGAGGTATCACTTCACACCAGTCAGAATGGCTATCATCAAAAAGTATACAATCCCACTTCTGGGCATGTATCCAAAAAAGATGAAAATTTTAACTCAAAAAGATACATGCACCCCCGTGTTCATAGGGGTGAACATGGAAGCCACCGCAGTGCCAACAGATGAATAGATAAAGATTATATATAGATAGATAGATAGGTACGTGTGTATATATATATAATGGAATACTACTCAGCCATGAATAAGAAATATGGTCATTTGCAGTAACATTGATAGACCAAGAGATTATCCTACTAAGTGAAGTTAAGTCAGACAAATACAAATATCATGTGCTATCACTTATATGTGGAACCTAAAAAATGATACAAATGAACTGATTTACAAAACTGAAATAAACTCATAGACATAGAAAACAATCTTATGCTTAATGAAGGGGAAGGGAGAGGGATAAACTGGGAGTCTGGAATTCACAAATACATACCACTATATAAAATAGATAAACAACAAAGACCTACTGTACAGCACAGGAAAATATAATCAATATCTTATAATCACCTATAATCACCTAAAGGAAACGAATCTGAAAAAGAATATATATACACACATATACATATATGAATCACATTGCTATACACCTGAAACTAATACAACATTGTAAATCGACTATACTTCAGTTTAAAAAAAGGGGACAGAAGCATGCCAATCAGCCTCAATTCACAGAGCTGGTAAATGCCAGGGCCAGTGTTCAAACCCACTACTTCCTAGAGACTTTTGTGAACACCTTACTTTCAATTTGTTTCCCAAACTAAGTGTTCACTGATTTAAGTAAGAGCTTATACCTTGACTATAAATCCTCTAAAATAGTTAAATTGCTGTGAGGTTTTTTGTTTTATTTTTGCTTTTCCCTCCTCTCCAATCTTTGCTTTCATGAGATTTCCACTTTGTAGTAAGAAGCAAAAGCCAAGAAGTGTTTCTTTGTGGTTACACTTCTGATAAGGGCTCAAATCTTAATTAAAGAAAAATAAATAATTTTCTTCAAGAGTAACTGTGGACAGCAAAGCAAATTAATAATTTGCTTACTTTTCTGCCTCACAAAGATGTTGGTTGACTCTGAGTTTTTAACAATATTCAAACAACTCTGTAGAGGCTGGCACATCTGCTTTGATTTGTCGTGATTACTGTGTGACTTGTAAATCATAGCAAAGAGTGCTGTTAATAAAGTAACTTTTATCATCTATATAGCCAAATAGATACCTACAAAACCTACCTTGACTAAGTAGTAATTATTTATAGGCAGCATTTTTTGTTTGTTAATGAAGAACTGTAATAACAAGGAAGATAGGAAATAGGAAGTTTCAGTTTAAATTATGTTCACATTCATAGCATTAGACACTAAAGCCACTTAAGTCTCCTTTCCGTTTAAGTCATACAAGCCATATAGTTATCTTCTAAAAAGAAACTACCAAACTCATTAGAAACTTTCATTTTTCATAGCTCTGAGACTTGAAACAGCGGACTTCTCAACCAAATGCTTTTTACTATTTCACTTGCCTATGAAGAAGTGTATAAATATTGACATAAAATAAATGTAAAAGAAATTCTTTGTCAGACCAGGTTTCACCTATGTTTTGTGGTACCCCCAGCAGGAAGATCACTCAATAGCAATGGGGTGTGTCTGTGTAAGTTGCTCAGTCGTGTCTGATTCTTTGCGACTCCATGGACTATAGCCCACCAGGCTCCTCTGTCTACAGAATTCTCCAGGCAAGAATACTAGAGTAGGTTGCCATTCCCTTTTCCAGGGGATCTTCCCTATCGAGGGATTGAACCCTGGTCTCCTGCATTGCAGGCAGATTCTCTACTATTTCAGCCACCGGGGAAGCCAGCAATGGTAATCATAGCTAATACCAATTGCCCAGTTATTCTACAGCCCTGGTCTAGTATCAGTAATCTCACAGGTAAGTACTATTATTATGTACATTTTACAGACAAGGAAAAATAAGGCTTTGAGATAGTAATTAACTTGCCCATGATCACATTGCAAGTAAGTGACAGAGTCAGGATTTGACCTGAATTTGTTTAATTCTAACTCATTCTATATGAACTCCAAAGCAACATAGGTTTCTTCTTTGCCCTGTAGAAGATCTCATTCTTACATACAGAGTTCTGCCCACCCCCACACAAAGCCTTAAGCTCATTTACCAAGGCAAAACTTATTTGCAAACAAAGAGATGAATTCGATTCGATTTAACCTATTCGATCCCTGCGTCAGGAAGATCCCCTGGGGTAGGAAATAGCAACCCACTCCAGTATCCTTGCCTGAAAAAAAATCCCATGGACTGGGGAACCTGGAGGTCTACAATCCATGGGGTCGTGAAGAGTCAGACACAGCTGAGCATGCACGCAAAGCATTTGATTCCTAGTTTAATAAATGCTTATTGGAATCCCTACAGCTCATCCAGGCCACATGCTAGGTTCCTGGAGTAACACAGCTGAAGAGAACATGAGCTTGTCCTCGGGGCTTTAGAATCCGGTCCCAGTTTGCGTCATCTCCACCACTGGAGCTGCGAGGCAGCAGCATTTCTGCTCCCGGATCCCTCCTCTCCTTTCCCCTCTCCCGGGCATCCTGCATCAGCCTAGCTCCCCTGAAATGTGCTTCAGGACTATTCACTTGCATTTAACACTCCCACCTTCTCTTTTTACGGGGATTCACGTACCGCTTGGGACTCTATCTGTGGTTTTGCTCTTTTCTTACCATTTCTATCTGTGGCTGTCAGCATGAGGAATCACCACCTGAGGTCCCCAGCAGCCACCCCACTCCGGATTCACTGAGCCACGTACGGCCTTCCCGTCCCCCCCACTCACTGCCTGGCCCCAGCCTCTGGGCGCAGGGAGAGCCTCGGTGTCCCAGCTCGGCCTACCTGGCAACACCGGCCAGAGTGCAGGGGAGCTCATGCCCCCTGCAAAGACTTGAACCAGTGACAGCAGGAGACGGGAAGGCTCAGCACAGAAGCCCCACACCCTCCCCTCCACTGCGGCAGTCCTGAGCGGTGCTAGGAACAGAATACCTCCTCGGAGACACAGTCCGACCAAGCTGTGCTTCTCATGAAGCTCAGTGACGCATCACCTCCTCCCCTGCCTCACTTTCCTTGTCCCCTCACTCTTGCTGACTTGGTACTGCACCGCCCACCCCGGAAAAGCTTCAGCAGCTTCCCCTCAGATGCTCTGTTTTCTAGGAATCATGGATAAGACTTCCCAGAAGTTCTGTGCAGTTAGTCATCTCTGGGCCGGTAACTCTTCTCAAACAGTATTTTCCCAGAACATGAGTGCATGTGAGACATAACTGTTTTTTAATATTCCTTTCTTCAAAAAAAAAAAAAATATTCCTTTCTTCAGCATCTCTGTGGGCACCTCCAGTTCCACGATGAATTTTGGAGTGAAAATTTTATTCACAAAGCATTAAAGTAAAAACATTTTTATGGCATCATGTTTAGATTCATTCCTTTGTTTAAGCATTTATTGTTTCAGGCATTCTCTTTACATTTTTAAATTCCCTTGGGCTTTCCTGATGGCTCAGACAGTAAAAGAATCCACCTGCATTATGGGAGACCTGGGTTTGATCCCTGGGTTGGGAAGATCCCCTGGAGGAGAGCATGGCAACCCACCCCAGTATTCTTGCCTGGAGAATCTCACTGGACAGAGGAGCCTGGCGGACTATAGTCCATGGGGTCACAAAGAGTTGGACACAACTGAGCAATTAAGAACAGCACAAGGAGGTAAAACATAACATTGTTCAACATAATTTGTGTAAATTAAATGATCTGATTGATTAATTGGGATTGATCTAACCATAACATCATGGTCAGCAAAGACAGTATACATATCTGAATAAAGTTCCCCTACATCCAACATAGGATCTGAAAAGCTGAGTTGTCAAGAAACAGGAAAACGGTGTAAAAAGACGAGATGGGTGAACAAGGCAATAAAGCACACTTCAGACTTTACCTAGGGAAGAGACCTACATTTACAAAATAATAAGGAGGTTTCGTTGCTTCATTCTCAATCATTAGTTTATCTGAGAGGTTTCTATAAACTATTTTTAAAAGAAATTCAGTATACATAAATAGAGATTTATAAAAGTGAATTCCTTTGCTGTGTTCTCACGGCCATTTGGAATACTTCATTGGCCAAGACCTTCTCGGTCTCTACCGGCTGAAATGGAAGGCAGAATAGAAGACTAGGGAGTATCTCTACAGCAAGAAGGAGAACCTTCTGGAAGACACTGCTGCTGTGAATGGTCATTAAACACTTTTGCTACTGCGCAGTCTATAAATCATCATGTGACTAGAACCAAATTTCAAGTCCCACAAATAATAGCAGGCTTATGTCTAAGGGCCAGGGTAGAAATCTGAGAACATGTAGATGGTGATTCACTTGGCATGACTCACAAAGCAACTGTGTGAACATAAAATTTTAAAAAGATAAATCAAAGATTGCATTCAATCAGATTTCATAGCCACTCACCATAAGCAGTTAATCTTCGCTGATTTATAACTCCCGTATTACTCCCAAACTAGTTGTGGTGTCAGGTACACAAACTAAGAAAAAGCCTTGGTTTTAGCAGTCAATTCTTCTTTAAAAACTATGTGTTGCTTCTTTCTGAAACAGAATTCTTGACCTTTTTTCTCTCTTTTGTGTCTCTTTTTAATTTCCTCATTCACCTCATTTCAGCCAGTTTGTATGTTATCGTGCTCAGACAAAATGAGTATGCCTATTTAACCTCTTGGTCATGGAATGGTTTTCAGGTGATATAATACTTAATCAAAATTTCTTCATGATCTTTATCTGGAAACTGACCTTCATTAGGTTTAAGGTATACTTACATACATAACCTGGTTGGACACTTTTGACTAACTTGGCAGTTCACGCTCCTGATTCATAGCTGCCTTCTGGCATTTCCAGATTGCTGAGTGTCTTGACTGGATAGAGAAAAGTAGCTTCTTTGAGCAGATGTGGAAAGCTTTCTCAGACATAATTGTAATATTCTGTTTGATTTTCTTCAACATTTCAAAATATTTTCACATCTATTCTCTCATTTGGTGCCTAGTTTGATCTGGGGAAATTAAGGGAGGCCAGAGTAAAAAGAATAAAAGAAGAGAAACTTAAGGGACCCAGGAGAAATTCACTTTACTAGAATATATGGGAAGGAGAATTTAGAGACCACATGCTGGGAAACTCACCAGAAATATCAGTACTTTAACCTGTTGATGGAGAACAGTGAGGAACTGTTAATACTTCATTATATTGGAAGGTGTAATCATCCTTATTTGATATGGTATGTTTCAACTTAAAAGCTCAAAATTTGTTCTATGGTACACAGACTAGCATAGGGATTTGGAGCATGGTCTGGTCCCAAACAAATCAGGGCTTTGAGCTTTAACTCTGCCACTTACAAGCTGTTTGACCTCAGAAGAGTTACATGTCTTTTAGACCCAGTTTTCTCATCACACTGGGTTGATGAGTTTGATCTGTCAAGCTCATCAGTTTTCTCATCTCACACTGTAATGGGATCAGCGCCATAAAGTTATTGTGGGATTACGTGAATGTAACGTGTTCATACAATGTCTGTTGCGTGTTAAGTGCTCAATAAATGGCAGAAACTGCTACGCAGTATACACATATGTTTTTGGTATTATCATCTTTTTCAAAAGAGCCTTGGGAAAGAATGACTAGGTGATAGTCATAGCCAAACAAGAATCTCATCATGGTCAATAAAAAGATTCTCTTTATTGAGTTTCATCAGTTCTCCCTACCTTTGGGCAACTCTTCTTCTTTATGGAAATGAAAATTAAGTGATGAAGTAATTGAATTAACTAGATGAGGATAAGATGTCTATGGCCAGTTCCAGACGCATGGATGTACCAACTCCACCCCTAACTCTACCACTGTGGAGCAAGAAGCAATGGCCCATGGACACAGGTGACTCTTCTCTAATCAGAAGTTGGTGGTGAATCCAGAAAGGATCATTTCAGTACAGATTAAGGACTTCATTCTAATAGGACCTTTCTGTTCCTTCTCCAATGCACATCATCTCCTCCAAAATATACCTGTCCTTTTTATTGGAAGAGGTGATGCTTAACTAGCACTTGCATTTGCTGAGAATTGTTTCCTTACGAGCTTGAACAACTTGCAAAGGTGTCGCTGACCTCCAGCAGCAGCCACAAGGCTCTATAGGCTCCTGCTTCATCCATCACTTGGAAATTCATTTTAACAAGGGAAATGGAGTACTATGGAAACCCTTCTTGGATTGGAACTTATATGTGCTAATCATGGTCACTCTTACAAAACCTGAGCCCTTGAGCCCTTCTTCCTCTAAAAAGATTGCTACTTGGGGTCCGAGTGTGCACAGAAGACAATTTCTGTGCTTTCTAGCCTGGGGCTCACCTGCTGAGTTCAAAGACTCTTTTTCTCCTTAAACAACTTAGTTACAAATAGAAACACAGCCTTGCATTTATCTCATTAAAAGAATCCAGTCTCCAAAGAAATGTTATGGGTTTCCTCATCCTACAAAGACAGGCATGGTGCCTCTGTCTGGTTTATAATTAACATTGCCCAAGGACTAAATTAGTCTTTCATTTCCAGATAAAGAAAACTTACAATATAGTGTGTAAAATGAGATCAGGCTCAATGCATCCATTCCTCTCCCTGAAACTGAGTGCAATCATATTAAGTGAAGTGCCAGATGTAGGGTTCGCATTATATTTTCAGTTACTAATTTTAAGTATAACTAAATCTCTTCTGGGTTGGCAGTGAAGAGGAAAGAGTTAAGCAAGCTCAGGAACAAATTTTTTAATGGCTCCTAAAACAAAAATCTTCCTTATAAATTCGCATTTCTTGTTTTAGTAGCCACAATGTCAGAAGCTAGACCATAATTTCATCTATAATACTATAGATTTTCAAACTTCCTATTTATTCATGCATTTTCCCAATGGTCATTCAAAATGCCCTCTGCAGAGCCAGTAGTAAGACGCCTAAGAAAATTGCTATTAACTTCATTTTGAGTTAAATGGAATGTAAACAAAGAAGTTGATGTGACTGAAAAATGCCAATGTTAGGGCTCCAAAACAAAGATCCATATTCCTTAAAGAAAATTCCCTTTAAAAACAGATGGGCCCACCCTGGAGAAAGGGCAGCACAGCATGCGTCGTCTGTCTAGGGCCTTGTCAACAAAACTTTCCCCCCGATCATGTGCTTGGCCGCTCAGTAGTGTCCAGCTCTTTGCGCCCCATGACTGTAGCCCAGGCTCCTCTGTCCATGGGGATTCTTCAGGCAAGAATATTGGAGTGGGTGGCCATGCCCTCCTCCAGGGCGATGGATCCTAAATGGGCAAACACCCCCTCAACCTCCTCAGCTTTTCTAGTTTTCAAGGATGATTTTCTCCCAGACAACACAACCATCAGTTCTCTCTGCTGTCTTCTGGGAGCTGCAGAAGACTGTTCCCTGCCCCCTCTCTTCACTCATCTCTGCCCCTACACCCGCTACTTGCTGGCTAGCTCCATGAAGGGGCTCTCAACCTGTCCACTTCCGTTTCCCTGTGCCTCTCCGCTGACTCTCCTGACCTTCCCTTTCCCTATCTTGATTCTAAGAACACCGACAACCACTCACCTTGATCATCCCTCTTAGCATGAGTTCTTTTCACCACACCATCCCACATCTGCAATGGAGTCTCACCTGTTCTGGTCTTGGTCTGATCCCCCTCCTTGGTGTCAATTAGAACGGTGTTTCTTCTGAAATATGCGTGTGCACACGGATCCCTAGGATCTTGTTGAAAGGCATATTCTGACTCACTATTTCTGAGATGGAGCATGAGGCTCTGCATTTCAATCAAGCACCCAATTGATGCTTTTGCTGCTGACCCCAGAACCACACCTTGAGTAGCAAGGATATAGCATCACAGAAGATGTGGGCATGGAAACCCAGCTGCCTCTAGCTTTGTCTGCTTCTTGACCCACATAGCTCTGGATTTTTAGGAATCCTTCCGCTCCTATGGCAAGTACAACATTGAGCCTTTACAAATTTTGCTCCAGTTATGTCAGCGTTCAAAAAGCACACTCAAAATAGCTCACTGCATCCACAAGCACCCTTCTGCCCCTTCGCTTGTTCCAAGACTTGTGGAATCCATCAGTGCTCTGGGGGAAGGAAGCTTTGAAATGTAATTGAACAGGGGGCGCTGCCTAGCATATCAATGAATCCTGTAAGGGTTTTTTCCCTCTTTTGTTATTCACTGAATTTTTGAAAGATAAAAACAGACTGGAAATAAAATTCAGTTTCCAGGCGCTCTTGCCTCAGTCATTTACTTCTTGTGAGCACCTTAAAGTGCCCACTGCCTCCGAGTCTCAGTTTCCCCAAACATAAAGGAGAGGATTTTCTACTCAGCCCTGTTAGAGCAGGATTTACAGTCTCTAGTGAAACCTGCTATGGAAAGATGCTATAAAAAATGTAGAGTATTACAGATCACATCTGCACCAGGACCAGAAGCTTTTTTCTTTCAACAGAAAAAGGACTTAGTGTTCTCCATTCTCCACGTTTTTTTCCCTCTAATGAGGTATGGAACTATGCAGACCATAATGACTTCAGCTTAAAAGGTAGGTTCAGTTACTATGTAATCTCATAAATCTCTCCCAGCTATAAGTAACAGCTAACCTCTACTTCCTCTGATATTTTATTTACCCTGTAAATCAGCTCTATTCTTTCACTTCGCACAAAGGGAGTTGGGAACCCCAACTCTCATAGGAATGCAGAGACAGACAAGCCGCTTTGTGTGTGCCTCTGATCCAGGAACCCCCACTGCAAAGCAGGCCACCCCGCCCCAGATGCAGGGCGTGGAATCCCATCAATCACCTAAGGAGGGTTGTGCCAGCGAAGTCCTGGGAGGTGAGGAAAAGACAGGGCTGAAAACGGCGGCTGCCTGAATTTCTGCAGCACAGCCGGCCGGAACTGAAAATGGACTCACAGAAGTGAAAGCATTAGTGGAAAACAATTGATTGGCATCCAAGTGCGTATCTTACTTTCTTTGACTTTGCTTTCAATTAACTTCAGTCACGTCTGTGCATGTGTGGACGCAAGGTGAGCAAACCTGTAGTTTCCCTTGAGAGCAGCTTCGCTCTCTCCCTGGAGATCTGTCCCGGCGGGGGTGAGACGCTGTGGCTTCCTACCTCCCTGGAGTTGCAGGATGCCCAGGGGCTAGGACCACTGCCCCGTCCCATGGAGCTGGCGAGGAACTTTGACACCCCTGCATTTGTCTTCCTCCACCCACCACGATGATCCAAGCAAAAGATAGGGAAAGATATATGGTGTAAGTAGAATTCTAAGAAAAAAGACTTGATTTTTTTTAACTTATTTATTTGTTTTAATTGGAGGATAATCACTTTACAACATTGTGATGGTTTTTGCCATACATCAGTATGAATCAGCCTTAGGTACACATGTGTGCCCTCCATCCTGACCCCCCCTCCCACCTCCTTCCCCTCCCTAAGACTTAATGTTAACCTGTTCGTTAGACAACTTTGATTCCAATCTATTAGTGAAAAGCAAAATTGTCCCTAAACTGCTTACAGGAACATCTTTCTGGCACCAGTATAATGAAAATCTAGTACCCTTTAATTTTTTTACAGGTCATTTAGTGTCCAGTTTCACAGACTTCAAAAGGAGTTTAATCACACTATGAAGAGAAAGGCATATAATAAAATTATTTACATGACTCCTTGTTGCAACTATGAGGAGATGAAGAGAGAAGATAAGAAAGCTGGGAAACAAACTAAAGGAGAAAGCCAAGGTGAAGAGGAATAGTTCTAAAGGTCAAAGGTGACTATGAGGTCAAAGACAAGATAGAATAAGTCTGAAGATATATGGAATCTGGTGTTTGGTTTTGAATTAGACCCAGGATAAACTTAGAAATTAGATAAAGGAGCTCAAAATTAAAGGCCAACAGAAGAAGTAGAAAAGTGATCAATTTTCTTAAATCACTTTTTAATGCTCTAAGTTTTAAACAAACTTTAACTATAGCATTAATGTCTACTAGATGTTTAGTGTGAGCAGTGTGTGTGTGTGTGTGTGTGTGTGTGTGTGTCCACGATGGTTTCAGAGACATAAAACTCTGATTTTCCCATAAGTTTGGATCACTGACTCATGCTATTGCTACATGGAGAATTTCCAAACTGAACATTTTCTAAAAAGACCAAAACAAAACTACAACTGCACTCTGTAAAAAACATCCCAGATCCCTTTCAGCCGGGTTGTCTCCTACGAAGATAAGAAAATTCTACAGTCCAACCCACACAATCTTTTTTTTTTTTCCCCGCACTGAATCTTGATGATCCGTGAGCTCACACCCAGCTGCCAGCTCTCTCTGCTTTTAGCTTCTACACCGAATAGTACACTGGAGAACACTGAGTATACTCTCAAATCTACCAGAATGTATCTTTTCAACCACCTAGAAATTGAAGAAAACTCATAGTTTTCTTTTACTGATCTGAGATTTGAACCATTGTGCCAGTCCCTTCTTTTAAAGGTCATAATTCTGTGTTCACTTTATAATCCCAATTTCCTTTGTGTACAGTTCAGTTCAGTCACTCAGTTCTGTCCAACTCTTGGCAACCCCATGGACTGCACTACACCAGGCCTCCCTGTCCATCAACAATTCCTACAGTTTACTCAAACTCAAGTCCATTGAGTCGGTGATGCCATCCAACCATCTCATCCTCTGTCGTCCCCTTCTCCTCCTGCCTTCAATCTTTCCCAGCATCAGGGTCTTTGCAGATGAGTCAGCTCGTCGCATCAGATGGCCAAAGTATTGGAGTTTCAGCTTCAATATCAATCCTTTCAATGAATATTCAGGACTTATCTCCTTTAGGATGGACTGCTTGGATCTTCTTGCAGTCCAAGGGACTCTCAAGAGTCTTCTCCAACACCACAGTTCAAAAGCATCAATTCTTTGGCGCTCAGCTTTCTTTATAGTCTAACTCTTACATCCATACATGACCACTGGAAAAACCATAGCCTTGACTAGACAGACCTCTGTTGGCAAAGTAATGTCTCTGCTTTTTAACATGCTGTCTAGGTTGGTCATAACTTTCCTTCCAAGGAGTAAGTGTCTTTTAGTTTCGTGGCTGCAATCACCATCTGCAGTGATTTTGGAGCCCCCAAAAAATAAAGTCAGCCACTGCTTCCAGTGTTTCCCCATCTATTTGCCATGAAGTGATGGGACCAGATGCCATGATCTTAGTTTTCTGAATGTTGCATTTTAAGCCAACTTTTTCACTCTCCTCTTTCACTTTCATCAAGAGGCTCTTTAGTTCTTCTTCACTTTCTGCCATGAGGGTGGTGTCATCTGCATATCTGAGGTTATTGATATTTCTCCTGGCAATCTTGATTCCAGCTTGTGCTTCCTCCAGCCCAGTTTCTCATGATGTACTCTGCATATAAGTTAAATAAGCAGGGTGACAATATACAGCCTTGATGTACTCCTTTCCTATTTGGAACCAGTCTGCTGTTCCATGTCCAGTTCTAACTGTTGCTTCCTGACCTGCATACAAATTTCTCAAGAGGCAGGTCAGGTGGTCTGGTATTCCCATCTCTTTCAGAATTTTCCAGTTTGTTGTGATCCACACAGTCAAACGCTTTGGCATAGTCAATAAAGCAGAAATAGATGTTTTTCTGGAACACTCTTGCTTTTTTGATGATCCATCAGATGTTGGCAATTTGATCTCTGGTTCCTCTGCCTTTTCTAAAACCAGCTTGAACATCTGGAAGTTCATGGTTCACGTATTGCTGAAGCCTGACTTGGAGAATTTTGAGCATTACCTTACTAGCGTGTGAGATGAGTGCAATTGTGCGGTAGTTTGAGCATTCTTTGGCATTGCCTTTCTTTGGGATTGGAATGAAAACTGAACTTTTCCAGTCCTGTGGCCACTGATGAGTTTTCCAAATTTGCTGGCATATTGAGTGCAGCACTTTCACAGCATCATCTTAGGATTTGAAATAGCTCCACTGGAATTCCATCACCTCCACTAGCTTTGTTCATAGTGATGCTTCCTAAGGCCCACTTGAGTTCACATTCCAGGATGTCTGGCTCGAGGTGTACAGTCCAGTTTAAAGAGGATTTTATGCTTTCCTCACTTTTCCTGTGTATAAGTGCTTCTTATGTATAATTTTTAAACTTTGAGAACATTTGATGTTTCTTTATTGAAAGGGGGTAAAATGCTCATAAAAACAGATGGAGAACATCTCACCTGACATCAGTATTTATTTACCCAGGTATTCATTCACTCAAAACACCTTTGCTGGGTTATGTAGGCACTTGACCTTAATGAAGAGACAAAAGTAGAATATGTCCTCCAGTAGGGCTATATTAAAAGTTGCCACTGGAAAAAGCTGGGGGAAGACTATATGGGACTCTATACTATTTTCTGAAGCCTGCTGAGTCTATAATTATTACAAAATAAATAGTTTGTTTTTTTTTTTTAATAGGGTGACCAAGTGTCCAGGACTCTATCCATTTTGGCACTAAAATTCCCTCATCCTCGAAAACCCCTTAAATCCTGGAAAACCAAGACAACTGATCACTATATAAAATGAAGTAAGTATTGTCTCTGTCTTTAAGTGCCTCATATCTATTAAGAAGATAATAAATTATAGAAGGAAAAATATTAGTAATGCATGGCACGTGTGTGACTGGACCTAAATCTTTCACTGGTGATAGATATCCCTAATAGATCACAGATTTGTTTCCTGAGCTCAGACACAGCCTCAGAATCCTTCCAGATAGCAACTATTTTTTCTTTTAATTTTAAAATCCATAAGTTCTTAAAATAAGAATATAAATTTTTAGATCCATAAATTCTTTAAAATCCATAAGCTTTTAATTTTAAAATCCATAAAAATAGAAAATCCATTTTATTTTTTCTTTCTTTCTTTCTGGGCCACATGTCATGTGGGATCTTAGTTCTCTGACCAGAGATCTAACGCATGCTCCTTGGAGTGAAAGCGCAGAGTCCTAACCACTAGCTGCTGCTGCTGCTGCTGCTAAGTCGCTTCAGTCCTGTCCGACCCTGTGCGACCCCAGAGACGGCAGCCCACCAGGCTCCCCCGTCCCTGGGATTCTCCAGGCAAGAACACTGGAGTGGGTCGCCATTTCCTTCTCCACCTAACCACTAGACCACGAGGCAATTCTCCCCAGATACCAACTATCAATGAACTGGAGTTGGCAACAGAAGTGAAACCTATATGCTATCCTTGCATTCTTCTACAGTGTCCAGTAATTTTTCAGGCATCTTTACTTTCATAGACAAGCTTTAAGAAGAAAGCTCCAATTTCCAGGTCATGCTCTGCTCTTGACTGGAAAAATGAGCAATTATTAAGAGTTGCTGGGCATTCCTGGCGGCTCAGTGGTAACCTCCTGCGAAAGCTGGGGACACTGGTTTGATTCCTGGTTTGGGACGGTCCCAGGTGCCTCAGGACAGCTAAGGCCGTGTGCCACGGCCACTGAGCCAGCGCTCTAGAGCCGGTGAGCCGCAACTCCCGGGCCCACACCCCGCAGCTTCTGAAGCTTGCAGCCTCAAGCTGCTCCGCAGCAGAGAAACCCCTTCAGTGAGAGGCCTGCGCACCTCGCCTAGAGAGCAGCCCCCCGCTTGCCGCAACTGAGGAGGGCCCGCAGCAAGCACCGAAGACCAGCGCAGCCAAAAAAAGAATCAGTGAATAAATCTTTTTTTTTTAAAAAGCAAGTTACTATGCCTAGCTTTGTATTTCTTCTTCAATGTCCTCTCAATACTGTACGGGTGATCCAAAAATTAGTCATTTGTTGTCGATCTTAAAATCACAACACTTTTCGGAGATGCTCTTTAAACTCCAACGTATTTCTAAGAGAAATATACATATAGAAGTAAATCTTTTCTTCAGTGAAAGTGGTGATAGACTTTCACAGCATATGGTTTATTTTTTTTTTAAAGTGTACAAAATAAGCACCTCCTTCAGACCCTCAGCATCTGTGTACGAGACTAAAACTACCTACAGGTTCACAGTCTTACACTGTTTCTGTACTTCCTCTTTCCTCTATCCATCTTTCAGACAAAGAAGTAGGCAAACAACGTTTGCTTCAGTCTTATTAAGTACAAGTATACTCGACGACAGTGAAGCGTTTCATTCAGACATACATACAGTGCTCCAGACTGAGTCTAATCCTTTAACATCTTTCAACCTTTAATGCAGGAGAGCATAAAGAGGTTTTAGAGTCACAGTGGGTTAAGTTCAAAGCCTGGCCCTGCCATTGTCTAACTGCGTGATATACTCTCCTTCAGCTCAGCTTCTTCACCAAAAAATCATTAGTCTGGACTCACTGAGTTACTGAAATATTCAATGAGACAGCATGCATAAAGTACATGTGAAAAATAGTAGTGTTCATTTATTTTGTTATTATTGCTACAGTTAAATTTTTGTTGTTTTCCCAGTAACAGCTGAATCAAAACCTATTCACATCACTAGACCATCAAAACTTTTTAGAATTTTAATTTCTTTTAATTGTTTACAATTAGCTTAGTTTTACGGCATCTCTATAACTAGTACTCATATGCCATACAATGTAAATCATCATATTTCAGTAAATATTTTTAAATGTCTGCTCAACATTCAGACTGTGTATATGCCACTGAAACACTGTTGAGAGAATGGCCCACCAGTTGCCATAATTGGACAAAATTGGAAACAAGTTCAAATTTCAAATAAAAGATAACAGAGTTTCCTGTTCTAAATGATCAAAGATTGAACTGTCTGGTATCTTAGCAGCACTTAAGTGAATGGGTGATAAGCACTTACTTTCAACTTTTAAATCTTTGTATTAAACTACAAGAATGAGATATTTAAAGAAATGAAACACTAAAGGATTGAAATGTTCTCTCGTCCTTCTTTACACTTGTCCAGGACATAGGAGATTTTTCCAAAAATGCTGTTGCCAACTGGCTGAAAAGCAAATACCATTGCAATTAAATTCATATATTTGGTAAATGATATAATTTCTAATCCATTCACTCAATTTAGTAGATCTCTAAATATTCAGTAGTGTGATGGGAGTGCATATTACAAATAATGTATTGTTTGAACCTGGTTTCCTTTGATCTTATTGAGCATTTGAATTTCATGACTAATATACATATATTTTTAAACTGAGTTTATATTCCCAGTATGATGTTTGGCCTAATTAAGAAGCTTAAAATGTGAACTATAGAGAGGTTCTAAAAATAAAATTCAGTCATAAGTCTCTATTATTAATTTAGATATTATCTGAAGGAGCACAGATGCAAAGGCTACAAAAATAATGTAGAAATGAACAGACGAGCTAAATCAGCCTGATCACGTAGGTGTGAATGTTTCCTTCCGACCCGCCCTCCGGTTGAAAAGACCAAAGAGAGGCCCGGAATTATCGCCGCATTGGTCTCAGTCACCCCGCGTCCAGCCACTCTGCGTCTTCTGTATTCAGCGCAGCTGTTGTTGCGGCTCTTGAGATGTTAGACTCACTAATAAGTTATTTTCCAGTCTTTTGGCAAGAACGGGGCTATAAGAGAAATGGCTTGTCTTGATGTGTTCCAGCTGGAAGTAAATATGTTCTCCCATTGAAAAACAGGTCATTGCCTGGAGGCTTCCAAATTTTGCCTAACTGAGCCCTGGATTAGGAGTTGCCAAGGAATCCAGTGGTTATACTGATTAAGGAGACAGAGGGACACACTGATCCAAGCCCCAGGAAGAGGTTAAGAACTCTTAATTTCAATCCCAGATCTCCTTGCTAACATGTTTTACAACCTTGAAAATGCCACTTAGCCTTTGGCTGTGCTTCCATAGCCATAACCCTAATTATTTAATATTTATTGAACACTCATAAAGCACTGGTTCCTGAAGAGAACATAAAGCAAAAGCAACTAGCTTTGTCACTCCAGTGTTTATTTTATAAGGATCCCATTAGCAGTATTTCACAGCCTACCACTTTGAAAATGCACTCTGTACTACTAAAGATCACTCAAAATTTAGAGAATATTCATTAGCGATTTTTTCATCAGGATGAAAGAGAGCAGATGGAATTGGCTTACATTTTTGACCCAGTGCACAATTCCAAGAAATCCTTGATTCAGAACAAAATAAATGAAAGACTTTATTCTGATAACTAGCAACTGCGCTATGAAGATGGACCAAGAAAACATCCAAAACATGGGGGCACTTGTGAGGTTGTAATTCTTTGTCTTTCACTTAGTTGGGATTTAATGTATTTTCACTTATTTTGTCAAAGACACATTTGTGTTGAAGCCAAGGAAAAACAGTGTTCACCCTCTGCAGTGAGGAGGCTCTCTTATATTGAAATGCACACCCCATTTACCTTGACCCATGTCACCAATTCACTCTGTCCTAATCTAGCAAACACTATTTGCATAGATAGCACCAAAGTTCCTAAGAACTATTTGGATCTGCCACTGTGAACAGTCACAGGCATTTGCAATATTCAACATGATGCCATGGTGTTACAGCTTATTCATGGATGTGTATGACTGATTGGTTTTCCCTGCAGTGAGGAACTGTTTTCAACAGCAAATCATATAGACCAGGATCTTTAAAATAGTTATGCTGGAGGTTTTTTTCTTTCTGTTTTGCTTGAAATCCTTGTTTCAAAATGAGGTTCTGTGATTATTTATCCTAGCCTTGGAAGCCAGGGAAAAATGTTATATTTGAGGAAGATGATTAAAGAAGACAACACAAGCTAGAAATCATTTAACCAGCTAGGAGAATCATTTTTGTCTATTTTGGATTCAATGTGTAAGTACAACACACAGAAAGTATTTGTTCTTTCATTCCCTCTTCATGCTTTAAATTTTTATAAGAAATGTGCTATGTAAAGATGGATGTGAATAAAGGTGAAAAACAGTTAAAATATCTAGTCATCTAACTCCTTTTGCTTTCAAAATTACATCCTTGAAAACCTATCAGTTTAGTCCCTGCTACCTCACACTGTATGATTATTTGCGAAGAGCTATCCTAAAGTTTACTTTAGTGCTATCTGTGAAAAAATAATATTAATAATAGATTGCAAAGTCAGTAAATTTATCTAGTGTCATTAAAGAATAAGATGTTCCCCGTAGAAACATTTACTTCTTTAAGAACCCAAACTTTTATTGGACATCATTTCAAGTTTTCATAATGACAATGTTAGCATTATAAAAATAATTATTGCAAATGCTTTAATATAATAGTAGCCTCATGACTATTAAACATGCAAGCCATTTGCCCCTATACCAAATGGTCCCAGGCTGCTTTCTAATGGGGGACTCTATGGCCTCAGACTTCTATACCTTTCACTGTGAGCTGTGTCACTTTTCAGTATTTGGACTCTCACAACACTGCCTCAAGACTACCTTTGCTTCAAAGGTGAAGCTGGGGAAATAAGTAAGCTCCTTATAAGCTTGGACTCCCAGCTCAGTCTATCTCTACTGGAAGACAATTTCGGATAGGACACCGAACTACAAAATGATGGAACAGCTGAACAGAAAACAATTAGAGGTGCGCAAATTATGTTTTCTGCTAGCAATGTCTACTAGTCGTTATTTCCTATCTGATCTTTGTACAAAGTGCTTTCTCTGTAGATTTAACACTACGATCTTGTCTCTACCAGACCTCTTCTGCTTTATCTATTTCTCTAGTCTCCCAATAAGATTTCAAATCTTAATCCTATACCCTCAAAGTTCTGCCCACTTTTGTATGGCCATCCGATGGCTGTTCCAGTCAAACAGGTCTTGGATGAAATTCTAACAGTTTTACTGGATTCAAGCCAAGTTTGTTTTGAACACTAGTTATAACCAGTAGCTATAGCTTCCAATGTTAAAAATGATCCTTTGAAAACCTCATTAGAGAAAATCTCATGGCTTATCTATAAGACCCTGCCATGGCTGAGAATTTGATTCTTAGCCTCTCATTTAGTTCAATGAGCCAAGACAGGCTGTCCCTGACAAACATTACCATCACCTCAGCACACAGTAAAACAAAGCCAAGGAAATTCCAAACTGCCATCCATCACCCACGTGAGAGAAACACTTTATGACCTTTCAAGTGGGCCTTTGTCCATTAATACAGCTCTCTGACAATGCTCAACACATTTATTCATGGTGGATTTGACTCTTGGCTCAATGAGATCTAAGGGAAGTTAAAAACACAGAAGGGCCATTTTATCACTTATTTCTGTGGGAGCCTAGAGAATTTGTTTAGGAATCCAAGTCCTATGGCCTCAAGTACTGAAACTGTCACTAGCACACAGCAAGTTCATAGACCGGTGAGGACCGCACAGACCTCTCAGTTTCCCCCTAGGGGAATCAAGTCTGTCCTACAGCTGTGCAGAGATCTATTTTAATAGCAGCAATATTCTTTAAAATTACTGTCTGTTTCAAGACTGATTTTACAAAGGATTCTGCGTGACCATCAAGTCAATATGTTCCTTTGCAGCCTGCAGGACGCACTTCACTCTCAAAGTTAGGGTTCTTTAAAGCCACATTATTTTTCTCTTGCAGAACAGCCAGTTGGTTAGAACTGTTAGACTCACCCTCAAACAATTATGTTTTATAATGTGTTTTCACATTGAGCAAAGGTAGAAGTGGGGATGCGAGCCAAAACTCTCCATCCATAGGAAACGTAAAGAAGTCTAATTGAAGAGGTCACACGTCCAGAAGCCAAAGTGACTTCAGAGGGCTGAGATCACAGCTCATCCTTTGGTCGACTACAGAGGGGGCTCTGTCTTCACCTGGGGTCAGTGTAAGCCAGGGGTCACACATGACACTGGGAAGGAGAATAATTATCATGCAGTACCCAACTTTCACATCATGAAAGTCCCACTGAATTATGCCTGGGTGATCAGAAACCATACCTAGGTGCCCCCATCACCCCTCCTACTGGAGCCCCCTGGCCACCCGCCTCTTCGAAGCCCCGGCCGGACCATGGACAGGACCAGCATGACTCCAGCTCTCTGCTTTCTCATTGGTTGCTCTGTCTCTAAAGAATGGAAAATCTTTCTTTCAACTCTCACACCCACTCCCCATTTCCCTGCCCCTTTTCTCCTAAGCAGTGTAACTCGAGCTGAAGTACAGAGTCACTCACTTTTTTTTTTTCCACCCTGTTGCATAAAACCTGAAAGGGGGAGACAAAAGCACCAGTGAACTTTGGAGATTAATACTTCTTCTGGTCCCAGCTGTCAGATTTATTTCTTCTTTGTAGCTAAATCAGGTCATTACGCTACAAATCTTTATTTTAGATGAAAGATTTAAACCTCTACAGAATTGGGGGAGCTTGGGGGTGGGGGAGCATAATAAGCCATCCAGAGTAATTGGCTGTAGTTTTACCTGGATGTGTGTATGCAGGCTGCTATCAAATTCCGATAAACTTTTCCTGACCCTCTTCACTTTCTGGAGTCCCTGGGAATCCCAGTAACCAATGCATTTTCTGGGCACTCAGATTGCATGCTCAATTATAAACTGTCTCCACATCTAAGACGTCATGTTTCCACAGAGTACTTTAAACAATCAAAGAAATTAAAAGATCTTTGTGTTGCTTTGGAATAATAATAGTAATTTTTTTTAAAAAAGTTTCTGTAACTCAAGCATTTGTCCTTGACGTGTTCTGAATTATTTCCTCAGAATTTAAAAAAGAGAGAAATAAGAGGCAGACATAATAGAAGGCTTAGAGATTCCATTCAGCCGCTTTAAAAGCAAAAGCAAAGAACAGCGGTGGCAGCAGAAGTCTGAAAAGGCATTAAGTCATCAGAGTCACGATTCAACAGGACAGCTTTGGAACAGATGTGTTTCCCATCATCTTTATCCAAAGGACCAGAGAGGGGACACTGAATATATTAATAAAGATAATAAGGCAACGGCCCCGAGTCAGGGTCGCTTTTAGTCAGGTATTCTTCAGGCAGACTCGCTAAATGGTTCCAAAGCACCATTGTAGCTTCTGCTTCGTGTGGCAACCTCTTAATTTGCCCCATATTTGGGGGGTGGTGGTGGTAACTGGATGGAGCCCCAAATCAGGAGACTTGTGTTGTACGTGCAGACTGGGAAAGTAAAAACTCATCTGCAGTTCTGATTAGGTTGCAAGGGCCCCGTTTGGTTCAGGAGCTCCGAGCGCAAATCCAGGTTTCTGCAGTTTTCTGATTCAGATCTCTAGGAGGCGGTAATTACTATGATTCTACGTGATCAGCGCCCCAGGGTCTAGGCAATGCTGAGGCCCTGGACTCAGGGACTCTGGAAAGTCTCCACTTGCCACATTTTTACTCATGTTTCCTATTTTCAATTGTTTCAAGAGCAGGATGCTCTGAAGGAGGAAAGGTGGAACCTATCAAGGAGCAGGCGAAAATGCTCTAGGGTCAATGTACTTATGTCAAGAGTCCTGTGAGAGCTGTTGGGGTCCTGCCATAAGTGTCTGAAATCCCGACTGAGAGAATGGCTAGAAACTAGGGCTGCCCCTGCTCGCAACCTCAAGGCCCCATCTGACAAAATTATCTTTGACCTGGTCCCGTCACCATGTCTGAAATCGCTCCCTCTGGAGACCTCGTCCCTGTTAAGTGCATCCCCTCCAGAAGGTCCCGATTTAAATGCTAATGTTTGCTCACCCAATGTCACTCATTAGGTTATCACGTTAGCCTTAGTCACCCTGGGAAAATGGAGCCTGGTCGGGTAAGCACCAATGAAAGGCACGGTGAGAGGGACGTTCCAGAACTTGTGTGGGGGCGAAGATGTGAGAGCAGGCAGTTAAACAGAGCACCCTGGGGTTGGACGCCAGACTGACAGGCCACAAACCAGTACATCCCCCACGCCCTTGGAAGCGGGGCACACAACACACCTCCCAGGGGAAGTTGCTAGAGGGAGGATTAGGGGAGACTTTAAGCAAGCTTTGTCTTCATCATATTTTTGTCTATAGCTGGTCCTAGCTGGAGCTAAGTAAAACCAATAAACAAGACATAAAATACTAACCCTAATCCTAAAAAAAAGAGGTGGTCAAACAGTCCATATGCCTCCAGAAGAAAGAACTCAATTGGGAATTTGAAGCACACACTTGGCCCTTGCCATTTAAGATGATCCACTGCAAACTAGGCCAACTCTATTTGACAGGATGACAGCTATTCCCACAGTGGCTTTGGGATGTTATTTGAAAATCAGATTATTTATTTTTTTAAAGGCAACATCCATTGTTCAGCTTGTTTTTCTTTCAGTTAATCTAAATGGGAACATCCTTATCTGCAAGGGCACAGATACCTTTTTGCGGAGCTCCCTGCAATATACAAATGTGTTGCCTGGTAATGATCTTTCTAGCTAAATTAAGATGTTCTATACTACAAATGCCTATGTATACAAACAACACGGGTTAGATAGAAGAAAGAACTATTCATCAGGTGCCTAAAAACACAAGATGAACAGTACAAGATGGCATATTTGTGCAAATCTATTTTTTGAAATATTTAAAATCCAACTTGTTCTATTAATTTTTTAAAATGATGCTTATTCTTAACATGCTCAAATATCTCCCAGAGGGAAAAGCAATCTGCAGAAAAGCTTTTGATCTTCATTCATTTTCAAGCATCTGCAAATTAAAAGACCTGTTGGGGAGATGTTCCGCTCATTTGCTGGCTGAGAGGCACTTTTGTTTTCAATGGGAAGAGAGACGTTCATTTAAATTTGGAGGAATCTCCTTAAATTTAGGAAATAGCAGTGCCTTCATGTAAATAGGAATATGCGATTTCACAGATATTTTCCAGCAGCTCGCCACAAGAAGGGAAATTTCAGAATATTCAGCAAATAGGGCAGGAACACATGTCCTTTAAGGCAGCAGTTCCCAATCTTTTTGGTACCAGGGATCCATTTCATGGAAGACAGTTTTTCCACAGACTAGGCAGGGGAGAGGGGAGGATGGCTTCGAGATGATGCAAGTGCATCACATTTGTTCTGTAGTTTATTTCTATTATTATTACATCAGCTGCACTTCAGATCATCAAGCGATAGACCCCAGAAGCTGGGGATCCCTGCCTCTAGCATTCTGTGTACTAAAGTACACAATGTTGTATGCGCTGAGTACTTTAGTGTCTGTGTTAAAGTTTCTTTGCACTTATGGTGTCCCTTGCTGGCAGTGGGGGAGTTTGTTCTCAGGCAGAAGGAAGATGACGTGGTGAGACAGAATTGTGTAGTGTTGGTAAAGACAAAGCTTTCTGGTCAAACTGCCATGGAGTTCAGTCCTAGTTCTAACATTTCCTAGGTAGGTTGAGGCTGGAGAAGTCACTTAATGCTTCTGAACTTCAGTTACACTATCTGCAAAATGGGCACAAGAATAATCCCTCCTTTATGAGATCGTTGTTCAACACTAAAATGAGATAATGCTTATAAGTGTTAATATGAATGCACAGTGCCCCGTGTACAAAAAGTATACAGTAAATGGCAGCAACCTGCCACATCACAATTCATCACTGAAATTTTAATCAAGGGCTACATCAAGCTCATAATATGAACAATTTTGGTCAAAACCTTTTTGTGCCTTGAGGGATGTTTAAAGTAGGGGATCATTTACATAGAAACAATACAAGCATTCTCAGATGCTAGCGTGTACTTTTATGGGGGAGTTCTTGAGGCCACACATAAAATGCTCCAGTTCATCATTGCCTTCCACTCTGAGGACACATGCCCTTAGCACCAGATCTAGAAAGGAGCCATGAATGCTCTCTACAATAGCTGCTCCAGCGGCCTCTGAGATACCTGTGAATTAATTATGAACTTCTCTCTTTGTCATCAAGAGGGACAGAGACAATTTGAAAAGGTTACTGTCACATGTGGCTAAACCCTGATTTTTAGCTAGCCTGCTGCATATATCTCAACAAAACAAAACAAAAAAATCACTGATTCGGCCATGCCTGTTTCCACCAAAATCATTTTCCGTCTGTCAAAGAGACATAATCTCAACACCATTTGTTGAGTGTCAGCAAAGACATGAATAATCTTTGGTGTCCCTGTTATTTATTCTCTAAGGAAGCTAAAGATCAAGGCCAAATATCCAGAATTCCACTTGTGTTTCTCGTCAGATCTTAGGGATTTTCAGGCATGCCTGAATCATAAAGAAAGATCATAAAGTTCATCCCTTATACTTGAACATATGAAAAAACAGGCCACAGAGAGGTTAAGTAATTCACTTCAGGACAGAAGGCTCATTATAGATGAGGCTGTATTAGAAGGCATGGCTCCAGAGAGTCCATCCAGGCCTCTTTGCACTTTCCACACATGACTTAGAAGGAAGACCATTTCTTTTTAGATTCCGCAGAAAGAGACTCACAGACTTGAGGGGGGAGACTGAAGGGAAGGGATAGTTAGGGAGTTTGGGGTGGATATGTACACACCGTTATATTTAAAATGGGTAGCCAACAAAGATCTACTATATGGCACAGGGAACTCTGCTCAATGTTGTGGCAGCCTGGATGGGAGGGGAGTTTGGGGGAGAATGGGTCCGTGTATATGTATGGCTGAATCCCTTCATTGTTCATCTGAAACTACCACAACATTGTTAATCGACTATATCCTCATACAAAATAAAAAGAATTTTTAAAACTATTTTAAATAAATTAAAAGGCAGGAAAAAAAGAAGAAAGCCCAGAGATTTGCATCTCTTCTAATTCCAAAGTGCCTGAGTCATAGGGAAGATTTCCATGGGGAGTTGCAAATCAGATGACTCTAGTAAAACCAGCAACATTATCTAATGTTTATTAAACAGATCAAACCATGCTGCCCTTTCAACTTTGCCCTAGAATCCTCAATATGCTATGGTCAAATGATAAAATAAAAGAGTAGGAAACTCCTTAAGCAATGAGACAAGGCAGACCACGCTGATTCAGTGATTAAGGCACAACTTGAGTGTCGGGAGAACTGAGTTGAGCTCCACTGATGCGCTCAGTGAAGGCATTAACTGGTACACTACAATGTTGGTAACCCCGTTGAAGACATAAGAGTTTTACTTTCACAAACTGATAGGCCAAACATGAATCTGATTTTTAACTATAAAGCTCTTCTGTAACATGTTTTTGTAAAAAAAGAAAATTACTTCTTTGCAGTTTTCTCTAGGTAGCCCAGTTCCTTCCTCAGTCACTTTTGTGAGGTCAACACACACACACCACACACACACACACACCCCTCCCACATCCCTCCCTCAGTTCTGCCAAGAATTGAACACTGCAGGAATCTCAATAACACTTCTGCAGAAAGGACAGTTGTGGGTTTCTATTTTTTAAACAACTCTGATTTGTGGTAAAGAAGGGAGAAGTCAGAAGTCTCTCTAGGTAGAATGAAGAACTCCTTGGCTACTTCTCAGAGCCGGGAAGGTGTGTCTGTTGGAGGCCGAAGAGAATCGA